>NC_138870.1:78455956-80855956 GCF_965194805.1 Balaenoptera borealis
CCAGAAGATGGAGCACTTTTGTCTTCATATTTTATTAAGCCCTATGAAAATATCATGTGTGAGTGAATTTGAAAAAGTCCAGTGGACTCTTGGATAAAAAGAAATATGCATAGACAGAGGTGTCTGGTAAAATAGAAGCATTAGTACTGCCAAGATAGATGGTGACTGATTAAATGGAAGCAGCCACACATCCACTTGTTTCTCTGCGAATCAGCAGCTGTTGGCTAACAGACACCTTTCTTACACATGCTCTTGCTCAAGTGATAAGAAGTGAAAAGAGCCCTAGGCAGGACTATTTTGGGTTCCAGATGATCTGTGTTGCTATGAGATCTGAGACTAGCGGTTAGGTTGGTGCCGGATGCTGTCCAGCAGCTGATCATGAAACCTCTGAAAGTTAAATGCATTTCTCAGAAGTCAGCTGTGCATGTGGGCTGCAGGAGAAGGTGATTGGATTGTTCTGTTTCTTGGGGTTTCCCCACCCCCAGCTCAGGTGAACAAAAGGAAGTAGTAGCCTCGGTCCTGTAAGGATTTTTTTTAAGTCATCACATTAATATGCTATAGAATCTCTCCTTGTGTTCCTTGAAGTGCCACTAATTCAAGTGCTGCCCAGCACTTGATGCTGAGCATTTTGAAATTACACCAAAGTACCATTTTAGTTTCTTACCTACCACTGGGTTAATAGACACTATTTTGACGCATGATATATCAAAAGTCAGGTAAATTAGTGAACAGTGTCCACAGAAGGGCATGGTTATGTGTGGTCTGAGACTTGACTGTGGCAGTCTGGCAGCTGAGCCGTCTGGGAGTGAATGGCAGGGCCTTTGTTCATTTGTGAGTGGTAGTTTGCACTCTACAGTTGGAGAGCCTATTTAACTGGCTCTCCCGCTATGTAACCCTGGGCAACTTAAATTTTCTATGTATCAATTTCCTCTTCTATAACATGTGGTTAATAATATAATACCTACCCCATAGTATGTTTCTCACACAAGAGTATGTGCTCAATCAATGTTAGCTATTGTATTACTATTATTGTTGCTGCTATTATTACAGAAAAGGCCAGTGTACCAGTCTCAAATAAGTCATTACCAAAGATTGACTTTAGTAAAGAAGACTAGGGAGCTTGATGGATTAAGCTCCAAGGTCAAGCTTTCACAGTAATGAAGAGGGTGACTGCAGGAGTAGTGATCACAGAGGAGCTATTAAGAAGAAAGATCATTCTTGATCCAAAGAGAAAGTACTTAGAACAAGAATTTCAAAAACCAGAATGTTCCCATTTTCCAGGTTGGTACACTGAGACTTCTGGAGCTGGAATCCACTTATTTATGACACAGAGTCTTAGAATCACAGGTTTGCAAGAAGCCATCAGGGCCACCAAGGGGCCTGCTGGGTCCAGCTTACCTGAAGTGGCATCTGCAATATCTGCCTGCTTATCCCACCCCATCTTTTGCTTCCTTCTTATCCTTCCCCAGACCCACATGACGTGACAACACACAGAGAAACTCTTGCCCACAAAGAAGAAAAGGCCAAAGAAATTTGGATTAATACAGTGGTGAGTCTTCATGCCAAGAAAAGATGAGCTGGTGTTTTGTCTTCTTTTTTTCTTTTAACTTTTCAAAAATAGTAGGGGGGAAAGACCTAAACACCAGCTTAGTAAATATCCCTGGTGTGAGTGGACTTTTCTTGATACTCTGGGCCAAAAGAAATGTACACTAACAGGTGAGTCTTACTCACTCTCCTTGTGTGTTGAATAAACTGTATTAACCACTGTTAGGTAGCAGAAGAGCCCCAAGGTTGCAGTAAGTCTTCCTTTTAGATTGAAAACAGAAGATCAAATAGAATATACTAGAAGTTTATAGCTATTAATATAAGAATCTTCTCTTGAAACCAAAAAAGGCTACAACAATGAAGGAGACTTGGCTCAGCAATTACATTTATGTAAATTTTAAACATTTTAGTAGAAAATAAGATCAATATGTATCAGCTGGGTGAAGTGGTGGCTAAAAAAACTAACGTGATCTTAGGCTACATAAATAGATGTATAGCAGTTAAAAATAAGAAGGTTATAGTTTTGCTGCTCTTTTCCCTAATCAGAGCATACTAGAATCTAGAGTGACCATGATGGAGAAGGAATGTTAAATGAGGTCATGTGAGGAACAGCTGAAGATTCTGGAAGATACTCAGAATAGGGGCAGCGATACCTTTAAGTATCCAAGGACAAGGATGTATACCTGTGAGGACAGAGGTGGAACAAGGAACAATATACCAAGTATTAACAACTAACATTTATTGAGAATTTGTTACATATTAGGCACAAGCCAGGAAATACATGGATTAATTTACGAGAAAACAGACTCTGAAAAATGAATAACTGGCCAAGATTGATGGGGTCTGGATACAAACTCAAGCAGTCTGATTCCACAGACCACGCTCTTAAGTACTATGTAATCTTGCCAATGCAGCAAAATATACGGTAACTCAATGAAAGAACTCTGTCTGGGATGTTTAAAGATGATAAGTTTGACTCACTACTCAAAGAGTAGTGAGTTCTCTGTCACTGGAAGAATTGTAGGGAGGCCATATAACTACTTGGAGGCTAAGGCAGAGGGCATCTGATCATCCACTTTGACTGCATGTGCCAGTCTCCTCTGCAGTTAGGTGTGGGCCAGTGGCTGAGCTCTGGCTGATGAAATGTGAGTGAAAGTGGTACATGCCATATTGGGCTGCCCTTTCAACCCCCATGGGATCCTCATACCCTTGCCCCATCTGCTGGCTAACAGGAGGAAGACCTTGGTTTTCTGAGAACAGAGCCACAAGATGGAAGGAGCCTGGGTCCCTGAATGACACAGCCTCCTTCTGATATCTGCATTGGAATAAATCATGAGTGAGAAATAAACTTCATTGTGATGAAGCCAGTGAAATTTTGAGGTTATTTGTTAAAACAGTGACCCTATTCTGCCTAATGCAGAGAGTATACTATGGGGAGAATTTAAGTACTTGATGAGAGGTTGGCACACTTATCTTTTAAAGTCTACTCAAATTTGACATTCTTTGATTTTTCAATAATAAAGCAAAGGGGATTTTGTGAATATCCCAATAAAGAAACACATAATCCAATGATTAATACCCTCCAGGACAAAATAAAAATCAGAACTCTGAAATAAACAGATTCTTGACTTACAGGTGTCAGGGTAGCTAGGTTCAGGACCAGCAAATTAAAAATCATAAACATATGAACAAGAATAAATGATAGGTTTGACCTTCCTATGTCACTCTAGGCAGTGAATTTAGAAATTCATTTCTTCATTGAATTGTAACCAATCACACATCAACACCATCATGCCAGGCAATCTGTTAGGGGCTAGAAACAAAGTTACATAAAACCCCAAGCCTTATATTTGAAGAGTTTATAATATAGGATAGTGGTATTCAAAGTTTTGAGGGCATAAAATTTATCTGGAAACTTGTTAAAAATGAGGATTCCTGGACTCACCTCCAGAGGTACTAATTCAGAAGGTGTGGGGAGAGGACCACAAATCAACATGTAACATAACACCTGTCATAGAGTACATACTCAGTAAATAGCTTTGATAAATGAAAGCCCAATTTAATGAACATGCCCAGTGATTCTAATGCAGAAAGTGTATGAACCACTTTCTCAGGAAAGACTGACCATCTAGGGGAAAAAACTTAATTAGGGATCAATTAAATAAGATTCTTTGGCTCTGTAGTTCAAAATGTTCTGGAAAAAAAAATCAATGCCACTTCTTTAAGAAGTTGATATTTGTTTCCTTTTAAAGAAGCTGAATTTACTACAAAAGTAAGTAAGAAAAAGTCTGGAACCAGAAGGGAAACAGAGACATATCCAGGAATTTTAAGCAGAATGAGGTCATAGGAAGCTGTTGTTTTCCTGCACTTTTTTTTTTTTTTTAAGCAGGAAAATTCCACCCAAGAAGCAGACCAGTTGATCTTGCACCTGTGCTCCCATATCTGGCACTTATCTGGGTCAAGTTGGGGAGAGCAGCTCCCAGGCCCTGGAAATAGACAACCCACCCCGTCGCTGGGACACACAGCATGTACAGCCGTTCTTATCGCCAGACTTCTCACCCAGCATCTGTCTGGAAGCAGATTCCATGCCATTTAGGCAGCATACCAGACTGACGAAATCACACAGGGCCATATGACCAAACGGCCCTTCCCTTCATACATCCATCATCCCGTCCCAGATCCTGGACATACCTCTCCTGGTGTTCATGTAAAGGTATCTAATGTGTTTTCCTTTCAGAAGGATTTAAGAGAGCAGCCTGTGGATGCAGATGGCCTGAGCTGGACTCTTACCAGTGGTTTCCTAGGTGTGTGCCTTAGCACCAGCTACATAACCTCTCTGTGCCTCAGTTTACTCATCTGTAAGTTGAAGATACTAGTAATACCTACCTGATGGGGCTCTTGAGCAGATTAAATGAGAAAATAGATGTAAAGCACAATGCCTACATGCAGTAAATGCTAAAGAAAAGGTGAACAGTGGCTAGGTGTCATCTGGCCAGTCCACAACTCTAGGACAATCCTGACTCCAGAGCTGCATGTGCCCTGCTGTAGCTGGTTTGGGGAGGATTCTGTACCACTGCTGCCCACTGTGGGCAGCTGCCCACTGTGCTTTCCACCAAGCTTCCCACACATGAGCACACTGGGCTATTAGTGGCCCTCAGCCTGCCTTATTGTGGGTCTGTGTTGTAGACCTACGTGTTAATTGTGGCCATTTTTCACAGAGTAAATAACTAATGTTAGTTGCCTTGAAAGCATACATAGAAAGCACAATTTTTCAGATACAGACATACATAGAAAGCAAAATTTTTCAGATTCAATTCATAGATTAATTCTTAATGCTCAAGTCATCTCTCTTGATCTCTGAGTCTCACATTGTAAATTTTAATTATCTTTGTTTTATAACATCTATGCAGGCCTATCCTGTGTAATATGGGGAAACTGAGGTACAAATGACATCATTCAAAAAGCACCTGCAAATTTTTTTTTGCCAAGCACTTACAGATTTTTCTCACGTAACTTTCAAAAACCCATTGAAACATTTTACATATATTTTGCAGATGAGGAAATTAACATTCAAATGCATTAAGTATTGTGTCCAAGGTCTCACAGCCAGAAAGAGAAGAAATGGGACTTGAATTAAAGCTTCCCTATACCCCAGATCATCCTCTTCTCATAACACTGGGAAATGAATCATGAACAAATCTCATCTCATATGTTTCTAATGTTTATTGAATACCTGTTTTCTACTAAAATCTTATACTCACTCAGTAAGGTCACCTGAAGCCTGCTGACTACTTGTCCTTTGGCTGTCATCACTGTCCGTGGGACTCTACTCTCCTTTGGGAACACTTTATTGTTATTAAAATGAACTATTTGACTATCAGTGGAAAAATCCTACAGATCATGTTCCACAATATGGCTAATGTCAGTATACAACGTCTAACAATTACATAAAAAGTCTTCATATCAAACATAAGCAATGATCAAATTAACTAGGAAAGGGATTTTTATAACTTAAAGTTACTTCTTCATTTCACATGGCTACTTCTTAGAGGTGAAATGTATACTGCTTATCCTGTAGCTTCCCTAGGTAGTATTTGGGATCTGTCTGCTGACTAATGTCTATTGCCATCCAACTTGTCAACATTAGTTGAAATATAACTGTCTTCATTTTTCTTGTATGAACTGTGAACAAATTTTCAGTCTAAATTCAATTTCTTAGTTATTTTTTATTCTTTGGTGGGAGATAATAATATTCTTTAACACTTTGCTTTCCACAAATGAATAACTTGATTGTGATTGTTAACTCCGTTTTTCTCCCTCAGCCTATCAAAGGATTTACAGGTGAAAATTAGCATGGCTGGGTAAGCATAGGAAGGAAATACGTTTGACTGGGAAAGTGGGAAAAAATTCAATGTGATTCAAAATACTGTATATTTATTGAACATTGGTTATGTACCCTGTTGGAAATGTAAAAGTAAAATACATTCTCTTCCTAGGTCTCAAACATTTAGGATCTAGTTGAGGGAACTGGACTTAGACATAAAATACAATTGGACAACACTACGAGTTAGAATATCCATGAGCCAAAGTCTTTGGCATAGACATTTGGTAATATAAGTCAGGAAAAGGAGAAATTACTGCTGGCTGGAGTTGCTGGGAAGACGAGATGGGGGATTGACACATGACTGGAGAGAGGGTGAGATTCAGAGAGATGAACCAAACAAAAAAATGTGAGACAGAGAGGGGAGGGGAGAGGGGACAAAGAACAAGAAGAAAAAGAAATGAGGAAAAACAGGTTGGCAGGAGGAATGAAGAAGGAGAGAGGCAGGTAAGCAGTGGATTTTGCTCTACAGAAGGCAATATAAGGAGAGGCGGCAATTCCTAACAGGCCATGTTGAACAAAATATACTTTCACCCTCATTGGTAGGTCCAGAAATTCAAGTTTGGAAGTTCAGGCTTATATGACAGTAAATTTATGTTTGGGGAAAAAAATGGCCAGTAAATATTTACTTCAGTTTTTTAAAAAAGAAATTTATTCCACACTATGAAATATTTCTCAAAACCCTGGTTTCAAAATACTTGCTCCACTTCTCCAACCCACATAAAGGAACATGTTTTTCTGCCAAAACTCTCTGACCTTACATTTACCAGTCTCTCCACTGCATCTGCTCTTGAGCTCTCTTTAGCACCATGTGTTTCTTGTCTTTAAATGAACTTTCTAGATGATATTCTTACAAAGATACTCATGCAATTCGGTGTCCACTTCTTCATAAACTTTACCAGGAATGGCATTTCTAGGAGGAGATCGTGAATCAAAAATGATCCCTCCCTCTCTCTCTCTCCCCTACTGTGTTCTGATTGTGGCCACTCTAACTGTATAAAATGTGTGAAGACCATGAACAAAAACACTTTGTTTCCTTAATGGTCACTAAAGTTTACAAGGTACTTGTATTAGTACAGAGGGGTTTAACTTGCTTACTTCATACGTTCCAGTTTTGTATGAGTTCTATCACGGGAAATGAGTGTATCTGCTCTGGCTAAAAATGAGAACGAGGTATTGCCTAATTCTGGGAAGTCACTAGAGAGGAATAATACCATTAACGGTGATAACAAACCTTTAATTATTAGATGTGTATTTCAATTTGAGGGCATGCAAATTATCTAAGAACTTGTTAAAAATAAGGTTTCCTGGGCCTACCTCCAGAGACACTAATTCAGAAGGTGTGGGCCACACAATATGTACCTTTACATGTGCCATCTAGACGTCAAGACGTCAATGTGATGTGAGGGAATTATAGCTGTACTGACTTCATATGATTTGGGGATTATTTAAATGAGATTTTACATGTTAAAAAAAAACAAAACAGTAAACTTTACATGTTTCATACAGAAATCAATAAACTTTAGTTATTAGGATCCTCACTATTCAAATATTTGAATAAAAAAGTGCTCAGCTAAGACACACCAACAACAGTAGACTATTCTGACAAATCAAAACCTTATGGCTAGTCCTTTCACCCTCCATACGTACCCATTACCAAGAGTTTATGTAATGTCTAATGTTCCTAAACTAATGTCTTATACTAATTTTCTACTTTTGGATGACCTCTATTCAATAGTAATTGTGTTTTGAAATATTGGATGCATTTTTAACCGACTGAGTTTTGTACCACTTTTTGTCAACTTTTGTGTTAACTATAATTCAGCTTAAGACAAAACAATGCATTTTCTCTCCACTGTTAATCGAGTTAATGAAAGCTGACTTTATGAACAAAATCCTAATTTATGAATGTTTTCATTGTTTTCCTTGCTAAGAACATTACTACTTGACTATCTTGTAGCAAAAAACTAGCATGGGATGAAATTTTATTACAAATATTTTCAGGTAGTAGAATGTATTAGGTTTCAGCCAGGTTTTTTTTTTTTTAGTGAATTATTTAATCTGGTTTAAAATTTTTAAAAACATTCTCCAGTTATAAAGTTTATAAAGATTTTATGATATTGCCACAGATTCACGTAAACATATAGGATTATAACCATGATTTAATATCTTTCTGTAAACTACAGTTTAAACAAAGACTTGCCAGGACAAAGGCAAGCACATGTTTTATAAGTGCTGTGTATCTTGGAATATTCTAGGCTTCTTGTGAGAAAATCACTAACTGCTTATCTCCTAGGACCAAGGACCTGATGTTCCTGAAGTCACAACACACTTCACACTTATCTCCACACAGAAGTAGGTGGCCACTGTTGGATTCTAATGAGAATGACACCTCTGAAATCTCTCAGCTTCACAACCCCTATTAGAGCCCTCAGAGAATCTGCTCACATAGCAACAAACAATATCTTTAAGAGGTGATATTCCTAGAATGAATCAGTTTCTAAAATTAAAAAGGAAAACAATTATGGGGAGTGGGGAAGGGTGAGGTATGTTCTCCCAGAAGGAAAGGCTAATGCTATACAAAAACAAAAGACAGTATAACCTACAAGGATGGTCTAGAAACTCAGAGAAATACAGGAAGAAATAAAAGATTTGAGTTTGAATCACATTATTTGACATAGCTCACATAACAATGACATTCACGCAGAATTCCTAGAAAAATCATTTGTGAGAAAGATGATGGTATTCTCAGTATATGGGGTATGAAGTAGGGGCACGCCGGGACTGAGGGGATTCTGGGGATGTGGGTCGCATAGTGTTAAAACCAGGGAAGTCCCAGGCAAACCTGGATGAGTTGGTGCCCCCATGTGCACCTCCCTACCTAGACGGCTGATAAAAGCTTTCCCGGGCTCTCCAACAAGTTACTCCACTGATCGCTGCGAATTCCCTGCTCAGGTTGGCCCAAAGCTAAATTGCAGCAAGAGTAGATGCTTCGGTGGTGTTTCTTCAGTTCCCTTCTTTGGCATCTGTTCCTCCTTCTCAGAACCCTTGGTTGTTGAGAGACCTGATGTTTTTTTCCTTCCTTAGAGCTGTTCAAGGTGACCTTTCTTTTAGCTCTTTCCCAAGCAACTCCTATTATGTCAAAGTCAAATAGTCCTGGGTCATAGCTGCTCATGGCCTTGTTTCCTGCCATGTGAAGCAGATCAGCTGCTCTGTCTAATGTGAAGGTAAGAAGCATCTCTCCTAGGTAATAAAATACTACGTAGAAAAAGGTATCTTTAAGGTAATCTTTGAGAAGAAAGCATTTTAGTAGTATGACAGAGGTCAGGGGAGGAGAGAATATTCTGTAGGGCAGAACTTTCCCCACACCCAGGACAACTGTCTACCTGTTACCTGCATACCTTACTGGCACGGCACTGCCAGTGGTACACAGTGGATGGATATACAGATAAATGCCAAGCTTCATAATGGTTAGATTCATAAAAAAAGCATTGCATCAAACTTTTGGGAGAGTCTCAAGCTTCCTTCCATTCCAAATATGAGTTCATTATAAATGGATCTCAAAAGCAATTATGGCAAGAAAGTCCATGTCTATGAATATTTCAATGTCTCCCATGAAATATGTTCCCATCATTACCCACACTTCTGTATGTACAGGATTCTGCACAAGCTAGGCACTCAATAATTATTGATTGGCCACTGAAGGGTAACTATCTAATGCACCATGATCATTTATGCCAGGGGCCCACAGGAATCAGCCTGATCCCAGAGCCACCTTCTTTTTTTCCCCCTTTGAGAAAGGAACAGATAGGGCTTATCTTGGGTTCCTTGTGGAAGTAGGGAATATGAAAAGAAATATGAAGGTAGCATAAATGTGGGGTCACAGGACAGGAAAGAATGAGAGAATAAAGAAAGAAAACATAAGATCAGAAGCAAGCAAATCAAACCTATTAAAAACTGAGAATTCTTTTTAATACTCAAATGCACACTGATTTAAAGAAAAAGATTCTAAACAGCAAGGCTTCTCTGTTCTTCACAGCAAAAAATTTACTGCCATGGTCAAACGGAGATGAACAGTAGAATCAAAACTAAAGTACCTGAAATTTAAAACAAGCCAATTTACATTTCATTAAGAGAAGCAAACAGACGGGCCAGATAATAATTTCAAAATCTAGTTTATGAAGAGAAAAACAAATCTGGAAGCCAAAGTCAAATGAGTTGGAAATAAAAAGCAAAGCAATAAAAAGGAACAAACATGTACAAAAGCTACAACCACCTCCCTCAGCCTGTGCAATTCTGCAACTTTTCTTTCTCTCCAATTTCATCTCACATCCAGGGCAGAGGCAGACTGGACACCTAGGGATTGTCACTTCCCCAGATGGCACTAAATTCATAAGTCACCAACTCCAGGAGAAGGTAGGAATCTTAGTAAAGGCCAAAGTTCTCCTTGGGTCTCCAACATGGACTTTAAAACAAAACCAAAATGTTTGCTTGAGAACATCTTCATATCAATTAGCTTGAATCATGTGGAATTGTAGTTTTTATAGGTAAAAAATGAGTACATATTGGCAATTTCAAGGGATTGAACCTAATACATTATGATTTTGACTACAGACATATTAAGATCTTAAACATATGCAGCTAAATATAAAATAAGGTATATTCCTACTTCTATACTTAAACCAAAGATAGTTTCCTTTGGTCACTAATTCTTCTGACACAAGGTGTGGACTCAAGTTCAGGAGCCAAAAGGCCCAGGTCTGGGCTGTTTCTCCACCTCGCACTTGTTCAGCCGTCTTGGTCAGTCATCCTGTTCTGAGTTGTCATGTGAAACATCTCCTGTGACTCTGCTTTCTCTTGTTGAATGGTTTTCATTCTTGGAGCTTCGTTGGCTCTATCTGTATACTTTGTACCCTGGTTCTAGTTTCCAAATTAGTGTTATAGTTATTATTATGGCTGCTTTCCCACATAGCACATCCTTCTCCTACTCTTACCTGCACATTTCACTTTTTCTCCTGTGCTGCCATCATCCTGGAAACACTGCCTGAGAGCATCATCTCCTTCTGCACGTTTCCTTTGCCTGCTCTGATGTACACAGAGATGGCTCTTTGTTTTCCCCCTGAAATCTCATCGTATGGGGGGCAAACTTTTTAGCAAGGCCACTGAGAAGAGAATTCCCTCATAAAAAAACCCCACTACCTCTCTCATTTCCTAGTTCCCAGAAACAAGATCCAAGAACTCATTGCCTCATCACTTTTTTTCTCCTAGGTTTTTTAAAAATAAATTTTATTTTTGTACAATTTTTAAAAGTTACTTTCCATTTACAGTTACTACAAAATAATGGCTATATTGCCTATGTTGTACAATACATCCTTCAGCCTATCTTACACCCAATAGTTTGTACCTCCCACCTCCCCACCCCATGTTGCCCCCCACAGTGGTAACCACTAGCTTGTTCTCTATAACCATGAGTCTGCTTCTTTTATGTTATATTCACTAGTTTGTTGTATTTTTTAGATACCACATATAAGCGATACCATATAGTATTTATCTTTCTCTGTCTGACTTATTTCACTAGGCATAATGCCCTCCAAGTCCATCCATGTTGCTATTGCCTCATCACTTTTAACTGAAGTTCAAGTTCAGGCTGAGCTGGGGTGATCAAAATCAAATTCTGAGTGCTGATTAAAACCTTTAGGTAGCTATAAAATCAAGCAGACAGACCATCTACAAGTCTTCACTGCCAATTACATAAAGAATTAAGGAGTTACTAATCGGTTACTGTATATGTTATATATTCATACTGACTCTAGTTCAAAATTCAGGGTTTTGATTAAATATCAAAATGTGAAGATGGGGGAGGCATGTGAATGGGGATAATTTTCCTGCTGATGGGGGGTAGATTATTATTTGGGAGAATAACAATAATAACCATCAGCTTATGAATGTCAAGGGCTCAAGAGTACTTTATAACAAAGCGCTCTCAAGATCCCTCAAAAGTTGTGAAAATTTTTTCCAGTACCCATTTCTTTATGACAGATGACATTTAATGGATAAAACTGGAATGAGCGGGATTATTTAAATACTTTTGGACACTGAACTTCATTTCTTCTAGGCAGTCAGGCTCGAAGTTCAAGGCCATGGGAAGCTCTGGTCTAGGCAATATCACATAGAGAGAAGCTGTCTGTAGAGAATCTGAAATCAAAAATAACCCGGTCTATCATTATTGCCATGCATCACAATTCCAAACAATGTCAGTGGTGAAATACTTCTCCCTGAAAAAAATCTTTTCTTGGTCTATATTTTAAGTAATTGTTGTGATTACCACTGAGTTGTATAATAGATGGATAAGCTTCAAATTAGCATATTTTCATTATTTATCCTTTAATAAATATTGAATCTGACATAAAAATTATTGTGGAAAACGTCCAGGTATACAGTCTGCCCCCAACTTACACGGACTCAGTTAAACCTTTCGGGCAATTTCATAGCCTAATCTGTGTGGTACTGTGGTACCAAGTGTTCCTGCTACCATATTAACAAATTAAAGAATAAAAACCATATGATCATCCCTATAGGTGCAGAAAAAGCTTTTGACAAAATTCAACACTGATTTATGATAAAAACTCTCCAGAAAGTGGGCATACAGGGAACCTACCTTAACATCATAAAGGCCATATATGACAAACCCACAGCAAACATCTTTCACAATGGTGAAAAACTGAAAACATTTCCTCTAAGATCAGGAGCAAGAGAAGGATGTCCACTCTCACCACTATTATTCAACATAGTTTTGGAAGTCCTAGCCACGGCAATCAGAGAAGAAAAAGAAATAAAAGGAATACCAACTGGAAAAGAAGATGTAAAACTGTCACTGTTTGCAGATGACATGATACTAAACATCAAAAATCCTAAAGATGCTACCAGAAAACTACTAGAGCTAAACAATGAATTTGGTAAAGTCGCAAGATACAAAATTGATGCACAGAAATCTCTTGCATTCCTATACACTAACAATGAAAGATGAGAAAGAGAAATTAAGGAAACAATCCCATTTACCATCGCAACAAAAAGAATAAAATACCTAGGAATAAACCTACCTAAGGAGGCAAAAGACCTGTACTCAGAAAACTGTAAAACACTGATGAAAGAAATCAAAGATGACACAAACAAATGGAGAGATGTACCATGTTCTTAGAAGAATAAATATTGTGAAAATGACTATACTACCCAAAGCAATCTACAGATTCAATGCAATCCCTATCAAATTACCAGTGGCATTCTTCACAGAATTAGAACAAAAACATTTTACAATTTGTATGGAAACACAAAAGACCCTGAATAGCCAAAGCAATCTTTTTAAAAAAAATTTTTTGTTTTAATTTTATTTATTCTAGGCTGTGTTGGTTCTTGGTTGCCGCATGTGGCCTTTCTCTAATTGTGGCGAGCAGGGGGCTACTCTTTGTTGCTGTGAGTGGGCTTCTCATTGTGGTGGCTTCTGTTGTTGCAGAGCACAGGCTCTAGGCACGTGGGCTTCAGTAGTTTTGGCTTGTGGGCTCTAGAGCGCAGGCTCAGTAGTTGTGGTGCACAGGCTTAGTTGCTCCACGGCATGTGGGATCTTCCCGGACCAGGGCTCAAACCGTGTCCCCTGCATTGGCAGGTGGATTCTTAATCACTGGGCCACCAGGGAAGTCCCCCAAAGCAATCTCAAGAAAGAAAAATGGAGCTGGAGGAATCAGGCTCCCTGACTTCAGACTATACTACAAAGCTACAGTAATCAAGACAGTATGGGACTGGCACAAAAACAGAAATATAGATCAATGTACAGGATAGAAAGCCCAGAGGTAAATCCATGTACGTATGGTCACCTAGTCTATTACAAAGGAGGCAAGAATATACAATGGAGAAAAGACAGCCAGTTCAATAAGTGGTGCTGGGAAAACTGGATAACTACTTGTAAAAGAATGAAATTAGAACACTACCTAACACCATACACAAAAATAAACTCAAAATGGATTAAAGACCTAAATGTAAGACTGGACACTAGAGGAAAACAAATTAAAAACACTCTTTGACATAAATCACAGCAAGATATTTTTTGACCCATCTCCTAGAATAATGAAAATAAAAACAAAAATAAACAATGGGACCTAATTAAACTTAAAAGCTTTTGCACAGCAAAGGAAACCATAAACAAGACAAAAAGACAACCCTCAGATGGGAGAAAATATTTGCAAATGAAGCAACTGACAAAGGATTAATCTTCAAAATATACAAACAGCTCATTCAGTTCAATATCAAAAAAACAAACAACCCAATCAAAAAATGGGTAGAAGACCTAAATAGACATTTTTCCAAAGAAGATATACACATGGCCAAGAGGCACATGAAAAGATGCTCAACATCACTAGTTATTAGAGAAATATAAATCAAAACTACAATGAGGTATCACCTCACACTGGTCAGAATGGCCATCATCAAAAAAATCTACAAACAATAAATGCTGGAGAGGGTGTGGAGAAAAGGGAACCCTCTTGCACTATTGGTGGGAATGTAAATTGATACAGCCACTATGGAGAACACTATGGAGGTTCCTTAAAAAACAAAACATAGAACTACCATATGACCCAGCAATCCCAATACTGGGCATACACCCTGAAAAAACCGTAATTCGAAAAGACACATGCACCCTAATGTTTATTGCAGCACTATTTACAATAGCCAGGTCATGGAAGCAACCTAAATGTCTATCGACAGACAAATGGATAAAGAAGATGTGGTACATATATACAATGGAATATTACTCAGCCATAAAAAGGAACGAAATTGGGTCATTTGTGGAGATGTGGATGGACCTAGAGACTGTCATACAGAGTGAACTAAGTCAGAAAGAGAAAAACCAATATCGTATACTAACGCATATATGTGGAATCTAGAAAAATGGTACAGATGAACCTATTTGCAGGGCAGGAATAGAGACACAGACGTAGAGAAGATACATGTGGACACAGGGAGGGAAGGGGAGGGTGGGACAAACTGGGAGATTAGGACTGACATATATACACTACCATGTGTAGAACAGATAACTGATGGGAACCTGCTGTATAGCACTGGGAGTTCAGCTCGGTGCTCTGTGATGACACAGATGGGTGGGATGGGGGGTGGTGAGAGGGAGGTCCAAGAGGGAGGGGATATATGTATACATATAGCTTATTTACTTCACTGTACAGCAGAAACTAACACAACATTGTAAAGCAACTATACTCCAATTAAAGAAAAATACCAATGAGAATAATAAAGTAACTGTAAAGACAGGGAACTAGAGTTGCTTCAATTGTATCATTCTGTGGGATGGCTTGGAATTTTTATTTGTGTTTAAAATTTCAAACGGTGAAGCAACATGAAGTGCAAGTTGTAATATTTTCGTTTTTCAAGAACAAATTTTTAACACATGAAATATTTTTCCAAGCTTCAATAGTATCATTAAAAGTATCATTTTTCTTCTTTTTAAAATTGGCATTTGCAACTAAAGAACAAATCAAGAAAAGGATAACATTTACTGATTATTACAGGATTATTACTGAAAATAAATTTGTGGAATAGAGGAGGAGGGTGTAGAAAATGCTTCTGTCTGGGTGTCAAACACACTAGCATGTCACTGCCTCCAGGGAACGCTTAGGATGGAACTAGGAGCTCACTCGCATTGTCACCCTCATAGGAGGCTCTGTGACAGACAGCAGAGCTCAGGCCTCAAGAGACCTGGAAGAAGATCTCCACTTGGAGCCCAGAGAACCAGGCTCCACTGACACTTCAAGGGGAACTCCCTTTTTTTTTTATTAGCACAGCCTTCAGAAGCCACAGTGGAAAGACTTTGAAGCAGATCTCTGATTTTAAAAAATATTACCTCTATCTTTGAAAATTATAAGCTCCCAGACATTTTTCTTCCAGTTTTATTGAGATATAATTGACATACAGCACTGTATAAGTTTAAGGTGTACAGCATAGTGATTTCACTTACATACATCATGAAATGATTAGCAAAATAAGTTTAGTAAAGATTCATCATCTCATACAGATACATAATTAAAGAAATAGGAAAAATGCTTTCCTTGTGATGAGAACTCTTAGGTTTTGCTCTCTAACAATTTTCATGTATAACAGACAGCAGTGTTAATTATATTAATCATGTTGTGCATTACTTCCCTAGAACTTACTTATAACTGAAAGTTTGTGCATTTTGACCACCTTCATCCGATTCCCTCCCCCCTGACCTCCCACCTCTGGTAACCGCCAATCTAATCTGTTTTCCTATGATTTTATTCACTTGTTTTTGAGGCATAATTGACTTACATCACTACATTAGTTCCTGTTACATGACATAGTGATTTGGTATTTCTATACATTTCAAAATGATCACCATGATAAGTCTAGTTACCATACTTCACCAAAGATATTACACAACTATTGACTGTATCGTCCACATTATAAACTTCATACCTGTGACTCATTTATTTTGCAAGTGGAAGCGCATACCTCCTTCATCTCCCTCACCTATTTCTCCCCTCCCCACAACCCTCTCCCCTCTGGAAACCACCTGTTTGTTCTCTGTATCAATGACTCTGTTTCTGTTTAGTTATATTCGTATGTTTTGCTTTTTAGATTCCACATGTATGTGAAATCATACAGCATTTTTCTTTCTCTGTCTGACTTATTTTACTTAGCCTAACACGCCCTAGGTCCATTCATGTTGCTGCCAATGGCAAGATTTCATTTCTTTTTATTAAACCCCCAGATATTAAACGATGCAAAGGAAAATGAGGCAGGCTATTCTCATCTGCACATCTGAAAGACAAAGGCAGCCAAGCACCGTGAGCGGAGCAAAGGTTCTAGCTTCTGATCGCCTGCTCCGTATGGCAGGCCCGCTGCTGCCTAGCAGTGCAAAGGGCCGTATTCAACTGCTCTAGGACTGTTCCTCGTCCCTAAATCATTCTTACCTCACAGGAATGCTGGGAAAATGCAATGAGACAAGGTGAATATAAAACAGGGTCTGGCTCATAATAGCATCATGATGTAGCCAGCTGTATACACAGCAAAAAAGAGAGGAAACCATCTAGAATGATCTCTTTTTCTAAAAAGATGATTGAAGGCGGAAGGTAGATGTGAAAAACCCAGTCAGGAAAGAACCAGGAGGAATGACTCAGAAAAGGGGTGCCCATAGGTCCTGATCTGCCTGGGACAGTCCTAATTGAGGTCAGCTAGCCCTTCATCATGATGAATATTCCTTTTACTCTCAGGAATGTCCCAGTTTGGATAACACTAGAACTGCTGTGAGGGTTAAGTAGTAGAACTTTCCTCCATTTCATCAAGGAAGAAAATAAGCTCAGAGAACATGAAATGCTTTATTGATGATCACATGTAGTAAGTAGGAGAAACTCCAGGCTTGTTCTGAAATCTTTTTACTGCTTGGGATGAGAAGAAACCTAATAATTCTAATTGCTCTTATCTTGCTCCAGCCAAGACTAGATCATGTGTACATCTGTAGATTCTCTCTCCCTACAGTTGAGTCCTGGATATCTGTAACCGTAGAGCCACCATGCAAAAAATAAGAGGCCAGAGGGCAAGTAGCCCCTACCCTAGGATCAGGATTCAGCTGGCATTTTTGTTGTCTGCTATGGTTATCTCAAAATATGCACCAGTGTGAGTCCCAAGTCATTGGCTACCTAGATCTTTTTGTTTCATTCTGCTCTGACAGATTTCTTGCCTACCAGTCCTATGGTCTTCCCTTAGTGTCTTATCAGGAGTCCTTCAGCCGTAAGTGACATAAACCCTGATCAAACTGCAAAAAATTATGAGCTCAGAAAATCGAGAAGTCCGTGAGTAAAAGCGGTCTAAGAACTAGCTGGATCCAAGAACCAGGTGATGTTATAGAACGTGGTCCCCATGTGGTTAGAGGGAAGAGTACTGAAAGCAGGGTCAGGAATCCAAGGAAACAAGAGCAGCTGATTCAATGAGTGCTCAAGAAAGGAGACCTGGGTGGAAGATAAAGGTTGGGACTCTTGTTTTTACAAATCACTAGTTTTAAGGTGGGTGTTTATAAATACAAGCCAGAGAATATTTTTATCATTAATTCTGAAGTCAAACTAAGTTTATTTGTATTGAATAGCAAGACATTTGTCAAAACACCCTATTCCTGAAAACCAGGAAGAGAAACCTCATCTCCTCTCAGAAAATGGATTATTAGCAAATGCTTGGGAAAGCGAAAATATCAAATGTTGCATCAAAGCTCATTGGAATTTTAACAGTATTTGTAAAATGAAAAAGAATTCACAAATATTTGGTTAAATTGTATTTCTTTCTCCAGATGTGGAAAATAAAACAAGTAAACATTAAAAAGAATAAAAGGGCCAACTCTTTGCAAAGCAACTATTAACTTACACTCTGAATGGAGTTTTAAAAGAACAACAGTTAGAGGGCGGGGCTGGTAGTGGCAGAGAGTTAAAAATGCAATGCACTCACATTCAAATCTTAAAAACATGCAGAAAGGCCTCTCGCACACCTCACCTTGCTAAGTGTCCCATCGCCCTTTTGCATAGATTCTGTGACCTCCTCAGAGAAGGTCTTCAAATGTTACTGTATCTGAGAAGCTTTCACCGATTACCCGGTCTCTCGCTTTACGCAGTTTTATTTTTTTCTTCACTGAATTTACCACTTCCTGATGTTATATTACATGTTTATTTTTTAGTTTTTCAATTAGTGTTTCCCTCAGTGGAGGAGGATCTCCAAAAGCCACTTGTCTGTTCTGTTTACCGCTATATTCCTGGGGCCTCAACCGAGCTGGGCACGGAGCAGGTGTCAACAGCCATCTGCTGAAAGGATTAAATGTAGAAAGGACATCTGGAAACAGTACTGATAACCAAATTTAACAATTAAAAACAGTAATATCTGTAATCACTTTTTATTACTTTAAGTTTATCTTTAAAAAATAGAGTCTGGCTGAAATTTCTAGCAGCTTTTCAACCTACAAAACTCTGATTTCATGCAGCTGAATATGACTCTGAACACAAGTGCATTTTGGTGAAGAAAACAGCTGTTGGTGTCTGTTTTCCCCAATGGTTATCTCATTGTTGGCCCATTCTTTAGATACTTTAAAAGAAAAACAAAAAACAAAAAATCCAAACCTTCCAGCTTTTAGGCACCATGTGAAAAACTTAATTTCATTTTGATTAAACAGCAAATTATATTTTGGGAGAAACCTTTTCAACCGTTCAACAGCTAGGTCAATCATTATCTGTTGCTTTATAAGCTCATATAAATAGTAACTAATTAGAATTTTAATTCCTTTTTTCCATTCACTTTAGTATTCCTTAGCAGATACCATATAATATAAGGGAATGTAGTAGAAAGATTAAGAAATCAGACTTTTGGGGTTATAATTCTGGATCCACTGTTTGATAGCTGTGTGAGTTTGGGCAAGTTACCTATCCTCTGAAATCCTGTTTCCTCACCTGAAAAATGAGGAAAATAACAAAAGTTGTAACACCAAATTGGGGGCAAATGAAAGAATATTAAACTAGCAAACAACAACAACAAAAATACCCTTTAAGAATCTTTTAAAATAGGGCCTGACATTAAGTACTTGCTAAATATTTTTTATTAATATTATTTCTTTCTTTATTCTAGGTTTTCCCCCCAAGAGTTTAACATTTCAACTTTTTTGTTGAAGTAAATCCAACACAATTCTCCTGCTTAAAACAAGCCCCTGTACTTAAAACAGAAACTTGCACCGATTAGGTTACATGAAAACCAAATTTACACGAGATATTGTAAAGTAAAATAAAACAATGTTCACCACAAGAAGACAAAACTCATTTCAAAAACTCGGCGGGGGTGTGTGTGTGTGCATGGGTGATACTCTTTGGTTGTCTATATAAACCAACTGCTATGATTAATAAGACTAAGTTTTCTAAAGAAAATGAGATAATAACAAAAGGCCTCTTTGTGCTTAACTTTCGTCAGGGGCAAAAAAGAAAGAGACAAAACAGCATGAAATGATGAGACTGAGTGATGAAAATTCATTCACAATGATTACTTTCAAGAGCAATTTCTCTCTGTTAATTCAGCGGCCTGTTACTATGGCTCTCTGGGGTGATAGCTAATGTAAATGAAGCTGCTAAAAGTGGATTATCATGGTAAGAATATACGCAACCAATAATGCAATAGAAATCCTTCCAAAGCATTTGGGGAAAATTCAAGAGAAGGAATGTCCTTTTTTTTTTTTTTAAGTTAATGGCCTATAACACCCTTCTTCCCTGACTAATAACCAGCAGGCACTTAAAAATATCCATCCAGGAAAAAGAAAAACAAACTTGTCTGGATGAAATAGGAACCCACCTGGGTTGTCAGTATCTGTGTTTGGTCCCAGGACTCAGATTCTGAGCCAGATTCTTTGAGAGATTATGGGAAACGTCTCAAATGATTTTTGCCAACTACTCTTTACTTAGAAAAAGTAATGTTTCATGGATGGGTGTCAAGGAATCTAAAATTTATTAATTTTAGAAACCTTTCTTGCAGATGTGGATGGCTTTCTCAAGGTTTTGCTGAATAAAAATTAAGTACCACGTAGTGTGAAAAATTCTTTAAGGACATTGTCTTTCACAAACTCACACAAATAGTCTTTGGAATGTCCACTTCAAGTAGCTGTTGGTTTTGCTTTCTAGAAACCTACACATTGGCTATGATAACTAGATTGGTTTTAAAACAGCTATGACCACAACTCTGCATGGAAACATTCACTGAGTCCACTGGTTTACTAGTTTAAGTAATAGTTCTACATGCAGGACTGAAGTGGGGAGCAACAGAACAGAAACAATTTGTGTTCAGAACAGCATCCAGGAAGTATCTGCAAAGGAAGACAAACTTTAAGGTAGGATTTACATGAGAAGAGGTGGGTAATTCTACATAGGGAAGAGCCTCTTGTTTGGAATGACAGAGCAGAAGAGGGGATGCAAGAGGTATTATACTTTCTGTAGGCCAAATTTGCAAGTAGGAGGACTGGGTAAGAGAAAGGAAGTCGTCTTGGCTGAGTCTCATTGGCAGAGAACTCTGAGACCAATAAACTAGTAAACTAGTAAAGAAAGTGTACTAGATTAATCTCACCAATGATAGGAAGAGGAGTCATGAGTGATAATCCAGAAATCACTGGGATTTGATGTTAGAAGGTATTTTGAGACTATTCCATTTGAAAGGAGAAGGCATCTGACATTCTTTTTATTCCTTTCAAACAAAGGATTAAACCAACCAATGAGTTGACTCAGAAAAATTTCAGAAGTATTATAGCCCTATTCAAACTTCTGTCTAGCTCCTTCTTACTTCCTATTCCATGATGCAACAGCATAGATGATTTTTTTTTTCAGACCCAAAGCAATAAATCTGGCTTGGTAGAGCTGTTTTTATTTCTACATGTTGTGGAGAAGGATTGGTTAATTGTTTGGGCTCCTGTGGAAGGGCAGCCTTCAAGATGGCCCCACATATATGAGTTTTTCCATATTCCCAACTTCCTCATCCTCTCCCTTTTCCATCCTTGGTGATGACAGTGTCTCTCCTCTCAGCCCTGTGAGGCCCTCTCCCATTATTAAAACCTGCTTTCAGGGAAAATTTTGAAAAAATGTCCAATAAAGCCTAATTGGCATCCTCTCCTAGAGAACAGTCTTGCGCTAGAAGCAGGAAGCTAAACTGGGGACTTTTAGTAATCAGTGAGCCAGAAACTTATGAATTAACAGCAAGAGTTATTATTAATTGAGCACCTACTACATACAAGCACTGCCCTTTCATGTAGCAGGGAGAGTGGTGGGACAAGCGGGGCCCATACCTTTTAAGGAAGTGCTGTCTCATCCTATATAATCACATAATTCAAGAGTCAGGCATTGTCTTTGTTTGTTTGTATCCAGTGGATGAGAGTATACAGTAGAAGATCCCAAGGGTCTTAAGATATAAATGGGCTAAACATTTTAGAGTAAGGGATACCAACATCAGGACAAACAGAACCAAGTCATAAATATAAACTAGCCAAATGTTGGCAGCATAGCCTAGTAGTTTAGAACCCAGACTCTATACCCAGACAGCTGGGTTCAAATCCTGGCCCTGTGGCTTACCAGCTGCATGGTCTTGGGATGTTCCTTAAACTCTTTGTGCCTCAATTTGCTCATCTGTAGAAGAGGGATGATGATGATAATAGCATCTGCCTTATTAAGAGCATGAAATGAGTTAATACTTGTAAAGTTCTGAAAACTCTGCTCATAAGAGTTTACTAATAAATAAAAATCTCAAGAACTGATTTATTCCCTTCTAAACTGACAGCTCTTGGTCACTAGAAATGTTCAAGCACAGGTCCTGGAATGTAAGCCAACTCCATGAAGGCAAAAATGTTTGTCTCTTTTGTTCAGGCCTTTGCCTAGATCAATACCTGGTATAGACCAGGCTCAGAAAACATCATGGAAGGAATCAATGCACCTACCTTGGTAGTTACACAGAAGAGTTCTGCAGGCATCCAAATTTGGACAAAGTGACCTCTACGGAATTTTCTACCTTTAGGTTCTATGATTTCTTTAATGAACTAATGCATTGGAACAGTACAATACTAAAAATGTAATGGTCTGAGACAAAATTATGTCTATTTTTTTCTCTTTCTTTCTCTCTCCCTCCCTCCTTTTCTTTCTTTCTTCCTTCCTTTCTTTCAAGGAGCCCATGTCTATTAAATGAGTGCTTTTTTGTAGTTAAAAGGTTAACCAAGAACATAAAGTATGCTACCAAGGGTCTCTACTCATCTCCACATGTGTCTAATCATTATCTTCTTTTACAGTTTCAGATCTCCAAGCTTTTCAGTTGGGCCAGGTTGGCATTTCACTGCCCTTTATGTGTGTGACAAGTGAAAAGAGGGAAAGAAAAGAAACTCGAATGAAGAAAACCAGAATCTGCACAGCAGTTTGAAGATGGTGTTCAGTCAGTTCCAACTCAACCTGCTTCATCAGGCTCCCTGCAGCATCTCTGTTCATCTTACACCCCTCATGTGTGACAGGCCCCAACTCCTCTCTCAGAGCAGAGCCTCTCCCACACTCTGGCTGTCACCCTCACCTAGACAGATACGCCATCAAAACCTGCGAAACTGACCTGCGTCATCTGGGAGCAGAGATAAGCTCTGACTCCGCAGCTCTCACACCGAGGACAGAAAAAAGTCTCCAGGCAACAATAGCAAACAAAGTAGATGCCCCTGACTTCGCTCTGCTAGAATCTGGTTCTCATAGTTCTCCTGAGAAATCAGGATGTGACTGTCACCTCTCAGAATGCAAACAGTTAATTCAGCCACTTAGATCAACTTTTAAATTCCCATCCCCTGCAATATTAAATCATTTTGGCAGGAACAATGAAATAACTAACTTGCTGACAGTTGCTTGGACTATCTGCAGATGTGGAAAAAAATACCTTTAATCAGGTCAAGTCACTCTGCCATTGGGATTCTAAATTTACTCATATTCTCAAAGAAAAATATTCAGTTATAGTGGGAAAAATATGATTTTTTTAGCTCAATAAG
Source organism: Balaenoptera borealis (assembly GCF_965194805.1). Classification (NCBI taxonomy): domain Eukaryota; kingdom Metazoa; phylum Chordata; class Mammalia; order Artiodactyla; family Balaenopteridae; genus Balaenoptera; species Balaenoptera borealis. The sequence continues at coordinate 78,479,470 of NC_138870.1, forward strand.
CAACCCAGAGTTCTTTCTTCAAATTTTGACATTTAATCAATCAGAAATTGGTGTCAGAAAACTGTTTCCTGTGAAGCCATCTCTTCCTGTAGGATTTTTCTTAAAAAATCTGGACTACAGAAAAAAATTTACGACCTGCACTTTCACAGACCATTGATTCCCACCTGTGTCTCACACCTAACAGAAGCTGTTGTCACTCTTTTACCTTTGTGTGCCCTAACAGTTATAAACAACATGAATAAACATGAAAATAAAATATTAAGCATCTTTTATTTCCTTTGCCTCTAATTATATGATCCCCTAAATTTGTCTCTAATCATAAAAGATTGGTAAAACTTTTAACGTATTAATAATATTTTATGTATCAGTATATTAGCACTTATGAATTAAGACAGAGGTCTTACTATTCTCTCCAATTTTTGTAAAACTAAGATTCAGAGAAGTTAAGAGACTCTCCCAAGAGCACACATAGGTAACAGAGGTGGGTTTCAGTCTAGACCGGTCTAAAATTCTCATGTATTCTGTTTATGACATATTATGAATTCAGTGAGAAAGGGAACTTCAGTGATTTAAGTCAGGAGTCAGCAAACTGTTTCTGTAAAGGATCAGATAGTAAAATTTCAGGCTTTGTGGGCTGTATAGTCTCTGTCACAACCACTCAACTTTGCAGTGTAGTGCAAAAGCAACCGTGACAAAACATGAATGAATGAGCATGGCTGTGTTAAAAAATAAAATGTTTATTTACAAAAGCAGGTAGTGGATCAGATCTGGCCTATGGGCCATAGCTGGCTGATCTCAGTAAATCTGGCATTTAGGGACAAAATCTAAACTGTGGTCTGCCTATTAGGAGCAAGAAGTTCCCACAACTAAAGGTAAAGGCTAGAGTCATGAAGAAGAGGTTACCTGGTATTAACGGTAAGTGGAAAAATTAAAGCAGAAAATGTTATCATAAGAAGCAGAGAAGCATAATGGTTATGGACTCTGGATCAGTTGGGTCAATGGTTTGGGGCCTCTGGCTGTATGGTCTTGGTCAAGCTACTTGGTCAACTTCTTCATGCTTTATCTACTGTTCCTTATCTATTAAATGGGGATATTAAAGCATTTTCCTCATAGAGTTGTTATGAGAATGAAATGAGTTAACATATGTAATACATATAGAATATGGTCTAGACAATATTTATTCCTTAATAAATGCCAGATATATACACAGTTGACCCTCCTTGAACAACACAGGTTTTAACTGCACATGTCCACTTACAGGTGGATTTTTTTCAATAGCAAATACTACAGTACTACACGATCTGTGGTTGGTTGATGCTGAGGATTTACCAACTGTAAAGTTGTATGTGAATTTTCAACTGCCCTGAGGGTCGGCACCCCTAACTCAACTGTATATATACCTGACAAGAGAAATTATTCCTGACCAGAGAAATTATTCCTGTTTCTATTGATATGTATCAAACCACTGTAAACGTAACGGCTCAAAGAAACAACAGCCATTTATTTTGCAAGTAAATCTGCAGTTTGGACAGGGCTTATCTGGGAAGACTTGTCTCTGCTCCATGTGGCCTCAGCTTGATGGAGGACTGGAGCATTTCCTTCCAAAGTGGCTCACTCATATGGCTGACAAGTTGGGAGCTCAGCTGGGCCTGAGGGCCTGGGGCCTTGGTTCATTTCCAGGACTCTCCATTTGGCCCGGGCTTTCTCACAAGTTTGAGGCGGGGAGTGACTGTAAGAATGAGTGTTCCAAGAGGGAGCCAGGAAGAAGCTGTATTATCTTTGAAGCCTCAGGCTTGGAATTAATGTAGCATCAGTTCCATCGCACTCTATTTTTTTTAGAAATGAGTTAGTAAGTCCAGGCCATATTTAAGGGGGCAGGAACTAGACTCCACCTCTTGATGGGAAGAGTGTAAAAAAATTGTGAACATGTTTTAAAATTCCAAAGTATATCTACTGGCCACAGATCATCTATATTGCTTCCACATTCAAAAAAATCCATAAATTCACCCCTTCCAGTACTCCCCAATGTCTCATCAGGCTTAGGGTCAAGGTTCAGAATCTTATCATCTAAATCAGATCTAGGTACAAATGAAACCCCTTGGGTGAGGTTTCTTGTATGTTGTTCCTCTCAGTCTGAACACTTGTGAACAAACACCTGTATACCCAACAAACAATGGTGTGCTATGCCTTGGAAAATCACTGTAGACATTCTTGCTGAAAATAGAGGAAAATGGAAGTACACAATCGTCATTGGTTCAATGCAATTTTGAAATCCAGCCAGGCAAACATTCCCTGTTCCTTCTTCAGGCCTCAGTCCTACTGCCTAGCAAGGATTTTCCCACTGCTCCTGGGTCTCCCCTTTCAGTCTTGGTTCCTCCTAAATTATCTTGGTTCCTTTTAAATTATCTTTCCTTTTATACAAAATGTGCCCTGTATTGGAAGCTGAACAGTTTTATCAGCCTGTCTCCTGCCCATGGAAATTCTGGAATCTAAAGATCTCTTTTTGTTTCATACTGTTTTTGTCCCTTTTAGTCCATGCTGGCAAAATGTTAATCAATAAAATCTTGTCACTGTATTTTTTTAAATTGTAACTATGTGTGGTGATGGATGTTAACTAGACTTACTGAGGTGATCGTTTTACAATATACACAAATATTGAATCATGTGGTATACCTGAAATAAAAATAATGTTATATGTCAATTACATCTCAATAAAAAACAAAACAACAAACCAAAAAAAAACAAAAAAAACAAAAAAACCAACCAGAAAAAACCTCTGTGGACTTCTTATCATTTTTATTCGAGTATACTCCATTAGACAAAAACTTCCCCACAAATCTTTTTGTTATAAGTCCTTCTCTACCTTGGGATTCCTGTAAAGCTGCAATGGGACCATTACTTTAAGATTATTAGAAGCCCCACTGTTTAACTACGAGAGTCTACCTGGCATGCCCTTAAGATGCTTAGAGAAACTTTGTCTGTTTCAAGGGGTCTATGAGACATTACCCACAAAGGCTCTTTGGCTTTTGGATTTGATCTTTGGTCTGACACCCTTTCTTAATTTGAGAATCTTCCGCTGTATGGAGAAACTGGGAATGAGAAATAATTGTATATTTGAATGTAGCAAGCACTGGATCTTTTATATATTTTCTTTAAGCTTTCTTGAAGACGAAACAGTTCCCATTTTGAACTCATCTCTCTACATATTTATACGTGACTAAAAGAAGCCATTTGGCATTTTCAACATTCTGGCTGAAATTCTTTTTAGCCAAATCTACCAGTCCACTAGGTATCTTTGTATTTTTCGTGTCACTGCAGGTGACAGTTTTGCTAACATTCTAGTAGCCTCTTCAAGGGCCACCAGGCTTCTGCTCACAGTTTCTTCAAAATCTCTCCAACTTCTGCCCACCACTCTGTCCCAGAGGCAATGTCCCACGTTTCAGGTTTTGTTACAGCAGCACTCAACTTCCAGTTCTCAGAATCTGTTCCAGTTGTCTACTATCATGCATAAAACATCTCAAACAGTGGCTTAAAATAATAGTAACACTTATTTTGCTCACAAATCCTGGGTTTGACTGGGCTAGGATAAGTGGTTCTCACTCAGAATCTTATGAGGTTGTAATAGTGCCCGGGACTGGAATTATCACCAAGGCTTCATCACTCACAACTGACATCTAGACTGGGAAGCCTTTTGGGTACCACTTTCTCAATTTGGTATCTCCACATGATCTTTCCAAGTGATGGACACAGGGTAAATGAACTTCTCACATGGGGGAAAAGCTCCCAGAGTGACTGTCCCAGGAAACACTGGAAGAGGCCACATGGACTTCTCCAACCTAGACTCAGAAGTCACCCAGATCTCCTCCCTGGCATTCAATCGTCAAGGCAGTCACAAAGACCTGCCAGATTTAAGGAGGGGGTGGGACATGGACTCCCTTTCTTGATTTCTCCTTCTGATAAAAAATTTATAGACATATATTTACACTACCTCAGATATGCCTGAAGGACTGGTAACTTTAGCAGGAAAGGCAATCCAAACTTCTAATTATGCAACTGGTTTCTGCCAATGATGTTAGAAACACCTCATGTATGAAGCAGCTGATCTGTGTGGATGGTCAGGAGAGAGAGAGATGGTGGTCTTTTTTTTTTTGAAGAAGGTGATGATATGAATTTGGAGAGAAAATTGGGATCTAGAGGAAGTAAAGATATCAAATTCTTAACACCCACATAGATCCATCTTTTTAAGGAAGTTAGAATATGTTATTTAGAACAGGGAAGGTTGAAAACCACTCTCTCTTTTCAGATTTAGGGAAATTCCAAGGTGTAACACTATGTTCCAAGAATATCAGGCTTGTGCAATGTACTTTATTGGAAGCAGACAGGAAATTCCCTGCTGCACAGTAATCAATATTTTCATGCCCTGTCCTGCAAATGCAAATAGGAATCTTGCTCTAAATTCTTGTTACCTTTCAGAAAGCTACAGGGCATATATTTTCCTGTCCCCTTTCTTTCTTTCTCTCCTTGATAGCAGCCGGGGATTCAGTTGTTATTATTATAATTTAACATTTATTTATCTTTTCTTTGAGAATTCCATACCTTTGGTACAGGAAGAAGTAGCTAAGTTCAGAGTCATAATAAAGATTAGGGAGGCAATACAGAGTTGAGACATCTGCATTTGGGCCACTGGATTTGGTGTCTCTGAGCCTTGCTTTCTTCTTATGAGTAGAAGAGCTAGTGGATGTTGACTTCTACTAGAATTGACACCTATAAACAATGCTGTATGTGTCTTGGCTTAAGAAGTGAATTAAAAACAGAAAATATCTTTGCACTCATGTTTCTTTTAAGTCCTCTCATAGTGCTACCATTGTGGGATCAGGTGGATGAATTTCTTTCTTTCTTTCAAGAAGTCTGGGTTTTTTTTAATGTCTAAACCATTATTAAATCTAGATTAATGTCAGAAAAACAATTCTGTCTGGCACATTCAGATTTTTAGGAAGTTTTCATTTCTCTGAGTGTAAGCACCTGGTCTATAATTCTTTGAGAGGAGCAAGCATCTGCCATCAGTGGCTGCTTCATGTGTTTGCACTTTTGGCCTAGGCCTCCTTTTGTACTGAGTGTGGACCATTCTGCACTGCTGTTTATTTTTCAGTGGCTTTGTCCCGCTCCTGCGTCTACACCACATGCTCCACAACGCCTGGCGTATTCGTAGGTACTCAATAAATGTTTGAAAAAGGAATGAATTTGTTTTCCCATCACCTTCCAAAATGCCTATAAACATCAGACCTGAGTTATAAGTTGGGGATGATGATGTTTCTAAACTGGATACAAACACAGAAGCTCTTGTTTCTGCCATTTTGAGAGAATCACGTGAGTGCACTGGCCACCTTTCATCCTTATGTTGCACGTTTGCAACATAAGTGGCCACAGTTCTTTACCAACCCTGATTCATTTCCCATCTCTGACCTCGTCTCTCTAATCCACTAATATCAGGTCACTATATATTTTAAACTCATTCAGTTTCCAGGAAAAGATCTGCTGTCGTAATCAGCTATCAGCTGAGGACTGAAAGCCATGATATGAAAGTCTAGCATCCTGTGACAAACTTGGATTAGACTACGATTGCTTAAGTGTTGTCACTGCAAAATGCAAGGTCAGAATTTACATACTATTACTCAGCCATAAAAAGAAATGAAATTGAGTTATTTGTAGTGAGGTGGATGGACCTAGAGTCTGTCATACAGAGTGAAGTAAGTCAGAAAGAGAAAAACAAATACCGTATGCTAACACATATATATGGAATCAAACAACACAGAAAAAGTGATTCTGACGAACCTAGGGGCAGGACAGGAATAAAGACTCAGACTCAGACGTAGAGAATGGACTTGAGGACACGGGGAGAGGAAAGGGTAAGCTGAGACAAAGTGAGAGAGTGTCATGGACATATACACACTACCAAATGTAAAACAGATAGCTAGTGGGAAGCAGCCACATAGCACAGGGAGATCAGCTCTGTGCTTTGTGACCACCTAGAGGGGTGGGATAGGGAGGGTGTGAGGGAGGCGCAAGAGGGAGGAGATATGGGGATATATGTATACATATAGCTGATTCGCTTTGTTGTACAGCAGAAACTAACATACCATTGTAAAGCAATTATACTCCAGTAAAGATGTTAAAAAAAAAAAAAAGGATTTACATACTTTTCCTTAATGATGACTTGCTAGCTTTGGCTTCATTATGCTGAAATCAACTGAAAACATTCTATTATTGGGAATCTTTTATCTTCTAGTCAAATCTAGCTTGGCGGATCTTGTTATTCCTTATTATTTTTGAAACTATTAAACTAAACAATATGTGATCTTTCCAGGAAATGCTGCAAGGGAGGCGGCTTCTGGACATGGCCTCTTTATTGTTCTATTTCTGAGAAATAATCAGTTCTGTTCCCTCTAAATAATTACTGAGATTGGTCTATTGTTCCGATGACCTCATTTGGGACAGGGATTTTCCCCTCTGCCTTCTTCCCCATTAATTTCTATTTTTAATGAATGCAAGTACAGTGAGAACTTACAGGGCTGATTGTCCCTATAATTGTTATTGCCAGTTGTGGACATTCTCTATTCACAATAGTGATTCCTACAAATTTTCAAGTTACCATATGGAAGCGCAGACCCAATGGAGAGAGAGAACAGGGCTCCCTGAGTCCTATTCTGCCCTGCAGTGCTGAGGCATTGTTGAGTAATCAATAGGAGCAATTTGCTTTAGATTCAGATGTACCTGGATTCGCAGTCTCCGAGTCCATGCCACTTGGGTAAGTGACACTTCTTTATAAGTCTCAGTGCCCGTGTCTATATAAGAGAGTGGTAACCATCTCATGGAACAATGTCTGGGTAAATGAGATGATGCTTATAAAGTGTTTAGCACAGAGCTGGGAGCAAAATGAGTTCAATCAATGGTATCCATTACTATTGCATCTCAAATAATGTCTGACTTTTGTGAATCTATTGGGGAAAAGAATTCAACACTCTCTCGGTACAGGGGTGTGAAATACCTCAGTATTTGCTTCCATGTTCATAGGGTCCCTGCTTGAAGCTTTGCAAATGTGGAATACAACATTTTGGCAGGCTTGCCTCAGCGGAGTGAGTCATTTCAGGGTTTCTCGACATCCCAGAACAATTTTTTCTTTACCCATTTTAGACACATGTAGGAGTTCCTGGTAGGGGCCATGCTAATGACATGAAATAAACACAGGTTTTATAGCCAGAGACCTGGGTGACCTTGGGAAATTCATTAACATCGCTGATGCTTCATGTTCTCAGCTGTAAAAGAGGTATAAGACTTGCTTTGAAGAATGGTCATGAGTGTAAAAGAGGAGAAATGAGATTTCTATGTAAAATGCTTTAGTGTAACACCAAGCAGTATAGAGAGACACAACAAGGAGAACCTACTGTATCTCATTTTTTCCTACTAATAAATATTCCTTTTCTTCTCCTCCAGCCTCATGGCATATGTTGCCAGCCTTTGGAGTACCTAAAGAGTAGTTGATAATTCTCCCTTAGGAGAGGACAACTGGGTGATGCTGCATTGGTCTCAGCCACAGTAAACCTTTTGCCCAGAGAAGAAAGTAAAGTCTGCTAGCAGAAAGCTGGCACCCTCTCTTACGGGCCTTCAGAAAGGACCTGATTCCCATCAACAAAATGAGTGATTGCTGTTGGAAAACAGGCTATGTGCATTTATATAGTGAGAGGTGTCTTATGGGATTAGGTGAGTAATGAAAGAGTAATCATTATAGTAATTTTATAACCTAGACATAAAAGAGAAGAAGTGGAGAAGGACCAGGTCTCTTAAATATTTGCCATTTAATATCTTCAGGCAAGTCAATGTGTTTTCTTATAAATCAGCAAGAAGTAGACTCAGGTGTTTTAGAGGAGGAATGGACCTTAGATGCCATGTGGCACGGTCTGCCTTTTAGAAAGAGGAGCAAACGCAGGACCACAGAGGGCCAGGGAACATGCCCAAGGTCAGGCATTGTCATTTGTTTTGACTACCTCTGGAGAGAGATTCTCATGACAACACACTGCCTCTCCCTGGAAAGTGAGGTAAGAGTTGCCCAACCGAATTCTGAAATAGGTCAGTTACAGATGCCCGTGGCAGCCACCTTCTAATTATTTAGAAAATGCTCATCTGAACTTGTTATCAGGAGACACAGACTGAGAGAGAAGGAATATATTTTTTCACACGTCAGGAAGCCAGGGGTAATAGAACGTCCACATCTGGAGAAAGGTGTGATAATAAATCGCCATGAAATACAGACTGTTCATGAGCTGTTTTTGAAATCCTGGCTTTGTGAAAGAACCAAAGGCAACAGAAAGTAAAATTTGTAACCATGTGCTTCTTGGTATGGACGTGTTGGACTGAATGTCCATATGACTGGATCACAGAAATGAACCACTGGAAAGAAGGGTGCACTGTTTCTCAAAGGGAGGCAAGGGAGGAAACCAACATTTGTTGAGCTTTCCTTGGCCCTGGAAGTGCTTGCAAACGGCAAGGTCAGGACTTGAACCCAGGTTCAGCTAAGTTTAAAGCCCAGGTTATTTCCCAACAAGCCAAAGAAATGTCCCAACTCCATGCTCCTCCTGGCATGTGGACAAGCAAGCATCTCTTCCAGCAGGTGATTTTAGTTTCCACAGATGGGAATTGTGTACAGGGCTGGGGGAAAGGCCAGCAGCTCCAGTGCTTGGCATGAAGGCTGGAACTGCAGGAACTATTCCAGACGAACTAGTCATCACAGATGACTGGTAAAGGAAATTGACTTTAGTGAACCAATATCTGCAGGCATCTTCATCACACCATTATGTAGGCAGACTAAACTAATTGGTTAGACTAATAGTTAAGTACAGACTTTGTTTTGCAACCTAAATGTTTATAAGAGACGAGAAAGAAGAAGCTTGCTGGAACACAGACTGTCAACAGTCAAGAGGGAGATTCAGGGAGAGGGAATTCCCCGTAACATGGGAAACCAAATATTTCAAAACTAAAATTTTGATGACACATTATACAAAATAAAACCAAATCCCATATTACAAAAATAATGAATTCATAGGTCATAGTATGTGCTCAGTGCTTTATATGTTATCCCACTTAATATGCAGGATTAGGCTTATGAAGGAGGCTTTATCATAACAAATTTTATAGATGAGGACACTGAAGTTTAGGAGAGTTAAGACGCCCAAACCACCTATACTGCAAATGATATCATCTTTTTTTTTTTTTCCAAAAACTGTTGAATGAATGGTGATTCTGCCATTAGGTGCAAGCATCTAACTTCATTGTATCTTTTTTTTTTTTTAATTTTATTTATTTATTTATTTATTTATGGCTGTGTTGGGTCTTCATTTCTGTGCGAGGGCTTTCTCTAGTTGCGGCAAGTAGGGGCCACTCTTCATCACGGTGCGCGGGCCTCTCACTATCGCGGCCTCTCTTGTTGCGGAGCACAGGCTCCAGACGCGCAGGCTCAGTAATTGTGGCTCACGGGCCTAGTTGCTCCGCGGCATGTGGGATCTTCCCAGACCAGGGCTCGAACCCATATCCCCTGCATTGGCAGGCAGATTCTCAACCACTGCGCCACCAGGGAAGCCCCTGATATCATCTTTTAAAAGGCCAGTGAGCATTACTGACCCGATGACTCCCCATGCAGGGAACATACTGGAGAAGATGGAGAGATGGGCTAGAGTTCCAGCATCTCATTCCAAGGAGAGGGCCTTTACCCCTCAAGTCCTGCCAGTGGACTAGGAGACAGCAGGTGAAGGAACCTTTAATTGATGGTTGCCTCAGGCATTTTGATTTTAAAAAGCTCCTGTTTGTGCATTCCCAGCACCACTGCCCAGGACAGTGAGAACACAATACTCTCCACTTCTGGACTCATAGTGAATGTATTTGTGAAAGTACATGCCCTTTCACAGAGGAGGAAAGATAGACTAGAACACTTAGAATTCAGTGATTCTGCAAGATGGAGCAGGAAGAATTCATAGAATTGCAAATAATTCTGGGTAGAGTTTAGAGAGTGCTAGTGTTTGGACTTTGTCTGGCAGGCAAAGAAGAGCCATCAAAGGACCATTAGCAGGACAGTTGTATGATTAGTCTTAGGCACATCTGAAAGGACATCAACTGGGGAGGAAACTGTATTTTCATTGCAACTCTACCCCAACACGAACTACCTTACCTCTAATAAAACCTTCAAAAGCTTCAAAAATGTTGGCACCTTCCTTGGTTTCAGACATTACAAACAGGAAACTCTACCCATGAACTAACCTTCGCCCTGTCCTTTCCTGAAACAAAGAACAGCTGTTCTCCCACTTGGATATGCCTGGAGGAAAGAAGGGCCCCTGGTATTCTTAGCTGACTGCAAAGAGACTGACTTGACTTCATACAGATTAGTCACAGGTACATACAGATGATCACAGAGTCAATGTATTGGGACATTTTAGTTTTTACAAGTATTTGTCTCTGATAGGATGCTGTCAACATTGGCAGGGGAAACCCTGGAATCGTAGCTACTACAGAGAAAATATAATTCATTCCTTGGAAGAGGGCCTGAACTCTAAAGAAATTAAGCAGTAGTGATGTATTAAGTGCCCTTTCTCTAATTGTCAGTACACAAGTCCATTCGCACATCAACTAAGACTTTAGAACAGCTTTAGCTATTGTTTGTGATGTTGGGTGTTATGTTGTTTGTTTATATTTGGATTTACTTCTTTGCCTTAATTCTAAGATACACTATCAATTTAATGACAATGTTTTTGGGGAAGAAGGAGGAGGAAAAGATTAAATTTAGTGTTTGTTTTAATTGTGAAATAATCTGATTTCAAAAATGTTGAAATATATATATATATATGGGGGTGGATATAGGAAAAGGTATGCTCTATCATAAAAATTTCCAGGAGGGAAATCAAAGATTTCTAAAGGTACTAGGGATTTTATAATCAGTGGCATCCAAAGCTCTGTTTTCAGACAGAGAAATCTGAGGCCCAGGAAGGCTAAGAGATTTGCTTCAGGTTCTAAAGGAAATTATTTGATAATAAGCCCAGAGCCAGAGACCTCATCTCCCAACCTCAAGTTTGGTTTGCTTTCCATAACACCAGAACACTCCAAAAAATTTCTGCAACAAAAAAAAAGCTCATCATTTCCACTCACCCTCATATTTATGGTTGGGGAAACTATTCAGAGATAAAGCACGTAAATAAGTAAAATGTATCATAACTAAGTATATTTTAGCAAAGAAACAAGGGAAAGATCATGGCACTTCAGTTCTTAACAAGAACTGTTAATTTATTCAATGGCTGTTATCTTGAGTATGTGACACCCGCATATCAAATTGCAGTTTAGTACGTTGAAATGAATGCTTTTACTTGTTCTTTGGTTCCTAAAACTAATTATTATTTTTAACACCTTTTGATATGCTAAGTGAGGCTAATAAGAGCAGATTTCTTGTGTGTTTATTAGTTATCACCGTCATCTCACATATGTATATATATTTTTACTACTTTCAAAGTGTTAGTAAATTATATTTGAGCCTCAGAAGAACATCATAAGGCAGCTATTACCTTAGTATTTCTCCTAGGAAATACTTAATTGGCAGAATAGTGGTGAAAGATGTGGTATCAGACCATATAGTTTCAAATCCTTCTCCTGTCACCAGCTGTGTGGCCTTGAGTAAATTACTTAATCCCTCTGTGCTTCATCTGTAATATGGAGCAATAGGAGTAGCTGTCTTGTGCGCTTGTTTTTGGAATTAAATAAGGTAATCCATGCAAAGTGCTTATCAAGTCACCTGGCATATTCTAACTATACTATATTGTTAGCTAGACTATTTATCCATCATAAATTATGTATTGATGGCCTCTAATAACTAACACTTAATGAATGCTTATTATGTACCAAGTACCATTCTAAGAACCTGACAAGTAGTAACACAATTTTCACAATGACTGTTTGAGGTGAGAACTATTATTACTATGTCTGTTTTGCAAATGAGAAAATTGAGACACAGAGGTAAACTCACTTGTCCAAAGTCTTGCAGGTGGGAGGTTGTAGAGCTGGGACTCAAACTCAGAAAGGGGTTCTAGGCTCTACCCTGCTATCTCCCTATGTGTGCTAGGCATGGGGGGGGGGAGGGGAATAGCACTGAGAACCACATGGTTCCTGCCCTCTGAGAGCTCCCTGGAAACCAGTGCAGTCTCCCTAAAAGAGAGGTAAGCTCTCTGCAAAATGGTGACACAAAAGAGAGAGTTCTGAACCCTTCCCTGGAGCTTGGGAAAGTGTCAGTTACTCCCAGTCCTCCTACTGTTCAGATCTGCTTTCTCTGCTCTCCGTGGGCCATGCACAAACCCTGAGCTGAGAATCACAGTACTACCAAACCTCTGGTCCCTCCCCACGACACTTGCTACCCTATCCTGAAAAGCTACATCGAGATTCCAGGTCCCTGACCATCTCTATATACAGGTCCTGTCATTTTCATGATAACCTTTCTAATATTCTAAATTTCCTTTCTGTGGGTTGCCAGGCAAATACATCCTTGGCCCTCAGTGGGAACCCTTTGTTCAAATGTCACACGTTACAAAGATGATGATTCAACACACATTTGTGAGTGTGTCCAACCTATATGCTACAGTGCTAGAAATGAATTCATGTTTCTTTATACTACAGTGCCATCTCTCCTGAGGGTGAGGTCTGTATTTCTTCTGCATCCAATTTCTCATATGTATATCATGACTTCTACTTTTGCAAAACAGGACGTTGTTTAACCAAGTACTTATGGGAGGAAGCACGGCCCAGTAAACAGAACAATGATTTGAAAGTCCTGGGTTCTATTTTCAGCTCCACTGTTGACTAGCTGTGCATTCAGCCCTAGGAAAGTCAAAAGCAGAATGGCCTTGCGCTGCTGACTTTCTCTGTATGTACAGCTCTGGATGGAAAACAAATCAGGCATCTGGCTCTCAGCCTTGAGAAGCTATGGTCTTTGGAGAATAGATGTGTAGTCACAGTTTGTTTTCCTTTTTTAAAGCAAAAGAACAGAACAAACTCTCTTGGAGGGGGGAGGGGTGGTACAAAATGGGCTGGCAGAGAATGGAAGAGAGAAACCGAATAAACTTTTAAACAATCCAGGGGTTAAGGGACTATTTGAGCCATTTAGATCAAAGAAGGCTCTTTGGAGTAAGTTGGAACTGCCTGTGTTTCAACACAGAAGGGGCTAAGGTTTGAAAGACTTCTCCAAACTTGGACAATAGCAGGCATCCAGAACTCTTCCTATAGGTGCCTATAGGGGCCAGGTAGGGAATGCCAGTGAGTGAGGCTTATGGGCAAACGGGGAGGCACAGGCCCCCTCTAAAGCCATCTGTTGTGACCCAGCACAAGCTGCTTGTCATGGGGAGAAGCAGGTCACTGTTGCTTGAATAGCTGAGTTTTCAAGAGAAACTAAACAATTAAAACAGACATTTCTCCAAAGAAGATATGCAGATTGCCGACAAACACATGAAAGGATGCTCAACATCACTAATCATTAGAGAAATGCAAATCAAAACTACAATGAGGTATCACCTCACACTGGTCAGAATGGCCATCATCAAAAAATCTACAAACAATAAATGCTGGAGAGGGTGTGGAGAAAAGGGAACCCTCTTGCACTGTTGATGGGAATGTAAATTGTTACAGCTATTATGGAGAACAGTATGGAGTTTCCTTAAAAAACTAAAAATAGAACTACCATACGACCCAGCAATCCCACTACTGGGCATATACCCTGAGAAAACCATAATTCAAAAAGATACATGAACCACAATGTTCATTGCAGCTCTATTTACAATAGCCAGGACATGGAAGCAACCTAAGTGTCCATCGACCGATGAATGGATAAAGAAGATGTGGCACATATATACAATGGAATATTATTCAGCCATAAAAAGAAACGAAATTGAGTTATTTGTAGTGAGGTGGATGGACCTAGAGTCTGTCATATAGAGTGAAGTCAGAAAGAGAAAAACAAATACCGTATGCTAACACATATACATGGAATCTAAAAAAAAAAAAAGATTCTGAAGATCCTTAGGGGCAGCACAGGAATAAAGACGCAGACATAGAGAACGGACTTGAGGACACAGGGAGTGGGAAGGGTAAGCTGGGACGAAGTGAGAAAGTGGCATGGACATATATACACTACCAAATGTAAAATAGATAGCTAGTGGGAAGCAGCCGCATAGCACAGAGAGATCAGCTTGGTGTTTTGTGACCATCTAGAGGGGTGGGATAGGGAGGGTGGGAGGGAGATGCAAGAGAGAGGGGATATGGGGATATATATACACGTATAGCTGATTCACTTTGTTATACAGCAGAAACTAACACACCATTATAAAGCAACTATACTCCAATAAAGACGTTAAAAAAAATAAAGTAGGGCTTCCCTGGTGGTGCAGTGGTTGAGAGTCTGCCTGCCGATGCAAGGGACACAGGTTCGAGCCCTGGTCTGGGAGGATCCCACATGCCGCGGAGCAACTGGGCCCATGAGCCACAACTACTGAGCCTGTGCGTCTGGAGCCGTGCTCCACAACGAGAGGCTGCGACAGTGAGAGGCCCGCGCACTGCGATGAAGAGTTGCCCCCGCTCGCTGCAAATGGAGAAAGCCCTCGCACAGAAACGAAGACCCAACACAGCCAAAAATAAATAAATAAATAAATAAATGTATTAAAAAAAATAAAGTAAAAAAAAAATTTTGTCATTAGACCTGGATTTTTTTTGTTTTTCTTTCTTTTATTTATTTATTTATTTGTGCTATACAGTAGGTCCTTGTTGGTTATCCTTTTAAAATATAGTAGTGTGTACATGTCAATCCCAAACTCCCTAACTATCCCTTCCCTCCACCCTTCCACCCCCCACCATCCCCCGGAACCAGAAGTTCATTCTCTGAGTCCATTTCTGTTTTGTAAATACAAAGAACTGGATTTTAAATGATGGAGCCTAATCAACATTTAAAGAGGCACTGAGCAGGCAAACCAAACTTCTCATAGCCTAGGCAATGTACTCTCCATCTCTTCTACCTGAAGATGGGATGGAGTTCCATAGGGATTTTAATTACGTGCTCTGCTATGAATGGACAGAAGCTACACATCAGACAAAAGGTGTTAGCAGTGGCTCTCAAACTTGGTTGCACTCATACCTGGGCCCCAACACAAAAATTCTGATTTAACTAGAGTGGGCTGCAGTCTGAGTATTAGAATTTTTGAATACTCCACAAGTGATTCTAATATGCAATCCCGATTGAGAGGCACTGTGTTAGGGTATTATAAAAAAAGTGGAAGAACTTCAGAAAGTTGTGTGACTTTTAACTTGATAAAATACACAGTTAATCCCCGAACATCAGTCAGAGAATTGACATTCACTATGAACTTCTTTTTCTTTTTTTAGCTGGTACTCTTAACTCTAGCATCATTGCTGGTGGCCTTAATGTCTTTGAGCTCATTAGGAACCAGTGCTGACAACACGAGATTTCTGGGCAAACAAGGGTATTGTTGTAAAGGTAAAACACAACAAAAACCAAAGGACAAGTGCAAGCCTAAGCATAGATAAGTATTTATAGGGGAAATTAATTTGTTGTCTGATGGCCATGAACTTGGGGCCAGAGAAAAGTGAGCCTTTTACAAGTGAAATTCAATCTCTGTCCACATTCTAATGGCTGTAAAACTCACCATATGAAGCTAATAATTGGTACATAAAACTAATATTTTCCATTTTTTTCTTCCTTATTTTGTAGGCCTTATGCATTATGAAAAGCATAATTAAGTCTCAGGGGTTATATCTCTGGCTAGTTCTTATTTCAGCTACGGTTTCTCTTGCTATATTTCTCATAAAAGATATCAGCGTGGATTGAGTATATTAAGTCATGTGCAATGGGAAGTTCCTCTTTTCTAGAGGTCTCAGAAGAGGCCCAATAGAGTTGGTGCCAAGGAGCCCACATTCTAAAGCTAGGTGGTAGCTTAAGGGACCCCTCAAGAGGTTACGGAAGTGGTTCTACCCACGTAATCACATTGGCAACCTCCAACCTATCAAGAGTAACTTCAAAGAAGTTGGCACAGAGGATTCTTTGGAGGATGTTATCAGTTTAGTAAGTGTCCCCATCCCTACCCTCCACCCCAGATAGAAGTGTTTCTTCTTTAATACAAACCAAAAGAGAGGCACATCAATGGAACCACTCGGAGAGCTTACTACATGTCTTCCAGTCTTTAAGAGACATAGGGACTGATGTCTGACTCATACTTGAAAATACAGGGCATTGTGGCCTGAGCTACCCTTTTCCGGTGTCTAGGACTGAGCTATATTGGGAATAAGCAGCACTTCCAGTATTTGGTGCGGCAAATAAGGATCTGCTCAAGAAAGGCAGATTGGGTCATCTCGGAAGAGACTTCCTGGAAGGGTGACATGACCTCATTAGTGAGGATGTACCGCTAGAAGCCAAGAGAATGAAGAAGTCTTCAGTGGCTGGCCTGAGAAGGCATAACTAGCGCCAGGAGAACAGTTACTGAAAGGTGCCCTGTGATGTAGGCAAAGGGAGATGTCTTCAAAAAAACTCACCAAAATGCCCCTTGAGAGAAAAGTCAACTGGGATTCTACTACACTCAGAGGATCGCAATGGCAGATTGTAATGGCACCGGTCAAGTTTATTCCAACTTTCCACCTTAGCCTTGCTTTCCCCCACCTCCCCTATTGCTGAAGAGGCCAGAAATCACAGCTAGAAAAGGGGGAGAAGATACTGACTGGGGAAAGTGAGGAAACCCAACTGGCCCCTCCCCCTATTCGTGGATTTTCAGCCTGAGTGATAGCTGTGAGAGAAGACAGAGATAAAATTTACATGGATTGGACTTTCTACTGCATTAGACTTTTTACCACCTTGAAAAAAAAGATTTTTCATTTATTACCTGTTGGTAATCAGAAAAGCTGATGGAGAACTGCCCAGAATTGTATTGGTTACTGGAACCTGGGGGTTAGGGGTGAATAGTGAAAATAGCAGGTTTGAAGGGGCAGAAGCAAAATTAAAATTGCTTTCTATGTGTAACCTACCAAGTCCAGCTCATACAATAAACCAGTTTAACTTGAACACTTAAAATATTTTTGTGGTGTGGATTCAATTTAACAAGGGTGAGATGTGATGTCACAGTCATCTTTTCAAATTCTCATCTTTAATATCAGCTTTGCTACCTCAAAGATATACTGGGTTGTGACAGCATTTCTGCAGAATGCTAATAGATAGTCCCTAAAAAAGAGTTCCATGGTCAAAGATACTGGCAAAAAGCTAGTTTACTCAAAAAATAAATAGGTTTTCTTGCTGTAGGTATTCTAGTAGTCTTTAATAGTTTTTTTTTTATAGTTACTTAACAGTATCATTCCAATATTATTTATTTAATTTTGATAGTTCTCATATGGTTATGTTTTTATTTTTTTTAATATCTTTATTGGAGTATAATTGCTTTACAATGGTGTGTTAGTTTCTGCTTTATAACAAAGTGAATCAGCTATACATATACATATATCCCCATATCTCCTCCCTCTTGAGTCTCCCTCCCACCTTCCCAATCTCACCCCTCTAGGTGGACACAAAGCACTGAGCTGATCTCCCTGTGCTATGCGGCTGCTTCCCACTAGCTATCTATTCTACATTTGGTAGTGTATATATGTCCATGACACTCTCTCACTTCGTCCCAACTTACCCTTCCCCCTCCCCGTGTCCTCAAGTCCATTCTCTATGTCTGCGCTTTTATTCCTGTCCTGCCCCTAGGTTCTTCAGAAGCATTTTTTTTTTTATATTCCATATATGTGTTAGCATACGGTATTTGTTTTCCTCGTTCTGACTTACTTCACTCTGTATGACAGTCTCTAGGTCCATCCACCTCACTACAAATAACTCAATTTCGTTTCTTTTTCATTTGTTTCTTTTTATGGCTGAGTAATATCCCACTGTATATATGTATCACATCTTCTTTATCCATTCATCTGTTGATGGACACTTAGGTTGCTTCCATGTCCTGGTTGTTGGAAAGAGAGCTGCAATGAACATTGTGGTACATGACTCTTTTTGAATCATGGTTTTCTCAGGGTATATGCCCAGTAGTGGGATTGCTGGGTCATATGGTAGTTCTATTTTTACTTTTTGAGGAACCTCCATACTGTACTCCATAGTGGCTGTATCAATTTACATTCCCACCAACAGTGCAAGAGGGTTCCCTTTTCTCCACACCCTCTCCAGCATTTATTGTTTGTAGATTTTTTGATGATGGCCATTCTGACTGGTGTGAGGTGACACCTCATTGTAATTTTGACTTGCATTTCTCTAATGATTAGTGGTGTTGAGCATCCTTTCATGTATTTGTTGACAATCTGTATATCTTCTTTGGAGGAATGTCTCTTTAGGGCTTCTGCCCATTTTTGGATTGGGTTGTTTGTTTTTGTGATATTGAGCTTCATGAGCTGCTTGTATATTTTGGAGATTAATCCTTTGTCAGTTGCTTCATTTGCAAATATCTTCTCCCATTCTGAGGGTTGTCTTTTCGTCTTCTTTATGGTTTCCTTTGCTGTGCAAAAGCTTTTAAATTTCATTGTGTCTCATTTGTTTATTTTTGTTTTTATTTCCATTTCTCTAGGAGGTGGGTCAAAAAGGATCTTGCTGTGATTTATGTCATAGAGTGTTCTGCCTATGTTTTCCTCTAAGAGTTTTATAGTGTCTGGCTTTACATTTAGGTCTTTAATCCATTTTGAGTTTATTTTTGTGTATGGTGTTAGGGAGTGTTCTAATTTCATTCTTTTACACGTAGTTATCCAGTTTTCCCAGCACCACTTATTGAAGAGGCTGTCTTTTCTCCATTGTATATTCTTGCCTCCTTTATCAAATATAAGGTGACCATATGTGTGTGGGTCTATCTCTGGACTTTCTATCTTGTTCCATTGATCTATATTTCTGTTTTTGTGCCAGTACCATACTGTCTTGATTACTGTAGCTTTGTAGTATAGTCTGAAGACCAGAACCTGATTCCTCCAGCTCCGTTTTTCATTCTCAAGATTGCTTTGGCTATTTGGGGTCTTTTGTGTTTCTATACAAATTGTGAAATTTTTTGTTCTAGTTCTGTGAAAAATGCCATTGGTAGTCTGAAAGGGATGGCATTGAATCTGTAGATTGCTTTGGGTAGTAGAGTCATTTTCACAATGTTGATTCTTCCAATCCAAGAACATGGTATATCTCTCCATCTGTTTGTATCATCTTTGATTTCTTTCATCAGTGTCTAATAGTTCTCTGCATACAGGTCTTTTGTCTTCTTAGGTAGGTTTATTCCTAGGTATTTTATTCTTTTTGTTGCAGTGGTAAATGGGAGTATTTCCTTAATTTCTCTTTCAGATGTTTCATCATTCGTGTATAGAAATGCAAGAGATTTCTGTGCATTAATTTTGTATCCTACTACTTTACCAAATTCATTGATTAGCTCTAGTAGTTTTCTGGTAGCATCTTTAGGATTCTCTATGTATAGTTGTATCATGTCATCTGCAAACAGTGACAGTTTTACTTCTTCTTTTCCAATTTGGATTCCTTTTATTTCTTTTTTGTCTTTGATTGCTGTGGCTAAAACTTCCAAAACTATGTTGAATACTAGTGGTGAGAGTGGGCAACCTTGTCTTGTTCCTGATCTTAGAGGAAATGCTTTCAGTTTTGCACCATTAAAAATGATGTTGGCTGTGGGTTTGTCATATATGGCCTTTATTATGTTGAGGTAAGCTCCCTCTATGCCTACTTTCTGGAGGGTTTTTATCATAAATGGGTGTTGAATTTTGTCAAAAGCTTTTTCTGCATCTATTGAGATGATAATATGGTTTTTATCCTTCAGTTTGTTAATGTGGTGTATCACATTGATTTGTGTATATTGAAGAATCCATGCATTCCTGGGATAAACCCCACTTGATCATGGTGTATGATCCTTTTAATGTGCTGTTGGATTCTGGTTGCTAGTATTTTGTTGAAGATTTTTGCATCTATGTTCATCAGTGATATTGGCCTGTAGTTTCCTTTTTTTGTGGCATCTTTGTCTGGTTTTGGTATCAGGGTGATGGTGGCCTCCTAGAGTGAGTTTGGGAGTGTTGCTACCTGTGCTATAATTTGGAAGAGTTTGAGAAGGATAGTTGTTAGCTCTTCTCTAAATGTTTGATAGAGTTCGCCTGTGAAGCCTTCTGGTCCTGCGCTTTTGTTTGTTGGAAGATTTTTAATCACAGTCTCAATTTCAGTGCTTGTGATTGGTCTGTTTAAATTTTCTATTTCTCCCTGGTTTAGTCTCGGAAGGTTGTGCTTTTCTAAGAATTTGTCCATTTCTTCCAGGTTGCCCATTTTATTGGCATATAGTTGCCTATAGTAATCTCTCATGATCCTTTGTATTTCTGTAGTGTCAGTTGTTACTTCTCCTTTTTCATTTCTAATTCTATTGATTTGAGTCTTCTCCCTTTTTTTCTTGATGAGTCTGGCTAGTAGTTTATCAATTTTGTTTATCTTCTCAAAGAAGCAGCTTTTACTTTTATTGATCTTTGCTATCATTTCCTTCCTTTCTTTTTCACTTATTTCTGATCTGATCTTTATGATTTCTTTCCTTCTGCTAACTTTGGTTTTTTTTTTCTTCTTCTTTCTCTAATTGCTTTAGGTGTAAGGTTAGGTTGTTTATTTGAGATGTTTCTTGTTTCTTGAGGTAGGATTGTATTGCTATAAACTTCCCTCTTAAAACTGCTTTTCCTGCATCCCATAGGTTGTGGATCATCGTGTTTTCATTGTCATTTGTCTCTAGCTATTTTTTGATTTCCTCCTTTATTTGTTCAGTGATCTCTTGGTTATTTCGTATTGTATTGTTTAGCCTCCATGTGTTTGTATTTTTTACAGGTTTTTTCCTGTAATTGATATCTAGTCTCATAGCATTGTGGTTGAAAAAGATACCTGAGGCTTGATTTGTGACCCACGATATGATCTATCCTGGAGAATGGTCCATGAGCACTTGAGAAGAAAGTGTAATGTGCTGTTTTGGGATGGAATGCCCTATAAATATCAATTAAGTCCATCTTGTTTAATGTATTAATAGTTTGATACACATTGTGAATCTATAAAAGGGGTGTTGGATATAGCAGTTTCACACTCATTTGTCCATTGAATGTTTTTACCCTCCAAACTTCAGGCTTTCACTCAATAATTATTTGCTGAACACCTACCATATGCAGGCATGAGTGATGGGAGTTGAGGATTAATTGAATACATCAGACATGGTCCCTTCCCTAAAAAACTTTATATTCTAGTGGGTTGCTTAGCTTAGTCCCTTGTTCTGTAGAATTGTCTTAGAAGAGATCTGCTCTATGCCATGTTTCCAGATTTCTGCCACTGAAAAGCTATTTGTTAACACAAATATACAGATCACCTAAGCATGAAGTTGCCTTGTAAGAGAGATGTGATTTTTTTTTTACAGAGAAAGAGAAATATCATATGATATCGCTTATATGCAGAATCTTAAAAAAATGATACAAATGAACTTATTTACAAACAGAAACAGACTCACAGACTTAGAGAACGAACTTATGGCTACCAGGGGGAAGGGTGGAAGGGAGGAATAGTTAGGGAGTTTAGGGAGTTTGGGATTGACATGTACACACTGCTATATTTAAAATGGATAACCAACAAGGACCTACTGTATATCACAGGGAACTCTGCTCAATATTAAGTGACAACCTAAATGGGAAAAGAATTTGAAAAAGAATAGATACATGTATTTGTTAAAAAAAAAAAAAAAAAGAGATGTGTTTTTATAAAAGGGAATAAAACATGCATTCACAATCAAGCATGACACAAATGCTTCTGTTTCCTTTTCTATCTTTGGTCAGTTTTAGCTAATGATAAAGTCACAAAGCTGTCCACCTCTCTTCTCTTTTTCTCCCTTGGGCCTGACTCCTTCCTCTGTATCAGACATCACATTCCCACATGTTTCTTCCTCTGCTCACTGAGAAAAGATCTGACATCAACCCTCTGAATTTGTTTGGACTTCCTGTGAGGCATTTCCACAAAGGGTTTTTAATATGTTGGTGACTATTGCTAGATAGTTTTTGGCACTTAACTTTCTTCTACATCAGCCTAACACTCATGTACACACAGGCATGTACACATGTATGTGTGCACATGCATACACACACACACACAGACCTTCCCTTAAAATAGGGCAAAATCCAAGGTTCTGTTCTCCTTGCAGGTGAAGTTAGATGCCCAGATGCATTCAGTAAGATAAAACAGACATTATTATGAGCTATAAAACAACTCTCAATAAATTTAAGGGGAGTAATGTTATGTTCTCCGATCATAAAGTATGTTCTCTGATTGTAAGATGATTAAACTAGAGCTCAATAACAGAAGTACATCTAAAAAACTCTCCAAATATTTGGAAATTAACCCATGCATCAAAGAGGAAATCACAAAAGGTATCTTAAAAATGTTTTGATATGAATGAAAATAAAAACACAATATACCAAAATCTGTGGAATGCAACGAAAGCAGTGCTTAAACAGAAGTTTATAGCATGAAATGTTTCCATTAGAAAAGAAGAAAAATAAATCAGTTGTCTTAGCTTCTACCTTAGGAAACTAGAAAAAGAAGAGGAAATTAAAGCCAAAGTTAGCAAAAGGAAAAATAATAATGAAAGCTACCCTAGTTGAACACATACTATGACCCAGGCGTTGTCTTAAGTGCTTTATGCCCAAGTATCTTTTCTAACCTGGTCACAACCTATGACTTAGTCATGATTATTATCATATTTTTCAGATGAGGAAATTGAACCTTGCTGAGGTTCAATAACTTTCCCAAGTTCATATAGTGAGTTAAGAGTCAGAATTGTGATTTAAACTCAGATCTCTATGCAACATCCTACAGATTTAATTGAGCATATTTATACTATTAAGCGTATTTTATTATCTTCAAGTTTGATATTTCTATTATATATACATATCTATGATATGGTACACATATACAATATAGTATACATATGTATATTTACATGTATATACATATGTATATATTGTATATATGCATATACAATATATAATTTATATTTATAAAACATATATGTGTATATATAATGTATATGTATGTATACATGTATATGTATAAACACACACACTCACAAATTCTTTATCCACCTAGAATCAAAAGGTCCCATTCCTAGCATGCAAGCCTCCTAGCATGTCAGAGAACAGTTTAGAGATCAGCCATTGCTATTATCATCCCTGAAAATTGTTCTATCAATGAAATGATCTACCATGAAGGACATCTGTGGAAACACAGTCTGTGACTACAGCCCATGAATAATTTC
Source organism: Balaenoptera borealis (assembly GCF_965194805.1). Taxonomy (NCBI): domain Eukaryota; kingdom Metazoa; phylum Chordata; class Mammalia; order Artiodactyla; family Balaenopteridae; genus Balaenoptera; species Balaenoptera borealis. Next base: position 78,502,875 of record NC_138870.1, read on the forward strand.
CACTTGCTCCTGCCAGTCTTTTAAGTTACATGTCCTTGAGTCACAGAGACATGGATGGGCAGCTGAAAGTATCACAGCGTGTTCCATGGCCACCATAATTCATTCAAGTGTTAATAGCTGCTCACAAGGATACATCCAGCCTCCCCCAAATATTAGGCAATCAAACTTGTGTTCTTTACATGAGAAGCCAAATGTATCTCTCTTCAAGCACAAAGTAGTAAAGAGCACTGGATGCCTGATTCTTATTCCTGGGACCACTATACAATTACTCTCTCAACTTGGGCAAGTTGCTTTGGGTGTTTCTGTTTTCTCACTTTGGATCTTTAGTTTTTTAAGTTGTTTAATGGAAGGGAGGAAGCATCTCCAAATGTCCTCTCCCTGTTGATTGTTTTCTACCCCTTCTCTCCTACACAGTTAACAATGTTGACTGTCTTATCAGTATGACTCCTGATTATCAGTCCCCAATCTCCATGAAAGTAAAAGTCAGATCTTAATATTCACCTGCTCCAAACCCTCTGCTGGTTTTCCATTTCACTAGAATAAAACCTTAAGTCTTTACAATGACCTGTAAAGTCCCACAACATAATTCTCTCCCTTTCCCTCTGTCCAAACTCCTATTATTTTGCTGACTTTACCTATTACTCTTCTCCTTGGTACTAGTTTGCTAGGGCTGCTATAACAAAATACCACAGAATGGGTGACTTAAACAACAGAAGTTTGTTTTATCACAGTTCTGGAGGCTGGTAGCCCAAGATCAAAGTTTCACCAAGTTTGGTTTCTTCTGAGGTCTCTCGCCTTGGCTTGAAAATGGCTACCTTCCCACTGTGTCCTCACATGGTCTTTCCTCTTTTAACAAGGACACCAGTCAGATAGGATTAGGGGCCACTCTAATGTCCAATCATCTCTTAAAAGGCCCTACCTCCAAACACAGTCATATTCTCATGTACTGGAGGTTAAAGCTTCAACATATGAAATTTGAGGGGACACAATTCATCCCACGGCACCCTCACTCACTCTGCCCCAGCCAAACTGGCCTCCCGTATGTTATTCAAACATGCTACTTGCCTTTGCACTGTCTATTCCTTGTCTCTCAAACACTGCAAAACATAATAATGTCTGCTGCAATCTTGTAACTTTAAGGATGTGGCTGTAACTTAATGGACATGTCAACCCTTGGCTAGAACGCTGTAAAATTTATCCTAAGCTTCTTTTCGTCTCCTTGCTTCTCACTCTTTCTCAGTTTGTTCCCTTTTGCTTACTTAAGTCTTCACTCTAATGCCTTCACAGGTAATATCTTTACAGTTTGACTTCCCTTGTTTCATTCAACCTAGTAAGGTGCAGAGCTTTCATCTTCACTCTGGCATGGCTACCATATATAGATTGTGCTGATTTATCCATTCAAAAGGAGTGCACTGAATACCAGGTTATGATCCAGTCACTGTTAAGAGTCTAGGGATACTCAGGAAAACCTTAAGTTTGGGTTTGCTGAGGACTAATGAATATTGTAGCAGTATATACACAGGGCACTGTCAGAACACAGAGAAGGAGCATTTAAATGAATAGGCATCAGGACAGCTTCTGGAAAGAGATGGCAATAGAGCTAAAGTTTGAAAAATAACAGTTAGCAGGCATATAATGGGGAAGAGAATTTTCTAGGCTGTGTTAGCAACATGTGTGAAAGTACAGAAGCATGAAAAAGCATGATATAGACAGAGTAAAGGAGATGCTGAGAGGGGTGAGATAATCAGGCTTGACTGAGTTGGGGCTAGAGAATAAAAATCACACGTGCTAAGATACTGTTACTTAAAAGCTCTAGGGAGCATCAACAAATTCTTAACAAGGCAATAATTTGGTCAGATCTCTAAGTTAGGAAATTAGTCAGCCATCACTGAAGAGGATGATTTATAAGAGCTGGTTCTAGACAGAGGAGTCCAGTTAGGAAGTTACTACAGTAATTCTGCTGTGAACCAGAATTGAGTCAGAGGCAACACAAATAGAATGGAATGGATAGCTGTACAATAAATTAAGGAAAGTGAATCTACAGGATTGGTGTTGGGTGTAGACGTGGGAGCTGAATAAGAAGAAAAACCTAGGACAACTCCCAGGTTTCTGGGTTTGGCAGTGAAAGAGATGATGACGTTATTATTCATTATGAGAAGGAAGATAAACAAATTCAGTCGCAGTCATGTTGAGTGAGGCATGAAAAAAGACTTCCAGTAGGCAGTTAGTCGTACTTATAGTTTTTTGTAACCACCAGTGAGAGTGTGTAGTTGGGTACAAGAAAGTCTCAGTTGGTAGAGGCCTACCTAGCCGCCTTGTTCTCCTTGTAAGAATTCTATTCTTCTAATCACACCATAGAATCTTAAGCAAAAGGAAAAATGCTAGAGTTGCTTTTACACGAGACCAAAAAAGATATAGTACATCCACAACACCTCTCCCACAGTGCAGCATCTCTTAAGGTGCAGCTGCCCCTTGGATCCCAAAAATGTGGTGGGTGACTCAGTGTGACACGGCATAAACATTAACCACACTATAGTGACTACATAGTAACCTCCTGATCTCTACTGTAAAACAAGATACAGTGATTAATGCAAAAGCACATTGCTTCATAGATAACCAAGTGTTTTGTTGTTGTTGTTGTTTTTTACCTCAAAAATTTAGTGAAGTAGGTAAAAGAGACAATATTTTCTGGTTTTCATTTTACTGATGAGGAATCTGACAACTAAAGAGATTAACTGACTTGTCCAAGGTCATATTTAATCTACTGTGAATGAGATTAAGTTTTGTGACTCTTAATCCTGCTCTTTCCAAGATATCACACAGCTTCCCGCAGCAGAGCACACTTACAAAGGACATATAATCTGCTCCCCATACCAGTTTAACAGTAAAAGCAATTTAATCTAAGTAATCAACCCAGGCTTTCCACTTACCAGTGAAATTGTGGGTGGAAACTATAGAACTTGAAACTCTCTACCTTTCACATTTCTGTATTGATCCTATTTGATGGTTAGTGATATTAAGGGGATACATCTTACATCTAGTGTTTCACAACCAAGCCCTTCAAAGCAGAGTAATCCACAACACAGAAGGTGCTAAGTTCCCTTCTTGGCTCTACAGGGTCATTATTCTTGACCTCTCTTTTCTGTCCAGCTGCTCAAAACAACTGGCTTTCATTCTAATAATTATCATCATCATTATTCTATCAGTTTATCAAGAATCCCCTAAATTTTAATGTGGTCTGGAATACCTACTGAGATCATATTCTTCTATGTACTAAGTGCTAGTGTCATAATTACCATCTGCTAAACACTAATATCTCAGAAGTTGTAATTCCCTATTAAGTTCACAACTGTAGCATCATAAATTGCCAAACTGTGTGGCTTTTTAGAAAGTTAAAAATATAACATATGTCTGATTAATCCTGCTTTAATTACTTTCTTTTGATTTTTGTGGTTTCTCAGGGATGCAATTTGCAGGGTTTACGTAAATGTTTTTATTTCATGTGATAAATTAAGATGTGAATCTTTTGTAAAAGAGAGAAAGGAGAGTAATTTGATTCTCTGCAGAGATGGCAATGTATTAGAGACAGCGTGAAACGTTTTATCTTTATCTACTAAAAATTCCAGGCTGAAAAGAGTAAAATTACCTCTTCTCTCTAAATGCTTTTACCCTAGTGGCATTATATAATTATCCACAAAAGGGTGTGTCATATTACACAATCACTACCTTTCCCTTAGCTGGAGATTTCAAAGATAAATACATGAGAAATAATGTCGCTCAAAAGAGACATAAAAAATTCATCCAGACAAGCTTCCTTGAACTGGTCTCTCTTTTAGTAAATGAAGCTACATATTTTCATTTAAAAAAATGTAAAACCTTAACTTGTTCCTCTTTTTTGACGTGGCCCAGGAGGCCCTTTGTTCATTCTCCAGCCTCACCTCTTTCCACTCTCTCCAACTATGCTGTCATCTTTTCAGCTCACCGAACCCCTCAAGTTTATTCATTGTGCCTCAGGGCCTTTGCACATCCAGATAATTCTTCCTGCCCACCCTCCACAACCACCTCGGTCCATTTGAAATGGTTCCTATGATTTTTTTTCCTCTGTCACTTCACCCTGTGCATTTTTCTTGTAGTGCTTATAAAATTTGCAAAATATATATATATTTTTTAAGGTGTTACTTCTTATCTGTCTTCTCCAGCTCCATCAGGGCTGCTACCATGTCATCTACAACCAGTGGTTAGTACAGTACATCACTGGTACTCAGTATATATTCGTTGACTGAATGAATGACAGGAATTTCTACTCAAATTTTCAGTTGCTGCCTTGTATGCTTACAACTTAATAGTATACCCTATATTCTAAATGCACACATATTTCCATAGGTAGGAGAAATGTCACCCACAGAAACAGTTCACCAAGGATGTAAGTACTGGAATTATAAAACTTAGCATCCATTCTGTTAATGTTCACTTACTTATACATTTCAAATATGTTACTAAAATGGAGGACGAGGCTTCAAACTATCAATGTGATATTACTAACAAATACAATAATGAAATTTTTTGACTAAAAGGGCCCTGTCAACTTGGTAGAATGAAATGTACTACCTGTATCATTTCCCTACCTCTCTCAAATTATTTATTCCTTAAGTTACAGAAAAGAGATTCCATAAACTATAATTTAAACTCAAAGGAAATAGTTACTTTATTTAACTTAGTAACTTCCAATTTAATACTATTTTTGTTTGGTTTTCATTCATGATGGAGAATAGCCCAAATTTTTTCTTTAAAAAAATCATTCTTCAATTTTGGAAACATTATTAAAGTATTAAATCATTTCTGAGTCATCAGTAGCTTGAGTTTCTTAATCCCAACTTAAAAAAAAAATCGTGATAAACATGGCCATGATTTATGATGTACAAGACAAGCTAAAACTTTTTTAATACAAACCAAAATGTATCAGTAGACTGAGCAGGGTTAGGGTGGTAGCAGGGAGAACACTTACTGTACCCCAAACAACTTCATAAATTCTGGTTGCACGCAAGCTCATTCGTGAGGCCTCATCCTTGTCTTCTCCTTCAACTACACACACCTGAATTGCTATCTTAGATGGTTCTGCATTATGGGGAGTTGACAGAAAATACAGTCATTATATTAGATCCAGGGGTTACAAACTTTCCTTGTAAAGCACCAGATAGTGAGTACTTTTGACTTTGTGAGTCATACAGTCTCTGTCACAAATATATGGACTACATATAAAAGAATATGAGTAGGAGTGTTATAATAAAACTTTATTTACATGAACAGGCTATGGGCTGGATTTTGCCTGCAGCTGTAGTTTGCCAGTCCCTGTATGAAATGATCACTACATAGATAACTTTGCCAAGGGGAGTCAGCCATAGGGTAAATTCCACGTCAGCAAACATCTATTAAACACCTACTAAATGCCAAGGTTTTCAGATAGTGTCATAACTAAACCTCACAACTGATCCGTATTTGGTAGATGCGAAACTGAAATTACCTGGCTACTAAGTTGTGTAGCGAGATCATGAACTCATTCTCCTCCAGGACTTAAGACCATGGAGTTAAACAACCTGGATTTGAATCTTGCCTCAGCTATTTATCAACTGTGTGCTTTATGAAAAATTACTCGACCTTTGTGTGTCTCAGGGTCTTCACCTGCTTCAGGCAGTGGTCGTAAGGATTAACAAATAAACCACAAATAGTGTTTGGAACACTATCCTGTGCTCAATGCATGTGGCCAGCTACAAACACAGTTCTGTAGACACCTAAGGCTCCAGAGAGTTCTTTCAAAGTTTCCATGAATATTTGACCCAAACAATGCTGTTTTTCACTATTTAAAACACTTTAATAAAAAGAAACTTATACGCATGCAATGCATACCAAATTTAATCTATTTTCCTCCTCTATGCTTTAACTTGTGCTGTCAGTTAGCTTTTTTTGTGCTCAGATATTAGAGCAAAGCTTGTCCTGTTCTTCCTGTTTATTTAAAGATTCTGCAGTGAATTCAAGGTAAGCTGATAAATACAATTATGACCATTTTTAACTACTTCTCTATGTGAATCAGAATTGTCTTGACATTGTGCAACCAAAGTAAACAAATATAAAATTAGAGGTTGACATGGGTATAAAATTCTCATTTCTAATTTTGTGTTAATCAGAAAAGATTCATTATTCTCAATAACTGACTTTATAATAAGTACATATTATAAATTACTTTAAAAACCTTTATACTAAAAATGTCTCACTGTTTTCTTCTGTTTTATATATTGAAGTTTCATGTAAGTTTTCCTTTGGAGCTAAAAAAGGCATTCCCCAACAAAAACATTTAACTAAAGACCAGTTTGCTTCTTTAAATTAATGCTTTTTTTTAGACCAAGGCTTGAAATTCCTAGCATGAGAATGATTCTTATGTATCTTTTAAAAATATCACACCCTGATAATTAGGACAAGGTAAACAGTTACCAAGGAGAGTTCTTCATTCTCCTCCACTCCCTCATCATCATCATTATGCTCTAGTGGCATTAATATATATTTTCTCCTTCCATCTTCCTGACAACCCTCCGAGTTTGCCAGGCAGGTGGTATTAGTCTCATTTTATACATGAAGAAGTTGAATGAGACTGACTTCCCAAGATCATACTACTAAGCAAGTAGCAGAGTTAAAACTCAAATCAGGAGACTTATGACTACTGCTCCAGGGCTTTCCCCACCAGTTTGATACCAAAAAGATGACTGGGATTTTGGAATGGAGCTTTGGAGGTTCAGTGGTCAACCTTCAACCCACTGCTGAGGCTGATGGAGATGAAGGCTCACCAAGCACATCTTAGTCTTTGGTCTTTTTCCTACATGCTGACCAAGCTCTCTAAGGGCAGCCTAAACACTTTTAATGTGCTTTCATTATTTTTCTGGACTCTGTCTCACTTTCTGCAAGAGTCATTTGACATAATGCTTTGCTAAAAATCCACACATAGGTCTCAAACTCAGTCCTGGTTATGGTCTCCTAGAGTTTATGCCCCGTGAAGGCAGGGGCAGTATTGGATATTTATAGCTACAGCACAGAGACGTATCCAAATCATACATGTGAATAAATGTATAATGTAGTCAAGCATCACTCTATGATCTTCTTTTTCTTTAGCTCTCTTTTCTTTTTGTGACCATTATTTTTGGGCCACTTACGTAGGAATGTTGTAATAAGTTTCCAAGTGATTTTTGAAATTTTGATCTTACCTCTCTCCAATTTTTTCTGTATATCACTGTCAGTGTAATCTTCTCAAAGCCTCCAGCAACGTTTCTCCAGTGCCTCTCAAAACAAGGCAAGATTCTCTCCCTGAGATTCAAGTTTCTCCATGATGTGGACATGCCTTATTAGTATCTATCGTGCATCCTCTCCATAGCCCTTCATATAGAGGGCATGCCCACTGCTGCTTTGTGTCTTGGTCATTGCTTGTCTGTCTGCTGTTTCAATTCTCTCCACAGATCCAAATCCTACCCATGATTTCAGACCCAGTTCAACATTAATTTTCCATGAATTCTTTCTTCTCCAGTAATTTTAGCCTTTAGAATGTTTGTAGTACAAATTTTGTAGTAGTTGATGATACTTGTATTATTTTATGGGTTAGTCCAGTATCTGTGGAGACTATTGGCAACCATAAAAATTGCACCCACATTTCCCTACCTCCCCCATTGTAATATCCACTAAATTAGAGTAAATTCTTAATTAAATAATTCATAAATTTAATTAAATTGAAATAAGCCCAAAGCACAGATACAAAAAACAAACAGGTTTCTGAGATATGTCCAACCCATAGTCCATGTGTATCTCAAGATAATTTTCCACTATACTTTTAATAAAAGAGAAACCTAAATTATAATTTATAGTTTGTTTTTCCTCCTTGGGCATTGCCATTATTATTGATATTCATAAATAAAATATGCCACTGAAGTGTCTAGAAACACCCAAGGATGAATTATAGCAAATATTTAACAACCGACTACCTTCTAATTGGTTAAACGAAATGAATGATACATTAGCTAGTCAAACTCCTTTTGCCTGGGAAGATCTCTACTGATTTCCTTTAGTGTTATCTAGAAGATTCGGGAAAGTCTAATCACATTTCAAAAGATTTCAATGAGTGGGGACATAATTCTACCTTTCATATCCCCTGAATAGAGAGAAAAACTAAACACAGAAAAAGATTCTTTTGAGTAAATTTCCCTCTGTGATTCTTCAACCCTTATGTGTTTTTTTAAAAAAAACTACAGTGTGAATGAAAGACAAATTTTATTGTATTTAAGAAATGAGAAGAGAGGACCTGTAGGTTGTTACTATCAGAGAATATTTTGCCCTGTTCCAGAAGATGAATATGCATTTTTGTCTTGGAGCCAGTCTGTAAGTCAAGTTCCTTCAAAACAGGCAAAGTCTATATAGCTGGTTCACTTCACTGTGCAGCAGAAGTTAGCACAACATTGTAAAGCAACTATACCTCAATTAAAAATATATATATTAAAAAAAAAACAAAACAGGCAAAGTCTAGCCTTGGTTCTGGGTATAGCCCATGTGGACAAGGAAAGGGTGAGGAAGAGGGGTCTACCCCTGGCATCAAGTTTTATCCATTCTGATATGTAATATTCTTTTTCCACCTGAAGTTGACGTCAGGGTGACTGGAAAGCAAGAACTTGGTTGACTGAGCAGAAGCAATCTGTTGTATTCTGTTCTTTGAACCTAGAGATAATCAAAGACTGTTATTTCATCTCCTGGCTAACCTAACGTTTGAGTGGAAAATGAACTAAGAATGTGAGATAACTGGATCATTTGAGCCAGTATGCCTCAATGAAATTGGTCAGACTTAGCTGATATTTTTTGTTCTCTTTACTAGCAACTTAGATTTTTTTCCTATATTCCAGACTCCTCTCTTGCTGTAGGATTTAATCCATTGGATAAGAGTAAATGACTTAAACTGTCATCATATTCACAAAAAGCACAGAAAAGATGATACAGCTATAAACAACACAGAATTATACCCCGAGGTAGAAACTGGCTAGGTGAATTGGGACAGAACTCTGAAAATTTAAATGTTTTCCTTGAATTTCTAATTGGAAATTGCTACTATATGTGTTGCTGTTCATTAGTCATTCCAGCGTTGGTCATGTAGAGTCTGTTAAGACTACCCCACTCTTGGGGCATGGGAGAAAATGTTGAGTGAACACATTTTTTAAGAAAAAGGGCACTGGACTGGGTGTAAGTTGCAAGACCTCGGTTCCAGTCCCAGCACATTCCTGTGTGGCCTTGGACAAGCATCTTCACCTCTCTGGTCTATCTAGGGTAAACAGAAAAGATTGAACTGGCATAGAATTCCAAACTGTGCTCAGTTAGTGGGTGTGGTAGGGAACAGCAAAGCCTGCCTCAGGATGTTCACACTCTCTTTTCCACTCCCTAGAATGTTCATCACCCCAACTTCACCCCCACACCCACCCCACCTCCAGATCTGCGCACAGCTCATTCCTTCCCATCATTTAATTCTCTGCTATCATGTACTCCCTTAATAGTGCCTCCTGCTACTGTACAGCACGGGGAACTCTACTCAGTACTCTGTAATGGCCTATATGGGAAAAGAATCTTAAAAAGAGTGAACATATGTATATGTAAAACTGATTCACTTTGCTGTACGGCAGAAACTAACACAACATTGTAAATCAACCTTACTCCAATAAAATAAAAAACAAGTAGCACAAATAAAATAAAATAAAATAAACCAAGTAGCACAAAAATAGTCCCTCCTGGACAGTTCTCTCTAATACCTCCTTTTCCAGTTACTCCCTATCTCCTACCCTGCTTCACTTTTCTTGGCATTTATCACTACTTACAAATATATATGTTTTTATGTATTCCCTTTTTTGTCTGCTGTCTCCTTCCCTAGAGTATAAGCACTAGGAAAGCAGGGACCTTGTCTATTTTATATGTGCTTAAACCTGTGCCTGGCATGTAGTAAGCACGTAATAAGTATTTGTTCGACAAATGAAAGGATGAATGAATCCCCACCTGGCAAAGACGACAATATACTTGAAGGGAAGAGCAGCTGCCTCCTCCAGGCATCCAGTTTGCCACAGTCCTCACCACTCCTACTGTGTTCCCAGCACTGACATCATTTGTTACTGGAGCTGCTCTCCTTATACTTCACTGCTTTTCCACCACTGATGCTCCTGCTTGTTCTATATAGGTATTTTCATTTATGACATGATGCTCCTGGTCCAAGATGTGTTTGGGCAAAAAAAAAAAAAAAAAAAAAAAAAAAAAAAAGTCTGCTGCTAAAAATAATTTGAAAACTCCTAGACAAGAGGACCTTTCAAATCCCTTCCAGCTCTAACAACCAGTGAATTCATGCTTCTCAGCCATTCAGATCTATAAGTATGAAATACAAGATGAGTGTATTCAACTTTCCTTCATCGCCTCCTTTAAATACTTTTTTTCCTTTTTTTGAGTCAATCCCCGCAGGAGCCGACCATGTGAGCCCATTAAGAGAACAGTTCCTTCCCACCTGCCGCCTGGAGCCAGACAACAATCTCAGCTTCACCACTCCATTCTTGATTATGTACAGCCATTCCAATCCTGAGTGGCAGGATTTGCAAAGACAGCTGTTGGGCTCCAGGAACATTTGGAGGAGGGGAAAATGTGAGGTAGGTTGCTCCATTCTTCTACTCCTTTTTTTACTGAAAGAAAACAGCTGCGATCTTCACATGGAAGATGAAGTAAACAAAAGCTATGGTGCCCAGCACCATTCAGCAGCCAGCATTCAAATGTATTTTCCCCACCACCAATGTCGACGTCATCTCAACCCCCCCCCAGGCTCAGTTCTCCACAGCGCGCGGGGAAGCAGGGTCTTTGCGTGCCTTGTTCGCTTGACCATATGCTGCCCAAGATGTGCAATTCACTCCAATAAAAGGAGGGAGATTCAAGTCCCCTGACTGGGTCAGCATTCCATTACTGGTTATCGCACACAGCATTTTCAAGTTTCAGCAACCTCTGTGTGAATCAGGCAAACAGGCAGTGTTAATCTCTGAGAGGCAAGCATTCTTAGGTTCAGCGGCAGGAGTATCTGCATCTGGGCTGATGCTGAACTGGCTCACGGGACAGTAGATCTCTTATAGGAAAGTCAAGGTATGTTTAGAGGGACTCTCTGATTCAACTGTGGCTGGCTCATTTCTTTCGTTTCCTCTTCTCTTTTATTTGCTTATACAGAAAAGAGTATTCATTTATTCCTTTTCCCACCCCCATCCCTCTTAACTGCCAGGGCCATCTGTCCGTCTGAAACCATCTCTGGTTGCACAGTTTTGAATCCAGGTGACAATCAAAATGAAGAAGTGATTGTCCCTTAATGTTTTCTCTGAAGGGATTAAACATTTTTGAAAGCCTTTGTTTGTGTTTGTTTCGAGTTCTCCAGTTGAAATACTGTACTCTTTGAATAGCAGGGAATAAAGCCTGTGAGCTGATGTAATGTAAATGTGTTAAGCAGGGGCACTGTTTCCTAAATACGCTAAAATAAGCAACTTCTTTAAAACATGGATGGGACTTTTGATGTTTAACAGAGTTATATTTTCAATTTCTTCTGCTTGGTTTAAAACTAAGATTGTTTGTTTTTGTGTGTGCCACTTAAGGCAGCTTGGTTGGCAAGTAAATGCACTGGAAAAAAAAAAAAGAATTCTTTTTTGCCCCGACCTCCATAAATTTGGTAACTTAATATATCCATACATATATGATTTTTAAACAAAGATAGGGTAAGGAATAAAGAAGGACTTTGTGTACAGGATTCTTTTATCCTCTTATGCTTCATGTCACCCAGTTGTGTTAGTTTTTTACAAAGCCATTGCCACTCTAAGAAGTATTGGTTTTGTCTAGCTAAACATGTCAAGTCAGAAGAAATGATCAGTGGATTACTTCTTCAAAACACTTATTCCCCCAATGGAATCTGCTGATTTTTATAATCTCAAAGAGGCAGATACAGAAGTTGAAGGAAGAAGATAAAATCTGAAATATTTCCTTCATTTTTTTTTTCTCATGTCTATAAATGAAAACCCAAGTTAAGGAATATTGTTTTCTATGTCTCTTATTCTACCTCCCTATATTATCATCACCTTTTATTGCTGCTGCTGTGTGTGACCTGAAGGAACATGAGATGGCCTTCCTCAAAGATCTCAGTTTTAAATTCAGTTCCTATCTCTTAAGAAAATTGGGTTCGGTCAGTAATGACTCACTGCCCCAAGGTCCCAGGAAACGTTATCAGCAAAAGCATTCACAGCTGAAGAAAACAAACACATATTCTCCTATGGGTCCATCTTTCCAACCATCTCCTGGACTCTGGCAGACTTTCCTGAGCCAAAGCTAAAATCACTCACTACCATTCTGTGATGTTCAGGAATGGCCGAAGTCCTTCCAATCCCAGATGCACTGGGAGGAAAACCACTTCGAGTAGATGCTTTCCATGATCTCCAAAATTCAAATAAACAATATTTCTTAAAATTAATGGAAATAAGCATATAACAGGTTCAGCATGGGATCAACTCAAGAGGAATTTATGACTAAAGTACCAACAGCATTTACTATAAGACAGTTTAGCCAAGGGGGAACCCCAGTAGGTCTCTGCAACAGAACTGCAGGCATCTACAAGGCCAGTGCCCAGGTCATTGCTTCTCACTGTCTCTTAATTAGAAGAATGGTCAGCTGTCATTTGTTAAGGGCACCCTTTGGAACTGTGCTTACATGTGGTATCTTTACTACTCACAAGTATGCCAGATAGGAACTAGGTGCATTTTTTTTTTTTTCAGATTAGGATCTTGAGTCATAAGAACGTGGCCCTAGGCCACACAATTTGATAAGTATCACTTAAAAAAAAATAGCATAGGGCTTCCCTGGTGGCGCAGTGGTTGAGAATCTGCCTGCCAATGCAGGGGACACGGGTTCGAGCCCTGGTCTGGGAAGATCCCACATGCCGCGAAGCAACTAGGCCCGTGAGCCACAATTACTGAGCCTGCGCGTCTGGAGCCTGTGCTCCGCAACAAGAGAGGCCGCGATAGTGAGAGGCCCACGCACCGCGATGAAGAGTGGCCCCCGCTTGCCACAACTAGAGAAAGCCCTCACACAGAAACGAAGACCCAACACAGCCATAAATAAGTAAATTTAAAAAAAAAATTTGAAAAAAATAGCATAGATGATATAAAAGAACCACTTTTTCAAATGTGTCATAAAGACTCAGAGTGCCAATTTCATCCACAGTTTAATGTATTCCTGAAAAGGAGGAATTTGGGAGAGCTAAATTAATTCCTTGCTATGTCCTAGGATGCTTACGTGCTCTTTTGAGGGTCATTCATTTTTATATACGAAATACTTACTTGAAAGGATCATTGCCTTATTCCATGTGCTAATTTGTGGAGAGAAGTTTATGTATTGGGGGAATCTAATTCATTCCTGCATTTTATCCAGGAAATGAGAGCCAGATGTTTTTGGACATTTGTTATTTGCTTTAAGTAAAAGCCTAGGTTAAGATAAGAGAGATATATTGATTGGCAATTGCATCTTCCTCTGGAGAAAGTGAAACTTTTCATATCTTACATTTTATCATACCTTAGAACTTCAGGACAGGCTCTAATAAGAGGAAAACTTTTTGAATGTCCTTTTCTTTGTAGATGGCAGGGATGGGAAGGTGCACTCAATTAACAGAGCTCTCAATTAATATAAATTCGAAGTGAAGGCCCCCCTAAGAGTCAGGGACCTTGAGAAAAAGTGCTTTCTAGGAGAGTCCACTGCCAGGTTCACAGAGAGGCCACGGTCCTCCTGCACTCCCGAGACCAGATCCTTAGATTCCATTTCAGGTAGCCACACTCCAACAGTAAGAGGAGCTCGCTGAGTCTGTCCACATACATCTGCTGGCTCGCCTGCCTGTCTGGCATCTCTGCACCCCTCCTCTTCCACACTCCCTTCCACAACCTTCCCAGCCAAATGAGCTGTCCTTCCAAATATGACCCTAACTCATGCAACAGCTGGAGGCAAGAGCAAAATACACTGAGCTCATGTGAAGGGTATTAGCATTGAGTCCCTTTTTTTTTTTCCAGCACTGAAAGATGTTTGTAAAATTCATCTAAGGAACTTTAAAAAATTTTTTCATTCATAAAGATTGTTGAAGGATTTCTCAGAGTTTCAGTTTAGCAGATCTTTGGGAAGGTATGAATGCCAAGTTTATTATTTTTCCTTCTCCTATTCCTGAGCTTGGGGAGGATTAGAGAGTCGGGCAAGGAGAGAAGACTCACAGCTGGCTATCCACACTTTTCCTTAGAGATTCTGATGATCTCCATGTCATGGTCCCTGGAGGTTCTTTGGGAGAACCGAGAGATACCGTATTTGCAAGAGAACTAGACCACGTGTTGAAGACCCAGGCTTTCTTCCTCTACTTGCCCTTGAAATTGTCTTCACTCTAATCTGAGAGTCAAAGAAGCGATCTATCATACGCTTAGGGAAGTACCACAAAATCTGTTAGGCTCTGTAGAAATAAGGTAAATTCCCTGCCTTCTTTACATAGTTTTGTTTTGACTTAGGGGACTTGGAAAAAAACTCAGTTAAACAACTGAGTCATGGTGAGTTCACGCAGCGCACCTCATATCACACTAACACCATTTTCTTTCTTTGCTTTTTTTTTTTTTGTAGTTAGATCAGGGGAATCCCAAATGCATAGTATATCATATTGTCAGCAAGGCGTATGACAAACTCTGGTCTTGAAGGTCCTGATAGATTTGTTCAGTGAATTAAAGTCCACTTGGGGAGAAGTGGCTAATGTGTGCTGCTGAGCTTGGTCCCTGGCCCTATACCTGACTGGAGATCACAAACTGGGAAGGACAGGTAACATACTGAATAACAGGATCAGGATTCAGTAATATCTTAGGAGCCCAGCATGTGGACCAAACCCAATATGATAAAATTTAGCAATACTAATTACTTATGAAATTCTGCATTTAAGTTTTAAAAATTAATATAGCTTTGGGGTAAGAGAGGCCAAGCTTAATACTCGTTAAAAATATTTTGGAGATTTCTATTGTCCATCATCAGATGTGATGTAACCTCCAAAATATCCCAAGTAATCTTAAACTGAATTAACAATAAAAGTAATATCTGTCATTTATTGAGTACCTCGTATGTGCTAAGGTAACAAACGTATAATGATGGTGTAACTATTCCCATTTTACAGATGAGAAAATGGAGGAGATTAAGTAACCAGCACTAGGTCAAAATGGCTAGCAAACAGCAGAGCCAAGAAAGACCTCAGTCAAAGCTGCATGCCATTAATGAAAAAAATTTTCTAAGAACTTTGCATTCGTTATTCATATCACCTATGAAGAATGTTATTCGTCTTAAGGAAACAAAATTAAATAAAAACACTGACGAGTGTCTAGAGAAAGATGACCAGGAGAATGAAGAGTCTGGAAGCCATGTAATAAAAGGCATGGTTGAAGAGATGGTAAATATTTAACATGAAAAACAGAAGATCTGGATGGATATGGAAGATATCTTCAAAAACTGAAGACCTAGGGTGAACTGGAAGCTACAGGCAAAGAAATGTTAACCCTAAACGAAGTTTCCAACAATAAAATTACAAACAAGGGCAGAGAAAGCTCCAAAAGGATTGAGCACATTCATCACTAGAAGTACTCAAGCAGA
This sequence comes from Balaenoptera borealis, assembly GCF_965194805.1. Taxonomy (NCBI): domain Eukaryota; kingdom Metazoa; phylum Chordata; class Mammalia; order Artiodactyla; family Balaenopteridae; genus Balaenoptera; species Balaenoptera borealis. Next base: position 78,518,598 of record NC_138870.1, read on the forward strand.
TGCAGAGAGCTATCCACTAGGGTTGTTCCTGAGTGAAATACCACTTTTGGAGACATTTGACCTAGTTGAGGGATTCCTAACTTGAGATCCATAGGTGAACTTCATGAAGTTGAATCCCTAGAAATTATATGCAAAATTTATATATATATATATATATATAGTGTTCCCCACCCCCCTCCTGGGGAGATGGTGAATGTATTTCTTCAGATCATCAAAGCAATTCTGTAAAATCTGGGAACCAAAAAATGGAGTCCACTCCAATTCTGCAATCCTATTATTCTGTTTTGTAAAACTAGTCTTATCCATCACAGAGGTGCACCCAACAGAATTGTGTGATTGATTTAATGTTAGGGACAAAGGAGAATGAATATATTCAGGAAAACTTCAAGGTTTTGAGCCTAGTAACTGAGAAGATTTGATACCACTGAGAGATAAAGAAAAGGAAGGTGAAGCAAGAAGTCCTAATCAGAGGAAGATAATTAAGTAGAAATAAATGGACAAACTGAAGCCTGTCTAAGATTCCAGCACTGAGTGTGTAATCCAAATAGTCTTTTACTTCATGGCAGAAAAATGCTGAAATCTAGAGATGTATAAATAGAGAAAAAGCCACTAGAAATTTAGAACCATGAAATGTTGTAACTCTAACTGGTCTAGAGATCACTTACTTCAATCCCCTAATATTATAATTGAAGAAATCACATCTCAGAAAAACTAAGAGACATACTCTTTATCATTGGTACCTGGTTGCCAATCCAAGTCTATGTCTACAAATTTAAGGGGAAAAAAATCCATATTTCTAAAACATTCAAATTTGCAATAAAGATACCACTTAAATTTTCCAGGACAAAAAAAGTTAATCTTAACTATAAGTAATACACAAATGTCCATTTTATTATGATATAAGGCCAGACTGTAACACTGCCCCTTAAGCGTTTTTTTTTTCACACATCTTTATTGGAGTACAATTGCTTTAAAATGGTCTGTTAGTTTCTGCTTTATAACAAAGTGAAACAGCTACATGTATACATATATCCCCATATCCCCTCCCTCTTGTGCCTCCCTCTCATCCTCCCTATCACACCCCTATAGAAGGTCACAAAGCACAGAGCTGATCTCCCTGTGCAATGCAGCTGCTTCCCACTAGCTATCTATTTTACATTTGGCAGTGTATATATGGCAATACTACTCTCTCACTCCTTCTCAGCTTAGCCTTCCCCTCCCCGTTTCCTCAAGTTCATTCTCTACATCTGCGTCTTTATTCTTGTCTTGCCCCTAGGTCCATAAGAATTTTTTTTTTCTTTTTAGATTCCATATATATGTGTTGGCATACAGTATTTGTTTCTCTCTTTCTGACTTACTTCACTCTGTATGACAGACTCTAGGTCCATCCACCTCATTACAAACAACAATAACATTCCTTTTTATGGCTGAGTAATATTCCATTGTATATATGTGCCACATCTTCTTTATCCATTCATTGGTCGATGGACACTTAGGTTGCTTCCATGTCCTGGCTACTGTAAATAGTGCTGCAATGAACATTGTGATACATGTCTCTTTTTGAATTATGGTTTTCTCAGGGTATATGAGCAGTAGTGGGATTGCTGGGTCATATGGTAGCTCTAATTTTACTTTTTTAAGGAACCTCCCTACTGTTCTCCATAGTGGATGTATCAATTTACATTCCCACCAACAGTGCAAGAGGGTTCCCTTTTCTCCACACCCTCTCCAGCATTTATTGTTTGTAGATTTTTTATGATGATGGCCATTCGGACTGGTGTGAGGCGATACCTCACTGTAGTTTTGATTTGCATTTCTCTAATGATTAGTAATGTTGAGCATCCTTTCATGTGTTTGTTGGCAATCTGTATATCTTCTTCGGAGAAATGTCTATTTAGGTCTTCTGCCCATTTTTGGATTGGGCTCTTTGTTTTTGTGATATTGAGCTGCATGAGCTGCTTGTGTACTTTGGAGACTAATTCTTTGTCAGTTGCTTCGTTTGCAAATATTTTCTCCCATTCTGAGGGTTGTCTTTTCATCTTGTTTATGGTTTCCTTTGCTGTGCAAAAGCTTCTAAGTTTCATTAGGTCCCATTTATTTATTTTTGTTTTTATTTCCATTTCTCTAGGAGGTGAGTCAAAAAGGATCTTGCTTTGATTTATGTCATAGAGTGTTCTGCCTATGTTTTCCTCTAAGAGTTTTATAGTGTCTGGCCTTACATTTAGGTCTTTAAACCATTTTGAGTCTATTTTTGTGTATGGTGTTAGGAAGTGTTCTAATTTCATTCTTTTACATGAAGCTGTCCAGTTTTCCCAGCACCACTTATTGAACTGGCTGTCTTTTCTCCATTGTATATTCTTGCCTCCTTTATCAAAGATAGGGTGACCATATGTGCGTGGTTTATCTCTGGGCTTTCTATCCTGTTCCATTGATCTGAATTTCTGTTTTTGTGCCAGTACCATACTGTCTTGATTACTGTAGCTTTGTAGTCCTGAAGGACTATACTGCAAAGCCTGATTCCTCCAGCTCCATCTGTCTTTCTCGAGATTACTTTGGCTATTCAGGGTCTTTTGTTTTTCCACACAAATTGTGAAATTTTTTGTTCTACCTCTGTGAAAAATACCTTTGGTAGTCTGATAGGGATTGCACTGAATCTGTAGATTGCTTTGGGTAGTAAAGTCATTTTCACAATGTTGAGTCTTCCAATACAAGAACATGGTATATCTCTCCAGCTGTTTGTATCATCTTTAATTTCTTTCATCAGTGTCTCATAATTTTCTGCATACAGGTCTTTTGTCTCCTTAGGTAGATTTATTCCTAGGTATTTTATTCTTTTTGTTGCAATGGTAAGTGGGAGTATTTCCTTAATTTCTCTTTCAGATTTCTAGTCGTTAGAGTATAGGAATGCAAGAGATTTCTGTGCATTAATTTTGTATCCTGCTACTTTACCAAATTCATTGATTAGTTTTAGTAGTTTTCTGGTAGCATCTATAGGATTCTCTATGTATAGTATCATGTCATCTGTAAACAGGGACAGTTTTACTTCTTCTTTTCCAACTAGGATTCCTTTTATTTCTTTTTCTTCTCTGATTGCCATGGCTAAAAATTCCAAAACTATGTTGAATAATAGTGGTGAGAGTGGGCAACCTTGTCTTCTTCCTGATCTTAGGGGAAATGCTTTCAGTTTTTCACCATTAAGAACGATGTTGGCTGTGGGTTTGTCATATATGACCTTTATTATGTTGAGGTAGGTTCCCTCTATGCCTACTTTCTGGAGGGTTTTTATCATAAATGTGTTGAATTTTGTCAAAAGCTTTTTCTGCATCTATTGAGATGATCATATGGTTTTTATCCTTCAGTTTGTTACATGGTGTATCACACTGAATGATTTGCATATTTTGAAGAATCCTTGCATTCCTGGGATAAACCACACTTCATCATGGTATATGACACTTTTACTGTGCTGTTGGATTTGTTTGCTAGTATTTTGTTGAGCATTTTTGCATCTGTGTTCATCAGTGATATTGGCCTGTAGTTTTCTTTCTTTGTGACATCTTTGTCTGGTTTTGGTATCAGGGTGATGGTGGCTTCGTAATATGAGTTTGGGAGTGTTCCTCCCTCTGCTATATTATGGAAGAGTTTGAGAAGGATAGATGTTAGCTATTCTCTAAATGTTTGATAGAATTCGCCTGTGAAGCCATCTGGTCCTGGGCTTTTGTTTGTTGGAAGATTTTTAATCACAGTCTCAATTTCAGTGCTTGTGATTGGTCTGTTTAAATTTTCTATTTCTTCCTTGTTCAGTCTCGGAAGGTTGTGCTTTTCTAAGAATTTGTCCATTTCTTCCAGGTTGTCCATTTTATTGGCATATAGTTGCTTGTAGTAATCTCTCATGATTCTTTGTATTTCTGCAGTGTCAGTTGTCACTTCTCCTTTTTCATTTCTAATTCTATTGATTTGAGTCTTCTCCCTTTTTTCTTGGTGAGTCTGGCTAATGGTTTATCAATTTTGTTTATCTTCTCAAAGAAGCAGCTTTTAGTTTTATTGATCTTTGCTGTTGTTTCCTTCATTTCTTTTTCATTTAATTCTGATATGATCTTTATGATTTCTTTCCTTCTGCTAACTTTGAGGTTTTTTTGTTCTTCTTTCTCTAATTGCTTTAGGTGTAAGGTTAGGTTGTTTGAGATGTTTCTTGTTTCTTGTTTCTTGAGGTAGGATTGTATTGCTATAAACTTCCCGCTTAGAACTGCTTTTGCTGCATCCCATAGGTTTTGGATCATTGTGTTTTCATTGCCATTTGTTTCTAGGTATTTTCTGATTTCCTCTTTGATTTCTTCAGTGATCTCTTGGTTATTTAGTATTGTACTGTTTAGCCTCCACGTGTTTGTATTTTTTACAGATTTTTTCCTGTAATTGATACCTAGTCTCATAGCGCTGTGGTTGGAAAAGATACTTGATATGATTTCAATTTTCTTAAATTTACCAAGGCTTGATTTGTGACCCAAGGTATGATCTATCCTGGAGAATGTTCCATGAGCACTTGAGAAGAAAGTGTATTCTGTTGTTTTTGGATGGAATGTCCTATAAATATCAATTAAGTCCATCTTGTTTAATGTATCATTTAAAGCTTGTGTTTCCTTATTTATTTTCATTTTGGTTGATCTGTGGGGTGAAAGTGGGGTGAAAGTCCACTTTGGTGAAACTGGGGTGTTAAAGTCCCCTACTATGATTGCGTTACTGTTGACTCCCCCTTTTATGGCTGTTAGCATTTGCCTTACGTATTGAGGTGCTCCTATATAGCGTGCATATTTACAATTGTTATATCTTATTCCTGGATTGATCCCTTGATCATTATGTAGTGTCCTTCTTTGTCTCTTGTAATAGTCTTTATTTTAAAGTCTATATTTTCTGATATGAGAATTGCTACTCCAGCTTTCTTTTGACTTCCATTTGCATGGAATATCTTTTTCCACCCCCTCACTTTCAGTCTGTATGTGTCCCTAGGTCTGAAGTGGGTCTGCCGTAGACAGCATATATATGTGTCTTGTTTTTGTATCCATTCGGCCAGTGTATGGCTTTTGGTTGGAACATTTAATCCATTTACATTTAAGGTAATTATCGATATGTATGTTCCTATTACCATTTTCTCAATTGTTTTGGGTTTGCTTTTGTAGGTCTTTTCCTTCTCTTGTGTTTCCTGCCTAGAGAAGTTCCTTTAGCATTTGCTGTAAAGTTGGTTTGATGGTGCTGAATTCTCTTAGCTTTTGCTTCTCTATAAAGGTTTTAATTTCTCTCTCGAATCTGAATGAGATCATTGCTGGGTAGAGTAATCTTGGTTGTACTTTCTTCCCTTTTAGCGCTTTAAATATATCCTGCCACTGCCTTCTGGCTTGCAGAGTTTCTGCTGAAAGATCAGCTGTTAATCTTATGAGAATTGCCTTGTATGTTATTTTTTGCTTTTCCCCTGCTGCTTTTAATATTTTTTCTGTGTATTTAATTTTTGATAGTTTGATTAATATGTATCTTGGAGTGTTTCTCCTTGGATTTATCCTGATGGGACTCTCTGTGCTTCCTGGACTTCAATGACTATTTCCTTTCCCACATTAGGTAAGTTTTCAGCTATAATCTCTTCAAATATTTTCTCAGACCCTTTCTTTTTCTCTTCTTCTTCTGTGACCCCTATACTTCAAATGTTGGTGTCTTTAATGTTGTCCCAGAGGTCTTGAGACTGTCCTCAATTCTTTTCATTCTTTTTCTTTATTCTGCTCTGCCATAGTTATTTCCACTATTTTATCTTCCAGATCACTTATCCTTTCTTCTGCCTCAGTTATTCTGTTATTGATTCCTTCTAGAGTGTTTTTAATTTATTTTGTTTATCATTGTTTGTTTGTTCTTTAGTTCTTCTAGGTTCTTGTTAAACATTTCTTGTATTTTCTTCATTCTATTTCCAAGATGTGGGATCATCTTTACTATCATTACTCTGAATTCTTTTTCAGGTAGACTGCCTATTTCCTCTTCATTTGTTTGGTCTGCTGGGTTTTTACCTTGCTCCTTCATCTGCTGTGTGTTTCTCTGTCTTCTCATTTTGCTTAACTTACTGTGTTTGGGGTCTCCTTTTTGCAGGCTGCAGGTTCATAGTTCCCGTTGTTTTTGGTGTCTGCCCCCAGTGGGTCAAGTTGGTTCAGTGGCTTGTGTAGGCTTCCTGGTGGAGGGGACTAGTGCCTGTGTTCTGGTGGATGAGGCTGGATCTTGTCTTTCTGGTGGGCAGATCCACGTCCAGTGGTGTGTTTTGGGGTGTCTGTGATCTTATTATGATTTTAGTTAGCCTCTCTGCTAATGGGTGGGATTCTGTTCCTGTCTTGCTAGTTGTTTGGCATGGGCATCCAGCACTGGAGCTTGCTGGCCATTGGGTGGGGCTGGCTCTTAGCATTGAGACTGAGATCTCTGGGAGAGCTCTCGCCAATTGATATTACGTGGGGCTGGGAGATTTTTGGTGGTCTAACGTCCTGGACTTGGCTCTCCCACCTCGGAGGCTCAGGCCTGACTCCAGGCCAGATCACCAAGGCCCTGTCAGCCACACAGCTGGGTACCTGGGGATTTTCTTGCCTTTTGGGAAGTCTGAGGTCTTCTGCCAGCACTCAGTAGATGTTCTGTAGGAGTTGTTCCACATGTAGATGTATTTTTGTTGTATTTGCGGGGAGGAAAGTGATCTCTACGTCTTACTCCTCTGCCATCTTGAAGGTCCCCCTGCAATAGGAGACTCCACTGAAGACACCAACCTCCGAGGAGCTACAAGTGCAGAGGCATTTTTTTCAGAGTGTTTGCAGCTTGCTTTTTTTTTTTTCTTTTCCTTCATGCTTCGTCTAGTTTCACTTGTTCACAGGGTGCTTCATGCAGAGGCCTCGCACCTGGCAGTTCAGATCAGAGTACCCAGTGAGAAATGGCTGCACTGACACCTCCAAAAGCCAAATTCTTAAAGACCTCCTCTCCCCAGCTCAGTGTGCAGGAAGGTCTTCTCCAGGCATGTGCCACCAAGAAGGCAGGGGTCCCTTTCCACCTTGCTCCCCATCCAGGGATATGGTTTCACCCAGGGAGGGGCTGGCCACCAGCACTTCTCATCTCCAGCCCCCAGTTCTGTCTTGCAAAAGCAGTATTCCAGGCAGGCTTGGACAAGAAAACCTGTCTTCTTTCCTCAAGTCTTTCCCCGCTCACAGAGAGGAAGCTGTAGTCCAGGGGCAGTACGTGGAGAATACTGAGCCTTAAATGCTTCCACCCAAGCTCACTTCCAGTGTGCGGATTCCATGCCAGGAGGAACAAATTGAGAAGACTGATGTCCACTGTCCCCACCCACAGCTCTTCTCCAAGAGTTTTAAAGTGTGAATTCCACTCTTCAGTATGCTCTGGGATGTTTTCACAGTATTTTTAACCTTGGTCTTCATAGTCTGACTTACCTCAGGAAAATTACATGGATTCTTAAGCTATAAAGAACAGAGAAGCATATGGTTGTGTTATTTAGTGTTGGTGAATTAGCCACACAACTCTTTGGCTTTCCTTTCAGATGTCTTATTTATTTCTTAGATCAGAGGGAGACTAGCTGTAGATGTGCTCATGCCTCAGATGGTCTTTTGTTCCATCTCTACCCCTCTAATGAAAAGACTCATTCTGTGCCACATGAGGTTCCCCCAGGCCCGGTTTTGACTCAGCAGGTCTTTAGTATATATATAAACTTTTCCACTGTTTCATTTTTTAAAATCCATCTGACAAGGTCAAGAAGAGGTTGAGACAAGAAAAATTTGGAACTAGTCCCATTTGAGACTTATTTCCTGAGAAAACAAACTGTTTTTCATAATCTGAAAATTTATGGAATTTTGACATGCAAGTTATGCGAGTGTGTGTGTGTTCACTTTGTTTTTTAATTAATTAATTAATTTATTTATTTTTGGCTGTGTTGGGTCTTCATTTCTGTGCGAGGGCTTTCTCTAGTTGTGGCAAGCGGGGGCCACTCTTCATCGTGGTGCGCAGGCCTCTCACTATCTTGGTCTCTCTTGTTGCAGAGCACAGGCTCCAGACGCGCAGGCTCAGTAGTTGTGGCTCACGGGCCTAGTTGCTCCACGGCATGTGGGATCTTCCCAGACTAGGGCTCAAACCCGTGTCCCCTGCATTAGCAGGCAGATTCTCAACCACTGCGCCAGCAGGGAAGCCCTGTGTTCACTTTTTGAGGGACTCAAATTAAATAAAATTTTGGTTGGGAGTTTCCAAAATGACTCAGGTGTCAGCTGCCATAACTTCAACTTTAAATATTACACCCAAACACGGGCTCCATGTTCTAATTCATACTGAAGCTTTATAATATATGGTCTTGGAGTAGAGGTAAAATGATCTCTTGGGAGAGGCAAGGTCCAATTAAAATTCAGCTCACTGTCTTTCAGAAAGACATAGCAGTTGTATATCCTTTGAGAGAGTCTTAGGAAATACACACCTGAGCTATAAATGGCTACTCATTGACTGTAAAGTTGAATTTTAATTCATCTGGGAGTCAGAGAATAAGAAAGAATCCAAATAACAACACTCTGTATTTCTTGGTGTGTTACCAGGGAGAAAAGAGCTCCTGGAAAATGATTGCCTTACACATTTTCAGATATTACAAACCACTTATAAAAACAACACTATTGTTACACTATTGTAAAAGTCATTCCTTTTAGGGGAAGCCTTAGAATGAATTGAAACGTGGCTGACATTTCTATGACAAGATAAAATTTTTTTTTTAATATCATGTTTAAGTGCTCTAAGTTAAAAAAAAAATGAAAGAAAAGGAAAAGGAATGAAAAAAATCTATAACCCAGCATTCATAAGCAATTCCCATAAAATAACTCCCAGGAAGACATTACACTTCTAAACACAAAAGCTATTAGCAGCCTTTACTAATTCTCTTTCAGTTCAGAAAGGGAATTATTGACTATATTTTCTATAAAAAAGGACAAACATACGTAATAGATTGAAGAGAAAACATACAGACAAATGCTCTCTATTTCATTCATTAGTTGAGTACTAAGATGAAACACTGCCTCAGTGTATGTATAAGAGCTTTCCCAGAGAAGCAAGAAGAACTACATTTCTGCAGCCTGTGGAAGGAAAACCACATTCACAGAAAGATAGACAAAATGAAAAGGCAGAGGACTTTGTACCAGATGAATGAACAAGATAAAACCCCAGAAAAACAACTAAATAAGTGGAGACAGGCAACCTTCCAAAAAAAGAATTCAGAATAATGATAGTGAAGATGATTCAGGACCTTGGGAAAAGAATGGAGGCAAAGATCGAAAAGATGCAAGAAATGTTTAACAAAGACCTAGAAGAATTAAAGAACAAACAAACAGAGATGAACAATACAATAACTGAAGTGAAAAATACACTAGAAGGAATCAATAGCAGAATAACTGAGCCAAAGAACGCATAAGTGACCTGGAAGACAGAATGGTGGAATTCACTGCTGTGGAACAGAATAAAGAAAAAAGAATGAAAAGAAATGAAGACAGCCTAAGAGACGTCTGGGACAACATTAAACGTAACAACATTCGCATTATAGGGGTCCCAGAAAGAGAAGAGAGAGAGAAAGGACCCGAGAAAAGATTTGAAGAGATTATAGTTGAAAACTTCCCTAACATGGGAAAGGAAATAGCCACCCAAGTCTAGGAAGTGCAGAGAGTCCCAGGCAGGATAAACCCAAGGAGGAAGACACCAAGACACATAGTAATCACACTGACAGAAATTAAAGACACAGAAAAATTACTGAAAGCAACAAGGGAAAAATGACAAATAACATACAAGGGAACTCCCATAAGGTTAACAGCTGATTTCTCAGCAGAAACTCTACAATCCAGAAGGGAGTGGCACGATATATTTAAAGTGATGAAAGGGAAGAACCTACAACCAAGATTGCTCTACCCGGCAAGGATCTCATTCATATTCGATGGAGAAATCAAAGGTTTTACAGACAAGCAAAAGCTAAGAGAATTCAGCACCACCAAACCAGCTCTACAACAAATGCTAAAGGAACTTCTCTAAGTGGGAAACACAAGAGAAGAAAAGGATCTAAAAAAACAAACCCATGATAATTAAGAAAATGGTAATAGGAACATAAATATCAATAATTACCTTAAACGTGAATAGATTAAATGCTCCAACCAAAAGACACAAGCTTGCTGACTGGATATAAAAACAAGACCCATATACATGCTGTCTACAAGAGACTCATTTCAGACCTAGGGACACATAGACTGAAAGTAAGGGGATGGAAAAAGATACTCCATGCAAATGGAAATCAAAAGAAAGCTGGAGTAGCAATACTCATATCAAATAAAATAGACTTTAAAATAAAGAATGTTACAAGAGACAAGGAAGGACACTACATAATGGTCAAGGGATCAATCCAAGAAGACGATATAACAATTATAAATACATATGCACCCAACATAGGAGCACCTCAATACATAAGGCAACTGCTAAGAGCTATAAAAGAGGAAATCGACAGTAACACAATAATAGTGGGGGACTTTAACACCTCACTTACACCAATGGACAGATCATCCAGACAGAAAATTAATAAGGAAACACAAGCTTTAAATGACGAAATAGACCAGATAGAGTTAATTGATATTTATAGGACATTCCATCCAAAAACAGCAGATTACACTTTCTTCTCAAGTGAACATTCTCCAGGATAGATCACATCTTGGGTCACAAATCAAGCCTTGGTAAATTTAAGAAAACTGAAATCATATCAAGCAACTTTTCCAACCACAACGCTATGAGATTAGAAATCAGTTACAGGGAAATAAACAAAAAAAACACAAACACATGGAGGCTAAACAATACATTACTAAATAATCAAGAGATCACTGAAGAAATCTAAGAGGAAATCAGAAAATACCTAGAGACAAATTACAATGAAAACACGACGATCCAAAACCTATGGATGCACCAAAAGCAGTTCTAAGTGGGAAGTTTATAGCAGTGCAAGCCTACCTCAAGAAACAAGAAAAATCTCAAATAAACAATCTAACCTTACACCTAAAGAAACTAGAGAAAGAAGAACAAACAAAACCCAAAGTTAGTAGAAGGAAAGAAATCATAAAGATCAGAGCAGAAATAAATGAAATAGAAACAAAGAAAACAATAGCAAAGATCAATAAAACTAAAAGCTGGTTCTTTGAGAAGAAAAACAAAATTGATAAACCTCTAGCCAGACTCATCAAGTAAAAGAGGGAGAGGACTCAAATCAAGAAAATTAGAAATGAAAAAGGAGAAGTTACAACGGACACCGCAGAAATACAAAGCATCCTAAGAGACTAGTACAAGCAACTCTATGCTAATAAAATGGACAACCTGGAAGAAATGGACAAATTCTTAGAAAGATATAACCTTCTAAGACTGAACCAGGAAGAAACAGAAAATATGAACAGACCAATCACAAGCACTGAAATTGAAACTGTGATTAAAAATCTTCCAACAAACAAAAGTCCAGGACCAGATGGCTTCACAGGCGAATTCTATCAAACATTTAGAGACGAGCTAACACCCATCCTTCTCAAACTCTTCCAAAGAATTGCAGAGGAAGGAACACTCCCAAACTCATTCTACGAGGCCACCATCAGCTTGATACCAAAACCAGACAAAGATACTACAAAAAAAGAAAATTACAGACCAGTATCACTGATGAATATAGATGCAAAAATCCTCAACAAAATACTAGCAAACAGAATCCAACAACACATTAAAAGGATCATACACCATGATAAAGTGGGATTTATTCCAGGGATGCAAGGATTCTTCAATATATGCAAATCAATCAATGTGATACACCATATTAAGAAACTGAAGGATAAAAACCATATGATCATCTCAGTAGATGCAGAAAAAGCTTTCGACAAAATTCAACACCCAGTTATGGTAAAAACTCTGTAGAGAGTAGGCATAGAGGGAACCTACCTCAACATAATAAAGGCCATATACGACAAACCCACAGCAAACATAATTCTCAATGGTGAAAAACTGAAAGCATTTCCTCTAAGATCAGGAACAAGACAAGGATGTCCACTCTCACCACTATTATTCAACATAGTTTTGGAAGTCCTAGCCACGGCAGTCAGAGAAGAAAAAGAAATAAAACGAATCCAAACTGGAAAAGAATTAAAACTGTCACTGTCTGCAGATGACATGATACTATATATAGAGAATCCTAAAGATGCCAGCAGAAAACTACTAGAGCTAATCAATGAATTTGGTAAAGTTGCAGGATACAAAATTAATGCACAGAAATCTCTTGCATTCCTGTACACTACAACGAAAGATCAGAAAGAGAAATTAAGGAAAGAATCCCATTCACCATTGCAACAAAAAGAATAAAATACCTGGGGAAAAAAACCAGAGCTTCCCCACCCCCACTTCACTCAGTGGTTCTTTTGCTTCCTTCTGTTTTTTACATGGGTCTAATGCCCTTTTTAAAAAAATAAAAAAGAAAAGCCACTATATTGCCTCAAAGCTACTCTATCTCACTGCCCCACTTCAAATTCTGATTGACTATTTACTGTTTTTATTTGAGACCAAAGACAGATTGACGAAATAAGGTCAATGGGTTTATCATATACCCATATTTAGATACTAAATGGCATTGTACTAGGAACGATTTAATTATAGAGCCCACTTACTCCTTCAACAAATTTGTTGAACAGCAGTATTAGTTAAGGCAATGCAAACTGATGTAGTAAATAAACTCTCACATTTCAAAGGCCAGATTTTAATACCATGAAGGTTTAATTATCATTGACACAGTGCAATGAGAGTGACTTAGATTCAGAGAGCCAGAATCCCTTCATCCCGTGTCTCCAGCATCTTCTAGAGCCTCAGAGTCCTCTACATTTATCCAAGATAAGAGAAAAAAATGCTCATGAAGGCTCCCCTGTTTGTAACACCTTCTGCTCACACATTATTGGAATGAACAAATCACAGAGCCATGCCTAGATGCAAGATGGATGAGAAATGTGTTTCCCAATGGGGCAGCCACCTTCCAGTGACAACTTCATACTCTTGTAAAGTTGACCCATAATACCTATGATAGGATACTGTGCTGGGCATTGTGGAATTTTCAAAAATAAATCAAACTGGGATCCTGTATTCCAGTAGCATGCACTTTAGCAAATTTTTCCAAGTATCCTATTTCCTTATCAATAATAATGGTTAATATGTATTAAAAGCTTGCTGTACATCAAGCTCATTATAGATCCAGAGAGTGTATAGGTGGTATTTCAGGACTCGAACCTTGATGTGTAAATGTCCATATCCATGTTTTTACCACCTGATCTCTGTAGTCTTCTAATCACTTGAGGCGGGACTCAAGTCTGGTTCTCCTAAAAGTTCCCATCACAAGGCAGAGTCCACACCAGACAATGAATGAATGCGTTAAATTATACTAAACAGAGCCCTGGCAGCTACTGCTGGGTAGCTGTTGGTCATAGATTAGGGCCTAACTCCAACTCATAAAAAGCTGTACTTCAAAACACAATAACCTATAAAAGAAAGTTTTTGTAAAATGTGGGGTGCCTATACTAAAATACTGATTAATCATTTAGAAAGAAAAGCTGACTCAATTGAGATGCATATGCTAATTTATTTGAGTAGAAAAGCAAAATGAGTATTAATGGGAAAAAACTCACTTAAAAAAGTACTTGAGAAGAGACCTTCAAGATGGCAGAGGAGTAAGACGTGGAGATCACCTTCCTCCCCACAAATACATCAGAAATACATCTACATGTGGAACAACTCCTACAGAACACCTACTGAACGCTGGCAGAAGACCTTAGACTTCCCCAAAGAGTGAAGAACAGACACCCTCAGGCACCCTACACGCAGAGGGGGGGCCAAATCTAAAGCTGAACCCCAGGAGCTGTGCAAACAAAGAAGAGAAAGGCAAATCTCTCCCAGCAATCTCAGGAGCAGCGGATTAAATCTTCACAATCAACCTGATGTACCCTGCATCTGTGGAATACCTGAATAGACAATGAATCATCCCAAAATTGAGGGGGTGGACTTTGTGTGATTTTGTCTGTATAGCTTTGCTTTTACCATTTGTCCTACGGTTCTGTCTTTTTTGTTTGTTTGTTTTTTGTTTTAGTATAGTTTTTAGCACTTGTTATCATTGGTGGATTTGTTTTTGGTTTGGTTGTTCTCTTCTTTCTTTCTTTCTTTCCTTTTTAATTACTTTCTAATCTTTAAAAAAAAATTTTTTTTTATTTTAAAAAATTTATTTTCTTTCTTTCCTTCCTCCCTCCCTCCCTCCCTCCCTCTCTCCCTCCTTCTCTCTCCCTCTCTCTCTCTCTCTCTCTTTCCTTCTTTCTTTCTCCCTTTTCTTCTGAGCCGTGTGGCTGACAGGGTCTTGGTGCTCCGGCCAGGTGTCAGGCCTGTGCCTCTGAGGCGGGAGAGCTGAGTTCAGGGACAATGGTCCACCAGAGATCTTCCAGCTCCACTTAATATCAAATAGTGAAAGCTCTCCCAGAGATCTCCATCTCAACACTAAGAGCCAGCTCCACTCAACGACCAGAAAGCTACAGTGCTGGACAACCTATGCCAAACAACTAGCAAGACAGGAACACAACCCCACCCATTAGACACCCCAAAACACACCTCTGGACATGGTCCTGCCCACCAGAAAGACAAGAACCAGCCTCATCCACCAGAACACAGGCACCAGTCCCCTCCACCAGGAAGCCTACAAAACCCACTGAACCAACCTGACCCACTGGGGGCAGACACCAAAAACAACGGGAACTACGAACGTGCAGCCTGCAAAAAGGAGACCCTAAACACAGTAAGTTAAGCAAAATGAGAAGACAGAGAAACACACAGCAGATGAAGGAGCAAGGTAAAAACCCAGCAGACCAAACAAATGAAGAGGAAATAGGCAGTCTACCTGAAAAAGAATTCAGAGTAATGATAGTAAAGATGATCCAAAATCTTGGAAATAGAATGAAGAAAATACAAGAAATGTTTAACGAGGGCCTAGAAGACATAAACAGCAAACAAACAATGATAAACAACAAAATAAATTAAATTAAAAATTCTCTAGAAGGAATCAATAGCAGAATAACTGAGGGAGAAGAATGGATAAGTGACCTAGAAGATAAAATACTGGAAATAACTAACGCACAGCAGAATATAGAAAAAAAATGAAAGGAATTGAGGACAGTCTCAGAGACCTCTGGGACAATATTAAATGCACCAGCATTCGAATTTAGGGGTCACAGAAGCAGAAGAGAAAAAGAAAGGGACTGAGAAGATAATTGAAGAGATTATAGTTGAAAACTTCCCTAATATGGAAAGGAGATAAGTCAATCAAGTCCAGAAAGCACAGAGTCCCATCAGGATAAATCCAAGGGGAAACACGCCAAGACACATTTTAATCAAACTATCAAAAATTAAATACAAAGAAAAAATATTAAAAGCAGCAAGGGGAAAACAACAAATAACATACAAGGGAATCCTCGTAAGGTTAAAAGTTGACCCTTCAGAAGAAACTCTGCAAGCCAGAAGGCAGGGTCAGGACATATTTAAAGTGAAGAAAGGGAAAAACCTACAACCAAGATTACTCTACCCAGCAAGGATCTCATTCAGATTCGAAAGAGAAATTAAAACCTTTACAGACAAGCAAAAGCTAAGGGAATTCTGCACCAACAAACCAGCTTTACAACAAATGCTAACGGAACTTCTTCAGGCAGGGAAAACAAGAGAAGGAAAGACCTACAACAACAACCCCAAAACAATTTAAAAAATGGTAATGGGAACATACATATCGATAACTACCTTAAATGTAAATGAATTAAATGCTCCAACCAAAAGACACAGACTGGCTGAATGGATACAAAAACAAGACCCATATATATGCTGTCTATAAGAGACCCACTTCAGACCTAGACTGAAAGTGAGGTGATGGAAAAAGATATTCCATGCAAATGGAAATCAAAAGAAAGCTGGAGTAGCAATTCTCATATCAGACAAAAAGGACTTTAAAATAAAGACTATTACAAGAGACAAAGAAGGACAGTACATAATGATCAAGGGATCAATTCAAGAAGACGATTTAACAACTGTAAATATTTATGTACCCAACATAGGAGTACCTCAATACATAAGGCAAATGCTAACAGCTATAAAAGGGGAAATCGACAGTAACACAATAATACTAGGGGACTTCAACACCCCACTTTCACCAATGGACAGATCATCCAAAATGAAAATAAATAAGGAAACACAAGCTTTAAGTGATACATTAAACAAGATGGACTTAATTGATATTTATAGGACATTCTACCTAACAACAGAATACACTTTCTTCTCTAATGCTCATGGAACAATCTCCAGGAGAGATCATACCTTGGGTCACAAATCAAGCCTTGGTAAATTTACGAAAATTGAAATCGTATCAAGTATCTTTTCCAACCACAAAGCTATGAGACTAGATATCAATTACAGGAAAAAACCTGTAAAAAGTACAAACACATGGAGGCTAAACAATACACTACTAAATAACCAAGAGATCACTGAAGAAATCAAAGAGGAAATAAAAAAATACCTAGAAACAAATGAGAATGCAAACACGACGACCCAAAACCTATGGGACGCAGCAAAAGCAGTTCTAAGTGGGAAGTTTATAGCAATACAAGCCTACCTCAAGAAACAAGAAACATCTCAAATAAACAACCTAACCTTACACCTAAAGCAATTAGAGAAAGAAGAACAAAAAAACCTCAAAGTTAGCAGAAGGAAAGAAATCATAAAGATCATATCAGAATTAAATGAAAAAGAAATGAAGGAAACAACAGCAAAGATCAATAAAACTAAAAGCTGCTTCTTTGAGAAGATAAACAAAATTGATAAACCATTAGCCAGACTCACCAAGAAAAAAGGGAGAAGACTCAAATCAATAGAATTAGAAATGAAAAAGGAGAAGTGACAACTGACACTGCAGAAATACAAAGAATCATGAGAGATTACTACAAGCAACTATATGCCAATAAAATGGACAACCTGGAAGAAATGGACAAATTCTTAGAAAAGCACAACCTTCCGAGACTGAACAAGGAAGAAATAGAAAATTTAAACAGACCAATCACAAGCACTGAAATTGAGACTGTGATTAAAAATCTTCCAACAAACAAAAGCCCAGGACCAGATGGCTTCACAGGCGAATTCTATCAAACATTTAGAGAATAGCTAACATCTATCCTTCTCAAACTCTTCCATAATATAGCAGAGGGAGGAACACTCCCAAACTCATATTACGAAGCCACCATCACCCTGATACCAAAACCAGACAAAGATGTCACAAAGAAAGAAAACTACAGGCCAATATCACTGATGAACATAGATGCAAAAATCCACAACAAAATCCTAGCAAACAGAATCCAACAGCATATTAAAAGGATCATACACCATGATCAAGTAGGGTTTATCAAAGGAATGCAAGGATTCTTCAAAATATGCAAATCATTCAATGTGATACACCATATTAACAAACTGAAGGAGAAAAACCATATGATCATCTCAATAGATGCAGAGAAAGCTTTCGACAAAATTCAACACCCATTTATGATAAAAACCCTCCAGAAAGTAGGCATAGAGGGAACTTACCTCAACATAATAAAGGTCATATATGACAAACCCACAGCCAACATCGTTCTCAATGGTGAAAAACTGAAAGCATTTCCCCTAAGATCAGGAACAAGACAAGGTTGCCCACTCTCATCACTATTGTTTAACATAGTTTTGGAAGTTTTAGCCACAGCAATCAGAGAAGAAAAATAAATAAAAGGAATCCAAATCGGAGAAGAAGTAAAACTGTCACTGTTGCAGATGACATGATACTATACATAGAGAATCCTAAAGATGCTACCAGAAAACTACTAGAGCTAGTCAATGAATTTGGTAAAGTAGCAGGTTACAAAAATTAATCGACAGAAATCTCTTGCATTCCTATACACGAATGATTAAAAATCTGAAAGAGAAATTAAGAAAACACTCCCATTTACCACTGCAACAAAAAGAATAAAATACCTAGGAATAAACCTACCTGAGGAGACAAAAGACCTGTATGCAGAAACCTCTAAGACACTAATGAAAGAAATTAAAGATGATACAAACAGATGGAGAGATATACTATATTCTTGGATTGGAAGACTCAACATTGTGAAAATGACTCTACTACCCAAAGCAGTCTACAGATTCAATGCAATCCCTATCAAACTACCAATGGCAGTTTTCACAGAACTAGAACAAAAATTTTCACAATTTGTATGGAAACACAAAAGACCCCAAATAGCCAAAGCAATCTTGAGAATGAAAAATGGAGCTGTAGGAATCAGGCTCCCTGACTTCAGACTATACTACAAAGCTACAGTAATCAAGACAGTATGGTGCTGGCACAAAAACAGAAATATAGATCAATGGAACAGGATAGAAAGCCCAGAAATAAACCCACACACATATGGTCACCTTATTTTTGATAAAGGAGGCAAGAATATACAATGGAGAAAAGACAGCCTCTTCAATAACTGGTGCTGGGAAAACTGGACAGCTACACGTAAAGAATGAAATTAGAACACTTCCTAACACCATACACAAAAATAAACTCAAAATGGATTAAAGACCTAAATGTAAGGCCAGGTACTATAAAACTCTTAGAGGAAAACGTAGGCAGGACACTCTATGACATAAATCACAGCAAATCCTTTTTGACCCACCTCCTAGGGAAATGGAAATAAAAACAAAAATAAACAAATGAGACATAATGAAACTTAAAAGCTTTTGCACAGCAAAGGAAACCATAAAGAAGATGAAAAGACAGCCCTCAGAATGGGAGAAAATATTTGCAAATGAAGCAACTGACAAAGGATTAATCTCCAAAATTTACAAGCAGCTCATGAAGCTAAATATCAAAAAACCAAACAACCCAATTCAAAAGTGGGCAAAAGACCTAAACAGACATTTTTCCAAAGAAGATATACAGATTGCCAACAAACACCTGAAAGGATGCTCAACATCACTAATCATTAGAGAAATGCAAATCAAAACTACAATGAGGTATCACCTCACACCAGTCAGAATGGCCATCATCAAAAAATCTAGAAACAATAAATGCTGGAGAGGGTGTGGAGAAAAGGGAACCCTCTTGCACTGTTGGTGGGAATGTAAATTGTTACAGCCATTATGGAGAACAGTATGGAGTTTCCATAAAAAACTAAAAATAGAACTACCATACGACCCAGCAATCCCACTACTGGGCATATACCCAGAGAAAACCATAATTCAAAAAGACACATGCACCCCAATGTTCAGTGCAGCACTATTTACAATAGCCAGGACATGGAAGCAACCTAAGTGTCCATCGACAGATGAATGGATAAAGAAGATGTGGCACATATATACAATGGAATATTATTCAGCCATAAAAAGAAACGAAATTGAGTTATTTGTAGTGAGGTGGATGGACCTAGTGTCTGTCATACAGAGTGAAGTAAGTCAGAAAAACAAATACCGTATGCTAACACATATACATGGAATCTAAAAAAAAATAAAATAAAAGATTCTAAAGAACCTTAGGGGCAGCACAGGAATAAAGACACAGACATAGAGAATGGACTTGAGGACACGGGGAGGGGGAATGTAAGCTGGACGAAGTGAGAGAGTGGCATGGACATATATACACTACCAGATGCAAAATAGATAGCTAGTGGGAAGCAGCCCCATAGCACAGGGAGATCACCTCCGTGCTTTGTGACCACCTAGTGTTGTGGGATAGGGAGGGTGGGAGGGAGACCCAAAAGGGAGAAGATATGGGGATATATGTATATGTATAGCTGATTCATTTTGTTATAAAGCAGAAACTAACACACCATTGTAAAACAATTATATTCCAATAAAGGTGTTAAGAAAAATAAATTAAAAAAATAAATAAAATTTACATTACTATTTTAATGCCAAGAAATATAAAAAATTTAAAAAAATTAAAAAGTACTCGTGACAGAGCAAGATGCCTAAGGTAGTTCACCACAACATTTTAACCAGGATGTTCTACCATATTCTCCCTGCACATCCACCCCAGTGGACATGCTTCACATGATCCATTCCCAATTTGACAGCTTTTTCTCTCAAAGAGATGAAGAAAGGATTCCTCTAACTCTGGTTTCCTGTGACAATTCTCTCAGGTTTTAGGGGCAGGGTTTCAAAAGAAGGAATTTCAGATACAGACAGTCCTTGATTTGCAGCAAAAACTGTATGGATTCTAGTAAGGGATCTACGTTCATATGCATGAATAACTTGAATATGAGGTAGAACTGGGGATAGATACCTATAAAATGTGTAGTGAGAGTCTATCGGAGGAGAGCGATTACATGCAGTTCTGCAAAAGAAGTGAATTTTAGCTAGGGCTTTTACAAACATGTAAAATTAATGAATTTGACCAAGTGCAGAGAAAATAGGAAATTGCCATTTGGAAGCGTATCATCTATTCAGTTAGTCAACCAACAAATAAGTTGAGTGCCTGTATGCAAGGTAGGGTGTAAAGTATGGAGGGGAGGAGGGACTGTAAAAATGTGCAAGACAGCATCTGCCCTCATTGAGGTCAGCAGCTAAGAGCAAGAACAGAGGAGAACAACTGGCATGTATGGAGCACCCACCTGTGCCTGGTAACGCGCTAAGTTGTATTATCTCATTTGGCATTAACAATATAAAGCACTCAGGCAGGTGCCTGGGACAGAAAGAGTGCAATGGTGGTAGCTGTGATTTCAATGCCAATTTTATGTGGAGGTTATTATCATCTCAGCTTTCATAATATATATTCAAAACCCCTTAGCTGGAGAAATAAGATATAATACAGATGGAAAGTTCAATAATTCTGGGAAAATGGTGGCCCGAGCACCCACCCTGCTACCCCCTTTCTTACCTCTCCCCTCCGCATTCTAATTCTTATCAACTTCCAGCTACCTATCTTAAGCAGAGCATCTTTGGGGCAGGGTGATAGAGGGGGTCTGGAGGATGCATGCAAGACCTCTCATTTGTGGGAGTCCAGCTGGAGAGAGCTGGTGCTGAGCTGATTTCCATGCAACAGCAATGATGAACCATCAACAAGAGTCAGAGCACCAACCTTCCTGGATGGAATGCGGCCCTGGGGGATCTGTGAACCCTTAAAGTGCAGTGTGGTAGCTTGAGGGATGACCTTACGTGCACCTGCTGGTCTTCTTTGCTTTGGAGAAGTTTGGACAGAGCTGGACAGATGGGCTCAGGTACTCTCTGACTTTGAGGCTTATCGACCACCTTGCAGCTTTGTGTGAAAGTGACTGCCTCATGACAACTGAGGTAGTCGTGATGTATCTCCCTCCACTCCTGCAACTCAAGGTTCCTCTATGCTAACCCAGGCAATGAGAACCAGGGGTCAGCAGTGAAGATCATGAACACCCCAAGGGGACTTAGATGGAGGAATAATAATCCACACACCAAGGTGAATATTCTTCTGCTAAAATAAAACTTCTGGAGGAGACAGGAAACCACTCTAACAAAGAATAAAAAGCACACTTCCAGAGATGAAAAAGTAGCATTTTCCAGCAATAAAACATACTCTTTAAATTTTAAAAATTTAATTCAGTTAAGGAAAGTATGATCCCAGATGAAGAAGGCTCCCTGACAGGATGAGGCAGTATACGGCAAATGCCAAGGGAGTAGTTTTAATTCTCAAATCGAGCTGATCACTAGCCTCACCTGGAATGCCTATTAAAAATATAGATTTTCCAACTTAGCCAGCTCTAGTAAGTCAGAAACTCTGGAAGCTGAGCCAAAGAAACTGTACTTTTGTGTGAAGTGGGTACTGCTTTCGTTTGATGAGCACTGGTTATGGGGAAGTGTTGAGACTGGAGGCAAGCACTGAATGATTTAGATCACCAGCCTGCGGGGGTGTTAAAAGGGAGCTGAAATGAAACTGCGATGGGTGGGTAGTGTTTGTAAATAGTGGCTTACAAATATGAAACAAAGATTAATGAATGTTTTGTTTGCATGATCTCAACTTTTCATGGGGTATAGTCACAAACCTTTGTCATGATTGTAGAGCAAATATCAAGCCTAAAACTTTCATATGTATAAGTCTAGCCTTAAATAATGTAAAACACATCGGAGAAATAAGAAATTGAAGTACTGCAATTTTGCAAAAATTTAAAAAGACTGGACTCATCTAGTTCACATTTCCCTTGCTCTGTGTTTAAAAACTAAAATAATGCAAGTTAAATTTTTGCAGTCTTATTTTTTTTATCCGTTCACAATAACAATGGTCCATTTCTCTCCCAATGTTCCATTTCAACAAAGATGGGATCACAGTGTTGGCAAGGTAGGAGTGAACAACAATAGGAATAAATGGAGGGCTTGGAAGACAAATGTGAAGTGGTGTGTTCAATTTGATAGAATCACCCTTGCCTATTTTTCTGCTGCACTCCCTGAACTGTTCCCACGAAGGCAGACAACTTAGTACTTCTTGGCTTTTTTCCTTTCCGCAGGCTGCTTCCAGCATCACTGATGTAAAATAACAGGAAGCAAAAGATTCATGGATCAAGAGAGATGGTTTCTGATAATTTCCAGTAGTCCCTTCCCTGGGAGCTGGCTTTTTCCAGGAGGTGTGATGGATTTGAATGAAGGCATTCAAAAATTTTCACCCCCGCCCTTATTTACTGAAAGCAGCAAAGCTCCATGAGGCTGACCTTTCTGCAGTTGTGAGACCCACAGCATGACTACTTCCTCAAGAGAAAAGAGCCCAACATTTCCCTGAGTCAGAACCACAGAACAACAGTCTCCTGAAATACTCTGCAACAAATGAAAAGCACTCTGTTATCAAATTTGAAATGAGATGCAGACTCAGTCCTCTCTCAGAGGGCCCTGGGTCACATCAGCATGTGAGATTAGCATCTGAGCTTCTAAGGGCCCTGCAGCAGAAAAACCGATTTAACTCTCTTTAACTTGGAATTTCCAAAATTTATTTAACCCCTTATATTAGTTTGCTAGAGCTGCCGTAAGAAAGTACCCAAAACTGGGTGGTTTAAACAACAGAAATTTTTTGTCTCACAGTTCTGGAGGCTAGGAGTCCAAGATGAAGGCGTGGGCAGGGTTGGTTCCTTCTGAGGGCTGTGAGGGAAGGATGTTCCAGACCTCCCTCCTTGGCTTATAGATGCCATCTTCATGTTCACATCGTGTTCTCCCTGTATATCTGTCTGTGCCCAAACATCCCCTTTTGATATTGGATTAGGGTCTACACTAATGACTTCATTTAAACTTTATAACTTCATAAAACCATCTCCAAATAAGGTCACATTCTGAGGCACTGAGAATTAGGACTTACCTATGAATTTGGGAGGGGTGGGGACACAATTTGACCCATTACACCATTCAATCCTTTTTTCAAATGTCATCTATTAACAGCTGGCAGCACAAATTTTCAGAAACGTTACTGTGACCTCACAGGTCATGCTCTGCCTCAGTCGTTCCAGGATGCCACTTGCAGAATATACACACAATCACTGGGGTGCTTTTTAAGATTCTAGATTCTTGGGTCTCAGCTCCACAGGTTGAAATCCACTAGATCTAGGAAGTAACTCAGGCACCTGCAATAGTAAAACCTGCCCAGGTCCAGATGTGTAACCAGATTGGAGTTCTACTGCCATTCAGCACTCCCTTATTATTTTTAGGCGTGATTTGGGCCAGAAATCTCAGAATAGCTGCGTAAGAATTGTACCTCTTCTTAACATAGTATGAACATAGGATCGTTTCCTCATCTCTGGTTTTTATCATATCTTGTATCTGCCTCCATCATGATACAAACCACTTAATATAGAGAGAGACCCTGCCTATACATCTTTTTCATTCTCAGTGCCCAGCAGAGAGATGGCACATAATGAGCATTTAATAAGTGTTTACTGCATTAACAAGTACCTAAAACAATGTGTATGAACATGCACAACTGTTTTATTGTTTTAAAAAAAGTTCTTAATGTTGACATATCTTTATCCTTGAGATTTCATCTACTCTTAAGACTTTAAAACATAACCCATGCGACCTTCCTTCCCTGCTCCTCTTTATTCCAGCCCTAACATGCCTTTAGTTGTCCAGACACTTCATACTCTTTCTAGCCTCAAGGCCTTTTGCTACCTGCTACGTTGGAATCTTCCCTCTGCCTGCTTCACCCACCCCACCTCCAATTGTCACCACTCTCTCCAAACTAATATTGGTCCTGCCCTTCAAATTTGAAGTGGTGGCCCTGTTAAGCATTTCCATACAGTGCTTTGGTTTTCCATCGAGACACTGGTTATACTTGTGAAAATTAGTTCATAGACTGCTCTCCTCTCCAGACTCTAAGCTACATGCGGGCAGCCTTCATGTCTGTTGTGTTTATTTTTGAAACTACAGAGGCTTACACAAAGTAGGAACTCCAGTATCAATTGAATGGCTCTGTACTTTATGGTGGTGACATGCTTTTCTCCACCATTAAAATGAGAGCTTCTCTAGAAAAGGGACTAAGTTTAATTCATTTTTCTATTTTTGGCACCTGGCCTGGTGCCTGGAAGACAGAATGTTTTCAATAAATTTCTTTAAAATTGTTAAGGCTTTTGTTTATTTGTATCTTTGTTTACTTTTGCCTAGATGAAAGCCTGGGATAGAAATTTATGATAAAGGATAGATTTTGGTGAAAATATAAAAATAGTTTTGTTCTCTCATCATTAGAGCCCAAATTTAAAATATCTGTAAAATAAAAATAAACCAGAATAACAGGGAATGTTTAACAGAATCAAGGCACCCCAGACAGCTGGATATGCTTCTAAAAAAGCAGAAGGTAACAGTAAATGAGCTAACAGTTTAAAAGTCAGTTTTCAAATTGCCAAAAGACCATTTCAAATACAGCTCTTGATAGTCATCGTCTATAAAGAAACTGGAGTATTTGTGGGGCGGTGATTCTGCCAGTTCCCTATTTCTAAAGGCAGAAAAACTCAGAGGACACACGCACGGCGACAGCTCCTTGGGACTGTGGCGATGATCAGACTTCAAGTTACGGAAGTGACTGCAACTTCGTGTGGCATACGTCTCTTCCTGAGGATGCTACTCAGCTTTTTTAACTCTTATAATGTTTTGTTCTTTCAGTGACAGTCTGAAGCAGACAAGCTCAGACAATTAAGTAAGATAAGGGGAACGTGCACCTATTTCTCTAGGGAAGGTGGAAATGTCTCTTGTCTCTTCCCAATATCCCCAATGTAGAGAGCTGGTCACAAGGGGAAATTTTGCACTGGACCATACTGCCTCCTTAGAAGGAAAGAGGGTGTGATCCCAACCATTTTCCTTGAAGATTAAATGGATTTTTGATATCATTAATGGATTGGGATCATTAATGGTTACGGACCTTAACCTCAGTTAAGGTCTCTTGGCAGTAAAAGGAACCAAAAAAGGGCTCCCTCTTAGGGAAAGGATGTCCAGACTAGTGATAAAACCTCAAAGCCAGGGCTTGGGGTTCTGGCACAGAGTGGCTAAGGCTAGAGGCATCTCCTGATGTAGATATGACAGTGTTTGGTAAATGGCTTGGCCCTTGGAGAGACCGAGATCATCCTCACCTGAATCATCAAGGCCCTGGCCCAGTAAGGCCATAATCACAGCAACAGGTACTTGTGTACCAAACTTCACAGGTTTTCGCTGAGATATTGTGAAACCCACAGCCCATCCCTGGTGGATCAGAGTTCCCCTCTCTCTTGCCACCTGGGGTTTCCAAGAAGCACTGGCCTTTTTGTTCTAGATTGATTCCTGAGATTCTGGGTTACACAAAGAGAAAAGCCTCAAGGGAAAGAAAAGTGAAGGTTATAGTGATCAAGTTTTTTTCTTTTTTAAAATGTTGCTTTTTTCAATACTCCAGGTTGATGAATGGACCATTTTGACCACAGTGGCAAAGAATGAATTATTGTCACTGTAACAGTTTCTCATTACTACCATAACAAATTAACACAGACACAGTGGCTTAAAACAATACAAATTCATCATTCTATAGTTCTGGAAGTCTGAAGTCCAAAACGGATCTTCCTGGGCTAAAATTAAAGTTTGTTGGAGCTGTGCTGCTTCTAGAGGCTCTAGGGGAAAATCTGTTTTGTTGCCTTTTTCAGGTTTTGGAAGCTGTCTACATTCCTTGCCTGGTGGCCTCTTCCTCCATCTTCAAAGCCAGCAGTGTAGCATCTTCAAAATCTCCCTTTTCCTCATCCCTACCTCTCTCCTTTTTTCTCTGTTTCCAGAGTCTCATTTCCTTCTCTTTTTAATATGAGCCTCATGCCTCCCTCTTATCAGGACCCTTGTGATTACATTGGACCCACCCAGAAAATCAAGATAGTCTCTCCATCTCAAGGTCTGTATCCTTAATTACATCTACAAAGTTCCTTTTGCCATGTAAGGTAACCTATTCACAGGTTGCAGGGACTAAGATATAGATGCCTTGGTGGAGGTGCATTATTCTGTCTACCGTAGGCATCCTTCATCACCTTAGGAATGAATGACATCATCTTAGCAGACAGCTCTTTAAAAGGGTACTCACTGGTTACGAAAGGGAAAAGGAGAATAAGACTTAAACGTGAAATATCATTAGTGCAATGGACAAGACTTGGTGACTTTGGATTCTGGTTTGGATAGATGGCATGGATATAAGTGCCATTAATTGAGGTCAGAAATGCATGAGAAGGCTTCAGAAAAAAAATATATATGATTTTAGATATTTTCAGTTTGAGAGATAATATGGCATAAATTAATCCAATACCAGATACAAATGCAAACATCCTTACAATATATTTTGGCAGGGTTTGGGCCATATACTGTTATACATTATAAGCTGACATAGTTCAGAAAAAGATCACGGCATTTAAGATACTGCAATGTAGATAACTTATATGTCAATTCACTTCTCAACTCTTTCTTGATTCCACACCAACCAAGACACAGAAGTAATTTTTCACCCATTTTCATAAGAAACACAAACACAATGGGCCTAATGTGATTTTTGCGATTTTTCCTGAAGATTTGTGGAGGTGTGGAGAGCAGTCACAGCGCACAGAGCTCTTCCATGCCCCTCCCCTTTTTGCAAAGTTACTCCTCTATTATTTGAAGTCATGATCCAACCAACTCTCAAGCTCTGGAAATTTGCCCCAGAGCAGATTTACCCTGAAGCCAGTGACAGTTAAGCTTCAGGCCCCACTTCCACACTCCCCATGAGTTCTGGGAGTCACTAGGAATTATAGAGTATTCTAGGTAGATCAGGAAACCAGATGACAAAATGAAGCAGTAATTTTTAGTAATTTTTCTGTGGTTTCTATTCTCATTCTAGTTAGTCACTTTTGAATCTGATTTTGAATTAATAATTTTATATTCTCTCAAAAAGGGCCCTCCAAATTCCATCAGCTTCAAGCTTTACAAAACCTATCTATTATGCCTAAAGTGATTTATGAAAGTACTTATGAAACAAAGATGGCCCTCCCCCAGGAGGACTTTTCATACAAGACTCCTAGATAACAATATTTTTTCATATAATTATGTATAATTAATTTTCCTGTACCTGTACCTTGTTGGCCAAAGTCATCCATGACCAATTCATTTTGTGTCCTTGGTGCTCAAAAAGTTATCAGGTGTTCAGTCATAATTTTATAAAAATGCTTTGAACTGTATAAAGATGTATTTTCTAAAAATTATTAAGTAAAGGGATGGATTAATTTAAATTAATTCTTACACATGATTTGATCTAATGGATAAAATTAGGGACTGAGCACCAGCATTCACTGTGCGCTTGCATTCGCCATAATGTTCCAGGAGGGAACAAGATTAGAGGGGCATCGCCAAGGCTGAAAAACAAGAGCTCTCAGCAGACCCTCATTTGTGCCTCCTCCTTGCTAAGAGACACCTGGTGAAAGTTCTCCACATTCTCCATTGTCTGGCTGCTCTTCCAGTGACCAGAAGGGACAATTTCAGGTGGAACTTGGTTCTGACCACAGGGCAAGTCAGGGGCTCTGGTCCAGCTTTATTAGCAATAGCTAATATTTTGATCTCCCATCTACCTCCTGTATCTATTTACCTAGTTTTCATAGCTTATAGTGGGGAAGGGCATGTTTAGTTATCACCCTTAATCCAAAACAATTCCTTCTGAAACACAGCATCTGATGCTCTGGTGTTTGCTCTGCTAAGAAATTCCTGCTCTGAAAGTTCCAGAAAAAAGATTTGCCCAAATTTGAACTAATTTCAGGAAAAAAAAACCAAAAAAACAAAAATCCCTCCAAGGTTAAGAGGTGGCTTCTGACTAATAGCAGGATGAACGGGAAGGCAAGGGAAACAGGCCTCTGAGATTTAGGCCAAAGGGAAGTGAAGAGGAGGATGGCGGAGCAGCCCACAGGACGATCAGGCAATGGAAAACTCAAGGAAAATTAGTGGGAGGACAGAACAGAGCTGAGGGCCTGGAGGATCATGGGAGAAAGAATGAAAGGAAGCAGATGCAAGATTCTAGAGCCCAGAGAAATGGCCAGGCCCCCTGAGGGTGAACAGGGAGGGCAAATCAAAGGGTAGAAGAACAAGGAGAAAGGTTTGAAGGACTGTGCACTGCTGGGGGTGGGGACACAAATGTATGGGTTGGGTTAATGTTTTTTGTTAATGTTTTTCATCTAGTTCTTTTACAATTTTAGTTTAGAATTTCTTTAAATAGCTCTAAAGCAGGACCATTAGCTGGGAGTTATTATAAATCAAAAACAAAACAAAACCATTCCTAACAAGTGGGAGTTCTCATACCCCTAATCAGAAAGGCCTGTGTCGGGTTTCCAAATCCTGCCCCTAGAGACCATGAGAAGTTTTTAATGATAGCGTTTCCATAAAAGCCTGATTTAATACAATCACCACCCAGACCAAATGTGGGGGAAATCAAAAAACTGCTTTCAAATCCAAATCCTTCTTTGAAATTTAAAATTATATTCTAGGATGACAGTTAATATAAATTCTAAAGCAAGGGAACAAACTAAAAGAAGCAGCACAAGGAAGTTTTTTTTCAAAAGCAGGGTAGGAAAAAGGACAAGCCAGAGTTTGGTTACATCTGCTCATGAAACACAACAGGCCTCATAAGCATTTGAGATCTGAGCCCAGTGGTTACGAGACTTGGAAACTCATTTTAAACAAACTACCTGGAGAAGCACCTTATACAATTAAGTGTTCAGGACAGTTGTACATCCCCAGTTTAGCCATGCATTCAAAGTACCCAAACTCAACCCTCCGTAGTCACTAAAATGGTACAAGTCCCAGAAAACCCATTGCCAATCACAGCGGCTATCGACTCTGGTAGTTTATGTGATGACAAACATTAGTTTTAATGGCGTTGCCTTCCTTTGATATCTGTTTGAAATTCTGCAGTTGGGAGATGTTTATGTTCACATGAAAATAAATGTAAGCAAACCATCTTACGGTAAACATCTCTCCAGAAAAAACAAATTCCATCTTTTTACACAGAAAAAGGCAACAGCAAAATGAAGCTTATGCTTTTGGTCCATGACATTGTAAAATTATCCGGAAGCTCTTTAACACTGCCCTAAGAAATCATTTAATTTGGATTATTTAAGGGTATATCACTCTCATAAAGCTGCTCTGGGCAGCTGCATCTTTAATGAGGCTGATTAGATAACAGGAACAAATACTCTCTAGATTGAAAGCTGTCGCCACGAATGTGGAACAACTGTATTTATTTAATTTAATTCAACCAATGGGTTTATTTATACCCCTCCTTCTTCCAGAAAGGATTTAAGGCAGCTTAGCTAGTGTGAAGGTCTGAAGGTATAGGGACTCCTGAAAGCCTCAGATTAATATCTAGAACATATAACATGTCCAGATAGTTTTCAATTATCAATGCGTTAATCTAAGCTTGGAAAGAGCTTTTAAACAGCAGTGAAACATCAACTAGCTTCGAACTTGCATTTTTAGTAAGCTATTTTGTCATCTGGAGGCCTGCACAATAAACCTTTTGTTCCTTTTTTTTAAAAAAAAGAAAGAAAGAAAAGCAACCTTCTGGTATTGCTTTTGTTCATCTTATCATCTTATCATTCAGCAGCCTATTCAGGATCACATGTGGGAAAGTATGTGTGTAAAACTGAGCCCTATACTCAGTGCAGGGATTCCTTGGAAAAACATCCTTCTTAAACGGGTATCTATGTAAGAAACAAAAGAGAAATTCTACTTCTAGGCTGAATTTGGTTTTTTAAGTCCGTATGTTGAAAATCTACGTTTAAAGTTAAGAAAATGGAAAGCAGACCAACTATGTGGATGTTTTCACACTCCATTTTCATGACAACAGTCTGCTTAGGTTATTAGTGGATTCTTGCACTAAGAAGGAGAGAGTATCTCTTTAAGACAATCTGCTCCGTGTCACTATCTCTTTGTTTTTGAGATTAAAGGGTGACAAAGAGAGATTTTTTCTACTGAATTACGCCAATATTACATGAATATTATGGGGATAAGAATAGTCACTAAGTTCCCTAAATATATCAATGTGTACGATTTGAGGGTCCATGACAGAATCGAAAAAAAATTATTGAGTTCTGATCTCAACACTGAAACAGACTCATTTTGGAATCCTGATAACTGGAGTAACCCAATTTACACCCAGATTCCATCTGGGAGATTCAGTGGAAACAAACATCTTACAATTGAAGAATATTTGTTATAAATAGCATTTACAGATGTGACAAACAATTGGTCAGATGCTACTGGACATTTAGAAACCTCACTGGGTTTTCCACTAAATTTGGTGAGAGCTGATTAATTAAAAAGCCCATTCTACAACTACCACAATTTTCCCTTGAACAATTTCATAGCTATTACTTCACTGAAAAGAAAAATGAATTAATTATGATCTCGATAGTATGTGAGTAACTATTACAAACACATTAATTTCTACAGGGTTTATTCCTATCCTATACCACTGAGCTTGGCCATGGCCCAGGGTTCCAATATTAAGGAAGAAGAGAGGAATGGCTATTGGGAAGCAAGTAGTGGGCTCCAACCTCTAAGCTACCCAAACATATCTAGGTACTCATTCCCATGCACGGAACAAGTTTCATCTGTTTACTACATCTTGCTCAAAGCCTAGAATCTCTGTGTACTTTCCTCTCTGTTGGGTTCAGATGTGGCTGCTACAAAACGAAAAGATAAGTTATTACTCCCATTAAACCAAATATAAAATGGTAGAGGAGGGAATAGGGAAATTGCAATAAGGAACTCTGGGGCAAGAACAAAAAGGGGATACACAGCTGTTACAGTTCCCCAGCAATGAGCAAATTCTGCAGGACAGAAACAGCACACCCGTGACAGGACCGTGGCAATGGGAGGTTGAGTGTTGACCCAGCTGACAGCCCATGGTTCTAATCCCTGAGGGTGTTCCTTTTATGCATTGTCCCCTAGGACCCCAACACTGGCTACTCCAGAAAGTTTTTCTTTGTCCATTATCTATCGCAACTACAGCTGAGGTAGATATTGTAGGCTATTTCTTTCCTTGGTGTCTTAGCTTGGGGTGCCATTACAAAATATCATGGACTGGGTAGTTTAAACATTTATTTCTCACATTTCTGGAGGCTGGGAAGTCTAAGATCAAGATGCCAGCATGGTCAGTTTCTGGTGAGGGCTCTTCCTGGCTTACAGATGGCTCCCTTCCAGCTGTGTTCTCACAGGGTGGTGGGGGGCAAGAGGGCTAGGGGACAAGGGGGAGCTTCCTCCTCTTATAAGGACACTATAAGGACGCTATCCTGTTATGGGGACCTTACCCTCATCTAAACCCAGTCATCTCCCAGACCTCCCTGGTGGTCCAGCGGTTTGGACTCCACCCTTCCACTGCAGGGGGCTACAGGTTCGATCCCTGCTCGGGGAACTAGGATCCCGCATGCTGCGTGGTGTGACCAAAATAAATAATTTTTTTTAATTTTTTTTAAATTAAAAAAAACCTAGTCACCTCCCAAAGGCCCCACCTCCAAATACCATCATGCTGGATGTTAGGGCTTCAACACATTAGCTTTGAGGGGGACATGAACATTCAGCCTATAACACTTGAGGTTACCTAGCTTCAGCAGCCCACTTCCAGGTGGTCTGGGTTTAGGGGTCTGGAAATTTACTTAAGGAGTTTTACAGGCACAAGCTGTTTCAGATAGGCTCGGGGTTTCTTTGGCTGTACAGTTCTCTTAAAAGCTCAGTAGACTTCCTATCCATTTGCTGTTGGTAAGTTTCTGTGCAGGTAGCCACAGTCAAATATTGTATCTAGACATAGTTTTTAAGTCCAGAGACGTTCTTTCACCTATAGCCTCTGTGCTCTGTCATTCCCAAATCCTCAAAAGAAGGGCAGGTAACTTGAATCCATTTGAAACAAAGGTCTCAAGTCAGAAGACAACAACCTAAATCCCACCTTGCCGGGGGCTCAGCACGTGAGTGTGGCAATCTCCTGCTCAGGATGCTACTAGCTAAACTGCTTCAGCCTGGGGTGTAGAAGTAGTTGGCTTCCACCCCAAAAAAACTTCAAATTACTGGACTTTAAAGGACCTAAATTGCAGACTTCAGGTAGAGAAGAGCTACCTGAAGGATGCATCATTTCTCTTTAACTCTTCTGCAGATCGGTTAACTCCAGGCTGAGGTCATCTCTTGTTGATACAGCAGGCAACACATACTGGTATACTGGCAACACTGGTTGCCAATTATCAGTCCTCAAGCGACACGTTTCCTTTCAGGGAAAGTTGGAAATCGGATGTGTCATTTGCAGTTCTGCCCAGTGAGTTTCTCTTTGCCATTTTCCTCCAGGGCTTACCCCTACAACCACTGCGGTCCCCTTCCAGCTGCCACCAACCCATAGTGTGTAGAGTTATCTGGAAACCAGACTCAATATTTTCTTCTCCACCAGCCAACTTGTCATGGAGAGTACCTGAAGAATCCTTAGGAGTAGGTTAAGGTAGAGCTGGTGGGAAAGGAAGAGTAGGAACCTTAGGAGTGTGAGTCTCCTACTCATTCACTTACTCAAGTAAGGACGCCTTTGCACTCTCCTTACATGAATTATCAAATCAACTTGCTGCTGGAATGCTAATTGGCCTGCTTGGCTTTATAGCCCACACCTGTGCTGTCCAATATGGCAGTCACTAGCCACATACGGCTCCTGAGCATTTGAACGTGGCTTATCTGAACTGAGCTGTGATTGGGGTGTGAAATACACATCATAGCTTGAAAACTTAGTACAAAAAATGTAAACTATCTCAATAAATTTTATAAGTACTTTTACTTGAGGGACTTGATGAAGTTTTGAATTCAGCCTACCTGTAATTCAGCAACCCCACTGATCAGTCTCACCACTGATATTTGGCTGCTAGAGATAGGAGATTGTTTGAAGGCAATCACTGAAATACCATGGTTTATTATTTTTTTTATAAATTTATTTATTTGTTTATTTATTTTTGGCTGCGTTAGGTCTTTGTTGCTGTGCGTGGGTTTTCTCTGGCTGCGTCCAGAGGGGGCTACTCTTTGTTGCGGTGCGCGGGCTTCTCATTGCGGTGGTTTCTCTTGTTGTGGAACACGGGCTCTAGGCACGCGGGCTTCAGTAGTGGCAACACGCGGGCTCAGTAGTTGTGGCTCGCAGGCTCTAAAGCACAGGCTCAGTTGTTGTGGCGCACGGGCTTAGTTGCTCCGTGGCATGTGGGATCTTCCCGGACCAGGGCTCGAACCCGTGTCCCCTGCATTGGCAGGCGGATTCTTAACCACTTCACCACCGGGGAAGTCCACCATGGTTTATTAACCAGGACTTGAATAGTGAATTTAAAGCTTTTCACCTGACATTTTTTAAAGCCCTTTAGTATAAGAAGCCAATACACCAGCTTTCTATTATTGGTTATAAAATAGTCATAAATAGAACAAGCGCTAGAGTCCTATCGCTTAGGGGCTCTGCGGGCAGCATTAGTTTTGTGGAAACAAATGCACTGAAATAATAGTGAGAAACAAATTCTTCATCCAGATCCCTG
Organism: Balaenoptera borealis; assembly: GCF_965194805.1. NCBI lineage: Eukaryota > Metazoa > Chordata > Mammalia > Artiodactyla > Balaenopteridae > Balaenoptera > Balaenoptera borealis. Next base: position 78,552,704 of record NC_138870.1, read on the forward strand.
ATCAATTTTAAAGCAGCAGTCCTGGGAGTAATGTGATTCCCATCATACTCCATGATTTTAGTAGCTTCCAATTATCTGAGATGATATCCTTTTCTTTCTTTTTTCTCCATATGAATATCTATGCAGAGTCAAATGTAATTTGGAAAATTTAAGTGGTCACCAGAGAATCCAGGATTATAATGGTCTCATTCTCCTTTATTCAGAAAGGGTAGTTTTGTTTTTGGCTTTGGTTTATGTATATATATCTATCCATCTCAGGCTGAAGAAGCCAAGCAAAATGTAAACCACACACATCCAATGCACAAATGTATTTCTTTGTTCTCATATAGGAAGAGAGTCATTATTATAAATAAGATATTGACTGGACTACCAGCACTGCAATTGTAGGAGAAAATATCATCAGAAATGTAGAGCCAAGAAAAGGTCAAGTTTCCATTTTATCCATCATCAGAAAAATCACTTCTGTGGAACAGAACACCTAAACTCAGTGGTTCTAAAACTTCAGCTGACATCCTGTCATCTGGTGGGGGTCGGGGGAAAGGGAGAGACTTGTTAAAACACCATCGGCTGAGCCTTAATCCCAGAGCTTCTGATACAGCAAGTCTGAGGGGGGACCCAAGACTCTGCATTTCTAACACGTTTATAGGTGACGCTGATCCTATTGTTCTGGAGAACCCCACTTAGAGAACCACATCCTTAAGGTATCACTGGAAAGGAGACTGTGCTTCACCTGATCAGTTCAATGCCTGCAGCTGAAATGCTTCTGGGGGAGGGAGGATCAATTTGCAATCAGCTTGAGATCCAGAACCCTAACCTATCCACCTCCCAGATCACCTTTTCTGGGGTGGGGGGGGCGGGGGAGGGTGGCCAAGTTGAGATACGGGAGATACTGTTTCAAACGATTATAAATAAGTGCAGCTTATTCATCACTCTTTTGGAGGAAATAGGCTTGAAATAAGATTCTCCTCAGCAATCCTCACTGATAAAGAGCCAGGAAACACTGCATGACGTTTCACCTCCCACACTGACAGAAATCTTAGTTTTGTTGCTCTTCCCAGTAGGAGAACCTAAGAATCACCAGCAGAAACCCCTCAAAGATTCCGATGATGGCACTGATTAGACTGAGTCCTGGTGCTAAGGTGAAGTCAAGCAGGACAGTTTCCTGTCCAGAGGAAAAGAATCTCCGAGTCACAAGAGTATGACAGTGATTTAGGTGTAGCTTCTGAGTGCCTACTGTATTCCCTGCCTCTAAGAGTGCTCTATGCATCGCACACAGGGCCTTGTATGTAGCAGGGCCTTAATAAACACTGAATTAATTAGTTAATTAATTTGATTTAATTGATGTCACAGTGTTTGCTATATGATGTCACACAAGCCCAATGAACTTGATGAGTTAAGGTCTATGCTTTAGCAATATTTACCTCAACTTCTATGCTTTATATCAGCATCAGTTACTTTGAGAGGAAGGCACAAATTGTGGCATCTGCCCAGCTCACAGAAATACCTCCAGTTCATTCAGCTTCCATCTTCTTAGTCACAGCGTGGGCAAGACCAACCAGTACAGCCCATTTTCCTGGCCACAGGAAACAGTAGTCAGGTGACCCACCAGGGCCAGTAAGAGTCTTCTCTAGGGTATTTGAAACTGAAATTCCAAAAGATAAATTATTTTTCCTTTCTAGTCACATAGTTTGTAGGATGTTACCCAGGGTGATGCCAACTAGGCAAGTAGATAAGTGAGTCAGGAGTTAAAAGAAGAAAGAAAGTTTCCAGCAACAGGTAAAAAGACAAAAAATTATGAGTGTGATTAGAGACTCATCCCCAAACCTGCTTTTCTTCCTGGGTTCAGATCTGTATTAAAATTTCCAACCACCTTTGCAATTTAATCTAATCATATGACAGTTCTAGCCATGCATATGAATGAAAATGATAGATATAATTCCAGGCCTGGCCCATAAAAATCTATTGTGCCTGAGCCTTCATACTCTTTCATCTTTTTCTAGCTTCTTACAAACAAATATGACAACTTTAAAAGCTGTGTTAAGTTAAAGAGAGCAGAACCACAAAATGGAAGGAGCCTAAATCTCCACTCTGAGGAGTGTTATCAACTGATCAAGAACACCCGCTCTGGACTTTCTGTCAGTTAGAAATAGATGTCTACCAGGCTTAATTAGAATTTGTTAGAGCAGCTAGCATTATCTTAACTAATAAAGAAATTATTTAATATATAAATGCCATTTAAACCATGAGGTTATATGACATTTCCTAAGGAGTGGGTTTAGATAGAACAGAGAAGTGGTTTGAAGCCTAATTCCTGAGGCACTTCAACATTTAAAAAGAAGGAAAAAGAAAAAAATTAGTAAAGAAATCTGAGAATAACCATCTCAATGAGTAGGAGAAAAATCAAGCAGGCTGTGATGTTCTAGAACTAATGTAAAGAAAATGTTAGAGAAGGGATGGTTGATGCATTATATGGAGTTCCTGAGACCCTTTGTTTCTACACGTCTTTTTTCAATTTTATAGGATGCTTCTATATTCTTCCAATAAATTTCCTACTTTCTTAAAGTAACTTGAGTTAACGTTCTGTCAACCAAGAGTCCATGACTATGGTAGGTACCCTCTAAGATGGCCACCAGTGATTCCTGCCCATTGGTATTCATACCCTTGTATCATCTCCTCCCTTTGAGTATGGGCTGGACTTATTGGTTCACTTTTAATGAACAGATTGTAGCAGAACTGACAGAATGTCCTTCCGAAATTAGGTTATAAAAAAATGTGGCTTTCATCTTGGGTGTACTTTCTCATGCCCTCTCTTGGATCAGTCATCCTGGAGAAAGTCATTGTTATGTTATGAGACAGCCCTGTGTAGAGGCTCATGTGGTGTGGGACCCAGACCTGCCAACACCACATGACTGAGCTTGGAAGTAGATCCCCCATCCCAGCTGAGACTTTAGATGAAACTTCAGTACCAGCCAACAACTTGAGTGAAACCCCATTAAAAAATCTTGAGCCAAATCACAAGCTAAGCCACATCTAGGTTCATGACCTATAGAAACTGTGAGATAAATATTATTTTCAGCCATTAGGTTTTTGAGGTAATTTGTCATGCAGCAACAGATAATTAATGCATTGACCAATACACTTATGAGTACAGAGATGACCATTCCTATTAAATATGCCAAAGTAGTAAACAGCCTAAGAATATTCTTATTCTTATTTATGCCTCACCTAAACATCATATTATAGATTAACAATCTGAGGCTCCCAAAAGCAAGGTAATTTGCAGCTTCCAAGTGGCAAGCTGTAGAACCAAATTTACCTCAACTCTTTCTAAGTACAAGATGTGTTTAGAAAGACCATGAGAGGAACTTTATGGTTGGTGAAGGGTTCATAAGTAGTAGGAGAAATATCTGAAAAGATAGGTTGGAATCAGATTGAGGAAGGCCAATGTGAATATGAGGCTAAGGAATTTGCGCTAAATTAGATAATAGGAATAAAGATTTTTTTTAGTAAAGGGATGATATGACTGAAATGTTGGTTTAGAAGACATGTGGTGTCTGTTTCCAACGTGGAGACTAAAAGAAGAGAGACCTGGTTTCAGCAAATGGAAAGAAAGAGAGGAATGAGAGAAATCCCTCCAAAGAAGAATCAACAGGACTTGGTAACTAATTTACCATAGACTGGGGGAAGGGAGGCAATGAAGAGGATGCCTACATGATAAGGAGAATGGTGCCACCATAAACAGAGATTGGGAGGTGAAGAGGACAGAATTTGAGGGAAGTGGGTAAGAAGAAAGGGAAGTTGAATTTCAACTACATGGTTGCATTAGAAGTAACAACATCGAACGTGAATGTGTAACTAGAAATTAAGAGGGGTCTTGGCCAAAGGCAGTGATGAGATTCATCTGCACTGAGGCGATTAAAATCTTTGGAGTCCATGAGTTTCCAAGGAAAGATGAAGAAAAGCAGTGTAGTAGACAGTGGGTTCCCAACCACTATCCCCCACTTCGACCTTCCGAACTGAATTCTTATTTGGTTCCCTTACCACCCTACCTCCTCTCAGCCATGAGCTTCACTCCAAGTTGTACCCAGATCCAGAAGGTGGATCCTCATTAGTCTAAGCCAATAATGGTCATTCCCATCTCTGTTAGGAATGTGCATGGGATACAAATCTAGGCAATGAGATTTGACAAGTCCATTGGGAAGCTCCTAAAATGACTGAGAGGAGATGGCCTCTTGTTTTCCTCTGGAAGTTGTTCTGTCTCTGTCTTGACATGAAACCTGGAACTACTCTGCCATCTTGGGTCCCTGGAGAGTCAGGCTTCACTGGGCACAAGCATCCTGTGATACAACCAGAAACCAAACCTTGGGAAATTACTCCGATTCAGAGATCTGAAAGAGGAAACAAAACCAATGAAACACAGAGGAAGATTGGTCAGATTCTAGGAAGACAAAGAAAATCAAGTTAGGCTCTGAAACCAAGGTATCAGGGAATTGAAAAGAAGACAGATTTTGACAGGGCTTAGGCTGGGCCAGGGTGAAACATCCCAGTAGAGACACAGTGAGCTAGACCTGGGAGGGAACACTGGGAGACAATCATCCTTTTGCACCAGCACTTCAAAGGGCTACACTTGACAGAATTCCTGAGATGATTCTGGGATCAGCAAAAGGATGTTTCTGAACTATTAAATACATTCTGTTTTGAAAAAGTAACATTCCTATCAGCCAGGCAAGTCATTCAAAAACCAGCCTCAATACAGCTATTATTCAGGTTCACCCTGTCAGTGTGACAATATGGGATGAAATGGACTTTGCTACTTGAAATTAAGTGTGATCACACTCAGCAGCCTCGGGAAGCTCTCCAATTCAGACCTCAATTATGAGAGGCTTTGAGCCATGGGGAGCTGGGAGCAACATACAGAAAAAGAGAAGAGTTTCTTTCTCTGGGATTTTCCCTGTTTGCAGCCTGAATCCCAAGTGAATGTTCTTTCTCTTCCATCACTCTTTTTTCCTGCTTTCAGCATATTCCTCTCACTTTTCCCTCACAGCTCTCTCTCCCTTAGAGAGAGCATCTGGACTCTTGGGTGAGAGTCGCATGTGACTTCACTGAGCTGTTGGAATTAACTAAAACTTATTCTTTCCCAATAAATCTCCCCCGAGCCTCCACACAGCAGCTGTGAATTCCCAGCATGGGATGTGGCTGAGGCACTAGAAAAAGCTGGCTGTGTTCCTCAACCTTGTTCATCCTTGGTCCCAACGAATCAAGCAGACATTGACACTAACGCAATCAAAGAAAACCATATAGCTCTCTAAACACAACTCTTTATCTAACCTGCCTTGAAGATGTGGTACCTAGATTTCCCAGAAGTTTGGGCTGGGTTTACTTTGAGAAAAGGCAAAGCCAACAAGAGACAGAATGCAGAAAACGGTGATCAAATACAAACCTTGCCAGCTATAAGGCAAGATTCAAGACTTCAGGAAATGCAAATAAAATTACCGAGGGTTGTTTAGGCAGTGGCTCATCAGAAGGGGAAGTAATATTTGATTGTAAAGTTGGGGCACAGCCATTCTTTTTATGCATTTGTGGGCATTCACTTCTTTCCCCAGCTTTTACTCCTGGGTGGGGAGGTGGGGCTGAGGACGGAAGGTGTACAGAGAGTTACAGCGAATGTGTAAAGCATTTGCTGGCTAACGATGCCTACACTCTGCCAAAACTGTATTTATTTGTTAAAAATATAGTTCATTGTGTTGTAGCAAAACTAAATCCCTCCCCAGTCCCCACCGAGACAGGGTGATTGGGTTTCAGGGTGAGGTGCCAGCTAGTGTTTTCGGGGGCATTAATGTGCCAGCTGCTCCTGCAGCATTCATTTTATTTCCAGTCCCCAGGCTGGTTTTACACTTTGCTTTTGTGTAAGGGAATCAGGATTAGTGGGTCTTTTGTTAGTGAGGGGGCGAGGGCGAGCAGCGTCGCCTTTGAGCTCCATACACAGGGGCAGCCTAGCAGGCAAGCCTCGAAGCTTTGATTTATTTCTCACGCGCTGACTTTTTCAAAAAAGAAAGGATCCATCGCATCGGGCTGCTCTGTTGGAAGCTTGTATGGCAGTGGATTGGGGTGACTGGCGCTTCCAGAATGCAGTTCGCAGCCACCAAGCCAGGGTCACCTTGGAGCTTTGTGCAGATAAAACGCTCCCAACCTGGTAAGAAGAAATGCCCCTGTAGGAAGAAATGCTCCTTTATTACATGGTGAAAGGCGTTATTGGGTGGTCCTTGTCTGAGAGCTGAACAGAGCATATGGATTCCTACTTGCTTCTTTGAAGGAGCTAACATTATTTTTACCCACTTGGAAATGCTGAACTGCTACCAGTGTTCAAAGTCCCCCTCATTGGCTGGCTTGTCCAAGTGCAGTGACCTGCTAGAACAATGCCAGCGAGCTTCTCCTCCAATGAGCAAATCGCCCAGCCTCCGAAAGAAAGTGGCCTCTTTTATGAAGCAACTCCTCTTAAGATGAAATTGCGAAACACATACACACATGCACACACGCACGCATTCACACACACACACACGTCACACAACGTAGTTTTTTGGTTGTTTTTAAGACTGGGAACAAAATTACTAAGCAAAATTTCCCAATTAACACGTCGCTCTTTTATTTTTAAGGACAGAGAAAGGCAAAGTGAAAAAGGAGACTCCCTTATCCTCCTTCCCTTCCCCCTCACAGCCCAGACTCAAAACACTCATTCTGAGGATGGAGCAGAGGTGGAGAAGGTCAAGAAAATGAGGCCTTGTCTATTTACTGGCTCTGTAAGGAACTATTGTGGCACAGCAGCTGTTCTTCTTGCTCCTTAGGAAGCCCTGCTTGCAGTAGACAGGGGAAGGGAGTGTGTGACACTGGCGGGCAGGGGGCGTGGGGAGTAACATCTAATATTTTCTGCACCTCAAGAAAGATGGGCTTTGTTTCTCAAAAAGAGCAGAGATCCTGTTTCTAACCAAACACAGTTGGATAGTGTGTGTGTGTGTGTGTGTGTGTGTGTGTGTGTGTGTGTGTGTGTGTGTGTGTGTGTGTGTGTGTCAGTGGTAGGGGGAGGATAGAGGAGAGAGAGAGAGAACAAAGTCACAATCTACTCAACCTTTCATTCTGCATTTTTTTAATGCAGAAAAAATTGAAAAATTTCAGCCAAATGAAAAGCAGTAAAATGGTTAAGAAAGACTTTATGACTAAGAGAGGACTGCAATGGAAAATATGTAAAAAGAGAAGTTAAACCAGCTGGCTTATTGGCTTTTCCCCCTCTTTCCACTTTTTTTTTTCTTTAGTTTAAATGAGGAGAAAATGTACTGTGTAAATATCCAATGTTTTTCCTAGTATTTAGCCCTAACAAAATTCTTCACAGGACTTAGTTTCATGGATTTCTGGGGATTGGGTGTGGACGTGACATTTCACCCCTGGGTCACAGGCCACTTCCTGCCCCATATTGTAAGTAAAAGTTCTCGCTATCCCGTGGGTCTCCTGTGCCCAGGAGTCAGGGTAGGAGTGGGGAATGGGGCATGGGGGGAGCTCAATGACAATCACTCCTCACATGATTTTATTGTAGGAATACTTCCCTTCCCATTCTTGTATCATATTCAGGAATCTCAAAACTCTATTACAAAGTACATATTCATTAATATTTCCGGCTTATTAATTTATTCATGCACTCAATAAACATCATTTAAGCACTGTCTAGGTACTGTGCCTTGTGTTAACTGCTGGGGAAACAAAGATAACTAAAATATATTCCCTGACTTCTATGTCCTCAAATAAGCAGGAGAGACAGATATCCAGACCAATAATTACAGTAAGTTCTAGAACACGGAGGGCAAGGCGGGCACCCAGGAAGTAGTGATACTGGAACTGAGTTTTCTGAGCTAACTAGGAGCATACCAGAAGACCAAGGAGAGGAAGAGCGGTCCAAGCAGAGGGAATAGCCACGGAAAACCCTTGTTTTCTCCACGGGTAAGGCGGGAAGTCGGCAAAAGTGTGTACTCTGATTTGGGTTCTAGGAACTGAGGATGAAAAACGGAGTGAAATGGGATAGGACTGGCCCATGGAGTTCAGAGTTTGAAACCAAGGAGCCCCCAAAGGCAGCATTCAGGAATAAAGGCATGATTAAACCCAGTGGAAAATAATACCCATACACAATCCCAACGGGACCAAGTGTAGGAAGGAAAAAACCAGCAACAGCAAAGCAGGAACTGGAGGAAGCACAGGTTTGGGGCTGGGGTAGGAGGGAGAGCCTGGAGAGAAGCACAGAGCTACAGGGGATTTTTAGAGGCAGCCTAAGGGCACGTCTGGGGTGAGCGAGGGCAGTGTTAAAGGCACAGAACCTGTTCAGGCAGGTATGGAAGCAAGACAAAGCGTATCATTGTGAGGGAGTTAAGATCAGTCGTCATGACTGATGTCCAGACGATTGAAGAGGATGGTGGAGAACAGGCAGTCAGGGCCTCCATGATGAGGAGCCTTGGAAAGTGCCCTCAGGGGACCGAACAGCATCCTCCAGCTGGGATTTCCCACAGGGTGGCATGGGCACCACTGGCAGTCATCAATGTGTTGATTCATGGTTTACAAACAATATTTTAAAGATTTTCAGGAAGTTCCTTTAAAAAAAACTAAAACTAGAGCTACCATACGATCCTGCAATCCCGCTCCTGGGCATATATCCGGAGAAAACCATAATTCAAAAAGATACATGCACCCCAATGTTCATAGCAGCACTATTTAAAATAGCCAAGACTTGGAAGCAACCTAAATGTCCAACAACAGATGAATGGATAAAGAATATGTGGTATATTTATACAATGAATATTACTCAGCCATAAAAAAAGAATGAAATAATGCCATTTGCAGCAACATGAATGGACCTAGAGATTATCATACTAAGTGAAATAAGCCAAAGACAAATATCATATGATATCAGTTATATGTGGAATCTAAAAAAAATGATACAAATGAACTTATATACAAAACAGAAATAGAAACACAGACATAGAAAACAAACTTATGGGAACCAAAGGGGAAAGGGGTAGGGGGGAGGGATAAAATAGGAGTTTGAGATTAACATATACATACTACCACATACAAAATAGATAACCAACAAGGACAAACTATGTAGCACAGGAAATTATACTCAATATTTTGTTAATAACCTATAAGGGAAAAGATCTGAAAAAAAAACATATGTATGTATAACTGAATCACTTTGCTGTATACCTGAAAACTAACACAACATTGTAAATTAACTATACTTCAAAAAAAATTTTTTTAAGATTTTTAGTAGTTTTGTATTTATTTTTATACAAATTAGAAAAATATGTACTTAGCACCTCAAATCCAAAATTATATGGATACAAAAACTGCTTAAGATGAAGTAAACATAGATAGTACCACAGTGAGTTGATCTATAGTAAAAATTAAGAAAATACAAAAGACAGTATTAATACAGGTACAGCAAAAAATTGAGAAGGTGGCTTATAAATGACTAAAGTTTGAAAATGTTGGTAATAAGCAATGAGGAGCCCGTGAAAAGTTTTAGGTATTGGACTATATCCTAGAACATTGTTCTTGCAGGGGCAGGGGTAGGTTGGGAACTAGAGGTATCTGTTAAGGGGGACTGCATTTCTCTTCAAGAACCATTGTAGACTCTACCTACTTTTTGAGTTCATGTTTCAATATAAACTCTAATTTGAACCCTGAAGTCCTTAGACAATTCTGTAAGAACCACCATTGAATAATTTTAAATACCTATGACTTTATTTTAATTTTGAACAACTGGATTATATATTTAAGTGAATAATTTTGGTAGAAATGTGCAGTGGTCAAAATGACTTCCATGGTGTGGAGTAATGAGATACTAACCATGTCTACTGAATGCTAGTAAATCTGTGTCCCTGTAATTATTAAGTTAATTTGATTTACATAGACCTGGTGACATTTTTTAAAATATGTCTGGTACATTATGCATTAATCATGATTTTTTAATTTTCTATATCTCATGATAATTTGACATCTGGGGGCCTTGTGAACTGAGGAGGAACTGCCCGTCCCAAGATGAGCTAATTCCTAGAGATACTGAACAATTTGCTTGTAAGCATACCTTTTATATGCAAACCAACCCGTCCTAAATCCAATCCATCCTAAGCCATCCAAAGTATGCTTGTAAACATACCTTTTATATGCAAATGACCCACCCTAAGTCCATCCTATGGATTCCCACCCGCCTCCTTTTATCAGACACCTGCAGTCTGGGACACTATCTGCCTGCCTTCAGTCACCCCAAAGCCAGGTACTGGACAACTAGAGATCACTCCCATAGCCCAGAGCCTGCCAAAATTATTCAAACTATTCCATCCTAAGCCTGCTCAGCTGCTTACCCAGCTTGCCCATTCTTCCCCAAGAAAACCAAAATAAAAGTTGTTGCCATGCCTTCCCCTCACTCCTTCTGCCTCCTGACCAACCCTGGTGCTTCTCCATGTGGTCTTGCACGTCTTGGTATGTCTCTTCTTGGGAACTGTAAGCAAAAAAATCTTTTTTCAAAAACAGTTGTCTCTGCGCCTCATGTAGTGAAAAGCCATCTACACTAGCTATCTATGGTAATCATCCTCTCATGAAATCAAGGATTGGATTTGTAAGAAATTTGAGCTCAGAGTAACTTACACATTGCAAAACGACACCAAGAAACTATGGGCTGCAAGGCAGCATTATTTCTTGGTTCCAGGAAGAAATCCAAAAAGGACTTTTTCCCAGCCAACATACCCATTTTTCCATATCTTCCCACATGAGATGTTGTTTTTGTATGCCAGGGTAAATTAACTGCTGTAACAAATAACCCTAAATCTCAATTGCTTAAGATAATAAAATTTATTTCTTAATCACCAAAATCCAATGCAGGTGTTCATAGTTGGACAGCTCTCCTGGCTGCCTCCGTGACTCAGTAATCAAGTATTCTTTCATCCTGTTACGCTGCCAGTTTCAAAACGTGGTCTCCAAGGTCACCAGAGAAGATGAGACAATTATGGAAAAGGCATATCAGATACATACTCAACTTTAGGCACAAATGGCAATCAAAATGTCTACATATATTCTATTGGTGAGAAGTAGACACATTCCCCTACCCCTTCCAATGATGCCAGGGAACTAGGAAATAGTCTCTAGCTGGGCAGCCACTTCCAAGCAACCACTCTGCACTAAAAAAGAGCTCAAACCTTTCATGGTCAGCTAACCATTTTTCATTAATTCAAGACATGTGACCCAGGCCTGCATTCTGGTGATAGAGTAACTATGGGTTGGTCAAGTGATAATGTAAAACAGTGGTTTTTAACTGCTTGAGGGGTCATGAATCTTATAAAATGTATGGACTCTCTCCCTAGAATAACATATAAGCATAATAAGCACACACAATTTTCAGGGAATTTCAGGAGCTTCATGGATTCCCTGAAGCCCATCACTGAAATTATTAGAGGGTCATAGATCTATACTCTCGGTGTAGTTGAGATTATTTGGCTTGAGTTATATTTTGAATAGTAATGTAAATCATGAACCATGAGCCAACTTAGATTTTTTTCCTGCTAGATCGAGTTTTTAAATTTAAATGCTAGAACTAAGAGATTCAGAATATCAGCAGTGTGTCATCCAACTTTTAGATGCCAGTTTTGCACTGAGCAGAAATTCTTATCTCTACTACTGCAAAAGACTTTATGGTGATATCCTGCCATCCGTTTGCCACTTTCCAAACCATTCTACATGCCAACCAGAGTGACATCTAAAAATTCTAATTTTTTCACGTCACTCCCTCTTAAAGACCTTTCAGTGGGTAAAGACCTAAACCCTTAATGTGGCGTACAAGCCCTGAGTAAACCTTCCCTGATTCTCACATTGTTTGCTGCTTTGTTTTTTTGTACTCCCTCCAACTGGCGTTTCTTTCCCTTCCTTCCACTTCAAGGCTTTTGCAAATGCTGCTGCAGGTTCTGTAAGTTGTTTTGCTTCATTCTTTTTTTTTTTTTAACCATCTTTATTGGAGTATAATTGCTTTACAATGGTGTGTTAGTTTCTGCTTTATAACAAAGTGAATCAGTTATACATATACATATGTTCCCATATCTCTTCCCTCTTGCATCTCCCTCCCTCCCACCCTCCCTGTCCCATCCCTCCAGGTGGTCACAAAGCACCAAGCTGATCTCCCTGTGCTATGCAGCTGCTTCCCACTAGCTATCTACTTTACGTTTGGTAGTGTATATATGTCCGTGCCACTCTCTCACTTTGTCCCAGCCTACCCTTCCCCGTCCCCGTATCCTCAAGTCCATTCTCTAGTAGGTCTGCATCTTTATACCCATCCTGCCCCTAGGTTCCTCATGACCATTTTTTTTTTTTAATTCCATATATATGTGTTAGCATATGGTATTTGCTTTTCTCTCTCTGACCCACTTCACTCTGTATGACAGTCTCTAGGCTTCATTCTTTATATAGTTAACTGCTACTCTTTCTTCAGATCTCAGCTCAACTGTCATTTCCTCAGAGATGCCTTCACAGAGACATAAAGTAAGTCAAGTCTCCTGTATGTTCTTAGAGTACCCTGTAGGTTTTCCTCTTAGTGAGCATCATGGTTTATAACTATGTGTGATTATTTGATTTGTATGGGTCACTCCCACTAAAAGGTAAGGTCCATGAGGGAAGAAACTGTGAGCACCTGGTGCCACAACTCAGCACCTGGCTTAGCATATGGACTATAATGGGAATTCAACATTTGTTGAATATTGGGTGAATGAGGATGGATGAATGAATGAATGAAGAATGTTGCCTACGGTTTACTCTATATCTTGAGAAAGAAAAAGCTAAGTGATAAAGGGTCTTGAAACCAAATTACTTTCTCATTCTGAGAAGTGAATAGAATAACCATGTCAGTAAATGGTATAATTTTAAGGAACTTCACAGTTAGGCAATGACTTTACTGTGCGGCATAGCAACCTCTTCTCTTAGATAACGTCTAATCCAATAGAAGAAACAAGCAGTAAAACATGTGTCTATCATTATTTTATATTTACCACAAAGAGAAGGGCTCATGGAAGGGGACTGGCATACAAGGAACTGGTAAGTAAGAGACTATTGGATTAATCCAGGAAAGCTTCCTGGGGGAGATGGTCCTTTGGGTATAGTTTGAAGGCCTCTTTATGACACTTCTTTATTGAAATATATTTGGTTGCCTGAGTGCCAACAAAGGATTTTCCCCACAAATCTGGCTCCCCAGCTTTTCTGTGTTGCTGTCACAAGGATAAAGCTATAAGTTATGAGAAAGGCTGCAAGGCAAAGATTAGGCTGGCATTTTAGTTCCCCAGCAGAGAACAAGACATTATTTTATTTTATATATATATATATATATATTTTTAATTGAAGTATAGTTGATTTACAATGTGTTAGTTTCTGGTGTACAGAAAAGTGATTCACTTATATACATATATATGTATGTATATGTATATATATTCTTTTCAGATTCCTTTCCATTATAGTTTATTACAAGATATTGAAAATAGTTCCCGGTGCTAGACAGTAGGACCTTCCCCTCTGCCCCTACCCCACTTTCCCCTTTGATAACCATAAGTTTGTTTTCTATGTCTGTGAGTCTGTTTCTGTTTTGTAAATAAGTTCATTTGTATCATTTTCTAGATTCCACATATAAGTGATATCATATAATATTTGTCTTTCTCTATCTGACTTACTTCATTTAGTATATAATCTCTAGATCCATACATGTTGCTGCCAACGGCATTATTCTATTCTTTTTATGGCTGAGTAATATTCCACTGTATATCTACACCACATCTTCTTTATCCATTCATCTGTCGATGGACATTTAGGTTGCTTCCATGTCTTGGCTATTGTAAATAGTGCTGCAATGAACACTGGGGTGCATGTATGTTTTCAAATTAGAGTTTTCTCTGGATATATGCCCAGGAGTGGGATTGCTGGATCATATAGAGAAAAAGACTTTAAACAGTTGTGTCTCATACTCTCTCTGGTAGATTTTATTATTTTTCAAAATAGTCACTGTGTCTCTACGTGGGAGGGTTTTACATTCCTGTAAAACTCGGTTATGTGATTTCCTTTGGCAAATGACACAGCAGTGGAAGTGACATGTGCAGAAGCTTTGAGAGCTGTTGTGAGGTTCCACCACCTCTCTCTTTTTTCCCTCTGACACAAAGCCCATCATGTCCTCAAATGAGGCTCTATCAACCTGGATTTCAAGGTGGTGAGGATAAGGAACAGAGCCACAACTGACCTCCAGCCAACATGTAACATGACCAACACATTAGCTTTTATTCCTGTAAGACACTAAAATTTGAGGGTTGTTTGTTACTGCAGTATTACCCAGTAAAAGATGACTGATACACTTTCCTTCACAAAAACTATATATAATTCAACTCAAATTTAGAGCTCTACACCTAATGAAAGAATGATCATTCTTATTTGGATGGATCATCTACCATTTTTATCCAAATGCACGGCTTCAGGAAGGTACAAATGCAGTCATGAGAGAAAAAGTGGAATTCTCAACCATTGGAGCCAATGGACTAACTTCTGAATTCACTGATTTGAAGGATGTGGAAGCTAGCTTGCCTTGTAGCTTTCTACTGGAAGTCCAGGAGGACTCCACTTTATATAGAGAGGAACACTAACAATAGATTCATGACAACTAGATGAGGATTTCCTTTCTTGGGAAGGAAAATCGATGAAAACAAATAAATAAATCTGCTGATTTACACTAGAAAAAGAGGAGTGAGAGCTCATCATGATATCATTTTTAATAGTAATATCTCATAGAGAAATAAAAAGAAACTTTTTCAAGACAAAATTAGTTTATAAAAATTGGCTAAGTTCTTGCTTAACATTCCTTCTTCCTCCTCCTCTCCTCTTCTTCCCATCCCTGCTCCTTTTCCCTTCTCTTTCTTCCTTGTCCTTGCCTCAAATCGACTCATGGCCATCTTTGGAAGATGCAAAGATGATAGATATAAATAGACGTAGACATCCAAAGAAGATATACAGATGGCCAAAAAGCACATGAAAAGATGCTCAACATCACTAATTATTAGAGAAATGCAAATCAAAACTACAATGAGGTATCACCTCACACTGGTCAGAATGGCCATCATCAAAAAGTCTACAAACAATAAATGCTGGAGAGAGTTGGAGAAAAGGGAACCCTCCTACACTGTTGGTGGTAATGTAAATTGGTTCAACCACTATGGAGAACAGTATGGAGATTCCTTAAAAAACTAGAAGTAGAACTACCATACGATCCTGCAATCCCACTCCTGGGCATATATACAGAGAAAACCATAATCTGAAAAGATACATGCACCCCAATGTTCATTGCAGCACTATTTACAATAGCAGGACATGGAAGCAACCTAAATGTCCATCAACACAGGAATGGATAAAGAAGATGTGGTACATATATACAATGGAATATTACTCATCCATAAAAAAGAATGAATATAGCTGATTCACTTTGTTATAAAGCAGAAACTAACACACCATTGTAAAGCAATTATACTCCAATAAAGATGTTAAAAAAAAAAGAATGAAATATTACCATTTGCAGCAACATGGATGGACCTAGTATCATACTCAGTGAAGTAAGACAGAGAAAGACAAATATCATATGATATCACTTATATTTGGAATCTAATTTTTTAAAAATGATACAAATGAACGTATTTACAAAACAGAAAGAGACTTACAGATATCAAAAACAAACTAATGGTTACCAAAGGGGAAATACGGGGGGAGGTGGGTAAATCAGGAGCTTGCGATGAACATACACACACTACTATATATAAGATAGACAACCAGCAAGGACCTACAGTATAGCACAGGGAACTCTACTCAGTATTCTGTGATAACCTATATGAGAAAAGAATCTTAAAAAGAATGAATATATGTATAGATATAACTGAATCACTTTGCTTTACACCTGAAACTAATACAATATTGTAAATCAACTATACTCCAATAAAATTAAAATAAATAAATAGGCATAGCCATACAGAATGATAGCTATATCCCTATTGAAAGAAAAAGATTAAATATACATTTATTTCTAAGAGTTCAGTTCATAATTCTAAAACATTAATAAAAGAACTTGCTTAACCCTAAACCTCTAAAGCTTGAAAAGCCCTCTAAAAACCGCTTGAAATTCGAGGGGTTTTGATACTTTCTTTTAAGTATGCCAAAGTGTATTCTCATTTCCCAGTGTATTCTCATTTCCCCCAGGCTTGGCTGGCCATGAACGGCTTTAATTCAGCTTCATAAGCTTTCCTTGAGTGCCTGCTAGGACCATAAATTCTTCAAGTACAACTTGCAGTTTAAAAGTACGATTATCTTACTTAAGAGCCCTTTTGCCATGAACTTTCTATCCCAAGGTCAATTCCAGTTAACCCCCCCCCGCCCCCCCCCACATCAATATTCCTTAATCTGAACTGTGGTGTACATTACCAATTATTACTCCCTACTGTCAAGCAATATTGCCCACCCCCTAAATGTGGGAAGTTTTTTAAATGTTCAATAAAAGCTGTATGTGCACAGCTAGATTTGCCATTTAATCATTCAAGTTACTTTCTGCAAGCTGAGCATCTATACGTAATTCAGACACCTTGTTGTTTAGTCCCTGTGAAACCCATTTAAAACTAGGAATAGGAGCAGTGATATTTATGTGTCATGGTGTCTGAATTTGTAAAGGTTTTCTGATAATCTGAGGAGTAATACTGAATTACTCTCAGCAAATATTTTGCTTTATTTTTGTAACTTTGTGATATAGTGCAGAGCCCTGGATATTGAGTTTGAATGTAGGGATTTCTAAAAGGGTTTTATATACAATATTTCTGTAACCTAACAAAAAATGTAAATGGTTTACAATTTCATGACCATGAATATGATGAACTACTCTTTGTTCTGAATTGCTCTAGTCCAATGTAGAATGATTATAATCAGATTGATCTGCATGAGAATTCAAAGCCAATTATGTATATATATGAAAGAGAGTTGATTTTTCATAGTGGTTCTATGGTTTAAAACCATCAAAGGAAAGAGAGCATTGCAAAATGCCCCACTTCAAAAATACTACAGTCCACCAATTAAGCAATACATGAAGCATATAATGATGATAATTCCTGGGTATGTCAACCAGGAAACAGACAAGCTAGTTGTTAAATTGCCTCACCATGAGAATAATGACCCTGTGATAGCTTGGGTAGGTCATTCCCTCTCCCAGCTCAAACTGTGAGGGAAGACAAAACAGATTTGCTGAGCTGGCTCTTTTCTTTAATGCCAAATGCCAAGTAAGCCAGAGTCTTCAGACATCTGTGTTATCAAAACCACAAAACACCCAGTTTGTGACTTAAGAGAACACTAAGTTACCAAAATTTAGGACTGAGTAGAACTATTTGACATCTTGTTGTTTACTCTATTCATTTTAACAGTGTGATTACTAAGGCCCAGAGAGACAGAGTACCTTGCTCAACAGTACAAATCTAGCAATAACAAATGTATAGAAAGGACTTTGCCCTACTCTGTCACTCCTAGCACAGGGCTTTCTTCTCTCCCATGTCATTTGGTAACAATTACCATTTCCCAAAACTGAACCCAGGAGTAAAAAGCATGAAATGTGAACTTTTAAACTAGAATTAAAATTCAAAACTATAGGATATCTCTTGGAAATTTTAAATCTAGTAGCAATAACAAAAACGAAGTTTTATTAGAAAAGCTTAAAGTATGCTCATTTTTCCCTCTGTGCTATAGGAAAAAGAACTTGCTACTCATATATCAAGCTACCAAGAGAACTCCATAAATTATTTTCTGCTCGGGCTAACTTTGCATTACTCTTACCCATTCTGTGTACTCCTTAAAGGATTATCGTAAGGTACACAAAAGAAAGACATGGTTTTATTGCAAAATTATCTCTAAACCAGAAGTGCTGACCTAATTTGACTTTTCTTCTTATCAATGTTAAAATGTAATTTTCCCTATTATTAAATCTGAATATAAATTAAGAGCTATTGCTTAAATATACATATCATGTGACTATAAAATTTGAAACTGAGTCTTATAAACCCTCAAGAGAATTCAAACATACAAAGAATTACTGTTAGATCAAGTAGCCACCTGTTAGATCAAGAGACCACAAACTCAACACTGCTTCACATCTATGCAATTTTTCTTGATGTAGTACTTGTTTTTTTGGAAATTGCCTTCATGGCAATGAATTTACACAATTAAATTTAATCTTATTATTATAGTCATACCCTGTGTTTCACCAAAAGCCTATCGCCTTTTTTTTTAACCATTGATGTTTTTTTACAGACTCAGCTCCTGATTATTTCCTACTATTAAAAAAAATGAAATTTGTCTTCAAAGGGCAACCATCTGTTACCAACCAACATCACTTGGAAAGAATATTAATCAGGTTCTTTAAAATATTTAAAGAAAATTTGATTAGCCATGGCAAGAACATCGGGATAAGCACATGGCCTTCCAATCTTTACTACAGGAAGAGATTGCTTTCATCAATATGAACACACTCTGGCACATTTCTTAAAAATCAGTCTTTTTCATTTGAATAACTAACGTCATATAGTTTATGCTTGTACAAGTATACCTCTAAGTGTTTTCTATAAGGTGGTTTGAAGCCAAAGCTGAACAATGTTCTGCTACACATCTTAGACTATTACTTCTTTTATTCTTTGTGTAGAAAGAGCAGAAACATTTAAGCTGTAATGATTTTCATCTGTTCAATGCAGCCACAATGCCAACAGATCTTAGTTGATTAATGCTTGAAATATAAAAATCCAAACGTGTACTCTGCATATATGCGTGCGTGAATATGTGTGGCTGGGGATGTGGGAAGGTTATTTGTGGTTTAATTATTCTTAGTAAAAAAGTTTCTTCAACCTGCTCCAAGACAGCTATTCCAACTAATCTGCGCTAGAGCCCTTTGGGGCATTTGGAGAGGAGAGAAGGCCTTTAATTTCCCCTTTCTCCACTAGCCTACATCCTCTTTACCTCCTCCAGATACCCTGGCTCAGCATGGGTTGAAGACATCAGAACCTCCTCAATGAGTATGTTGCCCTTTCCACCTGGAGCTAGAGCTGCTGTCTGAATGGGAATGGAAAAGCTGTGGGCATCACCTAAGAAAGGACGGTTCCCTCTTTCTCTTAGAACTCCACACTGAAAACCTAGAAAAAAGAAAAGGGGCATAGGAAAGTAGACCTATATGCCAGGTTGGTGGGCAATAGAATGTAGGAAAGGTTATCAGAAGACGCTCTGGAGTTAAGCTAGCTGGGATTGAATTCTGACTCTGAGCTTCCTTTGTGAACCTAGACAAGATCTATAAATTATCTGTGCCTCAGTTTTCTCATCTATAAAATGGGTATAATACTGCCTATATTATAGAGTTATTAGAACAGTTCTTGAAACCTATGAGCACTCAGTCGATGTTAACTAAAATTATTATTAATAACTATCATCTACTGAGAGCTTACTGTGTTTCCAAGTGCCCCATTAATATAGCTTACACTTCCCTTAGAATTCTTCTCATGGATTTCCACTTTCCAAAGTGAAATCAAATCTCAACTGCCTATTTAATGGTGATGTTTCCTTTCTTTGGTTAGCACAATCATTGGTTGATAGTACACAGAAATATGTCATTTTAATTTTTTGTAACAGTAAATTTTACATTCTTCAACACACATGACAATTCCTTGAATATATAAAATGAGAATTTAACGATCATGAAAATAAATTTATAGCCTTCACTCACCCCCACTGCACCTTCATTCTATTCATTCTTCAGTGTCAACCAAGACAACTCACATCCTAAGAGAAAAGACAGGACAGAAATCAGAAGTCATGACAACCCATTCTGTCCAACTTCTAAGCATGGTTACTGAGCTAAATATATCCATGCTCTATGGCAGTGAGAAGGATCGTACATCCTGCCAAGGGAGCCACAGTCATGACAGCAATTGTGAAAAGCTGGCAACCTTGCTGGAGACTGCGAGGGAGACCAGTGCTACATACTTCGTGAGCTGTCATGGACAGAGTGCAGGGCCTATTTAAGGAACCAAGGCTTCAGTGAATATGCCTCATCCTTTTGTAAATGAAAGGGCAGAGGCTTCCTTCCAACCCCCTTAGTGGCTTTCTCCAAGCTGCCTCAGCTCAAGACCCTGAATCTAATTCCAGATATTTTTCATTTGTCTGCAAACCACTACATGGACAACAGGAATTCAGGCCCAGGAAGTAATTTGCAGCATCTCCAAACTATCTACTCTCCTGGAAAGCCCACTTTTAAACCAGATTTTTAAAGGAAGTAGAATTTTGGAAGGGACCCACAATCCTTTTTTGCATCACCGGGAAAACAGCTTCCCTGTAATCCCTTCATTTAAAAAAAGTTCTCATGGATTAATCTCCCTTAGGCAGGTATAATTACTGGTATTTCAACTCCATAAGCAATTCAACTGCAATAAATAAACTAAAATAATGAGAATAATAATCTTATAATAACCACACACTATACATGATCAATACCTTTCTTTCATTCTTTATATACAAGATCTCTACCTTCCCATTCCTATCACTATTTCCCAACTCTGATTAGAAAACACTCTCAATAACTCTGAGAAATGTCCCGTGGGATTACTCTAAAGGACATAATTGCAGCTACTGAGAAGGAGACTCAAGGTAATTAAGATTCAATTAGTATAAAATTGTTTTCAGAGATTGATAATTGTACCTCGGGCTTTACAATAACCAAACTTAATGCCTGTAACCTCACCCAGACTGAGGGCAGGTGCCTTCCCACACATCTGCCACATTGTTTCACTGTATCTTGAAGTGTGGCCAATCATAGTTTTGTGTATTTTTTTCCCAGATACACAATTTTATTTATCTAAGACAGTTTATATATTTGCAAATGACAGCACTTACAAGGGCTGCAAGTGTCTACTGAGAAAATTAACCTGTATGCTATTGTTGGAAATGCTGCTCCCTCCCTTTGGGAAGTGTCTTTTGATTGCTTTCTCATCTAAACTGTTTTATCATCTCACTGCCTTCTTTCAATGTAACCCAAACTAGACTGCTTATTGCTAGTGCCATAACCCCCTCTTCTCACCAGGCGCAGAGTTAGCATATATTTTTCAGCTTCTTTTTTTCACCATAGGGTGGAACCTATGCCTGAGATCTTGACAACAAAACATGTGCAAAAGTGATGGGTGCCATTTCCAGTCCTGGGCCATTAGAACCTTCTACGCATGACCCTTGCTCTCTTTTCCTGGCTGAATGGAGAGGACTCTGAGGGCCTAGGGTAGGTTGTGGAGCCTTTAGACGGAAGGACTTGCGCCCCTGAATGACTGTGTAGAACAAGGTCTACTCCACCTGACCCTGCCATTCCGCACTGAACTATGATGTAAGGAAGAAATAAATCTTTGTTGTGCTAAGAAACTTAGAACTGAGGTTTAAGTTCTAAGTTTAGAACTGGGGGTTTATCTGTTACAGCGACTAGCATTGTTTATCAAAGACAGTTATTTTCTCACTTGCTTCTGTCTCTCCATTTCCACGGTCATCTCACATTTTCCTCCATTTCTTCCTTTCTTTCATTTATACTGCAAAGAATTATTGTGTGCCCAACATACATGCTGGTAACAAAGTACATCGTACATTAACTGTGTTCAAAGCAGCCCAAATGAATAATCAACCACCTTACGATTTGGCAAGCCCAATTATGCAGGTCTACTAATTCTTTAAGAGAAGTGTCAGCAAACTACAATCTGGCTGTTTTGTTAAATTAAATTTTATGGAAACATAGCCATGCTCATTCATTTACATCTTATCTGTAGTGTAGTGACCTTGGAACCTCCAAGAAAGCGAGAATGACCAATAAGGCCTTGTAACCTGCAGCTTTCTTGCTATACTAGCTGAGCTGAATAGTGATGACAGAGACTGTCCTAAAACACCTAGTATTTTCTGGTCTTTTGCAGACAAAGTTTAAGAAAAAGCTTTAAACATTTTGGAAAGGATTCTCAAAGGAGAATATGCATGAATTGGGTTTTGGAGGAGTTCACTGTGGTAGAAAAAGAGGAAGAGTGCATTCTGGGGAGGGATAATAATAGCCAAGCAAAAAATATGTAAGTTTAAAGGTTACTCAGACAGCACTGAGAGAGTGATCTTCCCCCTGATCACCAGTTACTAGTGGGAAGGAGCAATAGGAAGCATCATACCAAAGGGAAATGTTTTGAAACAAGCAAACCTCTTGACATCAGCCTCTTCATTCTGAGTACAAAATTTTAATAAATAATATTATACCAACACTAAATAGCTTCAAGCTCAACTATAGATAAGTGAGCTGTAAATCTTCATCCATCACTTATCAATAAACTGTAACAGAGTTCTGTTTCCAGGTAATCTTACACAGACACAAAAGACCTTTACACGTATGGTAATAGTAAAAACTATTAGACAAAATAAAATCATACGTTTCTGTGAGATTTGCAGAGTGGCAGGTGCAAGGAACCCTTAATGAAATGAATTTCAGAGAGTATGTCAGATGCCTTCTTAGATGAGCAGAGAGTATGTAAGTTCCCACACCTGGGAGTGAATACCTGGTCTGGGTATGGGGAGATGGAGGAGCCAGTTTGTTGTAGCTTGGGATGTTTTGAGTGAAAGAAAAATCAGACAAATGTTATTAAACAGTGAAGCCTAGCAGGGAAGACTAGAGTCTGACAGAGCCCTGAATGAACAACGAATTGCTCAGCCTGAGAGTGATCTCCTTGACATAACCCCCAGATTACAGCGAGAAGGAAATGGGAGGGAAAAACACATAATTACATAGTCTCTCACATTCCCATGATGCTCAATTTCTAGTGATCCTCCAGATTTCTTTTTTTCTTTACCATCTTTATTGGAGTATAATTGCTTTACAGTGTTGTGTTAGTTTCTGCTGTATATCAAAGTGAATCAGCTATATGCACACGTATATCCCCATATCCCCGTGCTCTTGTGCCTCCCTCCCACCTTCCCTATCCTACCCCTCTAGATGGTCACAAAGCACCGAGCTGATCTCCCTGTGCTATGTGGCTGTTTCCCACTAGCTATCTATTTTACATCTGGTAGTGTATATATGTCCATGCCACTCTCTCACTTCGTCCCAGCTTACCCTTCCCCCTCCCCATGTCCTCAAGTCCATTCTCTACGTCTGCATCTTTATTCCTGCCCTGCAACTAGGTTCATCAGAACCATTTTTTTTTTTAGATTCAATACATATGTGATAGCATACGGTATTTGTTTATTTCTGACTTACTTCACTCTGTATGACAGACTCTAGGTCCATCAACCTCATTAAAAATGATTCAATTTCCTTTCTTTCTGTGGCTGAGTAATATTCCACTGTATATATGTGCCACATCTTCTCTATCCATTCTTCTGTTGATGGATACTTAGGTTGCTTCCGTGTCCTGGCTATTGTAAATAGAGCTGCAATGAACATTGTGATACATGACTCTTCTTGAATTATGGTTTTCTCAGAATATATGCCCAGTAGTGGGATTGCTGGGTCGTATGGTAGTTCTATCTTTAGTGTTTTGAGGAACCTCCATACTGTTCTCCATAGTGGCTGTATCAATTTACATTCCCACCAACAGTGCAAGAGGGTTCCCTTTTCTCCACACCCTCTCCAGCATTTATTGTTTGTAGATTTTTTGATGATGGCCATTCTGACCAGTGTTGACGTGATACCTCATGGTAGTTCTGATTTGCATTTCTCTAATGATTAGTGATGTTGAGCATCCTTTCATGTGTTTGTTGGCAATCTGTATAGCTTCTTTGGAGAAATGTCTATCTAGGTCTTCTGCCCATTTTTTGGATTGGGTTGTTTGTTTTTGTGGTATTGAGCTTCATGAGCTGCTTGTATATTTTGGAGATTAATCCTTTGTCAGTTTCTTCGTTTGCAAATATTTTCTCCCATTCTGAGGGTTGTCTTTTCATCTTGTTTATGGTTTTCTTTGCTGTACAAAAGCTTTTAAGTTTCATTAGGTCCCATTTGTTTATTTTTGTTTTTATTTCCATTTCTCTAGGAGGTGGGTAAAAAAGGATATTGCTGTGATTTTTGTCATAGAGTGTTCTGCCTAAGTTTTCCTGTAAGAGTTTTATAGTGCCTGGCCTTACATTTAGGTCTTTAATATATTTTGAGTTTATTTTTGTGTAGGGTGTTAGGCAGTGTTCTAATTTCATTCTTTTACATGTAGCTGTCCAGTTTTCCCAGCACCACTTATTGAAGGGGCTGTCTTTTCTCCATTGTATACTCTTGCCTCCTTTATCAAAGATAAGGTGACCATATCTGCGTGGTTTTATCTCTGGGCTTTCTATCCTATTCCATTGATATATATTTCTGTTTTTGTGCCAGTACCATACTGTCTTGATTACTGTAGCTTTGTAGTATAGTCTGAAGTCAGGGAGCCTGATTCCTCCAGCTCCGTTTTTCTTTCTCAAAATTCTTTTGGCTATTCGGGATCTTTTGTGTTTCGATAAAATTGTGAAATTTTTTGTTCTACCTCTGTGAAAAATGCCATTGGTACTTTGATAGGGATTGCATGGAATCTGTAGATTGCTTTGGGTAGTAGAGTCATTTTCACAATGTTGATTCTTCCAATCCAAGAACATGGTATATCTCTCCATCTATATTTGTATCATCTTTAATTTTTTTCATCAGTGTCTTATAGTTTTCTGCATACAGGTCTTTTGTCTCCTTAGGTAGGTTTATTCCTAGGTATTTTATTCTTTTTGTTGCAATGGTAAATGGGAGTGTTTCCTTAATTTCTCTTTCGGATGTTTCATCATTAGTGTATAGGAATGCAAGAGATTTCCATGCATTAATTTTGTATCCTGCTACTTTACCAAATTCATTGATTAGCTCTAGTAGTTTTCTGGTAGCATCTTTAGGATTCTCTATGTATAGTATCATGTCATCTGCAAACAGTGACAGTTTTACTTCCTTTCTGATTTGGATTCCTTTTATTTCTTTTTCTTCTCTGATTGCGGTGGCTAAAACTTCCAAAACTATGCTGAATAATAGTGGTGAGAGTGGGCAACCCTGTCTTGTTCCTGATCTTAGAGGAAATGGTTTCAGTTTTTTACCACTGAGAATGATATTGGCTGTGGGTTTGTCATATGTGGCCTTTATTATGTTGAGGTAGGTTCCCTCTATGCCTACTCTCTGCAGAGTTTTTACCATAAATGGGTGTTGAATTTTGTCGAAAGCTTTTTCTCCATCTACTGAGATGATCATATGGTTTTTATCCTTCAGTTTGTTAATATGGTGTATCACATTGATTGATTTGCATATTGAAGAATCCTTGCATTCCTGGGATAAATCCCACTTGATCATGGTGTATGATGCTTTTAATGTGTTGTTGGATTCTGTTTGCTGGTATTTTGTTGAGGACTTCTGCATCTATATTCATCAGAGATATTGGCCTGTAGTTTTCCTTTTTTTGTCACATCTTTGTCTTGTTTTGTGATCAGGGTAATGGTGGCCTCGTAGGATGAGTTTGGGAGTGTTCCTCCCTCTGCTATATTTTGGAAGAGTTTGAGAAGGATAGGTGTTAGCTCTTCTCTAAATGTTTGATAGAATTCGCCTGTGAAGCCATCTGGTCCTGGGCGTTTGTTTGTTGGAACATTTTTAATCACAGTTTCAACTTCAGTGCTTGTGATTGGTCTGTTTATATTTTCTACTTCTTCCTGGTTCAGTCTCGGAAGATTGTGCTTTTCTAAGAATGTGTCCATTTCTTCCAGGTTGTCCATTTTATTGGCATATGGTTGCTTGTAGTAATCTCTCATGATCCTTTGTATTTCTGCAGTGTTCAGTTGTCACTTCTCCTTTTTCATTTCTAATTCTGTTGATTTGAGTCTTCTCCCTTTTTTCTTGATGAGTCTGGCTAACGGTTTATCAATTTTATCTTCTCTAAGAACCAGCTTTTAGTTTTACTGATCTTTGTTATCGTTTCCTTCATTTCTTTTTCATTTAATTCTGATATGATCTTTATGATTTCTTTCCTTCTGCTATCTTTGGGGTTTTTTTGTTCTTCTTTGTCTAATTGCTTTAGGTGTAAGGTTAGGTTGTTTATTTTTCTTGATTTTTCTTGTTTCTTGAGGTAGGATTGTACTGCTATAAACTTCCCTCTTAAAACTGCTTTTGCTGCATCCCATAGGTTTTGGGTCATCGTGTTTTCATTCTCATTTGTTTCTAGGTATTTTTTGATTTCCTCTTTGATTTCTTCAGTGATCTCTTGGCTATTTAGTAGCGTATTATTTAGTCTCCATATGTTTGTATTTTTTACAGTTTTTTTCCTGTAATTGATATCTAGTCTCATAGCACTGTGGTTGGAAAGGATACTTGATACGATTTCAATTTTCGTAAATTTACCAAGGCTTGATTTGTGACCCAAGATATGGTCTATCCTGGAGAACGTTCTATGAGCACTTCAGAAGAAAGTGTTTTTGGATGGACTGTCCTATAAATATCATTTAAGTCCACCTTGTTTAATGTGTCATTTAAAGCTTGTGTTTCCTTATTTATTTTCATTTTGTATGACCTGTCCATTGGTGAAAGTGGTGTGTTAAAGTCCCCTACTATAATTGTGTTGCTTTCGATTTCCCCTTGTATGGCTGTTAGCATTTTCCTTATGTATTGAGGTGCTCCTATGTTGGGTGCATAAATATTTACAATTTTTATATCTTCTTCTTGGATTGATCCCTTGATCATTATGTAGTGTTCTTCTTTGTCTCTTGCAATAGTCTTTATTTTAATGTCTATTTTGTCTGATGTAAGAATTGCTACTCCAGCTTTCTTTTGATTTCCATTTGCATGGAATGTCTTTTTCCATCCCTGCACTTTCAGTCTGTGTGTGTCCCTAGGTCTGCAGTGGGTCTCTTGTAGACAGCATATGTAAGGGTCTTGTTTTTGAATCCATTCAGCCAGTCTATGTCTTTTGGTTGGAGCATTTAATTCATTTACATTTAAGGTAATTATCGATATGTATGTTCCCATTACCATTTTTTAAATTGTTTTGGGGTTGTTGTTGTAGGTCTTTCCTTCTCTTGTTTTCCTTGCCTGAAGAAGTTCCTTTAGCATTTGTTGTAAAGCTGGTTTGGTGGTGCAGAATTCTCTTAGCTTTTGCTTGTCTATAAAGGTTTTAATTTCTCCGTCGAATCTGAATGAGATCCTTGCTGGGTAGAGTAATCTTGGTTGTAGGTTTTTCCCTTTCATCACTTTAAATATGTCCTGACCCTGCCTTCTGGCTTGCAGAGTTTCTTCTGAAGGGTCAGCTTTTAACCTTACGAGGATTCCCTTGTATGTTATTTGTTGTTTTTCCCTTGCTGCTTTTAATATTTTTTCTTTGTATTTAATTTTTGATAGTTTGATTAAAATGTGTCTTGGCGTGTTTCTCTTTGGGTTTTTCCTGTATGGGACTCTCTGTGCTTCCTGGACTTGGGTGACTATTTCCTTTCCCATGTTAGGGAAGTTTTCGACTATAATCTCTTCAAATATTTTCTCAGATCCTTTCTTTTTCTCTTCTTCTTCTGGGAGCCCTATAATTCGAATATTTGTGTGTTTAATGTTGTCCCAGAGGTCTATCAGACTGTCCTCAATTCTTTTCATTCTTTTTTCTTTATTCTGCTCCCTGGCAGTTATTTCCACCATTTTATCTTCCAGTTCACTTATCCATTCTTCTGCCTCAGTTATTCTGTTATTGATTACTTCTAGAGTATTTTTAATTTCAGTAATTGTGCTGTTCATCACTGTTTGTTTGCTCTTTAGTTCTTCTAAATCCTTGTTAAATATTTCTTGTATTTTCTCCATTGTATTTCTGAGATTTTGGATCATCTTTACTATTATTACTCTGAATTCTTTTTCAGGTAGGTTGCCTATTTCATCTTCATTTATTTGGTCTTGTAGGTTTTTACCTTGCTCCTTCATCTGTAACATATTTTTCTGTCATTTCATTTTTTTGTTTGTTTTTTTTGATGCGTGGTTCTTTATTTCTGTCTTACTGGTTGTTTGGCCTGAGACATCTAGCACTGGAGTTTGCAGGCTGTTTGATAGAGCTGGGTCTTGGTGCTGAGATGAGGACCTCCAGGAGGTCTCACTCCCATTGATATTCCCTGGAGTCTGAGGTCGTCTGTTAGTTCAGCGGTTTGGACTCAGACCTCTGGCCTGGGAACCAAGATCCCGCAAGCTCCGTGGTGTGGTAAAAAAAAAAAAAAAAGGAAGAAAGAAAGAAAAAAAGGAGCAATACAATATCAAAGAATAAAAAACAAAATAAAATTAGAAAAATACTAACTAGGAAAAATAAAACTATAATTGAAACAACTGCAACAAGGTAAAATAAAACCACCACAACAAAAAAGAAACAAAAAAAGCGGGGGAGTGACAAGCCAAAAGGAGAGAGAATAGCAAAGTATAAAGTATAAAATAAAATTAGAAAAATAAAAGATTTATTAGGAAAAATAAAAATATAAAAGAAACAACAACAATGAATCAACAAGGTAAAACAGAACCCCAATCAAAAAGAGGAAAAAAAAAAAAAAGTTCAAGTAGCATTATTAAGATGTCAGGTATCCAAGCCAGGCAGTTACTTATTCTATTTGCTTGGCGATATAAAGACAGACTTAATTGATAAAACCCACCTTCTGAGTGGCTTCTTTTTTCTTTTTATCCTCTTTCTTCCTTCTCTTGTCTTCTATTAACTATTCTTCCCTTTCTTGCTCCTTCTCTCTCATGAAGTGCAGCAGTGCTTAAATCCAGCAAATTGAGGCATACAAGGTAGAAATGGCAATGACGAAAGGTCCCAAAAATGATTTCTTTTTGCCTGTTTTTTTGTATTTTAAATATTCAGAAACCAGCAGAGATTTTGTCGGCCATTTCGGCTTGAACTAACTCTCACACTCTCCCTCTTGTTCTCTCTCTCCCAGATCCTCCAGATTTTGATTCAAAGATGAAACTACAGCCTAACCTCCTCCCAGCTCAAATACTGACAAGGTAAAAAAGTCTGTGAAGGAAGTTGGGAGTGTGGTTAATCACAGGTGAATACGATATAATTATAATATAATTAAAGCTGTGATCCAGTTCCTGCTCAACACCCCTGTAGGAGAGAGATGAATTACTAGTCCCTCACCCTAATCAAAAGACAGAAGAAGGAACTTACACTCTCTGGATAATAAAACAAACAAACAAAAAGAATGTACTTCAGTCTCCACTGTTCTTTTACACATAATATCCAGAAAACAGTAAGAAATTATAAGACAGGCAAAAAAACAGGAAAATGTGACACTATTTAAGAGACAAACATAGCCTATAGAGTCAGACAGACAAATGATCTAACTACTGGAATTAGCAAAGATTTTTAAACTAATTATTTTTAACTATTACAAATCTATTAAAGAAAAGATAAATGTAATGAATGGATAGGGGTTTTAAGGAAAGAAATAGAAATACTAAAATGAGCCAAAAGGAAAATTATACCACAAAAAACAGAATAAAATTAAAAATAATTAAATGTGCCTAATAGCAGTAGGTTAATCATAAATATGCACTGTTTAGATCTCCTGCTATATGGAGTAAAACAGACTAATAGCCCAGCTACTGTTTCTCTGGCTCTATAGTGGCAGTCACATCAAAGCCAAGCCTCCTATAGGCTGCTCCCAGCCAATGGCTGAGCATCACACGGCTATTAATAAAGGTCCAGTCCTATGAGTTGTAGGAATTCTCCAGTGGGTTACTTTGGATTAAGAAATTCCCAAAAGCCTGGCAATACGTTTTTACTTCTGTGTAAAAGTCTAAATTTCCTATACAATCCTCCTTCCTTATCCTTTTCATCTCCTTCACAGGCATCAAACTTTACTTACAATCTGAAGGTTCTCTCTACCTTTTTCTTTTATCCTTCACAGATATTTTCCCAACATATCTTTTGGAAATCTAATCCCATCTTTACATTTGCTTCTCAGAGGATCCAAACTAACACAAAAGGATTGTATATTTCAGAAAAAATCATCAGTGGAATTAAAGACAGGTCAGTAGAGATTTTCCAGTCTGAATCTCAGAGCAAAAAAATGATTGAAACGAAAAAAGAACAGAGTGCATCAGTGACCTAAGAGATCAAATCAAATCATCTAATAGACATGCAACTGACGTCTCAGGAGAGGACAGAGAGAAAAATATTTTGAGTGCCAATGACTGAACAACATTCAAATTTGATTAGAAATACAGTATCCACTCCAGA
This sequence comes from Balaenoptera borealis, assembly GCF_965194805.1. Lineage (NCBI taxonomy): Eukaryota > Metazoa > Chordata > Mammalia > Artiodactyla > Balaenopteridae > Balaenoptera > Balaenoptera borealis. The sequence goes on from NC_138870.1 coordinate 78,583,048, forward strand.
ATCCAAGAAAGTCAGTGAATTTCAAGCAGAAAGAACACAAGCCAAACAACACTGGGGTATATTATGGTCTAATTACTGAAAACCAAGGATAAAGAGAAAATCATATATGATGGGTTAAGAGGAGACAATGCATAGAGAGAAACAAAGATGGGGATATTTGCTTTACGGCAAAAGCAAAGTAGTCCAGATGGCAATGGAACAACATCTTTGAGGGGCTGAGGAAGGGGGATTGTCAGTCTGCAGTTTTATAACCAGCAAAGATGTCCTTTAATTGTGGGAATGAGGATGGAGATGTTTTCAGATTGTAAAGGTTGGAAGAGATTATTGCCAGAAATCCACACTATAGAGGATATAAAGGAGGTTCTTTAGGTTGAGGGAGGACAATGGAGCATAGAGGCTCAGCTCTACAGGAAATATTAAGCACACCAGAGATAATAAATGTGGAAGTTTTTTTTTTTTCTTTTTCTCAACTTATTTGATGGAAAGTTGATCATTTAAAGCAAAAAAGATAGCAATACGTTGTAGGGTTGGTAACGTGTAGAAGTAAAATGTATGAGGATCATGGCACCAAGGCTGGAGAGAGTGGATAGAAGTATATTGTTGTAGGGTTGTTGCCTTATATATGAGGTGGTGTCATGTTACTTCAAAATAACATGAGGTGAGGTGGGGATATATATTGCGGTCCCATAGAAAACACTAAATATATTTTAAAAAGGGATAAAATTAAAAACAATAAAAGTAATAACCTAAATGACTACAAGCTTTTTGACCATGACCTACAATAATAAATATCATATATCTATCACTACCTGTACACAAATGCTCCACAACAATCTTACACACACAAACATACATATAACAGAAAAAAATTATTGAAAGTAATACTAATGATTACTAAGTGCAATGAATGTTTTTTATTCTTTTTCATTTTTTAACATCAATCATTACCTATTGAATCAATTTTACTACCAATCACAACTTTTCTATAGCATCTGCTGTGTCAGGCCATTTACTTAAAAAATATTTTTAAATTTACTTTTGTTACTTAATTGATGTTTACCAAAAAATTCCAGGACATAAGTTAACCCCATTTTAGAAATGAGGAAACAGACATGGAGAAATTAACTAACATTCTTAAGACTGTAAGGCTAGTAAGTGGAAAAGGTAGGATGTTAATCTAGATATAAGAAGTCCAATTGCTGTGCTCTTAACCACTATATCACACTACCTCCACCTTGGCCACTACATTTGCGGACCTGGGTGCCAGGGATGGGTGCATGTAACTACATGCATTTTTCTTGGGATAAATACTAGTTTTTACCTGTAATCTGGAAAAAGCTTAAGAATCACAGTACCACCCCACCCTAATTTACAGTTTGCTTTTTCCTACTGGATAACTAAAATCTGTTCACATTATCTCAGTAGATTCTCTAAAAAGCTCCAGTCATTCAACCACGATAAAACTCTAACTTTCAAGGCTTCATATCCTATACTTTCCTTTGTATATGTTATTGGTGAGTGGGTGGCAACAGAAATCTACAAAACATACAAATGAGAAACTTTACTGAAGCTATTTTTCAGTTCTAAAATTCTATAAACCTATAATTCTAATCAAGGACCCAGCCACCTGCTATTCTATAACTAAGCCACAAGATGGGCAGTTGTCTAAATTGCTCAGAAAGATATACAAAAGCAGGGGTTCCTTAGTTTGTTAATCTGCCCTGAAGTTTTGCCAGGCCTGAAGTTAATTACAGTCTCTTGGTGCAATTTAACCATATTCCTCTTAGTTTACTGTCTATCATACAGATAGAATAATCTAGCTTTCCTCAGGATAATCATTTTTTTCACATACTTATATAATTGAAAATAACTATGTATTCACTATTTAGCTTTTTCCTCTCTAGACTAAATAAATACAATCCCCTTAATCTTCCCCCACTGGTTTGACTTTCTCTGTAATCATTTCGGTGGTGCCTCTTAGAAGACCCTCTCTAGTTTCTCCACATGCATTTTAAAGGGTGGAACCCCATACTGATTGCATTACTTTAATGAGGGCCTGACCAATGCCAAATATGGCTGGATGATCTGCCCTCTTGCCTGCTGTGCTCTTGCTAACAGAGGTGAGTGTTCCATTAACATTTACAAAAACATTATTGCCAGTTTTCTGGATCATCATCAGCTGAAGTTGAATCCCACTCATACAAACTGCTATAAACCAACTGAACCAGTGCCTTGCATTCTCTGTTTTAAAATATTTGCTCCTATGTTTTAAAGGCATTTAGATTTCTTCTTTCATGACTTGAATTTTCTTCCTCAGGTTTTGTGTTTTTTTTATGTTTTTCTGTATTGTGACATTATTGTTTTTATTGATTTCAAGTTCTCTTTATATTAAGGATTTCAATTATTTGGTGTTTGTCTATGTATTTTTTTTTTTCGGTTTGTACATAATCAAATATATTGCCAGTTTTTTGTTTGTTCTTTCCTCCATCATTTTTATGGAAAGTTTTTTTTTTTAAATTTAATTTATTTATCTTTGTCTGCATTGGGTCCTCATTGCTGCGTGTGGGCTTTTTCTAGTTGCGCCGAGCGGGGGCTACTCTTTGTTGCAGTGCATGGGCTTCTCATTGCAGTGACTTCTCTTGTTGCGGAGCACGGGCTGTAGGTGCCCAGGCTTCAGTAGTTGTGGCATGTGGGCTCAGCAGCTGTGGCTCATGGGCTCCAGAGCACAGGCTCAGTAGCTGTGGCACACAGGCTTAGTTGCTCCATGGCATGTGAGATCTTCCCAATCCAGGGCTCAAAGCTATGTCCCCTGCACTGGCAGGCGGATTCTTAACCACTGTGCCATGAGGGAAGCCTGGAAAGTTCTTTTCAATTCCACGATCAACCAATAATTATCTGTATTCATTTTAACTTTTTTTTAACATTTCACACTTTTTTGTAATCAACTTGTTAATCATATAGCATTAATTTTGGTATTTATACTAGTGTGAGATATGGTAAAAATCTCACATATGTGTATGTGAGTGAGAGTTTGCCAACTTTTCCAATTTTTTCCATTGGTTTGTGGTATTTTCTTTATAATACATGAAATTCTCATATAATGACATATGTTTCAGAATTATCTGTTTATATATTAAAAAGTATTGATACACTTATATCATATATAAAAGGCTCTTAAGAAATAAACCCCCTATAGAAACATGGACAAAAAACATTCATAAAAGGAGAAATTAAAGTTCTTATACACATATGAAAAACATTCATCTTTATAACTAAAGAAGTAAAAAACTAAAATTTATACAACTTTTTGTTTTGAATCATGAAAGATTTTTTTCAAAATTATTTTAATATTACTGTTGTTGAGATTGTTTTAAAATGCATGCTCTCAAACACTGCTGTTGCAGTTCTTTTTCCTAATATTTTCTTTTGTTAATTTTCAAACCTTCAGAAAAAGTAAAAGTATAGTACAATGAATACCCATGTACCCCTCACCTATATTCACTAATTGTTAACATTTGCCAAATTTGCTTTTTCTCTCTGTATATGCATATGTATATCTGTGCAGTTATGTATATACACATATGTGTATATATATGTATATATGATATGTATAATTTTTTGCTGAACCATTTGAAAGTTAGTTGCAGACACCATGATACTTCAGACTCAAAGATTTTAACCAGCAGCTGGAGGTGTTTTAAACATGAACAATATCTTTCAAAAGCAATTTGGAAGATGTATCAAAGCCTTCAAGAGATAAAATCACTTCTGAGTATCTGTTCAAAAGATTTTATTCTCATTCCTCAATTTGAGCCTCCTTTTTTATGGCATCCAGTATAATATTGGTCCTTATTTATGATTCATTAGAAAACTACTCAAATAATTACAAAGGAGACATATAAAATTAATTCTAGCTTCTGAAACTGACAGAATACATGCATCTGATAGATTTTGTCCCAGAAATTTGTTTTTTCATACATATGTATTTTATTATACCAAAAATCAAAATAGATAAGATGTGGACTTGCTCTCAAGAAGTTCGTTATCATTAGTGCTTTTAAGGCCATGCCTAGAAATTCAGACTTTTCTTAGAAGGGGATTGAAGGATTTTAGATATAGGTCTAGTCTGATTTGTATTTCAGAAAGATAATTGTAAAGACAATTTTAAAGTTAAATTGAATGGGGGAAACACTTGTTAAGGAAAGCAGCTGGGAGGCTGTTGCAATTGTACAGGAAGTTGAAATGAGAACAGAAAGAAGTGGACAGATTCAAGAGAAATTAACATGAAAGAAATAATAAGAGATGAAGGTTTGTTGAACATTTGGGTTAAGTGAAAAGGAGGACTGCAGGATCCCTTCCAGGTTTCTGGATTTAGGCTACTGGTGATGGTGGTGCATCCATGACTAGAGAGGTAGGAATAAAGAAAGTCTGGGGAGAACAGGGAGAACAATCATAAGTTCAGTTTGGTGTGTGTGAGGTGCTCAATATATGAGGCTTGCTCTGGAGATGTGGTAGGAGTTACGGAATTTGATTAAAATACGGATTTAGAAGACATCAGTGTATAGTCAGGGGTTAACACCACGGGAGTAAATGAGATCATCTAAGAACAGTGAGAAAGGTAAGAAGAAAATTAAGCCTGGATCTCTAGAAAACAGTTTAAAAGTAAACAATAAAACAAAAAAATAGAAAATTTAGAAAATACTGAAAAATTTGTATAATCTAGGGAAGTAAGGTCTTCCTAAAAGTAAAATAGGACACCCAGAAATCATAAAGGAAAAGATAGATGTCCTTAACTATATACATGTAAACTTTTTTTTATGACAAAAGACACCATTAAATAAAGTTAAAAGTTAAACTATTGATGGGTAGCAAAATATGCCACCCTAAGTATGCCTCTTTGGCATAAGGATTATTTGGAGCTAAAGACAATTGAGAAAAAGCAGATACAAGAAAAACTCTCTGCCCTCCCCCTATTTGCCTAAAAGCAAGACATATATTTGTAAAGGTGTTCCCCTCCCCCCTCCCCCCACCGCCTCCCTCTACCAGGAAGGACAGAAATTAATTGCTGGAGACACCCTAGAACTTTACCAGCCCAGAGACAACACCAGAGAAACCTATATAACAAACTTTACTAACTAGCTCTTATCTTCCATAAGTTCTCCCACATATTTACCTTCCCACAATTTGCCACCCTAGAAACTCAAGGTCCTTTTCCTTTGTCTCGTCACTTCTGTCAAAATTTATTGTTCTTTCGTTAAGATGCTGCATAAGACCAAGTTCTTACCACCCCTTTGAGTTACTCATCGCTGAGTACTCCTATGTGTATGCACAATGCACATGTTAACAAACATCTGTTTTTCTCTTATTAACCTGTCTTTTGTCAGTTTAATTTACAGGGCCTCAGCCAATGAACCTAAGATGGATAGAGGAAAAAGTTTTTCCTCCCCTATATCACAGATTGTAATGCATATGATAAAAAGCTCCTACAGATGATAAGCAAAGTGCTTAACATCCCAATGGAAAAATGGGCAAGTATATAAACAGTGTTACCAAAAAGTGAAATTCAAAGGACAATAAACTTATGAAAATATACACAATCTAACAAATTGTTGGGGAAATGCTAATTAAAATATTGATGAGATTCCACTTCTCACCCATAAAATCGGCAAAAAATTAACATATGTTCAACTTCAGTGGAGAGGTAGGGAAATGAATGTGACTACTCAGTACATGGTCGATGGGGTTGTAAACTGCCATCTCCTTTCAGGAAACATAGCAACATACATTAAAATGTAAAACACATGATGGAGCAATGTCCATATCATATCTGGAAGAAATAAAAGTGCCAAAATTTTATTTGTGTGTATGGAAATGTATATATATTGGTAATCATATATTTATTTATAATATGTGTATGTAGATGTAAGTATATTTATTGTAACATTTTAAAATATAGTAGGGAAGTCCCTGGTGATCCTGGTCCTAACCACTGTTAGGACTCCACACTTTCACTGCCGAGGGCCCGGGTTTGATCCCTGGTCAGGGAACTAAGATCCTGCAAGCTGTGTGGCACGGCAAAAAAAAATAAAATAAAATAAAATAAAATACAGTAATCACAAAAAATAGGTTGATTGTCCAAAAACAAGGAAATAATTGAATTAACTAGGAGTCATTTATACTACAGAATATTGTGCTACTATAAATATAATTGGTGGGATCTATATTAGTTGACCAGAAGAGATGTCCAGATGAGTAAATGAAAAAAACAAGTTTCAAATTTGTGTATAGGGTGATTCCATCAACACACACACAGCCTCTCCATATATGAGGACATGAATTTAGGTTTATTTGTATAAGTAGGAAGAAAAAGAGAAATGTGAGGAGACCCATACAGCAAACAACTAACATTTGTTTTTCAGAGGAGGAAAATGGATCGCATGGAATAAGGGAAGATTATCAACTTTTTCTTTATAAATCTTCCAGTGGTTTCAAACATGCCTTATATTAGTAATTTTTTAGTTAAATAAAAAAATACAAGAATAATGCACAAAGTGGTAACTCAAGAACTGTCAAGAAATTAACAGATATCAGTAATTGAGTTTTCTTTTTTGTATATTTTACAATATATTTTATATATTACATTATATTTTACATTAAAATATTTGTAAGTATAAAATATAAAAATATTGTTCAAATAAAAGCACATATCACATCTCACCACTTAACAAAAAATTCCTTTCACATCAGTGGTCCTACTTTACGCCTAAGTAGTTCTTGTCACCGTAGGATTCAGGCAAGCACGGGCTTGCATAGAGTCAGACCCACTGGGATTGATTTGCATGAGAAACTGCAAGGTCTTGGAAGAAAATCTAACTTAAACAAGTTAGAACTGGACACATACTTTTGGTCGAGCAGTGTTGGGAGGAGTGTGATGATTTGGAACACAGAATAAGGACAAAGGTCAGCATTAACATCCTTACCATTTAATGTTCTCTGACCCCATTGAGAAGACAAGGTTGTACAATTTGGGGACCATTGTAGGAGATGTGACATTAAGGTGGAAGCACATCTCGTGTCACAACAGCAGCAGTCGCCCTTGCTGGGCACGGCAGCATCGTGGTGACACTGGAAGCTTTATCGGGTGTCTACAGAGTCTGCACCTACAGCAGCAAGATTCAGAGGAGCAGGAAGATGTGTTTCAATAAAGGGCATTGGAAGCTGCAGGAAGGGACCTCTATATTCTGCTTTATTCACTTACCATTATGGAATCCTTCCCTACATCTCTATGGTCTTCTTAATTATTTTAAATGGATAAATAATATTTTATTTATACTATATATGTAGTTAATTAACCTCTTTTTCTGTTTTTGACACTTTCTAGTATTACAGAAGTTCATACATACAGCTTTGTTTTGATATTCAATTATTTTCTTAGAATAAATTCCCAAGAGTACACTGATGGATTAAAAAGATTTGAACATTTGCATATGCATGGTGATACACTGCCTTGTTTTCTTGTTTTCCCAAAATGCTGAACCAATTTAGCATGCCATCGGCAATGTTTGAATTATCAAGCTTTTGCCACAAACAGGACAGTTAAGTGTTGTCTTTTACATTTAACAAATATTTGTTGAGTGTCTACTATGACCAATCACTCTTCTGGATACAGGAGAGCAGCGAACAAAACCCAAAACTCCCTGCCAGCATTGAGCTTAGATTTAGTGGAAGGAGGCTGGTTTATCAGACATAAAGTCATTTTCTTGAAGTGTTGTTTCAGCTTCATGTGCTTAGATACTTGTGAAGGTGATCACTGTTCTGTTTCTTTGCTGGTTGTCATTGCCATTGTGTGAATTGCTTATTCATGTCTTTTTTCCCATGCATTACATGAGTTCTTCATGTGAAGGCTCATGAGATGCCTCGAAGCTTCTATTTCCCTCCAAGTTCCCACATGGCCTCCTGAGTCCTGGGATTGTCCTTAGAAATCACTGCCCTTTCATCACCACATAAAGAATTTATGTACAGCTGGGCTTCCCTGGTGGTTCAGTGGTTAAGAATCCGCCTGCCAATGCAGGGGACACAGGTTTGAGCCCTGGTCTGGGAAGATCCCACATGCCGCAGAGCAACTAAGCCAGTGTGCCACAGCTACTGAGCCTGTGCTCTAGAGCCCCCGAGCCACAACTACTGAGCCCGCATGCCACAACTACTGAAGCCCACGTGCCTAGAGCCCGTACTCTGCAACAAGAGAAGCCAGCACAATGAGAAGCCCTCGCACCACAATGAAGAGTAGCCCCCGCTCGCCGCAACTAGAGAAAGCCCGCGCGCAGCAACGAAAACTCAACGCAGCCAAAAATAAAGAAAGAAAGAAAGAAAGAATTTACGTACAGCTAAGACATATCCACCTACCACGGCGTCCTGTTTCTCCTGCTTGCAGACCTTCCATTTTCAAATGGAAAAACAATGGGAAACACTGTTCCACCATCTTCGCTGCCCATGGAAGCCATTTCTCTCCTTGTCACTGAGGTGGATTTTCTAGGATGGCTCTCCTGAGAGAGAGATTCGTTCCACATCCAGGTTATATTCTCAGTTCTTCCTTTCTTTCTCCCTCTGGAGTAAAGGACCCTCCTTGAGTCAGAATTCCTGGGTGACCACATCTTGCCCTACCCGAGGACCACTCCAACTCTCCAGCCCCCAGAGCCTTGCCAGACACCAGATCAGCCCCCTTCTCCCTGTGCACAGGCCAGGTGCAACGAGGACACCCTAGGTGCATCCCCACGACACCAGCCCTGCTCCCACCTAGACGTGGGTCTTCTCTGCTCCCGCAGCCCAGCACGTGGAGAAGAACCGGTCCACTGCTTTCACTTCTCCTTTGAGGATTTTCACCACAGATGGTGGCCTCTGTTTGTCATGTCTGATGTGATCCTTTCCCATCTGGTGACCTAAGTTATTTTGTTCTTGTTGTTGTACATGTGTTTACAAGTCTTTATGTAGCCAAATCTGTCAATCTTTCCCTTTGTGATTTCTTCTGTCACTTCATAGTATAAAAATAATAATAATAATAGTTTCTCCAGACCTCTGACAGGCAATAACTTATATTTTCTGCTATGTTTTCTGTTACCGATCACATTAGCCATTCAAAATTTATTTTTATCATGATGCATGAAACTGGAGTATTAAATTGATTTTTTTTCAAAAAACTGCTAGCTACGAATCCTAAATAATGTGTATTAAATAATTCTTTTGCTGTTTGAGATGTCTCATTATTTATTATATCCTTCTATACAGTACACATACTTCTGGACTATACTATTCCATTTATCTACATGCTTATTTGGGGAAGACTAGCTCCACTTTAACATTCCACTTTGCAAAATACTAGTTAATGTTCTTAGTTGAGCATGGTGGTGTTAGGTGTGTGGGCCCTGGACATTTAGAACCCTGGCTCAGCAATTTACTAACCATCATGTGAACTTGGGCAAGTTACTTACCTTCCCTTGGCCTCAGTTTCCTTATTTGTAAAATGGGGATAATGAAGACACCTATCTGTTTTGTGTAAGTGAGGTATTTACTCTATGTAAAACATTTAGAATAATGTCTCCCATAGAGTAAGTGCTCAAAACATGGTATCTATTTTTGCAGAAACAAATTATAGTCATCGTTAAGTTCAAAAATTCTGTTGAGATTTTTGAGTTGGATTATGTCCAACCTATAAACTGACTGAATAAAACAGAAGTCTTTCTCTATCATTACTTTTAAGGATAATTGTACACCTCTCCATTGGTCTTCGCTAATATTATTCAGTAAAGTTCTGTCTACATTAAATAAGACATGTAACTCTTTTAAAAATACTTATTCTTAAATAATTTAGATGTTATGTCATTACTATGAGCTGAGATAAAGGGCTCTTAGTGATTTGTATATATTTATTTTGCATTCATCTTTCTGCTTTATTGATGCCTATAGTCTTTTTTTTTAGACTTTTCGTTTTAGTTTTTAAAAGTATACAATCACAATATCCAAAAATGACATTTTAATTTTGTTTTCAAATACTAATTCTACTGATTTTTTATATCTTCTTGCACTGGCTAGAACTCCAAAACAATATTTAACACACATGAGAATGGTCATCTTTGTTCTTTTTACCGATTTGAAAAGGAAAGTTTCTAATAGGAGAAAGGAGACTTTGGCATAAGACTCGAAGGTTGCTTTATACTGATGGTGTCTCTTCCTAGCTGAGAATCCAGAACGAATCCCACAGTCTCTTGGAATCACAGCTTCTTCATCAATAAGATGAGGATATGAACACTTATCTCTCATAGTCATAGGAATAACTGAGATATCATATGTAAAGTGCACTGGCACTTAATGTAGACACGATACATTTCAATCCCATCTATTCTTTATATTCCATATATTTATCTATTAAGGAACTCTATCATTCTGTTCCTAAATTCCTATTGTTTCTATTATAAATGGGTATTCAAATGGATAGTTCTTAAATTGCACTGATTTTGTGATTAAAATTCAACTTGAAAACTACCACACAGGAAAAAAAAAGGCATCTTCGGTTTCACATCTCCTGGCATTTATGACTTATCTCTAGTCCCTAAAAGTACACTTGTTTCATAACACCTATGCAATAAATATTTGCTGAATATTTTGTTGAATGAATGAGCTCAGTTAATTCCGAAAAATTCCTAAGATTTGTTTCCCAGCTAATTCATAGGTAACAATTCACAGTTGAACACCACTTTCTTTGTCAAATCCAGCAAAAGGAACTTGAAAACTTAGTGAATACACATAGACATACACACATATATATACATATGTATATATGTACATACATATATGTTTATATTGATATATTTCATACATGTTATTCAAAGCCAAAGTTTTTCTAAGAGTAAGAAAAGCTTTGCTTACTAGGGAAAAAATAAAAAACTTTTTTAAAAATTGTTTTACTTTTAGGCACTGGTACCTATAAATTTTAAAGATTAACATAATTGATTAATTGAATTCATTAAACCACCAAAATTTTGCTAATCCAATACCACCAACCCAGAGAAATGATTAAATTAGTTCTTACGGTTACATTTAGTTTGCATTAGTTTTGCTCACTATAAGCATCACACTTTTAAACTAGAATTCTATCATATCACATCTTGACTAAAATACTTAACTGTCTGAGTTACTTTTCTCTTGATGATCTATATAAAACATTGGCAAACATGTTAAGATCCAATGGTAAAGAGTGAGAGGAGGACTATAGAAAGGGAAAAAATAAAAAGCAAAAGGAGAAATAATATAAATGACCAATTTAGATTCTGTGTATTTCCTTAACAATAACTAGGACACTGTACAATATTTCAAGGAGTTATTTAGTTTTTCCTTTGAGCTGAATTGCAACTCTGACTACCTGTAATTGAGTACTAACCACATGCCAAGCAGTTTCTGTGCGTTTATTCGTTTAATTCTTATCACCACACTGAAATGCAGGTACCTCTCACTTCATCTCCATTTTTAAGATGAGGAAACTGAGGCTCAAAGAGGTTACATTATTAGGCTGAGGTCATACAGCTGGTTCATGCCAATTGAGGTGAGAGATGAAGGCAGACCTACCAGACTTCTGGCCCATACTTACAGTCCTGTGCTCTGCAGCCCCTTCAGGAGGAATTGCATCTGTGTGCAGGTTGAGCCCCTGTATGGAAGCAAATACAGTTACAGATCTACCAGCAGTGGCAAAATAAGCCCTGGTCACTAAGCTATTTCTCTGTGAATTTGCCAGCGTTCCTTCATATACAGCATCACATACAGATTGACAGATTTGAAATGTCCATACTCTGTCAGGTAAATGCAAGCTCAAGGTACTGGTTACCTCTGGGAGGGGAGAAGAGAGGGAGGGCATTAGGCTACAGGAGGAACACATAGGGAGATGCAAGTTATTGATACTATTCTGATACTTAGGTTGGGAGGTAGTTTCATGGGTCATCATTATTGTACTCTAGTATCTCTCAAATTTTATATAAAACATAATTTTAAACTATTAAAGCAAAAAAATCTCCTCTGGGCACACTTTGAATGAACAATGAACAATTCCTATCCTCTCTACCCTGCCTCATTCTATAGTGACCAAAGGTATGTAAACCGTGCCAACCAAGTTCCTGATTCTTTCCTCCTCATAATCATAGCATCCTGATTGAAAGGCCTGGGAGTTACCAGACCTGGTTTTTGGAAACTATCTGTGCTGGGAAATAATGCAAAATGCCTTCCTTTAAGGACTAGCTTCCTTTCATCAAAGCTTCAAGGGGCAAAGAAAGAAAGAATTAAAGAAAGCAGCTTGCTTCACTGCTACCAATTCATAAGCACTGCGCTAAAGAGCAAGGACCGTGCTGATTCCTCTTGCATTACCCTCAAAGCATCCAGCACAAGGCCTTGCACGGAGTAGGTGGACAATTGATGTTTGTGAATCAATGTATAAATGGATGAGTCAAGTCACACTATTTTCATGGAGAATCTTAAATGTCACTCTTCTCGAAATTTGACCATGCTGCTCAACCTACTAAAAATTTCATAATGAACCACCCACAAACACAATCTTGTATGAATATCCCCTGTGTTCCCCAAATCCTTTGTGACCTATGGACACAATTGCCGAATATGAGTCATGCTTCTACCACTGCTCCCACACAAGTGGTATTTTTAATGCTCCAGCATTTCCTGAAGTCGCGCTCTCAGGAAATGGTTTTTACAATAATGACCTCACTCTCCCCATGTTCCCCTCACCCCCACCACTGAATCCCGGAATAGCTGAACAGGTGTTCAAATACCTAGAATTACCCAAAACACTCCACAACCTGTCTTATGTTTCCTAGCAAAGTCACGAGGATAACCTCTTGTCCTTTGGAGTTTGAAAGGACTATTTGTGCTTTATTTATATCTAGACATAGTTTATTCTTCAAACTGGCAATAGTCTCCACACACCAGAACTAAATCAATGTAACACAGTGGTTAAGGTTATAGCCTCCGGGGTCCAACAGCCCTGGAGAGCCAATTCTGACTCTGCCACTAACTATGCGGTTTCAGGTAACTCATTTAGCCTTTTACAGCCTCAATATTCTCATCTGTAAAATGGGAATAATAGAAGATATAATTTCTTGGAATGTTGTGAACATCAAATAATACAACTCTTGTAAACTGTTGACCTCTGGCCTGATAAACAGCAAATGCTCAATACTTGCTAATGGTTATTATTGTATCAAGTTTTCCCAGGCCTCAGGCCTGGTCAGTCTCTCGTCGACATTGTTTACCACGATGTGGTCACTGTGATTGCTGGGGGTCTTTAGATGTTCAGATACCTTCAGAAGCTTACCTGGCTCAACCCATTCTGGGGAGCACTGCCTGGCCATCCTCTGAGAATCAGAAATGTCAAGGGAGAGCAGAGAGTGAGAAGGAAAGGATGGGAGGGAATAGTGGGGGGTTATAAAACCACCTGGTCTCACCCAGGTTCAAAGCAAACAGAGAAGCTGCCACATGAGTGTGGGAGGAGAGGTATTTACACAGTGAGGCTCCTTGGAACCATCATGATCAAAGTCCATACTTCTTTGGAAAAGAGTATATTTATCTTATATTTCTTTCTTATAAGAGAAACCCAATAGGAAAGATGATGCTGAAAATGGCAATTTGACTCTGGGAAACAAGCTCCCGCTATTCTCATCAGACCATCCAATAAGCTTCCCAAGGGACTTTTCTAGGCTCTCCAAACAGCACAGGACAGACTAGCCAACTCTCAAGAGGATGCCCTGGGGTGCAGCCAAACTGCAATTGCCCTGGAAGTCAGATCCCAATGGCTCAGACACAAGGGGCAAGGGCAGGATGCATATAACCCCAGCCATTAACTGTTCCGCCCCATGCAGGAGCACACATAAAGCTACTCCGGAAGAACTGTTTTGGAGGCACAGAGATGAAGAAAAAGATCCCGCTGGCACTGCTGGGAAACACAGCGGTAGTCAGCACACCCTGGCCCTAGCAACCAGCAATGGACAGACTCAGGATGAGAAAACCTTTCTGGGCACATGGCATGAAAGGAAACCCCTCAGAGGCTCAGGCTCCATGAAGGTTAAGGATCAACAACAAAAAGACATTAACCCGTCTCCTAAATGGTATTTCATGGCCATCAAACAGCCATGACAGGCCCATCAAAGGAGCAGCCCGTGTATGTAGGCTGGTGGAAGATGCTCTGGCAATTTAGACACACTGGCAGTTCCAGGGAGGGAACACTGTCCGTGGGGTCTCTCTACTTATGAAGGCAGCACTTTGCATAACAAATGTTCCATGCATAATCTTTACTTGGCATAATTCTTTCTGGACCCAATAATGACAGTTACTCTCAGTCCTAACTGAAGGTCCTAATTATTGGGAAAATAAAGGAGCCAATACTTCTATAAATTAGCAAGTAGGATTAGTATGACGGACAAGGAGCCCTCCAATTTGCATCAGGAGATCTCCTGCTCTGTGTGACCTTGAGTATGTTAGATCCACCATTTGGACTTCAGTTTCCTCATTTATAAACCATTTTTTTAAGGGGATATCTTGTGGGTTCTTTTGAATACTCCCACCCTAATTTATTACTTTTTTCTTTTATAATTCTTAGTTGAGGCTTAGCACACATGCAATAAAGTGCACAAAGAGAAATACTATTCTTACTTAGAATTTTATACCTTTCAGGGAGTGCAAGATGGTAGTGGGGTAATGTTGATTCACTCCCTATATCAGCACCAAAGGCCATTTTATAGATGTAAAATCTTGATAATCAAAGGCACAGAGAATGTGTCAGTCATAGCACTCAGATTAGAGCTCCAAAGTCCTGACTCATGATGTTTAGTCTAATGTTTAGTCTCAGAGTGTCCTACCATGAGTTCCTGGAGCAGCTCTCCACAATGGGAACAGCCTTGCTTGAATCACAGACAAGAATGGAGAGAAGTGGTAGTCTGAGAAGAGACTTTTAGGTCACAAGCAGAGGCCTAAAAAGGATGAGTACTAACTTGTCTGGGAAATTATTATTCCCTTTGACCTTCAGGTTCTGCCATAATTTAATAGCTATTATTGATTGGGTGCTTATTTTGTGCCAAGCATTGCACAGAGTTTAACATGGATAATCTCATTTAATACGCAAAATAACCCATGAGATGGACACTTTTATTAGCCATTTTACAGAAGAAAAACCTGAGGTTCAGGAAGATTAAACTACTTTTCCCAAGTTACAGATGAAGAATGGCAGAGCTGGGATTTGAACCCAAGCCCACAGACTTCACCACATCAGTTTCCCACAGCCACTTCCACCTTACCCCACAACCAAGGCACCACCACACCTTGGGAAAATGCACTACCTCAACCAGATGGCACCCTGCACTTATGCCTCAGCTGATTTAGCCTCCAGCTTGGCATGGCCTTCACCCTCCCCTCCACTATCCAAATCCATCCTTCAAGACCTAACTCAAATACCACCATCTCCTAGCCATTCCATTCCACACAGAAAATCCTCCCTTCTGAATTCATGTAAAATGTGTCATCTATTTCATTCAAAGGTGTTGGGAGTCTTTATCATTTTTTTAAAATGTGTACATCATTCATTCACTTATTCAATGACATATACATACACTGTCCTTTCTCCTCAAATGACTGTCAACTAGTAGATGTCAGGAAGCATGTCGTCTATTTCTCTTTGTATCTCTCAAATTATCATGGTACAAAATTTAAAAGTCAAATAATGTGGTTCTGTACAGTGGCTATGAAAATTATATGACATTAGAGCCACACCTTGTATTTGATGGCTAAATTGTCCTCCTCATTTATTTCCCAAGCATTTGACCCACTCTTCCCCAGTATGAATGATCTTTTAAAAGTTTTTTTTGCCCTTGTAAGGCCATAACATTCGGTCTTACTCTTTTTCTATACTGAGACATTAGCAACTCTGTGTGTGTGTGCGTGAAGGTGCGTGTATATGTGTATGAAAAACATATGTTTTGATAAAGTAAAGGACATAAGATAATAGCCCATTGCACCTGCATTAAGCAAGCACCCAGGATGGCGTTACTTGCATGCCAACCAGCAAACCTGCCTGAGAAGTGAGCAACTTTCTCAGGCCACTGCTCAGCCTGGTGTGTTGACAACCTTGGGAGAGAAGACAATAACTGCGGTCATAAAGTAATATCTACCCCCATTCCCTTTGGATTGCTTGTTTATAGTCTGAAATTGCTGAACAGGTTCTGCAGGTTTTTCTTGTCCATTTGCTGAGCTTGAATCAAGAAGGGAGAGTCCCAGGTTCATCCAACTGTAAACAGTACCTCCCAAGGTCAAACTGGAGAGTCTGCACAGTGGCTGAGAGCAGTGTGGGTGGGAGGGCAGTTCTGGATGTAACATATGAGAGAAATGTACCGCATGTATACTGTCCTGCATGCCTGGACAGAGGAAAAGAGTGAAGAGGAAGAATAGTGAAGCACTATTCTTCCTATATCAGGAAGAATAGCACTCACATTGATTTCTTACCGTTTTTTGGCAAAACATAAAGGTGAACTTTTTAAAAGTAATTAAACTTCTGACCTTTGCTTTATCCACTGTGACAACCCCAAGTTTTTTTCTGTCATTATATAAATGTTATTTGAAGTTACAAAGAGCACAAGCACAGCTGAGTAAGCTAGATATTAATGAAAGTTAGTTGAGGAAGTCAATGAGCCAGCCAGGATCAGGTTTTCTTGAAAATAAATACATGAGACTGAGCTCCAAATGCACAGCTCTGATATATTCAATTCACCGACAGGTATTGGGCCCTACTTTGCCCCAGGGCCCTGGGGACACAACATTGAACAAGTTCAGGCTCTAGTCTCTACAAGCTTGCAGTCAGGGTAGAGTAATAAACATGTACATGGCCACCATCACACAGTAAATCCAGGCAAACACAGAAGGCAAAGATGAGAAAACCCTCTTTTCAATGCTTTAATTTTTAAACACACTATTCACTGACTGTGGGGCATCGTTTGGGTTTGTTTGTTTTTTAAGTCCAAATACCTGAACTTCAGGCTTATTTTTGCCTTTTTCTAGCCATAAGATCTGAGTCAAATCACATCACCGATTGACCTCAATTTCCTCATCCGTAAAATTAGAGTGTTGGTGTAGACCAGGGGTTAGCAAATAACAGCCTGAGGGCCAAATCCAGCTCCAACCTGTTTTGTAAATGACGTTTATTGGAACACACCCACACCTTTTCATTTACATATTGCCTATGGCTGCTTTCATTCTATGGCAGAGTAGCTGTGACACAAGGCTCACAAAGCCTAAAGTATAATATTTACTATCTAGTCCTTTATAGGAAATGTCTGCTGACCTCTGGCATAGACCATCTCTGAGGCCTCTTCCAGGTGTTTACAAGATTTATGTGGACAGATGAAAGTACTTTGAACACTGAAGATAAACATACAAATGGAAGGAATTATCAAAAGGTACATGCTGGTTCCAGGAAGATAACAATTCTGCATATTCATTCTCATCAACAGCAAACGTTTATTCCAATGGGTCTCTACTCTGGATTCGTATGTATTAGAATCAATTGGAGAAATTTTTTTAAATTAATTTTTATTGAAGTATGGTTGCTTTACAATGTTGTGTTAGCCTCCACTGCACAACAAAATGAATCAGCCACACACGTACAGATATCCCCTCCCTTTTGGGCTTCCCTCCCATTTAGGTTACCACAGTGCATTAGGTAGGGTTCCCTGTGCTATACAGTATGTTCCCATCAGCTGTCTATTTTATACATAGTATCAATCATGTATATGTGTCAATCCCAGTCTCCCAATTCCTCCCACCCCATCCCTTTCCCCCTTGGTATCCATATATTTGTTCTCTACGTCTGTGGAAATTTTTTAAATGTCAATACCCAGGATTCAATGTCTAGAGTTTCTAACTTAATGGGTATGGAGTGAGGACCTGGTATCAGTATTTTTTAAAAACTCTCCAAAAAATTCTAGAATGCATTCAGGATTAAAAAAATGCTGATTTGTTAAAGGCCTGAACACAATACTATGCTTGACTTTGAGAATGTAAGAATTCATAGTTCTTCAAGTAATTTTAAATCGGGTTGTATGAACTTGACATATAAAACAATTAATAAAACATATATAAGAACATTGCTATATATCAAATAAGCAATATAGGTGAGTGGTCCCCAAACTCAGATCTGTAGACTCTTGCAGAGATGGCTGCATAAGAATTGTCTTGAAAAAAAAAAAATTGTCTTGAGAACTTGTTAAATACACAGCTTTGGGGGCCCAGTTCCAGAGATTCTCATTTAACATATCTGGGGAGAGATTCAGGCATCAGTATTTTAAAAGCTACAGTGATGAGTCCACTGAGTAGCTAGGTTTCAGAATTAGATAGAGAACTCCTAAAGCGAGGTCCCACATCTTTTTATCTTTGACTCTCCAAGGTCTAACCCAGCATCTAGAATTTAGTAGGTATTTGCTAAGTGTTTAATAAATAGACCTTGATTTAGGAAGTGACCAGTGAGTGTTTTGGTGGACAGAGACACCAGACTTAGGGATTTAAGCTTGACCTTGAAAGAGATAACATGAGACTCGTTCTATGTATTAAACAACCATCAGCTGCAACCTTCCCACCTACCCCTCACTCCTACATTGACTACCAACCTAACCAAAAGATCATTATTTGGGGATCACCAAGCCACTGAGGCCCTCTCAGTCAGACTGAAGTTCATATGATTGCTTAAACCTTTTTTCGGGGAATAGCTCTTTTACACCAACTGGCAGGGTTACTGCCCCATAAACTTACCTTCTGTCATTAGCTTTGACTGTTGACATGTGGAATGATTAGACAGAGTTGAGCAAAGTGTATTTTGCAGTCTGTGGGGAAGAGTACAGAACATAAATAACCACTGCATCTCATTATAAAATCCTGAATGTGCAAAATACACTGATCCAAGTGCCACAATTAGATTAGCACTTGCCACGCCCATTAACTTCAAAGGGAAATTGAAGCCAAATTTGGGCCCATATGCTCCCTGTCCTTACACTTAAGCAAGTCAGATAATGTCTATTTTCACATTCAGTTAATTTCTGAAACAGCCTACATGATATTTATTGCTCCAGACTCTTATAATTCCCCCAGGCAGCCTTGCTCAAACACCCCGTGAAATCCTCTCCACTTACAGTTTCACACAACCTTTTGGCCACACCCTGAACATGTCCTTTTTAAAGACACATCCTTTTAAATGGCTGAGTGACAGCCTCCCCCATCACATAAGACGTGATATTGATGCACAAAGATGCATGTGCTTTGTATGAGGGCACAAGGTTACTAAAGTGGCCAGAATAAAAACTAAGGTGGACATTGGAGGATTGAGATGATGGGCAAGGAATCTTTAAAGAAGAGAGTTCTGAAGGCCTCTTTGTCTCAATCTATGATAGTCTATTGGCAAACCGCCCTACATAATACATCACATTCAGCTCTGATCAATGGTTCACGGTGGGAGGCTATAAGTGGCCTGAGAAAGAGCCACATTCAGAAGTTTTATTGTGCTAACATGAGGCTGCTATGACAAGTAGATCCCAAAGTTATAAGTCATTCAATGAGACGGCCTCCTCTGGTCAGGGTGCCATTTAGGGACAGGTGTAGGGAATAACTGGCTGCATGCAGTGGGTTCAAGGGCCTGGGAAGACCCCTCTGTTCAAACATGTCTCTACTGCTTAAGTGTTAAAGGCCTTGGAATCCCATTATGAGAACCCAGTTCCTTTATGCCTTTTGTCATGGAAGCATGCACCACAGAGGGGAGCACAGGCTGGAGGACTGAGTGGGCAGAGAGACACTTGGATGAAAGAGGCCCACAGAGGGCCAGAAATGTCCCTCCAGCAAGCCACAGTTCGGATGATAAAGAAAATTAAAATATGTGACCTCCTGTGTAAAACGAACTGATTTCTCCCTCCTTCCCAGCAGTATCAGAATTGGCTGAGGTGGAGCCATGGGTGGAGAGCTGCCTATGCATTGACTACAAGGTCCATCAAGTCTCAAAAGCAGCCACTGCAGCAGAAAGCAGCACAAACCCTCAGGAGAAGCATGGGTGGAACAGAGGTGGGAATTCCACGGGGAAGGATTAGAAGGGATTCTTTCGTAACAATGTGGAATTGGCACAAGGACCCTCAACATCAACATCACCTGGGAGCTTGTTACAAATGTAGATTCTCAGGACTTCCAATTATGATATGCATTTTACCAAAACTCCCCAGGCAATTTGTATGCACGTTTGAAAAACACTGGTCTAAACAAAAACATCTAGGACATCAGAAAAAGGGAGAGAGAGGAAGGGAAGGGAAACGGGAGAAGAAAAGAGGATATTTATTCTCTAGGGATGGCAGTAAGAATGAGAACTGAGAAAAGGCACCAGTGCCTCCAGGTTGCCTGGGTGGCCTTTGAGAGCAGGGTCTGCAGAGGCAAGTGGGTGTGGAGGGGAGAGTTTGTGGTAGGAAGTGGGGACAGTAGGTGCAGGCACTTTGTGTCAGATGGAGCTAGGGAGGATGAGCTTGGTTTTGCTATTTGAGGTCGTGGGTATAGGCGACTTTCAGTTTCCATTTGAGGGAGCCTGGGTAGGTGCATTCCAGATATGCCGAAATCAACGGTGGAGTGATTCATCTCCACTCATCTTCCTACCAAATTCCCCTACTATTTGACACCTTTTCCTTAAGCCTCTGCCTCACGGCCCCCAACCCTCCCCACCAGATGACTTTGTCTCAGTCTTCTCTGAGACTGAGGCCACCAGATAAAGGTTCCCTCAACCTCTCTCTTCTCTATCTCGCTGTTTCTCTACATCTTTACCCTCCTTTTTTGGAGAGGAAAGCCTCCTTCATTCCAAAAGTAACTCCACCGAACCACCGATCCCTCTCTTCCTTACAGACACTTGACCCACCAATCATGCTCTCTCTTGCTCATTTAATTTCTCCCTCACTTTCACCATCTATTCCTAAACCAACAATTAACTCAAGTCTCCCCACTCCTGAAGAGTTCTCATTCAAGCTTGCTTATCTTTTCAGCCAACCTCCACAGCTCTGGAATTTTACACCCGGACCTCTTGGTTGGAACACTGATTTCACCTCCTAGTGATGCACTCACCTCTCAGCCCTTGTTTTCTGGCTTCCTGGCCTGCCTATGTGCTTTTGCCCCTGCTGCACCCTCCCTCTGTTCTAGAACGCTCACACCTCTGCCTGGCAGTGTACTATGTACCTGCCAGGTTTGCAAACCCTGCATCCCTCTCCCTGACCCTCACCTGGAGTGCAACCCTGTGCCAGCCCATAGACCCGCCCTGAGACAGGCAGACCAGAGATAAAGCTAACTTACCTCACGCTCTGAGATGCAGCATTAGCTAAGACTGGCCACTGCTCCAGGTTCAAGTACATCTTTATTGTGGGAACTATTTTGAATCTGATGCGTGGGCCCAGTTTTGGCACCAGCACTGGTTTCATTTTCATGCATCCTATTTTTTGAGCATTTATTATGTGCCAGGCTCTGTGGCGCTACCTACACGTGATCTCACTGACTCCTCCCAGCACCCCGGTGCTGCGGAGCCCTACCGTGAGTAGACCCATGTTATAAGAGGGTTTGAGAAATTTGCCCAAGGTCACACCGTCAATAGATGGTGGAACCATGACGCAAACCAGGCTCTAGGGGCTATGCTTGATAAATAGTTGTAACTTTTAATAAAAGGAAGAGTGGGGGATGTGTATGTGTACGAGCATGGGTATGGGCGTGGGTGTGATGCAGTGATGTTGGGAAAGCTTTCAGGGACCCTGCTCCTCATGCCAGATTTTCTGGCCCTGATCGGCTGCTGCCTGGCTGCCAGGAGCTGTTATTATCACTCACTCCTGTGCCCCTGTCACTGGGCCTGTGGGGACTTGCCCTTCCTTCCTGCTCTTGGCCCTGTGATGTTGACAGCTGTACTGGGAAATCACATGCTGGCTGCTGCCACGCTTATCAGACACAGATTGTACGTGCGGATCTGGACGTCCTGCCCACTCTGTCCCTTGCCTGCCCCTATACAGGCGGTCAGGCCACTTCTAGGCCAGGGCCTTGCTCCGTCTGTTTTACCTCTGTGCAAGTAACTGAGCTTTCTCTATGCTACCACTTCTCCATGGAGTCTTTTCCCTGGTTCTCCCTGACAGAATTCATACCCTCTGTTATATTCCTTTAACTCTTGACTTATGCTCTCTTTCTGGCTTTTTCACCTGTCTTGTTAACTCCTTCTAATATTTAATCTTCTTTTTTTTTCCAAATTTAAATATTTGTGTATTGAATTAATTAGGACATACTCCTTCAAAACAACTATGGAACAAAAAAAGCTCGAATCGTTAAGTGTGTTGGGGAAAAATGAGTCACTGGAAGTAGAAATCTACCAGGAGAATAAAAACAATGATAATGAGAACAATAATAGCCAATAAGCAATATTTTTAACATGCTTTACAATTACCAAACACCAGACTCATTGTCTGGCCCTCGCTGTCCCGGAAGATGCGCTCTGTGACTCACTGAAAGCCACATAGCAAGTATAATGGTGACAGGACTCAACCCCCAGGCTCTCGCTTCAAATCCTATCTTCTTCCTAAAATCCCTTTTAAAGAAAAGATTTCTGTCTCATCAACCAGCTCATCTGGGTCATTTGAAAACCTCAAGCAGAAATTTCTCAGGTCAGCATTATGTGTTCTCCAAGAGCAAGCATCTTCAAACAGAAACCAAAAACAATGAAAACCAAATACCAATGGCTTCTGGCTTCTCTTCAGTGGTAGCGAGTCTTAGTTCTTTTTCCTTATTCCATGTGAACTCTTATAACCCCCAAGGGGTGTTGTGGGCTTTCTAATGGTGGAGCAGAGACATGAGCTTAGGAAATGCAACCTTCTCCTTCCTCCCCTCTACCAATGCTAAGTACACCGTCATGCTCTTACATTTTATTCACTTTGAATTTAAAGTCAATGAGACCATAAAGGACCAGTTTTGTATTTTGTTGTCTTATCCCCCTGCAGCTTCCATAGCAAAACTAAATATGTGGAACATCAAGTCTTTATGAATCTCACCTCCACCAAGAGAACTGAGTATGCACTTTTTGAGGACTTCAGTTTATTCAAGATGATGAGACAACTTTAGAAAAAAAAATTCCCTTAATATAAGAAGTCTATAGGCCAAATGGACTTCCCTTTCTGGTCTAAATGTCATGTTTGTGAAAGTGGTGTGGTATAAAGAGCAAAGTATGGAAATGAAAAATTATGCCTCTGCTGAATAAACCAGACTCTTAGCTGCCTGATTTGCTGCCCCTCCTGGTTTGCTTCTCCCTCTCATGGCTGGTGCCTTCTCACCTCTCAGGTCTCCACTCAAATTATCACCTCCCAGGAGATACCTCCTAAAATTGCTCTTTCTCCATTACTTTTTAACCCCTTTTCCTCCTCCTCATTATTTTATTAATAGCATTTATCACTATCTGGCATTTTATTTGTTTATTTATTTATTGTCTGTTTCCTTCTACTAGAAGATAAGACCTTTATGTGAATTTGTCTTAATTATTGCTGTTTTCCCAGAAACCAGCTTCCTGAATTCAATTCCCTGAATAAACATTCAGGACGCCACTTATAAATAAAACAATTCTATTTTTTCTTCATATGTTGGAGAAACTGCAGGATCTAGGGATACCATTAAAGATAAATAGGAGGCCAAGGTTTGTTCATTGCTAAGGATTTTCCACTGCAGACACTACAGAGAAGGGTCTCTTCATTCAGAATTTTTCTGTTTTCTCAGCATCACAAACACAGTATTTGGGTAAGAGAGAAAAGTCCAATAAGTCTGCATCTTATCTCAAATGTCAAAGAAAAGAAAGTGAAACAGAGAAACATTTGTTCCAGATTTGTTGGAAAGATTCTAAAAAACTCAGCGCCTGAAACCCACTCTGTGGGTTCCTTTTAATGGTTCAATTTGGTTTTTAAACCTTTTTCTCATCAGAGCTGAGGAAGAAAGTAAGATTCATTTACTCATTCAACAAACAGCTCAAATATCACACCTCTGAAAGGTTTCCCTCATCGTAAGTTCTAATGGAATACCCCCCACCCTTCTATCATTTTCTAGTTTATTATACTCTGTTAATTTCCTAGGAGTACTTATCTCTATCTGAAGTTATATTTTTATTAATGTTTTACATATTCATTGTCTGATTCTTCCTGGTAGAACATAAGCTCCATGAGAGCAAGAGTCTTGCCTCTTCTCCACTGATGCTTCTCCAGAACCTAAGAGTTTTCAACACATGGAAAATTCTCAACAGGCAGCTGTTGAATAAATGAAGGAATGAAGTTGCAAGGGCTCTGTGAAGGCTTTCTTGACAGCTCTGGCCTCATTTTGACATTCTTGCTTTTCTGAATACTCTTGTATCCATCGTTCTTCCCCATCACCAGGAATTTAGTCTCTAGGGTTCTCCTCCCTAACAGCTGTACAGTACCACTGAGTCCTTTGCTGCTTCATTACACCAAACTAGCATAAACACAAGCTCGTTGGTGATTACTTCACACACTCCTATTTTGTTTCCCCAGCAACACTGTAAGCTTCCCACAGAGAAGGCCTATGTCTTAGGCTAAGGAACAGAGAAGGAAGAGAAGGGTTTTGAAAAAATGATAATGAAGTGAGTTTTAAAAATACTAAATTTGTATGCCTATGGTATATGCAGGTAGAAATGTCCAACAGACAGTTTATGTGTATGGATCTGATGTCAGAAAAGAAGTCTAAGCTGAAATCATTCATTTGTAACTTGTCAACATCTGTTCAGTATGACTAACGAGTTGAGTGTATGCGCTCACTCCGGGAGAGAGCAGACATTGAGAAGATGAGCAACAAAGGGCAGAGCCACAGCACTGCCACCAGGGCCAGGCAGAGGAAGGAGGATGAGAAGGGCCCATGCCAGCGGTAGGAGGGGGACCAGAACACTGCATCTTGTGGATGCTAAAACGTGGACACTCTCAAGATGGTAGAGAATGGTCAATGACGGCAAGTGTCACAAAGAATCCAAGTCAGAAAAGACTGGAAAATGGCCCCTGGATTTGGTAGTGAGTCTTGCTACAGCAATTTCACCTGAGGAACGAGAATGGAAGCCTGATTGAGAGGGACTGAGAATGGACTTTACTGGAAGATGAGTAATTCAGCAAAGTGAGTCAAGACAGTGCCCTTTACAAGCTTAGCTTTGAAGACAAGGAGAAAGATAGGCTGGTACCTAAATCTGAGCTTCTGTGGAAAATAAATTGAGTTTAGTACTCAAAAGGTGGTTTCAAATTGTGCATTTGAAATGTGTACAGTTTATTGTATACCAATTATACCTCAATAAAGTGTTATTTTTAAAAAGCACATTTTAGAATTTCACAAAATATAAGTATCTTCTCATTTGAGAATAAAATTTCAAATTCATAATAACATATTAAGATATTTTCTGATATATAAATGAGAAAAATCCAGTATAAGGAAAAAACCAGAAACAGGTAAACTAATACTCCTGGTTTACAAATAATAGTATGAAAAAAATCAATAGTTACCAGAAGAACTTTTTTCTTATGGTAGGGAGCAGAAAAGCATTATGACCTGGAATAGCCAGCATAGAAAAAGGAGTGGAATTATGTTATTTTAGACCTATCTAAGAGACTAGAAAATGGACTAGATCATGACCCAAATCAAGGCAACTACAAGCCAAATTAAGACCTCCAAGAAAGGCTCAAAGAGTTTCCTGAGCACAGATGAAAAGGCCTTAATGTCATCAAAGCTTCACTTAGGGTCATAATGAGAGAAAAAACATGTAGATATACATTGGGTAGAGAAGGGAGAATAACATCTAAACTAAATATTGGTCCTTTTCCAAAGATTCAGCAATTATCCTACCAGAGTCCTAAAAACTGAAGGGAATAAAATGCCAAGGTTTAAACAATTAATAGTTAGTAAACTCAAAGGTGAGACAGGTAGACAAAACTGAAGAGAAATATTAACTCAGTGAAAGCTGGTTTTTCAGAATGCAGCCATCTAGAATTCTCTCTACAGTGTTTTCATGTGGAATAGAAAAAAATGACAAATAGAAAGTCAGTAGATTAAATACTAATGTGTACAGTCTTTTATACTTTTCCTCACTGGATCCTTAAAATAATTCAGAGAGGCAGGCAGTGTGCCAGAGTGGCAGTAGGCCCCCACTAACCCCTGAGTGATATTTATCTTTTGTGTTTTCACACAAATGGACCTTGAGAGGTAATGTTTTTCCTTTGACCTGTCCTGTTTTCCCACAACATTATCCAGGGAAGCAGATTTATCAGAGACTGAAAATGCAATAGAATAAGCAGGGAAAAGTGGAGAAGAGGCATTGTATATCTGTTGAAATGTGTATCATCACCTTATTACTTTAAAAAATATATCTAAGCATTAAAGATAAGTGATATGGTTACCAACTTACTAATTAGAGAACTAGACAAGAGGCTAAGTGATGTAATCATCCTATTCCAGATTGCAACTCGTGATTAGAAAAGCAACTTCCAGTACCTGCCACAGAATTAGTAGAGAGTCATTATGATGTTCTATACCCCTGTGACCTCAAGGCAACCAGTGGGAAGTGACGGTCATGAAAGCATGATGATTCATAAGACCTGACAAGGTATTCAGCATCAACTTGGTATCCAAGGTACTAGCATCTTCAGCTATTCATCACTCTTCCCATTTCTCCCAACCCAATCCTGTCTATCTCCCCTAAAATAATAGCTAGTATTCACAGAGGACTTACTAACCATTGTTCTAAGCACTTTTCATGTACTAAGTCACTTAATTATCACAACTCTATGAGTAGGTGCTATTTTTTGCATATTCATTTATAGATGAAATTGCCATGACACAAATAGGTTAGGTAATCTACCCAGCTGGCATGTAGCTGGTGAGTATGAGAGCACATTCAAGCCCAAGCAGTCTAGAATCAGAGCTCTCATTCTCAATCACTAGGCAATACTGTCTTTTATTTCAGATCATAATCATCTCTCTTCTGGACTATTACAACAGCTTCCTAGCTGCTCTCCATTCAAGTTACCTCTTTTCACATTATTATTTTTTATTATAAAAATAATATGCAAATACATTCTCCAGGTAAAATATTATAATAGCATGAATCAGACAAAACCCCTTTTGGCCACCAGCTGCAATCCCAAGTTTCTCCCCAGGGTCTGGTGTGTCTCCTTCTAGATGTTTTTCTGCATACGTATATACCTTTAAAAATATTCAGTATTGTTTGACAGATTTTTAAATAAATTTTATTATATTAATTTGCAAATGTTTAATTAATCTCTACATTTTCATGGGCATGCTAAATCAAAACAGTGTGACCTTTAAAAGAAGAAAAATCCATTCCCTTTCTTGAAAAACTACCCCCACCCCAAATGGAGATGGTACAACCCTGTTGAAGTGCTCTACTACTCCCCTTTTAGTATCAGTGAAATCAAGCAAGTCCCCCAGAGGAAAAGACTAGGAAAACTAAAGGAGCAACAGGTTGAGTGGTATATACAGAGAAGGATGAGGAGAACAATTTTATAGCAGCTCACCCGTGGATGAAACAGTCCATGGATGAGGGCATCCTCATCTGGAGATTTGCCATGCAATGAAGCCAGATCCACTTCTGTGTAAATAACGAGAATATCAGGTTACTTGTGCATCTCATTCCAGTGGCAACCTGGCATATCAGGATAACATTATGTTTCCACTCACTGAACTAGTCCCTTCGTGGATGTGAATGTGTTTACCTCTTTACTTGTCTACTGTTTCCAGAGTATAAGAATTGCATCTCTCTTCTGCTGCAGTACCATCACTTAGCTCAGGACCTGGCACGCACTTGGAGCTCAATAAATATTTGTTGAATGACTGAATAAAGCCAAAGGTGTGTGATTAATTCTGATTATCAAGGTTCCATGAATTTTCTACCTTGACTTTTTGAAGCTTCAGAAGACAGAATGATTTGATCACCCACGGCCATTGTACATTGATCTAAACAGTTATAGATCTACAGCAGACACTAATAACAACCCACCTAAATTATACCTACCTATGGCAGGTAGGTATAATTAAGAGTTAACAAATGTCACCATATGCTTGCTGTGTGACCTTGGGCAATTTTCTTAACCTCTCTCTTCAGTTTCCTTCTCTGTAATAATGAACACAATCAAACCTTTAAGATTTAGTGAGGACTAGGTGAACTGATACATAAAAGCATCTAATAATGTGTGAGACACTGAGTGAGTCCTCAGTAAATGTCAGCCCTGTGCCTATGTCTCCTTCTGCCCACTCGCCACCCCCTTCCTAATAATAAGGCTTTGAGTTTATTTACCCTGATAAGCATTTCTCTTCTCTCATTTCCATTTGTGGCAATCTGGGCAACAACTTCTTTCTTTTCCAGTGCTGACCTACTGTTTGGTTGGAATCAGTCCCAGGGCTCTGGGCTCTAGAGACTGCCGTTAGACTACGAAGCATTATGGATCAAATCCAAGTGCTACAGCATATAATGGCTCTGGCCACTAAAAAACAAATGCAAACTGTTTTAGCTATTTTATGGAGTGCAGTACATACCCAAAAGTTTATAATAGGGTTACCAAATACGGTGTTCTAAAACTCAAAAAATCATCCAAAAATTACTCATCTCCTCATAGACATAACTTGCTACGTTGAATATTAAAACAGACACCTCGCTCTTGAGTCTAAAGTTTTCTCCAAAGTTCTCACAATTATAATTTCAAACCAGTGAATGTTATTCAAACAGGGAAAGACAGAATCTTCAACGTACTTTCACCCTGTGAGACTCTTTATCCAACTCCTACCATATCTGCTTCCTCAAATTCTTTTAGATCTACCTAAAATCCCCTTATTTACAAAGTCTTAGAGTCTCAGAAACACTTGCATTTATTCTGTCATGTACACACCCTAACAAGTCATCCTAGGGCTTTAAAAAGAATTTAAGGAGACTCAGCTAAACACAATCCTTCCCCTTTATAAGTCTTGCTTCTCTCCAGCATTTAAGAACATCTTCCCACAAACCACTGGGGCAGAACTACTGGGTCGCTGCCTGAATGATCTCCTAGCAATTAGACGTGTCTTTAAGGCATGATATCCATTACTTCTCCTTCATCCTGCATTACAACTTGAACAATGCCCGGCTCAATAAAAGCAGTGTTTCTACTATCCTGGTTAGGTTCCAACCTCAGCCTTCAAGTGGAGATCTGTCTGGGTAGCTTATAAATCTCGTTTAAAAAAAAAAAAGAAGTTCTTACTTTGAGACCTGGGGAGTGTCAAGAATTGTTGGAGTATTTTCTTCATGTGCCCTTCGCCTAAAGATTACATCTTTTGCTCAAAGATTTAACAAGAGCCACCCGGTTAGAATTATAGTCAATAGGATTAGCTAAGCATACTACACCCCAAAGACGAGCAGCAGCTGGATTACTGTGCCACAGCTCACCTATTTGTAAGAGATGATCTCAGAGTTCCTTATTCACAGAAAACTCAAAACCCTGAGGAATTCATACACCACTCACGCATCATTACAAAAGAACTCCAAAGTGGAAATTAATATCTAGATGGGTCTGAATAGGCCTGGGAAGAACCTTATTTTCTCACTTCTGGATTCTGGCTAGCTAAGCCTCAGTCCTGAGGGCCAAGTAATTGCTGGGAGGAGGGGTGAGGGGACCCACTCAGGGGAGTTATTTCAGGACCTAGATCTTTCCATTGCCCCGATCATCCTTCATGTGTCATATATCTTTCCAAGGCTTGGTTCCCACCTGTAGTGAAAAAATGCCTGAGAATCTTAAAGTACAGTGTGTTTTATAATACCATTAATTCCTTAAAGCAGCTTGTTAAAGTACCTTAATTCTTGAAGGATGGAAACGAGACAAAGAGAAACACAAACTACAAAATTCATCCTCAGACTAGTTCATCAGCTGACTGGTTGACTATAATATTCCATTAATAATAAGATAAGGCAAAGATGAAAACAATCACTGGGAATAAGCACATTTCAAACTGACAAAAGTCCCAGATCATTTAAAATGGTAAATTAAAATTTAGATCTCCGATCTCTCTCTCTCTCTCCCCGTCTCTCTCTCCCTCTCTCTCTCCTTCTCTCTCTCCCTCTCTCTCTCCCTCTCCCTCTCTCTCCCTCTCTCCGATCTCTCTCTCTCTCCCTCTCTCCCTCTCTCTCCCTCTCTCTCTCCCTCTCTCCGATCTCTCTCTCTCTCCCTCTCTCCCTCTCTCTCTCTCTCTCCCTCCCTCTCTCCGATCTCGCTCTCTCTCTCTCTTTTTTAAAAAGCAATTTTGTCCCAACCCCAACACAAGTTAAACCACTAAAACCACTTAAATTATAGTGATGAAATCATAGCTTTTGGAGTTGAGATCTGCTTTGCACCATTCCAAGGAAACCCAGCTACACCTTTAGAAAACTTTGTTCCTTTTTTGACCATGCAATGAATTTTAATAAACAGTCCATTATTTTGTTGCAGTCTTTCTCCTGGTGGTGAGGGGTGAGTTTGGGAGGGGTGGGGCAGAGGTTGGGAAATTTGCGAGTGAAGCATTTTTTCATACCTCGATTAAAATGGTTAATTAGGTGCAACAGAGATTCCTTACATGCTACAGAATTATATCAAATCCTTATGTCAAACTCCTTAGTTGTGAGGAGAGTTCACTCCCATTTTAAATGATGTTCTTTAGATTTGCCATTTGGTAATACTGAAACTAAAAAAAAGCTCAGGAGAAAAAAACAAACTCAAAAAACCCTGACAGTTTGAACATACCATCAATTTTTCAAGGGCAAAGACTAAGACTCCTTCTCATACAAGTCAACATAAAACACTTTGGGGGCAGTTAGGAGAATTATCTGCTTATGATATCAACCCTAGAAATGTCCCTGTAAACATCCTCACTGATAATTCTTCATCCACCAGTTTCTTACAACCAACAAGACCCAATTCAGCGGCTACCACAAGTGGCCCAAACTGCCTATAGGAAATTATGCAAGTTTCTCCTCCTAAGAAATGCCGCCAAAAAAAAAGGTAAAAAAAATCTTGGACCAGAAGAATTGGGTCACAGGATGAGAGAGACACCACTTTCTTCAATATTATTAATTCTTGATTTTTAAGGAAACATGGTTCCCATTAGGATAAGAGAGTTTCTTAAATGTGACCTACATTCAAGCGTAATTATCTTTCTTTCCCAATTGGCAAACATACACTGTATAACCTCGTTATAAAATCCCGTAATTAATACAGTTTTGAATGTTAAGAGCCAAATTATCTGACCTAAAATGTAGTAAGGTATATAATAGTTGAAGACTATCAGAATAGTCTGACTCTACCTTAGGCTTGCCCCCGATGTTTTGAAACAATAGCTCTTCCTTTATACAACATGACTTATTTTATCAGTGGAAGTTATCCATGAGTTCACTGGGAGAAGTTAGGAATGCTACATCCTTACTAAATATTCAGAAATAGTTTTAAATATTATTTTAAAAGTACAACCAAGAATAGAACTAAAACAACACATGAAGCTTTATGGCAGTAGGAATTTATTCTGTAGACAGATTACATTATTTATTTATGCTGTTGTATTTATTGGGTTTTATTACGTGGTATCTAAGAGACATATTGTGTCTTCAGAGAAAAGGACTGAAAGGTTTGGATCTACGTACCAGGCCAGCACTCACCAGCTCTCTGATCTTAAGCTTATCACTCAAATCCATTTCTCATCTGTAAAATGGAGTTGTGGCAATATCTATTCCACAGTGTTGTTTTAAAGAACAAATATAATCATTTGAAATAATTAATATCTCAAAAGGATTAAATAAATTTTGGCTTGTTAGTCTACCTTCACATATTAAGAAAATAGCCAGAGAAATGACACATGCTAAAAGATATCTTAAATATGTCCACTGAAAATACATTTTTACAAATGACATGGGCTATAAATAAATACTGAAATGCATTTAGAAATTTCAGATCATACAAATATGCATTCAAAAATTAACATGGACTTCCAGTTAAAGATGACAGATTGTACACATGTATTTATATTCTTTTCCATCCAGAAGCCCATTAAAATGTCAATGAAGAATGTAAGTAGGTATAAACTCATAAGATAAGAATATATAGTGGTCATTAGCTCATAGAAGACTTAAATTTTTGGAAGATGACAAGTAGATGTAGATATACTAACAGATGAAAGGCATATAAAGAAGTGAGCTTAGAGTAAAATGAAAGGGAAGTAGCTGGTGTAGTAACAGAGATGGAAATAAGCTGCCAAGAAGAACCACTGAGATGCTCAGAATTCTGAAAATGCAGATACAACAGGGGAGGGAATGACACATAAGACTGAAAAATAGAGGAAATAGATCCAAATTCTGTTTATGGGACAGCTGATTTCATCACTATGTAAATCACAAACCAGTCATGGTGTTTGCCTTACTTTAAAATGTGAACAAAAACCAAAGATTCCCATACATTTGAAAAAGTCCCCAATGTGGGAGATTCTGACCAAAATAAACAAACAGAAATACTGATTCCAAAATAAAAAGATATAATGTGAAGAACAGAAATTTTTACAGAAACTCTAACATCCTTAGAAAGATTCAAGAATACATTGCAGGGCTTCCCTGGTGGCGCAGTGGTTGAGAGTCTGCCTGCCAATGCAGGGGACACGGGTTCAAGCCCTGGTCTGGGAAGATCCCACATGCCACGGAGCAACTGGGCCCGTGAGCCACAATTACTGAGCCTGCGCGTCTGGAGCCTGTGCTCCGCAACAAGAGAGGCCACGATGGTGAGAGGCCCGCGCACCGCGATGAAGAGTGGTCCCCACTTGCCACAACTAGAGAAAGTCCTCACACAGAAACGAAGACCCAACACAGTCATAAATAAATAAATAAATAAATAAAAGAACGTGAATTTCTTTAAAAAAAAAAAAAAAGAATACATTGCATCCATAAGACAAGAACAGGATAGTATGAAAAAAGAACAAACAGATTAAGAAGGAACCTTGATTTAAAGAATATGAGTGCCAAAGGAAAAAAGAAAAAGAAATTTTAGAATACAGAATTAAGAAATTCTCCCAGAAAATAAAATTTTAAAAGACCAAAGGATCAAATCAGGAGAATTAATAGATAATTATTAGGAATTATGGAAAATGAGTAGCAAAAATGGAAGGGAGAAAATTTTTCATTTGATTAATACAAGAGAATTTTGTATAGCAGAAAGATTTAACACTTCAGATTGGAATAGCCCACCAATGGTTGTAAAAAGGCCTCCATCGATGATTGTTCCCGAAAGAAAAAAAGCAGAAAGAAAAAGCAAATCATCAAAGAATGAGAATCAAGCTGGCATGAAACTTCACATCAGCAATACTGATGATTAAGAAAAAGGAACACTGCCTTTGAAATTCTGAGGAATTTTACATTTTCTATACCTAATTAAATTATTATTCAAGTGTGAACTTAGATCACACTTGCATGTGCTGATTTTCACACATTCAAACAATCAGAAAAGTTGCATCTCACATATCCTTTCTTAGGAATTTTGATGAGTATGTACTGCTGCAAAAAGAAGTAAACAAAGAAAGCAAAGGACTCGAGTTCCAGAAATGAGGAAACAAAAGTAACACCAAGATGATCACTATTAGCAGGCCTACATAAAAAGTACAGGTAAGAGTAGCAAGATGAAGAGCTTCAAAGGAAAGCAGTTTCTGGAAAAATTTAACAAAATCTCTGAATGGTCAAAAAAAACAAAAATTAGAACACGAGAAAGGGAAGTAGTATAAGAAAAAAAAGGCAATTAGAAACTCCAGAAAAATTAAAAGTTGTACAAGAAGTATAATACACTATGTGATACTGCAATCAACAAGATTGAGCCTCAATATAAACACTATTATTGGTTTACAATTTTAGAATCAACTGATAGACAAAGATGGTAGAATGATGATGAGAGAGAAGTCAAATGTTAATAACCTTGACATTGTAGAAATACAGATTACAAGAGGTACAGATTAGGAGGGAGAAATGGGAGAGGAGAATTGAAAAGATGGGGACACAAAATAAACTCTCTTGTTAAAAGAATAAGTGTTTCACTTAAAGTTGTAAAAGGAATAAGTATTTTATCTAAAATTGCATAGGTAATCAATAAAGATCTAAAGTAGAGATATGACTAAAGGAGGTACTGAATGACTTAATCATGTTACATTCTCATCTATCTGCATAGGAAGACAACATATAATACCTAAAACTAATAACCCAAGATTTAGCAGTATAAGAATATTGCTTAGAGATATAGAGGTAAAGAACCAAAGGAAAAAATACTATAAAAGTTAAAATTTATATCTGAGAAGAGACTGAAGATAAGGAGTAGACAGAGAACTACTGCTTTTTAGTGCAAGTGCTTTTATCTTTTTTGTTGTTGTTACCATGTGTGGTTTTTGTTTTGATAAAAGTTTTTAATTATTAATGTAAAAATACAAATGTATAAATTTTACTAAGAAATGTGTGATCCACTATTATGCACATATTGATCAAATTTATGTAAACATTAAGGGACAAAGTCTTCTTCTACAATATATTTAATTATATTTAATGCTGAATTTGATTTCAGAACGGGGAGATGCTCTCTTTATTTTGATAAACAGATGCTAGCCAACCATCAAGCGTTCCAAACCCAGCAAGATGTAAAGTATCTTCAAATATCCCCTCCATTTGGAGACATCTGTGCTCATTGATTTACAATGTGCACGGACTGCCTGATTATTTTATTATGACATTTGTTACTGCAGGAATTATTCATTAACATTCACTAGCAAGCTGAGAACACGTGGGGCTGATATCTTGATTCAGAACCCTAAACCTAAAAGGAATATAAGTACTTGGTAAATTTAGAAGCAGATTCTACTCTACAAACATCACCCTTCTTCATCTACCTTTCACAGACATTTATCACTACCTACAGGTGCATTTTGCATGGAATGTCCTTTGTGAGCAGCAGAGAACAAAGGGAGTTTCCTGTAAAATGATGCTGAAACATGATCATTGATGTCTATTATCTTGCCAGAACCTTGCCTATTGAATATCGTCCCCGGCTATTATTCAGATATTGTTTCTTTGGATGGGTAAGACAAAGATGGGAAGTCCACTTAAATGCTCAAACAGTACCCTCTGCTGGTTGAGTTTGAGCTGAAGACTTGATTTGTAACAGGGCTTAGTCACACTGACAACACGTGGAAAAAAGAAAAGAAAGCAAGTTAAGGCAAACACAAAAATCAACTAATTTTAGTTACATATAAGGAAACTGACATTGGAGGCATCATATCACATATATGATGCATATGTACTTTATTAAATCTTAATAGAATGCTTTGCTCTTGCAAAAAGTATATATTATAATTAGGGATTTTGCATATTACATTCAAATTCTCTGCTTTACAAAATGGTTCATCACAAGTTCCCCCAGTGAGTGTCTCTAGTGCTCTGAATGTGTGGTGTGATTTACACTCTGTCTTGTGGGAACATGTTAATTGTATAAAGTAAAGTGGTTTCTTTCATCACAGCCTGGGACTCTTATACCATACCAGAGATGTCTGCATTACTTGACATGTTTATAAATGTTTAGGAGAAGTTCAAAATTAATTTGTGCTGTCTTGCTAATACGTAAGGAACAGTGGTTTGGAGATGGCAAGATTAATTTATCTGACCAAGGAAGGAATAAGTAACATATGTTTCTGGGACAAGGGCTATCTTATGATCTATCGTGCTTAATATAGTAGAAATGCTTAATAAATTGAGTAGCAATTAAAAACAGGTACTGTCCTACATTTAGAAGTGTAGAACCAGCATTTTTTATACCTTTGACTAAAAATCAAATGTATATTCAGCTGTCCATGCCTATCATGGTGGGGGGTTCACAATGTATAAAGCATGTCCTATTCTCACTAAGGATTTGCAGTTGACAAGAAAGTCAACATATTTTAGGCCATTAAATAGTGGTACACACTGCTAGTCTTTTTTCTGTTTCCTCCAAAGTAAGAGTGGGAGGAATTTAAATGCCCACAGGCACCAAGAAATACGGTACATGCTGAGTTTGAGGAAAAGCTCATGGTTCTTTTGGTCTATCTTTCATTTATTAACAAGACAGGGTTACAAAGAAATAATTCTCCAGTATAAGAAATGCAACAGTGCAAACATGATGACAGGTAGTAACTGAAGCTTGCTTCAGCATCGGGGAGACAATAATGAGTAGGAAGACTGATGAAATGGAGAGTGTGCGCCCCACCTAAACTGATCATACATTCATTGATTGTCACTGTCGCCATGAAGCCCTGAGGGCCAAGGGTTTGTCAGATCTTATACTTTTTCAAAAGGAGCTTGAAGTCAGAATATTTACGCAACATTTCCTCTTTGAGGCTCAAAATTTTCCAGAAGAGTCTGTGAGCCAAAACAAACATCTACAAACTAAATTTATCCCCCAGGCCAGCAGTGTCTAGTGACCACAGACTAAAAGTTCTTTCCTTCTGCTTCAGGCCTTTGCACATGCCCTTCATTCTGCCAGTAATTTTCTTCTCCCATTTCCTCTCCCTTCCTCGCAGTTAACTACACTCATCTTTCTGGTATTTACTCAGTCACTATTGCTCCCAGAAAGTCTTCCCTGATCTGCTAGATTAGGTTAGGTCCCCTTGTGATGGACTCTCCCATCTTTCTGTGCCTTTCCATCATAGCACATAGCACGGTTTGTCATTTTATGTTTATTTGTGTACTTATTTGATTTTTTTCTCCTCCACCATGAGACAGGCAGGGCCATGTCTCTTTTGTTCAGGAGCCTATTGCCCATCCTAAGGTAGGCATTAGAAAGTAGTTGCTGAATAAGCAAATAATGACTTTAAAGTAATTCTTCATAGGTATACCTGGAACTGATCATCTACAATTAATATCACATGATCCCTTAGGTTCGGGCTTTGGAAGCAGAAAGGTCTGGGTCTGAACCCCAGATAGCTCACCTACTGTCTGTGTGATGTAGTTGCTGAATCTCCGTGAGTCTGTTTCCTCATTTAAAACGTGGAACCTCCTAGATTTGTGCAGAGGCCTAAAGATAATGCATTCATTATACAGTGCAAACACGTAGTCAGTGCTCAAAAAATGTTGTTATTATTGCCACTAACACTAACAGTCAGTCTAGTCACACTAGGTGGCCCATATCCCCCTGGTGCAGTGGCGAGTGTCTGGCAAGTCTGAGCTAACAGGCCCACTGCTGTGCCTTCGGCCTCAGAGCAACACCCCTACCCCTACCCCCCAGCAACAGCACTATCCTACCAACCAAGCTAATCAGCATTCAGAGAAATCAGGCCTGGAAGAGGTCTTACAACCCAGTGTCTTGATCATCAATTTTTTTTTTGAAGTCAGAAACACTTATTCACCACTGATCTTTCCAGATTATGTAACTGATCTTAATAATCCGCCCCTTAAGAATGCTTGATACGTATCTCAGGCACACCTGCCAGGAATGAGTTATGAACTTAAGATGGATCAATGAACATATTATTCCCAGGGTAGGACACATGATCCTTGATTTAGAAAAACTGGGAAGGAGACACTATGGTGTGTGTCATGGAAAGCAGGGAAGATTGGAGCCAGACTCACCTGCATTCAGAGTTTTTGTCACCAACCAGCTCTGTGATCTTGGACAAGTCCTTAGAACAGGTCCTTGCCTGTAAAACTAACCCCATGACACCTGCTCGGAGCACTGTTTTGAATATTAAAGATAATATGTGGGAAAGAGTCTGGCATGGAAGAGGTGCCCAATGAATGACGGTTATGTAACAAAAGGGAATCAGAGCACTGAACTCACACCTCACCCCCACCTCCCCACCTATTAAATTTTATTTAACAGAATTAAATAAAATTCTATTGTATTTACACAAAATAGCACAGACCACAGCAGGCTGGATTGTACACTGTGAATCATAGGATTTCAAACTTATAATGGAAGAAATAGCACAATCTTTGGAAATTTATGGATAAACTGGGCCAAAAGTTTGACTGCCATGTACAGCTCTTCATCCTCTATGTTCACAGAAAAGCAGGGAGAAATCTGAGGCCACAAATAGCGCTTCCCTGGAAGGCGGGCCAGGAAACCAGCATTCCCTAGTCGCTGTCCCACTGCAATCTCTGTCTCCAGCATTTGCCTTCTGAAGTCAAGCTGATCTGGCACATCTGGTGACTCATTTCTGTACCACTTTGTAACAGAATGTCCATAAGTTTCACCCGTCATCTTTTTAATTTGTTTATTTATTTTCACTGTCTCACACTAGCCTCCTTGGCTCTTAGCCTCCCCTACACACTGAGCCCAATACAGGTTATCATCACGTCCTATTCTGGGCGTCTGTGGTTCTGGGTTCTGCCCACATGGCAGCACTCCCTGAGTCTGACCCGGTACCTGCTTGTCATCCTAAGAACACAGCACCGTTGTCTGATTTATCTGTTTTCCCAGCAACTGGTACACAGTAGGTGCTGGTATCCACCTACCAAAGAAACTAATTGTGGCTGATTTAAGCAAGAAAGGAATGTATTCAAAGGATGTTGAGTAGTTCCCTGAATCACTAGAAAGCCTGAAGATGCAAATTCTAGATCTTTGTGTCTAGAAACCGAGGCCCCAAATAGCACCCAGCATTCATCAGGCAAAACACTTCTTCCCTCTCCCTCCGCTCTTTGGTAACAACTTCCCAGTTTAAAATCCAGGACAGCTCTCCAGGCCTGCCTGCAGGGGAAGTGGGAAAGTAGATATCTAGCATTTTCAGCTTCTCACATGAGAGATGGCCTCTGGCCCAGCAAGACTTAAAAGGTAAAGAATTCCTACATAGGATAAGGTTCAAATGTAGGGCAGCCAAAATTAGAATATGGCAAATCATTACTGCACCAACTTCTTAGCGTTGACTTCTTAGCATTCAGGACACACAAATTATCTGATGCGATTGGGATTTTTTACTGCTCACTACAGCACCAGAAAATTACATGCTCACTACCTGTTTACTGGAATAAATAAATGAACGATGAATCTAATGCCACATAGTCTCTTTCTTCCTGGGTTCCCATGACATCCACATCGATTCCTTCTTTGTCCTGAACTTTGAAAGTGGCCCAGACTCACTGTGCCCTACAGAGTGGACACCGAGGACCACCAGCTGTGGGCACAGCAGCCACGCTCACTGCCGTCCCTTCAGCCTGGCTGGCACCAGCCCCAGGGCTGCCTGGCTTCCCCCTCTGGTTTTCTCTTTGCCATTATTCCCTTGCCCTTTGGACTTGATGACTGCATTTGGCTCACTTACTTTTTGACCCTGGACACTTTGTAGTTTCTCAACAAGGGTGCAGAACAATTCTTTGTTGAGCAGAACTGCCCCATAGGTTGCAGGATTTTTAACATTCCTGACTGTTTTCATTAAATGTTAAGACTATCGTACAGTCTTGGTGACAACCAAAAAATGGATACACCTTTCCAAACTGTCCCTAGTTTGTGGTGGGAAGTGTGGGGATAGCATGATCCTCAGTTGAAGCCCTGGGAACAGAGTGTTCAAGTCTTCAAACACCAAAAATATAAATGAGGAATCAATGAAGGAAGATGGTTGTCCAAGCCCTTAGTCAGAGCTTTCCTGAGATACAGAGTGGGTGGATTTGCATAAGGAGGGATATTCTTGCTTCTATTGGGAGGGGAGGAGAGAGGAAAAGATGGAAGGAGGGAAGAAGGGAAGGAAAAGGAGGGAGGGAGGGAGGAAAAATACCAGGACACCTTTGTGGAACACTAAAGAAAGTCATGAATTTGATAACACTGTGGCAAAAAGAGAAGGAATTAGAACGAATCGACGGGGCACAGGGAATGACTTTCTCCAAAAAAAGGAGCCAAAAATGAATCTTTCAGTAAAGTCACACACTCTGGCTAATGAGAAGAGAGGAAGACAAGCAGAACTAACAGAAGGTGATTTGCAAGATCACCTGCACCTTCCAAAGATTTGAAGAGTTTTCTTGGAAATGAAGTATTTTATTTTTTTGGATATAGATACAAAGAAAAATACTGAGAGAAGAGATATTGTCCTCAGTCCTGTCACATAGTAGGGCATGTAACTTGGTCTTTGTGGTTTATTAAAATCCCTGAGTGCTCCCCAGGAGATGTTATAAAATTCTCAAACTCTGGTCTTAGGCACTGTCTCCCACTGGCAGGCCCCTTCCTTACTGGGATAAACAACCCAATACTGGTACTGACTGTGCACACACCTATTTGCCCTCACCATTCTTGTAAATGACATCGTAAATTTTTTAAATATTGAAAAAATTAAAAGTTCCATTTTAAAAAATTCTAATAGTAATATTTGTTCACAGAAGAAAAATTTAGAAAACCTACATAAGGAAAAAGAGGAAATATAAATCACCCACTACCCAGAAATAATGATTGTTAACATTTTGTTGTATATGCTTACAGATATTTCCTATGCATGTATGTGTGTCCACACACACACACACACACACACACACACACACATCCTCATGATCATTCCGAGCACTATTTTGTAACCTGCTCTTTCCGGTGGTATCTTTTACATCAACCAATATAGCATAGAATGGTAACATTTTTAATGGCAATATAGAATTCCATTACATGATTGTACATAACTTTCTTAATCAATATATTATGTTTGACACATAGGCTATTTCTAATTGTTTTGCTATTGTAAACAATGCTGTGATGACCATCCTTAGCTAAAACTTGTACATTTGTAATTAGTTACTTAGGACAGTTTCCTAGAAGTGGTATGACTGGGTCAGAGACTTATCACCTTTGCAATGTTATGCATATTGCCAAATTACCTTCCAGAAAGGCTGCAACTATTTCTATACCCACAGCTTCTACAAGAGAATATGGCTGAGCCTTCCTTCGATCAACACTGTGTGACTTAGCCTTTGCCAGTTTGGTAGTGAAAATGATGTATAATGTTAATTTCAAATATTTCAAAGGAAATCCCCACTGTTTAAACAACCCAACACACATGGAACCCTCCCTAATTTCTAACTATATTTATAACATCAGTTAGCATAGACACTTGAAAATACTGGCCTAAAAATTATATCTAAAAATACACACATTCAGTAACCAACTTTCAGTGTTATGAGATAGGTTTTTAGTAGTAATTGCTGACATTTATGTTACTTTCTGAAGTTTAGGTTTTAACTTAAGTCATTAGATAAGCAAATTGCCAATCATAGTTGTAGCTCACCTGGCTAGTTAATAAATCTGAATTTTTCTAAATCAAAAATTGAAAATTTATCCAAATAAGTAGAATGAAGGGGAGAAAAAGCACAAAAATACTTGATGAAATGGTAATTGTATTCAGCAAGCAAACAAATAAGTTTGGCATTAGAAAACTTAGTTTCTTCCCAGCTTTGTCCCTGATTTTCTGGCCTTTGGGAAGTTACTTAAATGTGTTCTAAAACAGAAAAATGAGTCTTGCATTCCTACTTTTCTCCACCCTAGGCCTCATTGCACATGCATTTCGTAAGAGTTTATTACAAACTATCTGCCAAGCACTTTGAACTTCTTGCAGAGGAGTGTTTATAAATAGAATTTTATCTTGTGGGGTCCTTCACTAGTTAAGTAAATGTCTCATGTTTCTTAAAAAAGTATTACACAAGTGACTTAATAGGAGAGAAACAAAAGCTGCCCATTCCCATAATCTACTAGTTTCTGGAAAGCTTCCCCAAGATCGTCTCCTTTTATATATACCTAGAAACATTTATAATACTTCTCTGTGACAACTTTAACATTTCTCTTTTTTTCTCTCAAATTAAGATGCAACTCTACAAGAACCATTTTTCTGAGGAAAAATAAAATATAATAATAAAATTATATATCAATTCTAAGACACTATTGATTCTAGAATTTACCTTCAATATAATGATAGCGTTAAGTAAAAAGGAACCATTACAATACAAGTACACTTAGATTGTAAGTCTGGTTCCGAGTTTAGACATTAAAATGAAATAGAGGAATACGCATCACAGAATAGGGGAAATCTGGAAACAGTAATCATGACTAGAAACTACTAGGCAGATACCATAATGCTGGGCACTGGGCTAAGTAACTTAGGTGTGTTATTTATCCTTACAACGACCCCAGGTCCTTGTGGATAGCACCAAGGCCAGACTGGCTTAGAACAGAGCATCTGACTCCCAGGTCCAGGGTCCCAGTCACTGGGCTCTCTGCCTCCCCAAGATGTCACTCACGTTTCAATTCCTAAACCACCACACTGCCCTTTATTTGGGTCGTCCTCAGCAAAAGTAGGGTTTACAGGGACCAACTTACTTGGTCTCAGATGGCCACCCCCTGGTCTGCTCTACTTCCTCTGCCCACCTACCTTTTCCTCCCCTGTTCCCACTGAGACTTTCTTGTTGGTTACAACACAGTAGTAGGGGCAGGGCCTCTGTGAAATTGTAACAGCCATGTGTATTACCTGAAAGGGAGCATTCTCTTTCTTAGAGTACATTACTTAGATGAATTTCAGATTAAACAAACCACATCTATGATTCTTTTTTATTTCTTCATTCTGTTTATTTGTTCCTCTTCCCAAAATGACTTCCCCCACTTCTATTTATATAAATGAAATCATTCAGTAAGTATTTATTAGGATCTACTCCAGGCAGTATTTATTGGGATCTACTACTGTGTTTACAGGCACTGGGGATGAAGCAATGGGGAAAACAAAGGCACTTACACTTTCCTCAAGAATCTTACAATCTAGTGGGGGAATTAGAAATTAAATAAATAACTCCAGGAATAAATTTGTAAATCCAAATTGCTATCAGTGCTCTAAACACCAACCAAGCCTGCAGTGCTTTACATGTCTTGTGGCCAAGTGTCTTAACCTTGTCAGGCAGATAGGGGAAAGTCTTCTTGGAGCAAATGACATTGAGTGACAGGCAGGGGTTACAGGCATGGAAGGTGGAGAAAGGACAACTCAGATGAGAGAGCAGCACTTCTGAGTGCCCCAAGATGGAAAAGAAGTAAATCTAAATCCTTCATAGGTTCAAAGCTCAGCGCAAATAAGGTCTTCTGAAAACTTTCTAAAAATTTCCCCTCAGATATTGTCTCCTACCACATCCTTTCTGCGAATTCTTCTAGCATTTTGTTACCCTTTCATAATGGTAACAAGAATAACAACAATCACATTTAATTAAGACTTAAAACGTGTCATTCTCTTCTATAAGCAGTTTACCTGTTTTTCTCATTTCTGCCTCACAACAAGTCTCTGAGAGAGTTACTGTTGTTAGCTCCATTTTACAGGTGGGAAAACTAAACAGAGACTGTTAAATAAACTATCCCAGTTCCCAGTTAGTAAGTGGAGCCGTTGGGCTGGCACTCGTAACCGATGCTCCATACGGCCTCTTCATATATGCTCTCCTCATTATTTCTGTGCACGTCTTACGGCTTCTACTAGATGATAAAGTCTTAGAAAAGGGGACAGGGTAAGTGACTCATTCACTTATTCATTCACTCAGCCAACATTATCCCATGACTATTATTTGTCAGGTACTGTATACCTCTTACACACCCACCCCAGTGCACTGAATGAATGAATGAATGGTGAATGACCGCAATGCACAACTCAGAGAGCCTTGTCTGGGGCAGGTGATGGAAGGTAGAAGCTTTACTGGGGTCAGGAGCAGCAAAGGAAGACTTCATATGTGTCATCAGAAGGCACCTCTCATCATTCTTCTTGAGAAAGAAGGGCTCCTGAGAGCAACCAAGTATCTGACAACATGTTAGGTAGCTTCCTGTGTTACCTCGCTTCTGCTACAACAGCCATGTTTGTAGGGTTTGTCATCTCAATTGCATAAAGAAACTCAACTTTAGAGAGTATTTGTGACCTGCTGAAGCCATACAGCTAGGAAATGGCAAAGGAGGAGTTCGCCCCCAGCCCTGTCTGAGGTCAAAGTCTCCCTCCATGCAGCATCCCAGACTTGATTATGGAGTCTCTCCTTGTTAAGCTGAAGAGGGTCAAAGGCTTAAAAAGTCGGCCAGTCTCCAGACTACAGTTTATATTGATAAAATGACCAAAATACACACACACACACACACACAAATACACACACATATACACACATGGAAATGATTACAAACCAGGTCAGAAAAAGGGTTCTCTTGAGAAAAAAGACATGGGTGTGTTGGAAAGGAACACTCAGCAAGCTTCTGAGGTGCTAGCAATGTTCTAGTCCTTGCCCAAGTAGCGATTACATGAGCAATCACTTTATAATTCATTGGTATAAATTTGTGTGGTGCACTTTTCTGCGTGTCATAGGTCACAATAAAAAGTTTTCAAAGAAAAGTCTCACCATTTCTTGCAGCAAAACTACAGCCTGCAATAGATTATAGAGGCAGGTGGTCCTGGTGAGAGAGGCATTTACATTGAGTTGCTTTTCAGCAAAATCCAAAGGGACAAATTCTTGAGAGAATGGCCCAGATGAGATGAAGTCATCTTCTCCCTAGCCTGGGTTGTAGGCCCCAGGTTACTCACT
Organism: Balaenoptera borealis; assembly: GCF_965194805.1. Taxonomy (NCBI): domain Eukaryota; kingdom Metazoa; phylum Chordata; class Mammalia; order Artiodactyla; family Balaenopteridae; genus Balaenoptera; species Balaenoptera borealis. Next base: position 78,627,698 of record NC_138870.1, read on the forward strand.
TTGGTCCCTATATGAGCCCAATGAAAGAGCAGAGCACACAGAGGCCAGATGATGTGTCCAGCCTGGGGTCATGGAGGGAGTGGGGCTTTACTATAAGAGACTATCCCTCTGGAAATTCACCAAGAATAGCTAAAGGACACAGGGCAAAGTTACAGTCTGCAAGCAACTGCTTGCGCAAGTAACATCATTACATTCCCTAGTCTGCTGCCCCTTGAGCCACTGCCCTGGGGGCTGGCATGCAAGAGCCTCTGTTCCTCCATTCACGTTAAGACAGCAGGGGTTGGGAGGCCAAGAGTGTGAAAGGCCCAGCACTCTACAAGAGGAAGCCCATGGTAGACAGATGGTCCAGGCCAGAGTATGACCCACAGAGAACATTTTGAGAACAATTGCTCAAATACAATTGAGCCTTGCCACAGGTCTCCATTTTCTATTTTTTTCCCTCATATTTTTGGCTGATTATTTTAGGTGCAGTGGGTCTATTTTGATTTTCCCAAAGCAGTATTTTAGCGATAGAACATCTGTCACCTTGAGAGTCCGAGTGGAACTGTTCATCATTTTTTAACAAAATTCTAATATATCAGATATTGACCCTGTTTGTGAGTACCTAAAATGTGCAGAGTGCACCAAATTCAAAAGAATACAGCCCCCAACACCACACACACGCACACATCCGGTTCTACCTGTGCCATATGACATACTGTATGACATTTGTGTCCCAAAAGGATTCTCATGAACTGCTTTAGTTTATTTCTTTTTGCTATTTTTTTAATATAGAAATTTATTTATTTATTTATTTTTGGCTGTGTTGGGTCTTCGTTGCTGCGCGTGGGCTTTCTCTAGTTGCAGCGAGTGGGGGCTACTCTTCGTTGTGGTGCACGGGCTTCTTATTGCAGAGGCTTCTCTTGTTGTGGAGCACGGGCTCTAGGCACACGGGCTTCAGTAGTTGTGGCATGCGAGCTCAGTAGTTGTGGCATGCAGGCTCAGTAGTTGTGGCTCACAGGCTCTAGAGCACAGGCTCAGTAGTAGTGGTGCACGGGCTTAGTTGCTCCGTGGCATGTCGGATCTTCCCGGACAAGGGCTCGAACCCGTGTCCCCCACATTGGCAGGCAGATTCTTAGCCACTGCACCACCAGGGAAGTCTCTTTTTTTTTTTTTTCATTTTAATCCATTTTTGTAATTGCTGACAATGTATTCATCTAACAGCAGCATTTCAAATATTTTTTTAGAAACAGCATTGATGTTGAATTTCCCTACTCTCTTGACTACCTTAAAAATCACGTAAGTTTCTAGCTGTGTGTAAATTATGCAGAGGGCTGTCACTTCATAACCATGAGACCTGGGCAAGTGATTTAGCCTCTCTCTGCCTCAGTTGCATCATCTATAAATAGAAGGAGTAATGCATGGCTCACAGGACTACAGAAGAATTCAGAGAGATAACGTATGTAAAGCAGATAGCATAGTGCTTGGCAAACAAAGGTGGTTAATAAAATGTCAGTCCTCTCTCCTTTCCCCTCAGTTTATTAAGGTCTCTGGAGGATATAGCAAATAAACGCAAATGACAAGGCACAACCTGTGGATTAAAAATATGATGTTCAAAGGCATAGGGTGTTTTCATCTCTAAAACAACAACCACTGTACATCTAAGAATAGCTCTGTTTATGACTGTGTATTTTTATCCATCTGGGTTCACTCAACCCTCAACCTCACCGTACCAGTTAGTCTTTCATATTAGGTTTAAAATTCATTTCTCCCGAGGATGCCTTCCTAAGGCATTTCAGCTCACGGTGATCTCTCACTTTCTAAAATTCCCCTTCTCTGAATACATTTAACAGTACCTTATGTGTATGTGTGTGTGTCTGTGTATAATTTGTGTACATTACAATTTTTCTTAATCCAACTGTAAACCTCTAAAGCAAGGATTGTAACCAATTCCCCTCTGTATTCTCAGAGCCCAACACAGTGCCCTGCATTCAAGCAGCTGTTAAATATATGCTTGTTGGTTAATCAATTGATTTATTGATTGATGGATAGACAAGGACTTAACTCCTCTGTTGTAACTGTGTAACAGGCCTGTACAATCTAAAGTTCATACAGGGAGCAGTAGATTCCCAAGGAACCCAACTACCAATTCCCCCACAGCCTCCCAAATGGTAACCCTCGGAGTAGTTGCAGAGGAATCATTCAGGATCTATGAATTAAGCCAGTCTGAGATCTATCCACTGCTCCCCTAGCTAAGCAATGAGCAGTGATCCTTCTCCACTGGAAACAAAAACATTTGTCCAATTTAGCAAATGTCAGCACGGCAGCACGAAGAACAGAAGATCAAGTGCCATTTCCATGAAGCAAAGTTACTGGGCCAAGAGCAGATGCATCCATTGGCATCAGGCAAGGTCCATTATGCAAGCAGTGGTAATACCAGAGATCAAGAGCAAACAAAGACTAAGCTTTCAAGCCTGGTATAAAGGCCCATCTATTGTTTCTGGCAGACAGTGCCAGAGATAAAGTATCCTGGAGACACAATGTAAGGCAGGCTGAAAATCCATGTGCCAAACCAAAACGAAAGCGAGGCTACACAATGATAACTACTGAAGGAGCAGCTGGTCCCGGTGGCACCAGACTGTGTCTTTCAGACCATGTCATCAACACTTGTCCATACAGTAAACATTTTCTGAAGAGGTGCCTGTCAGTTTCCATTTATTTATAAATAAGTGAATGAATAGCATCCAACTTACCCATTTTTCATGGTCTTTTTTTTTCCTTTAAATTCCGAAACCAGATGAGAAAGGACACCACATAGCAAAGTGATAACACAACGAGAATGCAGCTCTGTCCTGGAAGGAGAGTTGACGATTGACAGATGATACACGTTGAGACAATGGAACAAGGCAGTTGCAGACAACCGTTGCAACAAAAGGAGGTCAAGTCTTATTCTTTTCTCCTGCCAGCACACAAAGAGTTGGTCACAACTTTTCTTTTAAAAAGAAGAAGAAGAAGAATGCATTCCTAAATCAAGATTTCCCAGGGCAGCGGGAACAATCCCAGCACTCTTTAGCTACACTATCTTGGTTGGTGGACAAATATTTCTGACCTTTTATGTTGAACTTGCAATCTTCTTGGGCAGAGCTGCCACTCTAAGAAAGTCCTTTTAAATGCAAATTAGCCATAGTCATCTCATTTCATCCATCTCTTCTTGGAAATATCAAAATGACAGTGAAAAGATAAAGCTATACACATGCAGAATCATCCTTTACAGAGGTTTGTAGAGTTCAATGGTCACTGCCTAAGTTTCTTGTCAGTAAAAATGACATTGGAATTCTTCTCTCCTTACCACCTCCTTCTTTACAAAGCAAAATATAAAAATAAATGAATTGAGTCAAATCCATCTCAGGCCAGAGGATGAACTGGAAACAATACAAAGATACAGAAGATTAAATAAATGCACCTTCTTTGAAACCAGTGATGACAATTCCTAGGACCAATTCAAATGGAACTTCTTTTTACAAAGTTTCATGGTGCACAAAAATTGGCCAGCCGGCCAATTGTACGCTGTAGAAGCTACAATGAGCCATAGTTATGCCTTGTTTGGAGTACTGCAGTAGAGTCCACAGGGTAGACTGCCAGACATTTAAACAGAAAATCTCTTGTGATACCCAGAAGATCCCTATAATGCACCTGGAATTTCTCAGGACACTTCAAAGACTTCATTCACTTGAGATCACAGATTTAGAAGGAAGCCTATACCATTGACTTCCACTGCCTGATGGCTATCTCAGCAGGTAAGAGTCCACTCTTCTTGCAATGGGACAGTCCCGACGCGCCACCCCTCAAGTAATAATAGAATTTTGAATAAACACACAAGCTGCCTTACCCTGAGATGGAATAATTTTGAGGTGCCTGGTCTATACCGTCTCCCAGAAACCCTAGAGGGGTTGAATCCCATTTGCCCACAGCAGTCATCTCATCTCTAATATGTTCTTTATTGGGTATATTTCCTTCACTGTTTCACTTCCTCACTTGCCTAACAACATTTCCTAGGATCACCTTCCAAATAATCAGCTTGCATTTAAATATTTTCTGAGATTTGCTTCCGAAAAATCTAAACTTAGATAATCATAGAAACTCATGCCTGGATGGAACCCAACTAAAAACCCAAATCCCAAGAGCCAGACCTAGAAAGAGTATGAGCCCAGAAACATTCCCTCATTTTAACAATGCTTGATGAGGGTAACACACTGAGATTTCAATGCCCAAGATTCCAAGCAGGCCTTCAACATCTCCCTCCTGGGATTTTGTAGTAATCATCTAAGTGGCCTCCCTTTTTCCAGACTTGCTTCATTTCTCCCCACTATCCCTCCTATAACCATTTTCCACACAATGGTCATGTAGCTCCACTGCTTAAAGTTCTTCAATGTTTCCCTACTACCCTCATGATGAGTCCGATCTCCTTAGAATAACACACAAGATCCTTCATTATCTGGTCATTCTTACCTACCTCTCCTGCCTCACTTTTTACCACTTCCCAGTACCTTGGCCGTACTAAATAACTTACACTTCCTGACTCAAGAATACTGTATTTCCTTAATCTGAAATCCCTTCTTTCCACACACCTACTTGCTGAACCCCCATTCCTCCTTCAAAACTCTGATTAGGAGATGGAAAGGACTGGGAAGCCATATCTACTCTCTTGCTGCCTATCCCTCTAAACAGTATCTCTGATCCATCCATTTCCCTTCATGTCCACCCACCACCCTAGTCAGATCCTTCTATCTTACCCTCTCATAGAACCATGTACCTTCCTTCATTGCATCTGCCTGAATTTTAGTTTTTTTCTTATATGTGAGATTAATTGATTAATGTCTGTATCCTTCTACAGGTGGTAAATTCCTGTGAGAACAGGACCAGGTCTACTTTTACTCAAAATGGAGGTCTTGGTACAGGACATGCCACTTAGTAAGCATTCAATAAATACTTGTGAATGCAATTTGTGAATCACTCCTTTCTATTTAAAAAATTTTACCTTGAAATCACATATATCATTTCACACCTAACCCTCTGCTTCCCTGAATAGTCATGGTTCTCCAGAGAAAAAGAAGCAATGAAATACACTAAGAGACCTATAAGAGAAGACCTTATAGGAATTGGCTGGTGCAGTTATGGAATCCAAGAAGTCCCATGATTTGCTGTCTGCAACTTGGAGAACTGGGAAATCTGGTGGTATCATTTGGTCCGAGTCTGATGGCCGGAGAATTGGGAAAGCTGATGGTTGAATTCTTGGTCTGAGTTCAAAAGCCCAAGAACCAGAAGCACCAATGTCTGAGGGCAGGAGAAGACGGATGTCTCAGCTGAAGCAGAGAGAGTGAATTTACCCTTCTACTGCCTTTTTGTTCTCTTCAGGGCCTCACTGGATTAGATGATGTATGTCCACCTGCATTGGTGAGGGTGATCTTCTTTACTCCATCTACTGATTCAAATGCTAATCTCTTCCAGAGATATTCTCACAGTCACAACCTGAAATAATGTTTTACCAGCTATCTGGGCATCCCTTAGCCCAAACTGACCCATAAAATTTACCATCACACACTGTGTAGTAACTTTTTGCTCACGTGTCAATTTCTACCACATAATTGTGATCTTGGGGGTCCCAAAGCCTTCATACAGTGCTCTGTAAGAACTTACCATTATTGAGCTCTTCTACTGAATTAAGATTTCTGAAAGTGTAATATTATAATGCACAGAGAAGGAAGTTCATCAGGCAGGCTTTGGAGGTTGGATAAGATTTCAATTGGTAGAGATGATGTCTTGAAAAATTACTTGAATACATGGGGAAATACAGGTGAAAGCAATTTGTATAGGAAATGATAAGTTGTCACTCTGATTGGAAAGTGATTGGAGTGTGTGCAATGGAACAATGTAGCTTATGTGTTGAGTGCTTATTATATGCCAGGCACTATTTAAACATTTTACATATAATATTTTTTTAAAATAATGAAAGATAAACTAGAATAACAAGTAAGGTTCAAATGCAGAAGGCTTTGAATATCACCTATGGAATTATTCTTTATCTGGTTATTGATGGAGATTCATTAAAGATTGATATGTATGACATATCTGACATCTCAAAGCCATTCTGTAGGAATATTAAGCTGGTAAAAGCAGGCAAGAAATCTAGAAGAGGGACTTCCCTGGTGGTCCAGTGGTTAAGAATCTGCCTTCCAATGCAGGGGACATGGGTTCAATCCCTGGTTAGGGAACTAAGATTCTACATGCAACTAAGCCCATGCACTCTAGAGCCGGTACACCACAACTAGAGAGAAGCCCACGTACTGCAACTAAGACCAGACATGGCCAAATTAATTAATAATTTTTTAAAAAAAGAAATTAAAAAAAAGAAATCTAGAAGAGGAAAAAGTTCAGGGTACAGAGACTGCATAGGTCATCTCTAGAGATATCTATGAGAGTTTTCAAAGAGAGACCCATAAGACATGGGTCTTTAAATGGCATGAGAAACAAGAAGGAATACAGAATTAGTCCACAGACTTGATAATGAATGCTTAACCAAAGGATTAGGAAGTATTGGGTTGGCTAAAGGTTCATTCAGTTTTTTCCATAGGATGGCTCTAGTAGCACTTAGTTGTCTAGAACTTCATTCAAAACAATTTTGTTAGATTTCATGCGACAGTTGTCATATCAGCGTGCGTTTAAAAAAAGACTTATCAAAACTGATGAATTTTTGTGTAGCTATTTTAATATTGAAGAAGGAAGGGAAAAAAGCAACATTTTCAGCATATTATGCTTTATTCTTTCAAGAAAGGTAAAAACACAACTGAAATGCAAAAAAAAGATTTGTGCAGCGTATGGAAAAGGTACTGTGACTGATTGAATATATCAAAAGTCATGTGCAAAGTTTCATGCTGAAGATTTCTTGCTAGACGATGCTTCATGGTTGGGTAGACCAGCTGAAGTTGATAGCAATCAAATCTAGACATTAACTGAGAACAATCAATGTTATACCACATGGGAGATAGCTGGCATACTCAAAATATCCAAATCAAGCGTTGAAAATCATTTGCACCAGGTTGGTTATGATAATTGCTTTGATGTTTGGGTTCCACATAAGTTAGGTAAAAAAAACCTTCTTGACCATATTTCCACATGCAATTCTCTACTTAAACGTAATAAAAATGTTCCGATTTTAAAACAAATTGTGACGGGTGATGAAAAGTGGATACTGTACAATAATGTGGAACGGAAGACATGGTGGGGCAAGTGAAATGAACCACCACCAACCACACCAAAGGTCAGTTTTCATCCAAAGAAGGTGATGCTGTGTATATGGTAGGATTGAAAAGGAGTCCTCTATTATGAGCTCCTTCCAGAAAACCAAATGATTAATTGCAACAAGTACTGCTCCCAATCAGACCAACTAAAAGTGGTACTCGACGAAAAGCACCCAGAATTAGCCAACAAAAAAACGCATAATCTTCCATCAGGATAACACAAGACCACATGTTTCTTTGATGACCACACAAAAACTGTTACACCTTGGTTGGAAAGTTCTGATTCATCCACCGTATCCACCAGACATTGCACCTTCACATGTCCATTTATTTGGGTCTTTACAAAATTCTCTTAATGGAAAAAATTTCAGTTCCCTGCAAGACTGTAAAAGGCACCTGGAATAGTTCTTTGCTCAGATAAAAAGTTTTGGGAAGACTGAATAATGAAGTTGCCTGAAAAATGGCAGAAGGTAGTGGAAGAAAAGGGTGAATAGGAGAGGAACCACGATGGCGGAGTAGAAGGACATGCTCTCACTCCCTCTTGTGAGAACACCAGAATCACAACTAGCTGCTGGACAATCATCGACAGGAAGACACTGGAAATCACCAAAAAAGATACCCCACATCCAAAGACAAAGGAGAAGCCACAATGAGACGGTAGGAGGGGCGCAATTACAGTAAAATCAAATCCCATAACTGCTGGGTGGGTGACTGACAGACTGGAGAACACTTATACCACAGAAGTTCACCCACTGGAGTGAAGCTTCTGAGCCCCACATCAGGCTTCCCAACCTGGGGGTCCGGCAACGGGAGGAGGAACTCCTAGAGAATCAGACTTTGAAGCCTAGTGCGATTTCATTGCAGGACTTCGACAGGACTTGGGGAAACAGAGACTCCACTCTCGGAGGGCACACACAAAGTAGTGTGTGCATCGGGACCCAGGGGAATGAGCAGTGACCCCAGGGGAGACTGAACCAGACCTACCTGCTAGTGTTGGAGGGCCTCCTGCAGAGGCGGGGGGTGGCAGTGGCTCACCATGGGGACAAGGACACTGGCAGCAGAAGTACTGGGAATTACGCCCTGGCGTAAGCCATCCCAGAGTCTGCCATTAGCCCCATCAAAGAGCCCAGGTAGGCTCCAGTGTTGGGTTGCCTCAGGCCAAACAAACAACAGGGAGGGAACCCAGCCCCACCCATCAACAGCCAAGTGGATTAAAGTTTTACTAAGATCTGCCTACCAGTCAGCTCTACCCACCACCAGTCCCTCCCATCAGGAAACTTACACAATCCTCTTAGATAGCCTCATGCACCAGAGGGTAGACAGCAGAAGCAAGAAGAACTACAATCCTGCAGCCTGTGGAACAAAAACCACATTCACAGAAAGATAGACAAGATGAAAAGGCAGAGGGCTAGGTACCAGATGAAGGAACAAGATAAAACCCCAGAAAAACAACTAAATGAAGTGGAGATAGGCAACCTTCTAGGAAAAGAATTCAGAATAATGATAGTGAAGATGATCCAGGACCTCGGAAAAAGAATGGAGGCAAAGATCGAGAAGATGCAAGAAATGTTTAACAAAGACCTAGAAGAATTAAAGAACAAACAAACAGAGATGAACAGTACAATAACTGAAATGAAAACTACACTACAAGGAATCAATAGCAGAATAACTGAGGCAGAAGAACGGATAAGTGACCTGGAAGACAGAATGGTGGAATTCACTGCTGCAGGAGAGAATAAAGAAAAAAGAATGAAAAGAAATGAAGACAGCCTAAGAGACCTCTGGGAATACATTAAACACAACAACATTTGCATTATATGGATCCCAGAAGGAGAAGAGAGAAAGAAAGGACCAGAGAAAACATGCGAATAGATTATAGTCGAAAACTTCCCTAACATGGGAAAGGAAATAGCCACCCAAGTCCAGGAAGCGCAGTGAGTCCCATACAGGATAAACCAAAGGAGAAACACGCCAAGACACATAGTAATCAAATTGGCAGAAATTAAAAGACAAAGAACAATTATGGAAAGCAGCAAGGGAGAAACGACAAATAACATACAAGGGAACTCCCATAAGGTTAACAGCTGATTTCTCAGCAGAAACTCTACAAGTCAGAAGGCAATGGCATGATATACTTAAAGTGATGAAAGGGAAGAACCTACAACCAAGATTACTCTACCCAGCAAGGATCTCATTCAGATTCGATGGAGAAATCAAAAGCTTTACAGACAAGCAAAAGCTAAGAGAATTCAGCACCACCAAACCAGCTCTACAACAAATGCTAGAGGAACTTCTCTAAGTGGGAAACACAAGAGAAAAAAAGGACCTACAAAAACAAACCCAAGACAATTAAGAAAATGGTCATAGGAACATACATATCGATAATTACCTTAAACATGAATGGATTAAATGCTCCAACCAAAAGACACAGGCTCCCTGAATGTATACAAAAACAAGACCCATCTATATGCTGTCTACAAGAGACCCACTTCAGACCTAGGGACACATACAGACTGAAAGTGAGGGGATGGAAAAAGATATTCCATGCAAATGGAAATCAAAAGAAAGCTGGAGTAGCTATCCTCATATCAGATAAAATAGACTTTAAAATAAAGAATGTTACAAGAGACAAGGAAGGACACTACATAATGATCAAGGGATCAATCCAAGAAGAAGATATAACAATTATAAATATATATATGCACCCAACATAGGAGCACCTCAATTCATAAGGCAACTGCTAATAGCTATAAAAGAGGAAATCGACAGTAACACAATAATACTGGGGGACTTTAACACCTCACTTACACCAATGGACAGATCATCCAAAATGAAAATAAATAAGGAAACAGAAGCTTTAAATGACACAATAGACCAGATAGATTTAATTGATATTTATAGGACATTCTATCCAAAAACAGCAGATTACGCTTTCTTCTCAAGTGTGCACGGAACATTCTCCAGGATAGATCACACCTTGGGTCACAAAGCAATCCTCAGTAAATTTAACAAAACTGAAATCATATCAAGCATCTTTTCTGACCACAACGCTATGAGGTTAGACATCAATTACAGGGGAAAAAACATAAAAAACACAAACACATGGAGGCTAAACAATACATGACTAAATAACCAAGAGACCATTGAAGAAATCAAAGAGGAAATCAAAAAATACCTAGAGACAAATAACAATAAACACACGATGATCCAAAACCTATGGGATGCAGCAAAAGCAGTTCTAAGAGGGAAGTTTACAGCTATACAAGCCTACCTCAAGAAAGAAGAAAAATCTCAAATAAACAATCTAACCTTACACTTAAAGGAACTAGAGAAAGAAGAACAAACAAAACCCAAAGTTAGGAGAAGGAAAGAAATCATAAAGATCAGAGCAGAAATAAATGTAACAGAAACAAAGAAAACAATAGCAAAGATCAATAAAACTAAAAGTGGGTCCTTTGAAAAGATAAACAAAATTGATAAGCCATTAGCCAGACTCATCAAGAAAAAGATGGAGAGGACTCAAATCAAGAAAATCACAAATGAAAAAGGAGAAGTTACAACAGACACCACAGAAATACAAAGCATCCTAAGAGATTACTACAAGAATCTCTATGCAAACAAAATAGACAACCTGGAAGAAATGGACAAATTCTTAGAAAGGTATAACCTTCCAAGACTGAACCAGGAAGAAATAGAAAATATGAACAGACCAATCACAAGTAATGAAATTGAAACTGTGATTAAAAATCTTCCAACAAACAAAAGTCCAGGACCAGATGGCTTCACAGATGAATTCTATCAAACATGTAGAGAAGAGCTAACACCCATCCTTCTCAAACTCTTCCAGAAAAATGCTGAGGAAGGAACACCTCCAAACTCATTCTATGAGGCCACCATCACCCTGATACCAAAACCAGACAAAGATACTACAAAAAAAGAAAATTACAGAACCATATCACTGATAAATATAGATGCAAAAATCCCCAACAAAATACTAGCAAACAGAATCCAACAACACATTAAAAGGATCATACACCATGATCAAGTGGGATTTATCCCAGGGATGCAAGGATTCGTCAATATATGCAAATCAATCAGTGTGATACACCATATTAACAAACTGAAGAAAAAAAACCATAAGATCAACTAAATAGATGCAGAAAAAGCTTTTGACAAAATTCAACACCCATTTATGATAGAAACTCTCCAGAAAGTGGGCATAGAGGGAACCTACATCAACATAATAAAGGCCATATATGACAAACCCACAGCAAACATCATTCTCAATGGTGAAAAACTAAAAGCATTTCCTCTAAGATCAGGAACAAGACAAGGATGTCCACTCTCACCTCTATTATTCAACATAGTTTTGGAAGTCCTATCCATGGCAATCAGAGAAGAAAAAGAAATAAAAGGAATCCAAATTGGAAAAGAAGAAGTAAAACTGTCACTGTTTGCAGATGACATGATACTATACATAGAGAATTCTAAAGATACCACCAGAAAACTTCTAGAGCTAATCAATGAATTTGGTAAAGTTGCAGGATACAAAATTAATGCACAGAAATCTCTTGCATTCTTATATGCTAATGATGAAAAATCTGAAAGAGAAATTAAGGAAACACTCCCATTTACCATTGTAACAAAAAGAAGAAAATACCCAGGAATAAACCTACCTAGGGAGACAAAAGACCTGTATGCAGAAAACTATAAGACACTGATGAAAGAAATTAAAGATGATACCAACAGATGGAGAGATATACCATGTTCTTGGATTGGAAGAATGAATATTGTGAAAACGACTATACTACCCAAAGCAATCTACAGATTCAATGCAATCCCTATCAAATTACCAATGGCATTTTTTACGGAACTAGAATAAATCATCTTAAAATTTGTATGGAGACACAAAAGACCCCGAATATCCAAAGCAGTCTTGAGGGAAAAAAAACGGAGCTGGAGGAATCAGGCTCCCTGACTTCAGACTATACTACAAAGCTACATTAATCAAGACAATATGATACTGGCACAAAAACAGAAACATAGATCAATGGAACAAGATAGAAAGCCCAGAGGTAAACCTACGCACCTATGGTCAACTAATCTATGACAAAGGAGGCAAGGATATATAATGGAGAAAAGACAGTCTCTTCAATAAGTTGTGCTGGGAAAACTGGATAGCTCCATGTAAAAGAATGAAATTAGAACACTCCCTAACACCATACACAAAATTAAACTCAAAATGGATTCAAGACCTAAATGTAAGACCGGACACTATAAAACTCTTAGAGGAAAACATAGGAAGAACACTCTTTGACATCAATCACAGCAAGTTTTTTTTTGATCCACCTCCTAGAGTAATGGAAATAAAAACAAAAATAAACAAATGGGACCTAATGAAACTTCAAAGCTTTTGCACAGCAAAGGAAACCATAAATAAGATGAAAAGACAACCCTCAGAATGGGAGAAAATATTTGCAAATGAATCAATGGAAAAAGGATTAATCTCCAAAATATATAAACAGCTCATGCAGCTCAATATTAAAGAAACAAACAACCCAATCCAAAAATGGGCAGAAGAACTAAATAGACATTTCTCTAAAGAAGACATACAGATGGCCAAGAAGCACATGAAAAGCTGCTCAACATCACTAATTATTAGAGAAATGCAAATCAAAACTACAATTAGGTATCACCTCACTCCAGTTAGAATGGGCATCATCACAAAATCTACAAACAACAAATGCTGGAGAGGGTGTGAAGAAAAGGGAACCCTCTTGCACTGTTGGTGGGAATGTAAACTGATACAGCCACTATGGAGAACAGTAGGGAGGTTCCTTAAAAACCTAAAAATAGAATTACCATATGACCCAGCAATCCCATTACTGGGCATATACCCAGAGAAAACCATAATTCAAAAAGGCACATGAACCCCAATGTTCATTGCAGCACTATTTACAATAGCCAGGTCATGGAAGCAACCTAAATGCCCATCGACAGACGAATGGATAAAGAAGAGGTGGTACATATATACAATAGAATATTACTCAGCCATAAAAAGGAACAAAATTGAGTCATTTGTTGAGACATAGATGGATCTAGAGACTGTCATACAGAGTGAAGTCAGTCAGAAAGAGAGAAACAAATATCATATATTAACGCATGTATGTGGAACCTAGAAAAATGGTACAGATGAACCGGTTTGCAGGGCAGAAGTTGAGACACAGATGTAGAGAACAAACGTATGGACACCAAGGGGGGAAAGCTGCGGGGGTGTGGGGATGGTGGTGTGCTGAATTGGGCGATTGGGATTGACATGTATACACTGATGTGTATAAAACTGATGACTAATAAGAACCTGCTGTATAAAAAAATTAATTAAATTAAATTTAAAAAAAAGGGTGAATACGCTGTTCAATAAAGTTCTTGGTGAAAATGAAAAATGTGTCTTTTATTTTTACTTAAAAACCGAAGCCACTTTTTGGCCAACCCAATATTAAGAATGAAAAGGTGTGGGGGACTTCCCTGGTGGCACAGTGGTTGAGAGTCTGCCTGCCAATGCAGGGGACAGGGGTTCGGGCCCTGGTCTGGGAAGATCCCACATGCCGCGGAGCAACAGGGCCCGTGAGCCACAACTACTGAGCCTGCGCTTCTGGAGCCTGTGCTCGGCAGCAAGAGAGGCTGCGATGGTGAGGGGCCCGTGCACCGCGATGAGGAGTGGCCCCCGCTTGCCACAACTGGAGGGGGCCCTCGCGCAGAGGCAAAGACCCAGCACAGCCATGAATAAATAAATAAATAAATAAAAATTAAATGCAGCTTTCTTTAAAAAAAAAAAAAAAAGAATGCAAAGGTGTGGAATGGCTAAATAAATTATGGTAAATCCAAGTTGACGTTATTAGATGATTCAATAAGCAGCATGTCTATTCTACGCCTAATTCAATTGAAAAATAAGGCAAATGAGTTAAAACAGATCAGAGACCAAATATTATCTTTATTATTGATGAAGCTGATATTGGATAAAGTGGTTTATATCTGAATAAGAAAGGCAAGTGGACTGTCTCATAATAAGGCTCAGTATTAGACAGACTGCCCATCGTGCAATGCTGGTCTAGGGAGACGATCTCATAGAAAGTATATGAGCCCTGCAGGCAGCTGCTTCCCAAAGAGAAAGAAAAGAGAAAAGGGCATGCCCACTCTCTCCTGTAACCTCACCAATCGTTTCAAGTCATTCCATCTCCCCTGGGGCAGCGTTAATGAGGGGGTGGAGAAGGCAAGTTCTTATGCTAATTGAGCTCACTCATTAGCATAAGAGTGGAAGGGCACACCAAATGTGAAGAATAAATAATCCTCCCTAACAGTTTAAACCAGGGTTTGGCAAACTACAGCCCATAGGCCAAATCTTGCCCATACCTGTTTTTATGCAGCCCCAAGCTAAGAAGAATGGCTTTTATATTCTTAAATGGTTGAAAGTATCAGAAGGATGATATTTCATGACATTTAAAAATTATACAATATTCAAATTTTAATGTAAATAAGTTAGGTTTTATTGGAACACAGGCATATCCATTCATTTATGTATTATCCGTGGCTACTTTCATGCTACACCAGCGGTCCCCAACCTTTCTGGCACCAGGGACTGGTTTCGTGGAAGACAATTTTTCCACGTACGGCAGGGCGGGGGGATGGTTCAGGCGGTAACGCGAACGAGCGATGGGGAGTGACAGATGAAGCTTCGCTCGCTCGCCGGCTGCTCACCTCCTGCTGTGCGGCCCAGTTCCTAACAGGCCACAGACAAGCACTGGTCTGCGGTCTGGGGGTTGGGGACCCCTGTGCTACACGACAGGGCTGAGTAGTTAGGACAGAGACTGTAAGGGATGACAACATAAAAATATTTACTCCCTAATCTTTAAAAGTTTGTGACCCCTGATTTATACTATTGAATTCTATGCAGCCATCAAAACAGAGAGAGAGAACTATATACTGACCTGGATGGCAGCCCACCATTTTCCACAACGAACAAAAAGTAAGTTGCAAAGCATTCGATATAGTATAAGCCTATTTTATTAAAGATGCATATACAGCTAAATAGAAAGATATTTACATATGTACCTAACAATCCTTACCAAACTTGGTGAGTGAAAAGGAATGGGGAAGAAAGAGGAGGGGTCAGACATTTTACACTTTGTATTATTTTAAAATTTTCACAATGACCATTATTATTTTCATATATATGCAAAACAAAAAGATAAACATAACATGAACACAGTGATGGCTTAGGCTGCAAACAAGTCAAATGAGTGAAAACTTGGAAATGACTGTGTGACAATCACAATATCTCAGGATTCAAAAGCACCCTGGTCTAAGAGCTCATTTGAAGCTTGAATCGATTATACAACAACCTAACTTGAGTTTGAATACCTCCAGCAGCAGGAAACTTGCTGTCACCCACAGCGACCCATTTCATCTCTGGATAATTCCAGTGATAATAAAATTCACCCTGATTTGTATTAAAATTTTACCTCACTGTAGCTTTTACTTGTTGATTCAAATTCTCCATTTTAGGCTTATAAGAAAAGTAAACTGTCCCTCATCTGAGAGCCCTGTATGTGAACACAAGTTACACGGCAAACTTGAGTCCTTTCTCCAAACTAAATATCCCTCTGTCCTTCAACCATTCAACATGTGGTGTTAAAAGAATGGAAAGGGCTTAAAAGAGTCATAAATCATGAAGTAGAAAGGATAAGTATAAAATATATCCTTTTTGAAAACTTTAGCAGTCATGGTTAGTTCATCTGCTATGAGTTCAAGCTGGTATCTTGAGAAAGAGAACTAAAATTTCAAGAGGAAACAGATATTGTGAGTAAAAGGGGATAAGTGAGCATACACCTACCTAGAGGAAGTGATGTCAGTGGGAAAGGATTTGGGATAAGCAATGGATGTGACCTCCAATCCAGGCAGAGGGAAGAGGAGAGATGCCGAATAGAAGAGTGAGAAGGCAGAAGACTTTGAGGAGGAAATAAATAAGGTGATTTCAAACAAGTCTTCCCAAGAAAACAGGTGAGCAGGTCATCTCCCATGAGAGAAGGAGGCCAGCAATGTGTGATGAACGGGGTGGAAGAAGGAACAAGAAAAAGTGAGGAGTACGTTGTTGAGTTGACAACTCACGTATTAAAGTGGCTGCCAAAGAAACAGAAGAAGGAATCAACAGGTGTTAAATAGAAAGAATACTTAGGGATTTCCCTGGTGGTCCAGTTGTTGAGACTTCGCCTTCCAACGCAGGGGGTGTGGGTTTGATCCCTGGTCGGGGAGCTAAGATCCCACATGCCTCGCGGCCAAAAAACCAAAACATAAAACAGAAGCAATATTGTAACAAATTCAATAAAGACCTTAAAACTGGTCCACATCAAAAAAAATCTTTAAAAAATATATATACTTTAAAAAAAAACATAGAAAGAATACTTAGCTTTGGTGAGGGCTGAGGGTAGGAAAGAGCAGACAGGTCTCAAGATTTAGTGAGTTTTTCCAACAGCATTTAACAACTCAAGGTTAATGAGTTAACCCACTTCATCCTCTCCCCCATCTACTCCCCCACCGCCCCCCAAATGCAGGACCCAGAGTGATGCACTATTTATTGCCAGCAGGAGGTTGAGAGGCCCATTGCAGGAAGACAGCAGTGGCTCTTTGTCGTCAGTTACAAGGGAGTGTGCCTTTGTGTGTGTAGACCCTCAAGTTTATGTCCCAGTAGAAACACTATATTCTATGGGCTTATTAAAGAATCTTAACACCTTCCAAAATTGCCCAAGCCATAATAAAAGCCCAGTACTCAACAATGGGAACTGATTGACCTAATCAGTCAGAAATAATGGAAAATATATTAAAAGTGCTACCTTTTCATGCACTTAACATAATGCTTTTGAATTTCCTGTGGCATCCCAGTGGATTACTATGAATTACTTTGTAGGCACAAAATTCTGTTTGTTTTCTCTCCCACCCTAGACTATAATCTTTGAAAAACGTATTTATCAAGAGCCAAAGTGACTTGTTTCTCCACCCGCCTTCTCTGGAGGTGCACATAACAGCATGTAGAAAGCCCAGTGTTTAAAGAGCTAGGACATTAGAAGGGCTCTTTCCATGTACAAATCAGCGGTTATCCTGTTCCGTTCTGGTTGATTCCTTGGTCTATTCCCCATCCCCATCGTTGCCCTTCTAAAGTTCATCCAAGTTCACATCTCACTCTCCATCCCCCTTACTCTCTAGGCTATCTTCTTATTACCTGTGCTAGGACACCCCCAAACCCCCATCCCTGCACCCTTTTCAATAATCATGACCTCTCAGAGTGCTGGGCTCTGTAAAAGAAGACAGGGACTTGTCAGACTCAAGAGATTTTACAGACATGATGGTGCCCACAGCTCCATAGGAACTATGCTAATGGCATCACCTGCCCAGCTATCAAAATAGACTTTCTCATCAAGGTTTATGTATCTTCTGATGGTGGCCTTCTCTTTCAAGTGTTTCCTTGAGAGGCCTCCTGCCATTTCCTCCTTAAGAACTCTTAACATTTTTTGACATGCACCTCAACATCTTGCAACTTGGGTCCAAGAACAATAGACCAAAAATAATAAGTAAAGGAAGCATGCATTCTTTGTCTTTTCCCCAGCCAAGTCCTTACTCACTTACAGCATTAACTATAAGTGCCAAGTATAGGTACCTCCAGCTGGGGAAGAAAGAACCACAGGGAAACCAGGATGGAATAAGAGTGAATTTGCTGTATGGAGAGTGTCAGATTCTTGGTTTTAATGTGGAGAAGAGTGAAGAGTAGCTTTTCAGGTACTCTGCCTTCAAGCTGGGTAATCACATTTCACACCAGTTTTATCTGAACATAGCCTTTTAAGTCCACTAAGCGTCTTCTTCTATTTTATTGAGAAAATCAAGGCCATCTGATTAAAGCATCCCAAATTTCCCTTTTCTTTATCAGCTTTTTATAGGTAGGTTAGGGGCAAGTTCTCCAGGCACAGATAGACCAGAGTTTAAATTGAAGCTTTCTCTGACACGTAGTAGCTACTGGGCAAGTTCCTTGATCTTTCCATGTTTGTAAAAAGTTTCCTCATTATAAAAAGCTAAAAATAATGCTGATTTTGCATGATTGTTCTGAAGTTTTATTTAGATCATGTATCAAAAGCTCCTGGTCTTTATTTTAGTATGAGTTTAAAATGGTACATAAACTCCTTATTCTTAGTCTGTATTCAATAATGTGGGCCAAATTATGTGTTTAATAATTGTTATTATTATAATTTCTTTGTTTTCTTTGCTAGAAATATGGAAAAAAATAAGAAAATTAGCAAATTACACTTGGTAGAAGCACTTTGTCACCATACTACATATCCAGAACAATTATAACATAACTAGATCTAACAAGAGATGAGCCTATCTCTACCCAACTGAAGTTATCAAGAAGATTATCTGGAATATGGATTTATATGCACCCTCCTTTACAATGAAGGACACTCTAAGTGTATAATGAAATACTAGCTATAATTTTAGCAAGACTCTTAAAAGACGAAGCAATCGGAACACGAATAGCATGGTTTTTAGTGACAGAAAAATTGAAAATCAACTTGAAATATTTTAAATCTAGTTTATCTTGTTCCTTTTAATATCTACTTTTATATTTTACACTATGCAAAAGTTGTTAGTACAAGAATGCATGACAGCAACATGGATGGACCTAGAGATTATCATACTAAGTGAAGTCAGACAGACAAATGTTACATGATACCGCTTATATAGAATCTAAAAAATAATATAAAGCAAACTGGGACTTCCCTGACAGTCCAGTGGTTAAGACTTCGCCTTCCAATGCAGGGGGTGCAGGTTCAATCCCTGGTTGGGGAGCTAAGATCCCACATGCCTCATGGCCAAAACACCAAAACATGAAACAGAAGCAATATGGTAACAAATTCAATAAAGACTTCGAAAAGGGTCCACATCAAAAAAATCTTAAAAAAAAAAAAAAATACACACACACACACACACACACACACACACACACACACATATACACACACACACAACAGAAACAGACTCACGGACGTAGAAAACAAACCTAAGGTTACCAAATGGGAAAGGGAGGTGGCACGGATAAATTAGGAGTATGGGATTAACAGACACAAACTACTATACATAAAATAGATAAACAACAAGGATTTACTGTATAGCACAGGGAACTATATTCAATATCCTATAGTCACATTTAATGGAAAGTATTCTGAAACATATATACATATATTTAACTGAATCACTTTGCTGTACACCTGAAACTAACACAATATGGTAAATTAACTATATTTCAATAAAAAAACAATGCATGGATATAACTTGCCAATAAACAGATATGCATATGTTAGGAGGACATGCTCATTGTTTTTTAATTATTATTATTATTTATTTATTTATTTATTTATTTATTTTTGGCTGCATTGTGTCTTCGTTGCTGCGCACAGGCTTTCTCTACTTGCGGCGAGCGGGGGCTACTCTTCGTTGCGGTGCGCGGGTTTGTCACCGTGGTGACTTCTCTTGTTGTGGAGCACAGGCTCTAGGCGCACAGGCTTCAGAAGTTGTGACACGTGGGCTCAGTAGCTGTGGCTCGTGGGCTTAGTTGCTCCGCAGCATGTGAGATCTTCCCAGACCAGGGCTCGAACCCGTGTCCCCTGCACTGGCAGGCGGATTCTTAACCACTGCACTGTGCCACCAGGGAAGTCCTCATTTTTCACCAATGGAGTGCACTATCAAAAGTTTAAAGAATGTGATCTACATTGACCCCATGTATTTACCCCACTCTTTGGGTTATGTCATACCCCTGCATAAAGATCTATCTTTCACAGTTCTCCATTTCCAAATGAACATGGTCTGAGATCTTTACATGCATGCAAGGCCTTTCCTAACTTGGTCCCCAGCCCTCTCCTATCCCTCCAGATCCAGGCAAGAAACAGATTGGCATAGAAAAAGAAAGATTAATAGACTATCTACAAAGGTGTAGGTGAAGTATAGAGAAACTACAAGGGATAGTGACAGCGGCTCTGAAGTGATCATGCTTATGATGATCCAGGGACATGCACCCCAGTGTTAACTGCAGCACTATTTATAATAGCCAGGACATGGAAGCAACCTAAATGTCCATCGACAGAGGCATGGATAAAGAAGATATGGTGTAGATATACAGTGAGATATTACTCAGCCATAAGAAAGAACAAAATAATGCCATTTGCAGCAACATGAATGGACTTAGAGATTGTCATACTGAGTGAAGTGAGTCAGACACAGAAAGACAAATATCATATGATATCACTTATATGTGGAATCTAAAAAACGGAGTACAAATAAACTTATCTACAAATCAGAAATAGAGTTACAGATGTAGAAAACAAACTTACGGTTACCGGGGGTAAGGGTGCGGGGGAGGGATAAATTGGGAGATTGGGATTGACACAGACACACTACTATATATAAAATAGGTAACTAGTAAGGACTTACTTATAGCACAGGGAACTCTACTCAGTACTCTGTAATAGCCTATATGGGAAAAGAATCTAAAAAAGAGTGGATATATGTATATGTATAACTGATTCACTTTGCTGTACACCTGAAACTAACACAACATTGTAAATCAACTATACTCCAATAAAAATTTAAAAAGAAAAGGGGGGGGGGGGCTAGTGTGGTTAGTGGTTATGAAGCAAAAATGACTTGGGAAGGTGGGCACGGACTGCCTCACACCAGACTCTGCCAGCTGAGCTAAAGAGCTTGGGCAATGACGTGTCATTGAAGTTGGGTAGTGCCCTAATATTGACTACTTTTGTTGTGAGTCTTGCCTCCGTGCCTTAGCACATGCAGTTTCCCCTGCCTTAAAACTCACCCTCTCTCTTCTATTAGACAGTGATTCATCCTTTGACCCACTTTGTATGTCATTTCCTGTCTAAAGCCTTCCTCAGTCCCCTTAGGCTGTCTTAGTCATTTCCTCTTCTGTGCCCCCTTAGCACTTTGCAGGGCTCTCACTGCTTTGTCACTACTTGTTTACGGATCATCTCTCTCAAGACAGTGAGCTCTTTGAAGGCAAGACCATTCCGTGTTTATTTTCATCCCCACGCTACCCCACCTCTCACCGCCCAGCCCTCTGAGGGCTGAAACTATATCTCACTCGGGTTTTTGTCCTTCCCCTCCTCCCCCCCCCCAATCCCACTCTCCCCCAACCCCGGGTTCACCTGACTCAGGGTGTGCCACGTTAATCACACTCAAGAATGTACACCAAATGAATAAAGTCACAGAAAATAGACCTTCCAACAACTCTGGTCTCAAACAAGCATAGCCTGCCCAGAAGAGGCTACCAGTGCTTGGCAATGTCTAAAAGCTTCCTGATTATAGAAAGTGAGATGGCTGCTGGAATCCACTAAAACAATTAAAAGAGGGTTTCTGTTTGTTTAACAGAGCAAAGATATTTACCTATATATTTAATAAATTATTCAAATTAAACAGTTGACAAATCATAGTTTAAAATAAATTAGTGAAGTTGAATAAACAGGTCTGCCACAAATTTTTCAAGCTTGTTTCTTCCAAGAAGGACAGTGTCTTTTTTAAAAGTTAACTTTTGTGTCCAAAAAGCCTAGCACAGAGTAAATCCATATTGAATAAGTACATGAAAAAACAAGAATTTGACATCAGATGTGCTCTGTCTAGACTATCTCCATATCAGTGGTGACTTTTAATCATGGTTAGTGTGT
Source organism: Balaenoptera borealis (assembly GCF_965194805.1). Taxonomy (NCBI): domain Eukaryota; kingdom Metazoa; phylum Chordata; class Mammalia; order Artiodactyla; family Balaenopteridae; genus Balaenoptera; species Balaenoptera borealis. The sequence continues at coordinate 78,649,749 of NC_138870.1, forward strand.
GGTTATCTATGGTTGCATAACAAATTATTACAAAATGTAGCTGCTTCAAACAACAAATACTTATCATATCCAGTTTCAAACAATTAGAAGTTTGATGTGTATCTGAGTTTAGAGGGTGCCTTTAATCCATATGATAGGTAATATTTATTAAGTGCTTACTATATGCCAGGCTATTCTAGCAGCTGCATGTATTTACACATTTAATCTTCAGAACACTCTGAGGTGTTCACTCTTATTAACTTGCTCTACAGAGGCAAAAAATTCAGCACAATGAGGTTAACTAAGTCAACGAAGGTCATACAGGCAGTAAAAAGCAGGCTTGGAATTCAGACCCAGGAAGTCTAGCTCCAGAGCCCAAACTCTTAAATCTCTAACAGACTGCTTTCAAAGATAGGAAAAATAACAATAATTTACTCTTTAAGGATGAAGCTAATACAATGAAGGCTCCTCCCTCTCGTCATTGTCCTATAAGGTTATTTCATCTCTCCAAGAGAGATGATTAGACTTGTACAGATCTATTGTCCCGTATGTGCAGGATGGCTGCCCACATTTGATGGTGAGATCTGGGGCCATGGGTCTGGTCTTAGCAAATTAGCTCAAAGGAGTTCCAACCTACGGCCTTGACAGTATTTGAACCAATGAATCAACCTGTATCTTATTCAATGTATAAGCAAGGATGCAGTCATTAATCTAAAAATTATATCCAGGACCACTGATGATGCCTAAACTCCTAGCATGAAACACTGTCTCTTCTCTCAGACAAAAAAAAAAAAAAAAAAGAACAAAGGGGCTGGTAAACAATGCTTTTAGAAAGCAGATCTCCTGTAAATGAGGTAAAGACTTCAGCTCTTAGAGGGTCTTTATTGTCTACCCCTCCCCATAAAAGAAATAGGAAAATCTCTCTCTCTCTCACAGATATTTTACACTAGAGGACGCACAATGCATATTTTTTCAATCAGATCTAACCAAAGAGTGGGATGGACAATGGGTCTTGAGCGAGGAGGACTGAGTTTACACCTCGAACTAGCTGGCTCATCACAGACACAGTTCTTCACCACTCAGAGCATAAGCTTCCTTATTATAAGAGAAAAAAATGGATGACAAATTCTCGAAGATCATATCTACCTCCAAAAATCGGTGATCCTTAGAAATACAAGTCCATATAAAATTAACACTTCTTATTTTATTCAGGTGATAGATACTATTATGCTTTGTAACAGTCTGCCTATTAACTGCACATGATTAAAAATCTCACAAACCAGGACATGAGAATTTATCATTTATCAGAGGCCAGACACAATGTCAGTTCTGAGAAAGACAGCAGCATTCAAACCACCCAAGACCTGCAGAGAGTTTCTCATTACTCTATTCTGTCACACAGCAGGGGAGTACAATACAAGATGACAAGACAGATTCCACTTCCCTGCCCCACCACCCAACGAGTACTGGTCATGGACTGGGACCCCTGCTCACAGGGCATGTTCGGAAGCAGCAGCCGCTGAGGAAGTCATATCCGATGTTCCCCACTGCACCCTCATGGGTATGTGGAGTCAGATACGTTTTTCTTTAAGCTGTTATGAGAACTGCAGTGATGGGGTTGAAGTCTATTAAATAACATGGGAAGAAGAAGATTATAAATAGAACCCTGTTGACAGGAGCAATAGGAAGGGTTAGAGGGAAGCTCAGGGTCATCGTTGACACTCCAAGTATGATGTAATAGAAAGATCATATTTACAGGGAGCTGGTCCACCCGGGAACTAATTGCATGGTTCTAGGTAAGTCATCTTATCCCGTTTATAAAATGAGGAGACTGCATTCGATTAGTGGTTTTCAAACTGAGTCCTTAGGACAGTGGTGTCTCATGGAAAAACCAGGTGAGTGAGAAACGCACAAACCCAAGTGGGTCATGCTCGCAACTCTCCACTCCTCCTACGCAATGAGTTTTGCTTTTAACTGTTTTATTTTATTTTTTATTTAATTTTATTTATTTTTTTATACAGCAGGTTCTTATTAGTCATCAATTTTATACACATCAGTGTATACATGTCAACCCCAATAGCCCAATTCATCACACCACCACCCCCAACCCCCCACCACTTTCCCCCTTGGTGTCCATACGTTTGTTCTCTGCATCTGTGTCTCAATTTCTGCCCGGCAAACCGGTTCATGTGTATCATTTTTCTAGGTTCCACATATATGCGTTAATATGCGACATTTGTTTTTCTCTTTCTGACTTACTTCACTCTGTATGACAGTCTCTAGATTCATCCACGTCTCTACAAATGACCCAATTTCATTCCTTTTTATGGCTGAGTAATATTCCATTGTATATATGTACCACAACTTCTTTATCCATTCGTCTGTCAGGCATTTAGGTTGCTTCCATGACCTGGCTATTGTAAATAGTGGTACAATGAACATTGGGGTGCATGTGTCTTTTTGAATTATGGTTTTCTCAGGGTATATGCCCAGTAGTGGGATTGCTGGGTCATATGGTAATTCTATTATTAGGTTTTTAAGGAACCTCCATACTGTTCGCCATAGTGGTTATATCAATTTACATTCCCACCAACAGTGCAAGAGGGTCCCCTTTTCTCCACACCCTCTCCAGCATTTGTTGTTTGTAGATTTTCTGATGATGCCCATTCTAACTGGTGTGAGGTGATACCTCATTGTAGTTTTGATTGGCATTTCTCTTATAATTAGTGATGTTGAGCAGCTTTTCATGTGCTTCTTGATCATCTGTATGTCCTCTTTGGAGAAATGTCTGTTTAGGTGTTCTGCCCATGTTTGGATTGGGTTGTTTGTTTTTTTAATATTGAGTTGCATGAGCTGTTTACATATTTTGGAGATTAATCCTTTGTCCGTTGATTCATTTGCAAATATTTTTTCCCATTCTAAGGGTTGTCTATTCGCCTTGTTTATAGTTTCCTTTGCTTTGCAAAAGCTTTTAAATTTCATTAGGTCCCATTTGTTTACTTTTGTTTTTATTTCCATTACTCTAGGAGGTGGGTCAGAAAACATCTTGCTGTGATTGATGTCAAAGAGTGTTCTTCCTATGTTTTCCTCTAAGAGGTTTATGGTGCCCGGTCTTACATTTAGGTCTCTAATCCATTTTGAGTTTTTGTGTATGGTGTTAGGAGGTGTTCTAATTTCATTCTTTTTTTTTTTTTAATTTTTATTTATTATTTATTTATTATGTTTATTTTTGGCTGTGTTGGGTCTTCGTTTCTGTGTGAGGGCTTTCTCCAGTTGTGGCGAGTGGGGGCCACTCTTCATCGCGGTGCACGGGCCTGTCACTATCGTGGCCTCTCTTGTTGCGGAGCAGAGGCTCCAGACGCTCAGGCTCAGTAGTTGTGGCTCACAGGCCCAGTTGCTCCGCGGCATGTGGGATCTTCCCAGACCAGGGCTCGAACCCGTGTCCCCTGCATTGGCAGGCAGATTCTCAACCACTGCGCCACCAGGGAAGCCCTAATTTCATTCTTTTACATATAGCTGTCCAGTTTTCCCAGCACCATTTATTGAAGAGACTGCCTTTTCTCCATTGTATATCCTTGCCTCCTTTGTCATAGATTAGTTGACCACAGGTGTGTGGGTTTATCTCTGGGCTCTCTATCCTGTTCCATTGATCTATATTTCTGTTTTTGTGCCAGTACCATATTGTCTTGATTACTGTAGCTTTGTAGTATAGTCTGAACTCAGGGAGTCTGATTCTTCCAGCTGTTTTTTTCCCTCAACTGCTTTGGCTATTTGGGGTCTTTTGTGTCTCCATACAAATTTTAAGATTTTTGGTTCTAGTTCTGAAAAAAATGCCATTGTTAATTTGATAGGGATTGCAATGAATCTGTAGATTGCTTTGGCTAGTATAGTCATTTTCACAATATTCATTCTTCCAATCTAAGAACATGCTATATCTCCCCATCTGTTGGTATCATCTTTAATTTCTTTCATCAGTGTCTTATAGTTTTCTGCATACAGGTCTTTTGTCTGCCTAGGTAGGTTTATTCCTGGGTATTTTATTCTTTTTCTTGCAATGGTAAGTGGGAGTGTTTCCTAATTTCTCTTTCAGATTTTTCATCATTAGCGTATAGGAATGCAAGAGATTTCTGTGCATTAATTTTGTATCCTGCGACATTACCAAATTCATTGATTAGCTCTATAGTTTTCTGGTGGCATCTTCAGGATTCTCTATGTATAGTATCGTGTCATCTGCAAACAGTGACAGTTTTACTTCTTCTTTTCCAATTTGGATTCCTTTTATTTCTTTTTCTTCTCTGATTGCCATGGATAGGACTTCCAAAACTATGTTGAACAACAGTGGTGAGAGTGGACATCCTTGTCTTGTTCCTGATCTTAGAGGAAATATTTTCAGTTTTTGACCATTGAGAATGATGTTTGTTGTGGGTTTGTCGTATATGGCCTTTATTATGTTGAGGAAAGTTCCCTCTATGCCCACTTTCTGGATAGTTTTTATCATAAATGGGTATTGAATTTTGCCAAAAGCTTTTTCTGCATCTATTGAGATGATCATATGGTTTTTATTCTTCAATTTGTTAATATGGTGTATCACATTGATTGATTTGCGTATATTGAAGAATCCTTGCATTCCTGGGATAAATCCCACTTGATCATGGTGTATGATCCTTTTAATGTGTTGTTGAATTCTGCTTGCTAGTATTTTGTTGAGGATTTTTGCATCTATATTCATCAGTGATATTGGTCTGTAATTTTCTTTTTTTGTAGTATCTTTGTCTGGTTTTGGTATCAGGGTGATGGTGGCCTCATAGAATGAGTTTGGGAGTGTTCCTTCCTCTGCAATTTTTTGGAAGAGTTTGAAAAGGATGGGTGTTAGCTCTTCTCTAAATGTTTGATAGAATTCACCTGTGAAGCCATCTGGTCCTGGACTTTTGTTTCTTGGAAGATTTTTAACCACAGTTTCAATTTCATTACTTGTGATTGGTCTGTTCATATTTTTTACTTCTTCCTGGTTCAGTCTTGGAAGGTTATACCTTTCTAAGAATTTGTCCATTTCTTCCAGGTTGTCCATTTTATTGGCATACAGTTGCTTGTAGTAGTCTCTTAGGATGCTTTGTATTTCTGTGGTGTCTGTTGTAACTTCTCGTTTTTCATTTCTAATTTTACTGATTTGAGTCTTCTCCCTCTTTTTCTTGATGAGTCTGGCTAATGGCTTATCAATTTTGTTTACCTTCTCAAAGAACCAGCTTTTAGTTTTATTGATCTGTGGTATTGTTTTGTTTCTATTTCATTTATTTCTGCTCTGATCTTTATGAATTTTTTCCCTCTGCTAACTTTGGGTTCTGTTTGTTCTTCTTTCTCTAGTTCCTTTAGGTGTAAGGTTGGATTGTTTATATGAGATTTTTCTTGTTTCATGAGGTAAGCTTGTATAGCTATAAACTTCCCTCTTAGAACTGCTTTTGCTGCATCCCATAGGTTTTGGATCATCATGTTTTCATTATCATTTGTCTCTAGGTATTTTGTGATTTCCTCTTTGACTTCTTTAGTGATCTCTTGGTTATTTAGTAATGTATTTTTTAGCCTCCATGTGTTTGTGTTTTTTACGTTTTTTCCCCTGTAATTGATGTCTAACCTCATAGCGCTGTGGTCAGAAAAGATGCTTGATATGATTTCAGTTTTCTTAAATTTACTGAGGCTTGATTTGTGACCCAAGACGTGATCTACCCTGGAGAATGTTCCGTGCACACTTGAGAAGAAAGTGTAATCTGCTGTTTTTGGATGGAATGTCCTGTAAATATCAATTAAATCTGGTCTATTTTGTCATTTAAAGCTTGTGTTTCCTTATTAATTTTCTGTTTGCAATGATCTGTCCATTGGTGTAAGTGAGGTGTTAAAGTCCCCCACTATTATTGTGTTACTGTCGATTTCCTCTTTTAGAGCTGTTAGCAGTTGCCTTATGTATTGAGGTACTCCTATGTTGGGTGCATATATATTGATAATTGTTATATCTTCTTCTTGGATTGATCCCTTGATCATTATGTAGTGTCCTTCCTTGTCTCTTGTAACATTCTTTATTTTAAAGTCTGTGTTATCTGATGTGAGTATTGCTACTCCAGCTTTCTTTTCATTTCCATTTCCATGGAATGCCTTTTTCCATCCCCTCACTTTCAGTCTGTATGTGTCCCTAGGTCTGAAGTGGGTCTCTTGCAGACAGCATATAGATGGGTCTTGTTTTTGTATCCATTCAGCAAGCCTGTATCTTTTTGTTGGAGTATTTAATCCATTCACGTTTAAGGTAATTATCGATATGTATGTTCCTATGACCATTTTCTTAATTATTTTGCGTTTGTTTTTGTAGGTCCTTTTCTTCTCTTGTGTTTCCCACTTAGAGAAGTTCCTTTAGCATTTGTTGTAGAGCTGGTTTGGTGGTGCTGAATTCTTTTAGCTTTTGCTTGTCTGTAAAGCTTTTGATTTCTCCATTGAATCTGAATGAGATCCTTGCCAGGTAGAGTTATCTTGGTTGTAGGTTCTTCCCTTTCATCACTTCAAGCATATCATGCCACTCCCTTCTGGCTTGTAGAGTTTCTGCTGAGAAAGCAGCTGTTAACCTTATGGGAGTTTCCTTATACGTTATTTGTCATTTTTCCCTTGCTGCTTTCAATAATTTTTCTTTGTCTTTAATTTTTGTCAATTTGATTACTATGTGTCTCGGCATGTTTCTCTTTGGGTTTATCCTGTGCGGGACTCTCTGCGCTTCCTGGATTTGGGTGGCTATTTCCTTTCCCATGTTAGGGAAGTTTTCGATTATAATCTCTTCAAATATTTTCTCAGGTCCTTTCTCTCTCTCTTCTCCTTCTGGGACCCGTATAATGAGAATGTTGTTACTTTTAATGTTGTCCCAGAGGTCTCTTAGGCTGTCTTCATTTCTTTTCATTCTTTTTTCTTTATTCTGTTCCGCAGCAATGAATTCCACCATTCTGTCTTCCTGGTCACTTATCTGTTCTGCCTCAGTTATTCTGTTATTGATTCCTTGTAGTGTATTTTTCATTTCAGTTATTGTACTGTTCGTCTCTGTTTGTTTGTTCTTTAATTCTTCTAGGTCTGTGTTAATCATTTCTTGCATCTTCTCGATCTTTGCCTCCATTCTTTTTCCGAGGTCCTGGATCATCTTCACTATCATTATTCTGAATTCTTTTTCTGGAAGGTTTCCTATCTCCACTTCATCCAGTTGTTTTTCTGGGGTTTTATCTTGTTCCTTCATCTGGTACATAGCCCTCTGCCTTTTCATCTTGCCTATCTTTCTGTGAATGTGGTTTTTGTTCCACAGCCTGCAGGACTGTAGTTCTTCTTACTTCTGCTGTCTGCCCTCTGGCGGATGGGGCTATCCTAGACAGTATCCAGTTACAAAAGAGGTTGGATTCAATTTGGGTTTCTGGCAGATAGAACAAAACAAGGTCCTTAACTGTTTTATTTTAAAGTTGAACAAAAAATTTTATTTTTTTAAAGTTTTGCTATTATAAAGAATAAAGTGTTTGAAACCATGTAGACTAGATGACCTCAAACATCTCCAAGTCTTTCTATGAGTCTACCCAAATATTAACAAATGAACAGGCATTCACATGCTATCTCAATTCATTTTCACACCCACAGCAAACATCTCAGGGTAAATTAAAAGTAATTCTTTTGAATTTGACCTATTCTTTCTCTTGTTCAGCAGTGGATTTGGTAGCACCTTGACAAATGTATCTAAGTTATAAAAATCACCACTGTCTTCTCTTCCACTAGAAAAGGAAGCTGTTCATGAATTTTGGCCATAAAACTGATGTGACTTGCTTAATCAACTTCCTCAAATCATTATTCCCCTTCTGCTTCATTATCATTATTATTCATGAAATCATGGCAGACTCCTTGGATAGTCATCTCTAATACCATACATCAACCTTCCTGTCTCCACAACCTTAGCAGAGGTTGGCAGCACCCTTCCCAATGTTCCCTCAAAATGTTGCCACTGGTGAATCCAAACTAGTCTTCAGTTTCCTTGGCAACCCAAAATACTTTACACAGTCACCAGAATCTTCTTTTGGGCAGGGAAGAAAAGGCCTCCATTTGCTGGGAAAAGTTCAGAGGTAGTGGAAGGGATGACAGAGCCAAATTAAATTAAAATGAGTAAAGAGAAAGCGAAACAGTCTTTGTGCATAAAATAAAATGGGTGAAATTGAGAATGGTCCACCATATCACCAGGTGCAGCCATATATAATTGGACTCCATAGCAATTAGCCCAGGCAGACCTGTGGAATTTGCCCAGTCTTTATCATGCTGTTTTCCTATCCCTAATGGATCCCAGAGCAAAATTGCATTGACATCCCAGAGAGCATTTTAGTTATTAACAGCCAGCTTTGGTTCCAATATCACGGTCAAAGGAAGGAACAATTACAACATTGTACTCCGGCTCTTGGAATCCATTCCAAGTTTTAATCACACAGACAGTTCCCTTCAAAGTTTAGTGCTTGTTCCATTTTGCAGTTTTTGGAATGATGTATCTAGTGTCACACATGTTGAGACATTTATCCAATTCACTTTCTATACCTGAAAGATGCAGAGGGTCAGCAAATACTTGGCCTGCTTGCTGCCACAGTTCCCCTTGCATCCAAGGTACACACTAAAAAATCGATGACAGCAGACTTTTCACTCAATCCAGATGTAGCCTCCAAAAGAGCTCTCTGAGCATTCACTAAAAATTAATCAGAGTTGACATTTAAGATGAAACTTACTCCTCACCCTGGACGTACCCTTGGTATTTGTGTATATAACATTTATAATTTCAACCATTCAGAAGCACTCTTCAAGATCATGATAGCTATAAAACTTGGCTTAGTAATATACCTAAATCACTTCTGATGAAAAGATCCCTCAGCTGATGAATGAGTCTAACCCCTCCCAACATCTATACCTCAACACAACTTTTTATCTTTCTTTTCTTTGCTCTCAAAAGAAGCATTTTATGGGAATTCCCTGGCAATCCAGTGGTTAGGACTCCATGCTTTCACTGCCAAGGGTGCAAAAACTCAAAAGAAGCATTTTATGAGAAAAAATATGGGCTGTGCTATTATTTATTAATTTGAAGATTTCATACAGGCTCCTGTTTTTTAAAAATCCACTATTATAACTACTATTATTAATATCCAGGCATACCACACCTCCCCAATTCTAAACTCATTCGTCCTCCACTGTTACCATCTCAATCAATGGCATGAATATTCAAAAGGTTGTTCAGGGCAGAAACCTGGAGGTCGAGTGTGAATGGCCCTCTTAACTCCCCATTCTCCAATCCACAAGAAAATCCTATCCATTCTATCTCCAAAAAGATCATGATCTGCCCCACTAATCCTCCACCTCCACTGCGGCCATCTTGGTCCAGGTCATTGCCATCTCTTCCTTAGACTGCTGGTCCTGACTCATCTCTTCGCCTGCCTCTTCTCACTCCACACTATATTCTGTAGTCACAGAAATCATTTTGAAAAGTGAATTCAATCACACCATAACATCCTCCCACCAGCTCCTTCACCACCAAATACACATTCACGTGCACTGAAAATCCTTCAGTGTTTGCCCATCGTATGCTCAAAGTGTTGGTCTGCAACAAGGTAAGGAATTTACATCAGAACGGCAATGTAAAACTTCCCACTCCTTCATCACTGAGAAAGCCTTCGTTACATGTGTGTATATAAGCATACCTAAAAGATGTTCTAGGTGACATAGTTGATTTATGTCTGCACAAAGTTGTCTGACATGGTTGATTATGTCTTTCTCTTATCACAGACAGATAGCCAATAGTTTGCTGACCAGCAGCCCATGTGCAGACCACAAATGGAGTATCACTGACTTCACAATCCCAAATAATGAGGCTCTCAAACTTAACTTTGAGCCCCTCCTTTGCATCCCCCCTCTTCCAGCCACAATGGACTCCTTTTGGGTCCTAGACATAACCATGCTGTCTTCGAGCCAGGACCTTAATGGCCACCTGTCCTAGAGACTTTGAACTTGCTTTCCCTCAGTTGTCCCTCCCTTTTTACTTCAGTGATACATCCTCAGGTCCTCCTTCCCTGACCACGTATGTAGAGCTCCCTCTTTATTCTCCATCACCATTTGGTCTCTGGTTTGACATCACGTTTTCAATCTCCAAGTACATATTTATGTATGTGTTTAGCTGCAGATTACCTGTCTTCCTTCCCAGACTGGAGTCTCCATGAAGGCACAGCCCCAACTGGTTTCTCTGGTTTTACTGCTCAGAGAACCACAGCTTTTGGCATGGCCTACCCCTCCAGTGCGTATGGTAGATGGAAGTTTAGAGAATCCATGGCCAGCTGTGCTGACACTCCAAGACGTTAACTGAGTTCTTCAAGGCTTCCTAGGATCATTTGCAAAATCTGAATAAGAACTGGATTCTCAGACCCAGGTTGCCCAAGGTCTAAAGCCACATCACCTCTTATTTTGTAGTTATAATGAGTCTTAGCCAGTTTAAGGTTAGGCAACTTATAAAGGAGAAACAAAATTACTTCATGTGAGTAAACAATTCATTACCCTTACACAGGATTTTCTCAGCCTGAATCACTGCAATGTTTTCGTGTGCATTTGCATTCCTGTCATTCTCCTTAGAGGCCCCATCACATAATAGCTAAAATTATAAACAGCCAAAAATTTAGATACCAAATGTTGGGACCCCTTCGGGGAACAAGACCACCCAGACCCGCCTTCACAGAGTTTATGGTTCAGAGAGAAAAACAGATGTCAACCAAGTAATAAAATAAACATGAAGAGTGGTGAGTGAGAAGAACACAGTACTACAGCAATACATTGCAGGACACACTAACATTTTTTAGCGGTCATGGAAGATTGTCCCCTGAGGATGAATAAGAGGCAAATAACAGGGACAGAAGAGGGACTCAGATAGCCAGAGGCTGGTGGAAAGGCCAGGGAAGAAGAGCGAGCTTGGTAAATTCTGGGATCTAAAATGAGTCAAGAAGGGCTAGAATGTAAAATAAGGGGAAGACAAAGACAAGGAATGAAGCTGGGGGGACAGCTGGGGGCCAGATCTAACGCGACAAAGCAAGGAACCTGAACTTTGTCTTTTTACGCCCCACCTCCTATCCCCTAACTTCTTACCTATAAATCATTTACAACAATACTAGGCATGTAGCACTTGCCAAATATGTGTTAGGAACTATAAGAGGTTCATTAAAAAATAAACTGAGACAATATTAACATCAAGGGAAGAAAATTATAGAAGGAAATTAATCAGTACATTACATGGCTCAGCTATGAAGAATATTTACATGTGTATATATGTGTGATACAATTATATTTGAAAGATCTGTAGACAGTCAACAGATAATATCTAAAATAGGAAATCAAAAAATATCTGTAGCTATTATTTAGAAATAGAAAGTAAATACCAAATACAAAATTGAAAGATTTCTAAGTAGTTACTTCCGAGGTAAGGGATTAGAAAAGGGAGGTGGGATGGCGTGAGGTGGGATGGCGTGAGGTGGGATGGCGTAAAGTGGGGCTGGGCAGTATCTTTATTTTATTATAATCCTTGTAAATGTATTAATTTGTTATTTTTTGTGATTATGAGCCAGGTATATGGGTTTTTTTGATGGATGTTACACACACACACACACACACACACACACACACACACACACACACACAGCCCTAGCAAATACTAAACAGAAGGGAATAGAGGTAGGCAGTTATGATGCCCCCTACTGGCCTTACTCCCCCATCCAGACTTGCCTGGGTTCCTAAACCACTCATGTCAGTGGCAGGAAAACAGCACCCTCTGCCCTTCTGTTTGTTGGAGGTGTCAAGAACAGGGCTGCCAGTGCTAGGGGGACCCCATAGTTATCTGTTTAGATCCCAGGTTGGCTCCATCTAATGGATCCAGAGCACAGACCAGGGCCCCAGTGAAGCAGATCCACTGGGAGTTCCAGAGCTCTCGGGATCTTCAGAAGAAGCCAGGACATGAGGGAACCATGAGCTCCAAGTACAGTGAAGCAAGATTCAGAGATAAAACACAGACTCTCTTTGATTTGGTTGACACAGCCACTCATGGGAAGGACATACTGAAGTGTTACAGCAAAGTTCTTTAGGTGTTTAATATCTCATTTCTTCCTACCCCACTTGCTAGAAATCTGTGATACTTAACAAGGACAGAACTCAAACTATCTTTTTACTACCTATGAAGGGAAAAATATTGAGAGAAAGATTGTAATTGAAAAAATCTATTGAAGAGAGGAAGCTGTTTTTAAGTATTTTCAAGGACTTTAGAAGGACCTCTTTTACTGACAATGTTAATTAAAAATCTTTTTTATTTATTAAAGCAATTCCCTTAATTTTCTCTACCAGACAAAATTTTATTAGATGTTCACTGACTAGATATATTTGAAAGCAAAAAAAATATTAAAATGTTTTATAGATGAGAATTTTTACTTCTTCAGAATAAGTTTTACATGTAATGAATCTTTTAAGTGAGTGTTATATATCCTAAGACAATTTCCCCCAACTTAAAGTCAATGAAGATATTTATCTCTTTTGAGTGTAGGGGTTTTTTTTTACTGAAAACTAGATATTTTCTCAAAACATATGCCAACTACTTCTTCATTATATCTTAAAAGAATAACTTCCATGTAAGTAAACGTTCATGTTAAATGTTATTAAGTACAAACAGCATAATAACTAAAACTAGCTCAAATCTTCTAGCTACATTTTGTCAACAGCCTTGTTCTAGCCAAGTTCCCTATTAATTGCACAATCTATATTTGGGGAAAGACAGAACTTAATTGCTTCCAAACGAAATTTCAAGCCTGCATACTGTTTCCTTCCTCTGGTTGGTTTCAGTTAAATGAATTAATCTTTTTAAAGGGAGAAGGCAGAAAGGGGGACTTCTTCAAAAAACTCATTCAACATGTGCTTTCCATCGAGGACTTTAATTATAAAGTTGCAATGGATAATTTTTGTTGCAATCGTCTTTAGAGAGATTTCAGTTTTTTAGAGCATCACTTTCATCTTTTGCCTTACACTTTGTACAGACAAATAGCAAACAGCAAATGCCAACTTGAAGAAAAGATATTTAATGCTTAAGGACTTGAAAGCAAAGCCAAAAAAATTTCTAATACGGCTCAAGCAATGTTATATAAAAAAATTTTTATCAGCACATTCAATTGCCTCTTCCTAAAGTAAGAAAATACAAGCAACTCAGAATACTGAGTAAACTTTTTCTCAGTTGATGAATGTTACTTCATAGACTTTTCAATTGCTCTTTCAAAAATCATCACATTTTTAACATTCAAAGCACAGTTTGTAGATACATGGGGAATATGAAGAAGTATAAGACACAGTTACTACTTCCAACCTGATTAAATCTTATTGGGAAAAATAATCTTACTGTAGGTACTTACAGTAGCTCAACTGATTTAGACTTTTCCATTTATAAATCACCTATAAGTCAGAGGAATTTCAACACTGGTCATGTGAAATATTAAATGCCTAGAGAGAGAGAGAGAAGTATTGATAGTAATGGGAATAGATCCACACTAGATCCTGATGTTTTACCCTTAAAAAGGTCTTTAAAATGGGATCCTTAAAAGATACATCCTACACAGGGATTTCTATAATAAAGAGCACTATGCTTTACATAAATTCTTACTTAACCCTCACAACACTTTGGAGGACATCCTCTAGTTATTCTCCCTTTACAGATGAAGAAACCTACACATAAAAGAGGTCAATAATTTTCCCAAGGTTATGTAGTCTACTGAGTGGAATTAAATCAGGGCAGTTTTGCTCCAGTGCATGTGCTTTTGACAAATATGTATAGAGTTTTTAATCCCACTTTGGTTTAAATGGGATTATTTATGCAAAACAGAGGCACATATCTGCATGGAGAAAAAAGTGTGTGTGTGTTGTTGTTGCTGTTGTTGTCATTATAAATGTCTTCTCTGGATGGTAAGACTTTGATTTTTCTTCTTGCTTACGTGAAATTATAATTTGTAATTATAATGCCTGTGTATCACTCATGTAATAAAATACAGACAAAACGTTATTTCAAAAATAAAATTAAATGGTAACAATCCAACTTGATTTATTTAATGACTAAATGAAGATGATGGGTTCCATTCTCCTGCTATTAATAATAAAAATAGTTGTTTGAGGGCATTTATTTCTGGAAGAACACAGTGCCAAGTCCTGTACCTGCATTATCTCATTTAATCCACACAATTTTCTCACAATGTAGATGTTGTTATTTATTATTCTCCCTTTACAACATGGTGAAAATGAGACATAGTTTGTGTAATTTGCCCTAGGTCACATCACTATAAGTGGCAAAACTATCATCTGAAGCCAGTCTCCCGAGCTTAAACTCCTAACCAGCATGGCGGCAGTCTCCCCCGTGAAACAGGAGTTCTGGCTGCCAACAGAAGGCACATCCGGGCATGGCAGCTCTCTGGATTAGGAGACTGAGAGATGTGAAAGGAGAATTGATGTCAGTCTCAATTCAAGGCTAGACAGTTGGAGTCCCTCTCTCGACTCATGTCCTAAGTAGAAAAATGTAAAGCCATTTTAGAGGTCTCTTTACGTAGGAATATGATTCTTACTAACCTCTAGTATTTTGTAGGCAGGAAACCCTTTTACAGTTAAAGGGTATGTTGTGAGAAATTTTGTTTAATTTTCATATAATAAAATACAGAGTGTGAAGTTTTTAAAAATATTTCCATGATTTAAATTGTTCTAAATCCCAAATTACAAATGTTTGCATTTCATCCTGAAACCGAATTTAATATATGTTTGCTATAAGATCTTATATTTGAAGCTGTCATTTAAATTACCTAAGCATCCAATAAGAGGATGTTAGCCCACGCACCTAGAGCCAGTGCTCCTCAACAAGAGAAGCCACTGCAATGAGAAGCTCGTGCACCGCAATGAAGAGGGGCCCCCGCTCGCTGCAACTAGAGAAAGCCTGCGTGCAGCAACGAAGACCCAATGCAGCCAAAAAATACATATAAATAAATTAAAAAAAAAAAAAAAAGAGGATGTTAGATTCTAAACAATCAAAGGGAAGAGTTCAACAGGAGCAAATTCTTTATTATTATCCCAGAAGAGATAATTATAGAAGTTTAGATGTGTGATTGCATATGGATTTTAAATAAATTATTATGACATTAATTTATCTTGAAATCTAAGAAATTACTCTCCCGAGACCTGTTCATCTACTTTTGACAATATATGTATAAAAGTTTTGATATTTTGAAATTAACTTTATGCTAACAGATTCTGCAGATAATATTCTTCTTGGATATTGCTGTAAGGGCTCCTTAAATTGTAGGAGCAATGGCACACATGGTTATGGAATGAACATCAATATGTTTTGTTTTGTTTTGCTTACAGTGATGTTTAACTAAATATCTCCTGAAACTAATTGTTGGTAGGTGGCAAAAATATGTGCAGGGCTCACCATCTAGTTCTTAAAACAGGATGGAAATGTGGCTTGAGACAATTCTTTCCATGTGAGTGTTTTGTGAATAATCTAACACATTTCCTCCTAAGAGCATCTGAAAATGTTTCAGAGCTTGCTTATGAAAAGAGAATCTCACTTTCTCTTACAGAGACAATTTCATTAAGCTCCTTATTTCATGTTTTTATCCCCCAGTGGGTTATCAGGCTGGTTTCTTTCCCAGCACACAGGGAGAATTGTTCATTTCATCTATACTTCTTTAGTATTGAACAGCACTGTGATACATGTCAAGCCGTAACCATACACGCATGTTAAAAATAATTACATACTGCCTATCACCACCATAACAGTACTGTCTGGTGGTCCCATTAAATTGTTACTAGGTCTTCCTGTGCCACAGAATCTATTGAGCTCTTCGATTGCCACTGGAAGGGTCTGAAAAGCCAAGTGACATTTTCCTCTCTTTTTCCTCTCCACACTCTCAATCATCTTTCCTACATTTAGCGGAGTTCTTAATCCCTTTCACTCCTCTAGGAGAAAAGGGAAAACATCTGTCACAGGCAGAAAAAAAACTTTTTTTTTTCTTGCCCTTTCATCTCCAGGCAGATGAATCAATAAAATATGAAGACAAAAGTGCTCCATCTTCTGGCCAAGTATGAATGTTCACCAGCAGATATTCTCTGTTATAAAAGGAAGCATTTCATCTCAGAGACAAGATCCTGAAGACAGCTATTGATGAATCCTCCAATACCAACAAGAATAAAACATCCTTCTCTTCATCTCACAAACGTGAAATAGTTTTCTTCCAATCTTCTTCTCTTATTTTTTTCATTCACACCTACCAACCCAAGTCTGCTAATGGTGCAGGATCTGGCTTGGCATCAGGCAAAGCTGTCTCCTCTCTGCCCCTTCATGTCCCCGCAGAAGGTACTTAACCTTCTGAATCCTCAGCACCCTCATCTGTAACATAAATATAATAATGCTTTCTATCTTCTACCTAACTGTGAGGACTAAATTAAATACAATTTGTAAAATACTTAACCCCACATCAGGCACATAGAAAGCACCCAATAAATGTGAGCTACTCTGATTATAAGTATTGCTATGACTATTTTTTTTGCCATTTCAATTCAATTCAATACATTTTTTTGCAATCTTAACTTTTTCAATCTTTACTGCTAAGCACAGCAGTAGGATTTTTTTTTCAATGTAGCTTTTGCCTTCAACAAATTAATAGTCTACCAGTAGTGACAAAAAACCTTTAATACAAAGCAGGATATGGTAGGTGACAAAGAGAGCTATAAAGTGCTCCAAGACAGTGCTTCTCAAACTGTAATGTGCATATCAACCACTTTGAGATCCTGTTAAACTGCATATTTTGATTCAGTAGGTCTGGGGTGGGGCCTGAGATTCTGCGTTTCTTACAAGCACCCAGGTGATGCTGATGCTGCTGGTCTGAGGTCTACCCTTCGTGTAACAAAGTTCTCGGACACTCAAGTGTGATATAAACAGGGTGTGTATTCAGCTGATGTGCACTGCATAATTGAACTGGTTTCTTAAAGGCTGCAGACGTTCTGATTGGTCATTATCCATGACAATCTTATTGTTAAACCTATTGTTAAGTTACACTCTCAATGTAAGTATTACAGTCGTCTGGTGCATAGCATAGATGTTACATTTGATTTTAAAGCAAATGGGCCAAGAGTAAGTGGGGTTTAAGAATGGCCTTGAAAGATTAGCACAGTTTTATTCATTTCCACTTGCTTGCCTAGTATGCTTCCCAAACACTGCAACTGCTGTTCATTTGGACTATAAAGTGCCTTCTTATGACTCCCCTCTAAAACAGCATTCCTTTGAACCTTTGAGAACAGGCAACTTCTTTGGAAGAATGATATCTCAACAGTTGTTCCCATGTTTTCAAGCCTTCATTGCTGTTGTTTCTGGCTTTGAAATAAAATTAAACAATAAAATAGTGCAGAGGCATCCTTTATCTTAGAAGCTAAACCCAGGCCCTTCCAAAGCTAAGGCCAGCCCATTGGTGTGTTCTGGTGCCACATACCAACTATTGAATTGGATACCAATTTTTAATTGGGCTTCCACATAAAAATCTAGATACCCAGCTTGAAAATTTGGGAAATCCAGCTGCCCAGGGCCCACATTTGCACTTGGAAGCAATCAGCTGGAGCATGAGAGCCAGACCATGTTTGGCTGAGGCCTGCACGTCAAAGTCCCCACACTCCAGGCAAATCTCATTCTCTCTCACACTTGATCCACTTCACTCTCTCCTATAACTCGGCCTATGTAAGTATTCAAGTTTGTGATTCTATCTACCTAAAGCCCAGGAGTCATCGTCCTCTGGGGAAAAAAAAACTGTCTTAATGACATATAACTACTATACATGCTAGTTTTCAAAATATGAGGCAACTTTTTTCTAAGAAAATAAGTCTTACTATAATAATCAAACCATATTTAAAGCTAGTTTACTTTAGCATTCTTGGTTTCCAGTCTTTGTTTTCATTCATTATTTCAGTATTTAGTCCCAGTAGTTCATTTCTTCCCTTCCTTACTGTGGAACTGAAAGGGAATTTGGGTAAGAAGGAGAAAAAGGATAAACCAAGGAATCAATACCCCATTTCATGAGTAAGACATTTCTTAAGGCTATAATAGCAACTTTATGAACCAGTATTCACATAAAGTAAAGAAACCAGAGAAAAGTGTGTTTTTCCCAACCTATGTTCTCTATGTCCAGAATTTTATTACCAATTCAGTAAAACCTGGGTAAATCACTTTGGTTTCTTATGCCTCATTTATGCCTCATGAGACAGAGAGAAATAAAGAAAATCGTTTTGAGTCACTTTGTAAGCATCTTCAGGTTACTGCTAATAGATACGTATTTTTAAATTAAGGCCCTATTTACTTCCTTAAAACATACTTTATTTTAGATTTTTTCCCTTCTATATTTAAAGATAGTCAAAACTACAAAACTACATTGATACCAAGAAAAAAGAGGCACTAATTGCCTTCTTTAAGAAAAATATTTTCCAACTTCTTTAAAGTTCCATAAATAGACGACCATTCTCTAGCATAACTTTTTGACAATATGAAAAACTGAGAGGCTTCTACAGGAAGACAGGATCACTTCTCTAAACATAGCTTCAAAATGAATACACCCTGACCACACTATTTAACTGGGCAGCTGATGTGCTTGAGGAATCTGGCTTGTTTTCAAGTTAGAAAGTAACATAATACCTTGGCCAATATCTGGCCCCCATTTCAAACATATAGATTCACAAATTTGCTCAATATGAGGCATGAGCACTGGGGTTTAGAGACCACAGCCCTCTGAACATGAGGGGTTCTGCCCAGCTCACTGGCAGTGACCGCACCCCTCACATATCTGAAGGCCAGAGGGAGTGAATACTATGTCCCAAGGTGGTTGTAAAAATCAAGTAGAGAGATGGAATTATTTGAACACCGAAAAGAGTGACACAAAGGCAAGACATCATTTGATATGTACAACGTTTAAAATAGTGCATGGTACATTGTAAATTCTACGTATGTCCTGTTCATTTAAAAAAAACAAAAATGTTCCTAAGATCCATGGTACTGAACTCTAGTATGAATTTCTTAGTAATTAAGCTACACAGAATACTTCTGTGGTTGCCCTGCTCCCCACTCACTTTTTATCCCACTCTAATACTTCCGGAAATGGTTGAAATACAAACCAGATTTGGTCTTGCTAGCACTCTTACCAAAAGGTTATTCAAAAAAGATGCTTAATTAATGGGAAATAGCCTTTAGTATTAAATGGTACATAAGCTAATTAATGCATTAAATTAGAGGGGTACCATATGGAAGCTGAAATTCAGTACGCTATTCAAAATCTCAGTCATTGGGGGTCCTTAGGCTCACTAATCAGGGTGAAAAAGAGGGACCTTTATTTACTAGGTTAGCATCACAAGTGACTCTTATTTTAGTCCCTCTGATGCAGCAACCTGCCTCTCCCCTACCTCCTTCCCAGCACACTCTCAGCTGTATGCTTGCCTCCTTGCACTTCTCTGACCTCCACCACTGAAAATCTCCAGCCTTAGAAGATGGACTTCTGTCTCCATTGTCACTTCTCGCTCCCCATTTGATCAACAAGACACTCTTTCTCCACCTCTTGACCTGACTTAGGTCACACAACATCAACATATATTCATGATGTTATGGATAAACTGTCAGCTTCCTGTGTGCCACCAATGTCATGTACACTGCACACTGACTAGTTACCTACTGTATACAAGGCATTGGTGAATGTAAAGCTAAATAACTTTCTGTCTGCAAGCAGCTTACAATAACTAAGGCACTTATGTCATTTTCTCATGTATAAAAAAGTATGTAACTTTTAAAGTATGATTACATCCTATAGGAGTATAAAAGGAAAAGTTATTGTATTCTCCTCACTGATCTTTCCCCCATCACTTTGTGGCCCCTTCCTCTCCTTTATTTTACCTATTACCTTACCTCCTCTACTTAACTGGTAAATTACTTATCTACTTTTTCGGTTATTTATCAATAGCTATCTCCAACTCCCAGAATGTAAATTGCATGTGAGCAGGGACTCTATCCTTATTCATTGATGTGTCCCCAGCCCTTAGAATACTACTTGGTCCAGAGAAGGGACTTGATAAATATTTGTTGAAAGCAGGCCTTCCAGAAGAAGTGGCATTTGCATTGAACTTTAACCAATAAGAAGGGTTTCAATAGTTGAGGAATGGGGGAAAGAATATTCCAGAAGGACGAATCAGCTCAGGCAGAACAGTATAACTGAGGTAATAAAGTGGCTCAAAGATGGAGAAATGAAAGGATTGGTGGAATTTAACCATTTTAAATTAACTTTATGAAAGAAAATAATTCTTGCATCAACAGTATTATATTTTAGATATTTCAATGACACTTATGGGCCAATCTAAGTACTTTTAGTGTGATCCAGGTCCCAAATGGATAAACCACAAAGTAAAGATGTATTTGTTAATATCATGGAGAACAGATTGAATCCAGAAAGTAGGGAAGCTGGGGAATCACTTAATGGTGATCTTTTTTTTAATGTTTCAAGCTTTTTACATAGTATTTGTTTAAATGGTTTATATCCAAGTCATTCCTCTGGAATTAACTTGTTTGCAAGGAATTTTTGTCTGCCACACCATTTCTGACTGCCCTGAATAGGCTGTGACTTTACGTCTCTATCTTGCTTCAAGTCAAAGATAAGTCTCTCCCACCACTATAGCTGATTGAATCAGCTCCGGGTTGAATATCAAAAACTGGGATGTAGCCCAGGTGATGTGGACCCAACCTTTGTTTTCGTCCAGCTTTCAGCCATGTCTTCCCAGTCCATTTCCTGGTATGAAATTTAAAACTTGGTGTGTCTCAAATGCCTCTGCATGGAGGCTTCTATTGTCCTCACTGGGAGAGAGGGGAGGGGATTATGACTTGCATCACAGATGCCTCAAGTTGGGAGCTGTGCTGAGGAACAATTTATCCAAGCTCATCAGGTCTTAATTATTGAGAGTATATAGCAAAGAATTTGAAATTCACAGCCAACAAGAAATGCCCACTTGGCCTCTAAAACTCTGAAACAATAAAAGCCCTTGGGGAAGACTGTGTTGTTCCTTAGTTGCCTTAGAAAACAGATTAATATGACAATTCCAGGAACTTGGAAATTGAGCTTACCAACCAGCCACCCCTAGAGGATGCCAACCCACAACACTGCCTGCAACCAACTGGGTGTTGTGGGTTAGACCAACCAACTGGGAACATTTTCAATTCTTATAAAGAGTCTAAGTACATCCAACAGAAAAAGTGGTAAAAAGGTCCAGTGGCTTCTTTTTTCTATCATCCTCTTGAAATAAAAATGGATTTTTTAAAAATGCAAGCTAGAGAATAACCACTTCCATTCTTGCAACCCAGCCAGGTTTGGGATGAAAGCAACTACTTCAGAAGAAGGATGAAGCAGCAGCACACAAACCATGGAGGAGAGAAAGGGCTGGAAGATGAAAACTCTCTTAGTGTAGTCAAAACAAAAACTTGATCAAAGCACACACTTCCCAGTCTTGAAACATAAAGACTTTATTGTGGAGAACAAAAGACTCTGGAAGGAAGAATGAAAACAAAGGAATGGCCAAAAGAGAGAGGGGGAGAAGCAATGACATTCTTCCAAGACCAGGAACGAAATTCATCCTAGAAAGAAAGAGCACAAGAGAAAGGCAACTACAAAACAGAAATAGAAAACGACTATGACATGTTGGGCCAGGAAGCCAATATGACAATATTTTCTCATAAAATGATATTCTATTTCATCACCATATGCTTTAGGAAAATCCAGTATGTTCCTGACAGACTTCTAACATTTTTTCCCAAGATGGTTAAAGCTTTAGGGAATGTGTCAAAGATACTTAGCACCCACTGCATTTTTGAATATTACACGTCGGTAACTCTCTGGTTCATGAATTTTAATAATACCACTGTAATTCAGTTTGCCAAGCACTCTCCCCAGCACTAGCTGATAAAAACATGCAACAGCAGATTCTGTTTTGGTTTTGTTCCAGTATACTGTTGAATCTGCAAATGGAAATTATATATATGTATAAATATATATGTAAAAGTATATATATTATATATATATTTATAACTTTTTTTAAAGAAAACGTATGCTAAGATGGGATACAAACATTATTTGAAAGAATTATTTCAAAACGCTGGTTGACTCACTGGCTATTGTAGAAAGAAGTGAACATTAAAGATTTAATCACTCAGTCATACATACACCGTTTCAAACTAACACAAATGAGAACTAAACAGGAGATTAAAATGAGGCATTTTGTGCCATTTGCTCTGCACACTTCCATGTGGAGGACTTTCTAAGCTGTTCCTCAGCCTTTTCCTCTCATTCCACCTGTATTTGCATATCTGTAACCACCTGTGCATTTCTAGTGGGTTACTGCATCATCACAAATGACATACCATCCCCGGAAAAGTGCCTGGCAAACTACAAGATATTATATAAATACTGAATGAGATGTTGTACCATTAATCATGATATATTAGTGTAACAGTGAAATAATCTATCAATATTCTGTCTTTTGTCTGGCTTCCCTTTCTTTATTCTGCTATTTTATTTCTGTCAAAGGCTAACATTATCCTTCCAGCCGCCTGAGCGTCAAATGTTATTATCCTTCATTCTTTCTCTCCCCACTTCACCTCCCCAAGGTTACCAAACTCTGTTAGTTCTCTGTTAGTTCATTCACTAACATAGCCTTTTTCTCTTCCCGCTTCCCAAAACCAGACCCTCATCATCGCATACCTAGACTCTGCTAAAAATCTCTTAAGAGCATCCTGCTTCCAGTTGGGGTCCTCTCTCATTCATTCCTTTTGTCGACACCTGGTAGAGCTTTCTAAAAATGCTAGTTTAATCTTGTCACTCCTCTGCACAAAAACAAAGGCAGCCGCTCTTTACAGGATAAAGAACAAAATCCCCATTCTGTAGCCCAGGGCCAAGGTAGGCAGCCCAGACTCTTTGCAGCTGCACCTCCCATTATTTCTCTAAACAAGCTCCTTGCTGCACGTGGATGCTCCACTCCCACAAATTGCATGATTGCCAGTGGCTGCTTGCCCTGCCTGAAGCACCCTTCTCCTCTTCCCACCTGGTTGAATCATAGTTCCCTGTTAGGCCCATAAAGCCTCCTGAGCCACCTTTGCCCACAGGTTCTATCTGGGCACTCATCTGGTGCTTTTTCAAGGTCTAATGTGTATCACATGGCTGCAGGACTGCCGCACCACTGTAGAATCTGTAGCTGCGTCTTTTATTTTCCCCAAATAGATGTAAGCTTTGTGAGGGTACGAACCCTCACATAACATTTATTGAGCACCTGCTGTGTGCAGAGCCCTGCTTGAGGTACCACAAAGATAGGAAGGTATCCTCGTCCATTCAGGCTGCTATAACAAACTACCACAGACTAGGTGGCTTATAAAAAATGGAAATTTATTTCTGTCTAGAAGCTGGAAGTCCTAGATCAGGGTACCAGCATGGCTGGGTTCTGATGAAGGCCTTCTTCCAGGTTGCAGACTGCAGAATTCTCAATTTGTTCTCATAAGATGGAAAGGGGGGAGGGATCTCTGGGGAGCCTCTTTTATAAGGGAACAAATTCCATTTGTGAGAGCTCTGCCCTCATGATCTAATAGCCTCCCAAACCCCCACCTGCAAATACCATCATCTTGGGGGTTAGAATTTCAACATACGAATTTTGGGGGACACATTCAGTCCACAGCGGGAGGGTTACACTTTTTTGGCATTTTACAAGAACAAATATGGTACCGTGCATATCATAGCTGTCCAATGCACATTTTGAGTGAACTGATTCCATAATTTTTATATTTTAAAATTATTATTTTTAGAATTAATCTGTCAAAATTAAATCCCCTAAATGTCTTCTTCATTTTACAGTAGGGAAACTATGGTAAAGAAAGATAAAATGTCTTATTAATCTAATGTATTGGTAACAAAATAGTATCTCAATGCACATTTTTGTTTTCAGTTCTGCTACTCCAACTGCCAAGTCCTTCTCATCTCTTCAAGAAAAACACTGTGTCTGAGATTCAACTTTTCTTTCCAGTGGTAATTAATGAATTGTTCTTCTGCCTGAGGCACTTTGTGGCTTCGGTCCCCTGGCCAAGAAGGCACTGAGTCTTGCTTTCTGATCTTTCATTTTTTCATATGATTCTCCTTATTTAGACCCAATCATAGGAAGCCCAAATCCTACGGAACTGGAGCCAAAGTCAAATAAATCAAAATAGATGCTTCTTTCTCCTACCATTCACAGTGCCAGATAGTTCACATTCACAGGTAATTCCTGAGTTTTCCTGATAATTACTGAAATTCCAAAAAATGTGCTTGATCACATGCCTCAGCTACTTTGCATTACACAAAAAGAGACATATGTCCAGGAATATTTTATATTTATCATAAAGAGATTTTGGTGAAGGAGGGATTGATAAAGCACATCATGTTATTTGGAGAATGAGAATATGCCAAATGATAAATCTTCACACTTGTTTAGTAGAAAGAAGATTCAACACTTGGAAAATCAAATAGTCCAAATAAAAGGTGATTTTAAAATACATACAATATTATCAAAATGTATAAAACAAAAAAATACACAATGAAAACACTAACACTAATATATTAACAAAGTTTTTTTTCTACGTATATTCATTCATTTATCATTCACTGAGCATACACTCTTGGAGAATTTACTAAGTGCAAGGTACTGTGTTAGGTATTGAGTTGTGAAACTTTTTTACCAGTTCTCCAAAATTCTTAACTGCATGTATTAATTCTATGATGAAAAATAAGATTTTTCATTGTAATAGAGTTGTGATGGTTAATTTTATGTGTCAAGTTGACTGGGCCACAAGGTGCCCAGATATTTGCTTAAACATTATTCTGGTGTGTCTATGAGGGTGCTGTATGTATGTATGTAATATGTAATGTATGTAGGGAGGTAGGTACCTATTTTTCAACATTAAACATAAAACTTAAAGTTGATAATTGGGACTTCATTAAAATTAAGAAAGTATGTTTATTAAAGGTCATTACTGAGAAAGTGAAAATGCACTGAGACTTAAAGAAGATATCTGCAATGTATATATCTGGGAAAGTACTTATACCCAGGATATATAAAGTATACCTATAAATCTGCATGTAAAAGACAGACAACCCATTAAAAATGGGCAAAAGACTTGGTACAAGTAAAATATTCAAATATAACTAAACATCTGAAAAGGTGCTAAATATTATTAGTCATCGTGAAAATGCAAATTAAAATCATAACCACTTACCATTGTGCATACCAGAATGGCTTAAAACTTATAAAGCCTGACAATTCCAAGTGTTGGCAAGAATGTGAAGAACTGTAATTCTCATGCACTCTAGTGGTAGTTTAATGATGGTTGGTAAAAACATTTTGGAAAACTGTTTGGCATTACCTACAAAGGCTGAGCATTTACATTACCTGTATTCCAGTAATTCTGTTCTCAAGGAAACACCCAAGAAAAATGCATGTGTTCACCAACAGACATGCACAGGAATGTTCATAGCAGCATAATATATATATAGCCAAAACCTTAAAACAACCCAAATGCTCATCAATAGATTTGAAAGATAAACTGTATTAATTACAGAAATGAAAAGTAGGGCTTCCCTGGTGGCGCAGTGGTTGAGAGTCTGCCTGCCAATGCAGGGGACACGGGTTCGAGCCCTGGTCTGGGAGGATCCCACATGCCGCAGAGCAACTAGGTCCGTGAGCCACAATTGCTGAGCCTGCACATCTGGAGCCTGTGCCCCGCAACAAGAGAGGCCGCGATAGTGAGAGGCCCGCGCACCGTGATGAGGAGTGGCCCCCACTTGCCGCAACTAGAGAAAGCCCTCGCACAGAAACGAAGACCCAACACAGCCATAAATAAATAAATAAATAAAAATAAGAAACACATTTAAAAAAAAGAAATGAAAAGTAACAAATTACTGCTACTAAGCTATACATAAATTTACAAACATAATGATTGAAAAAAGCTAGATACAAAAGAGTAACTTCCATTTACGCAAAGTTTCATCAGGCATAACTAATCTGTGGTGCTAGAAGTCACAACAGTGGTTTCCCTTGTGTGTAGGGATGGAATAGTGAGGCTTCTGGGGTGCCGCTTCTTTTTTGATTGAAGTGTTGGTTACACAGGTATTTTGGGGTGGTAAAATTTCACTGAGCTGTATACTTAGGATTTGTGCATTTTTCAGTATGTACGTTATACAACTCTTTAAGAGAAAGTTTAGCAAATGGTACCACACAGCCTACTTAATAGTTCTCCTCATATGGCATTTAAGGTTCCTTAGAGACAAGGATCTGGCAAAAACGTTCTTAATTCTCATTACTCGCCAACAATAGTCACTGATTTCTTAGTGCTTTCACTAATGACTACCTTTGAGCGTGGATTGTATTTCTCCACCCATTTCTTCCTGTCAAAATTTCTATCTTCCCTTTAAGACTGACTAAACAATTCCATCTTCTTTCTGAAGCACTCCTTGATTTCTTAAGGAAGCATTCTGATCACATTCTACTGTATCACGTTCCACTGATCATGTTCACTGCACCTTCATAATTCTCAGTAAGTTTATGGCAATTTTTTTTCTTTTACTTATTTGTGGAATTCTGTCCTCTTAATTATTTTTATTTCTGTTTTCACTCTTTAAGGGGAAATATTGTATCTCAATCATTTTTTAATAGCATCCTATTCCATAGGTAGTCCCTTGGACCTGCATATACTATTTATACTTTTACACTTTCCAAATTTACACCTTCAGCCCAGTCCTCTCCCTGCAACTCCAGTCCTGTGTATCCATACGCCAACTCCTTATCGCCACTAAAATTTCTAACAGGCATCTTAAACGTCACATTCCAGCCCCTAACTCCTAACCATTCCCCTCAAACCTGTGTCTTCCAGTCTCTGAATGAATGGCAACTCCCTCAGTTTCTCTGGTCAAAAACCTTAGAGTCATCCTTAACTCACCTCTTTCACTCAACATCCTACATCTTATTCACCAGTAAATCCTGTCAATGGTACCCTCAAAAGAGAATCCAAGGCTGAACCCTTCTGGACTCCTCTACACTAGGACCCTGGTTCAAACCACCATCACCACTTGCCTGGAACAGTGCAATGGCCTCCTGCCTTTGATTTTTCTCCTTAGTCTGTTCACACCTTGGCCAGCATATCCTTTTAAAAATCTAAGTCAGACCACATCAGTCCTCCTTAAATGGCTTCCCGCACTCACAGGGCAAAAGTGCTACACTACCAGACCCTTCTCTACCCAAAGCATCTCCTACTACTCCCCTCCCAGCTCCCTGCTGATGCCCTGCTGCCTGCCGTGCTGTTGCTCTGCTGCCCCAGACGTGCCCCTGACTCTGGAACTTCACGTTTGCCATCCCCTTAGCCAGGAATGTTCTTCCTTCTTTGAGTCAAGGAGCTCAGTCCCTCACCTCCTTCAAGTCCTTCCTCAAACACTACCCTCTCCATGAGGGTGTCCCTGGCCAGCCTACCTTAAATTGCAATCCCACTCTCTCCCACACTCCTTTTCCTCCTTCCTTGCCTTATTTTTCTCCACAGCACTCAACACTGTCTATATCCTATACAGACATTCTATATGTTTACTTAGTTTTTTTTCTATCACCTGTTTTCACCACCTAAAACGTGAGCAGCACAAGGACAGATACTTATATCTACTGTGTTCATTGGTGTATCCCTAGAGTATAGAACAGTGCCTGACACAAAGTAGGTGCTTAATAAATATCTATTGGATTAATGAATAAACAGTAGCTGCTTGATATATCATCTAGGAATTAATGAATAAGTGAATAAATGAAATAGTTCACAGTGTTTCATTTTCCAAAGATATAATGTGTCAGTTTTCATCCTCCCTTACAATTTATTTTGCCATATTGGATAGATATCTTTTTACGATACATGACCCATTAATCTGCCTTCTTAAATAGAACCTATAGATGCCATTTAACTCTTTCTTTCTGACTCTGGGTCACTGATATAAACCTAAGTTCCTGCAAATGATATCCTCAGAGCTTATCAAAGCTTATGAAATTAGCTCTGCCTCCAGTAAGTTTTGTGCTGTTTTTGTCATTTATCTCTACCTTCACTCACTGCTTTCTTTATACATATTTGGATCAAACCTTTTCTAATTTGCAGGTTGAAAGTCAGGCTTATTAAGCTTATTAGAAATGAGTCTGTTGGCTGTAACTGACAATGAAGGGATACTCCTATGAGTTAAATTCTAATACTTCAGTACTCAAGTGGTACTCAGCATCCATTTTTGCTTCTCAGAAGCTGACCTTTCAAGTTTTACTATGCTGGCAATTGCAGTGACAAGATAAATGACTTCTAAACATTTGGGAAAATGAGCTACTAATGAAAATGTTGGGATACATGTATATATGTGAATATATATTCCTTGGTGTATATATATATATGTGCAAAAATATGCATTGTGATAAAACATGAAGTTGCCAATTTTCTTACATATTGTAATACTGCAAATTATCAAATTTTAAAAACTGAACTGTCTCATCACATATTTTATAAGTGAGACTCCATGTTCCATGTGCTATAAGAAATATAAAATTCTTAATTACATTCCATCTTAAACATTATCTTTGACTATGGGTTTCTAGAATTTTGCATGTCTGTAATTTTGTTCTTTCCTCTGACAACTGAACCACCGTTGACAGGCATAAAATCAATAAATGTCCAATTAAGGATAAACTGTCTCAGCTTCTGGCATCTCGATAATTTCCACCTTTTTCTAAATTGAATTAAATTTATGGGATCAAATTATTTATCATTAACATCAGCTCTCTTATACTTCCATTTTTCCATTGCATGCATTTTTCTAAATAAGTGCAAAAGTGTAATAAAATTCAGATTATTGCATAAGCCACTGCTATGAAGATTAAGATGGAGGATGCTGCCGGAACTGAACTATCAGCTGAGAGGCAGCTCTACCAGGCTGAAAGCATCGATTTGTCATTCCAGATCCAAAGGTCCAAATTTGGCCTGGAAAAGACAATAAAAGGGGTAAAATGTATAATGGTCCCTTAGTGGTTTGTATGCAAGTAATAACCTTCTGTTGGCGAGTGCTTTGTCCTCAGTCAGCAATCACTATTATCGTTGTTGTTGTTGTCATCATTCTTACTATAATTTTTGGTGTTATTACATAAACATACTCTATTTGTGTCATACACCTAAATAGATTGCAAGGGCCCCCAGTCTTCCAACAAACATTTGCGGAGCACTGATTCCATGCCAGGCACAGATCTCACTTCTTTCCAGAAGGTCATCAGATGTCTAGCCCAGGGTACTTTTCTACTATCTATCATGCCCTGTATCATGGTGAAGCCACTGTGATGCAGATAAAAAGCTGCGATGCAGATCACAACAGTCACTGCTTACTCAAATTATCCATACTGCCCAAACAATTCCCATTAATCATAGGCTCATACAACAGAATGATAAGGGGAATCCAAAAACCCATCCATTTCAGCTCTTCACATTTGACTGATAAGGAAACCAAGGCTGAAGAATAAATAACATGCCCAAGGTCACACAGGAAATAAGCTGGAGAGTTAAGACCACAAACCAGTCTTCATTCATCTGTCCTACTGATAACTCAGTAACTATTAGCCAGACATTTGAGGGGTGACACATGTGGCAATTTAGAGGAATGAATCCACAGCCAGAGACTCCTGGATTGGAATGTGTGCTCCAGGATACACACCAGCTGTCACAAACTTTCAGAACCTCAATTCCTCTTCTGTAAAATGGGAATGATAATAATACCAACTCAGATTTAAATGAGATAATATAGGTGAAGGACTTTGAGTAGTACTAAACACAGTAAGTACTCAATGAGAGGAAGATGATATGTTCACCTTTATTACATGTTATATAGATACGATGTAGAAACTATAGTAAATACTGTATTAACTTCACAGTGCTGGAAATGTTGCTTTGCCAGTCCCAAAGCAGAATTGTGTAATAGAGTTTCACAGGCCACAAAGAACTGCCCTCAGTGGCTGCCTTTGGGGTTACTATTCCAAGTTTAGAAAATGTAAAGATAGAAAATTGCTGAACCCAGTGAAATGCCAGATGTTCAAAACAGAATGGCCTTCCAGTCAAGTCAATATCACTTCTGGATGGATACTGATCATTAAAACCTTTCTCAATAATATCCATAGATTACTAAATCTAAATATTCTTAACAGAGATAAATACCCTGGATTTCTGTGTATAATTCCACTCAGCCTTTACCAGTTATAACGCTTGGTGCTAGAGACATTTTTGCTAGTGTGTTATAACCACACAATTAGTACCCTTTTCTCCTGGTGAAAGAGTCTACATTTCTGACGCAGCCAGAGGAAACAAAGCAATTTTATTTTTAAACTACCATTGTTTTTAGTTCCTTTATCCCCAAAACCATAATGAGATACATACAGAGTATCCAATTTTAGATTTGGTGGGCTACCAGGATATTTTCTTTCAGGAGAAAAAAATTAGAGGAAATCACTGTACAAATAATCATGTCCCTCTGGACTGTGCTGGTAACCAGTGGGCAATATACTTTGTCACTCCCAAAGCTTTGTCATAGAAACCACCATAACTGAGGTGGCTCCTATAGAAACTGCACATTCCTCATGACCTTCCCAAATGGAAAAATCTGGTTTGAATAAGTTAGAAAGGCAAGAAGAATTTACTCAGGGTTCACAGGCTTCATAATCTAATCGAGTTCTTTTTTTTTTTTGTACAGAAATTTAGCAAAAGAGATCAAATAAACATTCTGAGAATTTTAAAGAAAGAGAACTCTCTGGCAGTGATTCAGTTCTGCTATGTCAGAGTCCAATTTTTCAGTAAAAAGGTGGTGAAGGTGGGGAACCCCAATTAAAGCTCAATTGTTAAGTCATTCCTCACCCTTGGCCATGAAAACAGTTGGTCCCACAACTTCCTGTTTTGTCTTGACTTGCATGTAACACTGATGCAATGTCTTATTATTTTGCAGAAATAGGGATTTTAAAAAATATATTACACATATACTTTTAAATTACATACATATAATGAAAAGATTAGAGGCTATGAATCCATTCTTTGTTGTCTTGCTTTGGGTAAAAATTAAGTGAAAATATATAAAAAGTAACAATCAGGGGAAGAGACCATTAGTAAACAGAAATAAGTGCAATTCTTCCCTTGCTGTTTGTTAAGCTAGAAGAGTGGGCCTCTCCTCTCCTTGGGCCTCTAGAATATACACACGCTCACACGCATACTAAAGTTTTTCAAATACACATATCTCCATGAATCTTTATGCCAGTTCTGAGAGGGAGGAAAAAACATGTAAGAGAGAACATTTATGGTACGTGGGCTCAGCCACGCACAGCCCCAGGTGTTCTCTCATTCAGCTTCTCAGCTGCCCTTTGAAGGAGGCATCAGCAGCCCCTGTAGACATAAAAACTGAGCCGCAGGGAGATGAAGTGATTCAGTCCAGGTGAGTGTGGAGTGAGTGCTGCAGCTGGGCTGTCGGACTGTTTTCACTACACACACCACCGGATTAGGACCTGCCAGATTCAGACATTCCCCCAGTACTGCCCAAGCTCTGGGAAAGACCACATTATTTGAAGTTTATTGTTTAATTGCAGTGAGATAGAAATTTCAGGAGACAAAAGGAGGACACATGGGGAGGGGAGAGGAGGGAAGAGTAGAAAAGAGGAGGGGAGAGTTGGGAAGAGGAGATCTGGGAACAGAACGTCTGACCTTCTAACGCTGCAGGTTTTGGAAAGCTGCCAAGCTGCTCAAGGAGCCATGGAGAAAATAAGTTCTCTCCCTTCAAAGAAATTTTTTTCCAGAAAAAAAAGGGGCCATGAACAGCTTTCTTTTCCCCAGAAGACTAGAGTGTTTTTCCCTCAGGTCAATGACCATCACATAACAGATCATATTTTCATTTTTGTTTTGGCCCCTGGCAAGCTTAGAATCACATTTACAGCTCAATTTTACTAACCCTATTGGACCTTCTAGTCTAAATATTTACTGTATCTTTTTACCTGACCTTGCCTTTGTATATTTATATATTCTCAGGTACCAATTTTTAACTATTTTATGTTAGCTTGTAATTATATATACTTGTAGACAAACCCAATTACTATATAATCAATAGATAAATTACTTTATGCATTTGATCACTCTCTCTACTACCTGAGATAGTTGTTAGTATATATTAATTTTCTTTGACTAAGTAAATATGCTTAGTCCCACTGCAATTGTCCCACTAATAAATCTACAGTGAAGGGTACAAGGAAGAAGTATACAGTTGGTAGAAGCACCCATAACAGTGCACTTGAGCTAATCCAGCAATTGGCAGGGATTGCCCCAGACATGTGACATGTGAACTGAGACTTATAAGCATTAACTAAGAGAGGAGAGAAGTGGAGAAAGACTGCAATTGGGGAGCACTTCAAGCAGAGAAACAACACATGCAAGGCTCTCAGGTACAAAGGACGGGGCTTCCTTCCATCCTGTGAGAAGGCCAGTATGACTACAGCTTTGACAGTGAGGGAAGGAAGTGGTGTTGAGGTGGAGAGACAAGCCATGCTAAAGACTTTGGTCTTTGTCCAAAGAACAATGATGAGAATATTAAATGACTCGCTCAAAGTCACCCAGTCAGTAAATAAAGATGTGTATAGCAAATATTAATATTGCAGCTTGTAGCCAATAATCAGCATTAAGGGGAAATCTGGAACAATCATAATCATTACGTTAATGCTTTCACATATAGATCATTATCAAAATTGCTGTTAAGTCAAAAACAAAATTTAACAAAAATCATGTTAAATAGTTATTACTGAATTTACTATTACGTACCCCAGTTCACATATGAGAAAACTGCTGCTCAGAGGAATTAAGTGATTTGCTTGAGATCACTACAGAAAAGTGGTAAAACTGGGACTAGAAATCTGCACTATTTGATCAAAATCTTGTGTTCTCTCCATGAAGTATGCCCCCTAGGATGCATAGCTGATCCTTTAAATACATGTTCAAGACTGGGTACCAGGGAGCAAACCGGAGGATGTAAACTTTTATATAAAACTGGCCTTGAGCTCCATTCTTGAAGCATATAAATGACAGTGAAGGAGAACACGTGACATAATTTTATAAAGTATTCTAATAAATAAAAAGTCATTATCTAGATTGTTCATGCAAATGTATGATCAATCTTGAATTCTTACAAAAGAAAGAAAACAAAACATCTTTCACTATTGAAAGGTAATTTGAAATTTGTTACACTTAAGATGTTAAGAAATCTAGGCAAAACTTAGCTTTATGTGCTTTGATTTTAAAAAGCTATCACTCTCAGGTGGAATTGACTATTCTTACTCCTATCCCTAATGAGGGAAACAGGAAAGTTTGAAGGGGGTATAAAGAAATTGTTTCCTCTTTTCACATAAATAGTGTTCTTTGCCATTGAGGTGGTCTTGTCAAAAAAAGAAAAAGTAGCTTCAAGCAATGTCAAGAAATGGAAATGGGGTTTTATCAAACGGTACTCTTGTCAATAAAGGAGAAGGAAATCTCATGAGAAAAAAGGAAGCATAGAAGAGAGAGAAGTGTCCCCTGAAAGCCATTCAGCTCCAGAGGCTAAGAAATCTCAGCTTCTCAGCAGCAAGAGTTCTTGCATTGCCGTCAGATGTGCTGCCACCAGCAGGAACCAGCCACCCTCCTATGAGTCGTCTTCCTTCCCTATTCAACCCACGAGCATTTGTTGAGCATCAGGGAATATGGACAGGACCCTGGAGGCAGTCTCTGTCTTCTTGACCATCAGGGTTCATTGAAGTTCTTTGTGACGTCATAATCTCTCTCCTCCAGGACTATACGTTTTGTCCTCTACTCTGCCTCTTTTCCGTACCTCACACCTCTGCTTACTAATACCTTTGCCTGATCACTGCTTTGGTCCATTCACAACTTCTCTAGACCTCTAGGCCTTATGGCCTCAGTTATATGAGTTCTCTCCATAGTTGTTTTTGGTGTCAGCCCCTTCCTTCTAGAATACTCTACTATATTCCTCAGTCCGTATTCACAAGAAGAAACCTGACTGGCCTAGAGAATAACCCCTGTTCCAATTTTAACACAGCTGTTTCTACCAGGCCCCACCACTGACTGCTCACCAGGCTATGGATTTGCTACCCTTGCTTCAGGCAATCACTGCTTTCCCAGCAAGCTGTACCTGAGGGAAAAAAGCAGCATGGAGAGTAACATGGCACGGAATATGAGGGCAAGCTCTGACCTGACGTCTGGGTTCACATCCCAGCTATGCCATTTACCAGCTGTGGGACTTTGGGCAAATTCCTTAAGGCATCCTCTATAAAAGGAGGGTGATTATAACATCTACCTCCTTGGGTTGTTGTGAGGATTAAATGAAATAACACATGAAAAAAACTTAGCAATGTATTTAGTGCCTAGGAAGGGCTCCATAAGTGTCAGCTATTATGACTGTGTGTATCTATGACTGATCCTCAGCAGATGGCCATGGGCAGGCCAACGGCCCTTGACTGGAAACTGTAGGCCCAGAGAAACGCATTGATGACCTGTTCAATCACAAGTGTGCAATTTCTTCAACCTCAGTTATGCCTATCAAAGCTCACTAAGAGGTCTTTTTAAATGTGAGAGAGGAGTTTGGATTTTTTTCTGTCTAAATTATTTTCACATGACATCTTTAAATTTGCAAAATTAATATACAAGTACCTTCTGGAATAGGCTGTCAAAAATGCCCTCCTTCATTTGAACATTCTGTGACATATTAATGGTTGAGCTTAGGGAAGTTTTTATGGTTGTTTAGGCACTTGTATGCGTGTCTGTGTCTGTGTGTATCTGTGTATGTTTTAGTAAGAACGCCCTCGTCATTATGTGACCCATTAAGACCTAGAGGAGAATCTGTGCCTGTGTGCGCCTCAGCCATGGAAGCGTGCACTAGGCTTCCTGAGGCACTCCTTTCCCTTCGTGAGTAGGGCCTGGGTACAGAATGTCACCATCCTTTGCCTCATTTCATCAAACAAGCCTTCTGACAGGTCTCCCATCCTCTAGCTTTCTCCTGGCTTCAGTCCATCTTCTCCAGGATGACCCAGCCGTGTGGCTGACAGGGTCTTGGTGCTCCGGCCAGGTGTCAGGCCTGAGCCTCTGAGGTGGGAGAGCTGAGTTCAGGACACTGGACCACCAGAGACTTCCCAGTCCCTTGTAATATCAATTGGCAAGAGCTCTGCCAGAGATTTCCATCTCAATGCTATGACCCAGCTCCACTTCACAACCAGCAAGCTCCAGTGCTGGACACCCAATGCCAAATAACTAGAAAGACAGGAACACAACCCCACCCATTAGCAGAGAGGCTGCCTAAAATCATAGTAAGTTCACAGACACCCCAAAACACACCACCAGACGGAGTCCTGCCCACCAGAAAGACAAAATCCAGCCTCATACATCAGAACACAGGAACAAGTCCCCTCTATGGAAGCCTACACAACCCACTGAACCAACCTTACCCACTGGAGGCAGACACCAAAAACAACAGGAACTAGGAAACTACAGCCTGTGGCAAGGAGACCCCAAACACAGTAAGTTAAGCAAAATAAGAAGACAGAGAAATACACAGCAGATGAAGGAGCAAAGTAAAAACCCACCAGACCAAACAAATGAAGAGGAAATAGGCAGTCTACCTGAAAAAGAAATCAGAGTAATGATAGTAAAGATGATCCAAAATCTTGGAAACAGAACGGAGAAAATACAATAAACATTTAACAAGGACCTAGGAGAACTAAAGAGCAAACAGTGATGAACAACACAAAAAATGAAAAGAAAATTCTCTAGAAGGAATCAATAGCAGAATAACTGAGGCAGAAGAAAGGATAAGTGACCTGGAAGATAAAATAGTGGAAATAACTACCACAGAACAGAATAAAGAAAAAAGAATGAAAACAATTGAGGACAGTCTCAGAGACCTCTGGGACACCATTAAATGCACCAACATTCGAATTATAGGGATCCCAGAAGAAAAAGAGAAAAAGAAAGGGACTGAGAAAATCTTTGAAGAGACTATAGTTGAAAACTTCCCGAATACGGGAAAGGAAATAGTCAATCAAGTCCAGGAAGCACAGAGAGTCCCATACAGGATAAATCCAAGGAGAAACACACCAAGACACATATTAATCAAACTATCAAAAATTAAATACAAAGAAAAAATATTAAAAGCAGCAAGGGAAAAGCAAAAAATAACATACAACAGAATCTGCATAAAGTTAACAGCTGATCCTTCAGCAGAAACTCTGCAAGCCAGATGGGTGTGGCAGGACATATTTAAACTGATGAAAGGGAAAAACCTACAACCAAGATTACTCTACCCAGCAACAATCTCATTCAGATTCGACAGAAAAATCAAAACCTTTGCAGACAAGCAAAAGTTAAGAGAATTCAGCACCACCAAACCAGCTTTACAACAAATGCTAAAGGAACTTCTCTAGGCAGGAAACACAAGAGAAGGAAAAGACCTACAATAACAAATCCAAAACAATTTAGAAAATAGTAACAGAAACATACATATCGATAATTACCTTAAATGTAAATGGATTAAATGCTCCAACCAAAAGACATACACTGGCTGAACACATACAAAAACAAGACCTGTATATATGCTGCCAACAAGAGACCCACTTCAGATCTAGGGACACATACAGACTGAAAGTGAGGGGATGGAAAAAGATATTCCATGCAAATGGAAATCAAAAGAAAGCTGGAGTAGCAATTCTCATATCAGACAGAATAGACTTTAAAATAAAGACTATTATAAGAGACAAAGAAGGACACTACATAATGAGAGAGAAGAGCTAAAACCTATCCTTCTCAAACTCTTCCAAAATATAGCAGAGAGAGGAACACGCCCAAACTCATTCTATGAGGTCACCATCACCCAAAACCAGACAAAGACGTCACAAAAAAAAAAACTACAGGCCAATATCACTGATGAACATAGATGCAAAAATCCTCAACAAAATACTAGCAAACAGAATCCAACAACACATTAAAAGGGTAATATACCATGATCAAGTGGGGTTATCCAAGGAATGCAAAGATTCTTCAATACACACAAATCAACCGATGTGATACACCATATATTAACAAATTGAAGGATAAAAACCATATGATCATCTCAATAGATGCAGAAAAAGCTTTTGACAAAATTCAACACCCATTTATGATAAAAACCCTCCAGAAAGTAGGCATAGAGGGAACGTACCTCAACATAATAAAGGCCATATATGACAAACCCACAGCCAACATCGTTCTCAATGGTGAAAAACTGAAAGCATTTCCTCTAAGATCAGGAACAAGACAACGTTGCCCATTCTCATCACTATTGTTCAACATAGTTTTGGAAGTTTCAGCCACAGCAATCAGAGAAGAAAAAGAAATAAAAGGAATCCAAATCAGAAAAGAAGAAGTAAAACTGTCACTGTTGGCAGATGACATGACACTATACATAGAGGATCCTAAAGATGCCACCAGAAAACTACTAGAGCAAATCAATGAATTTGGTAAAGTAGCAGGATACAAAATTAATCCACAGAAATCTCTTGCATTCCTATACACGAATGATGAAAAATCTGAAAGAGAAATTAAGAAAACACTCCCATTTACCACTGCAACAAAAAGAATAAAATACCCAGGAATAAACCTACCTAAGGAGACAAAAGACCTGTATGCAGAAACCTATAAGACACTGATGAAAGAAATTAGATGATAAAAACAGATGGCGAGATATACCATGTTCTTGGATTGGAAGAATCAACATTGTGAAAATGACTATACTACCCAAAGTAATCTACAGATTCAATGCAATCCCTATCAAACTACCAATGGCATTTTTCACAGAATTAGAACAAAAAATTTCACAACTGTATGGAAACACAAAAGACCCCAAATAGCCAAAGCAATCTTGAGAAAGAAAAACGGAGCTGGAGAAATCAGACTCCCTGACTTCAGACTATACTACAAAGCTACAGTAATCAAGACAGTAGGGTACTGGCACAAAAACAGAAATATAGATCAATGGAACAGGATAGAAAGCCCAGAGATAAACCCACGCACTTATGGTCACCTTATCTTTGATAAAGGAGGCAAGAATATACAATGGAGAAAAGACAGCCTCTTCAATAAGTGGTGCTGGGAAAACTGGAGAGCTGCATGTAAAAGAATGAAATTAGAACACTCCCTAACACCATACACAAAACTAAACTCTAAATGGATTAAAGACCTAAATGTAAGGCCAGACACTATAAAACTCTTAGAGGAAAACATAGGCAGAACACCCTATGACATAAATCACAGCAAGATCGTTTAGACCCACCTCCTAGAGAAATGGAAATAAAAACAAAAATAAACAAATGGGACCTAATGAAACTTAAAAGCTTTTGCACAGCAAAGGAAAACACAAACAAGACAAGAAGACAACCCTCAGAATGGGAGAAAATATTTGCAAACGAAGCAACTGACATAGGATTAATCTCCAAAATATACAAGTAGCTCATGCAGCTCAATATCAAAAAAACAAACAACCCAATCCAAAAATGGGCAGAACACCTAAATAGACATTTCTCCAAAGAAGATATACAGATTGCCAACAAACTCATGAAAAAATGCTCAACATCACTAATCATTAGAGAAATGCAAATCAAAACTACAATGAGGTATCACCCCACACCGGTCAGAATGGCCATCATCAAAAAGTCTACAAACAATAAATGCTGGAGAGGGTGTGGAGAAAAGGGAACCCTCATGCACTGTTGGTGGGAAAGTAAATTGATACAGCCACTATGGAGAACAGTATGGAGGTTCCTTAAAAAACTAAACATAGAACTACCATACGACCCAGCAATCCCACTACCGGGCATATACCCTGAGAAAAGCATAATTCAAAAAGGGTCATGTACCACAATGTTCACTGCAGCTCTATTTGCAATAGCCAGGACATGGAAGTAACCTAAGTGTTCATCAACAGATGGATGGATAAAGAAGATGTGGCTCATATATACAATAGAATATTACTCAGCCATAAAAAGAAATGAAATTGAGTTATTTGTAGTGAGGTGGATGGACCTAGAGTCTGTCATACAGAGTGAAGGAAATCAGAAAGAGAAAAACGAGTATCGTATGCTAACACATATATATGGAATCAAAAAAAAAAAAAGCATCTTCTTCTTATGAAGAACCTAGGGGCAGGACAGGAATAAAGACGCAGATGTAGAGAATGGACTTGAGGACACAAGGAGGGGGAAGGGTAAGCTGGGACGAAGTGAGAAAGTGGCATGGACTAATATATACTACCAAATGTAAAACAGATAGCTAGTGGGAAGCAGCCACATAGCACAGTAAGATCAGCTCGGTGCTTTGTGACCACCTAGAGGGATGGGATAGG
This sequence comes from Balaenoptera borealis, assembly GCF_965194805.1. Lineage (NCBI taxonomy): Eukaryota > Metazoa > Chordata > Mammalia > Artiodactyla > Balaenopteridae > Balaenoptera > Balaenoptera borealis. The sequence goes on from NC_138870.1 coordinate 78,689,327, forward strand.
GAGGGTGGGAGGAAAATGCAAGAGGGAGGAGATATGGGGATATATGTATATGTATAGTTGATTCACTTTGTTATAAAGCAGAACCTAACATACCATTGTAAAGCAAAGATACTCCAATAAAGATGTTTAAAAAAAAAAGAATATATATGATATAGGCAAGTTATTTAACCTTTGTAAGACTGTTTTCCCACTTGTACAATGGGAACAGGAATATCTACTACCTCATTGGGCTGTTTCATGGGTCAAGTAAAACAAAACATACCTATCACAGTACCTGGCACATAGATATTGAATAGCACCCAGTATGCTTTAGTTGTTATTGTTATTCCAAGAGAAAGTTCTGTTTAAAATGTACGGCTGGTTCACTTTGCTGTACACCTGAGACTGGCACAGCATTGTAGATCAACTATACTTCAACAAAAATTTTTAAAAATCATATGGTGCTCCCCCCAAAAAATCATATGATGTTCAATGATGAAAGTGTAACCCCCGAAGCTCAGTTTCTCCCATTTTTAAAATAAAAATAGTACCTATAGCAAAGTAAGCATTAAATAAGAAAATACATGTAAGAGTACTTTGTAAATTATATGGCTGTATTAGCCTTATTTAATATATTAGTTTTGGCACTGGTGTTATTAGTACCACAATACTTGAAGCAATCATAACCGCTGTCATATACATAGCCATGCAAAATCCACAACCAGTTCTCAATTTTCAGCCTCAGGATTAAAGATGACAAAGATACACTGTTTTGTTTCCTGAAGAGAAACAAAGCACACACACAAAAGAATCATTAGGGAATGAAATAGTCTGTTACTGTAAATTTTTTAAAAGGGCAAATTCAGTTAAAATTTTCAACCTTGCAGTTTGCAATAATGAGTAATAGAGGGAAATAAGTCAAATATATTTATGCATATGCAGGCTGAGTAAGACAGCTGGATTTGGTCATAAGGATTCCAAATCCTGTTGGTTTCTCTACAGGAAAAATAAGAGATAATATGATAAAATAAAGATAAGCCCATCAAGAACAACATCATGCATCTAACCTCAACAGCCAGGTGCTTGGAAACAAGCACCAAAGCATGTCCATGGTAGAGGGGTGACCTATTTTCGGGGCTCGAGGAAGGAATTCTCAAACTTGAGCAAGCATCAGAATCATGTGGAGGGCTTGTTAAGACACAAATTGCTGGGCCCTACCACCTCAGAGTTTCTGAATTAGTAGGCTGGATGGAGCCCAAGAATTTGCATTTCTGACAAGCTCCCAGGTGATGTTGATGCTGCTGGTCTAGGGACCATACTTTGAAAACACCTAATCCACATAACTGATATTTCTGTAGAAATGCTCAACTCCCTGAGGATGGTTGGGAGGAGAACGTAATAGTGTTGGGGCTTTTTTGTTTCATTTTTAACTTTATTGAGGAATAATTGACCAATATAATTGTGTATATTTAAAGTGTATAACATGACGACTTGATATACGTATACATTGTGGAATGATTAACAAAATCAAGATAATTAACACATCCATCACTTCACATAAACTCCTTTTTTGTTGTTGTTGTGAGAATGCTAAGATCTACTCTCAGCAACTTTCAAGTACACAACACCTAATGTATTATTAACTATAATCACCATACTACACATTAAGGCTGCAGAACTCATTCTTCTTATAACTGAAAATTTGTTCCTTTTGACCTGTATCACCCCATTTCTCCTTCCCCCCCAGCCCATGGCAACCACCATTCTACTATTTCTAGGAAGGTGACTTTTTTACATTCCACATATAAGTGATATCATACAGTATTTGTCTTTCTGTGTCTGGCTTATTTCACTTAGCAAAATGCCCTCCAGTTTTATCCATATTGTCACAAATGGCAGGATTTCCTTATTTTTCATGGCTGGATAATATTTCATTGTATATACATGTTTCACATTTTTTTTTATCCATTCATCCATTGAAGGACATGCAGGTAGTTTCCATATCTTAGCTCCTGTGAATAATGCTGCAATACACATGGACGTGCAGATCTCTCTCAAGATACTGATTTCAATTTCTTTAGAAATATATCCAGGAGTTGGATTGCTGGATCATCTGGTAGTTCACTTTTTAATTTTTTGAGGCACCACCATACTGTTTTCTATAATGGCTGTACCAATTTATATTTCCATCAACTGTGTAGGAGGGTTCCCTTTTCTCCACATCCTTGCCAACAACATTTGTTCTCTCTTATCTTTTTGATAATAGCCATCCTAACTAACGGCTATGAAGTGATATCTCATTAAGGGTTTGATTTGCATTTCCTTGATGATTAGTGATGTTGAGCACTTTTTCACATACCTATTGGCCATTTGCATGTCTTCTTTGGAAAAATGTCTATTCAGATTCTTTGCCCATTTTTTAATTCCCAACACTATTTATTGAAGAGACTATCCTATCCCCATTGTGTCTTCTTGTTGCCATTGTCAAAAATTAGTTGACCATATATGCATGTGTTTATGCCTGGGTACTCTATTCTGTTCCAATGGTCTATGTGCTTCTTTTTATGCCAGTACCATACTGTTTTCATTACTATAGCTTTGTAATATAGCTTGAAATCAGGAAGTGTGATGCCTCCAGCTTTGTTCATCTTTGTCAGGACTGCTTTGGCTATTCAGGGTCTTTTGTGGTTCCATACAAATTTAGGATAGTGTTTTCTATTTCTGTGAAAAATGCCATTGGTATCTTGATAGGAATTGCATTGAACATGTAGATCATTTGGGGTAATATGGACATTTTCACAATATTAATACTTCAAATCTAAGAACACAGGATAGATTTCCATTTATTTGTATATTCTTCAATCTCTTTCATCAATGTTTATATTTTCAGTGTACAGGTCTCTCATCTCCTTGGTTAAATTTATTCCGAAGTATTTTATTGTTTTTGATGCTATTGTAAATGAGATTATTTTCTTAATATCTCTTTCAGACAGTCCTTTTTTAGTATATAGAAACACAACTGATTATGTTGATTTTGTATTCTGCAACTTTACTGAATTCATTTATTAGTTCTAATAGTTTTTTTAGTGCAGTTTTTAGGATTTTCTATATATAAGGGTATGTCATCTGCAAACAGAGATACTTTTACTTCTTCCTTCTAATTTGGGTGCCTTTTAGTTCTTTCCTTTGCCTAATTGCTATGGCTAGGACTTCCAGTACTATGTTAAGTAGAAATGGTGAGAGTGAGCATTCCTGTTTTGTTCCTGATCTTAGAGGGAAGGTTTTTAACTTTTCACCACTGAGTATGATGTTAGCTGTGGGCTTGTCATATAGGACCTTTATTGTATTGAGAAACAGTTCTTCTATACCTAATTTGCTGATAGCTGTTCATCATTAAAGGGTGTTAGATTTTGTCAAATGCTTTTTCTGCACCTTTTGAAATGGGCATGCAATTTTTATCCTTCATTCTGTTAATGTGATTTGTCAGATTTATTGATTTGTATATGTTGTACCATCCTTGCATCCCAGGGATGAACTCCCATTGATCGTGGTGAACGATCCTCTTAATATGTTCTTGAATCCAGTTTGCTGGTATTTTGTTGAGAATTTCTGCATCTATGTTATTCAGGGATATTGACCTGTAATTTTCTTTTCTTATAGTGTCCTTGTCTGGCTTTAGTACCTGGGAAATGCTGGCCTCATAAAATTAATTTGGAAATGTTCCTTCCTCTTCAAGTTTTTAGAATAGTTTGAGGATGATTGGAATTAATTCTTTAAATGTTTGACAGAATTCATCTTGAAGCCATATGTTCCCAGGCTTTTATTTGATGGGAGACTTTTGATTACTGAACATAACAGTGCTTGATTTCAAATGGAAGCATCTCTGTAAAAGGTGAGGAATGGGAATTAAAGGGATTGAAATTATGGTCGAAAGTGCTATTATTTGTGGCGACATCTGTTCTGTGAATTATTGGAAACCAGAGATTCCTCTGACCCTACTGGCTTGCTGGAGTCTCCAGTTCAAAGCATTAGTGGGTTCCCAACTGGTCCCCAAGAATGCAATTTAAGTGCAAAGGGAAGTCAATTTGGCCTGAGAAGACACCACAATCCTTGCACTGTTGCAAGTATCCTGAAAGAATATAAAAGGATATAAGCAAGTCTTTCAGCAGAGATCTGCAAGGAGGAGCCTAGGTTTTTGTTCTCTTTATTGTTTGCTAAGCAATTTCAGATATTACCAGATTCCCAGCTGTGACTGAATTCCTGGCCCATGAAAATCGCTATTATTATTGTAACTGGGCAAAGTTATCAATAATAATGATCAGCGCTTATCTAGGGCTTACTATGTGTTTTGCACTTTACATGCATTATCTTATATAATCCTTATATCACCCTTTAAAGTAGGAGCTACTATAATTTTGAGGTTAAGCAACTGGCCCTAAATCATAAAGCCAGTAAAGAACAGAGCTGGGTGTGAAACAGAGCTCATTGCTCCTGACCCTGGTCTATATTCATATAACCCTGGCACGTGTGAAGAATGATCTGAGATACGCATCTATAAAACTTAACTGGTGCCTAAGAACCTTTTAGAAATCAAACATATTTCTATATGCATATCTTCCCACTCCTCTTGAAAAACATGGTAATTTCTTGTTGCCACTATATTATGACAAACTACAAAATGGTACAGAGAGAAGCAAACAGAATTCCTTTTGTTCTGTCAGCCTGGTAAATATTTTTTGTTATTAGCTCAACAGGAATTCTCTTTGTTCATACACTGTGTATTGATTTCTACCCCAGCTACATCATCCTCTTCCCTTCTTTAATATGAATCTTGTTCTTTCTCTTAGTTGCCGTAAGTCTCTAAGCTAAGGAAACAAACATTTGAAGAAAGCACATATTTTCCATGATTAAGCACCTAAACATATTTCATGACTTAGCCTTACTTAACATTCCCAACAATCTGCAAGGCAGACACTATCCTCCCACTTCATGCATGAGGAAACGAGTCCAAGGATATTGGATATCGAGGTTAAAATAACCTAGAAAGGAACCTAGGAGCTCTGAGTCCTTGTCCTTTGACAACAAAGCCTGGCTCTCTGCCTTTCTCCTATTCTCCTTGCTCTTTCCACAACTTCTATATTTTTGAAACATAAATTCCATAAAAACTAAATAGGGAGGGGGAGTGGAGGATCAGGATGCAAAATATTTTTTAAATAAAAATTTAAAAATAGCCTTCCCTGGTTTTTCAAGGTCTTGGTGGAGTATTTATTCCTGCTACCCCACTGTCATTCAGCTGAGGTCTCTGGGATCCTTGCCCCTAGGATTAGCTAGTGGGGAATTAATTCCATGTGTTTGCATGTAGAACAGGATGAACTATGAAGGCCAGTCTTGCTGATAATGGCGTGTCTGTCTGAGATTTGAGTCTGACCTGGTTAATGCAGTTGGGAAGATGCACAGCCCTTTCCCCCGTGTTGGAACTGTGTAATGTTATACTGACACCTTGTGGTTACTTTATGTGTGCTCAGAAACAAAGCATGGGCTTGACAAAACCGGTCACGTAAACCACAGGGGGCTTGGAGCAGGGGCTGAAGGCGAAACAGAGGTTTGGGAGAGAATTTAGAAGAGACGTCTTAACTTACCGGGAAAAACATAATTCCATTTGTCACGAAATAATTTACTGGTCTTGAGCACAGGACTTGAAGTCAGACCACTGTTTAAACTTACCAACTAAATGACTACTTTGGGCCTCAGTTTCCTTGTCTGTATAATGGGAATAGTGACAACTTCTCAGGACTGTTGTAAGAATTAAACGAGACAATGCTTGCAAAGTACCTGGCCTTGAACCTGCCACATAATAAACCCTGCTATTATCATGGGGCCAAGACAAGAACCATGCTCTCGGGCTTCCCTGGTGGTGCAGTGGTTAAGAATCCGCCTGCCAATGCAGGGGACACGGGTTCGCGCCCTGGTCCGGGAAGATCCCACATGCCGCAGAGCAGCTAAGCCCGTGCGCCACAACTACTGAGCCTGCGCTCTAGAGCCCGCGTGCCACAACTACTGAAGCCCACACACCTAGAGCCCATGCTCCACATCAAGAGAAGCCACCGCAATGAGAAGACTGAGCACCGCAACAAAGAGTACCCCCCGCTCGCTGCAACTAGAGAGAGCCCTCGTGCAGCAACAAAGACCCAACCAACTCAGCCAAAAATAAATAAATAAATAAATGAATAAATAAATAAATTTTTAAAAAAAAGAAAGAACCATGCTCTCCTCTCCAAAGTCACAAAGAGGCCCTCCCTTTCCACTTCGCTGCTCTCTGGTTCGAGGCTTAAACATTTCATCTTTTGCTACCCTAGAAACTTGGCTTTGGGGGCACCAAACAGAGCACATTTCCAATCACATCCTAACCCTCTAGTAGTTCTGTGACCTTTTGCCAAGTCATGTAAACTTCCTGAGCCTTAGTTTCCTCACCTGTAAAATAGGGTGAATAATAACCATGTCTCCAGATTACAGAAGAAATTGGAAACAGTATAGATAAAGCATCTGGCTGTCTTGCACTAGTCATTATTCCATGTGGTAGTCATTATTATTGCTGTGATTACATTTATTCATTCCAATTTTCCAATCCTTCAAGAAGCAACAAAACCTTTAAGCTCACCTTAACCACCAACGATTCATTGGGCACTTAGAAGAGAAAGAGCCAGTTCATCTAGCGTCTCATTATGCAGTTCCAATATAACATTATTTCCCCATGATTTCATAATACACTTATTTTCTCAAGGCTAAAATGCAATTTTTCACATTTTGATGTTTCTGAAATTGAAGTATATTTTTTAATCAACATGTATGTTTCTGTTTCTTCTCTCCAGTCCCCAACTCCCTCCAAAAAAAGATGTTATTAAATCAGGGCATATCTGATACTCGATGGCAGTTTAAGACTAGGGAATATAAGCGGATTCTACTATTATCTACTGTTATCCTCCCCAGTATCCGAAACTCTAGATTCCCTGAACGTTCCTAGCCATAAGAACACGAATTCCCAAAACTACAGCCTTAGGATATGGAGCAATCACTGTGAGGACCCATCCAAGGGTCCTACCCACCTGGCTACATGACACTTCCCTTCCCTTGTAACACAGGATGAGATTGGAACTCTTGTATTTCCCATTTGTCCATATCCCAGAAACAAATGACAAGCCCTGAGCGCTCTAAACTCAAGTGGGGAAGATTCAGCTTTCTTTCCTGAATATGCAAACATTTAATTGCTCCCAGGATACCTGAGCTAGCAGCGTGGACGCTGAGCAGTGAAACTGCTCAACCTTGGGTCAGATAGGGAGCTGCAGTTTCAAAGCCACTGAAATACAGCTGGGATCACTGCCTTGGTTTCTAATGAATGGGGACTTGTTGAATAATTGAAAATGAGTCTAACATGCTTCATTCATTATTGTCAGAAGAAAGAAAAAAACAGAGAGAAAGTCCTGACGCCAACTTTTTAAAAGTCCCTCTGATCCATTTGCCTGCATAAAAACTAGCCCGTAATCCCCAGCCACTCCAAATCTTGGCAGTGCCTTCTCCGATCCACCCCTTGGCACTGCAGATAAAATGATCTTTGAGGCTGCTTCTTTGGAAAGGTAACTTCAGTGCAGTGGAATAACTAATAGGGTGGAGGAATAACTAACCATTTTACTCTGACCTAAACAGGCTGTTTCAGCCACAGGATGCAGCCGGTAGCTCAACCAATACCTTTGCTAATTCTTCCAAAGAAAAACAAAGTGAACATGGACACTGCAGGGCCCTGCAGAGAATGTGCTGGCAGCCAAGCTAAGCTAACGCCTGTAACTCTGATATCTGAAAAGCTGATAGCTGCTCACTCTTTCTTTTCTCCTCTCAGTGCATTTCTCCTGATGTTCACTCTTATGGTCAATTGCCCAGGACACCTGAGAGGGTAAGGCACCTATTAAGACACAGGTGGAAGTCACCAAATAAATTGCCATTAGCTGCCATCTTTACCTGAGCTAAATGGAAACTCTGACACCAACACACAGATTTTGTGCACAGGTCCCCTTCTCAAACCATTAAAAGGCAATTACAGTGAGTGATCACAGTTGAGTTACGCCCAGGTGCCACTTCTGTTTTGTTGCAAAATGAAAGCTGAAGAGGGCTTGGCTTAAACTGAATAAAGGTTTTTCTGAGATACTACTGCGGGGATGCCTTCAAATCAACTTCCGGATCTGTGAAAAGAGATCTACCTATCTCCATAGCTAAAGTCAATCTCCATTGAATGAAAGCTTATAAACGAGCTGGTTTATAGATAGCTAGTGGGAAGCAGCCGCATAGCACAGGGAGATCAGCTCGGTGCTCTGTGACCACTTAGAGGGGTGGAATAGGGAGGGTGGGAGGGAGGGAGATGCAAGAGGGAAGAGATATGGGAACATATGTATATGTATAACTGATTCACTTTGTTATAAAGCAGAAACTAACACACCATTGTAAAGCAATTATACTTCAATAAAGATGTTTAAAAAAAAAAAAAAGGCCTGCATTCTGAGCTATTCAAAGACAGGAAGACCAAAAAGATCTTAAACCTAAACAAGTGAAAACACTCTGGCTGAGGAGTACTAAACTGGAAAGGAAGAGTGAAAGGATCATGCTAGGCTTACGGAGATGAAAATAGTAAATGATTTATCTTCCAGGAACTAACCTCTCTTCCTGAAGAAGAGACTCTCACATCTTTCAGCTCCATTTCACTCCCTAAAAGCATCAAGGAGTAAATCAACTTAAGACATTGTATATGTCACCTATTTCATTTATTCGACAAATATTTCTTGAGGGCCTACTGCAGGCCAAGCACTCTACAACAGCGAAGTAAACCTAATTCCAGTCTTCGCAGACTTCAGAGTCTATGGGAGCAGACTGCCCCTGCAACCGTGTCAGGCGGCACTAATGTACACTGGACGGAGCGCTGGCCTCAGAGTCAAGAACACCGAGGTCAAGACTTGGCTCTGCCATTGACCTTATATGTGACCCCAAGTGTCTCCCCAAGCTTCAGTAAGATGAGGGATGTTTGTGAGCTGCCACCTAGTTTACTTTCTGCTGGTGTTCCTCACAGCTCTGAGCATCTTGAAGGCAAGACAGAGGTTCATGGGACCAGGCTGGCCACAGACCTTCCACCTCTCTGCTTCAACTTCGCAGAAGTTCTGCTTGCTTCTGTTTTACTACATCAGAGTTCAGAGTAAAATCTCATTTGGAGGAAAAAGAAAAAAAACTTCAACAGCTAAAATAAAGTTTGAAAACTACTGCCCTAAGTGAATTTAAAGTCCATTCCTGTCCTGTGGTTTGTTTTCCCAAACTTCACTGTTTCTGCCTCTTGCAGAATACATCAGTCTTTCATCTCTGGCAAATAAATTACAAGGGGAAAAGTCTCTGACAAAAGTTCCTCTCCTGGTGAGATGGACTTCTCTCAGGAATATTATACTACCACAACTTCATATAGCTTCTCCATCTGTCTTCTTATTCCCAGATTTCCTCTTCTCATCCTGCATATATAAGGTCATCAATATAAGGTCATCACTGGTATGAATATCTCATTTCCTCTCTATGCTACCGTACTTGACACATTTTTCCTGCATAAACCATTGTTTCCTATTTTAGCCACCATCATAAGCTACTTGTTTTCCCTGGAGAAGGTTTTTGGTTTTGCATAGTTGTTTATATTCCACCGTGTTCTCAGAAAGGATCTAAGGTGGTTTACAGGAATGCATAAAACACAAGATTGCATGAAATCATTAAATGTTATCAAAGTTATATGTGCACATATTTTAAAAAATAAATAGTCCAGTGATTGCTTTGTCAGAACATATCCTAAAATTGGAACGATACAGAGAAGATTAGCATGGCCCCTGGACAAGGATGACACACAAATTCGTGAAACGTTCCATATTTTTAGCTACATGTAAAAGAAGGCAATTAGAACACTCCCTATCACCATACACAAAAAATAAACTCAAAATGGATTAAAGACCTAAATGTAAGGCCAGACACTATAAAACTCTTAGAGGAAAACATAACACGCTATGACATAAATCACAGCAAGATCCTTTTTGACCCAACTCCTAGAGAAATGGAAATAAAAACAAAAATAAACAAATGGGACCTAATGAAACTTAAAAGCTTCTGCACAGCAGACGAAAACACAAACAAGACGAAGAGACAACCCTCAGAATGGGAGAAAATATTTGCAAATGAAGCAACTGACAAAGGATTCATCTCCACAATTGACAAGCAGCTCATGCAGCTCAATATCAAAAAAAAAACCAACCCAATCCAAAAATGGGCAGAACACCTAAATAGACATTTCTCCAAAGAAGATATACAGATTGCCAACAAACACATGAAAAAATGCTCAACTTCACTAATCATTAGAGAAATGCAAATCAAAACTACAGTGAGGTATCACCTCACACCGATCAGAATGGCCATCATCAAAAAATCTACAAACAATAAATGCTGGAGAGGGTGTGGAGAAAAGGGAACCCGCTTGCACTGTTGGTGGGAATGTAAATTGATACAGCCACTATGGAGAACAGTATGGAGGTTCCTTAAAAAATTAAACATAGAACTACCATATGACCCAGCAATCCCACTACTGGTCATACAGGCTGACAAAACCATAATTCAAAAAGAGTCAGGTACCACAATGTTCATTGCAGCTCTATTTACAATACTCAGGACATGGAAACAACCTAAGTGTCCATCAACAGATGGATGGATAAAGAAGATGTGGCACATATATACAATGAAATATTACTCAGCCATAAAAAGAAATGAAATTGAGTTATTTGTAGTGAGGTGGATGGACCTAGAGTCTGTCATACAGAGTGAAGTAAGTCAGAAAGAGAAAAACAAATACCATATAGTAACACATATATATGGAATCCAAAAAAAAAAAAATGGTCTGAAGAACCTAGGGGCAGGACAAGAATAAAGATGTAGAGGTAGAGAATGGACCTGAGGACACTGGGAGAGGGAGGGGTAAGCTGGGATGAAGTGAGACAGTGGCATGGACATATATACACTACCAAATGTAAAACAGATAGCTAGTGGGAAGCAGCCACATAGCACAGGGAGATCAGCTCGGTGCTTTGTAACCACCTAGAAGGGTGGGATAGGGAGGGTGGGAGGGAGATGCAACAGGGAGGACATCTGGGGATATATGTATACATATAGCTGATTCACTTTGTTATACAGCAGAAACTAACACACCATTATAAAGCAATTACACTCAAATAAAGATGTTAAAAAAATAAAAATAGAGGAGATTGGTTCAAGATGGCAGAGTAGAAGGATGTGCGCTCACTCCCTCTTGCGAGAGCACCGGAATCACAACTAACTGCTGAACAATCATCGACAGAAAGACACCAAAAAAGATACCCCACATCCAAAGACAAAGGAGAAGCCACAATGAGACAGTAGGAGGGGTGCAATCACAATAAAATCAATTCCCATAACTGCTGGGTGGGTGACTCACAAAGTGGAGAACATTTATACCACAGAAGTCCACCCACTGGAGTGAAGGTTCTGAGCCTCACGTCAGGTTTCCCAACCTGGGGGTCTGGCAATGGGAGAAGGAATTCCTAGAGAATCAGACTTTCAAGGCTAGCGGGATTAGATTGCAGGACTTCGACAGGACTGGGGGAAACAGAGACTCCACTCTTGGAGGGCACACACAAAGTAGTGTGTGCATCGGGACCCAGGGGAAGGAGCAGTAACCCCATAGGAGACTGAACCAGGCCTATCTGCTAGTGTTGGAGGGTCTCCTGCAGAGGCGGGGGTGGCTGTGGCTCACCATGAGGACAAGGACACTGGCAGCAGAAGTTCTCGGAAGTACTCCTTGGCATGAGCCCTCCCAGAGTCCACCATTAGCCCCACCAAAGAGCCAGGTAGGCCCCAGTGTTGGGTCACCTTAGGCCAAACAACCAACAGGGAGAGAACCCAGCCCCACCCATCAGCAGACAAGCGGATTAAAGTTTTACTGAGCTCTGCCCACCAGAGCAACACCCAGCTCTATGCACCACCTGTCCCTCCCATCAGGAAACTTGTACAAGCCTCTTAGAAAGCCTCATCCATGAGAAGACAGACAGCAGAATCAAGAAGAACTACAATCCTGCAGCCTGTGGAACAAAAACTACATTCACAGCAAGATAGACAAGATGAAAAGGCAGAGCGCTATGTACCAGATGAAGGAACAAGATAAAACCACAGAAAAACAACTAAATGAAGTGGAGATAGGAAACCTTCCAGAAAAAGAATTCAGAATAATGATAGTGAAGATGAGCCAGGACCTCAGAAGAAGAATGGAGGCAAAGATCAAGAACATGCAAGAAATGCATCAAAGACCTAGAAGAATTAAAAAACAAACAAACAGAGATGAACAATACAATAACTGAAATGAAAACTACACTAGAAGGAATCAGTACCAGAATAACTGAGGCAGAAGAACGGATAAGTGACCTGGAAGACAGAATGGTGGAATTCACTGCCACATAACAGAATAAAGAAAAAAGAATGAAAAGAAATGAAGACAGCCTAAGGGACCTCTGGGACAACATTAAACACAACAACATTCGCATCACAGGGGTCCCAGAAGAAGAAGAGAGAGAGAAAGGACCAGAGAAAATATTTGAAGAGATTATAGTTGAAAACTTCCCTAACATGGGAAAGGAAATAGCCACCCAAGTCCAGGCAGTGCAGAGAGTCCCATACAGGATAAACCAAAGGAGAAACACGCTGAGACACAAAGGAATCAAATTGGCAAAAATTAAAGACAAAGAGAAATTACTGAAAGCAACAAGGGAAAAATGACAAATAATATATAAGGGAACTCCCATAAGGTTAACAGCTGATTTCTCAGCAGAAACTCTATAAACCAGAAGGGAGTGGCCTGATATACTTAAAGTGATGAAAGGGAAGAACCTACAACCAAGATTACTCTACCCAGCAAGGATCTCATTCAGATTCGATGGAGAAATCAAAAGCTTTACAGACAAGCAAAAGCTAAGAGAATTCAGCACCACCAAACCATCTCTACAACAAATGTTAAAGGAACTTCTCTAAGTGGGAAACACAAGAGAAGAAAAGGACCTACAAAAACAAACTCAAAACAATTAAGAAAATGGTCATAGGAACATACATATCAATAATTACCTTAAACGTGAATGGATTCAATGCTCCAACCAAAACACACAGGCTCGCTGAATGGATACAAAAACAAGACCTATCTATATGCTGTCTACGAGAGACCCACTCCAGACCTAGGGACACATACAGACTGAAAGTGAGAGGATGGAAAAAGATATTCCATGCAAGTGGAAATCAAAAGAAAGCAGGAGTAGCAATACTCATATCAGATAAAACAGACTTTAAAATAAAGAATGTTACAAGAGACAAGGAAGGACACTACATAATGATCAAGGGATCAATCCAAGAAGAAGATATAACAATTATAGATATATATACACCCAACATAGGAACACCTCAATACATAAGGCAACTTCTAACAGCTATAAAAGAGGAAATAGACAGTAACACAATCAAAATAAGGGACGTTAACACCACACTTACACCAATAAACACATCATCCAGACAGAAAATTAATAAGGAAACACAAGCTTTAAATGACACAATAGACCAGATAGAGTCAATTGATATTTACAGGACATGCCATCCAAAAAACAGCAGATTGCACTTTCTTCTCAAGTGCACATGGAACATTCTTAAGGATAGATCACACCTTGGGTCACAAATCAAGCCTCAGGAAATTTAACAAAACTGAAATCATATCAAGCATCTTTTCTGACCACAATGATATGAGATTAGAAATCAATGATAGGGAAAAAAACATTAAAAACACAAAACACTGAGGCTAAACACTACGTTACTAAATAACCAAGAGATCACTGAAGAAATCAAAGAGGAAATCAAAAAATACCTAGAGACAAATTACAACCAAAACACAATGATCCAAAACCTATGGGATGCAGCAAAAGCAGGTCTAAGAGGGAAGTGTATAGCTATACAAGCCTACGTCAAGAAATAAGAAAAATCTCAAATAAACAATCTAATGTTACACCTAAAGGAACTAGAGAAAGAAGAACAAACAAAAACCAAAGTTAGTAGAAGGAAAGAAATCATACAATGAGAGCGGAAATATGAAATAGAAACAAAGAAAACAATAGCAAAGATCAATAAAACTAAAAGGTGGTTCTTTGAGAAGATAAACAAAATTGACAAACCATTAGCCAGACTCATCAAGAAAAAGAGGGAGAGGACTCAAATCAATAAAATTAGAAATGAAAAAGGAGAGGTTACAACAGACACCGCAGAAATACAAAGCATCCTAAGAGACTACTACAAGCAACTCTATGCCAATAAAATGGACAACCTGGAAGAAATGGACAAATTCTTAGAAAGGTATAACCTTCCAAGACTGAACCAGAAAGAAATAAAGAATATGAACATACCAATCACAAGTAATGAAATTGAAACTGTGATTAAAATCTTCCAACAAACAAAAGTCCAGGACCAGATGGCTTCACAGGTGAATTCTATTAAACATTTAGAGAACAGCTAACACCCATCCTTCTCAAACTCTTCCAAAAAACTGCAGAGGAAGGAACGCTCCCAAACTCATTCTATGAGGCCACCATCACTCTGATACCAAAACCAGCCAACGATACTACAAAAAAAGAAAATTACAGACCAATATCACTGATGAACATAGATGAAAAAATCCTCAACAAAATACTAGCAAACAGAATCCAACAACACATTAAAAGGATCATACACCATGATCAAGTGGGATTTACCCCAGAGATGCAAGGATTCTTCAATATATGCAAATCAATCAATGTGATACACCATATTAATAAACTGAAGAAGAAAAACCATAAGATAATCTCAATAGATGCAGAAAAAGCTTTTGACAAAATTCAACACCCATTTATGATAAAAACTCTCCAGAAAGTGGGCATAGAGGGAAACTTCCTCAACATAATAAAGGCCATATACGACAAACCCACAGCCAACATCGTTCTCAATGGTGAAAAACTGAAAACATTTCCTCTAAGATCAGGAACAAGACAAAGATGTCCACTCTCACCACTATTATTCAACATAGTTTTGGAAGTCCTAGCCACAGCAATCAGAGAAGAAAAAGAAATAAAAGGAATCCAAATTGGAAAAGAATTAAAACTGTCACTGTTTGCAGATGACATGATACTATACATAGAGAATCCTAAAGATGCCAGCAGAAAACTACTAGAGCTAATCAATGAATTTGGTAAAGTTGCAGGATACAAAATTAATGCACAGAACTCTCTTGCATTCCTATACACTAATGATGAAAAATCTGAAAGAGAAATTATGGAAACACTCCCATTTACCATTGCAACAAAAAGAATAAAATACCTAGGAATAAACCTACCTAGGGAGACAAAAGACCTGTATGCAGAAAACTGTAAGACACTCATGAAAGAAATTAAAGATGATACCAACAGATGGAGAGATATAGCATGTTCTTGGATTGGAAGGATCAATATTATGAAAATGACTATACTACCCAAAGCAATCTACAGATTCAGTGCAATCTCTATCAAATTACCAATGGCATTTTTTACGGAACTAGAACAAAAACTCTTAAAATTTGTATGGAGACACAAAAGACCGCAAATAGCCAAAGCAGTCTTGAGGGGAAAAAATGGAGCTGGAGGAATCAGACTCCCTGACTTCAGACTATACTACAAAGCTACAGTAATCAAGACAATACGGTATTGGCACAAAAACAGAAATATAGATCTATGGAACAGGATACAAAGCCCAGAAATAAACCCACACACATATGGTCACCTTATTTTTGATAAAGGAGGCAAGAATATACAGTGGAGAAAAGACAGCCTCTTCAATAAGTGGTGCTGGGGAAACTGGACAGCTACATGTAAAAGAATGAAATTAGAACACTCCCTATATACCATACACATAAAATAAACTCAAAATGGATTAGAGACCTAAATGTAAGACTGGACACCATAAAACTCTTAGAGGAAAACATAGGAAAAACACTCTTTGACATAAATCACAGCAAGATCTTTTTTGATCCACCTCCTAGAATAATGGAAATAAAAATAAAAATAAACAAATGGGACCTAATGAAATTTAAAAGGTTTTGCAAAGCAAAAGAAACTATAAACAAGATGAAAAGACAACCCTCAGAATGGGAGAAAATATTTGCCAAAGAATCAACGGACAAAGGATTAATCTCCAAAATATATAAACAGCTCATGCAGCTCAATATTAAAAAAACAAACAACCCGGGCTTCCCTGGTGGCACAGTGGTTGAGAATCTGCTTGCCAATGCAGGGGACACGGGTTCGAGCCCTGGTCTGGGAAGATTCCACATGCCGCGGAGCAACTGGGCCCGTGAGCTGCAATTACTGAGCCTGCACGTCTGGAGCCTGTGCTCCGCAACAAGAGAGGCCGCGATAGTGAGAGGCCCGCGCACAGCGATGAAGAGTGGCGCCCGCTTGCCACAACTAGAGAAAGCCCTCGCACAGAAACAAAAACCCAACACAGCCACAAAGAAATAAATAAATAAAATAAATAAATTCTAAAAAACAAAAAACAAACAACCCAATCCAAAAATGGGCAGAAGACCTAAACAGACATTTCTCCAAAGAAGACATACAGATGGCCAAGAAGCACATGAAAAGCTGCTCAACATCACTAATTATTAAAGAAATGCAAATCAAAACCACAATGAGGTATCACCTCACACCAGTTAGAATGGGCATCAGAAAATCTACAAACAACAAATGCTGGAGAGGGTGTGGAGAAAAGGGAACCCTCTTGCACTGTTGGTGGGAATGTAAATTGATACAGCCACTATGGAGAACAGTATGGATTTTCCTTAAAAAACTAAAAATAGAATTACCATATGACCCAGCAATCCCACTACTGGGCATATACCCAGAGAAAACCATAATTCAAAAAGACACATGTGCCCCAGTGTTCATTGCAGCACTATTTACAATAGCCACATCATGGAAGCAACCTAAATGCCCATCGACAGACGAATGGATAAAGAAGATGTGGTACATATATACAATGGAATATTACTCAGCCATAAAAAGGAACGAAATTGGGTCATTTGTAGAGACGTGGATGAATCTAGAGACTGTCATACAGAGCGAAGTAAGTCAGAAAGAGAAAAACAAATATCGTATATTAACGCATATATGTGGAACCTAGAAAAATGGTACAGATGAACTGGTTTGCAGGGAAGAAATTGAGACACAGATGCAGAGAACAAACATATGGACATCAAGGGGGGAAGTGGCGGGGGGCTGGTGGTGGTGGGATGAATTGGGAGATTGGGATCGACATATATACACTAATACGTATAAAATGGATAACTAATAAGAGCCTGCTGTATTAAAAAAATAAATAAAATTCTAAAATTAAAAACAAATTTTTTTAAAAGAAAAAAATAGTCCAGTCAGAATTTTTTTTTAAGATTAGCCCCACTTTTTAGAGCCAACTGCTTTAAATCATTTAGCCATTTTCTTTTTAATCCTGATTGCTGCTTTTCATATTTCTTAACAATATGCTGATATTGATATTTTTTTCCAGTTTTACTGAGAAATAATTGACATAGAGCATTGTATAAATTTAAGGTGTGCAGCATGATGGTTTGACTTACATATATTGTGAAATGATTATCACAGTAGGCTTGGTTAACATCCATCATCGCATATAAATACAATAAAAAGAAAACTATTTCTTGATCTTTCCATTTTTATACCTGATCTATTGATTTCTCCTATTATGGATGAGGAGTTAACACTCACCATTCCCATCCTTCCACTATTTTAGGTAAATCAATATACATTTTCTACTATGATGACTATGTAAATGTTTTCCCTGGAAAGGCCAAGCCGTTTGCTAAGCATGAAGCTTAAATGGGAACTTAAAGTGGAAAAACAAAGACTAAGAAATAAAAAGGAGCTAGCAATAAGATCAAAATGCACTCTGTAAGAAAACATATAGGTATTTCTCTCGTGCCATGAATAAACCACCACTTAGATCACTCTCAAACTATAATGTGCATAAAAATCACCTGAGAGCTTGTTAAAATGCAGATTCTGATTCTGAAGTCCGGATGGGATCTTTGCATTTTTGACAAGCTCCCAGGGGATGCCAATACTGCTGGCACATGAACTTTCAACTGATGACTTTCAACTTTTAACTGATGACTTCCAACTCTTTCTCCAGAGAGCCCTGACTCTTCTCAACAATCTCATCCTATTCCATTTCTTACCCTAAAGTGTGAGGCAACGTGGCATTAACCATAACTACTTGCACAGTGGGGAGGAACAGGTGTCCTGTCTCTGTTTCTCAGATGGGAAACTCTGGCAGGTAAGAGTCACACAGGGTTGAATGGCAGAATCCTCTAATGTAGAAAGTGTTGCTTTAATCTCTGCCTTTCTTCCTTAAGACTCAGGGGATGTTTAAGCACATCTAGCTTTAGTCTGATGACAGTCTGAGTTGATAGGATAAGCAAAGAACCAAGCACAATTCCTGATCCTTTCTCTTGTCTCTGCTTCTTTTCATTTCTCAAAGGTGCTCTTTCTTTACCCACATCAAACTGGGCTACCAGCAATCTAGAGACACAGGTTGATGGAAAAGATGCCAAGGGAAGCCCTACTCTGCTGTACTATGGCTGTCCTCCACTGCAGAAGAAACTTCCTTTGAATATTCCTAGAAAGTGGCACCTGTCTTTTTTTTTACGTGGTTAATGGCCAGTGGCATGCTGTAAATGTTTAACAATTGGCTGTCCAATCCCCAAGGTGTAAATACTCCCACCCTGGCGGATTTCAAGCTAACAATGTGACTTTACTGAACATGGAATTAGAAAGAGATAAATACAATTGGCTCTCACCAGCTGGTACAAACTGGCTCCAGGACATCACAAGTAAAGTCTGTAAGTTTAATGCCAGACAATTAAAGCTGTATATTCAGTAAAGATTTATAGCTGTTTTATCAACCTTCTCATCACCTTCCTTTACTACCAAATTAAGCTGACCTGGCAAGGTCTTTAACAGTTGATAATTTTTCTTTATTACAAATTATTTGGCAGAAATGTTCCCACCACGTAAATTAGGCCCTTGGTCTACAGATAGCTTCTATAAATAGCTTTCTTTGTCTCCTATTGAATTATTGCCTTGGACCAGAGAATCAGAATTCCCTTCCTGATGGTTCCCATGCATTTGGTAACCCTCTAGGAAGAGGAAAAAAACAATCTTCTACACATACGCTGAAATTAAAATTATTCAAAACCATTTATTATGCTCTAGTTATGTATCTTAAGGAATTTTTTCAGACATTGTAAAGGTGTGTTTGAAATAAATGTATCCATTAATTGAAGTTGCTATGCGAAGGAAATGAGATAAAATTTTTATATAGGAACAAAAATATCTTATGGCTCCTAATCCAGTGTTCCTCACAACTTAGTAAGTGATCGATTTCTACTAGTTCAAGAATAGTTAGTTTGCACTTAAAATATAAACTTAGGTACACCTGAAACTAACACAACATTGTAAATTAACTATATTTCAATAAAAATATATATATACATATATATATATAAACTTTAGGAAATAAGTATTCTTTGACAGCTTTTAAGGGTTATAGAAGTTCAAATATATTTGCCTGGAAAGAAACAGAAGGTGTCTATAAGTGGGTTCTTCTTATGTAGCCATGTCCTTTGTAATGTGACTTTGCAACTTCTCACATTAAAAGGTAAGGTTTACTTCTCTACACCTTGAATGTGAGCTGCCCTTCTGACCTCTTTGGCCAGTTAGAATGTGACAAAGCAGTATGTTCAGTGCAAGCTGAGGCTCCAAGCAGCTGTGGAATTCCCACGTACTGTGTAGGGAAACCTGGCACCACGTGAACAAACCTAGGTCAGCCTCCTGGGGATGAGAGACCACACAGAGCAAAAATGAACCATTCAGTGAGCCCCCTACCTCCACCCAGCCAGACTTCCCCTGACCCACACAGAATCACACCTGAGCCCAGCTCAAAATGTCAAGCCACAGAACCTTGTGCTAAATAAAAGACTGTTTATTTAAGCCACCAAGTTTTGCAGTGGTTCAGCAGCTAAAGGTAACTGCTACAGTCACCTACAGATTAAACTCAAAAGATGCACCAACCTTATGCAATATGTGGATCTTTTCTTTTTTTGGATGCTGATTGAAATGAAACCAATTGTAAAAGGATTACTAAGATAACTGGGGAAATTTTAAATGAAATTAGATGTCACTGAGGAATCACTGCCAATTTTGTGAGATATAAAGGCACTGTGCTTAGGTTCGGGACACATATATATTTATATATTTTAACATATATTCATACATATATAAATGTATATATAATACACATACATATACAGACATACATGTACACATGCACCCAGAAACATTTAGGCATGAAATAATATTATGCTTGGAATTTGCTTTAACATACTATAGCAATGGAAAAAAAGGGGAAGGCAGGGAATAGAAAATAGGCAAAATATTATGGTGATAATATTTGAAGGCTGATAATGGCTACATGGCAGTTTGTCATGCTATTCTCTCTACTTTTGTGTATGTTTGAAAATTTCCAAAATAATTTTTTAAAATATTTCACCTAGGAAGAAGTTCTTAAGATTATTTCTGGGATTTTTTTTCCAAGTACATGAAAAGAAAGCAATCACAAAATAGAAAGACTGTACAATCACTGGCCTGTCTGCTCAAATAACCAGTAAATTTCACCATGCCACTGTGGAAGCAGAGGGAATTAAGCAATGGAAGTGGAGATTAGATTAGTCAAATCATCATGGTAAAGTCAAACCCAAGAAATTAAATCAGTTTACAAATGTAAACCCCAAATGCACTTAATGAAAATTACAAAGTGAACAGATCAAGGACAAGGAACTTGGGGATTCTGATTTTAAGTCCAGTATTTTTCCACTGCCACACTGCCACTCCTTTGTTTTAATTGCATTCAAGTGGCCAAATGTTAGCAGGGCCCTTCTGGTTGCAAGTGACAGAAACATAGCCTAAATTAGCTTAAGCAATGAAAGGTTAATTTCTACATGGATAAGTTAAGGTATTAATCACTAGTTGCTTAAAAAGTTAAACCCCCAAATCTCAGTGTCTTAACATAACGAACATCTATTTTTTGCTCATGCCACTGTTCCATGGTGGTATCCTAGTCAGATGGCCGCAGGATCAACCCTTCTCCAAGACTGCAGCCTCCTACCCAATGGATAAGAAAAGGAAATGAAAGATCCCTCGTGGGATGTGTTAATGGTTTAAGCCTGGAAATAGGTTGTGTGTGTCAGCACATTTGGTGAGAATTCAAGCCCGTATCCAAGTACAAGGGAAGCTGGGAACTGCAGTCCAGCTGTGTGCACCAGAGGAGGAGGAAATGAGTATTGATAAACACATTGCAATTTCTGCACAATTAGACTTTATGCCAGGGAAGGCAGAAGTGGTATATCAGGCACCACTGGGTCCAAGGTTCCACCCTGATGTGAGATCTCTTCCACACGCTCTCACTTGTCTCTACCATATTCCATCTCAGCACTGCCTTATTCTGTCTGCTGGCCCTTTTCTGTCTACTGCAGAATGTTCAGGCACCATACTGTGTGGAAATGCAGCTAGTGTATATGATGTAAATATTGACTTTTCCTATATATCCCACTATTTAGTTTCAACCATTCACTGAAACATCATGGTCGCAAAAATTGCAAAGGGGGTATGTATGCTAAATACTGACATTTAGCAAAAGCTGGAATAACATAGTCCCTCTGTCTTACCACTCAGTTTTGTGGGCAGGAAGGACATACAAAGAAACAGAAAGCAACAGGACAAGGTAGAGTGTGCTATGCTTGAATTATGAGCAAAGTGCTTCAAGAATCCAGAGGAAAGTGGATATATGGCCCGAGTTGGAAGAACTTGGCAGAGAAGCGATTTCACTTTCCTCTGCTGAAGGAGGGATTTCAGGAAGAGGAATCACTACATTTCAAAGTACAGGTCTGAGAGAGTGCATGCATTTGAAGGAGAAAATCAATATGGTCGGAACACAAAGATCATGGGGTGAGTGGGCACTAATAAGACATGAGGAAGTCTGAATACACAAGGTCTTAACTGCCAAGCCCAAGATTTTGCATTTGCTTTCACAGATATTCTCTCCTTGACCAAATTCTAGCCAGCTCCTCTAAGGCCTCTTCTTGACTAGGCCTCAACTCTGGCCTACAAAAGACTTGAACAAACACTAATTAATTTCTAACAACTCAAGGCTGCATCCCTAGGATGACCCTAGTTCCCCTTAAAATGTCTGCCTGAGGAAATTCAAGGCTGCCAGAAGAATTTACTGTTTGTTCTAACCAGCAGGTGAAGATAAGGCCCCTGTCTCCAAGCCTCTGTGGGAAGGTAGGGGCCTAACTTTAATAAGTGCCAGTTAGTAAACCCAGATGGGTTTCACATGGATGAATTCCCACTTCGCACTTCTTATAACTTTTCACTTCCCTGTCTCTACTGAGCCCCTGCTCACCCACCTCCCTATTCCCTCATTCTTCCTTTAAAATGTTCAGTCTCTTCTCTACAAATTAAAATTGAGTTCAGTTCATGCTGGACTCTTTTCCTTATGGCAATAGTACATTACTGATTAAAATCTGCCCTTTCCAATTTAACTGGTATCCAGCTTTGTTTATCTTTGACAGTTTCCATACAGGTAATGGAGACTTTTGAATCAGAAAATAACCAAATGTGAGGTTGTTCGCCTGTTTTGGTTTTTGTCATTGTTGTTCTTATTGTTTTATGCCTAGGGGTAAATCATCTGATGGGGTGTAGCAGATGATTTGGAGCAAGGTGATACCAGACACCAGAAGTCCAGAGAGGAAGCTGATGGGAATAGAGCGGGCAGGAGACAGTGAGGCTTGAGCTGAGCCCTTGGCGGTGAAGAAAGAAGGGGAATCTTCACCTTGAATTAGAATTTGCAAGATTTGGCTACTGACTGGATGAAGGTAGTGAGAGACACAGAGGAGCAGGAAAACATCTAAAGTTTCCAGATGAGGATGTGGATGGATGACGCCATTGATTTGTTGCTTCAAAAAGAAATATAGGGGCTTCCCTGGTGGCGCAGTGGTTGAGAATCTGCCTGCCAATGCAGGGGACACGGGTTCGAGCCCTGGTCTAGGAAGATCCCACATGCCGCGGAGCAACTAGGCCCATGAGCCACAACTACTGAGCCTGCGTGTCTGGAGCCTGTGCTCCACAACAAGAGAGGCTGCGATAGTGAGAGGCCCGCGCACCGCGATGAAGAGTGGCCCCCGCTTGCCGCAACTGGAGAAAGCCCTCGCACAGAAACGAAGACCCAACACAGCCATAAATTAATTAATTAATTAATTAATTTTTTTAAAAAACGAAATATAATTCATTCGAACCATATTTTCACAAGTTTAAGCTACAGGAAGAAAATTACCAGAGGAAAGTTCTCTGCGAAGAGATTTGGGTATCAGAGGTTTTCAAAGCAATTATAGAACACAAGGCTTGAATTAAAATAGCAGAAGTTACACCATATAAAGTTTGATTGATAAATAGTACATTTGGTGTTTCCAAGTGAAAACCAGGGTCATAAACCAAAGTCAACAACTTTGATCTTGCTAAATCTTCTGAGTTTGAAGAGCTGAACACACACACACACACACACACACACACACACACACACACACACACACAGTGTTGTACTCTTGAAAATGTCCATTTCCTTTTTGCATTTAAAATTCAGATTAAAAATTAGGGGAGTTGGTCCAGAAAATTATGCTACTCCCTGCAGTAGTTTTAGTTTGTAAATGGTTAGCTGGAAACAAATCACGAGACTAAACATTTCAATAGAGAATTTCTAAATGACATTACCTGGAATAATGCACAAGAACTGGCCAGTGGTGTTTTAAGAGACTCATAGCAAGGTTTTAGAAAAATAAGAGCAGAGATTGAATCTCTACTACAAATGTTAGGAATTAGAATTGAGAAAAGTATCCAATGACACCTTCATCCTTAAAAAGGACATAAAAAGGACATAAAATGTGTAATGTTCCCCCAGAGCAAACTTAATATAGCAGAATAGAATAAACAAAAGAGAGTTGGAGAGACACTAGAATACTTAAGATTATCCAGAAAAAGTAATTATGTCCTCATTTGTTCTGAATAGATAACAATTTATAAGCTTTTAATAAGAACAGGATACTTAAACCATTAACAGATTTCACTTAGTTACCAACGCCAAATATTAAATGCTGAAAATATAGTAGCAAAATCCCCATCCTGGGGAGCTCCCCATCCCCTGTGTGGCCAACACTGCATCCTTCACAGAAGATGATGAGGGGAGAAGCAAATGTTTCTCCTGCCAGCTTTGAAAAGTTATCGCACACCACAGGCAAAACCCAAGGACAGAGTTGCTCAGGGGAACTACAGGGCAGCAATGAGAGGCGGGGGGGGTGGTCCCAGGAAAGCACTGGATCTGCCCGCCTAGGACAAAGATGGATGATCCCGCCTCGGCCACCTACTGTCTACGGGACACAGAGCAAGTCTTTGAAACCCTCTGCACCTCTAAATGGAGGATCATTAAAGTTTGTCTTTATTAGCTCTTTAGTTTTATATGCATGTGTGAGGACAAAATGAGATAATCAATGGAAAAGCATTTTATAAAATAGGAAGAACAACATAGAAGCAGAATGGATTCGTCAGTTGATGTCCTAGTACTATGTATAATATTACAAAGCTTGGAGACGGGTTGAGGGTATGACGTTGAAGCAACTTAATGTCTGCCACCTGAGTCTTTTGTAAGCTCCGGAATTACACAGGTTATACCTCTTGATGTGGTGTGCTTATCCACCTACAAGATAAACATCACCAGAAGATTATTTTAGGATTTCTTCCTTTTTTCTTCCCCAAATGGGTTCCTTTCAAGTAATGCTGGTTCAAGATCTCCATCATACAAAACATATAGGCCTGTGGCTGTAACCTACTGAATTAAGGGAAGAGTTAAGAGAATCAGTATTTTCAGTATCCCCTCTACTGAGAAGGAAAGGCATGCAGTGAAAAGAGCAGGGCATTTGGATTCAGGCCTGGTTTAAATTCGTATTACCCACTTGCTAACTGTGTGCCTGTACAACAGTGACATCAGACTCTCTCTGGGCTTCAGTTTCCCCATCTGTAAAATGGGGGGCAGAGGGGAATAGTATTACTTTGCCAAACTGTTATGAGTACTCAAGGCAAGGTGTAAAAATACTCCTCCGATCATCTAATAACAGACATATTGCTCCTGAGCCTGCAGAGATTTCTAGTTTGGACAATAGTGTCAGTTTTCTCTTCCAATGTGGGAAATTCTTAATAGTTTCCTTGTTATGTTGACCAATTGTTATATTTTGTATACATTTTATTCATATTGCACATGAGACTAAATTGAGAATAAACCAAATGTATCTTATGCAGCCCTTGAAATTAGCATATTATGTAAGTTTTGATCATCTAGCTCTGTTAGCAGTAGAAAATCAAAAACAGAACTCATGAAACTTTATTGAGAATAATCTAGAAGATAAATATGTTTGACAACCCACAGAACATGAGGAATCACTATACTTTTATTGATCGAAGCATAATATCTATATAACATGACATTCAATTCCCTCCCCTTCCATCTAAATTTGCATACATAATATCCTACATAACTAATGGGATTTTAATAATATTTTTTAAGTTTTCACCTTTACAGTTGCAAAAAATGCTTCTTCATTTGTTTTTCATAAGAGAACATGAAAAGTGCATACGGGAAGTGGACTCAACATAGATTTGTTATACCAAACAAGTTTTGCCTCAATCCTAGCTAGGAGACAAAATCGTTGGAACAATACAGGCATTTGCAAAACCTCTGTAGTTTCCGTTGACCAGGCACTTGCAGGGGTGCTAACAGACGGCAGCAGGTACCGGCAGGGCACCTGTATTTGTGGGTCTTGAGTAATGCCATTCGCTTGGGATTTTAGTGATCAAAGGTGTGATCCTGAAACACTTCACTGCTCTACAACAACTCATCAAACCTGGCCAAAATGACAATCAGGGGACAATGACAATAAGACAACATAACTGTCCATCCTGCCTGGCCTATAGATCTCTCAGATCACTGCCTTCCTCCTGTCCCCTTTCCAGTCCCTCCCTTCTCACAGAGGGTGACTCCATATGCAGGTCTAAGCACTGTATTTACTGATTTCCACCTCTTTTTTTTCCTGTGAAAGCTGTGTCTCCAATCCTCTACCTTCCATCCCTAGCTCTCTATTTTCTCTTTCCCCTGAACAGACTTGAACCCAGCAACCATCTGCTTGCCAGAAACTCCTAGACTGGTAAGTTTTGCTCTCCTCAGTTACATGGAATTTTGTGTCACAGGCCCTCCTAGTTGAAGGAAGATCACTGTCTCGTCACAGCTGTCCACTCCCAGGCTGACCTTCTGTTTACACTTGATGCAGAAGCAAGAATGCAACTGTAGTGACAAAGCTGGAGGGAGGGTTGGTTTGGAGCTGCTGGACTTGAGCACATTCTCCAAAATGATGCCTTTTCAAAAAAGTTTAACCAAATATGTTGACATAATGATTGCTAAGTTGTATTAAATATCCTCACAGAAAGGAATGTAAAAAGAGTGCCACAGATAGATGGTAGTTAACCTTCCATCTAAAAGTCTGGGTGGGAGGGGAGCTCTTTGGCTGTTGCTTCTCTGTCAGTCATGGACCATCCGCAGAGGCCCCTCCCACACACACCCCATCTTCCCTCCCAGGCCCGACCCTCAAGGCTGAGAGACTGTGTATTTTCTGTGTATTTCCTCCCCGGCCATGAGAACATGACTCTGCTTGTGTTTGATATTGGAATGATTTTTTTTTAACTAAAAAACATTCTCGGGGGGTTGCGGGGGGAAGGGGCAGGAGTGGTGAAGGGAGGGGGAATTGGAGGAAGGTGTTCAAAAAGTACAAACTTCCACTTATAAGGAAGAATGTAATGTACAACATGATGACTACAGTTAACACTGCTGTAGGATAGGAAAGTCGTTAAGAGAGTAGATCCTAAGAGTTCTCATCATAAGGAGAAAAATTGTTTTTGCTTTTTCTTTTCATTGTATCTGTAAGTGAAACCATTATGCTTTACACCTTAAACTCATACAGTGAGGTATGTCAATTATATTTCAATAAAACTGGGGGAAAGTTCTGAAAATAAGAAAGGACAACAACAATCCAATGCACTTACACACGGTTTTTATACTTGCCAAAGTTCTTTTACTGCCAATACCTTGTGCAGGAGGTATGGAAGATAATATGTCTGCTATATCAATGAGGAAACTGAGGTACATTGTGATGAATAAATTTATCGTAGGTCACACCGTCATTAGAATCCCATCCCTGGACTTCAATTCTAGGTCTCTCGCAAATACAAGAAGTTGGTTCCCAACTTATGCTGGAATTAACATAAGTTAATGGGTCTTAAATTATGAAAGATATTAAAAGAATCTAAAAGAAACCAGACTAAAAGTGAGTGAATATTTTAGTACTCTTCTATTATTATTTTCATTATTATTAATGACCCCCTAGTGGTATATTGTAGGATATTGATGAGCCTTGACCTTGGATGCCACACCACCATGCAATTATTAAGTGTCAGAAGAATTGATAGCTTTTAGAAAGTAACAGCAAGGCTGAAATTAACTCCCAGCCAGTATGCTGTTGACAGCAGCTGATGGATGAGAGTGAGTTCAGGAAAGATATGGTTGCAAAGGAAATCACAAGTTCCTGCCCCTGAATCTCCCAAATCAACTTAACTTGGCTCAGATGAGCATCTGTGTTTTCCCCGCTATCACTCTGAATTCTGTTGGGAGAAGGAAGTGGAGGCCCTTCCTTTTTCTTCCATTGACCACCAAGCTGGAGGATACCGATCTGTGGATTCCCTTGTTAAATGGAAAGCAATCCTTTGACCGTAGAAGAGATTTTATAGCCAGTTGGAGCTTCAGAAGGCTCTGCTGTTTTCTGGTTTTGTCAACATGATCTGAATGTAGCTTAGAAACACAGTAGTTCAGCTAATAAAATAATAATTTGGAAAGGGAAAATATAGGCCAGGAAAAACATGTCCTTTAACACACAGGGATTTTTTTAAAGTCAAGAAGACAAGTAATTCCTGGAAGAGTGATTTTTCTGTATCAAAATTAGCTCTGACCTTTGGCTTGAGTGCCATATGCCTCTGAGGCTCTTTTAAATGGAACCACTACCACCCTTGGGTGATTCTGAGTCCTTGGATAGAAATCGGGAACTCTGGTCTCTGAGTGCTTGGGCTGGCACTCCATTCCCATCTGTGATGGCAGTTCTTAGCTGGATCTAACCTCTTTTATAAAAGCCAAAGACCCCAGAGAGATTTCAGGAGAACTCGCAGATCAGTCTTGCAAAGGGCACTGTGGTGCTAGAAGCACTGGCCAGGACACAGGAGAGCCTGAATACATTTAGCCAGAAAACCTCAACCACATAATCATGAAGATGATTATGACCTTGTTGGTAGACCACACATTTCTTCTTCTTTGGAGAGACCCTCTGAAAACTGTGAAGGTGTGCAGAACTTGTAAAGTCTGACTCATCAATACACTTTTCCTCCACAGGACCGGGGGGGAAAGAGGGGAAGAGAGAGGGAAGGGAAGAGGAGGGGAAGAGGGAGGAGGCAAGAGAGAAGAGCAACAAAGTTTTCTGATTAGCAGAGTCACCCATTGGCAACTCTGTAAGAAAATTTCATCTTGCAGTTTAGTGACTTGGCCTCTATTTCTTTTTTACTGAGATACAATTGACAGAGAGCATTATATTAGTTCCAGGGGTCATGGCTTCTTGATGAAGTACTAGATGTGACTGTCAGCCACTAAAAGAGAAATCAGTGCTGCAAGCCAGACACAAAATAAGAATTAAAAGATTAAAATCAATGCAATTCAAGGGCTGCTACCCCCCTAAGTGCCCTGACCCTGTTTTCCATGGGGGAATCGTTATCATCTCCACTCTCAACAACTCCTCCTTGTGCACTGCGGTCAGAATCGCAGACGCGAGAGGAACTGCCAAGTCCTAAGGAGGAAGCCTGGGTTCCATCCAGAGAGAGTTTGGGGAATGTAAGAAAGAAACTGAGAGCATTTCCAGAGCTAGGGAGAAAAAAGGCAGTGACAGAGGTGATCGACAGGAGCTTTCAAGAAGTTTAGCTCCTTTCCTACCCTAGCCCCAACCCAGAGGCCCACTTACGAGCTTCTCCATGTTCTATTCTTGGTCCTATTTTTTTCTACCATATTTTCAGCAACCCCAGCAAACCCTCTTCTCCCCCTTTCCCTTTATCATTTATCTCTTCTCTCTAGTTTAAATGGTTTGGATTTTATTCATCATTTTAAACCACCCTAAACCCATTTTCTAAGTAGTAGGAGTAAATAAATAAATACACACATAAATAAATAGGGTTGGCCTTCATCTCAGCCACTCTCCTGGCTTTAACTATTCCTGTGAAAAGGACCCCTGAACCTGAGTCTTCAGTCCTGAGACTCTGCCCCACAGCCCAGGTTCAGTGGCTCGGCAATCTGGTGAACATCTCCACCCAATTCCCCTTTGAGCAACTCACATGGGGAGCCCAGAGCCATTCTCCACCCATCCTTCCAAATCTGCTCCCGTCCCTGTGCTCCTGACTTAGACTATGATGATTACCATCCATCCAGCAAGCCACACAAAAACTCCAAATCACCTGTGATCCTTCGGTCTCTCTTGCCACTAAATATCCACACATTTGTGAAATACCATCACCCTGTTGCTACCATAGCTCTTGAATCCATCTCCTTCTCTCTCTTTCTACAAGCCCTCCCTTAATCTCAAAACTCCCTACCTTGCTCTTGTGTATTTCAATAACCTCCCTTCCCAGCCTATAGTCTTTTCCCACCTCCAGCCCTGCCTCACTGGGGTGACCATCCAAGCCAGGACACTTTGAAGAGAGAAAGGGGGCACTATTCATAACTACCTCAGGACAACAGGTATAACCCAGGTCTATCCTGAATATATGCTCACACTGATCCTATGCCTTCTGACAGACTGACCTCCCTAAAGCTGAGCTCTGATATTGTGTGATCCTGAGTGAAAACGTTCTTGAACTCCTTGCTTCTTATTCAGTAGATTCAGAGTTTTAACACAGCATTCAAGAACACAGCACTCAAGGCTCTGGCTCCAGCCTACCATCCCAACACGATCTCTCTCTCTCCTTCCTTACCCTCCACTCCAGCCAAGCTCAGGAACCTATGCCCCACCTCTCCCCACCCCTTTTGTCTTTGTCTTCACCTGTAATATCCTCCCCTCCCAACTACCACCAGTCTCCCAAAATCCAAATCTTATCTAATTTTCAAGATTCATCTTAAAGGCCACCTCTCCTGAGAAGCCATTCCTACTATCAACATGGCAGGTTCTGTATTCAAGCAGCCTGGGTTAAGAGCATAGCTCTTCCGTTTACAAGAAGTATGCCAGGTAAGAAGACATCTTACCTCTGTCTTGGTTTCCTCCTTTGTAAAATCTCTTAGAGTTGCTCTGAGGATTACCTGAGTAAATACTGAAAAGTGCTTACAGCAGAGTACTGATGAGTGTGGGTTATCAGGATCACCTTCCAATATAGCGTTCTTGCCTATATTACATCCAAAGCCCTGCTTCCCACCCCTCCCAACCCTGCCCCCAGGCAGAGCCACGAGGCATACAGGATCTTAGTTCCCCTGACCAGGGATTGAACCCGTGCCCCCTGTAGTGGAAGCGCAGGGTCCTAACCACTGGACCGCCAGGGAAGTCCCGAAAGACCTGCTTTTTATAAAGCTCCCATAGGACCCTCATCATATTTGACTTTGTATTCCAATGTTTCCCAGGATGAAAAAATAATAAGAGCCTTAATAAGAGTAAACAAAACTAACAGAAACAGTACTTCACTGGTCCACCCCACCAGATATGAAGGCCCTCTCGGCAAGTCATATCACTCCCAAATTGTAGTCAGGATTTCAGAGGAAGGGTCCCCTCATCCACTTTACAGTCTTGGGTGGAGGGGGCAGTAGGTAAATAACCCCTCAGTGACACACACACCATGAGTGCTGGGAAAGACCCACATGGTTGAGACCAGAGGTTTGAGAAAGTGACCACAGAGCTGAAGGAAGGTGAGGAGGGGGATGATGAGGTAAGTCAATATGCACAGGACTCTTATTTGAGAACCAGGAGCTAGAAGATTTAATGATCAAGTACTAAAACCCCCTTTGGCCACCTGCCCAGCTTTCCAGCCTCAGCATCAGGCAAGCTCACTCCCGCACATCCGCCCTGGGAGGTGGGGGACTCTGCGGGAAGGCCCCCAGGCTTGCAGTAACACCATGTGCCTTCAGGAGTCAGACGTGCTGCATACACACCAAACAGAACCAGAGAAAAGCACCAGGGATAATTTAATCCCCAAATCTGGCCCGCATCGCCCCGCAAAGGTGCAAGACATAACCAGAGAAACAAAGGAAGATGCAGCCGGGGATGTTCGCACCTTTGTTTTTGCCTTCATGTATATCTGAGGCAGTTTGCACAGCTGACTAAACACTAATAATGATCATTGAGGGGGGCTGGGGGAGCTAAGAAGTGACACCACTCCTGCCTGTGTGAAATTAATTTTAAAATACAGATAGTTAAGATCAAACTCACAGTTTTACGACTGATAACAGCTGGATGGGAGAATGTGGCCACATTAGGTTTCCTGAATATCCCCCTCCATAAAAAAGAACTTACCCCCCAAAACTGTATGGCTCCGCTCTGACAGGGCAGAATCTGCCTAGATAAGCTTTCAGTAGAGTGAAGAGCAAATGAAAAAGTCCTTCCTCTGCAGAAAGGCCAACAAACGGGAGCTGAGCGTGCTCCTTTCTTCTCCCCAGTCTCAGTCAGGACGCCATGCCTCCTTTTCCAGGAGGGAGGGAGTGCAGGGGCAGAGAGAAGCTGGAAGGCTTCTTCCCGCTCTTTCTATTTCTGGAAATTGGAGTAAAAATCCCAGCCCTTCTACGAAAACATGAAGGGTTGAGGGATACATTTCCCACAGATGTCATCATCATTATTACAACCACAGCCATAAGGACTAACCCCTCCCACAGACGATGCCCAGTCCCACCAACCCTGGTAGGGCAGCACTAATGTCACCCCCACTATACAGGTGAGAAAAGGGGGACTTTGTGAGGTTCTTTGACTTGTTCACATTTACCCACTTAATAAGCCAGCATTCAAATTCAACTCTGACCCTGAAAACCATTTCAACCACTTTGCTGTGCTGCCTTAAAATGGTGCCAGTAAGTAAACGCAAAGGTCTGATCTCTGTAAGAATTAGTTTTAAAAGAAATACTTTTTGGTCTGCAATTATAGGCTCTAAGATAGTTATCTACAAGTTAGTGCTTCTGATTCCCAGAGACCAGGAAAGCCTTTCAGTGGCTTGGCCCTGTGTTAGGAGACGTTTCCAAGACGTCTGGCGGTTTTCCAGCTGCTACCACTGGGAGTGGAATGCTCCACTGCCTGATGCCATGCTGGGCCAGCTGCCCCCAGCCACCACCAATGTGACCTTCAGAGTTGGAAAAAGAACCAAGGGCTGGGGACACTACCTGCAGTAGTAATGATATAAATCCTGTGCTTTCTACATTTGGAATGTCTCAGAGGCCAATACAATAAGGAGCCCACAAAGCAGGAGCCACTGATGGTTCTTGGCTCCTGTTCCCTCCTTGGGCTCTCTTGCTATGTGATTTTGGGGGACCAATTCCCTATTCCATCACATTAAGCAAGAGGTACAGTAGGTAGCCTCTGAGGTGTCCCCAAGGATCCCCACCTCCTGGTTTTCATGCCTAGTGTAATTCCCTCCTCTGGAGTGTGGGCTGGACCTAGTAACTCACTTCTAAGAATAGAATACAGCAAAAGTGATGAGATGCCATACCCAAGATTAGGTCACGAAAAGACTGTGCCTTCTGTCTTGGACACACACCCTCTCCTGGCTCGCTGGCTCTAGATGAAGTCAGCTGCCATGTTGTGAGCTGCCCCATGGAAAAGGTCTGCTTAACAGGAAGTGACGTCTTCAGCCAACAGCCCAGTAAGGAACTGAGGCCACCAACAGCCGCGTAAGTGAGCATGGAAGCAGATGCTCTTCCAATGGAGCTTTGAGATGACGCAGCCCTGCCAACCCCTTGATTGCAACCTTGTGAGAGGTCTGAGTCAGAGGCTCCCAGCTAAGCCACCCCTGAGTTTTTGACCCACAGAAACCATGAGATAATAAACATTTGTTCTTTTAACTCACAAACTTATAGGATGATTTGTTCTGCAACAACAGAGAGCGAATACAATAAGAGACAAGTCCATGGTTGAGCACCAAATGGTGACCTCAAATTCTTCTGGCAGATTCTCCTTTTAATGTTCTTGTCCCTGTAATTATCTGTGGAGCAATAGTGGAATTTTGTGGGTCCCTGATATGATGGTGAGCAAGGCTTTCTGAGCTGAGCACTTGAGATTTTTTTTTTTATAGAGATTCTTATTAGTCATCAATTTAATACACATCAGTGTATACATGTCAATCAAAATTGCCCAATTCATCACACCACCACCTGCACTGCCCCGCCGATTTCACCCTTTGGTGTCCATACGTTTGTTCTCTACATCTGTGTCTCAATTTCTGCTCTGCAAACCGGTTCCTCTGTACCATTTTTCTAGGTTCCACATATATGCGTTAATATACGATATTTGTTTCTCTCTTTCTGACTTACTTCACTCTGTATGACACTCTCTAGATCCATCCACATCTCTACAAATGACCCAATTTCATTCCTTTTTATGGCTGAGTAATATTCCATTGTATATAAGTACCACAACTTCTTTATCCATTCGTCTGTCGATGGGCATTTAGGTTGCTTCCATGACCTGGTTATTGTAAATAGTGTTGCGATGAACATTGAGGTGCATGTGTCTTTTTGAATTATGGTTTTCTCTGGGTATATGCCCAGTAGTGGGATTGCTGGGTCATATGCTAATTCTATTTTTAGTTCTTTAAGGAACCTCCATACTGTTCTCCATAGTGGCTGTATCAATTTACATTCCCACCAACAGTGCAAGAGGGTTCCCTTTTCTCCACACCCTCTCCAGCATTTGTTGTTTGTAGATTTTCTGATGATGCCCATTCTAACTGGTGTGAGGTGATACCTCATTGTAGTTTTGATTTGCATTTCTCTAATAATTAATGATGTGGAGCAGCTTTTCATGTGCTTCCTGGCCATCTGTATGTCTTCTTTGGAGAAATGTCTATTTAGGTTTTCTGCCAATTTTTGGACTGGGTTGTTTGTTTTCTTAATATTGAGCTGCATGAGCTGTTTATATATTTTAGAGATTAATCCTTTGTCCATTGATTTGTTTGCAAATATTTTCTCACATTCTGAGGGTTGTCTTTTCGTCTTGTTTATGGTTTCCTTTGCTGTGCAAAAGTTTTTAACTTTCATTAGGTCCCATCTGTTTATTTTTGCTTTTATTTCCATTACTCTAGGAGGTGGATCAAAAAAGATCTTGCTGTGATTTATGTCAAAGAGTGTTCTTCCTATGTTTTCCTCTAAGAGTTTTATAGTGTCTGGTCTTACATTTAGATCTCTAATCCATTTTGAATTTATTTTTGTGTATGGTGTTAGGGAGTGTTCTCATTTCATTCTTTTACATGTGGCTGCCCAGTTTTCCCAGTACCACTTATTGAAGAGGCTGTCTTTTCTCCATTGTATATTCTTACCTCCTATGTCATAGACTAGTTGACCATAGGTGCGTGGGTTTATCTCTGGGCTTTCTATCTTGTTCCACTGATCTAAGTTTCTGTTTTTGTGCCAGTACCATACTGTCTTGATTACTGTAGCTTTGTAGTATAGTCTGAAGTCAGGGAGTCTGATTCCTCCAGCTCCGTTTTTTTCCCTCAAGACTGCTTTGGCTATTCGGGGTCTTTTGTGTCTCCATACAAATTTTAAGATTTTTTTGTTCTAGTTCTGTAAAAAATGCCATTGGTAATTTGATAGGGATTGCATTCAATCTGTAGATTGCTTTGGGTAGTATAGTCATTTTCACAATATTGATTCTTCCAATCCAAGAACATGCTATATCTCTCCATCTGCTGGTACCATCTTTAATTTCTTTCATGAGGGTCTTATAGTTTTCTGCATACAGGTCTTTTGTCTGCCTAGGTAGGATTATTCCTAGGTATTTTATTCTTTTTGTGGCAATGGTAAATGGGAGTGTTTCCATAATTTCTCTTTCAGATTTTTCCTCATTAGTGTATAGAAATGCAAGAGATTTCTGTGCATTCTGTATCCTGCAACTTTACCAAATTCATTGATTAGCTCTAGTAGTTTTCTGCTGGCATCTTTAGGATTCTCTATGTATAGTATCATGTCATCTTCAAACAGTGACAGTTTTACTTCCTCTTTTCCAATTTGTATTCCTTTTATTTCTTTTTCTTCTCTGATTGCCGTGGCTAGGACTTCCAAAACTATGTTGAATAATAGTGGTGAGAGTGGACATCCTTGTCTTGTTCCTGATCTTAGAGGAAATGCTTTCAGTTTTTCACCATTGAGAATGATGTTGGCTGTGGGTTTGTTGTATATGGCCTTTATTATGTTGAGGAAGGTTCCCTCTATGCCCACTTTCTGGAGAGTTTTTATCATAAATGGGTGTTGAATTTTGTCAAAAGCTTTTTCTGCATCTATTGAGATGATCATATGGTTTTTATTCTTCAATTTGTTAATATGGTATATCACACTGATTAATTTGCTTATATTGAAGAATCCTTGCATCCCTGGGATAAATCCCACTTGATCATGGTGTATGATCCTTTTAATGTGTTGTTAGATTCTGTTTGCTAGTATTTTGTTGAGGATTTTTGCATTTGTATTCATTGGTGATATTGGTCTGTAATTTTCTTTTTTTGTAGTATCTTTGTTCAGTTTTGGTATCAGGGTGATGGTGGCCTCATAGAATGAGTTTGGGAGTGTTCCTTCCTCTGCAATTTTTTGGAAGAGTTTGAAAAGGATGGGTGTTAGCTCTTCTCTAAATGTTTGATAGAATTCACCTGTGAAGCCATCTGGTCCTGGACTTTTGTTTCTTGGAAGATTTTTAATCACAGTTTCAATTTCATTACTTGTGATTGCTCTGTTCATATTTTCTACTTCTTCCTGGTTCAGTCTTGGAAGGTTATACCTTTCTAAGAATTTGTGCATTTCTTCCAGGTTGTCAATTTTATTGGCGTAGAGTTGCGTGTAGTAGTCTCTTAGGATGCTTTGTATTTCTGTGATGTCTGTTGTAACTTCTCCTTTTTCATTTCTAATTTTATAGATTCGGGTCCTCTCCCTCTTTTTCTTGATGAGTCTGGTTAATGTTTATCCATTTTGTTTATCTTCTCAAGAACCAACTTTTAGTTTTATTGATCTTTGCTATTGTTTTCTTTGTTTCTATTTCATTTATTTCTGCTCTGATCTTTATGATTTCTTTCCTCCTGCTAACTTTGGGTTTTGTTTGTTCTTCTTTCTCTAGTTCCTTTAGGTGTAAGGTTAGATTGTTTGAGATTTTTCTTGTTTCTTGAGGTAGGCTTGTATAGCTATAAACTTCCCTCTTAGAACTGCTTTTGCTGCATCCCATAGGTTTTGGATCATCATGTTTTCATTGTCATTTGTCTCTAGGTATTTTTTCGTTTCCTCTTTGATTTCTTCAGTGATCTCTTGGTTATTTAGTAACGTATTGTTTAGCCTCCATGTGTTTGTGTTTTTTACTTTTTTTCCCTGTAATTCATTTCTAATCTCATAGCATTGTGGTCAGAAAAGATGCTTGATATGATTTCAATTTTCTTAAATTTCCTGAGGCTTGATTTGTGACCCAAGATGTGATCTATCCTGGAGAACGTTCCGTGCACACTTGAGAAGAAAGTGTTTAATCTTTAATCTGCTGTTTTTGGATGGAATGTCCTATAAATATCAATTAAATCTATCTGGTCTATTGTGTCATTTAAAGCTTCTGTTACCTTATTTATTTTCATTTTGGATGATCTGTCCATTGGTGTAAGTGAGGTGTTAAAGTCCCCCACTATTATTCTGTTACTGTCGATTTCCTCTTTTACAGCTGTTAGCAGTTGCCTTATGTATTGAGGTGCTCCTATGTTGGGTGCATATATATTTATAATTGTTATATCTTCTTCTTGGATTGATCCCTTGATCATTATGTAGTGTCCTTCCTTGTCTCTTGTAACATTCTTTATTTTAAAGTCTGTTTTATCTGATATGAGTATTGCTACTCCAACTTTCTTTTGATTTCCATTTGCATGGAATATCTTTTTCCATCCCCTCACTTTCAGTCTGTATGTGTCCCTAGGTCTGAAGTGAGTCTCTTGTAGACAGCATAAAGATGGGTCTTGTTTTTGTATACATTCAGCGAGCCTGTGTCTTTTGGTTGGAACATTTAATCCATTCATGTTTAAGGTAATTATCGATATGTATGTTCCTATGACCATTTTCTTAATTGTTTTGGGTTTGTTTTTGTAGGTCCTTTTCTTCTCTTGTGTTTCCCACTTAGAGAAGTGCCTTTAGCATTTGTTGTAGAGATGGTTTGGTGGTGCTGAATTCTCTTAGCTTTTGCTTGTTTGTAAAGCTTTTGATTTCTCCATCGTATCTGAATGAGATCCTGGCCGGGTAGAGTAATCTTGGCTGTGGGTTGTTCCCTTTCATCACTTTAAGTATATGATGCCACTCCCTCTGGCTTGTAGAGTTTCTGCTGAGAAATCAGCTGTTAACCTTATGGGAGTTCCCTTGTATGTTGTCATTTTTCCCTTGCTGCTTTCAATAATTTGTCTTTGTTTTTAATTTTTGCCAGTTTGATTACTATGTGTCTCAGCGTGTTTCTCCTTGGGTTTATCCTGTGTGGGACTCTCTGCGTTTCCTGGACTTGGGTGGCTATTTCCTCTCCCATGTTAGGGAAAGGAAATGTTATAATCTCTTCAAAAATTTGAATATTTGTTATAATCTCTTTCAAATATAAACTCTTCAAATATTTTCTCTGGTCCTTTATCTCTCTCTTCTCCTTCTGGGACTTCTATAATGCGAATGTTGTTGCGTTTAATGTTGTCCCAGAGGTCTCTTAGGCTGTCTTCATTTCTTTTCATTCTTTTTTCTTTATTCTGTTATGTGGCAGTGAATTCCACCATTCTGTCTTCCAGGTCACTTATCTGTTCTTCTGCCTCAGTTATTCTGCTATTGATTCCTTATAGTGTAGTTTTCATTTCAGTTATTGTATTGTTCATCTCTGTTTGTTTGTTCTTTAATTCTTCTAAGTCTTTGTTAAACATTTCTTGCATCTTCTCGATCTTTGCCTCCATTCTTTGTCCGAGGTCCTGGATCATCTTCACTATCATTATTCTGAATTCTTTTTCTAGAAGGTTGCCTATCTCCACTTCATTTAGTTGTTTTTCTGGGGTTTTATCTTGTTCCTTCATCTGGTACATAGCCCTCTGCCTTTTTATCTTGTCTATCTTTCTGTGAATGTGGTTTTTGTTCCACAGGCTGCAGGATTGTAGTTCTTCTTGCTTCTGCTGTCTGCCCTCTGGTGGATGAGGCTA
This sequence comes from Balaenoptera borealis, assembly GCF_965194805.1. Lineage (NCBI taxonomy): Eukaryota > Metazoa > Chordata > Mammalia > Artiodactyla > Balaenopteridae > Balaenoptera > Balaenoptera borealis. The sequence continues at coordinate 78,728,095 of NC_138870.1, forward strand.
TCTAAGAGGCTTGTGCAAGTTTCCTGACGGAAGGGACTGGTGGTGGGTAGAGCTGACTGTTGCTCTGGTGTGCAGAGCTCAGTAAAACTTTAATCCATTTGACTGCTTATGGGTGGGGCTGGGTACCCTCCCTGTTGGTTGTTTGGCCTGAGGCAACCCAACACTGGAGCCTACCTGGGCTCTTTGGTGGGGCTAATGGCAGACTCTGGGAGGGCTCATGCCAAGGAATACTTCCCAGAACTTCTGCTGCCAGTGTCCGTGTCCCCATGGTGAGCCACAGCCACCCCCTGCCTCTGCAGGAGACCCTCCAACACTAGCAGGTAGGTCTGGTTCAGTCTCCCCTGGGGTAACTGCTCCTTCCCCTGGGTCCCGCTGCACACACTACTTTGTGTGTGCCCTCCGAGAGTGGAGTCTCTTTTTCGCCAAGTCCTGTCGAAGTCCTGCAGTGAAATCGCACTAGGCTTCAAAGTCTGATTTTCTAGGAATTCCTCCTCCCGTTGCCAGACCCCCAGGTTGGGAAGCCTGACGTGGGGCTCAGAACCTTCACTACAGTGGGTGGACTTCTGTGGTATAAGTGTTCTCCAGCCTGTCAGTCACCCACCCAGCAGTTATGGGATTTGATTTTACTGTGATTGCACCCCTCCTACCGTCTCACTGTGGCTTCTCCTTTGTCTTTGGATGTGGGGTATCTTTTTTGGTGATTTCCAGTGTCTTCCTGTCGATGATTGTCCAGCAGCTAGTTGTGATTCTGGTGTTCTCACAAGAGGGAGTGAGAGCACGTCCTTCTACTCCTCCATCTTGATTCCGATTTGAGATTTTTAAATATAAAGAGTTCTCCTTTCACTGCCCTTAATGCCCAGCACCTGCCTCTTTAAGAAGAGCAAATTAATGTCTTATACCATCATCTGCATATCTGAGGACCTCTATTATTATCTTTTGTGTGTGTGTGTTTCTGTTCTTCTTTAAACCTGTAAATCTATACAGAAACATATATATGATATATTTTCCTTATATATTGACACAAACTGTCAGCTCAATGATATGAATAAACAAACAGAATTGCATTAAAATGTACTGTATACTTAATAAAGATGTGTCTTTATTCACAGACTACAGAATTATTGTGCTAAATGGTAAGTGCTCTAGCAGAAGAGGAATGAAAACTGGCTTTGCTTTACTAAATAGCAATGGAGCCAATTTGGAGCACATATAACAATTTATTTCCTGACAGAATATGAAAGTAGAAATCACTGAGTTATTTTATCATTAAATAGTTCATCATTAAGAGTTATTTTCAGCATCTGTCACTTCCACATTATAATCACCTCCCTATGGATTTTATTTTCTTCACATAAAGAAATACTCTTTGCAGATAAATACTCCCTCTCTCCCATTTATTCAAACTCAACTCTCAAATTCTGAAAAGCTCATGCCTATGTTTGGCACTGGAAAAGAGAGAATAAGAATCCTCTGTAAATTAACCCCACTATAAAAAGGCAATTAACTGGTCTTCCATGGTGGGTCAGAGGGATGACCACCACTATGAATATAGTATATTCCTGTCCACACACACACAAACACACACACACTCAATCCCTTCCCGCAAAGGGACTATATTTTTCTCAATTAATGTATGAACAGTGGTAAGGATCTGGATCTCAGGGCATGCTTGATTACTACGGTGATGCTTAAGACCTCCTGAAATGCAAATGATTTTCCAAAGCTGGACAAACTGTAATGCCAAGAGTAGCACATTAACTTCCCCAGAGGAGAAAGCAGGTATAATACCCAGATTCATGAGGAAAATGAAGCACTGACTTTCATGCTTTAGGGATTACATTTGCACATTCCAAAAACAAGCAGTGTGTATGAAACTGTGGCCAGATTGACCCTTTCCTCACAATGCTTCCACATGGTGCAATTTCAGTCTAATTAGAGCCATCTATGCAAATGAGATGGAAAAACAGACAGCCAGGTTACGATTAACAAGGAGGCAACGCAGTGCAGAGGCATGTTGTGCTTGCTTATGCACAGCTGCTGAATGAGGGGACTGGGAACAGGCGATCTATGAGGGTTTGTCAACTCGGCAATTCCTCTGTTGCACACCAAGAACAACAAAATAGCAAAGCCTGGCCATCTCCAAGAGGACTTCATAACCCCACAGAACTGGAACCCCTCACTGTTAGGCTGGCCTTGTCCACTTCGCTGCAGGCTCAAAGGGCTGACTAAAACCTAGGACCCAGCCCCTACATTCAAAGCACATGAACTGGGGGTCAAGAAGCTCACAAAGTCAGAGGTTGCGTGTTATAAGGGCCTACTTGGATTGTCCCAAAGTCTCCACAGAAGTTCCTGATTTTGTCCTGACCCTCTGCAACACTCCTTGGATCAGAATGGAATCTCTGGACAAGCGTAGGATAATATTATCATCACGTTGATGCACTTGAATCCTATCACTCCACATCCAGCCCCATTGGAAAGTTGTGGATAAAGGCACAGAGCCCAGAGCCACACGCAAAACAGCAAAATGGTTAAAGGGCTCTAGAGTCAGAGGACCTGAGTTCAAATCCAAATCCACTCTTTGCTGTGTGACCTTGGGCAAGTAACTTAACTTCTCTAGGCTTTGGTTACCCCCAGTAAAATGGGGACACCAAGAGTACTTATTTCACAGGGTTTATACAGAATTAAGATAATGCTTCTGCAACACTTAGTAACATGTCGAGGACAAAATAAGTGTTCAACAAATGTTTGCTAAGGAAAACAGAGACCCACCTGGAAATTATCTCTGCTCTCTGACATCAGGTATTACTTTGACTGAAGAGAGAAGAAATACCCAGGTGTTACAAGGTTCCTAAAAAGAAGCCTATTCTCAGTGTCTTCTCTGAAATCAGGCATGTCAAGGATTGTTCTGAATGCAAGAACAATGGCAGATTATAGCTGACAGTCAGCCTCTAAGACTGACTCCCAAACAAGAAAAGAACAAAGTCCCCAACCTGTAAACTCTGGGCACTAGACCAGGCAGGGAAGGCATACATCCTTGGAGAAAGGAGAACCAGAGCAGTACCAGGGACACAGGATGGTGATTGGAGATTTGAGTTCGATACCACAGTGTCACTGAACTTCTCTCTCCTCCCAGCTTAGCCTGACTTTGTATCAAGCATTAATTGTGGGTAAAATGCAAAAAGCATAACTTTAAGAGCACAGGATGAAATTAAGAGTATGCTGACCAGGTTTGGAAGCTTAAGAAAAAACATTTCAATACTTTTTAAATGAAAGCCCTTATCTCTGCCATCGTGGGACAACCACTGGATAGAAAGCAGTCAGGACCAAGCTAAGACAACCAAGTCATCCAGGGTGATGTCAAGAGGGATGACAGCATGCCCCCACGATTAGGGAAAAAACAGCAGGGAGACTGCAGTGGAGGAGATGGGACAGACTGAGGAAGGAAACCTCTGCAAGTAGAAGGTCACAATAATACTTGAGTGAACAGCTAAATTTGATGTTCACAAGAAGCTATGAGTTAGAGCTGGTATTTTTCCATTTTGCAGACGTGAAATCAGGGATTCATGGGGAAAAAATGCCTAAAGTTACATCACTAGAAAATAGAAAACCTGGAAATCAAATCTACATCTTTTGAGTCCATGCCTCTTTCTGTCATTTGCAAGTGCTCAGTAGATGGAATCTAATATACCTACAATGTGTCTACAATGATGCAATGGTATCATCCTCATTATTTTTACTATTATCACTAATATTACATCATAAGATCTTTTAGATGAACGAAATATGTATGAACTCTGTCTTCCAGGAGCATGTCATTTAGTAAATAAGGTAAGTACACAAATAACTCTCTCCTGCAACCTAAATGAGGTTGGCTTGAGTCACCTCCCAAGGTTTACCGCTGCACCCACGATTTCTGCCACTTTCAGTGGGTCACTGATGTGGTCATGCCTGGCTCCAGGCTCTTGCTTTGCCGCCTAAGCTGGCTCAGTTTGGTACCACTTCAACAGAGACATGAAACTCAGCCCTTTCTGATATCTTCACACAAACATACATGACCACACACCAAAAAGATTTCTGGTTATAGTTTAATTTACCGTGGGTCTACAAAGGAGAGGTTAACATCTTGTGGTGCATTCCACTTCAAACTAAATTGTAGTTTCAGGTTAGACATTAGATTTCTCTGTTAATATACCTTTAGCTAACCAAGCATCTAGGAACTTCGACTAGCCACTTCACCCCCGAGTAAACCCAGCCACAGCACATGTCTGCTTGGCTTCTAACTGCACACAAAACCCCTCTCACTTCTCTGTCCTCTCTCTCCTTCCATTTTTCTTCTCAAAAGCTCAAGGACATTCATCTCATTGTCTCCTTCAAAAGAGTATAACCATCACCTTTGTTCTCCTGGCTCCCGCTGAAGCCAGCACCATTTTCTTCCTACATGTACCTTATCTATATATCAGTGTGTTTACCTCCCTAAGGGTTAGTTCAGTGCCACCTGTTAAAGTAATCCACTAAATACCTTGCTACAGCTGTATTATTACAAGGTTGTTGTGTTAAGCCCAAGAAGATAAAATAGAGTTTTTAGATAGAAAGAACAGGATTACTTCCAGTTACAGATACTGATGAAATCTTAAGTGAGGAGGTTGGATTTAAAAAGGGCATTCCACGCAAAGGGGACAGCATGGGCAAAGAAGAGGTACAGGTATATGTTAGGGGAAAATGCTTGTTTCAGGACCCAGAACTAAAGGGATAGAAATGAGAAAAAAAGATTGCGAAAGCACACTGGAGCCAGAATGTGGAGATTGTAAGAGATCTCAGATCCATTCTATAGGAAACGAGAAGCTATCTTTGAGCAGGAAATTATTTTACAACCTCAGTGTAGAGACAAGAAATATAGATCATCTATCAGCACATAAATAACTCTCCACACTAGCAACAAATGTGTATTCAGAACAAAAGAAGACCGCAGAGTTCAGGTTCAAGATTTCTCCAGACCATTTCCTTGACCCTTTAGGAAGCTCCTTAACTGTGATGTGAGCAGGAGGTGTGAAGCAGGGGGAAGAGGATGGCTTTCTTGTGCCTGCTGTGTTGTCTGTCAATAATTTTGATTATCTACTTATTAAGATTTTGAAGTTGATAGTTTTCCTCTGTTTTAAAATAGAATAGGGGATCTCACCCCTGTGACACTCCCAACTGTGAACAGACTTTGACCAAGAACAGCCAATTGTGAAGGTGTCTTAGGAAGAATATTTAGGGAGGGAGGGCAGTCTGGCTATTTGTACACAGACTAGATGGGACATATTTGGGATTAAACCTGGTTCTGCTATTTACTAGCCATGTGACCTCGAGCAAGTCAATTAACCTCTCTGGGAGGACCAAACAAAATAAACTTGCAGCCCAGATTAAGTGTGTGAGCCTCCGGCAAACAGATTCGAAGAGATTATGTATGGAAAGTAGCTGGCGCATATTAAATGATCAATAAATAAAAGCTATCATCATCACCATCATCATTTTATTCTTCTTACTCCAGGATGCCGGGGAGTTGTGCTAACATGCAGAGTCTGGCTCTCTCTGACTGTGCTCTCCTGGGTACCAGGGTCCTTACATAAACCACCTTAGGGTGCTGCCTCATCCTGGCCTTGTCAATGAAGAGATATGGCTGACCCCACGTCTGCTGAACTTTCCCTGGCAGCGTTACCCTTGTGTCCAGCCAGCACTTCATGCCCACCTCCTTCCTCTACACACCCTATTCATACTCAACTGCAAATTTTACTGAAAAGGCCTCTGCCTCCTCTCTGCTTAGCCAAACCCAATTCTGCTGCAAACATGAACAGGGCCAGGTGCTGGAAGGAAGAGTTAGATAAATGGGACCCAGGCCTATCCTCAAGGGGCCTGCAAATTGGCAATGAGAGTGTCTTATTCATCTTTTTGCCTCTAAATCCTGACACAAAATAAGAACCCTATGATTGTTGTTGTTATTATTGTTGCTGGCTGTTTTTGTCACTGTTTTTGTTATTACTTAAATGCTTGTTAAATGTAACTAGTAAATTAGTATGTTAACTTCAGTACAACTTTACCTCCTATATGGAACTTTTATAACACTGGAGCATAATAAAACGGGTAAAGCAGATAAGCAAAGTATAAACTAAACATGCCTTTAAATAGACTTTTACTGGTATATTTTAGAGGCACTATTTGATTAGGAAGTACTGTAGCTAATGAGCCAAATATTAGAATCAGTACAGTATATTGGAGCCAAATATCAGAGATAATGTAAGAAGTGGGGGAGCCAGATCAAATTTTTAAAATAGTCAAGTAAATCCATAAAGTAAAAAATAATAAATATTAAATAAATAAATCCATAAAATAGAGATATTTTATGACTGCACCTTCATTTTGCTTCTCACACACCAAAAGGTACTGCTTCTCACTATTTCTTTAGCTCAGTACAGGTGCTGTGGACTTACACAAGACTGGATACTGAGACAATTCTTCAGTTCTGATTAGAATGATCTCTCTGTGTTGCTCAGACCTTCATGTGATATAAAATTCTTTAAAAAATGGTCAAAGACGAAGCCACCAGAAAAAATGTTACCATTAAGTTCTTTGATATCACAGATAATGGTTATAAGGTCCTTGGATGTCTTGTCTTGACCTGAAATGTCAAGGTAAAAATGAGGATTCCTGAAATGTTAATCTCTGAAGGAACAAGTCACAAAATGTAAATGGTGGTGTTATCCTCCTGGCATTACTTTGCGTGGCTTCATAACAAGGGCTTGGTCAGTAATGATCTTTGGAAAGAACGGTGAACCCAGATTTTAATATCAGTATCACACTAGAAGTTAAATTATCTTGGGCAAATCATTTACTCTCTGGGCTTTGTTTCTGTGACTGAAAAATGAAGGGATTCACCCTCGTGACTCTGTACCTTCCTCCTAGTTTTTGATTCTCTGCTGCCTCTGGAGCCTAAGAAGTTCATTCCCCTGAGAAGCTTGTTCCAGGAGGAACAGATATTGTCACCATTTGCATTTTCTGTGACTTCCCCTTTGTTCTCTGCTAGCTGGAAATTTCTAAGACTGATTTTGCTGCAGGCAAAACCATGGGAAAGGAAGGAAGCACTCACAGGAGTTTTGACCGAGGGCACCTAGAAGCTAAAAAAAATAAAATGTGAGAAAATATAAATAATGAGCCCAGAGCAACACAGCCATGGACTTTCTAATGAGACAATTGTGTCTGAAAAACATTTAAGTAAAACCACACTTAGAACCAAGGAAAACATGCAGGAACAATGCATGAAGGATGCTTCCATGTCCCTCATCTCTGGGTGATACCAGTATCAGGAAAGATATAGCTACAACTTAAACTTAACAGAACTTAGCAAATCTAGCCTTACTCTATGAGAACCCTGACTCAAAACTGCTTTTAAATCTTTCCTACAAACTAAAAAATACATGGTTCTGCTGATGAGAAAGTATGAAGAAGTCAAATTAGAGCTTAAATATTGGGACTTAAACACTTTAAAATTTAACCACATATTGAATAGCAAGAGTTCATTTGAAATAATACCAGAAATAAATTATATGAAGGATTTTTCCTGATAAATGTCAAGACATTATTCACACGTTCTTCACAGTATGGCTTTAAATGAGAGTTTAACATGGTAGTGTATGGACATACGTACATCTGCTTTTCAGGGCAGATAAATTTGTTTTGTATAACAAGGCACCATTACTATGCCTTCTGCTTTATAACGTCCAATGTCCTTTTTTTGATAAATGTTTATCATATAATGATTAAGAAGAAAGGAAGTCAGATAGACCTGGTTTGAATTATAGCTCTGCCACTTATTAGCTGAGAACTGAGTGACTTTGGACAACATACTTTACCTCTTGGAGCTTCAGTTTCTACATCTGTAAGGATGTAGAAGGATGTAATGATGCCCTCCTCGTGGAGTTTTTGAGAAAGGGCTTAGACCCTAAAATATAGTACATGCTCAATTGTTTTTATCTTGTTGATTTGTAACTTGCATGTGCATGGTCCTGGGAGATTAAAAAGTAAGTGCCAAAAGGTTGTTTGCATGTCCATTTGTTTGTGAGTTCCAAATGACTTAGAGGTGTTTAAGCATGTTGGCTCTGTATGAATTCAGAGTAGAGGTGGTTAGGGGAAGCTGCTATGAATTACTGGGGCCAAGACATCCCTTTCATCCAGGTAGGAGATAGTAATAGCAGCAAGCCATCATTTCAGCTGCAATACTAGAAAAAATGAAAAAAAATCTTCCTATGTGAACTGAGACTGTTAGCTATTTTCTTCCCTGAGGACATAAGCTCAATCTGGTATGAGCGGAGGACCAGCTTGACATAGGCAAAGGGACACTGTTAGTGGCGAGAAAAGTCAGCCCAGCTTTTGATAGTCACATGAGTTAGCATGACAGATGAAATCCAAAACAGCCCCAAATGCATGATCATTTTTCCCATAAGGCATTTGCCAAGTGCAGAGGCAGCAGGAGGCTGAGGTGGGGTAGAAATACTGAATGAAATCCCCATATCACAATTCTTAGGCAACAAAATTCCACTAGAGCGAGTGCTCTGTAACAAGCATACCACAGATCTCATCCTTGAGACATCTGAAAACAGAAGACTGAATTTAACCAAAGCTGCTACCCAACCCTAACTAACATAGATAAAATCTGATTAGACTGGGGTGGTTAACACATCAATCTAGCTGCCAGAGGAAAAGACAAATACTCCCTGTCAAAAATAATACTGCTTCTTTTATATACAATGTATGTGAGACACCTAATCAAACATTACAAGGCATGTGAACAGGCATGAAAAAAGTGGCTAGTAACCAAGAGAAAAAAGAGACAATAGAATCAGGCTTGCATATGACCCAGATATTAGAGTTACGAGACAAAAACTTTAAAATAACATAATAAATCTAATAAATGCGTTCATGAAAATGGAAGAAAGATGAGGAAAAGATAACACAGAATTACATCTATTAAAAAAATAAAAAATGGAAATTTTACAACTGAACAAATAAAATATCTAAAATTAAGTACTCATGAGTGGGTCTGATGACAAACCAGAAGTTGAAGACAGTGTTAGTGAAATCAAAGATAGGTCAATTAAAATTTTCTAAAATGGAGAGAGACCTTCAAGATGGCAGAGGGGTAAGATGTGGACATCACCTTCCTCCCCACAAATACATCAGAAATACATCTACATATGGAACAACTCCTACAGAACACCTACTGAACGTTGGCAGAAGACCTCAGACTTCCCAAAAGTCAAGAAACTCCCCATGTACCTGGGTAGGGCAAAAGAAAAAAGAAAAAACAGAGAGAAAAGAATAGGGACGGGACCTGCACCTCTGGGAGGGAGCTGTGAGGAGGAAAAGTTTCCACACACTAGGAAGCCCCTTCACGGGCGGAGACTGCGGGTGGAGGAGGCGGGGGAGCTTCGGAGCCACGGAGAAGAGCGCAGCAACAGGGGTGCAGAGGGCAAAGCGGAGAGATTCCCACACAGAGGATCGGTGCCGACCAGTACTCACCAGCCCGAGAGGCTTGTGTGCTCACCCACTGGGGAGGGCAGGGGCTGGGAGCTGAGGCTTGGGCTTCGGAGGTCAGATCCCAGGGAAAGAACTTGGGTTGGCTGCATGAACACTGTATGAAGGGGGCTAGTGCGCCATAACTAGCCGGGAGGGAGTCCGGGAAAAAGTCTGGACCTGCCTATGAGGCAAGAGACGATTGTTTCCAGGTGCGCGAGGAGAGGGGATTCAGAGCACCACCTAATCGAGCTCCAAAGATGGGCGCAAGCTGCGGCTATCAGCACAGACACCAGAGGCAGGCAGGAAACGCTAAGGCTGCTGCTGAAGCCACCAAGAAGCCTGTGTGCAAGCACAGATCACTATCCACACCTCCCCTCCAGAGAGGCTGTGCAGCCCGCCACTGCCAGGGTCCTGTGATCCAGGGACAACTCCCCCGGGAGAACACATGGTGCACCTAAGGCTGTTGCAATGTCACGCTGGCCTCTGCAGCTGCAGGCTCTCCCTACATTCCGTACCCCTCCCTCCCCCCAGCCTGAGTGAGCCAGAGCCCCCAATCAGCTGCTACTTTAACCCTGTACTGTCTGAGCGAAGAACAGACGCCCTCAGGTGACCTACATGCAGAGGGGGGGCCAAATCCAAAGCTGAACCTCAGAAGCTGTGCAAACAAAGAAGAGGAAGGGAAATCTCTCCCAGCAGCCTCAGGAGCAGTGGATTAAATCTCCGCAATCAACTTGATGTACCCCACATATGTGGAATACCTGAAGAGACAACAAATCATCCCAAAATTGAGGCGGTGGACTTTGGGAGCAACAACATATATATTTTTTTCCTTTTTCTCTTTTTGTGAGTGTGTATGTTTATGCTTCTTTGTGTGATTCTGTCTGTATAACTTAACTTTTACCATGTGTCCTAGGGTGCTGTCTTTCCATTTTGTTTGCTTGTTTTCTTTTTTTTAGTATAGTTTTTAGCACTTGTTATCATTGGTGGATTTTTTTTGGTTTGGTTGCTCTATTCTTTCCTTTTTTTTTTCTTTTTTTATACTTAAAAATTTTTTTTTAATTTTAATAATTATTTTTTACTTTAATAACTTTATTTTATTTTATTTTATTATACTTTTTTTTCTTTCTTTTCTTCTCACTTTTCTTCTGAGCCATGTGGCTGACAGGGTCTTGGTGCTCCAACCAGGTGTCAGGCCTGTGCCTCTGAGGTGGGAGAGCCGAGTTCAGGACATTGGTCCACCAGACACCTCCTGGCTCAACATAATATCAAACAGTGAAAGCTCTCCCAGAGATCTCCATCTCGACGTTAAGACCCAGCTCCACTCAACAACCAGCAAGCCACAGTGCTGGACACCCAATGCCAAACAACTAGCAAGACAGGAACACAACCCCACCCATTAGCAGAGAGGCTGCCTAAAATCATAATAAGGTCACAGACACCCCAAAACACACCACCAGATGTGGTCCTGCCCACCAGAAAGACAACATCCAGCCTCATCCACCAAAAACAGGCACCAGTCCCCTCCACCAGGAAGCCTACACACCCACTGAACCAACCTTAGCCACTGGGGGCAGACACCAAAAACAATGGGTACTATGAACGTGCAGCCTGCGAAAAGGAGACCCCAAACACAGTAAGTTAAGCAAAATGAGAAGACAGAGAAACACACAGCAAAGGAAGGAGCAAGGAAAAAACCCACAAGACCAAACAAATGAAGAGGAAATAGGCAGTCTACCTGAAAAAGAATTCAGAGTAATGATAGTAAGGATGACCCAAAATCGTGGAAATAGAATGGAGAAAATACAAGAAACGTTTAACAAGGACCTACAAGAACTAAAGAGCAAACAAACAGTGATGAATAACACAATAAATGAAATTAAAAATTCTCTAGAAGCAGTCAACAGCAGAATAACTGAGGCAGGAGACCGGATAAGTGACCTGGAAGATAAAATATTGGAAATAACTACTGCAGAGCAGAATAAAGAAAAAAGAATGAAAAGAATTGAGGACAGTCTCAGAGACCTCTGGGACAACATTAAATGCACCAACATTCGAACTATAGGGGTCCCAGAAGAAGAAGAGAAAAAGAAAGGGACTGAAAAAAATTTTGAAGAGATTATAGATGACAACTTCCCTAATACGGGAAAGGAAATAGTCAATCAGGTCCAGGAAGTGCAGAGAGTCCCATACAGGATAAATCTTAAGGAGAAACACACCAAGACATATATTAATCAAACTATCAAAAATTAAATACAAAGTGACCTGGAAGATAAAATGGTGTCAATAACTACTGCAGAGCAGGATAAAGAAAAAAGAATGAAAAGAACTGAGGACAGTCTCAGAGACCTCTGGGACAACATTAAACGCACCAACATTCGAATTATAGGGGTCCCAGAAGAAGAAGAGAAAAAGAAAGGGACTGAGAAAATATTTGAAGAGATTATAGTTGAAAACCTCCCTAATATGGGAAAGGAAATAGTTAATCAAGTCCTGGAAGCACAGAGAGTCCCATACAGGATAAACCCAAGGAGAAACACGCCAAGACACATATTAATCAAACTGTCAAAAATTAAATATAAGGAAAACATATTAAAGGCAGCAAGGGAAAAAAAACAAATAACACACAAGGGAATCCCCATAAGGTTAACATCTGATCTTTCAGCAGAAACTCTGCAAGCCAGAAGGGAGTGGCAGGATATACTTAAAGTGATGAAGGAGAAAAACCTACAACCAAGGTTACTCTACCCAGCAAGGATCTCATTCAGATGTGATGGAGAAATTAAAACCTTTACAGACAAGCAAAAGCTGAGAGAGTTCAGCACCACCAAACCAGCTTTACAACAAATGCTAAAGGAACTTCTCTAGGCAAGAAACACAAGAGAAGGAAAACACCTACAATAACAAACCCAAAACATTTAAGAAAATGGGAATAGGAACATACATATCGATAATTACCTTGAATGTAAATGGATTAAATGCTCCCACCAAAAGACACAGGCTGGCTGAATGGATACAAAAACAAGACCCATATATATGCTGTCTACAAGAGACCCACTTCAGACCTAGGGACACATACAGACTGAAAGTGAGGGGATGGAAAAAGATATTCCATGCAAATGGAAATCAAAAGAAAGCTGGAGTAGCAATTCTCATACCAGACAAAATAGACTTTAAAATAAAGACTATTACAAGAGACAAAGAAGGACACTATATAATGATCAAGGGATCGATCCAAGAGGAAGGTATAACAATTGTAAACATTTATGCACCCAACATAGGAGCACCTCAATACATAAGGCAAATACTAACAGCCATAAAAGGGGAAATCGACAGCAACACAATCATAGTAGGGGACTTTAACACCCCACTTTCACCAATGGACAGATCATCCAAAATGAAAATAAATAAGGAAACACAAGCTTTAAATGATACATTAAACAAAATGCACTTAATTGATATTTATAGGACATTCCACCCAAAAACAACAGAATACACATTTTTCTCAAGTGCTCATGGAACATTCTCCAGGATAGATCATATCTTGGGTCACAAATCAAGCCTTGGTAAATTTAAGAAAATTGAAATCGTATCAAGTATCTTTTCCGACCACAACACTATGAGACTAGATATCAATTACAGGAAAAGATGTGTAAAAAATACAAACACATGGAGGCTACATAATACACTACTTAATAACAGAGTGATCACTGAAGAAATCAAAGGGGAAATCAAAAAATACCTAGAAACAAATGACAATGGAGATACGACGACCCAAAACCTATGGGACGCAGCAAAAGCAGTGCTAAGAGGGAAGTTGATAGCAATACAAGCCTACCTCAAGAAACAGGAAACATCTCGAATAAACAACCTAACCTTGCACCTAAAGCAATTAGAGAAAGAAGAACCAAAAAACCCCAAAGCTAGCAGAAGGAAAGAAATTATAAAGATCAGGTCAGAAATAAATGAAAAAGAAATGAAGGAAACAATAGCAAAAATCAATGAAACTAAAAGCTGGTTCTTTGAGAAGATAAACAAAATTGATAAACCATTAGCCAGACTCATCAAGAGAAAAAGGGAGAAGACTCAAATCAATAGAATTAGAAATGAAAAAGGAGAGGTAACCACTGACACTGCAGAAATACAAAAGATCATGAGAGATTACTACAAGCAACTCTACGCCAATAAAATGGACAACCTGGAAGAAATGGACAGATTCTTAGAAATGCACAAACTGCCAAGACTGAACCAGGAAGAAATAGAAAATATGAACAGACCAATCACAAGCACTGAAATTGAAACTGTGATTAAAAACCTTCCAACAAACAAAAGCCCAGGACCAGATGGCTTCACAGGTGAATTCTATCAAACATTTAGAGAAGAGCTAACACCTATCCTTCTCAAACTCTTCCAAAATATTGCAGAGGGAGGAACACTCCCAAACTCATTCTACAAGGCCACCATCACCCTGATACCAAAACCAGACAAAGATGTCACAAAGAAAGAAAACTACAGGCCAATATCACTGATGAACATAGATGCAAAAATCCTCAACAAAATACTAGCAAACAGAATCCAACAGCACATTAAAAGGATCATACACCATGATCAAGTAGGGTTTATCCCAGGAATGCAAGGATTCTTCAACATACGCAAATCAATCAATGTGATACACCATATTAACAAATTGAAGGAGAAAAATCATATGATCATCTCAATAGATGCAGAAAAAGCTTTTGACAAAATTCAACACCCATTTATGATAAAAGCCCTGCAGAAAGTAGGCATAGAGGGAACTTTCCTCAACATAATAAAGGCCATATATGACAAACCCACAGCCAACATTGTCCTCAATGGTGAAAAACTGAAACCATTTCCACTAAGATCAGGAACAAGACAAGGTTGCCCACTCTCACCACTATTATTCAACATAGTTTTGGAAGTGTTAGCCACAGCAATCAGAGAAGACAAAGAAATAAAAGGAATCCAAATCGGAAAAGAAGAAGTAAAGCTGTCACTGTTTGCAGATGACATGATACTATACATAGAGAATCCTAAATATGCTACCAGAAAACTCCTAGAGCTAATCAATGAATTTGGTAAAGTAGCAGGATACAAAATTAATGCACAGAAATCTCTTGCATTTCTATACACTAATGACGAAAAATCTGAAAGTGAAATTAAGAATACACTCCCGTTTACCATTGCAACAAAAAGAATAAAATATCTAGGAATAAACCTACCTAAGGAGACAAAAGACCTGTATGCAGAAAATTATAAGACACTGATGAAAGAAATTAAAGATGATACAAATAGATGGAGAGATATACCATGTTCCTGGATTGGAAGAATCAACATTGTGAAAATGACTCTACTACCCAAAGCAATCTACAGATTCAATGCAATCCCTATCAAACTACCACTGGCATTTTTCACAGAACTAGAACAAAAAATTTCACAATTTGTATGGAAACACAAAAGACCCCGAATAGCCAAAGCAATCTTGAGAACGAAAAATGGAGCTGGGGGAATCAGGCTCCCTGACTTCAGACTATATTACAAAGCTTCAGTAATCAAGACAGTTTGGTACTGGCACAAAAACAGAAATATAGATCAATGGAACAGGATAGAAAGCCCAGAGATAAACCCACACACATATGGTCACCTTATCTTTGATAAAGGAGGCAAGCATATACAGTGGAGAAAAGACAGCCTCTTCAATAAGTGGTGCTGGGAAAATTGGACAGATACATGTAAAAGTATGAAATTAGAACACTCCCTGACACCATGCACAAAAATAAACTCAAAATGGATTAAAGACCTAAGTGTAAGGGCAGACACTATCAAACTCTTAGAGGAAAACATAGGCAGAACACTCTATGACATACACCACAGCAAGATTCTTTTTGACCCAGCTCCCAGAGAAATGGAAATAAGAACACAAATAAACAAATGGGACCTAATGAAACTTAAAAGCTTTTGCACAGCAAAGGAAACCATAAACAAGACCAAAAGACAACCATCAGAATGGGAGAAAATATTTGCAAATGAAGCAACTGACAAAGGATTAATCTCCAAGATCTACAAGCAGCTCATGCAGCTCAATAACAAAAAAACGAACAACCCAATCCAAAAATGGGGAGAAGACCTAAATAGACATTTCTCCAAAGAAGATATACAGATGGCCTACAGACACATGAAAGAATGCTCAACATCATTATTCATTAGAGAAATGCAAATCAAAACTACAATGAGATATCATCTCACACCGGTCAGAATGGCCATCATCAAAAAATCTAGAAACAATAAATGCTGGAGAGGGTGTGGAGGAAAGGGAACACTCTTGCACTGTTGGTGGGAATGTAAATTGATACAGCCACTATGGAGAACAGTATGGAGGTTCCTTAAAAAACTACAAATAGAACTACCATACGACCCAGCAATCCCACTACTGGGCATATACCCTGAGAAAACCATAGGTCAAAAAGAGTCATGTACCAAAATGTTCATTGCAGCTCTATTTACAATAGCCAGGACATGGAAGCAACCTAAATGTCCATCGACAGATGAATGGATAAAGAAGATGTGGCACATATATACAATGGAATATTACTCAGCCATAAAAAGAAATGAAATGGAGGTATTTGTAATGAGGTGGATGGAGTTAGAGTCTGTCATACAGAGTGAAGTCAGAAAGGGAAAAACAAATACAGTATGCTAACACATATATACGGAATCTAAGGAAAAAAAAAAAAAAGGCCATGAAGAACCTAGTGGCAAGACGGGAATAAAGACACAGACCTACTAGAGAATGGACTTGAGGATATGGGGAGGGGGTGGGGTGAGATGTGACAGGGTAAGAGAGTGTCATGGACATATATCCACTACCAAATGTAAAATAGATAGCTAGTGGGAAGCAGCTGCATAGCACAGGGAGATCAGCTCGGTGCTTTGTGACCACCTAGAGGGGTGGGATGGGGAGGGTGGGAGGGAGGGAGATGCAAGAGGGAAGAGAAATGGGAACATATTGTATATGTATAACTGATTCACTCTGTTATAAAGCAGAAGCTAACACACCATTGTAAGGCAATTATATTTCAATAAAGAGGTTTAAAAAAAATTAAATACAAAGAAAAAATATTAAAAGCAGCAAGGGAAAAGCAACAAATAACATAAAAGGGAATCCCGATAAGGTTAACAGCTGATCTCTCAGCAGAAACTCTGCAAGCCAGAAGAGAGTGGCAGGACATATTTAAAGTGATGAAAGGGGAAAACCTACAACCAAGATTACTCTACCCAGCAAGGATCTCATTCACATTCAACGGAGAAATTAAAACCTTTACAGACAAGCAAAAACTAAGAGAATTCAGCACCACCAAACCAGATTTAAAACAAATGCTAAAGGAACTTCCCTAGGCAGGAAACACAAGAGAAGGAAAAGACCTACAATAACAAACCCAAAACAATTAAGAAAATGGGAATAGGAACATACATATCAACAGTTACCTTAAATGTAAATGGATTAAATGCAAAAGATATACACTGGCTGAATGGATACAAAAACAAGACCCATAAATATACTGTCTACAGGAGATCCAATTCAGACCTAGGGACACATACGGACTGAAAGTGAGGGGATGGAAAAAGATATTCCATGCAAATGGAAATCAAAAGAAAGCTGGAGCAGTGATTCTCATATCGGACAAAGTAGACTTTAAAATAAACACTATTACAAGAGACAAAGAAGGACACTACATAATGATTAAGGGATCAATCAAAGAAGAAGATATAAAAATTGTAAATATTTACACACCCAACATAGGAGCACCTCAATACATAAGGCAAATGCTAATAGCCATAAAAGGGGAAATCTACAGCAACACAATCATAGTACCAGACTTTAACACCCCACTTTCACCAATGGACAGATTATCCAAAATTAAAATAAATAGGGAAACACAAGCTTTAACTGATACATTAAACAAGATGGACTTAACTGATACTTATAGGACATTCCATCCAAAAACAACAGAATACACTTTCTTCTCAAGTGCTCATGGAACATTCTCCAGGATAGATCATATCTTGGGTCACAAATCAAGCCTTGGTAAATTTAAGAAAACTGAAAGCGTATCAAGTATCTTTTCCGACCACAATGCTACGAGACTAGATATCAAGTACAATAAAACATCTATAAAAAATACAAACACATGGAGGCTAAACAATACACTACTAAATAATCAAGAGATCACTGAAGAAATCAAAAAGGAAATCAAAAAATACCTAGAAACAAATGACAATGAAAACACAACGACCCAAAACCTATGGGATGCAGCAAAAGCAGTTCTAAGAGGGAAGTTTATAGCAATACAAGCCTACCTCAAGAAACAAGAAACATCTCAAATAAACAACCTAACCTTACACTTAAAGCAATTAGAGAATGAAGAACAAAAAAACCCCAAAGTTAGCAGAAGGAAGAAAATCATAAAGATTAGATCAGAAAAAAATGAAAAAGAAATGAAGGAAACAATAGTAAAGATCAATAAAACTAAAAGCTGGTTCTTTGAGAAGATAAACAAAATTGATAAACCATTAGCCAGACTCATCCAGAAAAAAAGGGAGAAGACTCAAATCAATAGAATTAGAAATGAAAAAGAAGTAACAACTGACACTGCAGAAATACAAAGGATCATGAGAGAGTACTACAAGCAACTCTATGCCAATAAAATGGACAATCTGGAAGAAATGGACAAATTTTTAGAAAAGCACAACCTTCTGAGACTGAACCAGGAAGAAATAGAAAATATGAACAGACCAACCAAAAGCACTGAAATTGAAACTGTGATTAAAAATCTTCCAACCAACAAAAGCCCAGGACCAGATGGCTTCACAGGCGAATTCTATTAAACATTTAGAGAAGAGCTAACACCTATCCTTCTCAAACTCTTCCAAAATATAGCGGAGGGAGGAACACTCCCCAACTCATTCTATGAGACCACCATCACCCTGATACCAAAACCAGACAAAGATGTCACAAAGAAAAATAACTACAGGCCAATATCATTGATGAACATAGATGCAAAAATCCTCAACAAAATACTAGCAAACAGAATCCAGCAGCACATTAAAAGGATCATACACCATGATCAAGTGGGGTTTATCCCAGGAATGCATGGATTCTTCAATATACACAAATCAATCAATGTGATACACCATATTAACAAATTGAAGGAGAAAAACCATATGATCATCTCAATAGATGCAGAAAAAGCTTTTGACAAAATTCAACACCCATTTATGATAAAAACCCTCCAGAAAGTAGGCATAGAGGGAACTTACCTCAACATAATAAAGGCCATATATGATAAACCCACAGCCAACATCGTTCTCCATGGTGAAAAACTGAAACCATTTCCACTAAGATCAGGAACAAGACAAGGTTGCCCCCTCTAACCACTATTATTCAACATAGTTTTGGAAGTTTACACCACAGCAATCAGAGAAGAAAAAGAAATAAAAGGAATCCAAATCGGAAAAGAAGAAGTAAAGCTGTCACTGTTGGCAGATGACATGTTACTATACACAGAGAATCCTAAAGACCCTACCAGAAAACTACTAGAGCTAATCAATGAATTTGGTAAAGTAGCAGGATACAAAATTAATGCACAGAAATCTCTTGCATTCCTATACACTAATGAGGAGAAATCTGAAATAGAAATTAAGGAAACAGTCCCATTTACCACTGCAACAAAAAGAATAAAATACCTAGGAATAAACCTACCTAAGGAGACAAAAGACCTGTATGCAGAAAACTATAAGACACTGATGAAAGAAATTAAAGATGATACAAACAGATGGAGAGATATAGCATGTTCTTGGATTGGAAGAATCAATATTGTGAAAATGACTATACTACCCAAAGCAATCTACAGATTGAATGCAATCCCTATCAAATTACCAATGGCATTTTTTACAGAACTAGAACAAAAAAATCTTAAAATTTGTATGGAGACACAAAAGACCCCGAATAGCCAAAGCAGTCTTGAGGGAAAAAAACGGAGCTGGAGGAATCAGACTCCCTGACTTCAGACTATACTACAAAGCTACAGTAATCAAGACAGTATGGTACTGGCACAAAAACAGAAACTTAGATCAGTGGAACAAGATAGAAAGCCCAGAGATAAACCCACGCACCTATGGTCAACTAGTCTATGACATAGGAGGTAAGAATATACAATGGAGAAAAGACAGCCTCTTCAATAAGTGGTACTGGGAAAACTGGACAGCTACATGTAAAAGAATAAAATTAGAACACTCCCTATATACCATACACAAAACTAAACTCAAAGTGAATTAAAGACCTAAATGTAAGGCCAGACACTATAAAACTCTTAGAGGAGACCATAGGCAGAACACTCTATAACATAAATCACAGCAATATCCTTTTTGACCCACCTTCTAAAGAAATGGAAATAAAAACAAAATAAACAAATGGGACCTAACTAAACTTAAAAGCTTTTGCACAGCAAAAGAAAACATAAACAAGACGAGAAGACAACCCTCAGAATGGGAGAAAATATTTGCAAATGAAGCAACTGAAA
This sequence comes from Balaenoptera borealis, assembly GCF_965194805.1. NCBI lineage: Eukaryota > Metazoa > Chordata > Mammalia > Artiodactyla > Balaenopteridae > Balaenoptera > Balaenoptera borealis. The sequence continues at coordinate 78,748,242 of NC_138870.1, forward strand.
AAGGATTCATCTCCAAAATTTACAAGCAGCTCATGCAGCTCAATATCAAAAAAACAAACAACCCAATCCAAAAATGGGCAGAAGACCTAAGTAGACATTTCTCCATAGAAGATATAGAGATTGCCAACAAACACATGAAAGAATGCTCAACATCACTAATCATTAGAGAAATGCAAATCAAAACTACAATGAGGTATCACCTCACACCGGTCAGAATGGCCATCATCAAAAAATCTACAAACAATAAATTCTGGAGAGGGTGTGGAGAAAAGGGAACTCCCTTGCACTGTTGGTGGGAATGTAAGTTGATACAGCAACTAGGGAGAACAGTATGGAGGTTCCTTAAAAATCTAAAAATAGAACTACCATACGACCCAGCAATCCCACTACCGGGCATATACCCTGAGAAAACCATAATTCAAAGAGTCATGTACCACAATGTTCTTTGCAGTTCTATTTACAATAGCCAGGACATGGAAGTAACCTAAGTGTCCATCAACATATGAATGGATAAAGAAAATGTGGTACATATATACAGTGGAATATTATTCAGCCATAAAAAGAAACAAAATTGAGTTATTTGTAGTGAGGTGGATGGACCTAGAGTCTGTCGTACAGAGTGAAGTAAGTCAGAAAGAGAAAAACAAACACCATATGCTAACACATATATATGGAATCTAAAAAAAAAAAAAATTGTTCTGAAGAACCTAGGGGCAGGACAGGAATAAAGATTCAGACGTAGAGAATGGACTTGAGGACACGGGGAGGGGGAAGGGTAAGCTGGGACGAAGTGAGAGAGTGGCATGGAGTTATATATACTAACAAATGTAAAATGGATAGCTGGTGGGAAGCAGCCGCATAGCACAGGGAGATCAGCTCGGTACTTTGTGTCCACCTAGAGGGGTGGGGTAGGGAAGGTGGGAGGGAGACGCAAGAGGGAGGAGATATGGGGATATATGTATATGTATAGCTGATTCACTTTGTTATAAAGCAGAAACTAACACACCATTGTAAAGCAATTATACTCCAATAAAGATGTTAAAAAAATTTTTTTTTCTATCATGGGACTTCCCTGGCGATCCAGTGGTTAAGACCCCGCGCTTCCACTGCAGGGGGCACGGGTTTGATCTCTGGTTGGAGAACTGAGATCCTGCATGCAACATGCTATATGGCAAAAAAAAAAAAAATTCCAAAATGAAGCCCTGAAGTTAAAAAAAGAGGGAGGGAGGGGGAAAGATGGAAATAACACAATATAACAGACATATGGGACATAATCAAAACATACATAATTGGAGTCTGAGAAGGATGGGAGAGAGAGAGAGAGAGAGAGAGAAAATGGAACAAAGCAATACTGGCAACAGATGATCACAGAATTTCCTGATTCTTCTCCTTTGTTAATGTTGTTAATTACATGAAATATATTAATTATTAATGTTAAAATAACCTTGTATTCTTAGAATAAGTAAGCCCCATTGCAGTGCATCAGCAGCTCCCCAGTCACCTTAGCCCAGCTCCTTCTCCTGACTACTCTTTCCCTTCTTAGAGACATCAACACACTGGGGTTGCCATCTTTTGGCTGCACCCCAGTCTGGAGGCCCTGATCTTCCAATGGGGACTTCCTCTATGCTATTACCACTGCTCTTAATGACCTGAGGACCAGGAGCTGAGCCACACCCACAAGTATCCTTTGTATAGAAGTTTCTTGCTATTGTTACTGCTCTAGGACCTGGCCTTTTGAATACCTACAAAGCAGCCCGTCATTTTTTTTGGAGAGCCCTAAGTGTTACAAGTTTTTATTTATTTAGGGCTAAAATTTGTGTCTAAATCACAACCTAATTCTGGGATGAAGTCATTTATAATAAGTCTACTACTATAAATTCCACACAACAATTATTTAAGCATAGGAAGATAGTTCTCATATACCCTCAGCTAAATTTATACAAGCTAAATCTCTCCATTTCCGTTGACTATATCTTACTTCTGTATTAATTGGGACTCTTTTGGTTACCTGTGATAGAAACCCAGCTAACATTGGCTTTAAAAGGGAGAATATATTACCTAGCTGGGAAATGTAAGGGATTAAATGTAAGGGATTAAAACTGGCTTCAGGGATCCATAAGTTTTTTTTCCTTGAGTGACTTGACTTGGGGAAGGTCTCCCACATGAAAGCAAATATGGTCATGAGCAAATCCCAGTTGACATCATCTTCAAGGCATGTGACTGAAGAGCAGGGAGCACCTGCTTCTTTGAACTACAGCAAAAGTCTTGATTGACCTGGACTGTAACAGCTGCCAACTCCTCACCAAGCACACGCAGCCAGGGTGATAAAGCTCTTGGACTGACCAAGTCTCGCTCTGTGTTGAGGGGAAGGCAGAAGGAAAATCAGCCCCACTCCAACCAAAGGAAAAAACATCCAACCACCGGGAGGAGGAGTAGAAGAAAATCACTCTCGTCTGGCAATGTCCTGCTACAAATTGGGAGACAGTGATATCAATAGAGGCATGATTACATTAAAATATGCACAGTGGCAGGTAAACTTGTGAAATAACAATATCTAGATACAGAGAGACAGAGACAGAGACGTATCTGCCCCCAGTTCCTGACACAGAACTCCTAAAACTCTTATAATTTCCTAAGCACCAGGGGTGCTCAGAGCATCTTTTGTTCTAACATTTGGTCTTTGACCCCAGTTCCTGACACTGAACTCCTAAATCTCTTGGAATTTCCTGAGTGATAAGAGTGTTATTTCTTCTAATGAGGTGACTCTTGGTCATGACCTAGTCACCTTCCCAAAGGCCTCACCTCCTAATACTATCACCACTGGAAGTTAGGATTCAACATAGGAAAGGGGGGTGGGGGGCACATCAGACCACAGCAAGACTTAACTTTACCTGTAATATTTTTCCACAGGGCAACATATTTCTATATTAATTATGTGCATCCAAAATATATAAATCTAAATATATGTATGAGCATGTATACACACACTTTAAAAAGTCTATGAGAAAACAGCCAAAATATTAGCATTTAGAAAGTGAGTACATGGGAAACTTTTTTCTTTTTTGTATGATTTTTAAACATTTTTAATATCTAAAATTAAAATAAAGAAAAACTTAAATCACTTTCAGTGTGTATCCCAGTCATATACCATCTTCTTGGATTTCCTTCATTACTCTCGTCAGCGAATGGGTTGTCTTGTGTAATTTTGATTCATTTGTCTATTTCACTGGCCACACTATCTATCACTGTGGCATCCACAAATGGGATAAACAGGACTTCTATTCCATCATACAAACATGGATAAAAACGTTGATCAACACAGACCAAAAGCAGGAACTTGTGGCCCCCCTCTATAGCCTGTCCTCCACATGAGCCCTTTTGGGGTACAACTGATCCTCATTAACCTACCTGAACTCCAATTTAGCCCACACTTCCCCATCTTGCCCGGAAAGAAAGCAGGAGAATCTTTGTCACAAACAGCATTAAAATTAAAGTACACTACATATTTTTAAAATTCTCCTTATCTATGAAAAGCAGAAAACAAGAATATAAAGCATTGGCTTTTTTTCAGTCAGGCCCTATGGACCCCTGGAACCTTTCCTGAGTTAATTTGTTTGACCCTGTGAGATGCTGAGTCTTTAACCACCCACAAAGGGCACTCCTAGGGTTAAACAAAATGCACAGCCACCGAATCCAGCAACCTCTGACAAAGAAATAAAACCGATTAATTGGGAGTAACTATTTAACTTTCTAATATGATATAATCAGCCTTGTGCACTGATTATTCCTCAATAAATGCACTCACTAGGCTATTCCACACTCACATGAGTTTCAGGTTATATAGTCCCATGGACAATAAAATCAGGTAAAGTGCTTTTTTGGTCATGAAAGTTTAAAGATGACTCTATCTTTATATAATAGGTGGTACAGGAAATAGTATATATTTCATTTTAAAAAAGCTTTACATCCATATATAATGTGACAGTAATATGACCCATCTCACAGAGTTCCTTTGCTTGAGAACAATTTCACGAATGTCATTTGAGAAAATTAGATCCATCTTCCTTCCATTTAGAAATAATTCTGGCTTATGTAACAAACCATGTTTTCTCTCTTCCCTCACTCTACTGTCCTCAGGAACATTTTTCAGAAGAGCAGAAGGTTTATGCTTCTCTGTTTCTAGGGCTCCTGCTGCTTCTGCTTATTCACCACCTGAAGTCTTAACTCTGTAACACCACAATTGGCCACTGTGGAGATAATTTTGACATAATCATGCTAGAATTATGACTTGGGGACAGAGATCACAGGGAAGTGGGTGAATGAACCCATCTTACAATGGGTCATAACTCACAGAGAAGAACCAGAAGCAGAATAATTCTCATCCAAGTAATCTGTTCTAGCTTTACTACAGTTAAAAATAAAATCCACAGGCTTGCTTCCCCCCCAACCCCCGCCACCCCACTGGGCTTTTAAAACTCATTTCCAAGCTTGTTATTGTAGTCATTAACTTCTTCTCAGCTAGAATTCTGACAAGGGAGGCAAACTCAGTCACTTGAAAAACATCATCACTAAAAATTGGTTGAGTTTAACTGGATGAAACATGCTGGGTAAATCAGCAGCAGCTTAGAACTTCAGCACTATTCAGAAATGAATTTCACACCTAAATCTCATCTCCACACTTTCCAAGGTAGGCGACTTGCTGGTTTAGTCAACAAGAGAAAAAATTCATTCAGGTAAGTCTGAGCATTACTGTGAGCCCCTGTTGAATATCAGAGTAAAATTCAAAGCAGCCCACACTAAAATTAAACTGAAGAAATACATTCCACAGTGCCTCTGTTGGATCTTGGCAAACACAGATGGGCTGCCACAGAGCCAGGGCAGCCTAAGGAATTGTGAAACCTTAGCTGTGCCTTCCTCCCGGGTTTCTAAGATGATCAGTTGCTTGGTTTATTTCCAGTTTTCCACACTGGCCTCTCTCTCTCAGAAACACTAAAACCATTCTTCAGGCCAAACTGATGTCAAAGAGTAAAAGATACGGTGCGAAAGGTTGGGGACATATCTTAGCCACAATCCAATTCTAAAAAAACTAAATAACTATTGAAATGACTGTGGTGGACACAGCCTAGTGTGACCCCCAAGTCACACTGAGTAACCCCCTCCTTGATAGTGTAGATGGGACTTGTGATTTGCTTCTAACCTGTAGAATATGGCAAAGGTGATGGAATGTCACTCCTGTGATTATGCTACAATACATCTATAAGACTCCATCTTACCAGACTGGATGGAAAGGCTCTCCTGCTAGCCTTGAAAGCAAACTGCCTATGGAGAGGAGCATGTGGCAGGGGACAGTAGGTGGGCCCTAGGACCTAGAGCCTCAGTCCTTCAACCACAGGGAACTGAATTCTCCCAACCACATGAAATTTGAAGAAGACCCTGAACTCCGGAGAGGAATGCAGCTCAGCCAACACCTTGACTGTAGCTTTGTGAGACAGTGAGCAGAAGATTCAGATAAACTGTGCCCAGTCTCCTAGTCCAGTTACTTGAGATAATCAGTGTCCACTGTTTTGAGCCGCTAAATTTATGGTAATTTGTTATGCAGTAATAGAAAACTAATACAGTGACCAACAAAATAATCATATTGGAAAACATCTGCATAACCACTGGAAATCAAGGACTGGTGCCACCTACATATCAGAAATCTACAGGAATTTATTCTCCAGATATAGTCTAAGAGGTCTTGGATCAAAGAAAGATGATGAAGGCTGCCCTCCTCCTGAGAACAATGTTTCTAGATGGTAGGGAGAAGAGCTAATAGACCCCCAATGACACCACTATACTACTGAGGATCCATTTGTATGCAAGTAAAGAAAGCATGACTCAAAGTGGCTTAACAATAAAGGAAACTTAATGACTTGGGAAAAGGTAAATGCAGAAGAGTGTCTTTCTGGAGTCCAATGAGGACAATCTCAGCTACTCAATGATGTCACTAAAGCCCAGTTTTGTTTTGTTGTTTTCTAATTCCAATCTCCCAGCCTTGGTGCCAGATATATCCTAAGACTAGCTCCTTTACCCCTATGGTCTCAAGACAGCTGCCAACAGTTCCAGTGCCGCGTGCCTACTATTTCACATCCATCAGGAAAGAGAGTCTTTGTCCCTGTATTCTCAGCAAAATTCCTGAGAGGCACATTGATTGGACTGGCTTAGCCTACATGCCATCTTCTAAACAATCCTTGCAGCCAGGGGGTTGGAAACCATGTGTTCCATCCTTCAAGCTGGACATGGAAGATCATGATGGAAACACTTAAACCTAAATGGAAGTCACAACTGTTTGGAAAGGGGAAGAGGTCATGGATCCAGGGAGGCTACTAACAAATGTTTACTGAAAACCCAACCTAAAGAGGTGAGTTTGGTGCTATCCTAAGACTCAGAAAAGAGGGCACTGAGAACTCACTGGTAAGCCCAGCCCTTAGGACCCACTCACCTCAGCCGATAGATAACAGCTTCTGTGTCAGAAGGCCTCAGACTTCGTTCTTGCAAAAAGTCTCAGCAAGCAGAAGACTGAGCACGATGGGGAGCTGCTCTGCCCTGCATTTGTGCAATGGCACAAAGAGCTGGTTGTCATTGCAGCTGTGGCTCTAGATACTTCTCTACGCCTTTTAGTCTTAAAAATCACTGAGCAAGCAATCTGATGATTTAATTGTATTTCTCTCATTTCTTCTTTCAAACAAATTCTACTTGAGATATCTTGTCATAAACCCACACATTATCAGAACCCAGTCCAATGCTTTCTTGGACACCAAGCAAGTAAATATATCCCTCTACAAGAATAGCAAATAGAATAACTACAGAACTCAGTAAATAGTCTACACATCATGAGAATAATGTAAAAGATTCTAAGATGACTAAGTAGAGCTACCTTTCTTTGAAACAGAGTTATTTCAAAAAATAGAAAAATTACAAATTATCTGATTCAGGATTTTTTTTACTTTAATTTTTAGACCACAAGTGTATAGTTGAGTGTATCATATACCTCAGTTTATGACACACTAAATAATTCATATTTCAACATGATTCAAGAACCTAGAGTCTGTCATCATGAAAAAGGAAACATTTACAATAAAAAAGAATTGCAGTGGAATAGTCCTCTTTATCTTAAAAGTAAAATGGATGTTAAAGTCATTATAGAAGCAGTTAAATGCAATTTGCACTCCACAGAAAATGGAACAAGCAAAATAGTAAATGATGTCAAGAAATTATCCCCAACTACAAGGGAGAAAGTAAAAGCAATGAAAATAATGTAGAGAGAAGATGAGATAATAGCAGATGTCCCCTAAAGAAAGAAAACTACTGAAAGAGAGAGAATTGTCAAATAACAGAAAAAAATTCTTATTTGGGAAAAGTATTTTAAGTAATTGAGAGTACACACCAGATCCTAGGCAAAACTGAACCCACTCTGACATATGCTGATTGAACATTTCTAGCTTCAAGTATTAAAAAATCAATTTTTAAAAGAAAAAATATAGAAACAAATTTAATAGTTAAACAATATGTACAACATCACAAGGAAAAATCTTTAAAGTTTAAAGTACCCACTAAAGAGCAAATATTCTATTGGCTTCCTATCTCAAATACCACTGACTGAAAATCTTATAAAAATGTCTACAGACTTTTAGAAGAAAATATTGTGGTGCAAGAATTCTATATCCAGCATTCATATGCTACAGCAGATATGAAACGGCTCAGAATATGTACTGCCCAGAAAACTTTCTTGAATAAACAACTCAAAGATATTGAGACGTATCTGGAGGCATTGAAATTAATCATTTTAAACATGGTTGCACTGGACTTTTATAACCCTAAAACCTAAAACATAGCTCAAGTAAAAATCACACCTCTTGGCCTCCTGTGGTGAGACAGCTCGCGCAAACGGTTATTATCATCGTGCCTGGCCAAGGCAGGCCGTTTCGGTCGACGGTTCCCGAACACTCTCAGAAGATACCTTATAAGTGGAAGTTTGACCAGCTTTACCCATTTCACCACCAACCTACCAGCAACCACCAATCTACTTCCTGTTTCTATTCTGAGCGGTGTGGATGAAAGGCTCTTGGTGCTCCAGCCAGGCATCAGGGCTGTGCCTCTGAGGTGGGAGAGCCAACTTCAGGACACTGGTCCACAAGAGACCTACCAGCTCCACGTAATACCAAACGGCGAAAATCTCTCAGAGGTCTCCATCTCAACATCAAGACCCAGCTTCACTCAACGACCAGCAAGCTACAGTGCTGGACACCCTATGCCAAACAACTAGCAAGACAGGAACACAGCCCCATCCATTAGCAGGGAGGCTGCCTAAAATCATAAGGCCACAGACACCCCAAAACACACCACCAGACGTGGACGTGCCCACCAGAAAGACAAGATCCAACCTCATCCACCAGAACACAGGCAATAGTCCCCTCCACCAGGAAGCCTACACAACCCACTGAACCAACCTTACCCACTGGGGACAGATACCAAAAAGAACGAGAACTACGAACCTGCAGCCTGTGAAAAGGAGACCCCAAACACAGTAAGATAAGCAAAATGAGACGACAGAAAAACACACAGCAGATGAAGGAGCAGGGTCAAAACACACCAGACCTAACAAATGAAGAGGAAATAGGTAGTCTACCTGAAAAAGAATTCAGAATAATGATAGTAAGGATGATCCAAAATCTTGGAAATAGAATAGACAAAATGCAAGAAACATTTAACAAGGACGTAGAAGAACTAAAGAGGAACCAAGCAACGATGAAAAACACAATAAATGAAATTAAAAATACTCTAGATGGGATCAATAGCAGAATAACTGAGGCAGAAGAAAGGATAAGTGAACTGGAAGATAAAATGGTGGAAATAACTACTGCAGAGCAGGATAAAGAAAAAAGAATGAAAAGAACTGAGGACAGTCTCAGAGACCTCTGGGACAACATTAAACGCACCAACATTCGAATTATAGGGGTCCCAGAAGGAGAAGAGAAAAAGAAAGGGACTGAGAAAATATTTGAAGAGATTATAGTTGAAAATTTCCCTAATATGGGAAAGGAAATAGTTAATCAAGTTCAGGAAGCACAGAGAGTCCCATACAGGATAAACCCAAGGAGAAACACGCCAAGACACATATTAATCAAACTGTCAAAAATTAAATATAAAGAAAGCATATTAAAAGCAGCAAGGGAAAAACAACAAATAACACACAAGGGAATCCCCATAAGGTTAACATCTGATCTTTCAGCAGAAACTCTGCAAGCCAGAAGGGAGTGGCAGGATATACTTAAAGTGATGAAGGAGAAAAACCTACAACCAAGATTACTCTACCCAGCAAGGATCTCATTCAGATGTGATGGAGAAATTAAAACCTTTACAGACAAGCAAAAGCTGAGAGAGTTCAGCACCACCAAACCAGCTTTACAACGAATGCTAAAGGAACTTCTCTAAGGCAAGAAACACAAGAGAAGGAAAACACCTACAATAACAAACCCAAAACATTTAAGAAAATGGGAATAGGAACATACATATCGATAATTACCTTGAATGTAAATGGATTAAATGCTCCCACCAAAAGACACAGACTGGCTGAATGGATACAAAAACAAGACCCATATATATGCTGTCTACAAGAGACCCACTTCAGACCTAGGGACACATACAGACTGAAAGTGAGGGGATGGAAAAAGATATTCCATGCAAATGGAAATCAAAAGAAAGCTGGAGTAGCAATTCTCATATCAGACAAAATAGACTTTAAAATAAAGACTATTACAAGAGACAAAGAAGGACACTATATAATGATCAAGGGATCGATCCAAGAGGAAGGTATAACAATTGTAAACATTTATGCACCCAACATAGGAGCACCTCAATACATAAGGCAAATACTAACAGCCATAAAAGGGGAAATCGACAGCAACACAATCATAGTAGGGGACTTTAACACCCCACTTTCACCAATGGACAGATCATCCAAAATGAAAATAAATAAGGAAACACAAGCTTTAAATGATACATTAAACAAGATGCACTTAATTGATATTTATAGGACATTCCACCCAAAAACAACAGAATACACATTTTTCTCAAGTGCTCATGGAACATTCTCCAGGATAGATCATATCTTGGGTCACAAATCAAGCCTTGGTAAATTTAAGAAAATTGAAATCGTATCAAGTATCTTTTCCGACCACAACGCTATGAGACTAGATATCAATTACAGGAAAAGATGTGTAAAAAATACAAACACATGGAGGCTACATAATACACTACTTAATAACAGAGTGATCACTGAAGAAATCAAAGGGGAAATCAAAAAATACCTAGAAACAAATGACAATGGAGATATGACGACCCAAAACCTATGGGACGCAGCAAAAGCAGTGCTAAGAGGGAAGTTGATAGCAATACAAGCCTACCTCAAGAAACAGGAAACATCTCGAATAAACAACCTAACCTTGCACCTAAAGCAATTAGAGAAAGAAGAACAAAAAAACCCCAAAGCTAGCAGAAGGAAAGAAATCATAAAGATCAGGTCAGAAATAAATGAAAAAGAAATGAAGGAAACAGTAGCAAAAATCAATAAAACTAAAAGCTGGTTCTTTGAGAAGATAAACAAAATTGATAAACCATTAGCCAGACTCATCAAGAGAAAAAGGGAGAAGACTCAAATCAATAGAATTAGAAATGAAAAAGGAGAAGTAACCACTGACACTGCAGAAATACAAAAGATCATGAGAGATTACTACAAGCAACTCTACGCCAATAAAATGGACAACCTGGAAGAAATGGACAGATTCTTAGAAATGCACAAACTGCCGAGACTGAACCAGGAAGAAATAGAAAATATAAACAGACCAATCACAAGCACTGAAATTGAAACTGTGATTAAAAACCTTCCAACAAACAAAAGCCCAGGACCAGATGGCTTCACAGGTGAATTCTATCAAACATTTAGAGAAGAGCTAACACCTATCCTTCTCAAACTCTTCCAAAATATTGCAGAGGGAGGAACACTCCCAAACTCATTCTACAAGGCCACCATCACCCTGATACCAAAACCAGACAAAGATGTCACAAAGAAAGAAAACTACAGGCCAATATCACTGATGAACATAGATGCAAAAATCCTCAACAAAATACTAGCAAACAGAATCCAACAGCACATTAAAAGGATCATACACCATGATCAAGTGGGGTTTATCCCAGGAATGCAAGGATTCTTCAATATACGCAAATCAATCAATGTGATACACCATATTAACAAATTGAAGGAGAAAAACCATATGATCATCTCAATAGATGCAGAGAAAGCTTTCAACAAAATTCAACACCCATTTATGATAAAAGCCCTGCAGAAAGTAGGCATAGAGGGAACTTTCCTCAACATAATAAAGGCCATATATGACAAACCCACAGCCAACATTGTCCTCAGTGGTGAAAAACTGAAACCATTTCCACTAAGATCAGGAACAAGACAAGGTTGCCCACTCTCACCACTATTATTCAACATAGTTTTGGAAGTGTTAGCCACAGCAATCAGAGAAGACAAAGAAATAAAAGGAATCCAAATCGGAAAAGAAGAAGTAAAGCTGTCACTGTTTGCAGATGACATGATACTATACATAGAGAATCCTAAAGATGCTACCAGAAAACTCCTAGAGCTAATCAATGAATTTGGTAAAGTAGCAGGATACAAAATTAATGCACAGAAATCTCTTGCATTTCTATACACTAATGATGAAAAATCTGAAAGTGAAATTAAGAATACACTCCCGTTTACCATTGCAACAAAAAGAATAAAATATCTAGGAATAAACCTACCTAAGGAGACAAAAGACCTGTATGCAGAAAATTATAAGACACTGATGAAAGAAATTAAAGATGATACAAATAGATGGAGAGATATACCATGTTCCTGGATTGGAAGAATCAACATTGTGAAAATGACTCTACTACACAAAGCAATCTACAGATTCAATGCAATCCCTATCAAACTACCACTGGCATTTTTCACAGAACTAGAACAAAAAATTTCACAATTTGTATGGAAACACAAAAGACCCCGAATAGCCAAAGCAATCTTGAGAACGAAAAATGGAGCTGGGGGAATCAGGCTCCCTGACTTCAGACTATATTACAAAGCTTCAGTAATCAAGACAGTTTGGTACTGGCACAAAAACAGAAATATAGATCAATGGAACAGGATAGAAAGCCCAGAGATAAACCCACACACATATGGTCACCTTATCTTTGATAAAGGAGGCAAGCATATACAGTGGAGAAAAGACAGCCTCTTCAATAAGTGGTGCTGGGAAAATTGGACAGGTACATGTAAAAGTATGAAATTAGAACACTCCCTGACACCATGCACAAAAATAAACTCAAAATAGATTAAAGACCTAAGTGTAAGACCAGACACTATCAAACTCTTAGAGGAAAACATAGGCAGAACACTCTATGACATACATCACAGCAAGATTCTTTTTGACCCAGCTCCCAGAGAAATGGAAATAAGAACACAAATAAACAAATGGGACCTAATGAAACTTAAAAGCTTTTGCACAGCAAAGGAAACCATAAACAAGACCAAAAGACAACCATCAGAATGGGAGAAAATATTTGCAAATGAAGCAACTGACAAAGGATTAATCTCCAAGATTTACAAGCAGCTCATGCAGCTCAATAACAAAAAAATGAACAACCCAATCCAAAAATGGGCAGAAGACCTAAATAGACATTTCTCCAAAGAAGATATACAGATGGCCTACAGACACATGAAAGAAAGCTCAACATCATTATTCATTAGAGAAATGCAAATCAAAACTACAATGAGATATCATCTCACACCGGTCAGAATGGCCATCATCAAAAAATCTAGAAACAATAAATGCTGGAGAGGGTGTGGAGGAAAGGGAACTCTCTTGCACTGTTGGTGGGAATGTAAATTGATACAGCCACTATGGAGAACAGTATGGAGGTTCCTTAAGAAACTACAAATAGAACTACCATACGATCCAGCAATTCCACTACTGGGCATATACCCTGAGAAAACCATAGTTCAAAAAGAGTCATGTACCAAAATGTTCATTGCAGCTCTATTTACAATAGCCAGGACATGGAAGCAACCTAAATGTCCATCGACAGATGAATGGATAAAGAAGATGTGGCACATATATACAATGGAATATTACTCAGCCATAAAAAGAAATGAAATGGAGGTATTTGTAATGAGGTGGATGGAGTTAGAGTCTGTCATACAGAGTGAAGTCAGAAAGGGAAAAACAAATACAGTATGCTAACACATATATACGGAATCTAAGGAAAAAAAAAAAAAGGCCATGAAGAACCTAGTGGCAAGACGGGAATAAAGACACAGACCTACTAGAGAATGGACTTGAGGATATGGGGAGGGGGTGGGGTGAGATGTGACAGGGTAAGAGAGTGTCATGGACATATATCCACTACCAAATGTAAAATAGATAGCTAGTGGGAAGCAGCTGCATAGCACAGGGAGATCAGCTCGGTGCTTTGTGACCACCTAGAGGGGTGGGATGGGGAGGGTGGGAGGGAGGGAGATGCAAGAGGGAAGAGAAATGGGAACATATTGTATATGTATAACTGATTCACTCTGTTATAAAGCAGAAGCTAACACACCATTGTAAGGCAATTATACTTCAATAAAGATGTTTAAAAAAAAAAAATCACACCTCTTTTCAAACACTAGCAAAACAATTTTTTTTAGAAATTTTTCAATTCGAAGACCTGTATTGGCCAGTAAGTCATGTAAAGAAGTAAGCAAACCAGGATATAATCTGTTTGCACAGGCACACTCTTATTTTTATTCAAGCAAAGCGTATGTAAACAGAAAACTGCACACAGTGAATGACACAAAGACAACACACCCAGGTGCCAGCACACAGGTCAGGAGATTGAACATATAAGCATCCCAGAAGTCACACTCCTGACTCACAGTCACTGCCTCTCCCCAAAGACAAAAATTCCAATTCTAACTTCTAATACTATAGATTAATTTGGCCCATTCTTGTCGTTCTTATAAATAGAAACATACAGTCTGGCTTCTTTCACTGAACATCATGTTTGGGACTAGAGAAATTGTTCCTTCACTTTCAGAGTTTAATATATCAATGTATTTGTTGATGATGGACATTCTATTGAAATGGACATTGGGGCTGTTTCTGCTTTGGGGCCATTCTTTGTGGTTCTGTTAGAAGAAATAACACTCTACAAGCACAAAGATAAATGAGAGCCAGCATCAGCCTATGTCAGGAAGACTGGGAGAAGCAGAGAGTATGGTGAACTGGTCACTGCTTATCCTACCTGAAACAGGGAGCCTGTCCTCAAATCTAGTCTTTTTATATAGATATGGAATTGTGGGAATATGAATGTAGTGTTGCCAGAATGGCTAATTTTTCTAAAATTCTTGCAATCCAAAATTTTCTATAAAATCTCCTAATTTTTAATGTCAGATTTTTTTTTTTAAGCTGGAAGGCCACTCAGACATAGAAAACAAACTTATGGTTACCAAGGGGGAAAGGTGGGGGAGGGATAAACTGGCAGATTGGGATTGACATATACACACTACTATTTATAAAATAGATAACTAATAAGAACCTACTGTATAGCACAGGGAACTCTATTCAATACTCTGTAATGACCTATATGGGAACAGAATCTAAAAAAGAGTGAATATATGTATATGTATAACTTACTCACTTTGCTGTGCAGCAGAAACTAACACAATATTGTAAATCAACTCTACTCCAATTTAAAAAAATTAATTAAAAAAAAAAGCTGGAAGGCCAGTCAGAATTCCACAGCTTGCAGCCTCAGATCTAGGTATTCATGATACAAAAAGAGCTTGTCAGGCTTTAGGCTTTGTAAAGGGCACATCCCAAGTGGTTTTCTCCCCAATGAAGACTTACCACGATCAAGTAAGGAGGAGGCAAAAACATAAGAAAAGCTGCCCCCTCCGAAGTCCTGGAGAGAACATCTGTGTGTCACACTTAGAGATAAAGGGCCACCTTTGTTTCAAGGAGTTGCCCCAGGTCCTGAAGGAGAAGCTGACCCCCAGGATCGCCTTTCCATCATGGTATCCCTTCCCTATCCAATGCTTCCCAGTCCCTTTTACTCTTTAGAGGTTGCACTATTTTTTTTCCTGATAATCCTTTGTGACCTTTCTGTACACTCTGAATTTTCTTATTTAAGATACAACCAGAGGTTGGAAATTTTTGGATGGGTGTCAGATATCCCATTATCATTATCCCCCAGGAGAGACGGTTTTACGATCTTGTGTGTGTGAGGGGACTCGAAGATGAAGTACGACCTTCGTGTCCACAAACCAAAAGCTAAAATACTTTATTCATTTTTCTTTCTTCCTAAAGTGAAACAATTCATTTCCAGACAGCTTTGGCAGGAGCTCAGACTATTTTATGCTGGCTCCATGCTGGCAAAATAGAGAAATGCCCTTGATACTGCGTTTTGGGTTTGGCAGTGACAGTGACAATGGTGGTAAAGGGAGAAGGTCGAGTCATTTTTCAAAGTTCTAAGTAAATGATGTTCTAATAAGACCAACATGAGAGGATTAAAGACTAAAGCAAGGGTTATCACAAAGCTAACATTTATAAATTGGACCTTTCTTCCCCCTAAGGCAGCAGCTCTCAAATTTTTAACACGTGTAAGAATCACAGGGAGGGCTTGTTAAAACGGAGACTGTGGGCCCCACCCCCAGAGATTCTGATGCAGGAGGTGGGAAGGGGCAAGAACTCGCCTTTCAAACAAGTTCGCAAATGATGCTGATGCTTTTGACCCAGGGACCCCACTTTGAGAACCACTGGCCTAAAGAAACCTTCACAGTAAGTATCTGTAATGATTCTAAACAATGACAACTTCAGTAAATTAGACTGAATTATAATTCGTTTGAATTTGTTTTTGTAAAGAGTCTGCAGAAATATCTTTTAAGACTGTGTACATTCTTGGGAATGTATGCCATATCTCCACCTAGACACCAAATAAAGGTTCTCTGGGGTACTGCTCTAATGAGAATGCTGGTAGATACAAATGCCTTTCCATCTGCCTTTTAACTACTTGAAAATTAATGCTCACAAATGTATTCCCAAGTGCAATGATCATTTCCTCTATTATTCAATGCTTATCAAAACATTCCACTAAGTAAGTAGATCCACACAAAATGTTTTACGATGTAAGCAAAGTAAGGCTGAAAGGAATGACTTCTCAGAACTTTGGAGAAAATAAACAGATGAGAAACCTAGAACTGTCTCACTGAACTATCAGTGATAATCACTGAGCATCTGAAAGGGAAGTAAAAAGCCACACCTGCATCATTTCTGTATTAGATCAGTCACTGTTCAGTAGAAACAAGTCACCTGACTTTTTCTTAGGTGGTCTTAGATTCTGAACTTGCTTCCCCTTAGGCTTTTTCATAAACAAATAACTAGAAAAGCCTCTAAGGAGGGGAGAGGCCAGTTCCTCATTTCAGCTCCCATCAAGTGTCCCTGTGCTCAGCCAGGAGGGTTCATTGTTACAGGTGTGCAACTTGTTCTTCCGAACCCTTGCCTGGCAGCTCGCTGTGTGGTTCTGCTGATTCCCTGGTCAGGACCCACCTGGACAATATCACCTTCAGAAGCAGACCATCTTGCAGGTATTAGAGGCCGTTCAGCTGCTATCTGGGTTTCCCTCTTGCACTTTTCATTTGGTCAGATCCTGTTGCTACCAGCTTCTCTTGGTCCTGTCTTGCTGGTCTCGGTCAGGTCTAAGTAGAATGGGTGAATCATTAATGTGTGTGGTTTAATTTCGAGTACACTGAGATTGCTTCCCCTAACAGAGTGGGTGGTGGCTGCTGGCTTCTTAAAGCTTGGGAGGTCAAAGCCTGGTGGATTTACTTTATAATGAGCATTTATTGATTTAGTCTTTTAGGGAACATAAAGGAGAAGAGTTAGCCTGAACTCTTCTGTTAACTTTTGGCTTCCTACCAGATCCATGGGGATAATCATTTAGGGAGGGCCTCCCAGGAGCCTCAGCCATTATCCCTGCAAGGAGCTTGTGAGGGAGGGACTTTAATATCCTTTCATAAGTGTGGCCTGGAGGCTGACAGGGGGAGTGGATTATCCCAGGTCACAGGGCTAGCTGGGGAGGCAAAGAGAGCAAGCAGATCGTTAACTCTAGAGCTTGGGCTCCCCTTCTCAGCAAACGGCCTCCCAGAGCTCCGCTGTAGTTAAAGTTTCTCCAGTTCTGCGGTGAGTCATGTCAGCAGTTACTAATGCCTTGGTTCCAATATATGAGACACTGGCCGGTAAACAATACTTAATGACCCTTAAGTCCCGTTGGGTATAATAACCACCTACAGACTGCCACACCCTATGTCAGGACAACTAGAAAGGAAATCTGAAGCAGTGTCCTAACTCCTCTAAGGAGGAAGGAGAAGGCACAAGAACAGAGGGGAAACCCAAGGACTAAGAATTCTGAAAGAACTATTATGCAAGTGCCTGGGTAAACATACTGAACTCCCTTAACCATGCTGCTGCCTAGAACTTGGACAATGCTATGAAGGGGAACGGAATAAAGTCCCCTGGGTGTGTATGTGTGTTGGAAGTACCTGGAACTCCAGTTCTCAGCTCAGGCATTTGTTTGTTGGGAGAATGAGGAACTGGCCCTCCAGTAAAGGACCTGAAAAGAGACCTAATACACCTGTTTTCATCAGTGGTCAAAATGGGTCTTTTCAATCTTCTCCTGTGAAGCTCGTATCAGCCAGAAATTACCAATCTAAAATCAAAACCAGTTCAACCCCCCCTAACTAAAATGTAAGTTTCCTAGCAGGTATTACTGTCTCCCCTCACCCCCAAAATAAAGGTACCTCATACATTTTTGTTCTATATGTGAAGTCCTGTAACATTTGAGTCCTCGGCTCAAAATATTAAAGCAAACCCAGCATTAAGAATTTCAGATTTCTTTTGTAGTAAGAGTCGAACTGACTTTAGTTGGTATCTAAGTAGTTCCTTAAACAACTCTCCAATCTAAAATCCAGTACCTTTTAGTTTCACTTGGCTTTAAACCAGATGAGAGCCAGGGAGTAAACATAAGAGAACACAGAGTCCCCCAAATCAATCTCACAGAATTGTCATGACAATATCATGATGTTGGGCTCCTCCCCTTTACTGATAAAAATAAACCTAAGAGTCTATTAATTCTCTTGACACAGGGTTATTGGACTTCTACCCCTGAAACAGATTAGAAGAAACAAATGAAAGGAAACAAAGTATCTGCCATAGGCAAGTACAAAACTATAAGGAGAAGTAATGACTAAAAACTAGGGAGTACATCAGTGTGAGGCTATTTCATATGGGGTAAATAATCATATGCTATAAAAAACCTGTAAAAATTAGTCTCCATGGAACTACAATAAACAGTCATAATATTGTATGTCATCTAGTCTCATGAGTCACAACATAGGCGGACAGGTCATCAAGAATTTTCCGGTGGTCAGTATTCTCTATTATCAAATTGAGGATGTAAATAATACACAGTAGAAAAAGTTCTAAAAAGTGTTGGCAGTGAAATTAAAATTATACAGCACTAAAAGAGTAAATTATTAGCTATCCTTAAAATTGGGCAGTCCAAATGCATCCATTCCTGAAGGGTTACAGATTGCTTTAGAATTATAGACTTGCTGGGAGTTCCCTGGTGGTCTAGTGGTTAGGATTCTGGGCTTTCACTGCTGTGACCTGGGTTCAATCCCTGGTCGGGGCACTGAGATCCCACAAGCTGCGCAACACGGCCGCAAAAAAAAAGAATTATAGACTTGCTGCAGTTATTATTGGAGATCTCAGAATATGTGGTCAACTACTGATGTTCCATCCACCAACAAGCCATGTACAGCCTGAAACCGCCTCCCACATTGCCCATGGCAAGCCAAGATGGTTATTATTTGCTCCACAGTCCCACACCAGATCTGTAAACAATCAGGAGTTGCCTCTTATGCAATAGTTGATAGGATGGGTAAGGACTGATGCTTTCCCACAGGCAACTACCTTATTCAAATGGAAAACTACAAAATAACGGAATAGCAGTAAGTCATTTCCATGTCACCATGAACGTATTTACACCATGGTAGAATCAGATTTGCCTGAACACGGGAAGAGCTTAATTGGGAGGTAATTCTGCATTAGTGAATCATAGAGAGCACCTCTAATCACGAGAAGCAGAGCACCTGCGTGACATCTCGGTTTTTCTTTTCAAACTGGTGAGTTATTTTTCCAGAACACGGGGATGGAGAAAATCCAAAATGTCTTTTGCCAAATACTTTGCATCACTATCTTTGAAATTATGTCTCATTCTGTAATTTAAACCTTGAGGGAAGGGGGTCTCATTTTTCTTGTTCTCTCATTCTTATATCCCTGGAATACTCCAAAGCACATACACACATATTCATACATATATAAATGCAGAATGTAAGGGAAATTGAATGTATATTTGATTCTCTTAAAATGGAATAATCAAAAGGTGATGAGCTTTGTGGCTTCCAAGAAATCTCTTAGATCACCAAGGTTTTTAAAAGCTTTTTTGTTTGAACTGGAAGGGATATTAAGTAACCAGTAAATGTTGCCAGAGCTGCTCCAGGTCTTTGATCAAAACCCATCAACCTCCACAGTTGGCAAGACTGTCCTTGCTCAAAACCTGCCAAATGCCCCCCACCCCACCTTTAGCAGGAGTGAACACAAATCTTTAAGTTAAAGGGTCCAGAGATAAGAAAGCAAGCTACAAACGAAGAAAACAGATGAAACCAGCTGGGACTAAGATGGCATGAATCTGACGCCCAACAGATCCTAAGTCTCATTATACATTGATTTTACTATATTAACATATTATGTGACACACCTACCGGCGGCCAGGACCAGATATTAAGGACAAAAAAAAGGATAAAAAGGGGGTGGCACCCCACTCCCTCGGAAAAAGCCCTGCCCCTTCCTGGTAGACTAACGAAGCCTCCCCATAATTAGCCTCACTCCTCCTCGCTTTGTCTTTACTCTTTAAATCACTCTCGACACATGGGCGAGAGGTTGGTCTGCGAACGCGGTTCCCGCTTCTCCATTCTTTGGCCACTAAGTAAAGCTTGCACTGTGCCCATCTCCGCTTGGGTTTCGTATTCACCTACTCGAACCCCAATGGAAAAAAGAACTCTCCCCCATCGAGGCACAGAGCAAGGTCCAAACGACTTAATTCGGTAACATACACAAATTTCAATACTTAAACAATTTAGACGGGAAGACTGGACTCACTTATGTTAATTATCTACAAAACATAACAGATACTAACGTTAACTGGGCATTCCCTATCTGCTCTGGTGAATGATAAGTTTTTATGTGAAATTTCAGACACCTTTTTTCTCACCTCCGTCTCCTTGTTCGCAACAGATTCCGCACTCTGCTCGTCCTCGTTAAAGATGCAGCCACCTGCTTGCAGTTATTCTCTGGAAAAGGACGAAGACACACCCGAGGAAGGGAGGCACCCGAAGGCGGAAACGGAGCAACCTCAGTGTGGTCGGGAGAACAGCAACTCTGACGGCGTCCCCTGGAAGCTTCCAGCAACCGGGCCTCTTAGCGGCGTGGAGAAGACGGAGCCATCCTTCCCAGAGGTGCAGCCCCCAGACTGCGGGTCCTCTACTCGACACCCCCTGGAAAGCCTGTCCAAGAAGCACTGTCAGAACCAGGGGAAACTTCTCCACTTTGACCGGCAGGCCCCGGGCCGCGCGTCCACCTCGCCCACATTGAGGAGGTTAAGGGGCCGCAGCTGCGGGAGTGTGCGTGGGCGTGCGCACGGCACTGCGCATGCGCCGCCTCAGCAGGCGGCCTTGGAGGGGCCCGCCTCGGGCAGCTGCAAGGAGTCTTCCGGCTCCCCGCATCGCCTTTCCAACGGGCTATTTGGAAGCCCAGAGGAGTCTTCGCACTCCCTGTGGCCCCTGAGACTCCACTCAAGATTGCCTCTGGACCCCAAAACGGCGCTCAACGCAGCCGACTCGTTTGAGCTCCAAATGGCGCCCAGTGATGAGTTTGCCCTTCCCGTGCTTCAGTCCCTCAACGAGGGGTCGCTTCCTCAGGCCTCCCTTCCACGGAGTGGAGGCCAGCCAGCACCCAGCCGCGCCCCACGGCTCCCCAGGCCTCAGGTAACACAGTTCTAAGCCTCCTGCCTCTCATTTGGTGGATGCAAAGCATAGTAGGTCTCCAGGTTGCCATATTGCCTGGTCGCGGAGTGGGGTGCTGTGTCGGTAGACGGCTGGGGGGACACACAGTCTTTAGGACAGTTGGCTGTCAAGTAAAAGGGGTGCAGCAGTTTGGGGAAGGAGCGTGGAGGTCGAGCTCACTTTCTTCTTCAATATACTTGAAGGCACTTTAAGAAAGGACCCAGGCTAGAGATTGTCTGTCAGTCGTTAGATAGTAAAGGTGGCCCTCTTTCAAGTCTACGCTATGTGAAGACCACCTGGCGTGGCTGGTTTAAAAGGGCAGAAAGAACAAACTACTCAAATTTCTAATGTTCTAACCTTCTCCCCCGAAAACAAAAATGCAAAACATTTTAGTTAGGAAAGTTACTGACCTCTCCCTTCAAGATGTCTGCTTTGGAATTTTGGGTGGGTTTGAGCAAGACTAAAACATGTATTTTTAAAATTTATTTCAGAGAGAAGAATTGCATCAGTCCAGGTATGTGTGTCTTTATTTTCTCTAGTGCTATGAAGTCTGTTGACTGTTTACTTTGACGTCTTTTACTTCTGTTCTGACATAGCAAACCTGATGGTGTATTAATCAGGGTACTTTGTTTTACATCCCTCAAGTCACTCTTCATATTATGGGTGAAAGAGTCTTAATTTCAAGAGTCTCCTTTAAGCGCCCAGCATTTTGCTGTGGCTTTTGGGGCAGGGTATGACAGCCACAGGTGATCATGGTTTTCATTTTGAATTGTCAATGACTTGATCCTGTGGCTTAATTAACATCCACCAGTAATAGGTTTTGTCAGGAAGAGAGTGTAAAGGCCAGAAACATTCAACAACTTTTCAAAGAGAAATTCAGAGGACAAGGATAAAAGGAACAAGATGTGCTGTTTAAATCTAGGATGACCTTTAAAATGCCTATGACAGACTGTGCTTTTATCTAGATTGCAGGTAGATTGTGTCACTTCAGAAACCAGCTCTGAACTTTCAGCTTGGTCCCCCAGCTGTGGCAGTGGATTTGCCATTTCTTTCAGGGATGAAGAGCTTCTGTGGCAGTAAGGGAAAGATCCAAGCCCAATTACACCCACCCAATTTGTAGGATTGGTGGGAAAGCCCTCAGTTCATTTGGAAAGTCATGGAGGTATCCTCAGGAAATTAGCTATTGTTTTATTACTGGACCTCAATCCTCAAGCAAGTTTGCTGTTCGTAGTAGGAAGGATGAGATCCATCTATGCAGTCTTTGTTTATTTTTAACCCTAGTTGACCTAAATGTCAGCTAAGGTAGAGAATATTTACAAAGCCATAGGCAAATACAAAGTATTGTGTTAGTATATCAGCTAGCTATTGCTACATAACAAACCACCCCAAACCTCAGTGGCTTAAAACAACAAACAAGTATTGTTTCTTATAAATCTGTGTGTCCATTGAGGATCAGTTGATCCAGGCTGGGCTCAGCTAGGTAGTTCACTCCACATGTCCCTCATCCTTTTCATGGAACCAAATTTCTACCCTGGGCATGTTCTTGTGGTGAGAGGAGAGGTTCAAGAGGATAAATGGAAACATGCAAGGCCTCTTGGACCCTGGGCTCTGTACCTTGTCTAATTCTACAGGCCAAAGCAAGTCACGTGGCTGAACTCAAGGGCAGGAAATTATGTCTCACCAACAGTGGGAGAACACTTAAGTATTATATGGCAAAGTGTTTGGATGCAAGGGTTGGTGAAGAAAGGGGCTTTTAATGGAAATCTTCCACAGGTGTGAACCAGAATAAAGCTCTAAAATGACACCTAATTCAGATGTGTCAGAGAAAATGAAAAAGAGAGTAGTGTCAGAAAAAGATGATGTTGTTTAGAGTCAATCATGCAGAGTCTAATAGGGTGTTTAGGAATTTTGTTCTTTACCCTAAGAGCAGTGTGAAACCACTGAATGGATTGATATGATCATAGGGATACAGGGTAGACATGAGAGTTAGATGAGAGTGGATTCCAGCAGAACAATTAGAATGTTCAGGTATGAGAGGTTGGTAGGTTAGGCTCTGATGAAAGCAGTGGAGTTAGAAGGAAGTATCTCGGTTCAAGAGATATTTAGGAGATACCATCACCTAGACTTTGTGAATAATAGACCACCAGGGGAGAGGGGAAGGAAGTTGTCAAGAAGGACTTCCAAGCTTATGGCTTCCACTGTTAGGTGGCAAATGGTTCCATTCTCTGATCTAGGTAACCTTGGAGGGGAGAAGGGGATATGGGTAGGTGGGATGTAAGTTTGAACATGTTGAATTTGAGGACCTATGGAACATCTGAGTGGATATTTTGAGTGGATAGTTGACTAGAGAAAGCATCGTGGATGGAGATATATATCTGAGAATCTTTAATCAAGGAGTGCTTCCTAGAGCAGGTAAAGTCTGCCCAGCTTTGTGTGTAAGATGGAGTTAGCAGATATAAAGGCTAACTGATGGGGCACACCAAGCCATTTGCAAAAGATGACATACAGGTGATTTTTTATTGACCTGCAGAATCTTTGTGAGGCAATAACAGACATAGTCTTAAAAGATGCCAAGAGAAAACTTGGTCAGAGGGCTTGAGGCCTTAAAAAGCTCTGTGAGGTTCAGTGTGTCACAATCACATACTACAAAATAGTGGAAGGTTACAGAAAATCACAGCAGGGAATCAGAGGGGAAGTAATTTAGATATCTTGGTATCTGGTAATGACCCTGAATTATCCAGTATTGTTTTTATCAGGACTTAGTACAGTACTTGGCATGTAGTAGGCAGTGTTTGTTGAATGAATAAATGAAAGGCTAAGTAACTATAAACAATGTTTAATAAACATTCATGCATTACTGCTAAAAAGAAGTAATTTTGCATCAGCCGCAGACCACTCAATCTATACTTTTTTAATCAAAAGTTCACCGGAAGCATGAATTTTTGGTAAACAGCTAACCGTCTTTGGCACAAAGATCCTCTGTCTGCCTGTCTTTGGCTCCCTCTCTCTCTCTCCTTCCTGTCACTGCAGTCTTTTCAGCAGTCATTTGTTCAGAGGGCTCAGGTGGCTACTTCCCAGGCCTTGTAGTCCCTTACCTTGTAAGGTAAAGGGCTCTGCAGGAGGCCCTGATGTCCACTGAGGAGCTGGGGGCCTCACCTCAAAAACTTATTTAAACTTTATTTAAAACATACTTAAACTTATTTAATTTAGGCCTTTAATATGCCTATGAGATGGTATAAACCAGGGGCTAGCAGACTATAGCCTATGGCCCAAATTCGGCCCACTCCCTGTTTTTGTAAATAAAGTTGTGTTGGAACACAGCCACGTCTATTCATTTAAATACTGTCCGTGACTGCTTTCACACTGCAACCACAGAACTGAGTGGCCACTACAGAGACCATATGGCTCACAAAGCCTGAAATATTTACTCTCTGGCACTTTATAGAGAAGGTTTGCTGACCCTGGTATGTTCAGTTAAGAAATGCTTGCCTCTGTGGCTGTCAGTCAATCACAGCAACTTTGTTTTTTCCTTGTAGCCCTTTTGCAAAAATTTTTCTTTTAATATAGTGTTTTAACACATGGCCTGACAATTGGGCAGGCTTATATAAGTGAGAAGGGCCCAATCTCCTCTCATTTCCGAAATCAGCTCAGTGTTGACTTTGATGCCAGGTTTTTCTTTGTGGACTTTTTTTTCTTATTGTTGTTCCCTCTGCCTATATATAACATTCCAGTGAATTCACACTCATTCTAAACTTTTTTCTCCTATCACTGAACTGTGCCTCCTGGCAAACAGTCTTTACAATTCATTCTTACTAAAGTGTGAAGGACTTCAGGCTTAAGGCATATCCACACTCATCTTTCCAAGTAGAGCAGTGTATTTATCCCCTTTGGGTTTCCCTACACCTCATAAATGCCTCCATCATAGTATCTAAAACAATGTATTGTGTTTCTTTCACATCCGTCTCCTTTCAGAAACAAGATCTTCCTGAGGGCAGAGACCACTTATTTACCCTTCATCTCAGCAGCTATTACTCAGCTAGAGTCTGTCTCCAGAATACGTACTGAAGGAAAGGATGGGTGGAAGGATGATAGGCAGGCTGCCTGACTTACAGTGTTACTTATCTGTCCCTGATGTATTTGAATTTCAACACAGGACATGACTTGAAGCCAAGCAGTGAAGCCATGTTAGTGGAATTTTAAACATCGGGAAGCGAGTGGGGGGATTTTGTGGGTAGGGACACCTTCCTGGCAGCCCTTAAAATCGATAATCACAGAAAACTGTCTCACCTAACTTTTTAGTCAGCCCGGAAACTGAGAAAGGAAATGTACATACTATTACATCTATGAGAGCAGACTGACCTTCCAGTGCTCAAAAGAAATAGGAAAGCAAACCTAAATACGTCCAAAACATGAAAACAAAATGACAAGGAAGAGACCAGACAAAAACACTGAATGCCAGTAAAGCGCTTTCCAAAGCCAGATTTATCTGGAGTTACCCTGGAGGGTTGGGGTGGGGGGTTGCAGCACGGCATGGTGTTAGAATTACTGGAATCAGACTCCCCGGTTTTGAATTCTATCTCTACTTCTCTGGCAGCGTGACCTTGGGCAAGGCTGTGAACAACTCAAAACCTCAAAGGCTTCATCTGTGAAGTGGAGATACAAATACAGTTGACCCTTCAACAGCACAGGGGTTAGGGATGCTGACCCTCTGTGCAGTCAAAAATTTGCATATAACTGTACGGTCTGCCTTCCTTATCTAAGGTTCAGTACCCAGTGGATTCAACCAACCACGGATGGTGTAGTACTGTAGGATTTCATGAAAAAAAAATCTGCGTGTAAGTGGACCTCCTCAGTTCAAACCTGTGTTGTTCAAGGGTCAATAGTAGTACCCATCCAATAGGCTTTTGGTATGATAAATCGTGTAACTTAAATATTACCTTTTTTTTAAGAAACCATCATTCATTCATTCATTCATTTAGCACTTCCTGTATGCAAGTCACTGACTTATTCTTTCTAAAATATTCTGACCTCAGAGTGAAATGATCGATCACAGGAAGCTCATCTAATGTGTCTAAATGTTAGATTCAATACAATGTTAAATCCTCCCCAGACTTTTACCTAAAACCTGTTGTGTAGCTAGCACTGTCTGTAAACTCTAAGTAACGCCATAGGGGGAGAAGGCCCTGTCTCAGCTGTTGAGCTTAAAAGCTTATTAGAAAGTTACTAACTAATGATTAATAGATGGCATATTGGTTATTTTGTTTGTTTGCTTGCTTTATTTAAATCTCAGCCCTCCATAGTATCATATTTTATTGTGTTGCTTTCTTTTTTTCCTCCAATTGTATAGAGATATAATTGACTTAGAACATTATATAAGTTTAAGGTGTACAGCATAATGATCTGAAATATGTATATATTGCAAAATGATCACCACAATAAGTTTAGTTAACATCCATCACCACACATAGTTACAGTTTTTTCCCTTGTGATGAGATACATGAATACTGTTAATTAGTCGGAAGAGGAGACTGCAGCCTCAGGGCATCAGGGAAGCCTTTTTGATCCGGGCATGGCTGGAGGCTAGAGTGGGAACTGGCACCTTCCTTTCACATCAGGAACCATGTGTTATTCTTGCACTGGCATCAGCTCCCCCAGAATGTAAACTCCATGACAGCAGGAGTTGTGCCTGTTTTGTTCATTGCTGTATCCCTAGTGTCTAGAACACTACCCGGCACATAGTAGATGTTCAGTGAAAGTTTAAGGAAGAAAAAAGGAAGTGCATTTGTTGGTCAGTTAGGTTAGTTCAAGCCTGGTAGGGGAAATTGTATGATCCCTTTTTGGACGTTTTCTCCTCCAGCTATTTGTTTATCTCTCTCTAGCTCTTTTCAACCTCCCCCACCTTCCTAATCTGTTTTGTGTTCATCTCTTGAGTGTACGTTGGGTTGTTGGGGATTTGTACAAGTATGGTTTGATCCCACTGGGTAGTATTTTGACTCTTGTCCAGAAAAGGCAGTAGCCTCGAAAGACGGTGAGAGTTCTAGAAAGTTACCAGTATCAGCAGCTACCCTGGTGCTCTGAACACGTGTGTGTTTAATAACCATTACTGACTGAGCCCAAGATGTCACAGCATGGTGTGTTTTCCATGCAGTTGGAACTCCAAAGACTGTCTCTGTTTCTGTGTTCAAACTGTGTCGGGATGGGTCCCATTTGTTCACTCCACATTCATGAAGTGTCCGCTCTGTGCAGACCTTGGACAGTAAGCTAGAGGCTCCCCATTCATCCTCCCTTCTCCATTGGATTTTCAGCAAATGGAACATTTTGGTAGAAAATGGGCAATTATAATCAAAGGAAAGTTCCTAACAATCTTGTGAGACTCATAATGAAAAAATATTTCCCAGATTTACCCAAGAAAGCTACAGTTCCATAAAGTGGCAGTTGAGTTGTCATTTCTCTGTTGATTATTTCTTAAAAGGTATTTTTTTTCAAGATTGTTACTGATTCTTAATTGGCTCTTCCTGTATGATCAACTCAGTTATAAGCAAGCATTCCCATTTGCACTATATCTCTACCATAGGGTAGAACACTATGGTTTCTAAAATAGAACACCTACTTTTTCTAGTCACACAATTACTGGAAAACCGCCTGCTGGAAAAGGTACATTTACCATGAATTTCACTATCAGATAAGGAATGAGGCCTGATAAGCTTCCCTGATAAAAAACCATTGGGTTATCTTACTATTGTCAGTCTACAGCAGTGAAATTGAAAAAATATTAGAATAAAAAACTCAATTGTACTTTTTATTAAGGTTAAAAAAAAAACCATTGGGCAACATTCACAGCAGAGGGGAAGGATTAGGCTGGGCCTTATCCAAACACTAGTACCTTCAATAAGATTCTTACTCCATTAAGACACACATATCACTATAGGGCAGTTGCAACCCTCCCTCCCCATATTCTCTAGTATCTTTGTTATTTTCCTTTAAAATTTGCACCTGGGAATTAGAGCCCAGTAGTCCTTGGCTTAAGCCCCCTGCACAGAAGGAATCTTTTTTTTTTTACTTGCAATTTTTTTATTTTTTAATTTTATTGGCGTATAGTTGATTTACAATATTTTGTTAGTTTCAGGTGTACAGCAAAGTGATTCAGTTATACATATACATATATTCATCCTTTTTCGGATTCTCTTCTCATATAGGTTATCACAGAGTATAGAGTAGAGTTCCCTATGCTATACAGTAGGTCCTTGCTGGTTATTTATCTTATACATAGTGTGGTGTGTGTATGTTAAACCCAAGGAATCTTTTCTTAAAAAAATGCAAATGATATATTTGTCATATTTCTGAAGGAGGAGATTTAATTATTCATCTTCAAACATTTCTGCCAAGATAAAGGTCATCACGTAATTACTGCCCCACCCACTGGCGGGGAAGATAAGAGCAAACGTAAACCCTCGATTCATAGATCATGAGGGATGGAAAGGGTCTCACTCAAAGTTGTTTTCCACATAAGGAAACTGAGGCCCTGGGAAGTGACATGCCAAGGTCACACGTAATGAAGGTCAGAGTTGGGAATCGCAGTACTAAGTCAGGTGCCTTTGCCATTCAATTGCATTGCCCCCTTCACTCGTCTCCTGTGGCTGTTGTAATAAATTACCACTAACTGGTGGCTTAAAAACAACAGAAATTTATGCTCTGAGAATTCTGGGAGCCACAAGTCCAAAATCAAGGTGTCAGCAGAGCCACCCTCCCTCTCAAAGCTGTAGGGGAGGACCTTTCCTTGCTTCTTCATGCAGGCGTTCCTGGGCTATGGCTGTGTTACTTTAATCTCTGCCTCTGTCTTCACGTGGCCTTCTCTCCTATTTGTGTCTCTTCTCTAAGTATCTCTTATAAGTACGCAGGTCATGGGATTTAGAGCCCACTCAGATAATCCAAAATAACTTCATCTTGAGATCTTTTATTTAATTACATCTGCAAAGACTCCTTTTACAAATAAGATCACATTCACAGGCTCCAGGAGTGAAGAGATGGACATATATTGGGGCGGGGGGTGGGGGCAGGGGTTTCCATTCAACCCACTACACACCCTCTTTTATCTAAAGTAATAACCACCATTATATCAATTTCAAAAAACGCTTAGTGCTTTGAAATGGTTTGTAGTATCTTTTTCTCTCCTTCCATTTACAAGTCTTTCTGGAGTCAGACTTGGGTATTTGAATTGAATTCTTGCTCTGTTGTTCACTAACAATGAGACCTTAAGTGAGTTCCTGTCCTTCTAAGCTTCAGTTTCCTCAGCTCTATAATGAGAACAGTAATTTCCACTTCATAGAGTACTTGTGAAAATCAATATGATAATGCATGTAAAGCTCTTAACAGAATGTCTAGTGAGAGCCGATGCTCAGGAAGTGCCAGCTGATTTTAAGTTAGAATAATATTCACCGTGACCAATCTGTTCTTTACAAAGTGTATGTATTTGAGGTCTACTGGGGGACACATTTCCCCCCGCCAGAAACTTTTCTGGCACCAACACGTGAGCACAAGCTCATTCCTGAGTGTGACGCATGAGTGTGTGGCCTGCTCAGCTGAGGGGGAGCATTCTCTGGATTCTCTAAATTGTTGCCGTCCCAGCCCACACCATGGAACTTCGGATCTTCAGTGGAAGACAGAATAAGGAGAAATTCTGGTACCAGAAAGGAGACAAGATTATTCCAGCAACCATGGGACTAGTCCCTTCAGATCTGACCGGCCTGGGGCAGCGCAACTCAGGGTTAGTGGAAGTGTGGTTGTGTTTGGGTTTGTGGGGGCAGTGGGGTGGCTGGCAAGCCAGAGAGGGCTGCGAAGTCTGGGTCAGGCACCCCGTTAGTTATACAACCTCCTGGGTCCAGAATTTTGTCCTGAAACAAAGAACCAGAATAGCCAAGCATTGAACCAAAAACCAAAAAAAAAAAAAAGTGTTTCCCATAGATGTTTGTTTAGTGTGCTTTTTCAAACAAATAAAGGGTAGCAAGAAGCTATACTGTAGTTACACAGTGACAGTGGCCTGCCAGCCACACCCCAAACATTTTGCAGTTGTTATCAGCTCATTCCTTAGTGTAATCTCCCTCTGAGGAAATTAGGTACCAAAAAATTCTCTTCCCCACCCTCTTCACACAGGATGCCATGACCCCATGCACATACCATTTTGTTTGGGGGAGGGAGATAAAAAGTCTGAATTTATTACAGTGATTGCTTCCAGTGGATAATCAATCCAGAACTGGATACAGTGACCCTGTGTGCATGCCATGTCTTATGAGAAGCAGTCCTTTTAGAATAGCAAAAATAAAATACCAATTTGGAACCACCAACACCCCTCCCCGCAAGACACCTAAATGCAAAGTCATTCTGAATTCATTGCAACTATTTGCATTAATATCACTAATCCAATGATCTGAGCAACCCTGGCTGACACAGGCATGGGATCCTGTGCAGAGTGCCCAGAAATCTAGTCTGCTGCCAGGCATGGGTGATGCAAGGGCAGTTTTTCTGCACCAGTTCATGTCTCTTCATGTTAGTATGTGCAGATGTTCTTTCTTGTTGTTTTCCTAGGTTTCCATATGGTTATAACTGTAATTCTTGATATTTTTATTAACCAGTGCCCTCTTCTGATGAACATAAGAATGTCATCAGAGCTTCTGTTACGCCCTTCCAGGGGCATGCCCCCCTTTCCAGAATGAGCATCACTGGGTTTTGAACACCAAGGCAACAAAGCCAAGGTCATGGCTCAAGCACTATGCAAGCTAGTTGTCTTCCCTATGCTCCATATGTGCACATTGAACTCCAAAACCTGCCCTATGTGCTCCCAAATGGATGCCTTATGTCAGAAGGTAGCCCAGACAAGGAAGAAATGGATAGGCATAACTTAATCACCTTTAAAGGCTGTGAGGGGGACTCAAATTGCACTTTGTGTATTGTATATGCATATAATTATACATTTATGATCCAGAATGGAAAAGCAAATTCATTTGAGGACTATCTGGATATCATTCTATAGGTCAACATAGTTATTCATTCAACAAGCTTATCCAATTACCTATTCTATGTCAGGTTCTATAATTGGTGCTTAGACTCTATGATATGTAAGACACAGCATGAGCCTTCAGTGAAATCATTATAAAGAGGCAAGGTGGGAGTAGGGAGGGAGAGAATTGGCTCTCTCTGAGCAGATCAGAAAAGACTTCTGGAGGGAGAGCATCTAAGTGGGAATTTAGAGATGAATATGAGTGTGTCAGGCTCAGTGGAGAGAGGCAGGCAGATGGAAACTACCTGAGCCAAGGCATGGAGGCATGAAGTGCAGGGTGAATTTAAAGAACAGTGAGTAGCTAGCTATTACTGGAGTACACATTCTGCAGGAGCTCACGTCAGGAAAGGAGAGCAATGGATGACTCCGTGTGTACAGGTTTGGTTATTATTCATTTACTGAACAAATATTTATTGAGCCCTTACTAAACACAGGGATTTAGACCAGGAGGTAGGAACTTAGGATAAAAGGCGAGGAGATAAGACATGAATCTGCAAAA
Source organism: Balaenoptera borealis (assembly GCF_965194805.1). Classification (NCBI taxonomy): domain Eukaryota; kingdom Metazoa; phylum Chordata; class Mammalia; order Artiodactyla; family Balaenopteridae; genus Balaenoptera; species Balaenoptera borealis. Next base: position 78,780,039 of record NC_138870.1, read on the forward strand.
CTACCTTATAAAGATAGTTTTATAAGATACTTTCCTCGAGGGAGGACAACATCAGAAGAGTCTTTTATTCATTCGTGTTCATCAGTAACAGTGGATTGAATACTAAATGGGCACCCACCAACACAAATTATAAGACATGCTTCTTGCAAGGAAGGAGGTAGCAGTCTAGTGGAATAAACAGACACATAAATAGAACATGATATTATAATATATTCAACAACCGACATAATCACATTTATTGACAGCTTAATAAATTCCAGACATGGATCTGAGCACTTTATGTTGATCAGTTGATCCTGACACAAGAAGTAGGTATGATTATTGTCTACATTTCACAGATGGCAGTCAGGGCCAGAGAGGTTACTTGCTCAATCAAGGTCACACAGTTAAGATTAAAATCCAGGCAATTTGACTCCACATTCTTAACCACTGCTCCAGATAACTGTAGAAGCATGGAAGAGAAACATATAAACCAGCCTAGAGGAGGCCGGGGAAGGCTAATTCTTCTACTCCACCATTGGTTATGGCCTCTCTGAGGTCCCCAGGGAATATAAAGATAGCTTATAGACTCATGCCAAATTCATAATAGTTATCAGATTGTGTACCATCTAGAGTTGAAGCTCAAAAGAGTAAACTTTTTTCCCAAAGTTTACCTAGCTTACATTTCTCATTCAAATTACTGTACTTTTCCCAGTCCCCTCTATCCCCATAAATACCAAATCTCATTGTATGCTTCCAGGGTCTTTATCAAGAGAAGTATAAAGTTTACAGGGAAGCTTCTAATATTTCTTTTCAGGGGACTTCTTGGGGCTCCCAGTAGTTTATGTTATCGAATACCTTTTGCATAGCACTGTGAAGATTCCTGGCTGGATTTGTATACTGTTCATTCATTATGTATCAGTTCCAATGTCCTGTTTGCAAAATGAAGAAACTAGAATTGTATTTCTCATTCAAATTACTGTAACTTTTCCAACTCCCACCTAATTCAGCCCCCTCTATCCTCATAACCACCATGGACATCGGGTTGGCAAATAACAAGAAAGGGAGAGTTGTGAGAAGTTGTATGATTTTATTACACACCTCATCATAAATAGATGGTGAAAAAGTCAAATAAGAGTGCAGAATGCTGAAAGATGATATTCTTGGAGAAGGAAGTCCAGGATGAGGAGATCTGTGTCAGTTAAGACAGCATTTGTCTGCATGTAACAACCCAACTAGAACAACCTAAGCAAATAAAGGATGTTTCTCTTATAACATAACCAGAGCCCAGGCCAGGACAGATGTCGGCATCCTGCCAGGCTCCTTCTGTTTTCCCGTTCTGCTGTTATCTTTGCAAGATCACAGGTATACTTTCAGGTATCAAGCCATATTCATGACAACAAGAAGGGCAAAGGGCAAAAGGTAAATGGAAGAAGCTAGCCACCTCTGTCCCCTTTGAAAATTTTTTCCCAGAAGCCACACCCTGCAACTTCCATTTAAATCTTGTTGGCCAGATTTGTGTCACACGGCCTCCGCTAGCTGCACGGGAGTCAGGGCTTGTCAGTGCATTAACTTGGCACATGCCACCCCCAACAAAGCAGGGTTTTGATAATAATAAAAGTGGAGAGCATGCATGCTGGCTGGGCAGCTAGCAGTGCCTGCAACATTACTCTAAAATTCTCCAATAAAAAAAACAAAGAGAAGAACAGAGGCAAGTCAAAACAGATTTTAAAATCCCAGGAAATGCAGCTAATTGAATAAATCTGAGCCTGATTTTATCTAAGTAATTCCTGTAAAGTTACTTAGATAATCCATAGCCCTAAATCTCATGGGATGAATAGGAGTTAGACAGGTTCAGAGAGGGCAGAGAGAGGGCAGAGCATTCCCAGCTAAGTCACTGACGTGTGAAACATTTTGTGTGGGAAATTACAATCCATTCCCTGTTTGCAGAGAATAAATTGCAAAGTAAAGAATATTAGGAAGGTAACTGGGCCAAATCGTGGAAGGCTTGTGTGTATGCTTTAAAAATGTGTTTATCTGAAGCCAGGAGGGACTAAGTCAGACTTACATTTTGGATAACTCACATTTAGTGACTGGGTGTGGGATGGAATCAAAACGATAAAGTGAAGAGGCAACTGGGTTACTGCAGCTGGAAGATGCTGAGGGCCTGATCTAGTGGGGCTGCAGGGCAGTGCACCAATATGAAGGGGTATTTCTTTGAGCATCAGGGAAGACTTCTTAGAGGAAGCAGCCTTTTAAAACTGAAAATTAACTTTGTTTTAGGCCTCCAGCATCTATCTGCAGAGTCTGAGGCAGCCCTAGCTCACAGATTTTGTAGGAATTTATGAGACATAGGTTATTCACTATTTAGAAATTCCCATACAACTTGCCCTACTATTCATTGGTAAAATGATTTAAAATGTTTTTGGCAAAAGACTGAGAATTTGAAATAATCCTTAAAATCTAAAGGTAGGAAAGACCTATATCAAGGTACTTGTATTCTCAAAATCTGTTGTTCTCCAACTCTGATGAGTATCTAGGGAACTGGGTAAAACTACAGATGCAGAGGCCCACCTTCAGACCTACTGGATCAGAATCCAAAAGGTGGGACTTGGGGACAGGTAGTATAATTCCACAGGGTATTCTAATATATATCAAGCTTTGGTCAACAGCATGTTAGGCCTGACAGGACATGACCAGGACCCCAACACCAGACATATTGATAGGAAGAAGGACATGAGAGCCAAGAATATTCAATTATGAGGCAAGAGATGAAGGTGCAGGCAGAAAGGCCATCACTCCTGCAGAAGGTCAGAAGCATGGCACTTGGCTACAAAGCATGGAGGAGTTACACCATAGGCAGGTGGGAAAGTGGAAGGGTCAGAGGAAGGACTGGCCTAGGGAGACTAACGGCGCTCCAGGGATGGCCTCTTTGTTGGAGGAGGAAGCTGCATGGCAGTGACCCAAATCATAATATCCAAAGGGATATGACTGACCCAGACTCTGAACTTTCAAGGCAGTTCCATAGCTATACTTTTTTTTTTTTTAATTATTTATTTATTTTTATTTTTGGCTGTGTTGGGTCTTTGTTTCTGTGCGAGGGCTTTCTCTAGTTGCGGCGAGCGGGGGCCACTCTTCATCGCGGTGCGCGGGCCTCTCACTATCGCGGCCTCTCTTGTTGCGGAGCACAGGCTCCAGACGCGCTGGCTCAGTAGTTGTGGCTCACGGGCCCAGTTGCTCCGCGGCATGTAGGATCTTCCCAGACCAGGGCTCGAACCCGTGTCCCCTGCATTGGCAGGCAGATTCTCAACCACTGCACCACCAGGGAAGCCCCATAGCTATACTTTTTGTTGGAGACAAAATTCCTTTGTATGTAAAGTAACCTATATGCTAAGCTATTTGTTGATGAAAAGAGAATTTTGAGGTTACATTGGTCAGTAAATAGAAGGAATTGCATCTCTCATTCTCAGAATAGACTAACGGAATATCTGAACAGCTATTATGGGGAAGCTCTGAAAATCCTTACAATTCGATGCAATCATTCCTTACCCATTTTGTTTCTTAGTGATCACAGAGCAAATGCCCAGTGGCTTTGGAGCTACTCCCCACTGTGTCTGATGTCAAGCATTTATTTTGTGAATATCCAACAGACAGGAAGTTTCATGAAATAGGGTGGAAGAAAGGAGAAGGTAGATAGGCCTGTTTGCTAAGCTTTTCCAACAACAGTTCTCATTTTTCTCTAGGAAAAACGAAAGGGCTGCCTTTACACAACCGGCCTCCAGTATCTAGGGGTGTCGTGGCCATGGCCATGCCCATGCCTCCTGTTCCCTCTGAGGCCATGTTCATAATTTGCAAAGACTCTTGTGTTTAAGGGCTTTCCCCTAGTGTCCTCCTGAGTCAGAACATACCCAGTATGTTTATGTTGACACTTCCAGGCGAGCTGTTCTGCTTTGGATTAGTCAAAATCATAAACAGTCAATAAGGCTCAAAAAGGTGTCAAACATGGGGCGGTGTGTGGGTCATCACAGCCCTCCATGCCTGGAGCCTGGAGTGGCCTCCTGAAAAAGCAGGCATTAACCGGGCTGCCAGCAGTCACTTCCGAGTGCCCATGCATGGGCATGTAAGCTGTTAAGCTCTCTCCTTCCATCTCTTAAACACAGATTCTACGAGCACAGGAGGAGTTCTGTGGTGCTCAACTTATCTGGACTTGAGGTGTTCCCCGGGGACCTTCTGGTGTCAGATGGAGCTGCCGATTACCTGTGCCACCCGCTTCTGCTGCTGAATTCAGGTCCTGTCCATTCAGCATACTTATATTACATACCTGCTATACGATGGGTTTTATAATAAGCAAAGGGTGTTTTCAGAATATTTAATGACTAGTAGAACATGGGCACTGACACATTAGAACAGATGTCTCACCAATTAGGACAAGCATCAGCCATGAGTTACTGGAACCAGCTGAATACCGCTCTCGGTATTGGGCATTCCACTTACAGAGATGGATAAGGAGATGGATAAGGTATAGACCTTTCCTCAAAAGGTCCTCTTGTCAAATTATATACCCCACGTCTAGGACCTGGAACAGGTACACCAGTGACGGTGACCATCCTGGAGCCCTCTCTGGGCTGGTGGGCAGTGTCGCTGTCATTGCTGTAATGCCACCCCCCACCCTGTCCTGGCCTTCAGCCTCGCACTGGTATCTTCTAACCACGGTGGTACCGTGTGGAGGCAGCGGGCCCAGTGATGGCAGATTACTGTTAGAGCAGATTAGAGAGAGGCGGCCTTAGGGATGAATCTGCATTTTGAACTAAGTTGTGAAAGAAGAGAACAACTGCGGTGTTCAGGACACATCCCCATGATTCTGATGGTAGCCTTTGAGAGCTAAAAGGAGACTTCAAGATCATCATCCATCCTGGTAGTTTTTAAACTGGTTTTGTTCTTAGCAGAGCTCTTTTTACAAGGGAATCCTTACTTGGAAATCCAGTCTATAAAACAGATCCAGGTGGAGTTGTAGTGCTTGAAAATGGGGCAGGTCCCAAAGACTCACCCCCGAGGCATCCCTAGAAGCCCAGGATAGCCTGTGACAACACACATGGAAAACCACCAGGCTCTTTCCTCCTTCACATATGTGCCAAGTGAGACCCAGAAAGGAGAAGTGGCCTAGCCATGGTGCCAGCTGGTTTGTGTCAGAGGAATGGGATCGAGACTCCTGACGCCTGACCCTGTATACGCTCCACCAGCCTGCATCAACCACCCATTACACAGGCAGCTGTAGTCTTCCGTGTGTGGAAGTCAGAAGCCACCAGTGAATAAAGCATAACTAACATTTGTCTAGCTCTTCACTCTTTATAGAGCCCTTTCACATCTACTGTCCTATATGACACAACAATCCAAATGCCCAAATGAACGAACCAAGAGGGAATTAAGTGATCTACTCAAGGACAGGCCCCTAGAAATTAGAGCTCGTTCTAAACACAGCATAACCTTAAGAGGTTAGTACATGTTCTGTGATGCTTTGCAAATGCTCTAAACTGGTTAAAAACTAAAGCAGTACTTCTCAAATACTGGTCCCAGACTAACAGCTTCAGCATTGCCTGGGAAATTCTGGTGTCCCGTGCCACACCTTCTGAATTAGAAACTCTGGGTGTGGGTCCCAGCAATATGTTTTTTAATAAGCCCCCCCAGGTGATACTGATACCAGCTAAAGTTTGAGAACCAGCATGCTAAGGAACAAGGTCATAATAGCTGCATGATGTTCTTTGTTAAGTTCTCTGCTAGGCATGTGTGCCTGGCATCACAGTAGATACCACGTAATAAAAGATATGCAACCTTCTTCACCATATCCCTCCATGCCCTCTTCTCTAGGAGTTTAGAATAGAGTTCTCATGTCCCCATCATGGTCTAATGCAGTGCTTCTCAAGCTCTGATGTGCATATGAGTCACCTAGAGATATTGTTGAAATATAGATTCTGATTCAGCAAAACTTAATATTTAATAAAGATAATAAAAGATTAGGGATTCAATAGAGACACATTTAAATTTTCTTCTGAATACCTGTGAAGATTTCCCAAGGCCCTAAAATTACCCCTAAAGTTAGAAAAGCAGAGGAGAGAAATTTGCTAAGACAAGAGACCCCAATTATTGCAGTACAAATTGTACATAATAATTTGCCACCAGGCATTTGAAGCCTAAGAGAGGTGAAGCAGATTTGTCTCTGAGGGAGGTTCCACCTAATCTCCCCTTTACAAAGGTCAATAAGGTGGTCCGAATGAGCAGGATAATCGGTTGGATTCCAGGGTTCCAGTGGGAAAAGTCCCTCAAGCACACTCTTTTTTTTAGTAAATGCTGCTCAGGTAATTGCTTTCATCTGATGGAAGTATTATGCCGAGTCTCCTGATAAACTAGTAGAAACAGAGATGAACCATTAAAACATCCATTTTGTGTACTGAGTTATCAGAACATCTCACCAAAACCTAAGAGATGATTCCCACGTTTTTCTGGGTAGCATTAGAGATTGATGCAAATGACATACAAATCAAGAATCCACAATCTAATCTCTTTACTTCCTGATCATCAAAAGAATGAGTTACTGAATAATGACTTCCTTTTCAACTTAAAGCAACTCCTAAGGAGTATGTGGATGGTGGCCAATAGAGATTATAAGCCCCCAACCTAAAGATTGGTGACATGGGTTGATGTCCCCCTATTTCAGGAATCTGCACTCAACCACACCTGGGGATTATCAGGTCGATGCAGTCTCTGAGTCTCAAGTTTGGTCAGACTATTGAAGTTGCATATGCTGGGGTGGTTTCCAGTATAAAAATAAAGTCCTTTCAGCCCTAAAGTCCTGTGCCGCTGTCTTAAAAGAATACTCAACATTTTATTGCACTTTATAGATTTCTCCAAGAATGAAGGGGGAAAAGGAGGCTGAAACAGGACAATATCACCATAAGGTAGCAATAGTACACCAGCCTTTCAGTTGGAACATCGCTTCGTTTACTCATCTGCATAAATATAAATATTCATCCTGTGCATTTTCAAGAGAAGGAGAATTAAAGCAGGGCAAATGCTGTTTGGCTCATTTGAAAAGCAGATTTTGTAAAGCACTCCATTGATCTGTCAGTAGTTACTCAAAGTACTAATATATCTTCTTTAATTTCACCCACCAGAATCCAAAAAGCCAAGATGGCCTTTCTCCAAGAGAGGAGTGGTGAGTATTGTGCATTGTCATTTTTGTTTTAATTAAGCCTCCAGTAGCTAGGAAAGTAAGAAATGGCTAAAGAGCCTCTTCATCCTACTTTATCTTTTCATGACAGCAGATGGCACGTGAAGTTTAAATTGTATCATCACATTCATAGTAGTGGATACAGAACTTGCCAAATGATGCCACTTTGTGCAGTGATACAGTGCTAATTGCCAGTGGTTAATGAGCTCTGCAAGAAAACAAAGCAATCCTAATATTGCAGTGCCTTACAGCTCCAAATTTATAACTTGACACAGTGTAGGAAACAGCTCACTCGATGAAGAAAACTTGCACAAGCGTATGCCCCAGTTTGCAGTCAGTGCCCAGTATACTGGGAACATTGAAAAATTAATGAGATAATACAGAAACAGATTCCACAAATACACTTCTGTTTCTGGGAAAGCCAGTTGGATTAGACCTAGCGGGTTTTCTTTAAATTCATTCTTTCACCCTCAATTATTGAAGAGTTATAAATTGAAATCAGTAGTGCCTGATTCTTTCCTGCCTAGGTCAGGAGTTAGCCACAGTGAAGCCTTTCTCGCAAGCATGCTGGGGGCAGAGGGGAGGAGTGTTCCTCGCTTCTGGAGTGAGGAGGAAGGAGAAGGACTGACTGTGTTCTCCCCACAGTACCTACACGCCACAGCCAGCAGCACCAGGAGGGCCTTAGGAGTAGTTACTGCACTTCCTTCTGTTAAAAATCTGCCCACATGGCCTCTGTAGCTGGCCATCAGTTGTCGACATCTACCTGGGAGGTTCTGTGGATGCACACACATTGATACTTAACTACTGTAGCTAAATTAAAAGCCCTCTGAGGTTTCAATCCCAGCTGCTCCATGTACTGCCCTGTGACCTCGGCCAAATGAATCCATGTCTCTCTCAGCTTCAAGCCCTTCCCTGTAAAAAGTAGGTGGTAATAGTGGCAGCCTCTTAGGATGGTTGTGACAAGTGAGTCAAATAATGCGTGTGAAGCTCACCCCAGAGGTGGGCGCCTGAAACAGTCGTTACTGGCCATATTATTGTTAGTGTTGTTCATAACCAGGGCTTGGAAAACTGTGTGTTCCCATAATCAAGTATAGGAGTGACTTTCACATTATTTTTTCAAGGGTAAAAAAAATGGTGTGAGTGTCTTACTCCCCTTGGGCTGCTGTAAAATACCACAGACTGGGTGGCTGAAACAACCAGTATTTCTCTCTCACAGTTCTGGAGGCTGGGAAGTCCAGGATCGGGGTGCCAGCATGGTCGGGTTTTGGTGAGAGCTCTTTTCCTGGCTTACTGATGGCCGTCTTCTCACTGCATCCTCACATGGTGTAGAGAGAGCTCTGGTGTCTCTTCCTCTTCTTGTAAGGGTACTAATCTCATTGTGAGGGCCCCACCCTCATGACCTCATCTACGTGTAATTACTTTCCAGTGGTTTCACCTCCAAATACCATTGTGGGGTTAGGGCTTTAACATATGGGTTTTGGGGGGACAGAAACATTCAGTCCGTAGGGACACAGTCTAAACATTACAAGTTGCAAATCATAAACTGTTAGTAAAATTGTGATACCATTGTCACCAGGGCTGTTGCTCACCAGTCTTTCTCATTTTGCCCCTCTTTAGGGACATGATTTGACGGTTTTCCTGGCAGATCTGAGACAGGGCCTGCGGTGCAGCCTCTCTGGGGATCCTTCCTTCCTTCCTGCCTCCCTCCCTCCCTCCCTCCCTTCCTTCCTTATTTAATATCTTTATTGGAGTATAATTACTTTACAATGTTGTGTTACTTTCTGCTGTACAACAAAGTAAATCAGCTATACATATACATATATCCCCATATCTCCTCCTTCTTGTGTCTCCCTCCCGCCCTCCCTATCCCACCCCTCTAGGTGGTCACAAAGCACCGAGCTGATCTCCCTGCTCTATGCAGCTGCTTCCCACTAGCCATCCGTTTTACATTTGGTAGTGTATATATGTCAGTGCTACTCTCTCACTTCGTCCCAGCTTCCCCGTCCCCGCTGCGTCCTCAAGTCTGTCCTCTACGTCTGCGTCTTTATTCCTGCCCTGCCACTAGGTTCATCAGTACTGTTTTTTTAGATTCCATATATGTGCATTAGCATCTGATATTTGTTTTTCTCTTTCTAACTTACTTCACTCCGTATGACAGACCCTAGGTCCATCCACCTCATTACAAATAACTCAGTTTCATTCCTTTTTATGGCTGAGTAATATTCCATTGTATATATGTGCCACATCTTCTTTATCCATTCATCTGTTGATGGACACTTAGGTCGCTTCCATGTCCTGGCTATTGTAAATAGAGCTGCAGTGAACATTTTGGTACATGACTGTTTTTGAATTATGTTTTTCTCAGGGTATATGCCCAGTAGTGGGATTGCTGGGTCGTATGGTAGTTCCATTTTTAGTTTTTTAAGGAACCTCCATACTGTTCTCCATAGTGGCTGTATCAATTTACATTCCCACCAACAGTGCAAGCGGGTTCCCTTTTCTCCACCTTCTCTCCAGCATTTATTGTTTGTAGATTTTTGTTGATGGCCATTCTGACCGGTGTGAGATGATATCTCATTGTAGTTTTGATTTGCATTTCTCTAATGATTAATGATGTTGAGCATTCTTTCATCTGTTTGTTGGTAATCTGTATATCTTCTTTGGAGAAATGTCTATTTAGGTGTTCTGCCCATGTTTGGATTGGGTTGTTTGTTTTTTTGATATTGAGCTGCATGAGCTGCTTGTATATTTTTCCTTCCTCATTTAAATGAAAGCAGGGTCAGTTGTCAGTCGGGTCTAGGGTCTCAGGAGAAGGGGCACCTCCCACCAGCTCTCCCGAGGGCTCCTCCAGAGCAGGAAGCTAGAACGTGCTTTCAAAAGGGAAGACTTACCTAAGGAAGGATAAGGGTAAAAACCTACAAGTTTTTGTGATGCATCTATTTTTTTTCCCCATAAAGAAGTAATTTGTTCCACATGTATCGGGTGACTATATGTGCCAAACACTGGACTAGATATCTTAAGATTCCAATATGCTCATTTTCAGCTCACAGTTGAGAAGGTCAGACTGACATGTAAGTTGGAAAAAAACGTGATTAAATGGCTTGCACAATGTTGGAGGTGGGTAGGCAGTGGTGGAGATACACAAAGACAGAACAATCAGTGAAATGACAAAATGTTTCAGCAAATGTTCTCAGTAATGAAAGGAGACTCATTTCTTGAAGGCTCACTTTTACAAGGACACAATGTCTGGTCCCCTTAAAAATCAGTGTCTACTCACTCCTTCATCTTTTTAGTCTTATTTATCAAGCAGTTCATATCTATTGATATATAAATGGTAATCCACATCAATAGCAAACAGTACCATATTGTAATATGTTTCCCCAATCTATCACAGATTTTTCCTTTCCTTACCTTTCTTTCTTCTCTCCTTCCTTTCTTCTCAACCATTAATAACAGTATTTGTAATAAAAGCAAACACATATATAATTTTTACCACGTTATCAGGCATTGTTTCTGTTTATGTGTTTCTGTTTATGTATGTCACAGCTTACATATGTTAACTCATTAATTCTGAAAACAACCCACCAAGGTAGGTAACATTATTACCCCCATTTTGCAAATGGGGAAACTGAGGTTCAGAGAGGTTGAATAGCTTGCCTGAGGTCACACAGCTCTTAAGCAGCAGAGTGGGCATTTGTCCCAGCAGTCCCAGGCAATCTGGCTCTGAGTCTGTTTTAGCCCTAATATTGAATTGCTTCTCCAGCTGAGGGGCTCCATAACCAGACCTGGACACTCCTCCCTCCTTTATCTCATCAGAGCTCTCAAAGATCTTGTCTCTTCTCACCAATTCAAAGCCAATTCAAGGTCAACCACTACAGAATCCATATATTCTCATACAGTCAGCCCTCTGTATCTGTACATTCTGCATCCTTGAATTCAACCAACTACAAATGAAAAATATTTGAAAAAAAATTCCAGAAATTTCCAAAAAGCAAAACTTGAATTTGCCATCCACCAGCAACAATTTACACAGAATTTACATTGCATTATATATTACAAGTAATCTAGAGATGATTTAAACTATATGGGAGGATGTATGTGGATTATATGCAAATCCATTTTATAAATGGGACTTCAGCATCTGTGGATTTTGGTATCCGAAGAGGTCCTGGAACCAATCCTGCTAGGATACTGAGGGACGACTGTATATCCATTTTACTCCAGTTCCATGTCACCAGTGCCTACTACAAATTTCCATTCCACACGCCCCTTAGTTATTAAATGTGAGGCCCCAGAGTTAACCTTGGCTTCTTTTCTTTATCCTCCATATCCTCTCAGATACCCTTCACATCTTCTCATTGCCTCTCCTAGTCAATGCCACCATAGTGGAAGCAGCACAGGTTCCAACAAAGGGTCTGTAACTCTAATGAGTTAATGTTTCCTCCAAGAGGACTGTCTGCTCCCTTCTCACTATCATATCCACCAAGCACTTTGGCCAGGAGGTCGTTCAGACCCTTGGAAAGCCACGGTGAGTGTCCTTCAAGACAGAGGGCTGGTGCCCCCTTTCCCACAGCTCCAGTTCCTCTTCCATTGCCTCAGCTTCTTTATTTTCCAACTGGCTGCTGATTTTTAATTTCCACAACATGCAGTCACTGTGGTTTCAGACATCAACAAAAGGAATACGTCCCAGCTGCTGTAGGAGGTCCCCAACCAGTTCCAAGATTCCTCTGCTACTGTGAAGCCTGTAAGTCTCTAGTAAGTTTCTTCTTTCAGTGCCGTAGCCCTAGCAGAGAAGTCAGCCACAGCCCTTTAGCACTTTCTGAACCGATTGCGGGGTCTCCTTTCAGACACACAGGGAGCTGCCTCCCCACAACAGATAAGCTGTGCCTTCTCTGGCTCCTTAACCTAAAGTCGGAAAACGCCCACCAAACTGCTTAGATCCACACCAGCGTCATGAGCCCTGAGGCAGTAGAACAAGTTGAAAAATGATTTGTGCTGAATATTCATTTGAAATGCAGCCAAGTTGACTTTAGAAAGCCTCACACTTCGTTATTTGATAGCTTCTTCCTGGTTTAGTTGGTAAAATGAGCTCTTTAAGCAGGTAATTCATGATGTTGCACCAGGATATTGAATGAGTCCAAAAAAATTGAAAGGTCATGATAAAGTTTCAAAAGCAAGTTACAAAAGGATGTATAAATATGACACCATTAAAAATTAATTATAAATACAATCAGAAAAAGGCTTTCAGTAGTTACCCCGGGGGGAGGAAGGGGCAGTGGAGATTACAGGTAACTTTGTGTAACTTTTTTTCTTTGTGGTTTTGTTTCTCAAATTTTCTATAATAACCATATATTACCTTTGTAATCCAATTTTTTAACTAATATTATTTAAAATAAAAATTATAACAAAATGAGTCAGTGGTTCCATCCTAAGGAAACCAGAGTTTCTAGCATATCCTGGTATTCTCCAGCTGTGAATTACCGTGTTAAGAAGTTGCTTTAACACTCTGGGCTTTATTTAGTCATCTACTAAATGAGGGGTTGAACTAAGACATCCAAGGCCCCTTCTGATGGTAAACATCTATGATCAAACATTTGGAAAAGTTAGAATATGAAGGACTCTAGGACCACAAGGTATGTGCTAGACTGAAATCCATCTATTTGCTATAGGAGTGTTCTGAGCTCTGTCTTTTTTTTTTTTTTTCTATTAGTAAAATGAGAGGTTTGCATCAGACATCCTCACCAGCCTCTCTCCTCCATGTCTGACATTCTGAGGTCCCGTGGGTCAGACTATGGCTGAGAAATGGTGTTTCACCTGTTAGTGACTCATAGACAAAATGTGCACTCTGTTCTCATGCATGTTGGACAATGAACCAGAGATGCCGAGGCTACCAAAGGTGTGTTATTAAAAGATTGAAAATCCTGTTTCTAACAATCTTTAAGCAGGGCAAAGACAAACACAAGCACATATCTGATCTGAAAGACTGCCTCTCCTCTTTGAAGATTACAGACTTCAGAGACTATGAGTTCCACAGCCTGAAGGTATCTCGTGCATTGTTTTCTGTGTGGCATAGCTTTTTTTGTTTGTTTTAGCCATTATTTTAAGTTGTCAGATTATTGGCTTGTTCATAATAACAGTAAAGTGCAGGAGAGAAGCCCAGGCTTGTTCATAATAACAACAAAGTGCAGGAGAGAAGCCCAGACCTGGGCAGACCGAGGTCTGCTCTCTCTAAAGCAGGGGTCACCAACCCTTCCAGTCCGAGGCCCGTTAGGAACAGGGCCGCACAGCGGGAGGTGAGCGGTGGGCGGGCGGGCGAGCGAGCGAAGCTTCATCTGCCGCTCCCCGTGGCTCGCATTACCGCCTGAACCATCCCCCAACTGGCTCGCATTCCCCGCTGCCTGCCCCATCCGTGGAAAAATTGTCTACCATAAAATCCGTCCCTGGTGCCAGAGAGGTTGGGGACCGCTGCTCTAAAGCACACTGAAAGCTCGGGAAAGTCATTGTACCTTAAGTAAGGTAATGGACGTGAGACCACTTTGTAGACCATGAAGCCCTGTACAAATGTTAATATTTGTTACAACCATTCCCCTCTCTGGGCCTTAGTTTCCTCATTTACAAAACAAGTTGGTTTTGATAAGACAATTTCTGAAGGTCTCTTAAAAACTTTAAGTCTCTTATTTCATGATTCTTCAGTAATTAATTTCAACAAGTTTTACCAGTGGAACCTGGATCAGACTTCCCAGTTCTGGGTTTGGGGTTCTTTTGGTGGGTTGTTTTTTTTTTTTTTTGCCAAAAAACTGAAAAGGACTTATGAAATTCTCAAACATAGTTCAAAACAATATCAATTTGAATTTGTTTTCATTTTAAACTAAAAACAGCATGTCCATCCCATCCATGGGAGGAATTGATATCCCAAAGCCATGCAGAGAGAACTGTGGTTTGGATAACTCTACCCAGGGGGACGCCTGGGGCTTGCAGTGAGAAATTGTGATTTGGGGGATTGCTTGTTCCTGCTGTACTGCAAGTCAAAGGAAGGGTGAACAGGTCAACCCATTGAAATGTTTTGTTCTCTCTTTTCTCCCACGTACAGGATAAGACCTGGAATGAAGTCGTGGAAACACATCAAAAACTTCCTACTAATCAATTAGACTTGAGAAAGCAGCAAGAGGCTGTATGGGAGCTCTTCACAAGTGAATGCACTTATTTCTTGGACCATTTATTAGTTCTTAAGATGGTAATGCTGGCTTTAATTTTTGTAGTAGATGGAAAACATTGGTTCTTTAGGGACTTGTTTCTTTCTTGCATGCTGAAGGAAGGAAGGAAGTATGGGGGGGGCTCCCCTCTTTCAGAGGATCTTAAGGAAATTTTGTTTATTTTTGGTTATCAGCAACTTGGTTTCTCTTTATGCTTTTCTTAAACATAGCGTCTTAGGATTGGGTGAGACCTTCCAGCTCCCCATGTGATGTCTGAATCTCTTCTGCCTGAGTCTCACCCTGTGCTTACCTACTCCTCACGTCAGGGAGCTCACAGCCACCCTCAAGGCAGCCATCCCACTTTCATTCAGCTTCCTCTTTTGGCTCTTATACTCCCTTATGAACAGTGCCAGGCAAATGCTTTTTATCAGCTACGGAGCCACAGATTTCCAGGGCAACCATCCACGTGTAACGCGGGGGTGGGTGGGGAGGGGTGGATTATACAGTGTATTCACGATGTCTGTCCTGTAAATGGTGCTCCTGAGGTTGTACAGTGCAGTAGCCCTGATCTGGGGAGGCTCTGAGCAGAGAATTCCTTATAGAAGAACCACAGGGCAAAGGATGGGAGGGGAGCAAATGCCTTCTAAGACCACAGGGGAGGATGGGCCACATTGCTCCCAAGGTTGCCTCTGCCCATAAGCATTTTTGAATCCTGGCTGCTCCCTTACACAGGAAAAGGCACTGTGTTGGGAGACACGAGTTCAAGTCCTGGATCTGCCTCTGACTTGCCATGTGAACTTAGGAAAGTCTAGTCCTCCATTCCATAAAACAGAAGTTGGCGCGTGCTTTCTGTAAATGTCCAGATAGTAAATATTTTAGGCTTTGCCAGACATGTGGTCTTTATTGCAACTACTCAGCTCCTCCATTGCAGTGCAAAAGAAGCCATAGATAATTTGTAAAGAAATGTGTGTGGCTGTGTCACAGTAACACCTTATTCACAAAAATGGGTAGCAGACCTGATTTATCCCACAGGCTGTCGTTTGACAATTCCTGTTCTAAGCTATAAAAGAGGGATGACAGTGCCATCTCTGACTGTCTCATAGCATCTGATCATTGAGATGATCAGGTTAGTTTCCTTTGAAATCTATCAAGTGCTATACAGGTGTTCTTTTCTGTAAGTAATGTTTATTGTGACAGTCATACTGCTAAGTACTTTAGCAAAATTTAAGCCACAAAGACACTCAGAAAGTTAAAACTTAGAGACTGTATCAGGATACAGAAAACTAGCTTAAGTAAGGATCTTATTGACCCATGTGACTAAAGTCCACAGTTGAGACAGAATTCAAGGTTGGTTTGATCAAGGGGCTCAAAACCAAGGGCAAAATTTCTTTTCGTCCCTCATCCCTGCCTTCCACAATATCAGCGTCATCCTGTGGCTGGCTTCTGTTGTAGTCACAGAATGGCTGCTGTCCTTGAGGCCATGGAGAGAGTGAGAAATAGAAGGGAGAGAGAGAGAGAGAGTCTCTTCTTAGCACTCATAGGCAAAGTCTTGATTGTCATTCTGATTGGACTGGCTTAAGTCACATGCCCACTTCTGAACCAACTACCCGGATAAGGAAGGAAAGTGCTCATTGGCTTAAGATGATCACATTCAAGGTATGAGGAAGAGTAGATGCTGAGGTGAAAACTGGGATGATATTAAGGAAGGGGGGGACACTGAAGCTGAGTGGTACCCAATAGATGTTCACAGCAGAGGACTCACCCTGTGAGTTCTGCTACCTCCCTTGCCCTAATAGACAGCACAGAACTTTCCATCCCACTATAAGCTACATAAGCATTTTAAACTAGCATTTTTCTGCTTAAAAGAAAGCCAATTTGAGTTTATTTTCAAATGCCCCAGTGTATTTAAAGTATATAAGTACCTCTCTTTACACAATCAATATGAATTTCCCAAAGTTGCGTGTAAATTGGAATTTTGTAACTCAAATAATAAATTCACTGAAAGACTCAATGTTTTTCTTAAACGGCAAAAATTTCTATAAAGAAAAGAATCTTATAGCACAAAGATGATTTTTTTCTAAATTTTCCCAATTTATCTGAACTAATGATTTCTGTTTCTTACAATTACATGTTTTAAATGCTTGAATATTGACAGATTTCCAGACAACTGATGCTTCCTGGACTGGGGGAAACTCTAAGTCAGTGGTTCTCAAAGTGTGGTCCCTGGACCAGTAGCATCAGAATCACTTGGGAACTTGTTAGAAACCCATATTCTCAGACCCCATCAGAGACCTACTGAATCCGAAAGACTTGGGGTAGGTCCCGCTAGTCTCCAGTTTAACAAGGCCTCTAGATGATTCTGATGCAAGTTCAAGAACCATTTACTGCATTAATTAAGAAATATGGCAATGGGAATTGGAGAACGCTGGTGGTCTAAAGTCCAGTCTTTTCACACCTACAGTTCTTGAAATATTCGGTCCCTTTGAATGCTTCATCATATTTATACAAAGTATTCCTATTTCAATAAATTGATCTCTCTCTAGTTTATAGCATGAGAGGCAGGTATTCTGCGAGGATCGACTTGCTGTAGTTTTTCTCTTGTAGGAAACCATCAAGTAATGACATAAAGCCTCTCTCAATGTTTTCATTAATATTTAGTGTCTTCATCCAAATCTAAACATCTTACCAGTTATCAGGTATTAACTCATTAGTTCTCTATTTTTAATTTCCTGAAAGTAAAGGACATTTGGGTCTTCGCAGAGAAAGGAATAAATAAGAACTCAGTATGAATGTTGTTTTGGTCTCAAGTAAGTGCTGTTGGCAAGAAGAGAACCTTGGCGATTTCTTTGGCACTGGGAGCAGAGAAAGCCCATCTGAACAGATTATGTTCAACAGGAGTGTTGTTAGGGCTCACAAAGCGGCAGCAGCTTCATACAGAAGAGCACATCTCCCGTATGTTCTGTGGGGGCTTAAATGTCATACGTGTTTAGCACAACTCTTAACGATTGAAAATACTGATCTCCAAGTTGTTTTGTAAAATTATAGTCAGGAGGTTTATGTTTAATGTTCTTGCAAAGGGCAAATATCAAAATTGAAAAACAAAGTAATGTGCATTTTTTTTTAAGATCTTCATGAATACATTAAAATACCTACAGACTCATGAATATCTCCTGGATGTGGATTTATGGAGACTTTTTGCAAACCTGGAGGAGTTAAGTCAGGTGAGCCAAAGTAGGAAGATTCCAGTACCCATATGTTAAAATTCGCCAGAGGACGATGAAAATTCATGCTTAGTCTATTCTTCTGGCTTGTATTCCATATTGGAACATGGAATATGGTTTCTTCCATATTTCATCCCCATTTAATCTTATGGTCGGGAGTTCAGGTTAATAAGGAAACCTACACATCCATTGATGTCTTTCCAATAGATGGCAGTTATTAGTTAGCCTTCAGTAACATTTTTAAAATTCTTCTATGGCTATTTAAGAAAGTAAACATATTGCTCACTTCAGCAGGACATATACTAAAATTGGAGCGATACAAGGATTAGCATGGTTCCTATGCAAGGATGACACAAAAATTTGGGAAATGTTCCATATTTTCTCTAGAATACAAGCTCTGGAACACCTTCTAGAATATGCTCAGGAACCCACCTTGTTCACTGCTGTATCCAGAAGACCTTGAACAGTGCCGAGTACATGGGAGGACTCAATAAGTAATGTTGAATACATGAATTTCCTCAATAAGTGATGTTAAATACAAAAAAAAATCCCTAAGATCTCTGTCATCACCATAAGTGTCTATTCTCAAATGAATGTTCTTTCTCACATATATTATAAATAAATAATATCTTTCCTCTAAAAAAGGAAGTGAGATACCAACAGGAATTCATTTATAAGAAAAACTTATAAGAAAATATATATTGGAAAGTAGAGGAAAATAGATCTTTGAATTTTGCCAGGAGATAAATTTGAAATGGAAAACATCTGTAAGAATGACATTTGAAGTTCATCAGATTTTTATTTCTTACCCCTGGAAGTGTACCTACTCTTGTTTTCTTTCTCTCTGGCCCTAGACAAGCTTTGGTTTTGTGAACAGTCTTTTCCACATCTTCAAGGACTACGTCGACACTTCTGAGACTTTACCATCGTTGGATTTCATTTCCGTGCTCACAAAGGTAAAATCCTTCTGAGAGATCTCAGCTTCTATGTGATAAATTCACCTACCTCTCAGGATAGTCGTTTATATCTCCTTGATCATTGTTATTGTTGTTCCTGGGAAGGTTCCACCTGCACCCTCCCACAAGGGAACTATCCCTTTTCCCACCAATCAACATTTTCAGAAATAACTTGCAGATTCTGTTTCTCCATTGTCATCTCTCCTGTGTGGGTTTTATTAAGACAAAAATCTGCATGCATGGAAAAGCCATTTCCAAGTCTGGTTTTCAAATGACTTCAATTTAAAGCTGTATTCATGGCAGTAGTTTGTGCAGGCTAATTACATGGTTCAGTTGTTCTTCTAACAGAAGTGCCAGGCTCTCTGAAAGGAACAAAATAAACCTTCAGATCCATTAACACCCTTAATAAGACTTCTGTGTGTGAAAGGAGGAGAAAAGAGGAAAACTTGTACCCGTGGTCTGATAAATGCTATTTTTTTTCTTAAGTAGGTATTTGAACCTCTTCCCCTACTTTGAGCTTTTTAATTCAGTCCCTATCTATCCTCATTTAGCAAGATTTAAATTGTTACAGTCTACTTAAAAAAACATAGATTGAGGTTTATTGAGCACTTACTAAGTACTTATGTGTGGGACTGATAACCTGTGCACAGTAATGTGCAGAATTATGTGCATATCCCCTGCTTTGGGGGAGTTTTCAGTCTCGCGGGGAAGAAATTAATCCAATGATGACACTAATGATTATATAATCAAATTGAGATCAATGCTGGGGAAAAAAGGAACATAGATATTATGAAGGAAAACTTCTAGGTTGGGGCAGATGGTGAAGTAGTTACAGACAGGAAACTCTTCCTGGGACGATGATGCTTGAGGTGAGATATGAAGAAGAAGGACAGTTTAACAAGGCAAAACAAGCAAAAATTAGGTATAAAGTGGGGAGATCTTTAAGTGACCTTCGAAAGCAGATTAGAATAAGAAAAGCTTTGAAAAACGAGAAAGAATGTAAAGTGTTGGGAATTACCTAAAATCTCAGACTCTCTCAATTCCTTTAGAGTCAGAAATTATCTTTTTTTTAGGACCATCACATGCTACACATTTTTTGTTTTTGTTAGACAAAGGGGCAGAGCCCTTAGTAAGTTACATAATGGACATGAATATTTGGATGTGCATTGGTTCAAGGTCTGAAGTCCCCCTGGTTTTCTTGATAATTTCTTTACTCCATCAAAGGCTAGGACAGCTGACGGGCTTGGCTCCACTTGGCTCTATCCATCTCCTTGGATCAGTGGACTAGCCTGGTCATCCTCTTCTCATGGTAATGGGTGGGAGCACAGAAGAGCATAAACACCCATTATATTGGGTGTTTCATTTTGTGGCTCTTGCTTGGGACATAGAAGCTGGGGGCAAACATATCCGGGAATACTCATCTAAAGGCTGACATCTTGCTTGGGACATTAGCACCAAGACCTGGCATCCTAGAATTTATTTTTAATGTAGTCTTTAGTAAATAGTCTGGAGAAATATCAACTTCTCATCAAAACACGTAAGTTGTCTTAGTCTGCTCAGGCTGCTGTAAGGAAGTGCCACAGACTGGGTAGCTTATAAGCAACAGATATCGATTTCTCACAGTTCTGGAGGGTGGAAGTCTGAGATCAGGGTGGTGCCCAGGTCATGTGAGGGCGCTCTTCCAGTCAAAGACCTCTTACTGTATCCTTTGCATAGCGGAAGGGGCTGGACAGCTCTCTGGAGCCTATTTTACAAGGGGATTAATCTCACTTATGGGGGCTCCACCTTTATGACCTAATCATCTCCTAAAGGGCCCACCTCCTAATACTGTCACATTGAGGGTTAGGATTCAACATGTGAATTTGAGGGGAACACACATATTCAGACTATAGCATAAGTGTACTTACAGCCTACTAAAGCATAGACTCTTTGCTGAAAGTCAATAATAATACCCACATATGAATGCTTCCTGTTACGTTACAGATGTGTAAAGATGGGCTATAAAAGTTTCTCCTAAATTTAAAAAGGCCTACATGAGTCAGGTTAATTTCAGTTATACCACAGGAACAAACTCCAAATCTCAGTGGCTTGGTTTTATATCTCACTTATGCTCTGCTCCTACTTTGTCCTCGCTCTGGGACCCCTGCTGAGGGAGCACCCACAACCTGGAATGTTACCAGTCTCAAGGGCAAAGACGTAAGAGACTGAGGCAGAGCCCTCACTGACTCTTCAAGTTTCTGGCATGTCTGTTCACATTTCATCGGCCTAAGAAAGTCACATGGCCAAGCTTACCCTCAGTGGAGTGGGCATATATATTCCTCCCCAGGAAAGGGAACTAGATGAGCAGTGATAACAGTCTACCACGGTGTCTCGCAAGAAGCTCACCAGTGGAAGATTGGGACGTTTGTTATCCACACAAAAGCCATCTGAGAAGTCGCTGATAAGGAAGATGAGGCTTGGAGAAGTTAAATCACTTGGCCAAGTTCACATAGCCAGTGGGTTGTAGAGCTGCATTTTTAAGCCTGACTGTTTATGGTCTTCACAGCAGCCTCCTCGTAATGGCCTTTCTCAAGCATCTCAAGGTGACCTGTGAGAAGACCTTCTCTTTATTTCCAAGCCCCCAGCTATCACCAACCCCCCAGGAAAAAATTAATTCACATTATCAGCTTTCAAATTACTTCTTCTTGAAGGCAGAACTTGACATTTCCCCCCATAGCGTTTTGTCCTCTGAGGTCCTATAGCAAAATATTTTTCTAGGTTTTTGTTATCTCTGCCTTTACTACTGTCACTTCCTTTACTGGCCTGTTAGGCTTGGTCTGCTGTCTCTACTCACTGCGGTTATAATGTTACCAGCAAGTGTGTCTTCCTTCTCCCATTCACCACATTATGACACTATTGGAAATTCCCTAATGGGACCCATTACTCATTATACTAATTAATAAACCTATCAAGGAGCACATAGGCTTAGCAATGTGGTAGGCACTATGGATTCCTAAAGAGAGCGTCTGCCAGTAAGGAGCCAGAAGCACTGGTGAAGAGAAAAGAATAACTGTCATTCCCGAGACAGACACTTAACTGAGATGGTGGCACATTGTGCAGTGTGCCCAGTTTGACCATTATACATATGAATGTATACGTACGAATTGGCCACTTGCCTCATTTTAAAATAAATTTGACATGGCTTACGAATGTGTAGTCCTTATAGCAAGTTTAAGACATTACATAAGCATAATGAAGAAAGAACACAAGTGTTAGCTTGGGTAAGACTAGCACATAAAACGCACGCTACGAAACTACATTTAGGAGAGGTGCCCCAAATCTGACTCTATTTTTAGAAGCTGGGAGGAGAATTCAGTATGCGGATATTTTTGAGGAAGATTTAGTGAAAAGTCAGATGTTGTTACTTTAATCACTTACTACGAACACAAGCTTGACATCAACAACATGAGCAGTGAAATCAAAGGCGGTGTTTGTCATCAGGTTCCATGCAGTGTGTGTAGGCCTCAACAAAGCATAAGTGCAAGTAAAGGGTGAATTAAATCAAGATGTCCTAAACAGAATTTTCTTTATGGGCAAAAAAAAAAAAAAAAAAGGCAACTTATTGAGGACTTAACTGTTTATTATGGGGATATCGGGGTTTTTTTAAACAATGTTTATTTTGAACTGTTACTATCCATGCAGTCATAGCTCCTACTTGATAATGGTGCCTCCTCCACTTTCCCTGTTCTAGTTGCTGATAAAAGTGAAGAGAAAGAGAAAGTCTGTCTGTGCTCTCTTTGCTTCCATTCATTCTCCTTCTGCCCTTCTCCTCTTGCAGTATTTCCAAGGAAGCTTGTGTCAGAGCCACCAGACCTACTGCCTGAATTACTCAGCTGCTGTCTTTTATCTTGAGAGTCTGAGGCAGAGAGAGGACTTCGGAATTTATTTAAAAGTAAAGTACCAGTTTCTTTTCTTTTATATTTTTCCTGAAACTCTTTGGATATAACAGGTACTAGGGATTATTAGACCCAAATTAAATGGGAAAGAAGGAAAATAAATGATCAACCATACATTTTAACTACAAACCTGCTTTCCTTATAAAGACATCATTCTCTGCACACTTAGGATTTTAAATGGTGCACTTCTGGAAACACTGATCATCTAATGTCCCTCCTGAGATTTCAGCTGGAGCTTTACAGTGCTTTATTTGTTCATTTGTTTGTTTTTGGAAGGAATTGGTGAGAAAACTAGAGTAGGAACTGAGGCTTTGTTTGTGACTAGAGGTTTGGCTCTTGCAGGATTTGGCACCAGCAAGGTCCTGTTGCACAAAAGCTGTGCGCACCATTTACCTTGTATTCTGTGTGAATGGTGCTTCCTGGAGGACGTCAAAGCACACAGTGTAAACACTGCCCCTGAAGTTGTTCAGCATGGTGGCTATGGGTCCCAAAGTGTTATTAGAACAAGGAATCTCTGCTACGGACCTTCAGTGTTTGCTGATAAGCAAAACCGAAAAGAATTTTCCTTGACTTCCCTACTTCCTTTAACCCCTTTTGACATGTCTTTAGTCTGAACTGTACCTTTCAGCCTTTCAGTATTATGCCAGAGCCCTTTTCATGACCCAAGAAAATGGTCCAAGCCTTTCCAGAAAACCAGCTCTTCCCTGCAGCTGCAGGAAGCACCTGCCAGAGCATCACCTCAGAGCTGTGGGAGGAAAGGCCACCACACACAGTTTCCAACAACTTAGCTGTGAATCGGTGCATCTTTGCCATGGCCAGGGTGTGCCAGGAAACCTGGGCGAGGTATGAATGACCTTGGAAAGAGACTTGGCTCTATTTTTGTAGCTTCAGCCTTTCAGTGTTTTCTTTGCTACTCAAACCCAAACCTGAAAGCTCATTAGATTTCCAGGGTATGAATAATGTTGTTGCAGAAGTTTTCCCTGGAAGCTTATGGATGAGACCCTCGCCAAGCCCCCAAACTAGGGAGAATCCAGGTTCATTCCTCTCCCTTCCATGCTAAGGCAGAGAATAATTTAACAAGGCTCAGACATTGTTTTCAAGTAACTGTGGAAAATCCCATAACAACTGTGACACAGAAGTTTATGTTTGTATATAAAATATATACAGCATCCAAAGATATTTAGGGAAAAGAATGGAGGATGCACTGTTGTAATGATGACATATGATACTTTTATAATGCATAATGCTTTGCCAAGCACTTTCTCAAACAACTTTTTTTTTTTAAATTTATTTTATTTATTTATTTTTGGCTGTGTTAGGTTTTCGTTGCTGCATGCGGGCTTTCTCTAGTTGCAGCGAGCAGGGGCTACTCTTCATTGCAGTGCACGTGCTTCTCATTGTGGTGGCTTCTCTTATTGCAGAGCATGGCTCTAGGCTCACGGGCTTCAGTAGTTGTGGCACGAGGGATCAGTAGTTGTGGCTCGCGGGCTCTAGAGGGCAGTCCCAGTAGTTGTGGCACACGGGCTTAGTTGCTCCGCGGCATGTGGGATCTTCCCGGACCAGGGCTCGAACCCGTGTTCCCTGTATTGGCAGGCAGATTCTCAACCACTGCACCACCAGGGAAGCCCTATACTATTTTAATGACTGTAGCTTTGTAGTATAGTCTGAAGTCAGGGAGTCTGGTTCCTCCAGCTCCATTTTTCTTTCTCAAGATTGCTTTGGCTATTTGGGGTCTTTTGTATCTCCATACAAATTTTAAGATGATTTGTTCTAGCTCCGTAAAAAATGCCATTGGTAATTTGATAGGGATTGCATTGAATCTGTAGATTGCTTTGGGTAGTATACTCATTTTCACAATGTTGATTCTTCCAATCCAAGAACATGGTATATCTCTCCATCTGTTGGTATCATCTTTAATTTCTTTCATCAGTGTCTTATAGTTTTCTGCATACAGGTCTTTTGTCTCCCTAGGTAGGTTTATTCCTAGGTAGTTTATTCTTTTTGTTGTAATGGTAAATGGAAGTGTTTCCATAATTTCTCTTTCAGATTTTTCATCATTAGTGTATAGGAATGCAAGAGATTTCTGTGCATTAATTTTGTATCCTGCTACTTTACCAAATTCATTGATTAGCTCTAGGAGTTTTCTGGTAGCATCTTTAGGATTCTCTATGTATAGTATCATGTCATCTGCAAACAGTGACAGCTTTACTTCTTCTTTTCCGATTTGGATTCCTTTTATTTCTTTGTCTTCTCTGATTGCTGTGGCTAACACTTCCAAAACTATGCTGAATAATAGTGGTGAGAGTGGGCAACCTTGTCTTGTTCCTGATCTTAGTGGAAATGGTTTCAGTTTTTCACCATTGAGGACAATGTTGGCTGTGGGTTTGTCATATATGGCCTTTATTATGTTGAGGAAAGTTCCCTCTATGCCTACTTTCTGGAGGGTTTTTATCATAAATGGGTGTTGAATTTTGTTGAAAGCTTTCTCTGCATCTATTGAGATGATCATATGGTTTTTCTCCTTCAATTTGTTAATATGGTGTATCACATTGATTGATTTGCGTATGTTGAAGAATCCTTGCATTCCTGGGATAAACCCCACTTGATCATGGTGTATGATCCTTTTAATGTGCTGTTGGATTCTGTTTGCTAGTATTTTGTTGAGGATTTTTGCATCTATGTTCATCAGTGATATTGGCCTGTAGTTTTCTTTCTTTGTGACATCTTTGTCTGGTTTTGGTATCAGGGTGATGGTGGCCTCGTAGAATGAGTTTGGGAGTGTTCCTCCCTCTGCAATATTTTGGAAGAGTTTGAGAAGGATAGGTGTTAGCTCTTCTCTAAATGTTTGATAGAATTCACCTGTGAAGCCATCTGGTCCTGGGCTTTTGTTTGTTGGAAGGTTTTTAATCACAGTTTCAATTTCAGTGCTTGTGATTGGTCTGTTCATATTTTCTATTTCTTCCTGGTTCAGTCTTGGCAGGTTGTGCATTTCTAAGAATCTGTCCATTTCTTCCAGGTTGTCCATTTTATTGGCATAGAGTTGCTTGTAGTAATCTCTCCTGATCGTTTGTATTTCTGCAGTGTCAGTGGTTACTTCTCCTTTTTCATTTCTAATTCTATTGATCTGAGTCTTCTCCCTTTTTCTCTTGATTAGTCTGGCTAATGGTTTATCAATTTTGTTTATCTTCTCAAAGAACTAGCTTTTAGTTTCATTGATTTTTGCTATTGTTTCCTTCATTTCTTTTTCATTTATTTCTGACCTGATCTTTATAATTTCTTTCCTTCTGCTAGCTTTGGGGTTTTTTTGTTCTTCTTTCTCTAATTGCTTTAGGTGCAAGGTTAGGTTGTTTATTCGAGATGTTTCCTGTTTCTTGAGGTAGGCTTGTATTGCTATCAACTTCCCTCTTAGCACTGCTCTTGCTGCGTCCCATAGGTTTTGGGTCGTTGTATCTCCATTGTCATTTGTTTCTAGGTATTTTTTGATTTCCCCTTTGATTTCTTCAGTGATCACTTCGTTATTAAGTAGTGTATTGTGTAGCCTCCATGTGTTTGTATTTTTTACACATCTTTTCCGGTAATTGATATCTAGTCTCATAGCGTTGTGGTCGGAAAAGATACTTGATACGATTTCAATTTTCTTAAATTTACCAAGGCTTGATTTGTGACCCAAGATATGATCTATCCTGGAGAATGTTCCATGAGCACTTGAGAAAAATGTGTATTCTGTTGTTTTTGGGTGGAATGTCCTATAAATATCAATTAAGTGCATCTTGTTTAATGTATCATTTAAAGCTTGTGTTTCCTTATTTATTTTCATTTTGGATGATCTGTCCACTGGTGAAAGTGGGGTGTTAAAATCCCCTACTATGATTGTGTTGCTGTCGATTTCCCCTTTTATGGCTGTTAGTATTTGCCTTATGTATTGAGGTGCTCCTATGTTGGGTGCATAAATATTTACAATTGTTATACCTTCCTCTTGGATCGATCCCTTGATCATTATATAGTGTCCTTCTTTGTCTCTTGTAATAGTCTTTATTTTAAAGTCTATTTTGTCTGATATGAGAATTGCTACTCCAGCTTTCTTTTGATTTCCATTTGCATGGAATATCTTTTTCCATCCCCTCACTTTCAGTCTGTATGTGTCTCTAGGTCTGAAGTGGGTCTCTTGTAGACAGCATATATATGGGTCTTGTTTTTGTATCCATTCAGCCAGTCTGTGTCTTTTGGTGGGAGCATTTAATCCATTTACATTCAAGGTAATTATCGATATGTATGTTCCTATTCCCATTTTCTTAAATGTTTTGGGTTTGTTATTGTAGGTGTTTTCCTTCTCTTGTGTTTCTTGCCTAGAGAAGTTCCTTTAGCATTTGTTGTAAAGCTGGTTTGGTGGTGCTGAACTCTCTTAGCTTTTGCTTGTCTGTAAAGGTTTTAATTTCTCCATCGAATCTGAATGAGATCCTTGCTGGGTAGAGTAATCTTGGTTGTAGGCTTTTCTCCTTCATGACTTTAAGTATATCCTGCCACTCCCTTCTGGCTTGCAGAGTTTCTGCTGAAAGATCAGATGTTAACCTTATGGGGATTCCCTTGTGTGTTATTTGTTGTTTTTCCCTTGCTGCCTTTAATATGTTTTCCTTATATTTAATTTTTGACAGTTTGATTAATATGTGTCCTGGCGTGTTTCTCCTTGGGTTTATCCTGTATGGGACTCTCTGTGCTTCCAGGACTTGATTAACTATTTCCTTTCCCATATTAGGGAAGTTTTCAACTATAGTCTCTTCAAATATTTTCTCAGTCCCTTTCTTTTTCTCTTTTTCTTCTGGGACCCCTATAATTCGAATGTTGGTGCGTTTAATGTTGTCCCAGAGGTCTCTGAGACTGTCCTCAGTTCTTTTCATTCTTTTTTCTTTATCCTGCTCTGCAGTAGTTATTTCCACCATTTTATCTTCCAGGTCACTTATCCTTTCTTCTGCCTCAGTTATTTTGCTATTGATCCCATCTAGAGTATTTTTAATTTCATTTATTGTGTTTTTCATCATTGCTTGGTTCCTCTTTAGTTCTTCTACATCCTTGTTAAGTGTTTCTTGCATTTTGTCTATTCTATTTCCAAGATTTTGGATCATCCTTACTATCATTATTCTGAATTCTTTTTCAGGTAGACTACCTATTTCCTCTTCATTTGTTAAGTCTGGTGTGTTTTGACCCTGCTCCTTCATCTGCTGTGTGTTTTTCTGTCGTCTCATTTTGCTTATCTTACTGTGTTTGGGGTCTCCTTTTCACAGGCTGCAGGTTCGTAGTTCCTGTTGTTTTTGGTATCTGTCCCCAGTGGCTAAGGTTGGTTCAGTGGGTTGTGTAGGCTTCCTGGTGGAGGGAACTAGTGCCTGTGTTCTGGTGGATGAGGCTGGATCTTGTCTTTCTGGTGGGCACGTCCACGTCTGGTGGTGTATTTTGGGGTGTCTGTGGCCTTATTATGATTTTAGGCCGCCTCTCTGCTAATGGATGGGGCTGTGTTCCTGTCTTGCTAGTTGTTTGGCATGTTGTTTGGGTGTCCAGCACTGTAGCTTGCTGGTCGTTGAGTGAAGCTGGGTCTTGATGTTGAGATGGAGATCTCTGAGAGATTTTTGCCGTTTGGTATTACGTGGAGCTGGGAGGTCTCTTGTGGACCAGTGTCCTGAAGTTGGCTCTCCCACCTCAGAGGCACGGCCCTGATGCCTGGCTGGAGCACCAAGAGCCTTTCGTCCACACGGCTCAGAGTAAAAGGGAGAAAAAATAGAAAGAAAGAAAGAAAGAAAGAGGCTATAATATAGTGAAGTAAAATAAAGCTATTATAAAGCAAAGCTATACAGACAAAATCTCACCCAGAAGCATATACATATACACTCACAAAAAAAAGGAAAAGGGGAAAAATTAATATATCCTGCTCCCAAAGTCCACCTCCTGAATTTGGGATGATTCGTTGTCTATTCAGGTATTCAACAGATGCAGGCACATCAAGTTGTTTGTGGAGTTTTAATCCGCTGCTTCTGAGGCTGCTGGGAGCGATTTCCCCTTCTCTTCTCTGTTCGCACAGCTCCTGGGGTTCAGCTTTGGATTTGGACCCGCCTCTGCATGTAGGTCGCCTGAGGGCGTCTATTCCCCGCCCAGACAGGACGGGGTTAAAGGAGCAGCTGCTTCGGGGGCTCTGGCTCACCCAGGCCGCGGGGAGGGAAGGGTACAGAGGAGGCGGGGCGAGCCTGCGGCGGCAGAGGCCGGCGTGACGTTGCACCAGCCTGAGGCGTGCAGTGTGTTCTACCGGGGAAGTTGTCCCCAGATCACGGGACCCTGGCAGTGGCGGGCTGCACAGGCTACCGGGAGGGGCGGTGTGGAGAGTGACCTGTGCTCGCACACAGGCTTTTTGGAGGCGGCAGCAGCAGCCCCAGCGTCTCACGCCCGTCTCTGGGGTCCACGCTGATTGCCGCGGCTCGCGCCCGTCTCTGGAGTTCGTTTAGGCGGCGCTCTGAATCCCCTCTCCTTGCGCGCCGCGAAACAAAGAGGCAAGAAAAAGTCTCTTGCCTCTTCGGCAGCTGCAGACTTTTTCCCGGTCTCCCTCCCAGCCAGCTGTGGTGCGCTAACCCCTTCAGGCTGTGTTCACGCCGCCAACCCCAGTCCTCTCCCTGCGATCATACCGAAGCCCGAGCCTCAGCTCCCAGCCCCGCCCGCCCCTGCGGGTGAGCAGACAAGCATCTCGGGCTGGTGAGTGCTGCTCGGCGCCGAGCCTCTGTGCGGGAGTCTCTCCGTTTTTTCCTCTGCGCCCCTGTCGCTGTGGGGTCTGCGCTGATAGCCGTGGCTCGCGCCCGCCTCTGGGGTCCGTGCTGATAGCCGCGGCTCGCGCCCGTCTCTGGAGTTCGTTTAGGCGGCGCTCTGAATCCCCTCTCCTCGCGCACCAGGAAACAAAGAGGGAAGAAAAAGTCTCTTGCCTCTTCGGCAGCTGCAGACTTTTTCCCCGGACTCCCTCCCGGCTAGCTGTGGTGCACTAACCCCTTCAGGCTGTGTTCACGCCGCCAACCCCAGTCCTCTCCCTGCGATCATACCGAAGCCCGAGCCTCAGCTCCCAGCCGCCGACCGCCCTGGCGGGTGAGCAGACAAGCCTCTCGGGCTGGTGAGTGCTGCTCGGCACCGCTCCTCCGTGCGGGAACCTCTCCGCTTTGCCCTCCGCACCCCATTGGCTGCGCTCTCCTCTGTGGCTCCGAAGCTTCCCCCCTCTGCCACCCGCAGTCTCCGCCCGCGAAGGGGCTTCCTAGTGCGTGGAAATCTTTCCTCCTTCACAGCTCCCTCCCACTGGTGCAGGTGCCGTCCCTATTCTTTTGTCTCTGTTATTTCTTTTTTCTTTTGCCCTACCCAAGTATGGGGGGAGTTTCTTGCCTTTTTGGAGGTCGGACATTTTCTGCCAGCGTTCAGTGGGTGTTCTGTAGGAGCAGTTCCACGTGTAGATGTATTTCTACTGTATCTGTGGGAAGGAAGGTGATCTCCGCGTCTTACTCTTCCGCCATCTTCTCTCCTCCCCTCTTTCATTTCTTATTTCGTTTATTTGGGTACTCTCTTTTCTTCTCTCTTTTTTTTTTTCCCTGCATGTTTTTGTGGTCTCATTCATTGATGCCTTCTGTTTGCAGTGCCCAGTCAAAGCCTTGGTAGTACAGAGATAGACAAGGATAGCGAAATGTTTAAAAGTGCAAGTTGTGAAGTGAGAACGTCAGACACTCAAAGTCAGACAAAATCACTGACCCACCACTTATGGACTGTGTGACTTTGAGCAAATTACCCAACCTCTCTGAGTCCAATTTAATGGATTATCCTACTTTTCCTCACTGATTTTTTTTTAACATCTTTATTGGAGTATAATTGCTTTACAATGGTGTGTTAGTTTCTGCTTTATAACAA
Source organism: Balaenoptera borealis (assembly GCF_965194805.1). Lineage (NCBI taxonomy): Eukaryota > Metazoa > Chordata > Mammalia > Artiodactyla > Balaenopteridae > Balaenoptera > Balaenoptera borealis. The sequence continues at coordinate 78,810,462 of NC_138870.1, forward strand.
AGTGAATCAGTTATACATATACATATGTTCCCATATCTCTTCCCTCTTGCATCTCCCTCCCTCCCACCCCTCTAGGTGGTCACAAAGCACCGAGCTGATCTCCCTGTACTATGCGGCTGCTTCCCACTAGCTATCTATTTTACATTTGGTAGTGTATATATGTCCATGCCACTCTCTCACCCTGTCACATCTTACCCCTCCCCCTCTCCATATCCTCACGTCCCTTCTCTACTAGGTCTGCGTCTTTACTCCCATCTTGCCACTAGGTTTTTCATGACCTTTTTTTTTTTTTTTTCCCTTAGATTCCATATATATGTGTTAGCATACTGTATTTGTTTTTCTCTTTCTGGCTTACTTCACTCTGTATGACAGACTCTAACTCCATCCACCTCACTACAAATACCTCCATTTCGTTTCTTTTTATGGCTGAGTAATATTCCTTTGTATGTATGTGCCACATCTTCTTTGTCCATTCATGTGTCGATGGACACTTAGGTTGCTTCCATGTCCTGGTTGTTGGAAAGAGAGCTGCAATGAACATTGTGGTACATGACTCTTTTTGAATCATGGTTTTCTCAGGGTGTATGCCCAGTAGTGGGATTGCAGGGTCATATGGTAGTTCTATTTTTAGTTTTTTAAGGAACCTCCATACTGTTCTCCATAGTGGCTGTATCAATTTACATTCCCACCAACAGTGCAAGAGTGTTCCCTTTTCTCCACACCCTCTCCAGCATTTATTGTTTCTAGATTTTTTGATGATGGCCATTCTGACCGGTGTGAGATGATATCTCATTGTAGTTTTGATTTGCATTTCTCTAATGATTAATGATGTTGAGCATTCTTTCATGTGTCTGTTGGCAATCTGTATATCTTCTTTGGAGAAATGTCTGTTCAGGTCTTCTGCCCATTTTTGGATTCGGTTGTTTGTTTCTTTGAAATTGAGCTGCATGAGCTGCTTGTAAATTTTGGAGATTAATCCTTTGTCAGTTGCTTCATTTGCAAATATTTTCTCCCATTCTGAGGGTTGTCTTTTGGTCTTGTTTATGGTTTCCTATGCTGTGCAAAAGCTTTTAAGTTTCATTAGGTCCCATTTGTTTATTTGTGTTTTTATTTCCATTTTTCTAGGATGTGGGTCAAAAAGGATCTTGCTGTGACTTATGTCATAGACTGTTCTGCCTATGTTTTCCTCTAAGAGTTTGATAGTGTCTGGCCTTACATTTACGTCTTTAATCCATTTTGAGTTTATTTTTGTGTATGGTATTAGGGAGTGTTCTAATTTCATACTTTTACATGAACCTGTCCAGTTTTCCCAGCACCACTTATTGAAGAGGCTGTCTTTTCTCCACTGTATAAGCTTGCCTCCTTTATCAAAGATAAGGTGACCATATGTGCGTGGGTTTATCTCTGGGCTTTCTATCCTTTTCCATTGATCTATGTTTCTGTTTTTGTGCCAGTACCAAACTGTCTTGATTACTGTAGCTTTGTAATATAGTCTGAAGTCAGGGAGCCTGATTCCTCCAGCTCCATTTTTCGTTCTCAAGATTACTTTGGCTATTCAGGGTCTTTTGTGTTTCCATACAAATTGTGAAATTTTTTGTTCTAGGTCTGTGAAAAATGCCAGTGGTAGTTTGATAGGGATTGCATTGAATCTGTAGATTGCTTTGGGTAGTAGAGTCATTTTCACAATGTTGATTCTTCCAATCCAAGAACATGGTACATCTCTCCATCTATTTGTATCATCTTTAATTTCTTTCATCAGTGTCTTATAATTTTCTGCATACAGGTCTTTTGTCTCCTTAGGTAGGTTTATTCCTAGATATTTAATTCTTTTTGTTGCAGTGGTAAACGGGAGTGTTTTCTTAATTTCACTTTCAGATTTCTCCTCATTAGTGTACAGGAATGCAAGAGATTTCTGTGCATTAATTTGTATCCTGCTACTTTACCAAATTCATTGATTAGCTCTAGGAGTTTTCTGGTAGCATCTTTAGGATTCTCTATGTATAGTATCATGTCATCTGCAAACAGTGACAGCTTTACTTCTTCTTTTCCAGTTTGGATTCCTTTTATTTCTTTGTCTTCTCTGATTGCTGTGGCTAAAACTTCCAAAACTATGCTGAATAATAGTGGTGAGAGTGGGCAACCTTGTCTTGTTCCTGATCTTAGTGGAAATGGTTTCAGTTTTTCACCATTGAGGACAATGTTGACTGTGGGTTTGTCATATATGGCCTTTATTATGTCTCTATGCCTACTTTCTGCAGGGCTTTTATCATAAATGGGTGTTGAATTTTGTCGAAAGCTTTCTCTGCATCTATTGAGATGATCACATGGTTTTTCTCCTTCAATTTGTTAATATGATGTATCACGTTGATTGATTTGCGTATATTGAAGAATCCTTGCATTCCTGGAATAAACCCCACTTGATCATGGTGTATGATCCTTTTAATGTGCTGTTGGATTCTGTTTGCTAGTATTTTGTTGAGGATTTTTGCATCTGTGTTCATCAGTTATATTGGCCTGTAGTTTTCTTTCTTTGTGACATCTTTGTCTGGTTTTGGTATCAGGGTGATGGTGGCCTCGTAGAATGAGTTGAGGAGTGTTCCTTCCTCTGCAATATTTTGGAAGAGTTTGAGAAGGATAGGTGTTAGCTCTTCTGTAAATGTTTGACAGAATTCGCCTGTGAAGCCATCTGGTCCTGGGCTTTTGTTTGTTGGAAGATTTTTAATCACAATTTCAATTTCAGTGCTTGTGATTGGTCTGTTCATATTTTCTATTTCTTCCTGGTTCAGTTTTGGCAGGTTGTGCATTTCTAAGAATTTATCCATTTCTTCCAGGTTGTCCATTTTATTGGCATAGAGTTGCTTGTAGTAACCTCTCCTGATCGTTTGTATTTCTGCAGTGTCAGTTGTTACTTCTCCTTTTTCATTTCTAATTCTATTGATTTGAGTCGTCTCCCTTTTTTCTTGATGAGTCTGGCTAATGGTTTATCAATTTTGTTTATCTTCTCAAAGAACCAGCTTTTAGTTTTATTGATCTTTGCTATAGTTTCCTTCATTTCTTTTTCATTTATTTCTGATCTGATCTTTATGATTTCTTTCCTTTTGCTAGCTTTGGGGTTTTTTTGTTCTTCTTTCTCTAATTGCTTTAGGTGCAAGGTTAGGTTGTTTTTTCGAGATGTTTCCTGTTTCTTGATGTAGGCTTGTATTGCTATAAACTTCCCTCTTAGAACTGCTTTTGCTGCATCCCATAGGTTTTGGGTCGTCGTGTCTCCATTGTCATTTGTTTCTAGTTATTTTTTGATTTCCTCTTTGATTTCTTCAGTGATCACTTCATTATTAAGTAGTGTATTGTGTAGCCTCCATGTGTTTGTATTTTTTTACAGATCTTTTCCTGTAATTGATATCTAGTCTCATAGCGCTGTGGTCGGAAAAGATACTTGATACGATTTCAATTTTCTTAAATTTACCAAGGTTTGATTTGTGACCCAAGATATGATCTATCCTGGAGAATGTTCCATGCGCACTTGAGAAAAATGTGTATTCTGTTGTTTTTGGGTGGAATGTCCTATAAATATCAATTAAGTCCATCTTGTTTAATGTATCATTTAAAGCTTGTGTTTCCTTATTTATTTTCATTTTGGATGATCTGTCCATTGGTGAAAGTGGGGTGTTAAAGTCCCCTACTATGATTGTGTTGCTGTCGATTTCCCCTTTTATGGCTGTTAGTATTTGCCTTATGTATTCAGGTGCTTCTATGTTGGGTGCATAAATATTTACAATTGTTATACCTTCTTCTTGGATCGATCCCTTGATCATTATATAGTGTCCTTCTTTGTCTCTTGTAATAGTTTTTATTTTAAAGTCTATTTTGTCTGGTATGAGAATTGCTACTCCAGCTTTCTTTTGATTTCCATTTGCATGGAATATCTTTTTCCATCCCCTCACTTTCAGTCTGTATGTGTCTCTAGGTCTGAAGTGGGTCTCTTGTAGACAGCATATATATGGGTCTTGTTTTTGTATCCATTCAGCCAGCCTGTGTCTTTTGGTGGGAGCATTTAATCCATTTACATTCAAGGTAATTATTGATATGTATGTTCCTATTCCCATTTTCTTAAATGTTTTGGGTTTGTTATTGTAGGTGTTTTCCTTCTCTTGTGTTTCTTGCCTAGAGAAGTTCCTTTAGCATTTGTTGTAAAGCTGGTTTGGTGGTGCTGAACTCTCTTAGCTTTTGCTTGTCTGTAAAGGTTTTTAATTTCTCCATCAAATCTGAATGAGATCCTTGCTGGGTAGAGTAATCTTGGTTGTAGGTTTTTCTCCTTCATGACTTTAAGTATATCCTGCCACTCCCTTCTGGCTTGCAGAGTTTCTGCTGAAAGATCAGCTGTTAACCTTATGGGGATTTCCTTGTGTGTTATTTGTTGTTTCTCCCTTGCTGCTTTTAATATTTTTTCATTGTATTCAATTTTTGATAGTTTGATTAACATGTGTCTTGGCATGTTTCTTCTTGGGTTTATCCTGTATGGGACTCTCTGTGCTTCCAGGACTTGATTAACTATATCCTTTCCCATATTAGGGAAGTTTTCAACTATAATCTCTTCAAATACTTTCTCAGTCCCTTTCTTTTTCTCTTCTTCTTCTGGGACCCCTATAATTCGAATGTTGGTGCGTTTAATGTTGTCCCAGAGGTCTCTGAGACTGTCCTCAGTTCTTTTCATTCTTTTTTCTTTATTCTGCTCTGCAGTAGTTATTTCCACTATTTTATCTTCCAGGTCACTTACCCGTTCTTCTGCCTCAGTTATTCTGCTATTGATCGCTTCTAGAGTATTTTTAATTTCATTTATTGTGTTTTTCATCGTTGCTTGGTTTCTCTTTAGTTCTTCTACGTCCTTGTTAAATGTTTCTTGCATTTTGTCTATTCTATTTCCAAGATTTTGGATCATCTTTACTGTCATTATTCTGAATTCTTTTTCACATAGACTGCCTATTTCCTCTTCATTTGTTAGGTCTGGTGTATTTTGACCCTGCTCCTTCCTTTGCTGTGTGTTTTTCTGTCGTCTCATTTTGCTTATCTTACTGTGTTTGGCGTCTCCTTTTCACAGGCTGCAGGTTTGTAGTTCCTGTTGTTTTTGGTGTCTGTCCCCAGTGGCTAAGGTTGGTTCAGTGGGTTGTGTAGGCTTCCTGGTGGAGGGGACTGGTGCCTGTGTTCTGGTGGATGAGGCTGGATCTTGTCTTTCTGGTGGGCATGTCCACGTCTGGTGATGTGTTTTGGGGTGTCTGTGGCCTCATTATGATTTCAGGCCGCCTCTCTGCTAATGGATGGGGCTGTGTTCCTGTCTTGCTAGTTGTTTGGCATAGGGTGTCCAGCACTGTAGCTTGCTGGTCATTGGGTGAAGCTGGGTCTTGATGTTGAGATGGAGATCTCTGAGAGATTTTTGCCGTTTGGTATTACGTGGAGCTGGGAGGTGTCTTGTGGACCAGTGTCCTGAAGTTGGCTCTCCCACCTCAGAGGCACAGCCCTGATGCCTAGCTGGAGCACCAAGAGGCTTTCATCCACACGGTTCAGAATAAAAGGGAGAAAAAATAGAAAGAAAGAAAGAGGATAAAATAAAGTAAAATAAAACAAAGCTATTATAATAAAAAATAAGAAAAAAAATTATTAAGAAAATTTTTATTAAGAAAAAAATTTTTTTAATTTTTTAAGATAAATTTATTAATTTTTATAAAAAGTAAGAAAAAAATTTATTAAGAAAAAATTTTTTTTAATTTTTTAAAATAAAAAGCAAGAAAAATAAATTTTTGAAGTAAAAAAAAAACGGACGGACCGAACCCTAGGACAAATGGTGAAAGCAAAGCTATACAGACAAAATCTCACCCAGAAGCATACACATGTACACTCACAAAAAAAGGAAAAGGGGAAAAATTAATATATCCTGCTCCCAAAGTCCACCTCCTGAATTTGGGATGATTTGTTGTCTATTCAGGTATTCAACAGATGCAGGTACATCAAGTTGTTTGTGGAGCTTTAATCCGCTGCTTCTGAGGCTGCTGGGAGAAACTTCCCTTCCTCTTCTTTGTTCGTACAGCTCCTGGTATTCAGCTTTGGATTTGGACCCGCCTCTGCATGTAGGTCGCCTGAGGGCGTCTGTTCTTCGCTCACACAGGACGGGGTTAAAGGAGCAGCTGCTTCGGGGGCTCTGGCTCACTCAGGAGGAGGGGAGGGAAGGGTATGTATGTGGGGCGAGCCTGAGGCAGCAACGGCTGGCGTGACGTTGCAGCAGCCTGAGACGCGCTGCGCATTCTCCCAGGGAAGTTGTCCCTGGATCACGGGACGCTGGCAGTGGCGGGCTGCACAGGCTCCCAGGATGGGCAGTGTGGAGAGTGACCTGCGCTCACACACAGGCTTCTTGGTGGCAGCAGCAGCAGCAGCCTTAGCGTCTCACGCCCGTCTCTGGAGCTCGTTTAGGTGGCGCTCTGAATCCCCTCTCCTTGCGCACCGCGAAACAAAGAGGCAAGAAAAAGTCTCTTGCCTCTTCGGCAGCTGCAGACTTTTTCCCGGACTCCCTCCCGGCTAGCTGTGGTGCACTAACCCCTTCAGGGTGTGTTCACGCTGCCAACCCCAGTCCTCTCCCTGCGATTCGACCTGAGCCTGAGCCTCAGCTCCCAGCCCCGCCCGCCCCTGCGGGTAAGCAGACAAGCCTCTCGGGCTGGTGAGTGCTGCTCGGCACCGATCCTCTGTGCGGGAATCTCTCCGCTTTGCCCTCCTCACCCCTGTGGCTGCGCTCTCCTCCGTGGCTCCGAAGCTTCCCCACTCTGCCACCCGCTGTCTCCGCCCGCGAAGGGGCTTCCTAGTGTGTGGAAACCTTTCCTCCTTCACAGCTCCCTCCCACTGGTGCAGGTCCCATCCCTATTCTTTTGTCTCTGTTATTTCTTTTTTCTTTTGCCCTATCCAAGTATGTGGGGAGTTTCTTGCCTTTTGGGAAGTCTGACGTCTTCTGCCAGCGTTCAGTGGGTGTTCTGTAGGAGCAGTTCCATGTGTAGATGTATTTCTAATGTATCTGTGGGAAGGAAGGTGATCTGCGCGTCTTACTCTTCTGCCATCTTGCCCAGACCCCTGATTTTTTTTAATATTTATTTATTTATTTTTGGCTGCGTTGGGTCTTCATTGCTGTGTGCGGGCTTTCTCTAGTTGCGGGAAGCAGGAGCTACTCTTCATTGTAGTGCGTGGGCTTCTCATTCGGTGGCGTCTCTTGTTGCAGAGCACGGGCTCCAGGCATGCAGGCTCAGTAGTTGTGGCACACAGGCTCAGTAGTTGTGGCTCACGGGCTCTAGAGCGCAGGCTCAGTAGTTGTGGTGCACAGGCTTAGTTGCTCTGCAGCATGTGGGATCTTCCCAGACCAGGGCTTGAACCCGTGTCCCCTGCATTGGAAGGCAGATTCTTAACCACTGTACCACCAGGGAAGTCCCCTCCCTTTTCTTCTTGATGAGCCTGGTCAGAGGTTTGTCAATTTTGTTTACCCTTTCAAAAAATCATCTCTTGATTTTATTGATTTGTTTCTATTGTTTTTTTGATTTCTATTTTATTTACTTCCTCTCTGATCTTTATTATTTCCTTCCTTCTGCTGACTGTAGGCTTTGTTTGTTCTTCTTTTTCTAATTCTTTTAGGTGGTAAGTTACGTTATTTGAGATTTTTTTTATTTTTTTGAAGAAGGCCTGTATCACTATGAACTTCCCTCATGGGACTGCTTTTGTTGCATCCCAGAGATTTTGTATGGTTGTGTTTTCATTGTCATTTGTCTCAAGATATTTTTTAATTTCCTTTTTGATTTCATTGTTGATCCATTGGTTTTTTAGTAGCCTGTTGTTTAGTCTCCATGTAATCATTTTTTTCTCGTTTCTCTTTCTGTGGTTGATTTCTAGTTTCATGCTGTTGTGATCAGAAAAGATGCTTGAAATAATTTCTGTCCTCTTACATATGTTCAGGCTTGCTTTGTGTCCTAGCATGTTTCCTATTACTTGTTTTCTCTATTTAGGAGCTCCTATATTGGGTGCATATATGTTAACAAGTGTAAGGTCCTCTTTTTGTATTGATTCTTTTATCATTTTATAGTGTCCTTCTTTATCTTTCTTTACGGCCTTTGTTTTAAAATCTATTTTGTCTCATACGAGTACTGCTACTCCCACTTTCTTCTCATTTCCATTTGCATAAAACACCTTTTTCCATCCCCTCACTTTCAATCTGTGTATCCTTTGCCCTAAAGTGGGTCTCTTGTAGGCAGCATATTGTAGGCTCTTGTTTTATTATCTAATCTGCCACTCTGTGTCTTTAGATTGGAACATTTTGTCCATTGACACTTAAGGTAATTGTTGATAGATATGTATTTATTGCCATTTTAAACCTTATTTTTCAGTTGATTTTATATTTCCTCTTTGTTCCTTTCTTTTTCTTTTTGTTTTTCTTCTTGTGGTTTGATGATTTTCTTTTGTATTATGCTGGAGTTCTTTTGTTTTTGGTTTTTCTGAGTCTGTTGTATGTTTCTGATTTTTTGTTGCCCTGCTTTACAAGTATGTTAACCCATTACTATATCTACTTGCATTAGACTCATAGTCATATAGGTTCAACCATATTCTGAAAAAAGTCTACATTTTCTTGCCCCTCCCCCCACATTTTATGATTTTGATGTCCTCTTTTATATCTTCATGTTTATCACTTTGCTCTTTATTGTAGTTATCATCGCTTTCACACACACACAAAATAATTGTAATCTATATACTGGCTTATTTAAGTGATTTATTTTCCAATTGTGATTTTCTCTTTCCTATAGATTCTTCTTTTCTATTTAGAGACCTTTCAATATTTCTTTTAGGATAGTTTAGTATTGCTGTGTTCTTTTAGTTTTCATTTCTTTTTGTTTTGTTAGTTTTGTTTGAGAACTTCTTTATCTCTCCTTCTATTCTAAATGATATTCTTGCTGGGTAGAATATCCTAAGTTGCAGGTTTTCCCCTTTCTGGACTTTGAACATATCTTGCCACTCCCCTCTGGCCTACAACATTTTCTGTAGAGAAATCAGCTGAATGCCTTATGTGGGTTCCGTTTTAACTAACTCTTTGTTTTTCTCTTTAGAATCCTCTCTTTAACTTTTGCTATTTTAATTTTAATACATCTTCGTGTAAGTCTGTTTGTGTTCATCTTGTTTGGGACTTTCCTGTACCTGGATATCTGTTTCCTTCTTTAGTTTGGGAATTTTTCAGCCACAATTTCTTCCAATATATTTTTGATTCCCTTTTCTCTTCTCCTTCTGGGATCCCTATTATGTGTATATTGGCTTGCTTTATATTATCCCATAAGTCTCGTATATTGCTTTCTTTTTTTACATTTGTCCTTCTGTCTGCTGTTCTGATTGCATGATTTCCAATATTCTATTTTCTAGATCACTTATTTGTTCCTCTGCATTGTTTAGTTTCCTATTTATGGCCTTTAGCTTGGCTTTTGTCTCGTCAAATGAGTTTTCTAATTTTAATTGGCTCCTCTTTATAGTTTCCAATTCCTTGTTACAGTGATCTTCATTTGTCTCAATAGACTTTCTTAATTTCTACAGTTTTCTTTTTATTACCTCCTTTTTGAACTTGGGATCTAGTATTATAGACTGATCTGTTTCATTGTTCGTTGGTCTTTCAGGGGATATATCTTGTTCTATAAATTGGGAGTGATTCCTCTGCTTTTTTTTTTAATTTTATTTTTTTATACAGCAGGTTCTTATTAGTTATACATTTTATACATATTGGTGTATACATCTCAATCCCAATCTCCCAATTCATCACACCACCACCACCGCCCACACATTCCCTCCTTGGTGTCCATACGTTTGTTCTATACATCTTTGTCTCGGTCTCTGCCCTGCAGACCAGTTCATCTGTACCATTTTTCTAGGTTCCACATATATCCGTTAATGTACATTATTTGTTTTTCTCTTTCTGACTTACTTCACTCTGTATGACACTCTCTAGATCCATCCACATCTCTACAAACGACTCAATTTCATTCCTTTTTATGGCTGAGTAATATTTCGTTGTATATATGTACCACAACTTCTTTATCCATTCGTCTGTCGATGGGCATTTAGGTTGCTTCCATGACCTGGCTATTGTAAATAGTGCTGCAATGAACATTGGGGTGCATGTGTCTTACTGATTTATGGTTTTCTCTGGGTATATGCCCAGTAGTGGGATTGCTGGATCATATGGTAAATCTATTTTTAGTTTTTTAAGGAACCTCCATACTGTTCTCCATAGTGGCTGTATCAATTTACATTCCCACCAGCAGTGCAAGGGTGTTCCCTTTTCTCCACACCCTCTCCAGCATTTGTTGTTTGTAGATTTTCTGATGATGCCCATTCTAACTGGTGTGAGGTGATACCTCATTGTAGTTTTGATTTGCATTTCTCTAATAATTAGTGATGTTGAGCAGCTTTTCATGTGCTTCTTGGCCATCTGTATATCTTCTTTGGAGAAATGTCTATTTAGGTCTTCTGCCCATTTTTGGATTGGGTTGTTTGTTTTTTTAATATTGAGCTGCATGAGCTGTTTATATATTTTGGAGATTAATCCTTTGTCCATTGATTCGTTTACAAATATTTTCTCCCATTCTCAGGGTTGTCTTTTTGTCTTGTTTGTAGTTTTCTTTGCTGTGCAAAAGCTTTTTAGTTTCATTAAGTCCCATATGTTTATTCTTGTTTTATTTCCATTACTCTAGGAGGTGGATCAAAAAAGATCTTGCTGTGATTTATGTCAAAGAGTGTTCTTCCTATGTTTTCCACTAAGAGTTTTATAGTGTCCGGTCTTACATTCAGGTCTCTAATCCATTTTGAGTTTATTTTTCTGTACGGTGTTAGGGAGTGTTCTAATTTCATTCTTTTACATGTAGCTGTCCAGTTTTCCCAGCACTGCTTATTGAAGAGGCTGTCTTCTCTCCACTGTATATTCTTGCTTCTTTATCAAAACTATGGTGACCATAGGTGCGTGGGTTTATCTCTGGGCTTTCTGTCCTGTTCCATTGATTTATATTTCTGTTTTTGTGCCAGTACCATATTGTCTTGATTACTGTAGCTTTGTAGTACAGTCTGAAGTCAGGGAGCCTTATTCCTTCAGCTGAGTTTTTTTCCCTCGGGACTGCTTTGGCTATTTGGGGTCTTTTGTGTCTCCATACAAATTTTAAGATTTTTTGTTCTAGTTCTGTAAAAATTGCCTTTGGTAATTTCATAGGGATTGCATTCAATCTGTAGATTGCTTTGGATAGTATAGTCATTTTCACAATATTCATTCTTCCAATCCAAGAACATGGTATAGCTGTCCATCTGTTTGTATCATCTTTAATTTCTTTCATCAGTGTCTTATAGTTCTCTGCATACAGGTCTTTTGTCTCCCTAGGTAGGTTTATTCCTGGGTATTTTATTCTTTTTGTTGCAGTTATAAATGGGAGTGTTTCCTTAATTTCTATTTCAGATTTCTCCTCATTAGTGTATAGGAATGCAAGAGTTCTGTGCATTAATTTTGTATCCCGCAACTTTACCAAATTCATTGATTAGCTCTAGTAGTTTTCTGGTGGCGTCTTTAGGATTCTCTATGTATAGTATCATGTCATCTGCGAACAGTGACAGTTTTACTCCTTCTTTTCCAATTTGTATTCCTTTCATTTCTTTTTCTTCTCTGATTGCCGTGGCTAGGACTTCCAAAACTATGTTGAATAATAGAGGTGAGAGTGGACATCCTTGTCTTGTTCCTGATCTTAGAGGAAATGCTTTCAGTTTTTCACCATTGAGAATGATGTTGGCTGTGGGTTTGTCATATATGGCCTTTATTATGTTGAGGTAGGTTCCCTCTATGTCCACTTTCTGGAGAGTTTTTATCATAAACGGGTGTTGAATTTTGTCAAAAGCTGTTTCTGCATCTATTGAGATTATCATATCGTTTTTCTTCTTCAGTTTGTTAATATGGTGTATCACATTGATTGATTTGCTTATATTGAAGAATCCTTGCATCCCTGGTATAAATCTCACTTCGTCATGGTGTATGATCCTTTTAATGCGTTGTTGGATTCTGTTTCCTAGTATTTTGTTGAGGATTTTTGCATCTCTATTCATTGGTAATATTGGTGTATAGTTTTCTTTTTTTGTAGTATCTTTGTTCGGTTTTGGTATCAGGGTGATGGTGGCCTCATAGAATGAGTTTGGGAGGTTTCCTTGCTCTGCATTTTTTTGGAAGAGTTTGAGAAGGATGGGTGTTAGCTCTTCTCTAAATGTTTGATAGAATTCGCCTATGAAGCCATCTGGTCCTGGACTTTTGTTTGTTGGAAGATTTTTAATCAGAGTTTCAATTTCATTACTTATGATTTGTCTGTTCATATTTTCTGTTTCTTCCTGGTTCAGTCTTGGAAGGTTATACCTTTCTAAGAATTTGTCCATTTCTTCCAGTTTGTCCATTTTATTGGCATAGGGTTCCTGTAGTAGTCTCGTAGAATGCTTTGTATTTCTACAGTGTCTTTTGTAACTTCTCCTTTTTCATTTCTAATTTTATTTTTTTCCCGTCTTATTTATTTATTTTTTAACACCTTTATTGGAGTATAATTGCTTTACAATGGTGTGTTAGTTTCTGCTTTATAACAAAATCAATCAATTATACATATACATGTATCCCCATATCTGTTCCCTCTTGCATCTCCCTCCCTCCCACCCTCCCTATCTCACCCCTCTAGGTGGTCACAAAGCACCGAGCTGATCTCCCTGTGCTATGCGGCTGCTTCCCACTAGGTATCTATTTCACATTTGTTAGGTGTATATATGTTGCTGCCACGCTCTCACTTCATCCCAGCTTACCCTTCCCCCCACCCCTGTGTCCTCAAGTCCATTCTCTACGTCTTTGTCTTCATTCCTGTCCTGCCGTAGGTTCATCAGAACTATTTTTTTTTAGGTGCCATATATATGTGTTAGCATACGGTATTTGTTTTTCTCTTTTTGACTTACTTCACTTTGTATGACAGACTCTAGGTCCATCTACCTCATTACAAATAACTCAGTTTCATTTCTTTTTATGGCTTATTAATATTCCATTGTATATATGTGCCACATCTTCTTTATCCATTCATCTGTCCTTGGACACTTAGGTTGCTTCCATGTCCTGGCTATTGTAAATAGAGCTGCAGTGTGAACACTGTGGTACCTGACTCTTTTTGAGTTATGGTTTTCTCAGGTATATGCCCAGTAGTGGGATTGCTGGGTCGTATGGTAGTTCTATTTTTAGTTTTTTAAGGAACCTCCGTACTATTCTCCATAGTGGCTGTATCAATTTACATTCCCACCAACAGTGCAAGAGGGTTCCCTTTTCTCCACACCCTCTCCAGCATGTATTGTTTGTAGATTTTTTGATGATGGCCATTCTGACCGGTGTGAGATGATACCTCATTGTAGTTTTGATTTCCATTTCTCTAATGATTAATGATGTTGAGCAGCCATTGTCTGTTGGCAATCTGTATATCTTTGGAGAAATGTCTATTTAGGTCTTCTGCCCATTTTTGGATTGGGTTGTTTGTTTTTTTGATATTGAGTCGCATGAGCTGCTTGTAAATTTTAGAGATTGATCCTTTGTCAATTGCTTCATTTGCAAATATTTTTTCCCATTCTGAAGGTTCTCTTTTCATCTTGTTTATGGTTTCGTTTACTGTGCAAAAGCTTTTAAGTTTCATTAGGTCCCATTTCTTTATTTTTGTTTTTATTTCCTTTTCTCTAGGAGGTGGGTCAAAAAGGATCTTGCTGTGATTTATGTCATGGAGTGTGCTGCCTATGTTTTCCTCTAAGAGTTTTATAGTGCCTGGCCTTACATTTAGGTCTTTAATCCATTTTGAGTTTTGTGTTGTTTTGTTTATGGTGTTAGGGAGTGTTCTAATTTCATTCTTTTACATGTAGCTGTCCAGTTTTCCCAGCACCACTTATTGAAGAGGCTGTCTTTTCTCCACTGTATATTCTTGCCTCCTTTATCAAAAACAAGGTGACCATATGTGCATGGGCTTATCTCTGGGCTATCTATCCTGTTCCATTGATCTATATTTCTGTTTTTGTGCCAGTACCATACTGTCTTGATTACTGTAGCTTTGTAGGATAGTCTGAAGTCCGGGATCTGATTCCTCCAGCTCCGTTTATCTTTCTCAAGATTGCTTTGGCTATACGGGGTCTTTTGTGTTTCCATACAAATTGTGAAATTTCTTGTTCTAGTTCTGTGAAAAATGCCATTGGTAGTTCGATAGGGATTGCATTGAATCTGTAGATTGCTTTGGGTAGTAGAGTCATTTTCACAATGTTGATTCCTCCAATCCAAGAACATGGTATATCTCTCCATCTGTTTGTATCATTTTTGATTTCTTTCATCAGTGTCTTATAGTTTTCTGCATACAGGTCTTTTGTCTCCTTAGGTAGGTTTATTCCTAGATATTTTATTCTTTTTGTTGCAATGGTAAATGGGAGTGTTTTCTTAATTTCACTTTCAGTTTTTTCATCATAAGTGTATAGGAATGCAAGAGATTTCTGTGCATTAATTTTGTATCCTGCTACTTTACCAAATTCATTGATTAGCTCCAGTAGTTTTCTGGTAGCATCTTTAGCATTTTCTATGTGTAGTATCATGTCATCTCCAAACAGTGACAGCTTTACTTCTTTTTTTCCGATTTGGATTCCTTTTATTTCTTTTTTTTCTCTGATTGCTGTGTTTAAAACTTCCAAAACTACGTTGAATACTAGTGGTGAGAATGGGCAACCTTGTCTTGTTCCTGATCTTCGTGGAAATGGTTTCCATTTTTCACCATTGAGGATGATGTTGGCTGTGGGTTTGTCATATATGTCCTTTATTATGTTGAGGAAAGTTACTTCTGTGCCTACTTTCTGGAGGGTTTTAATCGTAAATTGTTGTTGAATTTTGTCAAAACCTTTTTCTGCATCTACTGAGATGATTATATGGTTTTCACCTTCAGTTTGTTAATATGGTGTATCACATTGATTGATTTGCATATCCTGAAGAATCCTTGCATTCCTGGGATAAACCCCACTTCGTCATGGTGTATGATCCTTTTAATGTGCTGTTGGATCCTGTTTGCTAGTATTTTGTTGAGGATTTTTGCATCTGTGTTCATCAGTGATATTGGCCTGTAGTTTTCTTTCTTTGTGACATCTTTGTCTGGTTTTGGTATCAGGGTGATGGTGGCCTCGTAGAATGAGTTTGGGAGTGTTCCTTCCTCTGCAATATTTTGGAAGAGTTTGAGAAGGATAGGTGTTAGCTCTTCTCTAAATGTTTGGTAGAATTCACCTGTGAAGCCATCTGGTCCTGGGCTTTTGTTCGTTAGAAGATTTTTAATCACAGTTTTAATTTCAGTGCTTATGATTTGTCTGTTCATATTTTCTATTTCTTCCTGGTTCAGTCTCGAAGGTTGTGCATTTCTAAGAATTTGTCCATTTCTTCCAGGTTGTCCATTTTATTAGCCTATAGTTGCTTTTTAGTAATCTCTCATGATCCTTTTTATTTCTGCAGTGTCAATTGTTACTTCTCCTTTTTCATTTCTAATTCTATTGATTTGAGTCTTCTCCCTTTTTTTGTTGATCAGTCTGGCTAATGGTTGATCAATTTTGTTTATCTTCTCTAAGAACCAGCTTTTAGTTTTGTTGATCTTTGCTATAGTTTCCTTCATTTCTTTTTCATTTATTTCTGATCTGATCTTTATGATTTCTTTCCTTCTGCTAACTTTGGGATTTTTTTGTTCTTCTTTCTCTCATTGCTTTAGGTGTACAGTTAGGTTGTTTATTTTAGATGTTTCTTGTTTCTTAAGGTAGCATTGTATTGCTATAAACTTCCCTCTTAGAACTGCTTTTGCTGCATCTCACAGGTTTTGGGTTGTTGTGTTTTCATTGTCATTTGTTTCTAGTTATTTTTAGATTTCCTCTTTAATTTCTTCAGTGATCTCTTGGTTATTAAGTAGTGTATTGTTTAGCCTCCATATGTTTGTATATTTTACAGATTTTTTCCTGTAATTGATATCTAGTCTCATAGTGTTGTGGTCGGAAAAGATACTTGATACGATTTCAATTTTCTTAAATTTACCAAGCCTGATTTGTGAGCCAAGATATGATCTATCCTGGAGAATGTTCCATGAGCACTTGAGAAGAACGTGTATTCTGTTGTTTTTGGATGGAATGTCCTGTAAAGGTCAATTAAGTCCATCTTGTTTAATGTATTATTTAAAGCTGTGTTTCCTTATTTATTTTCATTTTGGATGATATGTCCATTGGTGAATGTGGGGTGTTAAAGTCACTTACTATGATTGTGTTACTATTGATTTCCCCTTTTATGGCTGTTAACATTTACCTTATGTATTGAGGTGCTCCTATGTTGGGTGCATAAATATTTACAATTGTTGTCTTCTTTTTGTATTGATCCCTTGATCATTATGTAGTGTCCTTCTTTGCCTCCTGTAATAGTCTTTGTTTTAAAGTCTATTTTGTCTGATATGAGACTTGCTACTCCAGCTTTCTTTTGATTTCCATTTGCATGAAATATCTTTTTCCATCCCCTCACTTTCAGTCTGTATGTGTCCCTGGGTCTGAAGTGGGTTTCTTGTAGACAGCATATGTATGGGTCTTGTTTTTGTATTCATTCAGCCAGTCTATGTCTTTTGGTTGGAGCATTTTTCCATTTACATTTAAGGTAGTTATCTATATGTATGTTCCTATTACCATTTTCTTAATTGTTTTGGGTTTGTTATTGTAGGTCTTTTCCTTTTTTTGTGTTTCCTGCCTAGGGAAGTTCCTTTAGCATTTGTTGTAAAGCTGATTTGGTGGTGCTGAACTCTCTCAGCTTTTGCTTGTCTGTAAAGGTTTTAATTTCTCCATCAAATCTGAATGAGATCCTTGCTGGGTAGAGTAGTCTTGGTTGTAGGTTTTTCTCCTTCATCACTTTAAATATGTCCTGCCCCTCCCTTCTGGCTTGCAGAGTTTCTGCTGAATGGTCAGCTGTTAACCTTATGGGGATTCCCTTGTATGTTATTTGTTGTTTTTCCCTTGCTGCTTTTAATATTTTTTCATTGTATTTAATTTTTGATAGTTTGATTATTATGTGTCTTGGCGTGTTTCTCCTTAAGATTTATCCTATATGAGACTCTCTGTGCTTCCTGGACTTGATTAACTATTTCCTTTCCCATATTAGGGAAGTTTTCAACTATAATCTCTTCAAATATCTTCTCAGTCCCTTTCTTTTCCTCTTCTTCTTCTGGAACCCCTATACTTCGAATGTTGGTGCGTTTAATGTTGTCCCAGAGGTCTCTGAGACTGTCCTCAATTCTTTTCACTTTTTTTTCTTTATTCTGCTCTGCAGTAGTTATTTCCACTATTTTATCTTCCAGGTCACTTATCCTTTCTTCTGCCTTAGTTATTCTGCTATTGATCCCTTCTAGAGAATTTTTAATTTCATTTATTGTGTTGTTCATCACTGTTTGTTTGCTCTTTAGTTCTTCTAGGTCCTTGTTAAACGTTTCTTGTATTTTCTCCATTCGATTTCCAAGATTTGGGATCATCTTTACTCTCATTACTCTGAATTCTTTTTCACATAGACTGCCCATTTCCTCTTCATTTGTTTGGTCTTGTGCATTTATACCTTGCTCCTTCATCTGCTGTGTGTTTCTCTGTCTTCTCTTTTTGCTTAACTTACTGTGTTTGGGGTCTCCTTTTCACAGGCTGCAGGTTCGTAGTTCCCGTTGTTTTTAGTGTCTGCCCCCAGTGGCTAAGGTTGGTTCAGTGGGTTGTGTAGGCTTCCTGGTGGAGGGAACTAGTGCCTGTGTTCTGGTGGATGAGGCTGGATATTGTCTTTCTTGTGGGCAGATCCACGTCTGGTGGTGTGTTTTGGTGTGTCTGTGGCCTTATTATGATTTTCGGCAGCCTCTCTGATAATGGATGGGGCTGTGTTCCTTTCTTGCTAGTTGTTTGGCATAGGGTGTCCAGCACTGTAGCTTGCTGGTCGTTGAGTGGAGCTGGGTCTTGGCTTTGAGATGGAGATCTCTGGGAGATTTTTGCCGTTTGATATCATGTGGAGCTGTGAGGTCTCTTGTGGACCAATGTCCTGAACTTGGCTCTCCCACCTCAGAGGCACAGCCCTGAAACCTGGCTGGAGCACCAAGAGCCTGTCTTCCACAAGGCTCGGAATAAAAGGTAGGAAAAAAAAAGAAAAAAAGAAAGAGGAAGATAAAATAAAATAAAATAAAGTTATTAAAATAAAAAACACATATAATTTTTTAAAAAAATTTTTTTGAGTAATAAAAAAAAAGAAAGGAAGAAGAGAGCAACCAAACCAAAAAACAAATCTACCAATGATAACAAGCACTAAAAAGTATACTAAAAAAAAAAAGCAAAAAACAACAACAATAATACAGACAGACAGAATCCTAGGAAAAATGGTAAAAGCAAAGCTATACAGACAAAAATCACACACAGAAGCATACACATACACACACACAAAAAGGGAAAAAAATATATATATTGTTGCTACCGAAGTCCACTTCCTCAATTTGTGATGATTCGTTGTCTATTCCAGGTATTCCACAGATGCAGGGTACATCAAGTTGATTGTGGAGATTTAATCCGCTGCCCCTGAGGCTGCTGGGAGAGATTTCCCTTTCTCTTCTTTGTTTGCACAGCTCCTGGGGTTCAGCTTTGGATTTGGCCCCGCCTCTGCGTGTAGGTCGCCTGAGGGTGTCTGTTCTTTGCTCAGACAGGACGGGGTTAAAGGAGCAGCTGATTCGGGAGCTCTAGCTCACTCAGGCCAGGGGGAGGGAGGGGTACGGATGCGGGGTGAGCCTGCGGTGGCAGAGGCCAGCATGACATTGCACCAGTGTGAAGCACACCGTGTGTTCTTCCGGGGGAGTTGTCCCTGGATCATGGGACCCTGTCAGTGGCGGGCTGCACAGGCTCCCAGGAGGGGAGGTGTGGATGGTGACCTGTGTTTGCACAGAGGCTTCTTGGTGGCTGCAGTAGCAGCCTTAGCGTCTCATGCCTGTCTCTGTGGTCCATGCTGATAGCCGCGGCTCGCACCCGTCTCTGGATCTCCTTTAAGCCGCGCTCTTAATCCCTTCTCCTCACGCACCAGGAAACAAAGAGGCAAGAAAAAGTCTCTTGCCTCTTCGGCAGTGCCAGACTTTTTCCTGGACTCCCTCCCAGGTAGCTGGGGCGCACTAGCCCCCTTCAGGCTGTGTTCTCGCCACCAACCCCAGTCCTGTCCCTGGGATCTGACCTCCAAAGCCCGAGTCTCAGCTCCCAGCCCCTGCCCACCCCGGCGGGTGAGCAGACAAGCCTCTTGGGCTGGTGAGTGCTGGTCAGCACCGTTCCTCTGTGCGGGAATCTCTCCGCTTTGCCCTCCTCACCCCTGTGGCTGCACTCTCATCCGCGGCTCCGAAGCTTCCCCCCTCCACCACCCACAGTCTCTGCCCGTGAAGGGGCTTACTAGTGTGTGGAAACCTTTCCTCCTTCACAGCTCCCTCCCACTGGTGCAGGTTCCGTCCCTATTCTTTTGTCTCTGTTTTTTCTTTTTTCTTTTGCCCTACCCAGGTATGTGGGGAGTTTCTTGCCTTTTGGGAGGTCTGAGGTCTTCTGCCAGCATTCAGTAGGTGTTCTGTAGGAGTTATTCCACATGTACATGTATTTCTGATGTATTTGTGGGGATGAAGGTGATCTCCACGTCTTACTCTTCTGCCATCTTGAAGCTCCTCTCCCTCTCATTTCTAATTTTATTGATTTGAGTCCTCTCCCTCTTTTTTTTGATGAGTCTGTCTAATGGTTTATCAATTTTGTTTATCTTCTCAAAGAACCAGCTTTTAGTTTTATTGATCTTTGCTACGGTCTTCTTTGTTTCTATTTCATTTATATGTGCTTTGATCTTTATGATTTCTTTCCTTCTACTAACTTTGGGTTTTGTTTGTTCTTCTTTCTCTAGTTCCTTTAGGTGTAAGGTTAGGTTGTTTATTTGAGATTTTTCTTGTTTCTTGAGGTAGGCTTGTATTGCTATGAACTTCCCTCTTAAAACTGCTTTTGCTGCATCCCATAGGTTTTGGGTCATCATGTTTTCGTTGTCATTTGTATCTAGGTATTTTTTGATTTCCTCTTTGATGTTTTCAGTGATCTCTTGGTTATTTAGTAATGTATTGTTTAGCCTCCATGTGTTTGTGTTTTTTACAGTTTTTTTTCCTGTAATTGATTTCTAATCTCATAGCGTTGTGGTCAGAAAAGCTGCTTGATATCATTTCAGTTTTCTTAAATTTCCTGCAGCTTGATTTGTGACCCAAGATGTGATCTATCCTGTAGAATGTTCCGTGTGCACTTGAGAATAAAGTGTAATCTGCTGTTTTTGGATGCAATGTCCTATAAATATCATTTAATCTGTCTGCTGTATAGTGTCATTTAAAGCTTGTGTTTCCTTATTAATTTTCTGTTTGGATGATCTGTCCATTGGTGTAAGTGTGGTGTTAAAGTCTCCCACTTTTATTGTGTTACTGTCGATTTCCTCTTTTATAGCTGTTAGCAGTTGCCTTCTGTATTGCGGTGCTCCTATGTTGGGTGCATATATATTTATAATTGTTATATCTTCTTTTTGGATTGATTCCTTGATCATTATGTAGTGTCCTTCCTTGTCTCTTGTAACATTCTTTATTTCAAAGTCTGTTTTATCTGATATGAGTGTTGCTACTCCAGCTTTATTTTGATTTCCATTTGCATGGAATATCTTTTTCCATCCCCTCACTTTCAGTCGGTATGTGTCTCTAGGTCTGAAGTGGGTGTCCTGTAGACAGCATATATATGGGTCTTGTTTATGTATCCATTCAGCGAGCCTGTGTCTTTTGGTTGGAGCATTTAATCCATTCACATTTAAGGTAATTATCGATATGTATGTTCCTATTACCATTTTCTTAATCGTTTTGATTTGTTTTTGTAGGTCCTTTTGTTCTCTTGTGTTTCCCACTTAGAGAAGTTCCTTTAGCATTTGTTGTAGAGCTGGTTTGGTGGAGCTGAACTCTCTTAGCTTTTGTTTGTCTGTAAAGCTTTTGATTTCTCCATCGAATGTGAATGAGATCCTTGCTGAGTAGAGTAATCTTGGTTGTAGGTTCTTCCCTTTCATCACTTTAAATATGTCCTGCCACTCCCTTCTGGCTTCTAGAGTTTCTGCTGAGAAATCAGCTGTTAACCTTATGGGAGTTCCCTTGTATGTTATTTGTCATTTTTCCCTTGCTGCTTTCAATAATTTTTCTTTGTCTTTAATTTTTGCCAATTTGATTACTGTGTGTCTCGGCATGTTTCTCCTTCGGTTTATCCTATATGGGACTCTCTGCACTTCCTGGACTTGGGTAGCTATTTCCTTTCCGATATTTGGGAAGTTTTCAACTATAATCTTTTCAGATATTTTCTCAGGTCCTTTCTCTCTCTCTTCTCCTTCTGGGACCCCTATAATTCAAATGTTGTTGTGTTTAATGTTGTCCCAGAGGTCTCTTAGGCTGTCTTCATTTCTTTTTTCTTTATTCTGTTCTGCAGCAGTGAGGCTGTCTTCATTTCTTTTCTTTCTTTTTTCTTTATTTTGTTCTGCAGCAGTGAATTCCACCATTCTGTCTTCCAGGTCACTTATCCATTCTTCTGCCTCAGTTATTCTGCTATTGATTCCTTCTGGTTTATTTTCATTTCAGTTATTGTATTGTTCATCTCTGTTTGTTTGTTCTTTAATTCTTCTAGGTCTTTGTTAAACATTTCTTGCATCTTCTCCATCTTTGCCTCCATTCTTTTTCTGAGGTCCTGGATCATCTTCACTATCATTATTCTGAATTGTTTTTCTGGAAGGTTTCCTATCTCCACTTCATTTAGTTGTTTTTCTGGGGTTTTATCTTGTTCCTTCTTCTGGTACATAGCCCTCTGCCTTTTCATCTTGTCTGTCTTTCTGTGTATGTGGTTTTTGTTCCACAGGCTGCAGGATTGTAGTTCTTCTGCTGCTGTCTGCCCTCTGGTGGATGAGGCTATCTAAGAGGCTTGTGCAAGTTTCCTGATGGGAGGGACTGGTGGTGGGTAGAGCTTGGTGTTGCTCTGGTGGGTAGAGCTCAGTAAAACTTTAATCCGTTTGACTGCTGATGGGTGGGGCTGGGTTCCCTCCCTGTTGTTTGTTTGGCCTGAGGCAACCCAACACTGGAGCCTACCTGGGCTCTTTGGTGGGGCTAATGGCAGACTCTGGGAGGGCTCATGCCAAGGAGTACTTCCCAGAACTTCTGCTGCCAGTGTTCTTATCCTCACGGTGAGACACAGCCACCCTCCGCCTCTGCAGGAAACCTTCCAACACTAGCAGGTAGGTCTGGTTCAGTCTCCCCTGGTGTCACTGCTCCTTCCCCTGGGTCCTGATGCATACACTACTTTGTGTGTGCCCTCCGAGAGTGGAGTCTCTGTTTCCCCCAGCCCTGTCAAAGTCCTGCAATCAAATCCTGCTAGCCTTCAAAGTCTGATTCTCTAGGAATTCCTCCTCCCGTTGCTGGACACCCAGGTTGGGAAGCCTGACGTGGGGCTCAGAACCTTCACTCCAGTGGGTGAATTTCTGTGGTATAAGTGTTCTCCAGTGTGTGTCACCAACCCAGCAGTTATAGGATTTGATTTTATTGTGATTGTGCCCCTCCTACCGTCTCATTGTGGTTTCTCCTTTCTTTGGATGTGGGGTATCTTTTTTTGGTGAGTTCCAGTGTCTTTCTGTCAATGATTCTCCTCTCCTTCTTTGTTTTGCTTATATTTCTTTGACTCTATGAATTTAGGAGAAACAGTTATCTACTGTGGTCTTGAAGGGCTGTTTTTATGTGGAAGCATCCCTTTGTAGTCTGTGTGAGTCTCATATTTTTGGTGCAAGGGCTGTTTTTAGTATGGATGCCTGCCATGTCTTTCCTCTATGTATGCTGGTTGTTATCCCCTTGATAGGGGGTGTGATTGTTTTTGTGGTGACCAGAGCCTGCACTGGAAGTTGAGTGGCCCTCCTCTTTGCTCTGTGCTTGTCACAGCCTTGTTGGGACAGGGTCTGCTCCCCAGTTGTTGGAGTAGAAGCCCCCAGGTCTGTTTCTGAGCTGTGGTATGAGGTAGGCAGTACTGGAGCACTCCCACTGGGAGTCACTGAGTATTCCTCCTCAGGAGCTGTCCACCGGCAGGTGTGCTCTGTGGTGTCCTCTGTCACCCATTGTGCGTGCTCACAAAGTACACCATTGTTGGCACTGCCCTCAGGCCCTCCTCAGCCATGGGGATGCAGGCAGTCAGCCTGGGTGTCCCTCAGGTGCGGTGCTCACAAAGCCACCAGCGCCGATCCATTGGCACAGATTCCCTGAAGACAGGCACCGGGACCTTCCTTAGTTGCCCGTAGTCGTGCACCTGGACCCGCTGCGGGAGCTACGGAATCGGCACAGACCCTGGCCCCACCTCCACATTCATGCATCCACAAAGTTCGCAGCTGCTAACTCTAGCCCCGCGCCAGCCCCAGGAGTACCAGCATCTGCTCGGATGTCCCACAGTTATTTAGCTTACAAAGGCGCCAGCAGCGTAAATCCACCAAAGTCACAAAGTCTCCCAGCGGGGCTCAGATTTCAGCCCCAGCTCTGTGTGTGGGCACCTGCAGGCACTGGCGTGCCCCCAGAACTCGTAGAGGCGGAGCCCTGCCCACTTTGAGCACTGTGAGGGTGAGGCTGCTCTGGCAGGGCCCCACTCCTCCCTTCAAGGGCTTGTTAACAGTGGGGCTTCTTTGGCGGGCCCAGGCTTCATCCTGCACACAGCCCCAGTTGCAGCCCAGGCCACACTCCAGCCCCTCCAGCTTCTCCGCAGAGCCACCGCCAGTCCTCTCCCCAGGTCTGTCCACTGAAGCCCAAGTTTCAGCACCCAGCCCCCACTCATACCAGGAGTTACATGTCTTGGGCTGGGGAGTGCAGCAAAGTGGCCAGGACCAGGTGTGCTGGTCTCTCTCTCTTCTGCCAGCTGTAAGCTGGTTGCTGCACTCTCCTCTGAGCCTCTGAAGCTCCTTTTCTGTCCCAGCTGATCTCCCAGCCAGTGAAGGGAGTTCCCAGGGTGAGGGAACCTTTCCTCTTTCACAGCTCCCTCCCAGGGGTGCAGGTCCCATCCCGATTTCTTTTTTTTCTTTTGTCCTACCTGGTTACACAGTGATCTTTCTTGCAGCATTGGCTGTATGTCTTCTGCCAGCGTTCAGTAGGTGTTCTGTGAGAGTTGTTCCACATGTAGATGTATTTTTTATGTAATTTGTGGGCGTCATTGAGCTCCGTGTCCTTCTATTCCGCCATCTTGATCTCCCACCTATAAATTTATTTATTATAAAACTGAAGCAGATTTCATTGATCTAGACCCATCCATGAAAAGGACTTCTATGTCCAATCTCTCATGACAGAGAATTGTTTTTCTTTCCCTAATATTTCTGAAAAGTAAAGCCAATAGAGAGATGAAAAAAGAAAACTTATAGTTCTACTTTTAGAATCATCAAATATCTTTTTTTTTTTTTTGCTCTTCTGAGACCTTCCAAAACACTAAAAGCTTCCAGTATCTCTGCCTGGATCTCTGTCTGAATTATTTACCACTGGTGTTTCTTTTCTGATTGATATCTGGGGGAGATTAGGTGTTTTTATATTTACCCTGAACACCAGTGGGTACTGGCAGCCAGAGCTGTTCCCTACAACATGGAAGTTTGGAGCAGTGGCCCAGGGCTGTGTGTTTTGAGGGAATCCCTAACTGCTGCTGAGAAATCAGTTACTGGAACTCCCCAGCCCCCCACAAGGACCAGCAGGTAGTGCTGGAATGCTGTTGCTAATGACTCAGCATGGAAGTCAGCCACTAAGGCCACAGACTACAGCCTCTCCACACCTCCTCTTTCCACTCCTTCCCACTCCCAGCCTTTCCACATCTGCAGTCCCTGCTTCCTTCATCCCTTCCAGCCCCAATGAGAATCACAGCCATTTTGAGCTGGATGAGAACTGGGAGGTCATCTAGTACCTTCCCCCATTTTAAAGAAGAATCTGAGGTGCAGAGACGGGGAGGTGGTCCCTCAGCCTTGAAGCCTGCCCCCTAGAGCTCCATCCTCCATGCACCTTTCTGACCTGCCATCTGTAGGTGGGGAAGTGGGAAAGATCACGCCCGGCAGAATTCCCGTAAGGAAGAGTCCCGGATGTTTTTAAAAGAAATGTGATAAAGCTGCTAGTGTAGGAGGGTACCACCCTCCAGGGATGTGGTCAGGTTATGAAAGACCAGGACAAATTGCAAAGCACGAGGCTAGGAGAGAAAAAGGGGAAAGTTGGAGAGGGGAAGAGAGAGAAAGAGCTCTCTCCTTTCAAAGAAGAGAATGGCGCCAGCAAAATGGGGTGGTGGGTGGTGACTGTGGGCTGTGAGCCCTCCCCATGATCTGAAATCTTCAGTAAAATAAACACATGCACTCATAAAATGTTTGGCATGAGTGGGTTTACAGTGGAAACCAACACAGGAAACCTACCAGAGGGCTAAGTGTGGCATTTGGCCCATGCTGTTCAGCGAAGAAACAGAATGTGTACAAACAGGAGTCCAGGGGCCAGAAGAAGCCATTGGAATATCTCTTTATAAATATCTAAGGGAGAGTTTTGGACTTGTTGGAGGTTTGAGCCAACCTCTCTGAAATGCAAGGGCTGACACCTGGGCATAAAGACGTACGAAGATATCTTTGGGGACGCAGAGGGAGCCTTCCGCAGTGCACAGTCGTCCCTTTGTATCCAAAGGTATTGGTTCCAGAACCCCGACAGATACCAAAATCCGAGGATGCGCAAGTCCAGTATATAAAATGGTATAGTATTTGCATATAACCAATGCACATCCTCCCGTATACTTTAAATCATCTCTAGATTACTCATAATACCTAATACAAGGTAAGTTCTATGTAAATATTGTAAATACAGTGTAAATGCTATGTAAATGGTTGCTGCTGTGCCGCAAATTCAGGCTTTTTGGAACTTTCTGGAATTTTTTTTCCCAAATATTTTCAGTTCACAGTTGGTTGAATTTGAGAATGCAGAACCTACAGATAGTAGAACCTACTGTACCTTGACCCACCTGAGGCTGGTCTTGAGGGTCTGGGTCATGAGGGTCATGACTTAACCTGGGCCTGGAGTGAGCATGAAAGAGGGAAGAGGCAAGAGCCCGCAGCAAGAAAAATATTTAGTGTGAGGACAGGATCCATTTAGAGCTGAACTCAGGACCAGTATGGTGTGAGCAGGTGGGAGGAGAGAAGTGTAAGGGAAGTGAACACACCCTTAATAATACTTCTTGATGTACCTGTGTGTGCAGTAGCCACAGACCTGGCTCCAGGCGTCATGTGTCACCTGCACAAAGGCTGGGACCCCTCAGGTTCAAACGGTGTCACATTCAAAGAAACAGTCCAGCAGATGAAACAAATGTAGGAGCTATTCTTATGTTGCTTGCATTTCTCAAAATACCATTTATGGAAATCCAATGTATATCCCATAGCAATACTTATTGAAGTTTCCTTTCATGTATTCCCCATTGTGTGTACTCCTGGCAACTGCCTCTTTGAACAAACTCTCCCTATTGACAATTGTCTACGTCTTTTTCCCTCTCCTCTCTTTTCTATATCATGTAGATCAATTTAGCGTCTTCAACTTCCGTTTTCATTTTCTCTTCATTATCCTGATTCCCTCCAACAAAGGAGAGTCAAGGAACTGACCCAACAAGCAAAAATCCTTCCTTTTCCTGTCTACGTGTGTAGTGTTGACTCTCAGTTCTCCTAACTGCATTGCAGCAAGAGTGGGAGCAGGGTTGGCAAAACCAGAAGTCTCCCCCAAGGGCCAGGGAAAAGGAGAAGGCAAGGGGCAAAACTAAACTCTTCAGTGTCAAGGGTAAACAAGGCTGAAATATGTGTATTAATACATCTTACACGGCCACTGATGGAGTATGCAATTTCTAGGGGATTTAACAAAATTCAAATTTTTCCTGTGCATTCAAATCTTGACATCAGTTTTCCCATTTAGGAGGATTGAGGGGGTGGTGTTATAGGTGATGCTGATGACCTCTTCCTTCATCACCATTGCTGGGAAGGCAAGACATCTGAAGAAAGATTCTTTTATTTCTTTAATTGGAAAGCAGCAATGTTTCAGTCAGTAATATTCAATACTTCTTAAGCACATTGAAAAAACCCATTTCAGACCCTGAATTTAGTACTGGTAGATAGATGCTTGCTAAGACAATTTAATATGGAATTTTCAAAAGCAAAGTCTAGTCCATGGCTTATAAATTTTCCTAGCAAGCTCACAGGTGTGTCATGTCATTACTGAGTGAACTCGCTAAGGGTTTCTTGTGTCAGGACTTCTCAGGGCCTTGATAGGAGACGCGATGTTCTGATCCACCTGCTTTTGCCTCCCCCAGTGGTGTGAGCAAAATGAACAGTGCAGACGCCTTCACCTGTCTGAGCTGCTAGTGGCCCCACTACACAGGCTGACTCGATATCCCTTGTTGCTGAAGAACATCTGGAAAAGGAGTACAGACTCTACGGAGAAAATCATGATCTACTCCATCAAGGAAAAGGTGGAAAAGTCAATCTGTAAGTCCCTGAGACGAGTGACCCAGAGCTCCAGTGTCAGCTTTAATCAAAGAGTTGGGGGACCCTCTGGCTCTTGGGAACCATTTGGGCTTCCATCCTAGGAGGTAATTCCATTGCCTTGAGGTCATGGCTTTCCGAAATGTGGATTCGAGTTTGAGTTTGCATTGTAAATCAAACACACTCAAAACAATGGGCTCCAGTCACATCCTGGCGAACCCTATGAGAACTCTTAACTCCAAGTTCACGCAGGACATGGCCCCGTCTCCAAGGCTTTCAGATGTGAGTTCAGGCAGGAAAAGTTCTATTTCCCAGATGATGAAGGCACTTTGTTTTTAACATCCATACTGAACCCACACACAAAGCAAATGGGAGTAAACAGCATGGGAAGCCTTTCCGGAGAATAAATTACCATCGATCATTTTTTTTAGGTCACTGAAATCCAGGGCCAATCTAAATATAATGCCAACTGCAATCATTAGACCCGAAATTTGGGAATAGGAAAAGAGAAAGCCCTGTGATGACTTAAGTTTATTTGGGTAGCTCTGTATAATCACATTCAAATAAAGAAGTTCGTGATATATGTCCATAAACCAAGATTTCCTGGGGAGCATCAAAAGGGAACAATTCAAAATGATGATTATCAGCTGTACAGAAATGATATATTTTTTTTCTTTTGCATGTTTAAAAATAAAATGACCATTCACTTAGGAGTTTCTTTCCTTTTTAAAAATTTTTTGTTGAAATTCTAAAATAACCCAAGGAACTAGAATTCAGTTTATCAAGTGATTAAGACAAAAAATTCAGTTAAAGACAGACTTTTTTAAACTTTTAAAGTAATTTTGAAGATTATTACTCATTTTGATAAGTTTGTGAGGGGGATAACATCTCTTCTAGGAATTTCTCAATAAAATGAATTCTCATTGTTGGGGAAAGAGATCCTGTGGCCTTCCTTTAAAGCTTAAAGATGGTGAATTCTCAAGGATTCCCTAACCGTGTGATTCTGTGGGTCTACGACTTGCCCTCCATGTTTTCAAAAATCATTTCAAAACCTCAGTAGCAATATGTTATTAAAAAACATTGGAAAATTAATATAGACCTTCAAAGAGAAAATGAGTTCTTACCAAAAGAAATAATCAACCTTACCATAAAGTGAATGTATGTTTTATGATTAAGACAAAAGGATATGTTTGTCCTTGTTAGTCTGATTTTTTTTTCCTTCCTGTAATCACAAGCTGTGTGATGTAGGGAATATGAGAAAGCTACTAAGGGAACTGTTAGTATTATTGAAATAAAAATGCACAATACATTTCCAACTTACTGAGTTAAATTAGTTCAGCTTCATTTTTCTCTGCAAGAGGCTGATTTCAAATTAGTGAGTTTTTCTAAGGCATTTAAATAGCAAGAAATATGTTAAATGAACCTAAGATATGGTTTGGCTCCAGGGGCGGTCAATATCTCTAAATGATTCCTGTGGATCTTGGTTAAATTTTATGCTGTAATGTCTCATGCATTTAAAAATATATTGAATGTGTCTTGTCTTTCAGGGGATCTTGAAGGAAAAGTGAAGTGGCTTGACAATTTTCAAAAATGCAGACATCTACAGGAGATTATAGTGTGGCCTCCACTTTGGGATAGAGATAAAAGGTTTTTCATTCCAGAGGTACAAAAAGGATCAATGAGAACCTATGTCCCTTTCTAAACGTTTGGCATTCAAGTGGAAGTATACTAGTCTCACAAAGTCCCCAGCTGCCCACTAGAATTATAAATCTAGCAAGAAGTAAAGCCTCATCCACATGGCATTGTGTGTGGGGAGGCTGACCTCCTCATGCCGTTCCTGAACTGGTCCTTCTAAGCATTTTTCCCATTCTTTCCCATTCCCATGTGCATTTACTGGCATTTCCAACTGTCAGGAACTTTCTAGACAGAGTACATTGCCCCAGCTTCTAGAATATGCTGTCCTCCAATCACTAACAACATCTCTTTGATTTCCTCCCTTGTTTTGCCAGTGCCTGAAACACATTTTTAAAGAACACATGGCAGAAAACATCCTGTCACCAACCAACAGACACCTTCTCTATGAAGGAAAATTAACTCTTGCAGGTAAATAACTGCTTCCTTTACAAACCCAACATCTTTGCTACCTTGTAACTTGTCCAACTGTTGCTTATCAAAGGGTGGCAAGAACTGTATTTCCTTATGGCCAAGGCGATGGAAGATGTGAATCAGAGCGCATCCTGTGGAGTCACGCAGACTCCAGCTTGATCAAACCACGACGTAACTGGCCACATGCCCTCCGTTTTCTCTCTGTAAAATGGGATAACGATATCTGTCTTACAAGCTCAATGTTAAAGTGAAGTAACACATGTGAAGAGCTTAGCTCAAGGTCTGGAATATAGTAACCACTCAGTGCCAGCTGTTACCACCCTCATTTTACTCCCCCAGTGAGCTGGGCAATCATACTCTCAGTGTTGACTGAGAACCTATTATGTAACACATGTTGCATTGTGTAGGTACCATTGGAGGATAGAAAAGTCATGATTCTGGATAATCCTTTCCCTCTAGTTGGGAAGCGCTGCCATAATGAGCAGACCTGCAGTCTAAGTCCAGAAGAGAGTCTGATGCTGGAGTACCCAGGAAAGGCTTCCTGTGGTCCATGGGACTGGAGGCGGGCTTTGGGGGGATAGAAGGGTGTAGTTCAGTGAAAGGACAGGAGGGAGGACATCCCAGATGAAAAGCACAGCAAGAGAAAAGGCTTGGAGGCAGAAGCCACTTGAGAGAATAGGCTCATGGCAGCGTGGTTAGGAGGGTGATCCCCGAGGCTGCCTGCCAGATTCCCTTCCCAGCTCAGCCTTTGCTGCCTGTGTGACCTGGGGCCACTTACAGCAATCTCCCCATGCTGCAGTGTCCCCTCTTTGTTAGGATTAAATGAGCTAATGGATGTATAAGCACTTGAAAGAATGGTTGGCAGAGAGTCAGTGCTCAGTAAATATTATCAGAAAGGGCTGCCCGACTGAAATAAAATTTGCATTCATTCATTGATTCATTTCTTCACAAAATCTTGATTGAGCACCTATGGTGTGTGAAGGCCTGTGGGATGTGAGGTTGCCTGAGATCTTTTGGGGGGTGCCAGGCAGTAATTCCTTATTCAGTACACACCTGTTGAGAACCTGCTCTATTTTAGGGATAGCGCCAGATGTCAGCTTGGGACATAACCCCCGCAGGCAACTGCCAACTCGAAACATAGACATGCCCAGCTTTTTATATCAAAGGGCTTTTTCATGCATTTTTTCCTTCCAGTGAGTTATGCAGAGAAGTTACATTTAATCCCATGTCACAGGTGAGACTCGGGGAGGTTCTGTATCATGCTCAAGGTCACTTGGCAAGTTAATGGCAGCATCCAGACCCAAGCCAGGCTGCCTCACCCTAGCAGGCTTCCAGAATCATAGCCACTGCCTTGAAAGCCAGAGGGACCCAGCCAGGAAATTGCAGGCAACAAGAAGCCACTGAGTGCTCAGGGACATGAGAGGCTTAAAAGGGTGTTGAAGAAAGAGTTATGGGAAGCAATACACAAAATGGCTAGAGGAGGAGACCAAAGCAGAGAGACCAGCCTGAAGGCGCCACAGTGAAGCAGGATGGGGTGGGAAGAGCCTGGGCCTGTGTTTCTCAACCATTCTCCACCTGTAGACCACTCCCCTCCCACTTTCATTTGGAAAGATAACAATCTTACCCTTTCTTTTACAATTTCAAAAATAATTATATCATTGTGACAAAGCCAAATCCAACCAAAACCAAAAGTAATGAAGCAAAACACAGTTCTGTGTGCAATCCTATGCCTTTCCCTGCAAAATTGGCCTCCACCTGGAATCATGAGAGATTTTATTTCACCTCTTCCCCCTATCTACCAAATTCCCAACTGTGAGACGCACCAGCCTATCCTAAAATGTTAGAAATGGGCGTGGATCTAAAAGGATAAATGTGAGAGCTATTTCAAAGGCAAAAACAGGAGGACTTTATGATTGATAAAATGGATGAAGAGGAAATGAGTCAAACACCTTCAAGTGTGCTTATCTATCTGCCTGAAAGGTTGGTAGATGACCCTGAGGGTGACGCAGGGAGTGGGTCAAGGAGTCAGTTTTAGGGTTCAGGTGTGGACGTGATGGGAGGCCACGTAGAGGCTGGATGAACGTGACCATGAAAAATCTCTTGGTGAAAAGCCGCATCAGATGTGTACTCATATCAAGTGGGATGGGGGTGCTTGTCATGGAAGCATGGGTGGGAGACTGGCCTAAGAAGGAGTCATTATGGTTCAACCCAACTTTTCAGGAAAAGTCTCTTGTAGAGTCAAATGTGGTAGAATGGCGATGACCTACGTAAGCATTACTAACACCAGGCTCCTGTCTGACAGCACATGCTGTTAGTCAGATTTCACCAGAGAGGGGTGTGTCATATAGTAGTGTCAAATCAAGTTTAAAGTCACTGGGACTTTGGCTCGGAGTTGGCATAGAGATATGGTGTCGGTGGGGGTAATAGTGTTAGAAGAAACAGGACATCATTTTGAATGGAAAAAGCATTGGACCAAGAATTATGGGGTCTAGCCCCAACTGTGGGCTTTGGGGAAATTGTTTAAATTCTCTTAATCTCTTCTGTAAATATTGATGATGATGATGATGATGGTGATGGTGATAACCATGATGATGATGGTATCCACCACTAATATATTATGTTCCAAAATTTCTTCTAGCCTTAAAAACTGTAGTGTTGAAATTAAGTGCATTTTCTCATTCCCAGAAGGTCCAAGTTTTTATAACTTTTGGAGCATAACCAGCTTCCCACTGGAATTCATGCCAGCATGCTCCCCACAGACTGGTATTTCTAAATAGAAAAAGAGGTAAAGTTCAGGCAAATAGGATGGCCCAGCAGCTGTAGCACCTAGAGAACACACGTTGTTCAAGCTGCTGCAGAACTAGAATAAGTCAGTGACGCTGCTCTGTTCTCTAGCAGTGTGATGAAAACCCCACAGGCCAGACTCTTTGAGAAAAAATAAATACCTAATCGAGTTAGAACTGCACAAGTTTGTTAAGTCTCATATCTGGTTGTGTGGCACATAGCTTCAAACTCCTGGGATGATAAATGTGAATACTCTAACTTTATGCCTACAGTCTTCCTCCTTAGTCATCCTTTTTCGTAATCCCAT
The DNA here is from genome assembly GCF_965194805.1 of Balaenoptera borealis. Taxonomy (NCBI): domain Eukaryota; kingdom Metazoa; phylum Chordata; class Mammalia; order Artiodactyla; family Balaenopteridae; genus Balaenoptera; species Balaenoptera borealis. The sequence goes on from NC_138870.1 coordinate 78,843,311, forward strand.
ATTTACTTTAGCACTATCAGTTCTTGAATTTATCTTAAATCGTGTTTGTGTTTATTATGTATCTGCTCCCACTATAATTAAAGCTCTTTGAAGGAGAGATTTTGTCTTAATCATTGATGCATAGGAGGTGCTCAGTATTTGTTGACTGCTTGGTGGAAAACTAGGGCCTCAATAAACGGTAGCTAAAATAATCATCATTTCCTAGAATGAAGTCTAGGACATAGAAGATGCTCATACCTGTTTGTTAAAATACTTGAAGTTAGAAGGAGAAAACAAAGCTATTTCATTTTGACAATGATCATTCACCTAATTCAGATTGGCAGAGGGTGGGGAAAGCAATATTTAACAGGTCTTAAAGGTCTAGCATTGTCCAAATGTCCCATTCCTCACCCTATGTGTTAGTTAGGATATTAAGCCAGCTCTTGGAGACAGACCGGTTTATTTATCTCACACGTAAAATTCTGAGCTATATGACAGCTTTACTCCATGAAGCCACAAGGGATCTGGATTTCTTATGTCCTTTTGCTCTGCCATCCTAGAGACTGCTTTCTTCTGTGGCCCCAAGGTAAGTCACCAATTTGCCTACATTCTAGCTCGTATTCCATTGGTCAGAATTTAGTCACTTGGTCATATTTAGCTACAAGGAAAGCTGGGAGATGTAGTATTTATTCACAGTGAACATCTACCCACTAAAACTTGGAAATTTCATTACTACAAAAGAAGGGAAGAATGGTTTTTAAGGGACAACCAGCAGTCTTTACTGCAGCCCAATTTGCAAAAAGGAGTTTCTAGTAGTGATAGAAAACATTAAAAAAAACTATTCAAGGACAATTCAAGATTGAATAAAATATCTAATTTCTATGCAGATATAGGAAGTATCTTTTCTGTAAACTTAGACTAAAAATGAATCCCAGATATTTTATTTATTAATTTAACCTTAGGCATCTCGTTTCCACAGGTAAATGTATATGAGAAAGAACTTCTAGAGAAATATAAATAAATAAAATAGAATAATAAAAAATATTTACTGATTTTTCTTATATTTACTTTAAGTGCCTGTCACATCCCCCTCAAGGATGGCCTATTCCTCTAAAATCATTTAAATTTAACCATTTCTTTTTTTTTTTTTTTTTGGTATGTGAATATAAATTACTATTTTGGGAACTTTTGGAAAGGGTAACTTTTGTCAGATTAATTTTAAATTAAAAATTAATTTAAATTTTTAATTTAAAAAAATTTTAATTTAAAAAATTAAAATTTTTTCTTTGTTTAATTTTTGAATTTTATTTATTTTTTTATACAGCAGGTTCTTATTAGTTATCTATTTTATACATATTAGTGTATATATGTCAATCCCAGTCTCCCAATTCATCCCACCACTACCACCAATGCCCCGCCACTTTCCCCCCTTAGCGTCCATACGTTTGTTCTCTACATCTGTGTCTCAATTTCTGCCCTGCAAACCAGTTCATCTGTACCATTTTTCTAGGTTCCACATATATGCATTAATATACGATATTTGTTTTTCTCTTTCTGACTTCACTAACCATTTCTTTTTCTAATTTCTAAGGGATAGAGTTAAATTGAGAGGGGAATATCTCATTCTAATATTTTATTTCTCTTCTACGAGTATCCCCTTCTTAGGGAAAAGTAGAAAAGCCTATTTGCCTTCAGTTATTATCAAAAGTGATATCAGAAATATATTTGTAAATACAAAGCTTCATGAAGATTATTATTATTTTTTTTTTTAATATTTATTTTTGGCTGTGTTGGGTCTTCGTTTCTGTGCGAGGGCTTTCTCTAGTTGTGGGAAGTGGGGGGCCACTCTTCATCGCGGTGCGCGGGCCTTTCACTGTCGTGGCCTCTCTTGTTGCGGGGCACAGGCTCCAGATGCGCAGGCTCAGTAGTTGTGGCTCACGGGCCTAGTCGCTCCGCAGCATGTGGGATCCTCCCAGACCAGGGCTCGAACCCGTGTCCCCTGCATTGGCAGGCAGATTCTCAACCACTGCGCCACCAGGGAAGCCCCATGAAGATTATTTAAAGCTTGTATAGACACATTGTAAAACTTAAGAAACAAATTGTTTTAGTGACTGTCTTAATCAGCTAGGGCTACCATAACAAAATACCACAGACTGGGTGGCTTAAACAACAGACATTTATTTCTCACAGTTCTGGAGGCTGGGAGTTCAAGGTCAAGTTGCCAGCTGATTCAGTTTCTGGTGAAAGCTCTCTTTCCAGCTTTCTCAGTGTCCACGCGTGGCAGAGAGAGAGAGAGAGCATGCTCTGGGGATGACATTCACCCTGTCAGATCAGGGCCACGCGTGGCAGAGAGAGAGAGAGAGCATGCTCTGGGGATGACATTCACCCTGTCAGATCAGGGGTCCTCCCTTAAGCTTTCATTTAATCTTAATTACTTCCTTATTCCAAATACACAGTGGGGAGGGGGGTAGGGCTTCCACATAGAATTTGGGGGAGATGCAATTCAGTCCACAGCTACGACAAAGTGCCTTTTTTTATGGTAATGTATACCTTTGCCAGTGACCACACAGATGAGTCAAGAGGCCAAAATGCTGGAGTTCTGTTAGTCAATAGATGTGTCCTAGGCTCAGCTGAAACCACGACAAATATCATCCAAGTAACGTTAGATCCACATGAAATGCCTTACAAATACAATGTCTTTAAAGTTGGAAGGGTGGGCTCACATCAAGTCCCTGCCTTAGGGAGAAGTCAATTCAACCATAATGCAGTTTTCTGACCCACGTGATTGGAGCCCCCTGAGCTGCAAGCCTCGTGTGCCCTGATCCCCGGCCTATGTTGTTTTCTAAGGGATTCTTTGATTTAAAAAGAAAAAAAAAAAAAACCTCTGCTTACTGTTTCCAGCCCCAATTTCATCTTCTTTCTTTCCTCAGAAAGCACAAGATTCCTAGATGTTTATCTGTTTCTCTTTGATGATTTCCTCTTAGTTACGAAAACTAAGCGCAACAAAAAGGTAAAATGCTGTTGTCTCTAAATACTGCTAAATGAGTTTAGAAATATTTCTGAATAAGTTGAGTTAAAAAGAGAAAAGATTCTTATACATCAAATCGGACTTTACCCTCTAAAAAATGGAGGCATTTAAAAATATTGGCTTTTTCCATCGTAGAGTGCTGGACTGAAAAACAACAGTAACAAAAGCAAGTCCCATTTCTTAAGGATGTCAAAGCGTGTGTATATTTTTAGAATGACTTAGTCTGTATACTTCCGAGGTGAGTCCCAGAAGCCACAGGGCTTTATGCCCGGCCTGCCTCAGCAAATGAAATTAAGATACTTTTGTCCATATCCGCCTTTTCCTCATCCAAATTGACTACCACAACAAAAGCTGCCAGAGCAGGGGGCCTCTCTAAACCGTCTGCTGCCAAGTGCTGAGGTGATATCTACCACCCGTTCTCACGTTCTTCCTGAGAAATGATGCTTTGGGGGCTGCAGGTGGGAAGGAGCCCTGGTCTCTCAGTGTCTGCCTATAATTAAGAACTGCAGAAGCCAAACAAATGTACAGTTGGCATCACAGAAAAAAAACGAGTCACCAGGGGCTAGAGCCACAAAATCTCTTCTAAGAATAGGGATTTCTCCCTTAAGTATTAATGGTTACCATTACTGTCGTTACTCCCCGATAAGCCATGGGTCTCATGGTCCACCAAAGGCTTTCTATCTAATGTCCCATTTCACAGTTGTTCCCTGACTGGTGTGTGTGAGTGCTTTCAGGAAGAGGCCTCCTCTGCAGCTCTCAGACACCTGCCCTTAGAGATGGGAAGAGGCTGTGCAGTATGTTTTTGGCTGTCAGAGATAACTAATGTTGTTCTAACCCACTCACTTCTTTACTAACCGACTAGCCTTACACAGATGTAAGATTATGAGACTAGATCTCTCAGATCTTTTAATAACCTAAGCTTCTAGATGGCATGTTGGTTAGTTGAGCTAAATAATTTAAGGGTCTTTAAGCAATAAAATAGACACCCATTAATCAATCCGTGCATAGTTGATCAGTGGTTGAGGAGGGAATGGGTGTTGGAGAATATTAAGTCACAGTTTTGAGACTTGGATGGCCTCTTATTTTCAGCTACCCAGGCTAGCATGTCTGAACAGGCAAGCTCTGAAAAATCTCTGTCCCCTTCAAAAACCTGACGTTAAGCACAGCTTACCTTCTCTTTACATAATGGCACAAATCAGAGCCCACAAACTAGTGGCAGCCCATTATTGGCCATATTATAAGATAATATTCTGGTTTCATGCTTCACAACTTGATTCCAAAATAAGTAATGTTATCTGTTTTAAATTCCTCTTTAAATTCTTCCATCTGATAAATCTGAGAGAACCACCCAGAGAAGACCCCAGGTTTCATTTATTTTTTTGGAAAAAGAAATAAGGAATGTTATCTGTTTTAAATTTCTCTTCACTATTTAATGCACAAATTACTTCACATACATCCCAATCTTTGACACCCTTTTTTTAAAAAATTCAGTATTTTATATATTCAAAACAATTTCAGTTATTTACAGATCATAGAGCATGGAATTTATTTAGATTTTAGAATAAGATCCCATGGGCAGAGTTAGCCAACATGAGGCTTCTCTTTCTTGTTCATTTAACTCAGTACCATAGAGGGATACTATGGAAATGAAGATCTTCCCATTGATGTGATAATGATTTAAATGTTTCCCAGCTATGAAATTACCCTTTTATTTATTCAGGTAATTAAACTTGGGGATCAGAAACACTATGCTTTAAATCACTGTGTACTTTGGGAAATGCTTTTCAAGATCCAGAAAGAATAGTAAGCTAGATTTCAAGCAGTTGTTTCTAAAAATCAGTTTACTTAAGGATGTACCTTAAGTATGTGCATCAATATTTACTTCCTACTTATTGCATTATTTTCCTCCTTAATTTTAGAAACTTGGAGGCTCAGACCCTGGTTTAATGTGCCCTTCACTTATTCCTGAGCTACAAACAGTAATCAAAGAAGGTGGTTCATGTATGGTACTCGATCAGCCCATTCCACTAGACAGATTGGTTGTCAGAGGTCTCGATCCACTCCACATGTCAGGTATGTGTCTATTTGCATCATTCAGCTCATCTGTTTGCTATCCCAGAGTTTTATGTTGGCCTTTTTTTGGTAACAGGACATGAATCTAATTCAAATCTTCATGAAAGATAATACTGGGTTCCTGTGTAGCTAAGTATCACTCACTCTACAGGCTAGTTATGGAAAGAGTATTGGACTTGCTTCCAGTGCTTGGATGACCCAGCTCTGCCACTTGCTAGCTGTGTGACCCTGTGTGCAAGGTACTTAAATTTTCTAAGCCACAGATTCATCTTGGTAAAATCAGGATAATATCTACCCCAGTGAGCTGTCATGAGAATTAAATGAAATAATGCAGGTAAAGCACTCAATAAATGACAGCTATTATTAGGATTGTTATTCTGTTAACCATTTTTAGTACTATTGCTATTGTTAAAGCACTGGTAAACCATGACATGCTATGCAAGCCTAAGATATTTTATTGCAATTGCTCTATAGAAAAATGCCAGAAATAAATATATAAATATGTATATGTACATACATATACACATATAGATCAGAAATGTATATTTTTGTTTATTTTTCAAGCATTTCCTGAGTGTCTCCTGTGAACCAGGCGCTCTGTAAGTGCCCTGGAGTTACAAAGATGGAGCTCTCAGAACAACGAAGGATCAATAAATCCTGTCAGGAGAGCCCTGGGCCTCGGAGGGACTTGAAGGACATTCTGGCCTACTTAGTACTGGGTGGGTGGCAGCAGTGTTCAGAAGGAAGCATCCGTCATTCTTTCCTGGGGACAGGCTGCTAGAAGACCAGCAAAGCCAGGCAGGAGGGGAGTGCCTTCCTGTCCCAAGGGAGGAGCAGGAAGAGAGGAAGCACTGTCCATGTCCTGCAGTTCCCACTCCAGCAGCCAAGCCCAGAGCACCAGTCATTAGCACAGGACCTGCTTGTACTCAGCAGAGCCACATTACACAGTGAATACACCAATGAATAATAATAATAGCAAAAATTCACATCATTAAGTTATGTAACTAAGTTGTATATTTAAATGTTCAACTCGTGAATGGATGCCAACTCTCTCCCCAAGAGCAGCAGGGCTCCAATGAGGGGAAACCTGTATCTAGAACTAGAGCCTTCTGCCTCCTTTGTCTGTTCTTTCTGTGTCTGCTAAGATTTGCTGAAAAGCAACTGGTCAGGCCTTAAGGCCTCTTAGATCAGATTTGGCACGGACCAATCACTGTCACAGGCCAAAGCCTGCATAAACCAGAGAGCTTTCCCGAGCAAGCCTAAAAAGGGGCATCTCAGAGGAGCACAACCTTCTTACTACAGTGGCCATAGTTAGAAGATTCTGCCATGATAAATGGATGTGAGTGGAGGAAGGTGTCAGATCCCCCAAGCAAGAGAGGGAAGCAGCGTGGGCTCAGGTCAGCCACAGCCCTGGCAGCCAGCTGGACTTTATGGGAAATCTGACATCACAGGATTCCCTTGGGAGACACATGTTTTCTCTCCTGTATTCCTTGTTCTTTTTTTTTTTTTTAAATAAAATCAATAGCTTTTTCAAAACCATACTTCCACCATCTTTTGTTACTTTTTGACTTGTCACTACCATTTCATTTCTTTTTTTAAAATATTTTTCTCATTGCTCTGGTGGTTATTTTAACTGTTCAGATACAGTGCATGAGGTAGAATAGCTGTAGAGTGAGACAGAGTAAAGTCTGAAAAAAGAAGAGATTGTGCTTTGCAGTGACAGAGACCTAGTTTCAAATCCTGGCTATATTATTCACAAGCTGTGTGACCTTAGAAAAATTCACCTAATCTGTGCCCTCATTTGTAAGTGGGAATTAGTTGACCTTTTTTTTTTTAATTGAAGTATAGTGGATTTACAGTGTTCCAAGTATACAACAAAATGATTCAGTTATACATGCATATATATTCTTTTTCAGATTCTTTTCCATTATAGGTTATTACAAGATATTGAGCTTAGTTCCCTGTGCTACACAGTAGGTCCTTGTTGTTTATTTTATATATAGTAGTGTGTACCTGTTAATCCCAAATTCCTAATTTATCCCTCCCCCACCTTTCCTCTTTGGTAACCATAAATTTGTTTTCCATGTCTGTGAGTCTATTTCTGTTTTATAAATAAGTTCATTTGTATCTCTTTTTTAGATTACCACATATAAGTGGTATCATATGATATTTGTATTTCTCAGACTTACTTCACTTTATATGATAATCTCTAGGTCCGTCCATGTTGCTGTAAATGGCATTATTTCATTCTTTTTTATGGCTAATATTCCAGTGTGTGTGTGTGTGTGTGTGTGTGTGTGTGTATACACATCACACACCACATCATCCTTATCCATTCATCTATCGATGGACATTTAGGTTGTTTCCATGTCTTGGCTACTGTAAATAGTGCTGCTATGAACACTGGGGGTGCATGTAGCTTTACAAATCATAGTTTTTATCTTTTCCAGATATATGCCCAGAAGTAGGATTGCTGGATCATATGGTAACGCTATTTTTAGTTTTTTAATGAACGTCCATACTGTTCTCCATAGTGGCTGCACCAGTTTACATTCCCACCAACAGTGTAAGAGGATTCCCTTTTCTCTACACCCTCTCCAGCTTATTATTTGTAGATATTTTGATAATGGCCATTCTGACCAGTGTGAGGTGATACCTGATTGTAGTTTTTATTTGCATTTCTCTGATAATTTGTGATGTTGAGCATCTTTTCATGTGCCTGTAGCCATCTGTGTATCTTCTTTGGAGAAATGTCTATTTAGGTCTTCTGCCCATTTTTTGATGGGTTGTTTTATACGCTCTTGGTATATTTTGGAAATTAATCCCTTGTCGGTCGCATCATTTGCAAATATTTTCTCCTATTCTGTAGGTTGTCTTTTTGTTTTATGGTTTCCTTTGCTGTGCAAAAGCTTTTAAGTTTAATTAGGTCCCATTTGTTTATTTTTGCTTTTGTTTTCATTACTCTAGGAGATGGATCCAAAGAAATATTGCTGCTTACTGCTGCTTAAAATATCTCCTTAATTTATGTCAGAGAGTGTCCTGCTTATGTTTTCCTCTAGGAGTTTTATAGTATCTGGTCTTACTTTTAGGTCTTTAATCCATTTTGAGTTTATTTTTGTGTATGGTGTTAGAGAACATTCTAATTTCATTCTTTTACAATAGCTGTCCAGTTTACCCAGCACCACGTATTGAAGAGACAGTCTTTTCTCCATTGTATATTCTTGCCTCCTTTGTTGTAGGTTAATTGACCGTAAGTGCGTGGGTTTATTTCTGGGCTTTCTATCCTGTTCCATTGATCTTTGTATCTCTGTTTTTGTGCTGGTACCATACTGCAGCTTTGCAGTATAGTCTGAAGTCAGGGAGTGTGATCCCTCCAGCTCCATTCTTCTTTCTCAAGATTGTTTTGGCTATTTGGGGTTAGTTGACCTATCTTATACAGTTGCTGTGTGGTTTAAATGACACAAAAAGGAAAAAAATACATAGCACTGTGCCTAGTACACAGTAAGTGCTGAATAAATGATGTCAACTATTAATTGTTAATCATTATATTAGAACATCAGGGAGAAAAAAGCTATTCCTGACCATTTATTATCTCCTTATTTTATTTTCTAAGCCTAGCTATACCAGGTCGTTTTGTTTATTAAGCCCTTAGTAGCCATATTACAAACTAAACAGATGAGGGATACCTTAAATAACTGAGAACTACAGTTACAATTTTGAGGAACATGGATTCTGAAATCCAGCCAAGAACAACCACCTGATCTTTAAAGCCTCACTTACTACAGGGAATTTATAAGGAGAAAAATCAGGGAGTAAAACAAAAACAGCCAGATCTTTTTTCCAGAAAGTCATTTTAATAGGTTTAAGTCCTCTCACCCCAGAGAAGCTGGACAGAATTTCATGACCTTGACAGGCTTTGTTGTGTAGAATTTAGGAATTATGAGGTTTAGACTATTACAATCTGTAATAGTGAAGTAGTTCTTGCAGTTAAGAAAATAAAAGTCTCACATTTGCTTCGATTCTGAAATGAGGCCCAACTTGCCTCAGTGAGTCTGAATTAAACCCACAAACGTCAAGGAACAGAAATAATGACTGTGAGCAAGCATCAGCGTAATGATCATCCAGTAAGAGTCAGTGTTCTCCTCCTCCTCTCTGAAGTACTTGGTTTGACCTGGAGCCAGCCCTGGTTTGGTTTTGTTTGTTCCTAAACATAAATTGACTGTAGAAAGAATGTATAGGCTGCAAAATTTTATTCCTGGTGCTGTATAAATAATTCAAGGAAGAGACTTTCATTTTAAGAGCTCCAGCTGTATAAAAAAAGGAAAATCTGCTCTCCTAGTATCTCCTATCATTTCTTTAAGAGACCAGCTAGGAAATGACAGAACAGACTGTTTCTTTTCAAACACAGAAACCATGCCAACATTTTTTTTGTTTGTTTTACATTTCACATAATTTGGTGGATGCTGGATTTTATTGGAGTCCATTTTTTTGGCTTTTCTTGGACTGCTGTGAAGCATTCAGGTGGTTTTGTATTTTTGCTACATCTTAATTTGTTTAACTGTTGTTTTGATGTGACTTCCCTTTAAGTACCAAAATAAAACATTTTTAAAAGGAGTGGTGGAGGTCAAAGAAACAATGATTGTATTATTTTTCGTATTTGTATTTATATTTTACACACACAAAATCTACCTATTATGCTAAGCTTTTTCCTTGGGAAGGAACACATTTTCCATCACTTAAGCCATAAATGCATTTATTTCCTCAAGCCCCAGAAGTCATTGGCTAAGGAAGAAAAGGTTTTCATATTTAAGTGGGCTCTCTTTGGACATAGCAGTGAAGTCTTGGTCTTGGAATCAGATTCTTTTTTAATTGACATAAACCTCCCACACTCATTAATAAACAAACAAAAATCCAGGTTCTTGTACTGAGAAACTGTGGATTTCATATTAAATGCTTTGGCTCTTTGTCTTTAATGTTTTTCTAGTCTTTGGGCTGAGAAATTCTTTCCTCATACAACATGAAAACAGCTATCGACAGTGTATAGCAGCATTCTTATTACAAGCCCAAACAGAAAACATCAAGGTATGTATTTCAATTTTGTAGGTTTTGATTCTTCAGACTTAAGGAAAAAAATCACACCCCAAGCTCATTAAGGAACAGTGAATGGAAAGTTCTGTGTATTTTCCTCTCCTGCTTTGGGAAGGGGGTAGGTTGGAAGGAGGGGAAGGATATGAATATCTAGACCATACCAGGCTCAGAGACCTCAGAACTGACCATCTTCTTACATCCCCAGTGTTGACACAGCCTCCCTCATTTTCTCCTGTGGCAGAAGCTCAAGAGCTGCCTCTGACTTCTGGGGGGGTCTGTAGGAAATGGGGGAAGAACTGCTTTGGATTGCATGCTTGATTTTTAAGATGCTCCGATCAATTTCCAAAGCCCCAGTATGCAAACAGTATGATGCCAGCTTAAGTGAGGGGCTCCTGCAGAAATGAACTGTGTCAAGTCTTCTCTTTACCCTTTGAAACTATGCTACTGTTTTTACAGCTATGGAGCTGAAGAGCAGCTGCCTATCTGACTCTGGTTTCTTTATCTTAGAAGTTTCCATTTTTGTCTTTCCCCTGGTAGGCTTTCATCAGGGCAGCAATGTGGCCAGACAATTAATGGAAGACTACATTATTTTCAAGGAGTCAATTTCTTCCCTCAGTCTGTTTTTCAAGTTATGCCACTGATTAATAACTTCTGTTTCCACACAAAGTGGAAATTCAAGAAATTCAGCTTTCAAACTACTTATATTCCCAGTATTCATCTTTGTAATTAGCCATCATTGACTATTATGGTTTCTTGATTACTCACAACTGTTAATCCAACTTGCATACCATACTCATCTAATCCATTTGCATTTTCATATGTGATTAGAGATATTTATGATACATTCGATTTAAGAAAGAAAATGGGAAACATGCAAATGTTTCATCAGTCTTCAGTTTTAAAGAGCGAGTCAACAAATACAAGGGGAAATATTAATCCAAATATGTGAGAAATTTAACATTCTCTTCTCTCTATATATTTCTTTTTTCTTTCTTAACAGAAAACATGGATTGCACAATTAACAGCAGCAATCTCTTGCTTCACCAAGAGTCAGGAAACCAAGAAGATGTCCTTATTCACTTTGCCTGCAGAATCCTCGGAAATTTAGGGACCTAAAACAAGTGGCACACCTTTTTAGACATTAGGGATTAAGGTATTCTTTCATTCAAACTTGTAACACTTACCTAGTAATGAGCTAAAAGAAAATGTGCATTTTAAAGAAGTTCCAGAATTTAAGCTAGGAAATTCCTCAGGGTAGAGTAATAATGGCTGCAACAAATTTGAACCGGAAGGAATTTCTTGGTAAGTGTATACATGCTGATATCCAGACTATGTTATAGTGCTTCAGTCAGGCTTGCAAGAGGGGCGAGGGAAGTATGATGCTATTATAATTCGTAAAAGGTGCATGATCAGGTAAATGCAGTATCAGGAGGAAAACAATGCCCACTGCTTGCATCTGATATGAATTCTAGCATCTTACTTTGTGTATATCTGTAATGAAACCAAGTTTCCTACATGACTTATAAATCAGCCTTACTGCTCTACAGTCCTACCTCATACAAAGTTTGATTGCTCTTTTAACATACTAAGCAATGAATAATAAGGTCTCCATCTTGGCAGTTTTTAAATTCCTAGTCGCCAACAGTTTATTTATCTCAGGTATACTTTATATAACTCAACATGGAAGGAGAAAATCCCAAAGACTAAATTCCATTGTTTTAAGAAAGAAAAAGCAAATATCTGTTCCAGTTTCACCAGTTAACAGTTTTACTTGGGAAATTTCATAGAAATAGTAGGATATCTTTCTCTACATCTCACTTTTTGAAGAACAGTGGAGTTTGTCATAAAACTTCTTTCTGGTTTTGAATGTGTGTGTGTGTGTGTGTGTGTGTGTGTGTGAGCACAGTACAGTTACTTCGTCTTATTTGGCAGGACTTGAAACATCATTAGAATTTCTTAAGAAAGACAGCTTGAACTATTATCATGGTGGAATATACTGTTAACTGCATGTAAGGAACTAGTTCTTATAGTCAGATTATATCAAAAGGAAATCCACAGATTTCAATTTCAGACATGGTATCTTTTGCAGTTTCCAAAATGGAAGTAGTAAATTTATCAACTTGGACTGCAAGACAAATGATACCTTAACTGATCTCCTTAAGCTGGAGAATGGGATAGAAAGGATGATGCTTGGGGAAGTCACGTGCACAGTTAATTCTCTGAGAAAAATGTGATTTCACCATGTAAACCAGGCAGTATAGACAAGTGCAGCATAACAGTTCTTTTTAAGGGCCAAGCACCATCAGAATGGAGGGTCACAGCCCCTGTATAATAATGTCATATTTATTAGGAGTAAGTGAAAATGAAAGGAAAATCAGGAAAGCAGTAACTATGGTCAATGCCTAAGAATAAATGAGAAAAAAAGGCAAAGTACAGGAGAACAAATTTCAAGTGAGTTCTTAGAGATGAAAAATATGTATTTTTTTAGAAAAAAATTAACAATTGTCTTGCAAGGATTTCTAGATATCAGCCAACTTAGGAAAAGGGCAATGGACTAGGTGATCTCCCAAAATTCCTTTTAGTCCGAGTCCAGTAAACAGATATTTGTTTGTATGTATAAAACTATTTTCTCCCTTAAATCTCATTAAAGGGAGAAAAAGATTGACTAAACATGTAAATTTAATTAGTTAAGATGTAAAACAGCTTTAAAATATGCAATATGCAAAGAAATATTAGCACTTCTATGTTCACTGCAGCACTAGTCATAATAGCCAAGATGTGGAAAAAACCTTAATGTTCACCAACAGATGAGTGGATCAAGAAACTCTGGTATGTACATACAATGGAATTCTATTCAGCCTTGAAAAATATGAAACAACATAGATGAACCTTGAGGACATTATGCTAAGGGAAATAAGTCAGTCACAGAAAGACAAATACTGCATGATTCCACTTATATGAGATTTCTAAAATACTCAAATTCACAGAATCAAAAAGAGTGGAATGGTAGTTGCCAGAGGCTGGGGGTAGGGGGAAATGGGGAGTTACTAATCAATGGGCATAAAGTTTCAGTTAAGCAAAATGAGTAAGCTCGGGAGATCTGCTGTACTGTACACTTTTACAAGAGTTGTCGAGAGTTGTACTACTCTCAACAAAAGTAGTTGTACTACTTTTACAATGAGTAGATCTCATGTTAACTGTTCTTACCACAATAAGATAAAACTTAAAAGAATATACTATGTACTTAAAGTGAAATTCTATAAAGCTCATAAAAGAGCATATCTAATATATAATATATTAAGTGCTTGAGGATATACACATTATTCTCTTCAGAGGGAAACACATTAGAGTAAAATGAAAAATCACTTCTGGAACTTTGGTTTCCAGGGGAAAAAAATCAGTAAAAAGCAATGGTACATTGAGCCTTGAAATGGTCACCTGGGTATTAAATGTACAATGAAAGAAGAGATTAATATTGTTTAATATTTTTTAGTTTTGCTAATTTTTCTCAATAATGAATGAAATGAGAAGGGGATGTCTCGAGCAAATAGCATTAGTAATTTCTCTTGAAATATGAACTTAATTACTATTCTTAGTTGAACATTAAAGCACACCCCTTGTGAGGTTGGGATTGACATATATATATATACACACTATTGATAGTATATATAAAATAGATAACTAACTAATGAGAACCTACTGTATAGCACAGGGAACTCTATTCAGTGCTCTGTGGTGACCTAAATGGGAAGAAAATCCAAAAAGGGGATATATGTATACGTATAGCTGATTCACTTCGCTGTACACTAGAAACTAACACAACATTGTAAAGCAACTATACTCCAATAAAAATTAATTTAAAAAAATAAAGCACACCCATTGTCTATATCCAAGTGCAAAGTTCTAAATCTGTAAATAAATTAATGTAAAATGGCTAATATCTTACCTCTTTTAAATAGACAAAATAATTTAGTCACAGAATATATCTACTAGAAATTATTTTTAATATCTTTAGCATATTTTTTAAAAAAGCAACAATTCAATAAAGGATTCTTCCATTGTTCTTTATACAGATTCAAATGTTATATAATTTATCAGTTACATTTATAATCAATAACCTTCCACTCACTGAGTTTAGAAACCACAGTATTTACTGAGCTAAACTCTCTCACAAATAAGGCACAACTACATGATCACAAGTAGTAAATACAATGAATCCAAAAACTAAACAAAATATTCATGCAAAAGTATCTACAGAAGTTATGAATATATGATCCAGTTCAAGAAGTACAGAATGTCATATACATAACTGCATCATGTTACAATAAATTCACTACTTCTACAGGGAGAGAACCTAGCTATTTCCAATTCTATTTTATATAATTTTACATAAATTTAGTAAGTTTATGCACAGTATTCACATTTGCAACAATAACAACTGATCATTAAAATTCAGGCAAAGGGCAATTAAGACAATAATGTGTGGTACGTTATATAATTACAGAATACCATTCATCAAGCTCTTGTCTAGGAATACTAAATTGATGGCACGTTTAAATTTTATGGATCAAATCATCCATGGTTTCATAGCCAAAGTGCATTTAAAAAAAACTGCTATAGTCAAATAGGTCATGAATATCAAAATATATGATCATAATTCGCTTTCCACTTAAAAGCTAAACATCTTTATGCAAATGCAAGGTTAAAAAAAAGTGGCTTTAAAGTTCCCAAAACTATAAAATAATCATAAAGCCTTTTCAAGAGAGATGGGGAACTAACAAATTTGGCAGTTACTATGTAACATTACTGTGAAGAAACTATTAAACTAGCTAATTCCACATTAAGAGGTAGTTGAACAAAATTATACACTGCATTGAGGTTTTTGTGTTTGTTTCCCTCTTTTCTTCAAAATAAACAAATCCTATACCAGCAGCTTGTCTTCTTTCTACTAAAAATTCTGTAGGTATAGTTTATTGTACACTAACCCAGCAAGACTTGATTTTAACTCACGTTTCTGTGCTTGGGTTTAGAATTTACTAACACGTGATGCCAATAGGCTTTGCATTAGAGCTGGAACTCCATACGTGCCAGCTGTAAATCACTGACAAATAGTACCAGCAGACATCTAAAATGTAGAACCAATAAGCACTCAGAAGATGACTTTTTAATTAAAAGAAACAGAAAACTCTTTAATTTTTGTTTCCAAAACACCTTATTGGTGAAATTAATAGCAAAATATTAAGTTTCATTTCTAAATATAATAGCCTAATTATTTGGGGCCTAGGAAGTGAGATTAGCTAGATGAAAAGTAGAAAATCACTCAAATACATATGGTTGTATTTGTTGTCCCCACAAATTTTTATGAATATGTGGGTGGGGGGACAAGGCAGGGAAAGGCTTTCAGTGCACCCAATTAGGAGATGAGTGAACAGATATTCTAAGCCAGAAGAATTCCCGTGAAGTTTCATATCATAAAAAAATAACAATGGTGCTGTGAATATGTTTTTCCAACATGCTTATTAATTTACTTATAAGTGTAGAATTAAGACTATTTGAAAGAATTTATATGAAAATGCATAAATGATTTTAGCTCAATTTTTGTTATCCAACTTATTTTTAATAAAGATCCACTGTATTTCTTCATTCTGTACGCTCAAGGATATATGTTTATCCGAGTCCAGGGACTCAGTCAGGGTCCTTAGTAGCTACTGACAACAGAGTTTACTTAAATGGGTTTTTTAAATAATTAAATGAATATATGGCAATCTCTTTGTATATGTTATAGGAAGAGCATAAACATGATAATGTGATTTCAGCATATTTGAAAGCAAGTGTACATTATAAACTATGTATTGTAAATGAAATATTAGCTCCCATTCTTCCCTATTACCAAATGATTGCACTGAATGAATATATATCTTTACATTTCTTCTTAGAGTAATAAACCAATATTAATGAGTTTTCTCTTCAGATGTTCTCCAATTTTCCAAATTAATAAGACTATGATAAATTAAAGTTCAGTTCCATTGTTCAGCATCCAAATAAACTAATTTTTAATTACCCTCAATTTGCCATTCTGTTTCAGTTCTAGTTATAATTTGGGGATTCCTAAATACATCTGTTTTTGGCAATACTCTATTATCCAACTGTTATTTCAAGGTAATTTCATAGCATTATTTTTGCAAAGTAAACAGATACACAGTTGATATGGAACCCCAAATTCTGAACCTTCTTTTAAAATTTAAGTCAAATTTAAAACTTTAAAAAATTCTTCCCTATTAGGTAAGAAGAGAATATAAAGCAGAATATTTAATGTCTCCTTACCATTTTGTATTTGTTTTCACAGATAAGACTATAGCAATATCAGTTACTAGCTTTAAGATGCAAAATCTATAGAACAATTACAGTGAAGCTGAGCTATGCTTGAGAAGGTTAAACCAAATTACCTTGAAAAAAGCAGATCCATTAAAAAAGCAAATTCAGATTCTTGAAGATGCTGGAGAGACAAAATGAGGATATAAAATGAAGGCTAATCTCAGAAGACTTCCCACTTAAACAGAGAATAGGACCATTATACAACTTCTATTATTCACCTTCCAACTGGAGATGAGGGTGGGAAGTTTTGTAGGATTCTTAATTAAGACTACATGGGAGTTTAAAAATGAAATAGAAAAAGACAAAAAGAAAAATTAACCCTAATCTTTAAAATACAACCCAAGGATAACCATAAAATAAGCAAATTAATTTTCCAGAGGTTTTCATAAAATCCACCCAAGAGAATTTAATCAATATTGTTAAAATAAAAACCATGTTTGAATTCATGGTTAATATTTAAATATAATCTGTATTTGGAACACTTGAGTAGTAAATTTGTAACATAACAATGCAACTGAGCTATGGACCTGTGTATAAGGGAAAAAAAGCTTTATAGTTCTATGCATTTCACAATGAGAATATTTAATATAATTAGAGTGTTACTGTGCAACATATCTGATATGGTAACATCACCCATGTACATTTCTTGACACTAAATGTGGGAGAAAGAAGAAGTAAGCTATGGAAGTGCATTCATGTCATTTCTGAACAATGAAATTATATTTAAAAAAATACATTGCTATTTTCCATCCAAAATTTATTTACATTTCATTGGCTACTTCTAAACTTGGCATGAAAGCTGTTCCAGGGTAAATGGAAAAAAGTAATGAAAGATGGGCTGGAGTCTCACAAAAATAGAAGAGTTTTACTTGATATTGATAACATTCCAAAATATATGAATTCTAATTTGGTTTAGTATTGCAACCACTGTCCAAACCGAATAGTAGTAGTCCAAGATCTCTATTAAGTGTATTTATTAAAAATCTAATGTTAGTGTAATATTACTCTGAAGTTGCGATAACCCATTATCCTTGCAAGTCATTGAAACATGCATCACAGACACGAACAGGCTTCTTGGAAGAAGGAGTTAAGGCATTTTTGGCTGAACACTCAGCACAGAAGATATTTCCACATTGTCTGCAGTGATGCTGTAAATGACAAAAATTAAACATTTTTAAGCATAAAAACTATACCAAAAGTATTATGAGACTACAAGAATACAGCAAACTTCACTGTGAAGGTATACTAACTTTCAAGTGATAAGCATTTAATAATATAAAATCTCAGTATGTCGATTTAATCCCTTAGTTAATTTGAATGCTTCCTATTTAATCAGATACTGTACTAAACATTTAATATGGAATTTATCTTGGAATTCTCAGAAGAACCTTAGAAGGCATTTTAATGCCTTAATAAAGTGCTTAATAAAGTGCTTAATAAAGCACTTCTATCAGGTGAAAAACTATTCCTATTTGCAAAATGTTTCAGGCATAATTTCTTCAATAGGAATATAAACTTGAAACATCACATAATGGCATTATTTTAAATGATTTTTTTATCTCTGCTTTTTCTTCCTTTAAGAGAACCTAATGATGACTGAAACGTATGAGTTTAATACTGATGCACTGGTTCAGAAAATGATTATCCAAGAGAGTAACTCAGTAGGAAGGTAATAACTGAATTTAAAACTAAAATTGAAACACACTAACCAGGAACAAGATTTCATGAAACTTAATTATTCTATGTAGTTGTAAATTAAAGTTAATAAATGGCAAAACTTTTAAAATCTGTCAAATGCAGGACAATTTCGATGGTTAAAACATTGTCACTGAGGAATAAAATCAAGAACTATAGCAATATAACAAAACCATTTACCCGTCTCACTGTTACTGAAAAGCCTTTCCCACAGGCCATACAGTTTTGTACTTCATTGTCTTCAGCCCACTTTCTATTCAATGCTTGTGTATGTTTGATCTATTAAAAAAAAAAAAACATTATAATATTCAATGCTGTAAAGAATGATTGATAATTTCTAATTTGGTGGCCAAGTTTTAAAATGGATAAAATTTTAAAAATCAGAAATACTTTGGTCCACTTCCATTATCAAAAGTTGTTACATAATTAAGTCTGAATGACAATAAATAAATAAATAAAGCAAAGCAAGTTTTATTCCTCAAAGGCATTGGTAATTTCTAACCTTTGGTGATTTCCCATTCATTCTAACCCTAAGGATCAATCCTTCCTTGGAACTCTGAGCATATAATCAGATCACTTCTTTATCACGTAGCAACTCATTCATTCCTTTGTGTTCTTGACTTTTCCCAATAATGACAATTCATGAATGACGTGGCTCTCTAATCATTGGGGTCTCAGATAAGTTCTTTAAATCTTATATTTAATTACCCGTAACACCTGCAATACTGCTACACGGGCAGTAGCCATTCAAAAGTATTATTAAATATGAGATTTTTTTTAAATGTTGAAAATATGCTTTTCACTAAGAGGTAAATTCTAGACTAAAAAACTGCCTCATACACCAGGTGACTTACTTGAAGGGACTGATTCTCTCTGCCCAGTTCCTGCACTGCTGCAGTTGTATTATCCAGCTTTCTTTGCAATTCTAGTACTTTGGTTTGAAGCTTTTCTATTTCACCTTCTCCTTTAAGACACCTGGAATAGATTGCAAAAACAATTCATTTTTAAAAAATCATTAAAGACCCTCTCTGAACACAGATAATGAACTACTTTAGTAACTTTAAGCATAATACATTAATTTCAACTCTGTTGTAAGGGTTAATTTTTCAATGACTACTTAAATACCTGCTGGAGCACTTTTCTCAAGACTTCTATTTTTTTAAATGTGGAATACAACAACCTTTTTATCACTTAGCATGGAAATAAACTAATTTTACTAGACATCAACCACCTTTCTAGTAGTGCCCTCCTTTCATCTTGATTATTCTGAATAGTTGCTTCCAATACTGCAATTTCACCCCGTAAGTCGTCCGTCTGTTTCTCAAGCTCACTGACTCTCCGTTGACTGGACTGCCACTCCTTCTTTATGGTGCCCAAGTTTTCATTTAATGCTGTAATCTGCATGGTAAGTTTAGCCTCGTTTTCTTCATGCTGCTTCATTCCTACTTCTTTTTCTTTTATTTCGGAAAGCTGAGAAAAGGAAAAACAGTGGGTAAAAAACCTATTACAAAAGTAGTGCAAAATTTAAGTTGTTGAATTTTAAATATTGGCAACATAAATAATATTACTTCTTCAGTGAAGAAGGCACTAATAAAACTGATTCCACAAACATCTCTGTAATTTGAACTGACAATGGTCATGACACTGAAATGGTGATCAGCAAGCCTCTTATAAAATCAAACTAAAGTAAAGCAATTTGAGATTCTCCTTTTTTCCACTAGAGCAGGGGAAGAACACATAGTTAGGGAAAGCAAGGTGCCCTGGAGACAAAGCTGGCATTTTCTTATGTCTCAAATTCCAAATGCATCCTTTTGTGTCTATCAACCTGCCAAAAAAACAATACTTCAAATCACTGTGTGAACTTGAAATTGCAATTCTTCAACGAAAACATTCAGCAGTCAATTTATCTGGGGATATTTGGACTTAATTCAACAGAGGAAAGCCAGATGCTTCCCATTTGGCATGCACAAGTTAGGGAAGGAAAAATAGACTTTGGTCATTGTAATTCCAAACTGAAGTTTCCGTTCCCCCTTATCAACATTCAGTTTGACCAAACAAATGAGTTTAACATGATTAGCATTCATGCCATTTACCTCAATCTACATAGTTATAGGTTTGTTTGTTTTTCTGGCACTAAAAGTGTCCCCCCCCATCATGTTTTATTGAATTTTCACTTATATAAACCAAAATATAATCATAGAATAAAATATTTCCAATCACATGTCAGCTATTTAAACAAATCAGATCTCTTAAATCAAAAATTAAATGTTAGGTGAGCATTTGAATCATAACTTTTAAGTAGAAAAATCCTCTTACTGGATTAATTTACAAAATCAATTACAAAACACACCTCCCACCACTAACTTACCAGTTTAGCTTCCTTCTCCATAAATTCTTTCTTCAGCTCATCTTCTTCCTTTTTCATCTGCTCTTTTAGCATTTGCTGGGTTTTCTTCTCCTGTTCAAGGGTTGCCTTCAGGGAATCTACTTTCCCTTGAAGCTCTAATTTCTGCTGAATCAAAAGCTGTTTGGCATCCTTGAGATTTGTTACCTCCTATGAGAAAGTAAGGCCAAAATAAATCATCCTTTATAGTAAAAAAAAAAAAAAAGAAAAATGTAGCTGAAATTTATGCAACTTATTACAATATAAACAAAGAATTTTAGCCTCTTATGAGAGTCTTAAAGTTCAGTATTTCAAACAGTTGATTAAAAAAGTGAAATATTATGTACTTCCTGCTCAACAATCATTTAAATTCAAGTGATGCCTTGCATGCATATGTTTTGATTAAATTTTGTGAAAAATTTCTACCCCCTATTTTCCCTTCATTTAGGAAGCATTTATTGGTTCAACATTTAGGCATCACACACTGTGTTAGGTTCTAGGGATATATATAAAGATGAATTATATACATTCCCTGCTTTAAGGAAGTCAGTCTGGAAGAACATAATGACATAAAGAGGTAAGTAATTATAAAGCAAAATGGCAAGTATCCTGATAGACATAAGAGGTATTATGAGAGCACTCAAGGGAAAATCCAACCTTTCTCTAAGAAAATGACATTTTACAAACATTTTACAAAGCAAATTATAAGCAGTTAATATTTTCAGGTGGCATGCCAGCCATGCTAATGATAGGAAAAATGTTCTAAACAACAGATTATTAAAGGATTTTAGGAAGAAAAACGATTAAAAAAACAATCCCTTAAAATCTTAATTCTAAACTCTTACATAGTTTGAAGTTTACCATCTATAAGCATAATGGATAGCTCTTGTCGATTACCACCTCAACAAAATCTAAACTTTTAGGGTTACTTTGCTTTATTCAGTAATTTGAAAACAAAGGTAACATAGTTTCAGTATGTGTATAGGTATTATGCAACACCAAGAGCACTGTGAGAGTGAGAGTATTTGTCAAAAAACAGCAAAACAATGTGCCTGGCACATAGTATGTCCTAAAATAAATAAATAAAGTGTGTGTGTGTCTACACACATACACACACATACACACACATACGTATATATACACAAATCTTTTTAACAACACTAATACAATACAAAAGGAAAAACAATGATTATCTTCACATACCTTTATGCTTTCTTGCTTGTGAGACTTGAGTTCTTCACTCAATTTAGCAATTTCTTTTTCTTGTCTACACTTAATTTCCTCTATCTCTGCCAATTTACATTTTTCATTTACTAGTTCTTTTTCTTTCAGTGACTATAGAAAAAATGATTTATTTAAAAAAGTTTTAAAGTAAATACTTAAAAGTAATGTAACAAAAATGACTGCTACTATTTATGACTGTCTCTGCCCCTTCCACCTTAGTTAACTTGAGCAAATTATTTACCTTCTCTTGCCTCTGTGTCCTTATTTATACAATATGAACAATAAGATCGTTACAAGGATTAAATAGTTACAGTAACTATTAAAATTAATAGTGCCTGGCTAAAGTTTAGCTAAAGCTACCATCTTATGCTTATGATTATCATCATCATCACTATCTTTATATAGGGCACCTAGGGAGGAGTATTATACATTATCTAATTTAATCTCTATGCTAGGTAGCTCTTTTTAATCCTCATTTTATAGGTAAAGGAACAAAGACTTAGAGAAGTTAAATAAGCTATTAAAAGTAGAACCATAAAACTAAAACAACATCTGCCTGATCTAAAGCCCTTGTAATTAAAGGCCTCTAAACTATAGTTCTGCCAGAATTTTCTAACCTTGAGGCACAAATCATAAATTTCATTCCAGCCTCACCAGCACCATTGCTACAAAAACATCCACCAATTTTTAAATTAAAGATAATTCAGAGGTAATTCCCTGGCGGTCCAGTGGTTAGGACTCCGCGCTGTCACTGGCGAGGGCCTGGGTTTGATCCTTGGTCAGAGCACTAAGATCCCACAAGCCACACAGTGCAGCCAAAAAAAAAAAAACAAAAAAAAACACATAATTCAGGAACTGCACAAATAAAATATACCAAGAACTTCAGGAATTGTACACTTCAGAATAATATCAGCTGATGGAAATATAAAATTTCAATTATGAAACCAAAATTAAAATGTTTCCTAGAATTTGAATTTCTCATTCATATAAAATTTTAACTGATCTTTAAACGTACTGATCATAATACAATGCTTTCAACTTTATAACTTAGCATCATTTATATAAAATACACCCCTACTTACCCTTAGAAAAAGCTGGTTCTTAATTTTAAATGCTAAGATTCTAGATTTAGTCAGAAAATAAAATACCTTTTCTTTCTGTATATCTTGCAGTGCTTTACTCTGCTCCTTCAATTGCTGTTCTTTCTTTGCTAAATCTTGCTCCAAAGTAGCCTTGGTGGTCTTCAGTTCTTGAATCAATTTATTTTGGTTTCCAATTTGATTTCTATTTGAAATCAAGTCCTCCTGTGCTAGAGAAAGCTTCTCTTCTACAGACTTATAAAAACAATTTCCCCAAATTATTATATGTCATTTTTTGGCAAATTTCAACAGAAACATAATAGTTAACAGTTATACATAACAGTTATGCGTAAGCACAGTGGAAAGTAATATACTTTAAAAAAATAGTAAATGGGCGGAAGACCTAAATAGACATTTCTCCAAAGAAGATATACAGATTGCCAATAAACACATGAAAGGATGCTCAACACCACTAATCATTAGAGAAATGCAAATCAAAACCACAATGAGGTATCACCTCACACCGGTCAGAATGGCCATCATCATAAAATCTACAAACAATAAATGCTGGAGAGGGTGTGGAGAAAAGGGAACCCCCTTGCACTGTTGGTGGGAATGTAAATTGATACAGCCACTATGGAGAACAGTATGGAGGTTCCTTAAAAAACTAAAAATAGAACTACCATATGACCCAGCAATCCCACTACTGAGCATATACCCTGAGAAAACCATAATTCAAAAAGAGACATGTACCACAATGTTCATTACAGCACTGTTTAGAATAGCCAGGACATGGAAGCAACCTAAGTGTCCATCGACAGAGGAATGGATAAAGAAGATGTGGCACATACATACAATGGAATATTAGCCATAAAAAGAAACAAAATTGAGTTATTTGTACTGAGGTGGATGGACCTAGAGTGTGTCATACAAAGTGAAGTCAAAAAGAGAAAAATAAATACCGTATGCTAACACATATATATGGCATCTAAAAAAAAATAGTTCTGATAAACCTAGGGGCAGGACAGGAATAAAGACACAGACGTAGAGAATGAACTTGAGGACACGGCGGTGGGGGGAAGGGAAAGCTGAGACAAGTGAGAGAGTGGCAGTGACATATATACACCTACCAAATGTAAACTAGATAGCTAGTGGGAAGCAGCAGCATAGCACAGGGAGATCAGCTCGGTGCTTTGTGACCACCTAGAGGGGAGGGTGGGAGGGAGGTGCAAGAGGGAGGAGTATGGGGATATATGTATACATATAGCTGATTCACTTTGTTGTACAGCAGAAACTAACACAACATTGTAAAGCAATTATACTCCAATAAAGATGTTAAAAAAGTTAAATTAAAAAAAAAGTATGTTATGCCCTTCAGTAAGATGATGTAAAAGAGAAAGAATGCTAGATAACTCTCTTGCCTATGCAAAATACTTGTAGTATTTTCCATAGGCAAGTATAAAATAATAAAACTGAAGCAATTCCAAAGCTTCTAGAAATAATCTGTAAGTATTTACTAGCTAAGTGATACGAAGAATATCAAATAAGTAGGAACCATATCAAACACACTCAGAGAACATATACATAATGAGAAGATACGGGGAGACATGGGAAAAAAGCAATTTAAAAAGAGATAAACATGACATTATATATGCATATATGTTTTGTAGGATCTATGATGGCCCTTGACATGCTAAAAGGTTTATTTAATAAATAGAAAGGGGTTTTGGTCTTGGAGAAAAAAATGTATTTCAAATCTGCCAGCCTGATTAAGTGAACTAAAAGAGGAAAGTCAACCAGACATCTGAGGCTCTACTTCTAACAAGGCCATCACCCCCATCCTCTTAACTTCTCATCTATGTGGTAGAAGTAGCGCTGTCAGTTGACACAGTCCATAGTTACTAACTGTTCGAAGGCCCAAATATTTCAAGAAGCTGAAGCTGGGGGAAAGAGCAACTTTTTGACTCATTAGGTTTTGATTTGGAGGTGGATATGGTAACAGGTGGGGAATGGAAAATGGCAGGAACCTTGCCACTCTCAGCTGCTAAGGGAAATAACTCTAAGATGCTCTTCCACCATCTAGAAGAAGTTTATCTTTCTTATTCTGGAGATACAGTTTCTTTGAAAAAAAGGCAGAAGATACAATTCAGGAGGAATCACTGCTATCTAGGCTTGGCTATAGTAAGCATTTGATAAAGAATCGATGAAAACTAAATGAATAAATGAAAACCTTATTTAAAGGGCTTTACTTAAGCTTCCTGAAAGAGATTATTCCTTACAAATAACCCAGTTCAGAAGTCTTTTCTGATGTAAATCAAATTTCCATTTTCAATGGCTTCCACTAGAACACTAAGAACTGTAAGACTTCCTTTTTGGAAAAGACTTAAAGTCATCTAGTCCTTTACTAATCAAGCAGCTAAGCTTTAATTGAGTATACTACTAAGGTAGACAGGAAGATAAAAGATGGTCCTGGACTTAAAGAAGCTGACCATACAGCCTGGAAAACAGAACCAGGGTATAAAATGGAAGTTGTACAGGGTATTAGAGCATTTGCTATATGCCAAATGCACAGAAAAACGAGTGTGAGTGTTCTCTGTGGAATGTTTAAAGAAGGCTTTGTGGGCATGTGGGAACTGACCTAAGTATCACAAAAGGTGAGAGTGATTTCAGAGAAAAAGAATAAAATTTGACAAAGCCTAGCCCATACTGTCTATAGCAATTGTAATTAGGTAACAGAGGTCCTGATCTAATGCTAAAGAATACCAACACTTGCTAGAGCCTAAAAGCAAGAATACCCCCAATCTCTGACCAGAGAATTCCAAAATGCCCATGGTTTAAATAACAGCCTATAAAATTCTGAACTCACAAAATCCTAGTGACTAAATCTTTAAAGTCAAGTTCAAAATCTGCACTGTTTTCTGAGCCAAAACATGTTGTTCAACCTTGCCTCTGAATATTCATCTATGTCATTCAGCAGTATACTGCTGTTTCAAAATTTCCTTTTATCTTTCTTGCTTCAGACTATATTAGTTTCATCTGCTCAGCATCTTTTCCCTTGGAGAACTCCCTCTCCCATTAGATGGTTTACTGGGGCTATCTTTAACCCACCCACTGCCACTGGAATAAGCAAATCCCTGAGTAGATCAAGTACCAACCCTGATCCTGAATACCCCAATCACATTATAGTAATGTAGCAAAAAAAGATTTTCTGCACTGTTCTGTGGTAGCTATTGGTTTTTTGGTTTTTTGGGGGGGGGTCTGTTCAACAATTTTTCCTTTTTCTTTCAAAATAAAACTTTAAAATTTTTAGTTATTTTTCTTGATGTCTGATGAAATGACATAAAGAACAGTACTAGGCTAAGAAGGTTTACATTTAATTCTAAACTTTTTATCCTAGAATTTTCACTTCACTGAGGGTGCAAAATTTACAGTTAAACACCACTTCTACCTTTCCTGGAAAACAAAGAATAGCACACAGCATAGCCAGTTTGAAATATCCCGTCAACAAATTTTAGTATTGCATAAATAATCCAGCAGATGGGGCTAAAGGCATAGATCAAGCCAGCCCGTCTTCCATTCTACTGGTGTCTTGGTATACACCGTCAGCCCACAGATGGCAGCCTTGACTTAGGTGTCATGTTACAAGGTTCTGAACCTCTCCCTTTCTCTCTTATACATAAGGTCATATAATAATCACTGAAGCAAAAGAAAAAGAATGGCTGATCCCTTATTCTGTCCTATAAATATTATTTGAACTTTCCTAGGAATTTCTTTCTTTTTTTAAATATTAACTTAAGTAGTTCAGATACCTGTCATTTTGGAAGGATTAACTTCCAAATATCCTACTGTATAAAAAAATAAAATAGGATATTTTGTCAAATCCTATTTTATAAAAATTTGTCAACATCCTATTTTATTAAAAAAATTCAATATCCTATTTTATAAAAAAAATTCTAGTGAAATGATGGTAAAAGAATAAAGGGCTACTGGTCTTCCCCAGTGGCATAGTGGTTAAGAATCCACCTGCCAATGCAGAGGACATAGGTTCGAGCCCTGGTCCGGGAAGATCCCACATGCCGCAGAGCAACTAAGCCCGTGCACCACAACTACTGAGCCTGCGCTCTAGAGACTGAGGGCCACAAATGCTGAGCCCGTGTGCCACAACTACTGAAGCCCAAGTGCCTAGAGCCTGTGCTCCGCAACAAGAGAGCCACCGCAATGAGAAGCCCGCGCATCGCAAGGAAGAGTAGCCCCCACTCACCGCAACTAGAGAAAAGCCTGCACGCAGCAACGAAGACCCAATGCAGCCAAATTAATTAATTAATTTAAAAAAAAAAAGAATAAAGGGCTATGAATCAGAAGAGCTGAGATCCAATCATCGTTCTGTTATTGTGCAAACACTAGGCCTGTCACTAACCAAGCAGGGCCTCAGTTTCGTCTGCAAAAGGAAGCTTTGGAAGAGAGAGTCTATCCACGGCCTCTCAACAGTTGTTAAACTCCACAACAGCCTTATCCCTCTGTCTTTCTCTTCTTGCCCATGTTTACATTTGAATTTTTCTTTCGTGTATAAAATTAGAACATGATGTAGCTTTCGGGCATAATAAAAATAATTGTTGGCTTAATGAAAAACATACTGATTTAAAAGATCTAAGTCTTATTACTGTGTTATGCTCTTGGGTAAATAATACATCCATATGAAGAAAAAACGTGATTTCTACAGAACTTCTACAATCAGTCATTAGGTTTCATCTTCTCTACCACCTCAATGTCCTTTGAATTCATGCACATTCTGCATCCTTACTACTACCAGCCCGAGCCGCCACCATCCGCACTTGGACTACCACAAAGTCTCCTCTCTCATCCCAACGTTCAGCCATGTTCCCCTACAATCCATTCCTTCTCCTGCAGCCAGTTATTGGCCTAAAATACAAATCCGAGCAAATCCTTTCAGTGGTTCCCTCCTGCCTTTAGGATAAAGTCCAAACTCTTCCACAAACCCTCCCTGACTTTCAACAGTATTGTAAAGGAAAACTAATAATAATTTAAAGCTACTTAGAGAATATAGCAAGTTAAGATACTTTCTAAATGTCAGGTGGTATTTTTTTAAAAGAACTCTTGCTAATTGTGAACTTTATATATATAAAATATCTACTGTTGGCCCTATGAAAATTCTTTTACCCAATCTCCTGTTTCTTTGTCAGATCATTAGTCACCACTGATTCCTTCACTTCCTTGCACCCTGTACATTATTCAGCCCTTTTGTTTCATATTCTCTCTCCCATTAATCTCTTCTGTTCCATCCTCTTTAACTCCAGTTCTAATCAGCTCACAGCTAGATTACTGGAGTTTATGGAGGAAGGAAGGGAGATAGCCTCTTAACTAATCTCCCCAGCACTAGTTTACGCCAGACCCAAACCAGGCTGCTATCTATAAACCAGTTCCAGGTTGTTGCCTAAAATATATCTTCTTCATTTTATTCCTCTGCTTAGACTCTTCATCCCCCCCCTCCCCCGCCCGCCGCCAACCCAATATAAAGTCCAGTCAGTCGTCCTTGCTAGGCATCTAAGATACCTCACAGTTTGATCCCAACCTTTTTAACTTTAACTTCCAAACACAAACCAGCACTCTAGCAAGACAATTATGGTGACTGCCCCCTGGCTTTGCTGGCTCCCACTGCTGCACCTTTTCTCAAATGTGCCCCTGAGTGAACTGATCTTTCTCAGGACTCTCTGTGTATTCAAATTCTTATATCCTTCAGGACCTGGTCAAGTCCTACCTCCTTCATAAAGCCTTCCCTATAGCAGCCTATGAATAAAGTATAGACGTAGTATATTTATGTATATTATATATAAAAATATTCTGTGATTTTCAACAGAATTTTTCAATAAGGCATTTTAAATTATGTAAAGAAACAAAAATCCAAACATAGGAAAGAATCAAAAAGCATACTATTTCACTATGACAAAAAAGAGAAATGGCTAACTCTTCTGTGAGAGAATACAAATGTTCCATTTCCCTTAGAGAACTGATACCTTAATGCTGCATAAAAATTGTTTACCCTTTTTCCATAGTCTTCATTTTAGTAAAAATGATACTTTAATCAAACAGTATTGCCAAGGACAAAATATCCATATATGTTTAGATAATTAAGGTTAAGTTTACTTTGAGCTATAATCTCCTAATTTTAATCATTATGCATTCCAGTAGTCTTGGGAAGTTGACTAATATATAACACTAAAGTTAATATTGCTTGACAAGCAACAGTAAAATTGCTTGCATTTTCACAAGTGGTTTACATTTAAAACTCCTTAGATTTTTTAACAGCAGTCTGTTTTAAAAGTTATTTTTTTTACATAAAGGCAGCAAAGTCCTTAGATAAGCCAATGTAGCAATTAACAATTTCCAAATTATTTCTATTGAAGATGTTATTCTTAAATGCCTATATTTACATATATATTTTGTTATATAAAACAATTTAAAAAGCATGTTTCTCCAAATATAATAATTCAACAGAAAACAAGCATGATATTCCATAAACACTAACATTCCCATGCCCATTTGGGTTCAAATCAATCATTTAATGAATGTCTATAAACAACTTATTGGTTTTTATGATATAATATAGTTCACTATACCTTAAGATCTTGCCTTGTGGCAAGAAATTCAGATTCCTTCCCATAGAAATCAGACTGAAGCTGTTTTAGACTTTCCTGACTTTTTTCATAGGTATTTTGTAACACTGATATTTTCTGTTTCTCTGCTGCAAGTTCCTGTGCTGCTTGTGTTGACTGCTGCTGTAGTTTATTCTCAAGTTCTGTCTGAAACATACAATAGTTATTTAAAACAGTATGCATACCAAAAACAAGTTACAAATATAGAATGAAATCCACACAACTAAGATTCCTAAGAACAAACTGAATTGTAGTTATGCCCTAAAATTTTACTTTAATAAAGTGTAACTTACCTTATAGTTACAAAATTAAAGAATTACAAAATTCAACAAGTCCCAATTTAAACGACAAAAAATGAAAAAGCAATTAAATAAAGAAAAAAAAATTTCACTGAGAATTCCCAAGTACCAAGGTCTCAGGAGACTGAAAGTAACAACTACATTCTGATGGAAGATACAGTGCTGTATGCTTTAAAAGATGATATAATTTAAGGTTGAACTATGGGAAATTTCTACATGAAATAATTAAAAAGCCATTACTAAGTTGAAGTATATTGTTTCTACTCCTTGAAATTCAAGAATAACTTAAGAAATTTCTACAGGTCATCTTTATTAACATCAAAGCAGAAAAAGAGAAGAAAATGTTGCAAAGGTACAACTCCTCTAAACTCTAAACCTTCAGTCTTTAAGAAGATTCAGGAGATATGCACAAATTATGACATAAATAAAATATATGTAAGCATAGCATGAAAAGAAGCACTTGGCTTTTAAAATAAATACACTTCAATGAAACTGCTGTTGAAGTCATCAGCGACCCCCTTGTTCCAAAATACAATATTCATGTCCTTGTCCACATCTTATTAACATCCCAGCAGTCCTTCAAACAGTTGATGATGCTCCCTCTTAGAAACATTCTTCAACCTGGTTTCAAGGACATCTTGTGTTTTAGATTCTCCTCCTACCTCACTGGTCATTCCATCTTAAAATCTTTTACTAGCTCCTCCTCTTTTGTTTGATCTCTCAATACTGTATGACCCCAGGGTTCAGTCTCTAGCCCTCTTTTATTCTATATACAGTCTCTATTTAGAAGATCCCAACTAGACTCATTTTTATTAAGAATATAGATATAAAGTACTGTAGTTTACAGCTAGGCCTTGAAATATCTTTTTAGGATCTGTTAGGAATAAGATTGATATTGTATTGTGTGTAACCTGCACAATGTGGAAAGCAGATATATCTGTGCAAAATCTTTGCCTCTGTGCTGTCAGTGTGATGTGCTTTCTGCATGGTTATATACTACTAGTGATTTTATCAAAACTTCTAAAACTTAAATTACATGGTAAAAGATCTGTAAGAGGCTGCATAAATGTTAGTTGGCACATAAAGACAATTGTAGAAGTTGAAGACATGATTGCTATATTTCAATGTTTATTCCCACTCAACATATTGCCTTCTAAGCTTTCTTTTTTTGTTCAAAGCATGATCTTAAAGATATGTTTAAGTTAATGGATGTAATGCAGGGTTCCTACACTGTATTGGCGCATGTTGGTGGCCCTCTGTGCCCTAGATATATGCACACAGGGTGCAAGTAAAAATCTACAGAGTGAAAGTTGGTTTGGATCCTCTTCATTTCATTTGTTTAGCTTTTCTGTTATTTTTCTCTACTTACAGGTATTCCTGTGAATAAATCCTTGTTAAGTTAAAAAATATATATTTTTTAAAATATTGTTTATTTACAATTGACTCCTGAATTTATGTCTCTAGCTCCAACCTCTCTGCCTGAACTCTGGGCTCATTATATCCAAGTACTTCCCTGACATCTTCACTTGAGTGATTGACAGATACCTATCTCAAGTAGAAATCTTGATTCCTGACAGCAACCCTGCTCCTCAAAAACATGCTACTTCCCCCAATAAATATGGCCATCTATCCAATGGCCATCTATCCACTTGCACAAGCCACAAACCTAGAATTATTCTAGACTCCTCCTTCCATCATCTCTCACCATCTAACCTATCAGCAAGTCCTGATGACTCAGCTTACAAAAGATATTCCCAAATCATCCACTGCTAAGACTTTAGTTTACGCCATCATCTTGTACTTTCTAGACTACTGCAATAGTTTTTCAATGCCTTTCCTGCTTGCTCCTTTATGTCCCTTTAGTCAGATCCCACCATTCTCTGCTCAAAATCTCCTTATCGATTCTAATTATCCTTTGAACAAAATACATCATTCTCTGTTATCTTATAATCTTCAACTTTGTATGTTTATGCTTTTACCCCTGTCTACTTCTCTGAGCTCATCTCATATTACTCTTCCTCTCTCCACTATACTTAACCTACACTGGTCTCCGTTTTTAGAAAATACCAAGCTTGTTCTAGCCTTAAGATCTTTGCACTAGTTGTCCCACCCCGACCACTACATGGATGGCTCTTGTATTTCATGTATCAGCTCAAATCTCCTCAGAGGGGCTTCTTTGATCACCCAACCTTTTAGTAGGACTCTGTCCCATCACTGTCTTTCACATCACCCTGTTTAAGTTTCTTCCCCCCAAGAAAGTTTAAGTCCATGAGAATAGGTTCCCCGTCTGTTCACAGCTACACCTCCAACACCTAGAACTGTGCCCATGGCACAGAATAGGTGCCTAGTAATATTTCTTGAATGAATGAATGACAAATAGATGGGAGGTAGACAAATAGAGCCCAGGACATCCATTAAGAGACTTTTATAGTAGTCCACATAAGAGAAAAAAATAGCCTGGACTAAGACTGTGGCAGTTGGGAAATAAGAAAAGGGGATAGATTCAAGAGAGCTAGGAGGCAGATTGCCAGGAGGTAGTGCTAACTGCCTATGGAGGAAAGGGGGTTCATCACCCCACACATTATCTGACAACATCCCACATTACCTCCAATTTAGAGTCTTCACAACGAAGAATTCCTGGACATTGTTTTTCGTGTTGAAGACTACACTGCGTTTTGTTTTTTTTTTTTGGTAGAATACTACTTCTTTTCTTTAACATTTTCCCTCCCACAAATCTAGTTTTCTTCTCTTCAATCACCTTTATGGGTCAAATAAGCCCTCTACAAAGTCTCAACACTGATCATAATTGCCCTCTGGGTTCATATTTGGGCCTTCATTTTACTTACTCTAAATGACAGGCTCATTCATTCATTCATTTTTTTAAAAATCATTGATAGCTTATTTGTTAGAAAACACAGTTCTCTGACTTTGAGGAATTCAAATCTATTAGTGGGTAAGTTAAATAAAAGAAAATTAAAAAAAATAAAAAGATCAATGTAACAGCTTGATAATGGGTTTAACAGAAGTAAACCCAAAGTTCCAAAGGAGAATATAGGAGGGTCAGTCATTTACAATTTATCCTTCACAAGCTTATCAGTTTTTGCTCTAAAACAGGTCTGACTACATTTCTCCCTTCTAAAGATTTTTACCTTTAGTCTTCCAATATTAAAAATTTAAAGTGGAAACAACTATACAACATCTACTGTGATCTGACTTCATCCAATTCTGTAGCCTTATCTCCCCTCACTTCTCCACTTACGAGGTATTCCAATAGCAAATTTTCTATAATGACATTTTTTTAAGTTTCGCAAACTTTGCTGATATTGTTTCCTCTCCTTTGAAATATCTAATTTCCTCTTTTTTTTAACCTTTCAAAATTAGGATAGTCTTCAAAGACACAGTTCAAATGCTAGCTCCTCTAGAAAGCCAGTCAAAATTTCCATTAAGTTCTAATTTTTCTCATTCTCCTTCTTACTACAGTTCTCTTTTTCCTTACATACCTGATTCATTAAATTATAGGCTACTTGAGAATAGGGGCCATTTCCTATTCATTCTGTATTCCCACATTAGGTTTCAAATAAGGTTGGTACAGGAACTGATGACTTATATAGCCTTGCTGGATCCTTTATCTGTGACTCCCAAACAATCACAATCACATTTTAAAAATGTATGTATATGTGTGTTTCATATAGATAGATATAGATATATATGGGGTGTGTGTGTGTGTGTACACATACATATCTATACCCATTTAAACTTTATCCTTGTTTTCCTATTTCACTGTGGCCCAGTGAAAAGTTTCCAGAGACCATCACTGTATGGTTTACCATGCACAATGACACTCTTAGATCATAGTTTGCTACACTTATATATAATATCCAACAACTATTTTGCTTCCCCATGGCACTGGGCACACACAGTACTAGGTACTTTAAATACATTATTGCAATCTTTTTTTTTTAATAGATCTTAATTGAAGTATAATTGCTTCAAATTATCTCAACCTTTACAACTCTATGACCCTATTTTATTTAGCTCAGAAAGATGTATCACTTTCCTGTGACCATAAACCTAATGTGTGTCACACAGAATTTAAATTCAAATTTGCCTGGCTCTAAAATGTATCTTCTTTCCATGATAGTACACTGCTCCTCAATAAAACCAAACAATTCTTGCCTTTCAGTGATTCTCTAGGTACTCCAAATTCCAAGTCAAATTTATAGAGACTGGCTATCCACCCAACACTCCCCCAAAATGCTGTCCTCCCCAAGGTTAAAGGTGTTCCTTCTTCTAGCATTCATACACTGACACAAGTGAACTACTGCTATGAATGTTTGTGACACCCCCCCCCCAAATTCATGTTGAAGCCTAGATCAAATGTGATGGTATTTGGATGTGGAGTCTTTGGGAGGTCATTAGGTCATGAGGGTGGAGCCCTCGTGAATGGGATTAGTGCCCTTATAAGAAGAAACACAAGAGATAATCTCTCTCAGTCATATAAGGATACAGCAAGAAGACAGCTGTCTGCAAGCCAGAAAGTGGGCCCTCACCAGACACTCAATGTGCCAGTGCCTTTATCTTAAACTTCCCAGCCTGCAGAACTGTGAGAAATAAATGCTTATTTTTTAAACCACCTAGTCTATGGTATTTTTGTTATAACAGTCCCAAGTAAGACAACTACCAATAAGAACATTTCCTCTGAATCTCAAAATCCTTAAGGTGTCATCTAGTAAAGACATGCAAAGTACAGGCAATATATATTAATCATAAATCTGGAAGAAATCTTATTATAACTAATAATTTAATAAAAAAGAAAATGTGCTAAAAATAGTTGTTGGTTTTTTTTTTAATTTACTAAGTCATGATGTTATAAAAATGAAGATCTAAGGAAAACTTGAATATGAGGCTAATAGATTTTGGGAAAAAATGACCTCAAGATATCAAATCATAGAACAAAATACATACTATGATAATTATATCCTGATGTATGATTATATATAACACACACAAAAAAAGGATAGACAAATTTGTCTACTCTTGTTTATGTTATTAGAAAATTACTCTTTTGTAAAATGGCCATAATAATAGTTATAAAAATAGTGGTCAACATAAAATATGTATTTGTGGGGTTAATTTTTTTTCTCTAGTAATGTGACAAGCCAACTATTAATAACATGACATATTTTGTTTGTTTTACATACTAGGGATCTTATATCTTTCTTCTCCATGAACTAATTAATATGCACACACCAACAGTGGGGAAAACCTCATTTTGTTCAAATATTAAGTTCAATCCACTTTTATCAAGTCTTAGTCTGGACAAGTATTAAAACTTACTTAAGGATGAAGAACGGATGCTTAATAATAAATCAGGATAGGTTTGGAAATGGAAACCATTATGATATAACTTAAAAAACCAAACAATTATAACTATATGAAACCTATACTACTGAATATTTAAATATATCTCAATTTGTGATTTTTGTTCTTGATTATATTCCCTTAATGATGATAATTTATTTTTAAATTCCTTTAAAATTTTCTAATACACTAGAAATGTATAAATTATTCTCTTAACATAGTTAGTTATATGTTATTTTACAAAAAGCTAGTTTTATGCCTATCAGACAAATGATTAGTGCTAGAATTTCAAATAAGAATTATCTAACAACATGGTTATAGTGAATGGAAATCCAGACATAGATATTTAGTCATATAATTAAGTGCATTTATACATTTAACTTAGAAAAAAATTTGAGCATATGTAAAATTTTCTTTGTTGTAACTCATCTGTGTTACTATCATACTGTTATTTTAACTGCAAAGTTTTTCTTCCCATAAAAAGTAAACAAATATATCACTACCTTCTGTGAAACAGCAATTTTAACCTCTCCTTGGAGTGCTTCAATTTGCTTTTTCTTCTGTTCAGTCAATTGCTTTAGCTCATTTATGTTACTCTGAAGTCGTTGTTCTTCTTTTTCCTTTTGTGTTAAACTATTCTGGGCCTGTATGACTTGTCCCTGCATTGAACTGAGCTCCAGCTTCAGCTGATGAGAAGTCTAAAAGAAAATAAAACCTGTTTAGCATTCATTTATCCATGCAACACACATTTATTGAGTACCTATTCATGCCAAGCACTACTCTAAGTAGAAACTACTGAGTCTATTGGCCACAAATAATCAGTAGTAAACCCAAAAGAAAAATCCCTACCCTCATGGAGCTTTCATAACTGACAATATTCACTACTGGATGACATGCTGGATTAATCTTCAATATTTGTTTAATCTTCCCTTCCTTTTTAACTTATAATTATACATTTGGATAGAGCTTGCAAATGAACTAGATTAATATTCCCTTATATCATAGAAAAAGGGAAAATCAACATCGATCTTTAGATTGCTGAAATGTCTACTGTTTTGAATATTCTCAAAATGCTAACTGCATTCCCTGACGGTCCAGTGGTTAGGACTCGGTGCTTTCACCGCCAGGCCTGGGTTCGACCCCTGGTCGGGGAACTAAGATCCCTGCAAGCAGCACAGTGGGGCCAAAAACAATAAAATAAATATTTTTTTTAAAAAAATGCTAAATGAGCCTGTTGGCCACAGTGAATCAGAAAGGATAGCTTCATATTAACTGTGATAAAACCAAAATAATTTTTGGCAAATATGTTTAGTATCTGTCTGATAACACTAAACTATACCACACAATAGTTTCCTCATTTAGAGATTTGAGGCATATTTTGCTACCACCTTATTTTAACAATCTACTAGGACATATTTCTGTTCAAAATTAGATATCATATAGAAGTCACACTGAGGTTCCTCTGTGGCCAAGGTGAACTACACTACCTCTCACCCTTCCAGCCAAAGTCATGTTTTCATATTTTATGCATATTTCATTAAGAACCTAATTTGAGCATCTGACCATTCAAAGTTACTTTTGAAAAAGTTTCAGTTCTATATATGGATGCTTCAGCTT
The DNA here is from genome assembly GCF_965194805.1 of Balaenoptera borealis. Lineage (NCBI taxonomy): Eukaryota > Metazoa > Chordata > Mammalia > Artiodactyla > Balaenopteridae > Balaenoptera > Balaenoptera borealis. The sequence goes on from NC_138870.1 coordinate 78,880,183, forward strand.
ATCTCCAATACAAAGGGAAATATTTTTGTGAAAACAGGAGTCAGGTAGTGTTAATAATGATGATTATGTTATGATAACCAATGATAAATAGCTAACATTTGACCATTTATTTTGTTACAGTTGGTATTCTGAGCACTTTGAAATATATTAACCCATTTATTTCTCACAATAATCCTATGACACAGATTCTACTATTAGCCCCATCTTACCGCCGAGGAAACTGGAGCACAGAGAGAGCAAGTCATCTGCCTAAGACAAGGCAAAACAGCATAGCTAATAATTGGCAGTCAGGATATAAATTTGCACAATCTGGATTCACAGCTTGGGCATTAACCCTCCATAATTTTGCCACTTACATGGCTGGCATATAAAGCACAGGTGTCTTCTTTCAATCAACAACCAGAACACAATCACACTAAAGACTTGTCAGGACTATGTTTTGCTGCTTTATCAAATCTGATCTCTAGAAAACTACATGCCTGGACTCTAGCTGCTAGAGGTATGTCTTCAGAGAATAACAATATATATTATACCCATTTATTTACTCATTTGCTTGTTTTTTTTGATGGAGAACAATAGAAGCATTAACCATAGAAAAATCTCTTAATTGTTATACAACCATTATCAAATATGCCATTAATATAAATGTCCATGAAATAAAGAGCCCTTAAAATGTCATTTCTATGGAAAATCTATTGACTTTTTTTATCCATAGTAATGTACCTTAATCTAGATTATCTAATTATAACTCTATAGTTAGTTGACTCAATTTTCTACCTTTATTAATTATAATCCTTTATTTTGGGCCTTTTATTAAACTAGCTTAAATCTTTTTAGTAGTAGGTAGAACACAAATGAAAAAACCTTCTTTTGACTTAAGTATTGTGAAAATATTTTGAAAATATAAAGACCTTATTATGCTTTACATATTTTTTGTTATAGAAAAAAAATCTTACCTCCTTCTCTTTTTCAAGTGACTTTTTCAGTTCATTCTGTTCCTTATGTGTGCTTTCTGTCTGTACTTGAAGTTGTTGCTTTAATTCTTTGCACGTTTTCTCCTAAAAAAATGGAAACTACATTATGCAGAAAATATCTGTAGTGAATTTAAGAATTTTGGTTTACAATCTCAGTAAGATCCACACAAGGAAATAAACCAGAATCACTGATGATTTAAGATGGGACAAAATCATCCATTTCAATTAAAAAAACAGGCAAATATTATAGCAGTAAATGGGGAGGGAGAGGAAAAGGCTAAGAGTTTCTATTATCAACCCATAGTCACAATAAATACTTTAGATAATATTCAGACAAGATTTTAGAATACTTTGGAAACCACATTTTTATGTCACAGAATTAATTAATTAACATACTATTTTAAAAGTAGAATAATGGGCTTCAAAAAATGGAAGCAAGTTTTTTTAAAGTATTGAAACAACAAATAAAAATAATCACATATAACTTAAGAGGGAAGATGTACAGATAGATGTTTCCTCCAAACAGAAAGGAACACAAAAGTAACATACGATAATCATGTTTTTTATGCTACTCAACACTTTCACTGACCTTCATATTGAGAACAAAAGAATTTTACTTTTGCTATTATTCTGTGTTATTCTGGGTTAAAATATTTCTGAGAATACATTCCTCTTTACGCATTTCCTGAGACTCAGATTTTTTTTCTCTATAGTTTAAATATTTTTTACAGTATCTCTAAGACATGGTATTATCTAGAGTTTTAGAAAATTGAATAAAGAAAGTTTATAGCACCACAGTTAAAAGTCATTAAGATCTTTCTGGTCTTCTTTTTTTTTTTTTTTTTTTTTTTTTTTTTTACAGTCAAGTGAAAAACATTTCAACTAGTAGCTATACTCTCTGTGGAAGTGTCCCTGAGGACAAACATGCTGCAGTCCTTCCCAAATCTAGCACCAGACCCAGAATAGAGAAAGACTATATACTCAACTGAAAATTTTCTGGGCCATTGGAAAATTACACACACAAACACCAATATCTTTTTCTCAGGTTAAGTAATTCCAATTCCTTTCCTCTAAGAACACTTAAAATCACTTAAATGCAAGGTGAAAAGTCAACAGTGAATTAAGCAGAAAAGTCACTACATTTTAAATAAAAATCACTTCTACCTAAGAAAGTAAACATAAACAACTAACCAAATCTAATACAGCAGCTTTTCCTTTCTGATTTTCCTTTTCAAATTCACTTTTGGAGTTCTTCAAAGAATCAGAAACTTTTGATAATTTCTCTTTTGCTGCAGAAAGCTCTGCTACTAGAGTTTCTTTCTCCATCTTCACTTTTTGTAGTTCTGTTACTGCCGTGTGAATTTTGTTATTCAATTCCTTGTGCTGCATCTTTGCATCTTGACTTAAATTTTCAATTTCTTGTTTAAGGACTTTTTTTTCTTCTTCTTGCTTGGTAAGCATTTGCTTAATATTTTCAAGCGCTTCAGATTTCTTCTGTAGATCCAACTTTGTATTGGATACTCTAAATATTTAAGAAACAATTTCTTTAATAATGTATAATTTACCATTCAAATTAATAAATTATTGAGTTTTGAAACTTTCTTGTGTAGTTAAGAAGTAAAAATAATAATTTAATGTCGTAAAACCACACAACCGAAAAATGCCTTAGAACATCTGATCCAATCATTTAACAGATGAAGATGATTTTCCTCAAGTCAAATAAATTAGTGGTAAAGCCAAGACCATCTAAGCCCATGACTTAATCCAGTGTTGCTGACCACAATGTATCCCCAAATAAATCTGTGCATATAGCAAACCCTCTAGTCTATGACAGCCAGAAATGTTTTCCCATGTACCCTAAAGAACCTATTTATTATGTTAGCCCCCATGCACAGAGAACTCTGCCTCTTTCCTTGAAAAACTAAAACACATTATGTGTTTGCCAGGTCCTAAACTTCAAAACACATAAGGTAACCAGGAAAAATAAAGTTAAAAAATAGAAGAAATATTTCATTTCAAACATGGAGGAAAGACAAAAGATTTACTTTAATCCTAGAGCCTAGCAGATTATATAAAAGATTTGTTATCATTTGTCCTTTAATATAAGTTTTCTACACCAGAATGAATTAAAAAGTTACAAGAACCTGAAACTAGCACAATACTGTAAATCAACTATACTTCAATTTTTTAAAACAGGAAAAAAAAAAGTTATAAGAATGAGGAAATGAAAATATTGTTTTAAGAAAGTTAAACTAAAGACTTTGCTTTCATAAAATGAATAAAATTATGCATATTACATATCAAAAGAAAAGAACACATTAAAGATCAACCATTTTTTAAAGTGAAAATGAAACTAGGTGCAAAGTAATATTTCTAGAATGCATACTATTTCCAATGTACTTTACTATCAATGTATTTTATTATAAATTCAACAATATGTTAAAGAGAGGTTATTAAAAAATGTACCAGCCACATAATTGAAGTTGGGTATTAATACAATACCAGAACTGCATCTATAACTTGAAGTTTTCTAACTTTTAGTCCCAGAAACTTACTTTTACTTTCGAAAAAGTAGCTAGAACATATGAAGGTACATTCACAGGATCCTGTACCTCATGGGTTTTTAAAGGTCTAAATAGAAAAGTCATTGTACTAATATTACTTTACCATTTAATATAGTTAAAATCCCTGTCAAGCAACCCTAAAATTGGGACTTGATATATTTACTATGCTACTTAACTTTCCCATAAGTAATTATTATAAAATCATAAGACTATGTGAATCGAAGAAGGCAAACAGAAATAAAGGCTTTCATAGTGACTGTAAAACTTAGTTTATTTTTTAAAAAGTCACTTAAGGAAGTAATAAATAAATCCACAATCTGGGAAACCTTAACACCCCTTTCTCAGAAACTGACAGAAATGACCAGAGAAAAAAATTGGCAAGGATATAGAAGATTAGAACAACATTATCAACCACCTTAACCTAACTGATATTTATAGAACACTTTACCCAAAAACACATATATGTGCACATGGAAACTTAACCAAGATAAACCATACACTGTGCCCTAAATGAAAATTTGAAATGTCTGAATTTTACTGAGTATGTTCTCTGACCAAAATGGAATTAAATTAGAAATGAATAACAGTAAGATATCTAGAAGAGTCCTAAATATTTGAAAAGTAAACAATATACTCCTAAGTAACCCGTAAATCAAAGAAATCACAAACGATATTTGAAAATACATTAAACTGCAGAGTAATGAAAATACATTATAAGATGGAATTTGGAGGGAAAGAGTTGCATGCAGAGTGAAGGTGGCCCTTGAGAAAGGGGAGCCCTGTACCCTGTTATTTGGGCTGAGTCCTATGACAAAGGGTGAGGTTTAGTCAAACCTCAGATGTGTTTACCCAGCCCTTCTTTCTTAGGTAGTGCTCTAGAAATGCAGGACCCCACATAAGAAATGTTTGCATAAAGTATAAAGGCAAAAATTTTAAAAACCTTAGTAGAAATGGAAAGAACCACTGGGCCCATAGGGGGCCTTGGGAAAGAGAACAAGAACCAACTCAAAGGTCATCTTCACAGACACATGACTGGGTTCCAGAGGTGACAAATCACTCAGTGGGTGATACAAAGGATCAGATGTACTCCCCAAATACCTAGGCACTGGAAACAACGATGTTAAGAGAAGAATGCCACTTGAGGCACAGAATACATCTGTATATCCTCAAGTTCACAATATCAGGACCCAATTTACTAGATGTGAGAACAAAAACGTTTTGTCATCACTCCCAAAAAAAGGATGAAACCATGAAGGCATAAAACAATTTAACTATCATCAACTTTGATGGGTTTTATTTCATTTCCCTGAAAGGTACTGAATACCTTTCCCAGGCTCTCAGCTTCCATCTTTACTACTGAGAGTCAAAAACCCTCACCATCCTGACACAGATCCAGTCTGCCAACTCAGTCAGAGTGGTGTATTTGGCCTTTAAAGACAAAGTCTACTGAAATGTGACTGGTCACAAGCCCTCCTATTTAACCATATTGTGATGGCTTTATTTTTCATTCACATTAGTATCAGTACTTTATAGAATCAAATAAATCTTTAAGCACTGTGATAGCAAAATTGAAATCTTATGAAACTTAGTTTATAATCCTCTCTCTTAAGTAGTTTAGCTTACGTTTCTTTCTCCTTTTCAAGTTGTTTACTCAATTCTGTGGCTCTAAGCTCTAAATCTGTGTTCAGCTGTCTTTGCTCTTGTAGATCCTGCAAAGCTTGCTCCTTGCTTGCTTTAACTTCAAGAGTATCAGCTTCTAGTTTCTATGGCAGAAATATAATATAAAACCATTTTAATGTCAATGATTATCTATTAAACATTATAACATTTATTTACACTCAAATTGGTGTTGACATAACACACAAAAATAACCAAAAATATTTATGTTACAATAAAAAACACATTCTGAAGCCATCACTGAATAAAGAAGCCATTTATCTTGGAATCTTTCAGAAGACCTAGCAGCTGGCTTTATATATGAGAGGCAGTCACTAAGTTTTTACTTTTTAAAATGAACTCTGAATAAGAGAATAAATTTAATTATATTTATTACTTGAGTAAAAGTTATTAACTCAAGTATGAAAAAACTAAGTAACAGGTTCACACATGGGCCCACTTAAAATATATAATCCTGGGACTTCTCTGGGTAGAGCAGCGGTTAAGAATCTGCCTGCCAATGCAGGGGACACGGGTTCGAGCCCTGGTCTGGGAAGATCCCACATGCCACGGAGCAACTAAGCCCATGCGCTACAACTACTAAGCCTGTGCTCTAGAGCCCACGAGCCACAACTACTGAGCCCGCACACCTAGAGCCCGTGCTCTGCAATAAGAGAAGCCACCACAATGAAAAGCACACGCACAGCAACAAAGAGTAGCCCCGGCTCGCCACAACTAAAGAAAGCCCACGCACAGCAACGAAGACCCAATGCAGCCAAAAATAAGTAAATTTATTTTAAAATAAATAGATAAATAAAATATATAATCCTTTATATTCAGTTAACAACACTGATGTTATATAATTATAAATATTCAAAACTAAAATGGAGTTGTCACGTCATCCTTCTCATTAACACCTATTGACCCTAAATATAAAGCCAATTAAACTTCTGATTTTGCTTCTTTAATCTCTTGGTCTAGAGATTATTATTCTTCACACTGTGGTTTCTATCTCATACATATACATATAACTGTATGTATTTTTACAAATTTATAAAATCAAATTGTTAAATATATAGTTTGAACGTCTATAAGCAATGCTTTTCTTGTATAGTTGTAAAAATTTTGCATACTATTTTATAAGCCAATTTAGGTACCTGTGGCTCTTACTCAACACTTACACTGGATATTCGATGTAACTATGTTAATTCTATTAACTACATATATACACAAACACACACATATATATATAAAACAGGTGGAATACTTCCTAAAATAATAATTACAAAATGTTAAATATCCGATATTGTCATAGATCACAATAGACACTAGTGGTTCTAAATATCTTTTCTTTGGGGGGGGGGCGGGGGGGGGGCACACCACGAGGCATGCGGGATCTTAGTTCCTTGACCAGGGATCAAACCCGTACCCGCCCTGCAGTGGAAGCGTGGAGTCTTAACCACTGGACCACCAGAGAAGTCCCTAAATAACTATTTTTAAAAGATACTCAAATAGAATTCTCATTAGATGCCTTTCATCTAAAAAAAGAGACCAAAAAAAAAAGTTTTTCTGTTCTTTTCAACCATTACATCATGTAATTGATCATACCATTATCATTGACCATAAAGAAAAGGGAACCCATAAATAGAATTGTAAATATAATTTTCTTCTTCCATGTTATGTTGGTATAGATGCACATATAGAAATATACATAGCCCATGATTCTATAATTGTACAGAAGTGCTTCATCTGACTGTGAAGGTATAAGTTACATATATAGTAACTTGAGAAATTTTTCTTTAACTTATAGAAGTTCTAATTTAAAGGACAAAGGACTCAGGTCAAATCCTTCTCTAATATGTGTAGTCATTTAATCTCTTTAGTATAAATCAATACTCTCACTTGAAGTTGTGTTAAAGAAAGAAGCAATTTACCATAGTGTAAATTATAATAGTTTTAATAATATTAAATTAGAAACAAAATCCAAAGGGTATAAATGTAAAATGTAAAAAAAGGAAGAAATATACCATACTGGAATATTACATTGGAATAAGGAGGGAAGGAGACAGGAATGATAGGGCAGAAGAGACTTCACAACAATAAAAAACTAAGTTCCTTGTAATTATAGAGTAGATCCTTGGTTGGTTGTCTCTTTAAAACACTTACACATTACAATGCAACCAGTATATATGTAAACTGCTATTTGTAAAAGCCATCCATTAGTGAAGAAATTAAAAGGTGGAATTCAAAATTAAGACATGAAAAAACTACAAGTAATTTTTTAAATTGGTATATCACAACTTCACATTTGTTTGCAAATTTAAAATCTTTGATTCCTTCTAGGTCATCAATTCCCATTGCTACAGCAGTAGAAAATATGGCTACAGTTTCCTTTATACAAACCTTAATTTGACCTTCCAATTCTTCAGTTTTCTGTTCTAAAGAGAGGTATTTCTCTTTATATTCTTTAAGATGACTTTCCAGCTGACTGCAATGTTCTTGCTTATCCTGCAACTTTGTAGTGACCTGATCCAACTGAGTAGTGATCTTATTTAACTCCTATAAAAAGTACAATTAAAGATAACTTTGGTAAGGTTTACTTTGCTGTAACGCCCAAATGTTTGGTCAAAGTAAAGCAGAAAACTCTAACTTTATTTAAGAAACTATTTTGAGTAAGACCATAGATAAGTCTAATAATATATCAGAGGTTATATTTACCCACCAATGGAAAGGACCTGAACTGAAGTTGTACATAGTCTGAGATACTACGTTTACATACATAAGAGCTCAATAACTTTTTCTAGGAAGAGTTATTTTAGGAGCCAAAAGATACAACAGAATATTAAACAGGCTAATAATAAAATAAACTTTTATACTATAATTAAATGTTTTCAATGTTCAAAACACCATTTTTTAATATAATTTTTTAATTACAGGGATTACATTATGATACTTGAACAATTCATTTGGAATATCTAGTTGCACAGAAAAAAACAAAATAAAAATTACTAGTAAATCCACTACACACAGATAATTACTATTAATGTTTTGATAACTCTCCTTCTAGTCTTTTCTGTATGTTAGTTTCTATTTTTTGATTTGTACTTTTAAAATAAAGGAGGTTGCTTTACATACTGTTTTACTGTAACCTCCTCTGTTTTTACATAACAATGCATCATGAAACTGTGACATTATTTTCTAAAATATCACTATACATGACTGTGTAAATTTCTATTTTATCGATACAGACCATTTTTTAGCCAAATGTCCTATTTTACATTCTTAGATTGCTACAAACCTTTCTGCAGATATGCAAACTGCATACTTAAAACTGCGATTATTTCCTTAGGGTAAAGGACTAAAAGTGAGCTAATGAATATGAAAAATCCTAAAGGTCTTAAAATAAATATATTGCTAACCAGCTTCCCCTACCACCATCAAAAGGTTGAACTAATGTATACTATTGCAAGCAATGTATGGAAGTGGCTTGTTCTTCTACACCATGTCCAATCCTTCCAGTGTTAAACACATACACACAAACATTTTACCTTAATAAGGGCATATTCCATTACTGTCTTAATTTGCAATTGGTTCTTAATGAACTTGAGGATTTGCTAATATAGTTTTGATCATTTACTTTTTTTGTAGTCACTTATTTCTTATGTATAAGTGTTTTAAAGATCAAAAATATTAACCCTTCATCAGACATACTTCAGAAAATGTTTTATTCTTTTGCTACTTGCTTTAGAATTTTGTAATATTTTTGGCAGGTAAATTTTAAACTTTTATGTGATTATTCTTATAAATACTTTTTCCACTATAGTTCCTGGCACTGACCTAATACTTAGAAAATACTTTACAGATGTATTTAGCAATAATGTAAATAACAATGTAAAGTAAAAAGCAAGTTGTAGAACAACATATATAATGATAGTATATGTATAAAACAAAAAGATCTGTGTGTGTGTATATACACACACACATATATTTTTGTTCAATGCTTATATAAGTCTGGAAGGATACATACAAATTTAAAAGCAAAATTTCCATATAAGGAGAAAAAATGGATTGGGGTTAAGGGTAAATATAGAAAATGATTTTGTTTTGTTAACTTGATACACTACTATAAAAAATGTTTGGACCAACAACCAGTATTACTTCTCAAGCAAAAAGTAAACTTTAAAAATTCCTACCTGGTCAAAGGTAAGAAAAATCTACCAGCATTTTGACCTTGGCCCTAAAGGAGGAAGCTTTTATTCTACCAGAAGTGTTGAGAAGAGTAACTTGTGTATTCTTTCCAGCCCTACTTACTCCTACCCCCAAGAAAAGAGAGTAACTCTTACTATTGAGATAGAATACATGGTGCTCTTTTCCTGCTTCCAAGTGGGAAGTATATCTGGGTCACAGCCTGATTACCTACTTAAAACAGTTGTGGAAATCTGTCTCTTTCCCAGTCATTGGCACTTGATGGGATGAAGCAACAATTCAACAATTAGGAGTAATTATTTCAGCTCCACACCAAGGTCTATATTATGGGAGAAATACAATATTAAGAAGCTCAACCATAGCTGCACAAGTTGAGCTTTATCAAAAACAAAGATGATTTTTTTTTTTTTTTTGCCACGCCTCTTGTCTTGTGGAATTCTTAGTTCCCCAACCAGGGATTAAACCCGGGCCAACACGGTAAAAGTACCAAGTCCTAACCACTGGACTGCCAGGGAATTCCCAAAGATGATACTTTTATCTCCATCTGTCTGACTCTTGCATCTACCACTCAACTGGTTCTGAACTCAGGGAGAAATTAAGGAGAATAAGCAAGTCAATCACAATATTATATAAAACTGAGTATCATTTTTACATGTTTCCAGTTAATTTATCTACCAAAACATTAGGTTATGGTAAGAAATTGCATCAGGTTCTCCTACCTGCTGTTTATCTTGTAATGCGTTTTGGGCTGTGTCCAAATGATTTTGAAGATCTGCTCTTTGAGCAGTTTTTGCTGCTTCTGCTGACAGCAATAATTCAGTTTTGGCTTTAATCTGTAACAAAATTTACAAGTCATTTAATTTGTATTTAGTTCTCGATTTCCCCTTGCTTGAGTGTACATTACTTTTGTCACTAAATAATTTTAAAAAATTAAATCTTTTGGCAGAAAACATAAAGATTTAGACATTAAAAAATAAGTATGTGATAATCCCCCAAACAGGAATGAGTAGGAGAGAATACTCCTAATAATGCTTGAATAAATGATAAAAAGATGTCCCTATATAACAGCAAAACACTTATCCCTCTCTAAAATTGGACATCCACATATTGAATTATCTGTAACTCATCTAATAAATATATTTTCAAAAGAAAGAAATGTGTATCCTCTTTTTCCAAATTCTAATAGTATACTTGTTATTTTATTATTTCTGATTTTCAATGGAATTATTCTCCTCAAATAAAGAAAATTAAGGCTTAGAAATGTTTCTATAACTTTCTCTACTATAGTATAGAATAAAAAACGAATGATGAGAATGAAGAAAGAAATATGTCTTAATTCCCACACCATGATTGACTCACTGAGCAAGGCTTCCATATTGGCCTCTGAAAGAAAACACATTAAAATACATAATGGTACCATACAAAGTTGGGCTTTTTTTTTTTTTTGGCCGTGCTCTAGGCTTGCAGGATCTCAGTTCCCCAGCCAGAGGCTGAACCTGGGCCCTCAGCAGTGAAAGCGCCAAGTCCTGACCACTGGACCACCAGGGAATTCCCTAAAGTTTTTTTTTTTTAACCAAACATTTAAAAAAATCAAATTCAAAATAATTCAAATATATGTAACAGAAATCTAATGGTATAATAATATCAAACAACTTTGAACTTAGGAAACAATAATAAGGGCTTCATGAAAAAAAAAAGTGAAAAGATCTGGTAGTTTCAGGAAGAGTAATTTGCTGGGAGAGAGAGAGAGAGACGGAGGGAAAGAGAGAAAGGCAAACAGGAAAGCTCAACAAACTGTCTAAATACAACCTTTATTTAATTCCTATTCCTAATTTTGTTTTCCATTAATAAGTAAGGCAGGGGGTGGGGAGGGAGAGAGAAACAATTTAAAATATGTGATGGCCTAAAATTGGTGTTTTATTCACGCAAACTCATATTAAGTTACATAATTCGATATTACCTGTATATCAAGCTGGGAGACCTTCTCCTTGCTTTCATTTAACTGACTACTTAATTCATTAATGCTGGATTCTAGGGAAAGGACGCGGTCTTGTGCAGCTCTGAGATGTGCCTTCTGCTCTTGCACCTGGTCATGCAAATTCTCCTGGGCTTGTTTATGACTTTCTGACTGATTCTTCAGCTTCTCTGTTAGTTGAGTTACCTACCATATAAGCAAGACTCTAATTACGAAGGTCACAAATGATGTAACTAGAAACCCAAATTTAAGCACCATGAGAATGTTAAAGTGCTCTACGATAGATTATCTTAACTTTTTTTCGAGAAACATTATTCACATCTTTCCAAAAATAAGTAAACATAATCTCTCAGAATCATAAGAATAACATCAAATTCAGAGATTCCTATTATTTTTAAAACCAACTCTACTGAACTATAATTTAGATGTAATAAAATTCACCCAATTCAATTGTACAGTTTGAGGAGAGCTGATAAATACATACATTCATTTAACCATCACCACAATCAAGCAAGAGAACATTCCGATTACCCCCAAAAGTTTCCTCATGCTCCTGTGCACTCAGTACCCTCCGCTCATCTCTGGCCCCAGACAATCACTGATCTGATTGAGTAATAAGAGTTCCTTATATATCCTGGATGTTTCTGAATTGTCAGATATAGGTACTACACATATTTTCTCCCAGTCTGTCTTGGCTTTTATTTTTGTAATGGTGTCTTTTGAAGAGCATTCATTTTTCATTTAGGTGAAATCCAATTCATCTGATGTTTCTTTGGGGTACTCTGGTTAGAATTCATTGAGTTTCTTAGATCTGTGGTTTCATATTTTTAATCAAATTTACAATTTTTTCAGTCATTATTTCTATAAATATTTTCCTCCTCCCCACTCTTCTTTGACACTCATTATATGTATGCTAGATTACATGATACTATCCCACAGGTCATTAAGGCACTGTTCATTTTTTTCCAGCCTTTTTTCTCTCTGTGCTTCATTGTGGACAGTTTCAATTACCTTGTCTTAATGGTCACTGACACTGTTTTCCATTTGCTTAATCTATTATATTCATCCAGTGAAATTTTCATTTCAGATTTTTTTTAATCTCTAGAAGTTCTAATTTTCATTCTTTCCACTTCTATTTCCATTATTATAGTTTTTTCTTTATATCCATAAGTATATTTTATTTTTTTAAGTGTAAAGGGTTTTTTTTTAATTATGTGTAACATAGGCAAAATTATTTTATTTATTTATTTATTTTATTTATTTATTTTTGGCTGCGTTGGGTCTTCGTTGCTGCCCACGGGCTTCCTCTAGTTGCGGCGAGCGGCGGCTACTCTTCGTTGCAGTGCGCGGGCTTCTCTGATTGTGGTGGCTTCTCTTGTTGTGGAGCACGGGCTCTCGGCGCGCTGGCTTCAGTAGTTGTGGCACAAGTGCTCAGTAGTTGTGGCACAAGTGCTCAGTAGTTGTGGCTCACGGGCTCTAGAGTGCAGGCTCAGCAGTTGTGGCACATGGGCTTAGTTGCTCTGGGGCATGTGGGATCTTCCCGGACCGGGGCTCGAACCCATGTCCCCTGCATTGGCAGGCAGACTCTTAACCACTGTGCCACCAGGGAAGTCCTGGCAAAATTATTTAAGTCAATAAATTTTTAAGGAATTTCACAAGTTCTGATTCTTTCCACTGCCAATCACCTTAGTTCCTCCAAACTCAAAATCTTCAAGATAAAATAGCCCTTTCAGAAAGTTGTCATGTGAGTCAGCCCACAATTCTTTTAGTTGGGCTTCTTCAATCTCCAGTGGAATACGAACACACTTCAAAATTCCCCACCTGTAATCTTTGGGATCCAATTTCCTCAAGCAATTTACTTTAGGACCACGTTTAGGGTCAGGAGACGGATCTGCCTGGTTTTGAATTTGACACCCTCTAAAAATGTATTAGGCTCAAATCATATTCACTCCTAAGCCATCACACCCTAGAACAATACAGATCGTTGGGATATGCCAATACCTTTTTAATATGATTTTTTTAATTAATTTATTTATTTATTATTTATTTTTGGTTCCATTGGGTCTTTGTTGTGGTGCATGGGCTTCTCATTGCGGTGGCTTCTCTTGTTGTGGAGCATGGGCTATAGGTGTGCAGGCTTCAGTAGTTGTGGCACGCGGCTCAGCAGTTGTGGCTCACAGACTCTAGAGTGCAGGCTCAGTAGTTGTGGCGCACAGGCTTAGCTGCTCCATGGCATGTGGGATCTTCCCGGACCAGGGCTCGAACCCGTATCCCCTGCATTAGCGGGTGGGTTCTTAACCATTGCGCCACCAGGGAAGCCCGCCAATACCTTTTTAAAATCCAGACACTGTGTTCAAGATAAAAGCCTAAAAAAAGAAGCCATCTTTGTTTCATGTCAACATTAAAATTAGAGTACTAAATCAATGCAGCTGATAATTTAAAAGCTTAAGATATGAGGGAAATTATCAGCTCTATAATCCTGGAAGCAATCTTTATGTTTATCAATACACCCCCATCATTTGATTCTCTTTTAGGTATCATGTTCCTTCTTATCTGTATCAAAACTCATACTGGGGCTTCCCTGGTGGCGCAGTAGTTGAGAATCTGCCTGCCAATGCAGGAGACACGGGTTCGAGCCCTGGTCTGGGGGGATCCCACGTGCCGCGGAGCAGCTGGGCCCGTGAGCCACAACTACTGAGCCTGCGCGTCTGGAGCCTGCACCCGACAACAAGAGAGGCCGCGACAGTGAAAGGCCCGCGTGCCGCGATGAAGAGTGGCCCCTGCTTGCCGCAACTAGAGAAAGCCCTCGCACAGAAACGAAGACCCAACACAGCCAAAAATTAATTAATTAATTAATTTTTTAAAAAAACCAAAAAACTCATACTGAACACTGAGTTCTGGGTTGCAAAAGAGGATGTATTTTTGAACCTGTCTATAAGTCTTTGTCCACAAATTAAACAAAAACAAACACAAGTGCTATATAAGTATATTTTTAAAGCTGTGTTAAAGTACTTGTCTGATGACTCTATCCTCTCTCATTTCAGGTTCTATCTCCATTGAATCATTTTTCTCCTGCTTACAGCTCACATGTTTTCTGCTTCTTTGTGTGTCTAGTAATTTTTTTTATATTTGTTGTGACAAGTCTGGATTTTGCTGTCTTCTTTCAAAGAATGTTGAATTTTACTCCAGCTGACAGTTAATATACTTGTGGTTCACCTGGACCCTTTCCAGGCTTGTTCCTATGCTTCTTAGGTCAGGTGTAGGCTAGCTTTCAGTCTAGGGATAGTTTAGCTTTACTCCGAAGGGGTGACATTTCTGGGGTTTCTACTGAATGCCCCTAAGTGTTCAACCATGTCTTTCTGCTCTGACTGGCTAGAACTTGAATGTTTCCCAGCTCTGTGAGTTCTAATCATTTTTCAGCTGCAGCTCCTAATAATTGTTCACTGCCTGGCCTCATGGAATCTCTCCTTATGAGTGTAAAGATTAGCATTCATTGAAAGGTTCAAGTGTATCCCTAAGCAGATTTCTGGAGCTTTTTCTCTACATTGTTCCCTCCTCTCTGACATTCTGCTCTGCAAATTTGAGTTCAACCTCCCTGAACTTCAAACCTCTCATGTCTTAGTTCGTGAGACCACTGTGCTTTCCTTGGATTCCCTCGACCTGCACCAGTCTGAAAAATGTCTCTGGGTCAAAAGTCGGAATGGTCAAAAGGCTCACTTCACTTGCTTCTCTTCTCTCAGGGATGAAAACCTGCTTGTTGTACAATGTCTGAAACAGTGGTTTTACACAGTTTTTTCTACTTTTCTAGTTGTTTACGGTGGGAGGACTTAATAGGTATCAGTTACTCCAACATTGCCAGAAGCAGAAGTACATAAATTTGACTTTTATTTATTCTTTTTTCAAAATTGTATATGCGTTTCAGATCATATTTGTATAATAAGCAATGTCAAGTTGTATGCAACTTTTAACTATAAAAACTAGTCTAAATAATTCTTCATAAAAACTGGTAACCTAGGCTAACTTTGAAATTTGGGGGGAAAATTTGTGTTATATTCTAATACCCAAATTAGAAAAGTGATATGACCTACTTATACTTTAATACTTTCTCGTTTAGATAATTAGAATTCTCTTATTGGACAATTCTTCCCAAAAGTGACTATACATTCTTTACAGTTTGAAAATGTATTAAGCTAAATTTTATAAGTTTCACTTAAACTAACACACAGATGTTAAAACGATAAGGCAACTTACCAAAATTATTATTAGCTATGTATTCAAAACACATATACAATATCAAAATACAGGTAACCACTAAGCCTGGTTATTAACCAATACATAGTAACAACTAACACTTGATTAGTGGTTTTAGTTTATAAATATATTTTGTTATTTACTTTTTTCAAAACATCACAAAATGTCATGAGGCAAGTATATATTATTAATTACTTTTCAATATGAGCTAACTATACTTTTCAAATGAGCTAACAAGGTGAAATGATTTGCTCATGGTCATCACAGGTAATAAGTTACATCCTGGGACATGAACTGAGAGTTCCTTCATCAAATCATGTTAACTTATTTTCACTACAATAGCAACCCACCTCTAAGGTAAATGAGATGGTATTTGTCAGAAATACATAATAATTTTTAAAGTACTAAAAATAACAGAAGAATCATTTAGATAAAGCACTTAGTAAGATTTAGAGAGATAAAAGTAAATTTTAGAAATAGAATACACTTGACAAGCTTACGTGTTCTTGTAATGTATGGTTTTTTTCTTGTAACTGGTTAAGAACAGCAGTCTCTCCCTCACCAGCCTGAATTTTTGCATAAAGGTCTTCTCTTTCCTTTTCTAGTAAAGAAATATTTTCTTTACTCTTCTGTAATAAGGCTTCAAGGTTCTGGATCTTTTGGTCCTTATCACCAATTTGACGTAGAACTTGTTCCAAATCATTCTGTAAAGAATTGAAAACTACTACCTTAATGATAGAGAACTTAAAAAGTTATTCCTCAAACAAAGTGATAATAAATAAATTTTAAGACTCAAACTCTTAGTCTTACACATTTTTTACTAATCATTATATCTTAACATGGCAAATTTAATTAAATAATTAGAACTATATACTTCACAATATAAACCTATATTATTGATAATAAACTAGAATTTAACCAAAATACCCCTTCAATTAACCACATTCTTACTCTCACACTCTGAGCTCACCACCTACGACGACTCTTGTTTACTCCATTTCAGACACGTGGGACTCCTCATTATTCCTAATCACACCAGGCACATGCCCACCTCAGAGCCTTCGCACCAATTGTCTCTTCTGCCTGGCACACTTCCTCACAGTCACATGGCTCATTCCCTCTCCTTCCAATGTTTGCTCAAATGCCACCTTCTCAATCATGCCTACCCTGATCATTACATTTAAAATTGCAGCCTTTCCAAATACTCCCTCTCCTGAATATTTTTTCTTTCCATAGCACTTATCTTCTAACACTAAATAATTTACTTATCTTTCATGTTTATGTGCCTCCCCCTCTGCCCCCTCACAAGAATGTAGGCTCCAAGAAGGTGAAGATTTTTATCTGTTTTATTCATCGAGGTATCCAAGACCTGTATGTTCTAAGATATTTACTGAATGAACAGAAAAGTAAGTGATTGTACTCTAATGCACATACACTCATGAAAGATCATTTCAATACCCCAATAGGACTTTTCTGTCACTACATCAAGGAATCCCTCTTCTTTACTTCACCAAGGACCGTCATGTTACACAGAGCACTTGCAAAAGCCCACATCCAGAGCAACATTCATTAATGTTGAGAGCTATCTGACCCACAGCCTTTGCCTCTGCCTCAATCATTCTAAGAGAGCCAGAGAGCCTCTACCCAGAACAAGGCCCTAACAAGCCCTTATGCAAACTTTATAGCAGCCCACACCACCTTCCTGAGACAGAGCCAGCAACCCCCTGGTACCCTCAACGAAGTGTGCCAATATTAAAATATGTGAGATCAGTCACTTCCAAACATGCTTCTCATCCCTCTAAGTTTCAATCACGAAACGATGAAAAGCAACCTAATCTCTCTGCTCTCATCCTCTGTTCCTGCCACTGAGAACCCTCTCTGCACATTCTACCAATCTTCTGGAAACACAGTTTCAGGGCTAAGCTTTTTCTAGAACTATCACTCTATTTCCAAGTCTAACTGAAGTTTGGTGCTCCCTTTACAGATGCTGATTCCCCATCAGCCCTCTCTGATATGTAAGGACTGTTCTGTTGGGCAAGCAGGAGAGGTTGACTTTTTCTAGATTTCTTCACCGCCATTACTCTCTCCCTCAAGTAAAAGGTTTATGCTGCTTTGGGAATTATGTATTCATTTATTCTACCCTCTATGCTGTGTTGCTATCATCTATAAATCCCTACCTCATTCACTGAAGACTTGAGACCTGATTTAGTCTTTCTCTCAATCCCAATTTCTGCCAATTTCCTGGGAAATACAAAATACATAGAGAATTAAGAGTACAGCCTCAACATTCATATCATCTTAATTCCTGGACCTTTATTCATTCTATTCAATCACTCACATGCAGGATCTTGTGATCACCTGAAATTGTTCTAGATTAAAAAAATGTCAATTATCTTACTCTGTGACCACAACTTCCTGACCGTCTTCCAATTTCATGACCTCATTTCTGCTCTTCAATGTTAAAGAGACATTAACCTCAATTTTATTCTAGCTTATTTAGCATACACCTAGCTTTTCTTCCTGAACCTCATATATGGATATGAACTAACCTTAACTATTCTTTCATCTACATTCTCCATTTCATTTTACCCCCCAAATTTCCAATACAGCCACTCCAAAAAAAACCCAATCCTAGATCAATGGTGCAATCTGCTTTCTCCACACCTACATTTCTGAGCACTATTAGAGCAAAATCACAAACCTCCATAGATTGGTGCCACCACAAATTTCTAGACTCCAACCTCTATTATATACTCAGAATCATCTTTTCACTCCTGTCACTTGAGTGGGGTTCTCATCCTCAAATATTCCCCTAAATAACCATTTAAAAGCTTAATCTTAATCTCCAAATTCTTAATCTCTGTCCACTGGACATTCAGCTATTACTATTCAAACTTAACCTGGGGGGTGGGCGGTGCTAATATTATCTTCAGGAATGACCTACCATGATTCTTCTTCCTCTTACCTATAAAATTATATATAGACATATATAATTCAAAAATATTTACACACTACTATATGTAAAATAGATAACCAACAAGGACCTACTATATAGCACAGGGAACTGTACTCAATATTTTGTAACTGTAAAAGAAAAGAATCTGAAAAAGAATATATATATATATACACACACACACATATGCATATGTATGTATGTATTATGTATCACTGAATCATTTTGCTGTATACCTGAAACTAACATAATATTGTAAATCAACTATACTTCAATAAAAATAAATAATAAAGTAAAATATATTTAAATACATACACACACACACACACACACACACACACACACACACACACACACACACACACATCCTTTCTTCAAAGGATATCCTTCACAGGATAAGTTTGAATTTACCACCACCCACTGTATCAGTGACATCATAGCTTATGAATACCTTATTCCTTCAGTCACCTCCCCTTCTCCAATATCCTCAATTATTCCCTCTCTACTAGTCCCTTTGTCCTACATAATAAACATATTCAGGTATCTCTGGTTCTCAAAACCACTTCCTAGACCAAGTCCCACTCCAGTTTCTGCCCAGTCTTTATGCAATTCACATTTTAATTTCAAAAGTAATGCATATTTACTTTCCCAACTCCCTCATCTCTCATTCACTCATCAATCAAAAATCAGACATTCATGTCTATCACTTTATTGAAATTATGTTTCACAAAGTCACTAATTCTTAACTACTTAACCTAATGAATATTTTTCATTTATCATACTGGGCGTCCTCACCACACACCCACATTTGAAGTTGCTGCTTACTCCCAACTTTTGACTCTCCCTAGTCCTTTGGCTTTCACTCTGCAAGGTCTCCTTAATTGCTCTGATCATTCTTTCTTTGAGCTGTTCTTCCTCTACTCATTCATCCCTTAAATGTTAGTGTTTCCCAGAAGTCTTGTGTTACCAGTTGTCTATTTTTCTCATTACACTCTCTCCCTGGTTGATCACATTTATTCTAATAATTCCATTTACCCCATAAATACTGTCTCTCACAGCTAATATATAGCATGGTCCTCTCTTTCAGGCTTTAAATTAATACATCCCATAGGTGCCTCAGGCCTTGTCCAAAACTGAACTCACCGCACTGGCCGTCTTTCTCAAGTTCATTAACACAGCTGATGATACCTCCCTTTACCATGTACCCAATGTTATCAGTCTGCAAGCCATTCCCTTTCTCTGTCATTCCCTACAACTATTAATTTACCTCCAAAGTAGTATTCATATTTCTCCAAAGTAGTATTTTACCTCCAAAGTAGTATTTATTTTACCTCCAAAGTAGTATTCATATTTGTCCCTATGATATTTTTTAGCAATTGCTTAAACTAAGACCATCATTATTAGGCTTCCCTGGTGGCACAGTGGTTAATAATCCTCCTGCCAATGCAGGGGACACGGGTTTGAGCCCTGGTCCGGGAAGATCCCACACACTGCGGAGCAACTAAGCCTGCCCGCCACAACTACTGAGCCTGTGCTCTAGAACCCGCAAGCCACAACTCCTGAGCCCACGTGCCGCATCTACTGAAGCCGGGGCACTCTAGAGCCCGTGCTCCGCAACAAGAGAAGCCACCGCAATGAGAAGCCCGTGTACCGCAAAGAGTAGCCCCCACTCGCCACAACTGGAGAAAGCCCGCGTGCAGCAACGAAGACCCAACACAGCCAAAAATAATAAATAAATAAAAATAAATTGATAAAAAAAAGACGATCATTATTTTTCACCTAAACTACTGCATATATTAGGCTTTTAACTGATCTCCTGTTTCAGAATATTCTCTCCAAAATTCATGTTTTACAAAACCATGAGAATAATCTATTTAAAAATCAAATCTGGCAATGGCACTTCTATCTTAAGACCTTCAATACCTTTCTATCTTCAAGCATAGATAGAAAGGCCTTCCATAAACTTACCCATGTCTAATGCTCTAGGCTCTTCTCCAACTCATCTCTAAATTACACCTTAAGCTCCAGCAAAACCTAAGTTTAGTTCATACCAGCTTCACTATTCTTTCCCTTGTAACTTCTACTTGGAGTATACTACTCACTATCACCATCTTTGCAACCCAGAAACATCTACACAAACTTTGCAACAGATTGCCCCTTCTAAGGAAATTTTCTGTAACTGCTCTTTTCCAAATTATATCCGAGCTACATAACTGTCTTCTCTATGCTATCATAATAATTTTATACACATATATATACCTAGAACTATACTCATCACATCTCTTTAATTAGTTTTTAGGACTTTTCATAATGAGAGACTTTGCCTGGCCTCTTTGCCATCCTTTTCTTATTCCTCCCCAGAGGTTGAGAATTTAACTAACTGGAAAGCTTGGAATAAGGAATCTAGAATGTTTAACTCAGCCCCTTGCTCTCCCCTCAGTCTAAGAGACAACCTGCCTATAAGAAGGTAAAAGGCTGTCATTTCCAGCTTTGTCTGTGACTGGATGAATAAATTTAATTCTGCGGTACATTATAAGAAAGTCCACTTGCCTGCAATCTATGCCAAATTCTCTACCTCATCTTTACTACTCTATTTTTTTGCTACTCTTTATAATAAAACTCCTAGAGTTATCTATATTCATTGCATCAAACTTCTCTCTTCCCATTTTCTTTTGAACCCTCTCCATCAGGCTTTTGCCCCTCCTTCTCTTTACAAATTGCTCTTACCAATGTCATCAGTGACCTCATGTTGCCAAATCCAATAGGATTTCCAGTCTTCATCTTGTTTGACCTCCATCCTTCCAACTACCCGAGCCAAAATCCTTGGAATCATCCTTGACTTCTCTGCCAATGCCCCATATCAATCTATCGGTAAATCTGTCAGCTTTACCTTTAAAGTATATCTAGAATCTGACCATTTTTCACTACCTGCACTGTTTCCACTCTGATCCAAGCTGTATCATTCTTGTCTCAATTATTATAGTAGTCTCTTAGCTAATTTCTTTGTTTCTACTTATGTGCCCCTACGGCCTACTCTCAAAACAGTAGCCAGAGTAATCCTACGAAATTATAAGTCCGATCATGCTACTCCATTGCTCAGAATCCTCCAATGATTTCTCATCTCACAGTAAAATCCTTAAAATTACCTATAAAGCTCGACATGTTCTGATCCTCTGTGATCTCTATGGCTGTGATTCCTATGGCTTTTAACTCTCTTATCACTCACACCACTCCACACACTGGCTTCTTGATGTTCTTGTACACCTTCCCTTCCTTTAGATCTTCTGAAAGATGCCTTCCCTGGCAACCATATCTAACATTGCAGTCCCACCTCCAGATCCCCAGATACTTCCTACTCCCCGTCCCTTTTTTCATCTCCATAGCACTTCCACCATCTAACACACTATATATTTTGCCTATTTACCTTGGCTAGTGTTTGTCTTCCTCACTAAGCTCCATGAGAGCAGACATCTTTGTCTATTTTCTTTGCTGCCATATCCACAAAATCACTTCCTTGGCTAAGATTAGACATTAATATATATTTGTTGACTGACTGAATGAAAGAACAAATAAATGAATACAATATTTGGATCTCTAACCACCTGACTCCCATGCTACTATCCAAACTCAGAAGGGAAAGAAAGGCATATTACTTACTGTCTCCTTTCAACTCCAACATTGCTTCTGTGTGTATATCATTAGATTGCCATTTCCTAGAAGGCAGGCACTGTGTCTTACTCAGCTCTCTAATTTCAGCGCTTACCACTGGGCCTGACACACAGTGCTCAATAATATTCAACGAATTAATGAAAGACCGAAGGAATAAATGAATGTCAAATTCAAATTCATTTCAAACATCTGGGTACTGTCTTCTGCTCACCGTAACAAAAAAAAAATTTAACTTATTTCAATCTTCTGAGCTATACTATAGAATCTGTACAAATTTAACTCAGTCACATTTTCTATACCTACAATTCCAATGTTCATATGATAGTTCTGAAACAGGGAAAGACATGACCAATAAACAGTAAGTTCCATTGTAGGAAATACAAAATGTTATTTTTTACTGAGGTAAACTAAACTGAGAAATTTTATTTGCATTTTTAATTTCTAAAATAAGGTATTTTTAATAAACAATAATAAATAAATAATTTATTATGTATAAATAACAATTTAAATAAATAATATATTTTATTTAAATAAATTTAGTAAATTTCTTTAACAGAAATTTAATAAATTTTAAATTTTTATATAAATAAATTTATAATAAGTAACAAATCTATTTATAATAAATATTTTTTTAATATTTTAGAAAAAATTTTCAACAGAGCAATCAAAAGAAAAGATTTTCTGATTATCCAGATACTGAAAATAATCAAAACTCTTCATAATCAAGTACTTTGCATTATCTAATTTCACCACAACAAAAGGATAATGATTTGGTTAATTTTTGTTTAAAAGGCTAAAAATTCAAATACTATTTACCTGAGCTTCACGAAGTTTTGCTGTAGTGCTTTGCTGAAGAGCTTGTTGTTCTTGATGCTGTTGCTTTGTTTTATCTAACTGATGCTGCAATTCTGTGGAATTTGTTACTTTTTCCCTCAACTTAAAAAAAAAAAAAAAATGAAGACTATCAGTTGAGAACTTAAAGGCATAATGCTATCATATAAATATCTGGTAGTACTTCAGATCTCACAATTCTCAAATCTGAAGAGAAAATTCAATTCAAACAACAGATAAAAATCAACTTTAAAAGCAATATCTCATTACTTATAGAATCGTAATCTCATGGTTAAGAAATTATTCCTCAAGAATTGATTCTCATCCTGAAAAGTATAAAATTCTTTCTCCAGGTTGGCAATTAGTTTATTATTGTTTTTATATACTAATATGATCAAGGAATTAATTATATATAATTAATTATATATTTATTTTTAATTAATTATATTTGTAACATTATCAATATTTGTTTTACTTTTTTCACAACAATCATAATTATCACTTATTGGGAAACAACAGCATGATCTACCACACTAAGATTTTGGGTCTAGAAGAAAATCTTTTGCTGAAGCTACAGATTTTAACTCTCAGGGTTTGTTCAAGTCTAATAAAAGACGTACTTTAATTATAACTTTTACTTTAACCAAATAGCAGTTACCATTTTTGCCAACTACAGCTTAAATTAGGATAGCATACAATCTTATGTTTAATTTTTAAAAGAGAAAATCCTTAAATGCAAACTCAAAGTTTATATGCACCAACTACATGTCATTAATGCCCTCAGCAACTATTCATTTTTCAGAGTCATTAGGAATTGGTCCTTCCTGGATAGGAAGACTCTTCTTGAGCAGCCTGACAGGTTCACCCGGAGAATTTATCCTGCCTAAAGCTGAAGAGTAGCCTTCTTTGCACATTTTTGCTGAGAACTTTAGGGAATACAATCACAACAAAATGACTTAATGTAGTCAATAAATAGGACGTTTTAATTGGGGAGAAATAAAAGTCCCAACTTAAAGTTAAAAAAATCCAATTAAAGCTCTTGACCATAAAAAAAATAAACACAATATTTAAGGTGTCTCAAATCTATCAATAAATGTACTAATGTAAACTCATTTGAAATGCGAGCTTACCTCTTCTTCTAAACGAGAAAGTTTGAGCTGTAGATCAGCCACTTGTTGTTCTTTATCCATCAGCTTTTCACTTGAAAGCTGTCTCTGTTCCTTCAGTCTACCATGAGCTTCCCCTAGTTGGCGCTCTGTCTCCAGAAGTTTGCTATGTAACTTTAGAAAAGGAAAAAAAAGTAAGTACATATGTATAAACACACCTACAATCACCACCATTACTACTACCACCTACTTTCCAAACAATGTTTTATTTTTCACCAATATAAACATAATATATTAATTTTCATGATACTTTAGAGGAACCTAATATCCAACTGAATTTTAATCACATAAATTATGACTCACATAAAACTGTAACCAAACATCACAGGTTTCAGGGTTTTTGCACTCTTTAAAAAAAAAAAAACAAACAGCAAACCTGAGGCTTTTGTTTAGATATGTGTTGTAATCACTTGAAGAACTTAAATAAAACAAAACTTAAAAATTAAGACACTTTAAGGCACATTCAGACCTATTCCACTGTAGTTTTTAGAATCCCAAAGTGATTCTTGTTGTTTTCGCATAATTATGAACCACCACAACTGACTTCTTATATTTGGGTACTGAATAGAGCACAAAGCATTCTCAAGTCCTCAAACTGGCACACAATTTCTAAATAAAAGAGAGGAAAGAATAGTTTCTTAAAATATTAGGTGATTCTCATTCATTAACTTTAAAATTGCCACCTAGCTAAAACTAAAGGAGAAATTTGTCTTGGTGCTAGAACTATCACTTTCTCAAATTCCTTATTTTCGCTAATACTACCAGAAATAACAGCTGGTTTCTCTTGAGGGATTGGCTGGGGGTGGGTTCATTAAAAAAAAAAAAAGTTTGTATTAATTTTAGAATTACTGCACAAGTGCTGGGAGTACAGAACAAAAAAAGAGTGGCATGGAGATAAGGATGCAAGACATTCGGCAAGGCTTACACACTAAGAGTACTTCTATACCCCACCCTCATAACACATTAAATCAAATCTCAGCATGTGCCTCAGCAAAACTGGAAATTAATAACAAGCATTCTATACAATTGCTTTCAATCAAACCCATTCATGTTAAATCTGAAAATACTAAGAATCTATAGCCTTTGTGTCATAGATACACTTATATGCTCTATACTTGCATATTTCTCCATAAAAATTCACAGTTGGCAAGGAAAAAATAAAGTTCTATCAGAAGAGTGGACACCCACTATTTTCTTATGCTATGAAGCAACCTGCGGCTGTCAAAATATATCCTATCCTCAATAAAGAAAACCGAAGTGGATTTCTAAAGTAAAGCATGCTTCAACCTAACTAAAACAGGAATCAGTAATAGTTAAAGAGAAGACATTTATTTTATTCTTGTCCTAAGCCAGCAACCTGACATCTCTCCGTTTTCTTCTTCTTCTTCTTAAAATGCAGTGAATTAGCACTGTAGTAACTACCCAAACCCTCTCCTTCTCACTACAAGAAGTAGATCCAATCCTGGTATGTGAAAGCAAAGGAGGCCTTCAAAGTAAATTCATATTTCAAGCATCTAAGTGCTTGATCTCTTACAGACAGGCATCACCTACGTCTAGTTCCTGAACTTGTTGGATAAGAATCACCCAATATCATTATTAACACAAAGATAATCAGACTTCTCCCCTAGAAGTTTAGATTTAGTACATTTGAGCTGAAGCCCAGAAATCCATGTTTTCATAACAAGAATCAGATGATATTTAGTTTCAGGAATTATTTGCCAAAAAGCGACACTTTAAAAAGCAGCAGTTTTCAATCTCAACTACAGAGTACAATCACAGGGGAAACATTTAAATACACCAATGCCCAGGCCTACGCCGGAGATTATGGCATAACTGAGTGGAGGGTGAGGCCTTGATATTGGTAATTTCTTAAATTTCCCCAGGTGATTCTGGTGTGCAGACAGAGTGAAGAACCACCAAATTAAAGATAAGTGTTGCTCTGGATGTAGAAAACAAACTTATGGTTCCCAGAGGGTGAGGTGGGGGGTGGGGGGGATAATAAATTGGGAGATTGGGATTGACATGTACACACTACTATATATGGAATGGATGGCTAGTGAGGACCTACTGTGTAGCATGGGGAGCTCTACTCAGTACTCCTCTGGTGGCCTATATGGGAAAGGAGTCTAGAAAAGAGTGGATGTGTGGATGTGTGTGGCTGATTCACTTTTCTGTGCACCTGGAACTGACATGCTATTGTGGGTCGACTATACTCCAGTAAAAATTTTTTATTAAATAAATAAAGATAACTGTTGCTCTGAAGCGAAGATTTACTAAAGGGGTGAAAAAAGAGATATTATATATTATAAATAACTGTCATTCTTTACTGTACAATCCTGATAAATCCCTGATCTTTAATAAAGAGATGAATCTCAAATCAAAGCTGCCCAAGGGTGTAAGCAGGCCAAAATCCCTTAAGCCATAATGCCTATACCATTTTATTTATTTTTTAATTTTTTTTTAACATCTTTATTGGAGTATAATTGCTTTACAATGGTGTGTTAGTTTCTGCTTTATAACAAAGTGAATCAGTTATACATATACATATGTTCCCATATCTCTTCCCTCCTATACCATTTTACAGTAAATATATTAAGGAAAAAAAAGGATAAACTAAGAGTAAAAATAATACATCCTTGAGTTATTAATAGAATGGTCTATCCTAAAGTTACATTTTGAGATATACATACATGTATATGTTCTCTGAGAAATTTAGTTTTGTAAACTTATATACATAATTCTTTATTCATTAAGTTCCAATTAATGTTTGCTAAGTGCCAGGCCCTATTCCAAATGCTTCACAAATATTAACTAATTTAATCCTTAATAACGCTATGAAGACAGTTCCATTCTTATCCTCTTTTTGACAGATGAGCAAACTAAGGTACAAATTAAATAACTCGTCCAAGCTCACACAGCTTGTAGGCCACAGAACTGGAACTCAGAAAGCTGGTTCTTAAATCCACACTCATAAACCACTATGCTATTTGAGATGGCACGTTAGATAATTTTTTTAAATTAAGTTGGATATATGGGTTGGGGAGTGGGAGATACAAACTACTGGGTTAGACAGGCTCAAGGACATACTGTACAACATGGGGAATACAGCCAATATTTCATAATAACTGTAAAGAAAAAGAAACCTTTAAAAATTGTATAAATTTTTTTAAAAATTAAAAAAAGTAAATTGATGTCTAATTGTTTAATTATATAACATCATTATCTGCACATCTGTGGCTATTCTAAAAGTGCTCACGAACACAAATATGAAGAATATGGGGTACTTTGCTTTCAAGTCCTTTGTTGACAATTGACAGCTATCTATTTTTGTCAGCACTGAAATGGGAGCTGAGGACACAGTGGAGAGCTAAACAAACCCAGTTCATCCCTACACTCTTTAAGGACGCTGAAAGAAGGTTTAAGGTGAGGTTCACTTCCATTCTTCCAATAAATACTTACTGAAAGCTCTAAGTGTAGAGGCTGATAGAGTACAGAATAAAACAGATTCCTCAAATTAAGTAGCTCACCGTCCAAAGGGAATGGTAGATAATACGCAAGTAAACTAGCTATACAATATAAAGTATTATAAAGAAGAAGCTTGCTGGAATAAAGTAGGGTCCAGAATAAATGGAAAATAAGCTATTGAAATAGAATGGTCCAGAAAGGCTTTATTGAGGAAACAATACCTGAGCAAGCCTTATGAAGAACTGAAATCAAGAACACTCTAAGAAAAATACATGGGCAAAGGACCTAAGGCAGGAAAGTGCTTTTAAGTGTTGGAGTGTTTGAGGAACTGAAAGGAGATCAGTATGGCTGCTTCACATGTTGGAGACAAGCTTGAAAACAGACATAGCGTGGACCATACTACAAACAAGTGCTTACATGACCAAGTAAGATATTTGGATTCAATTCAAAGTGTAAGCAAAGCCACTGAGGTTGTTAAGCAGAGGAATAAAGTGATATCCTTCACATTTTAAAACAAGGCCTCTAGCTTCCATACAGAGAATAGACTAAGGAGGTCTCTAGAAAAAGGAAACCTGTAGAAAGGCTAACACAGTAGCCCAGGTGAGCAACGGCAGCAGCTGAGATTAAGGGTGGTAGCAGTATAGATGAAGAGAAGTGGACAGATTTGAGTCATGCTTTGAAGGTAGAATCCAGACAGCATGCTGAAGAAAAGACGATAAATGGTATCACTTCAAGGTCTTCAGTACAACCTCTTTATTTTGTACAGAATTGTGACTAAACCAAATAATTATGTACATTCAAGTCTTTGAATAAAAATATTGTTTGAGTAGGTTCTCAAAAATTCCTGATGCCCCTCCACCCACTGACAACCAAATGAAACCCAAATTCCTCAGCCTGCTATTCAAAAGCCTGCATAATAAACTTCCAAATGCTCTCTGGATTCAAAATAGTCCACTACTATTACACATGCCCTATCCTCAAAGCAAATGCGTGTCCCTCCCTGGTTCTTGTAATACTTCCCTGCCTCTAGTTTACTTTTCTGCCTGGAAGACCCTCCTGCCTTCAAACTGCTACTTGTCGAAACCCATCCAATATTCACAATTTCAAGCACCACCTCTCTCTCACACAAAGCTTTTCTTGATCACATTAACAGGACAAAATAATTATACAATATGAAGTACTATGGGGGGGAAGAAAACAGGAGAGGAACTCTTCCAAATTCCCATGGTATATGAGATCATTTTATTTTAATTCTCACATTCATTGGTATAGGATAGTACTTGCCTCATCCTCAATGAGATTTACATAATCATTTAAGGTAGGTACTGTTTCCTTTTTCATTTCTGTATCTCCTAATAAACAAGGCATAGTGTCTTTTAGAAACCATAAATGCCCCATTTGTTCATTTGAACTGAAAGGCAAATATCTAAGTTATATTTAAGTTATTCATTGATATCCCCAAGCCTCTGTTTCCTTCGATTATGAATGCCTGCATTTGTTCATTCACTTACTTACTAAAACATCTGCTGATTAATAAGCAAAATGCCAGGTAGTTGGGATAAAAAATGAATAAGACATGGTCCCTGCACCTGAAGAGTTCAGAGTCTAGTGAAGAAAGATACATAAGTTATGATAATATACTATACTGTGATAAGTAAAACAATCAAGATATGTAAATGCTTAAGCCATATCTGGAGGGGGTGGCGGTGAGAAGTGGCAATATGCAGAAAAAGATTTCTGGAAAAGTGACAAGTGGAGTAAGTTGTATTTATCAGGGAGAAGAGAAAAAGGAAGAGTATCTCAGGCTAAGAAGACAGAGGACTGATGCCACAAAAGCCAAGTATCACTGCCCTATAAATGAAAATAGTTGAAAATTATCAAAAAAAACGTGGCTGAGGACTTTAATCTCCCCCAAATTTCCATTTTTCTACCAACTTTAATGTTACCTATAAGAAATAATCAGAATAGAGAATTCAAAAATTAAGTTAATGGCAAAGTCAAAACTTCCATGAATCTTCTTCTGATAGATATTATTTACCTATAAAAAACAGTTGTTAGGACTAATTTGTTTTCTTCTTTTAAAATATCTAATTTTTATATTATTGGTTTAACAGCAATTATATTTTAAAATTTAGTAACAAGAAAAGAAAAAAGATAAGAATTTTTAAATAAAAGAATGATCAACAATTTGAATTATTATAATAGCTAATACCTGCTGAGTACCTACCATGTACCAGGTACCATTCTAAGCAATTCATATGTATTAATTCATAAACACTTCACAATAATACTATATGATAGATACTATCATTTTAAGGGAAATTGAAATTAACAGAAATGAGATCTGACTCAATACTATAGGTTGTGAAAATTAAGAGTTATTTTTTTTAAATGACAACTTTTTAAATGAACTATATTATGATCAAACAACCATCAAACACACTAAGAAGAAACCATAGGGGGAATTACAATAAATAAAATTTAACAGCTCTTACTTGATTAATTTCACTTTGGAGTTGTAATCCATGCTGTTCCTTTTCTTCTCTCTGTTGTTGTAGCTGTTTAAACTCTGCCTTAAGATGCTGGTACTTGGTCTCCACTTCTGATAATTCTTCTTTGAGCTTTTGAGTAGCCTCTCCCTTTTCACCTAGCTCTGCCTGTATTCTCTGCAGTGAGGTTTCAGATGCAGATAACCTTGACTGAAGCTGTTGACAATCTAGGTCTTTTTGATGAAGGCTTGCTTGTATATTCTTTTTACTCATACATTCTTCATTATGTTTCTCCTCTAACTGAGTATAGTCCAGTTCTTTCTTCTGCAACTTTTCAGTCAAATTCTGAAATATCAATTTAACAATTTTCTTTTCCTAATATTTTTAATTATTCTAATTATTCAAATAATCTTTAGAGCAATATCATTTCCTACTAAATGTTTTAGTAAATATTAAAATATAAAAACTGAAAATATTTTAACCAAGAAGAATTAAATTGTTATATACTAACTTATGGTTTTATTATTGGTCTACTTGACTAAGCTCTATTAATATAATTTTTAAATTACCAACAAAATTTTGACATAAAATGAAAACACTAAAATCTACTAACTAGATTCTTTAGGCTATGCAACATATTTATAATCTCCCATTTGAGTTAAAAATTGAAACTACCCCTCTATTATCAAAAATTACTTTAAGTAACAATATGGCAATTCTGATTTTTGGCTTTGCAATTTCATAATTGGTAAGAGCTTTAGCAGTAACAATACCATTTACTGCTCTAGTATGCCTGATTCTACTGATTCCTCATTTTTGCTCTTCTTGACAAACATCATTTTTAAGAGTCACAAGTTTAAGACTTACTCAAATTTCTTTCTAGGTGTATAAAACAGTGATCTAAAAATATCACTTACCTGCCTTATATTTGTTATTTTACCCAATACTATCAAGTACAAAATATAAAAATGACACCTCCAATCAAAGATCTGGATCAACCAGCCTAATCAAATGTTAAAGTCTGGGCTCAGTGGAGTTTTTATGACTAATATTGAACATTTTTAGTCAAGATATTTACACACAAGATATGGATCAGAATTTTGACTCAACTCTGTAAGAAAGATAGCCAGGAAAAGAAGCCACTGTAAGCAGCTGATGAGTCAATCATGGACATTTATTATACTCATTTTTATATACAGTGTGCTAGAAGGGGATAATACAGAAATAGTGGAGGGCAAGCAAAACTTCTGGCCTTTAAACAGACTATAATCTAAATGAAACACATTTTAACATTTTTTTCTAAGTTAAAACATAATGCACAAAAAACACAGATTAATACAAAAGCTGTGTTAAATTTCTCAAGTGCACAATTTTTTTAAAAATGAAAAGAGCAAAGTCAGGTGGGGCTAACTAGTAAGTTACAATCACCTGAAAACAAAGTTTGAACTTGGTAAAGTAGTGAGAGGAGTTAAGGACTAGGTATACATGACTCATGCCATCTGCTCTATACAAAAAGACACAAAGGAACAGACAAACAAGTTGCAAGTGGGGACACTGGGGAGTAATAAGTTTAGATAATAGAGTGGGAAAGGCAGCAGTAATGGTTCTTAAACACGTGTCTGAGAAAAAGTTCATTAATGTAAATTATCAAGTAGAAATATACTATAGAAAAAGCAGTGTCAAAAAGATATAAGTATATGTAAGAAAGACAAAATGGGAGACAAAGTAAAAAGAGCACCCAGAAGTTTTCAGCAAAATTAGCAAAGAAATGTGTCTTGACTAACCAACAGACACAGAACAAAAGAGGTAGAGCCAAAAGACTAGAGAAAAACAATAATAATTTTGAGTCAAACTACCTGTTAGGAAAGTTCTCTTTTTATAAACATTTTTTTGTCTTACTCATTAGTAACTCCACATCTTTCTTGACTTGATTTCATACTTTTTCTTTGAAGAAAATAATATTTATTTTAGAATTCATAAGCTAAATTAAGACTATTCATTGATCATTATAAATGCCTTGCATCTTTTCAAAGAAAATTCTAAGTTACTAAATTTTATGAATGCAACCATGCTCACAAATACTTCGGTGGGATATAATTTTAAAACATGCTACAAAAATTAAGGCTAGTAATGAGGTAGTGAGCCTTCCTCATAGGCTTACTCATAAAGTGCCCAAGT
Organism: Balaenoptera borealis; assembly: GCF_965194805.1. Lineage (NCBI taxonomy): Eukaryota > Metazoa > Chordata > Mammalia > Artiodactyla > Balaenopteridae > Balaenoptera > Balaenoptera borealis. The sequence continues at coordinate 78,912,560 of NC_138870.1, forward strand.
AATCCTACTAGTTCTATACATAAAGGACCCATCAGACAGCTTTACTCTTTAAGAAGCAAAAATACATTACAACCATTCACTTTAAAATTCACTTATCCTAAAAAATTAATCAAAATCTTCCTGCTTTATTGCACAGATGAGATAATTAAATTTTATTTAAAAGAACCTAAACTACTTTCTTTTTAAATAACCTAATCCACTCACATTATATATATTTTTATATGCAAAAGGCTCACTATATTTAGTATCACAAACTTTTTATTCTTATTATGGTCTTCTCATGGAATCTGAAGCAAAAAGTCTAGTGAATACATGGTTTTTGAAGATTGATTTTTTTTTTAAGTACAGTAGAATCCGTTAAAGAAAACAGTAATTGCACTTTCACTTCTCCATATTAATCCTTACAACAAAAGATGAGACAGACATTATCATCCCCATTCTGTGGATGAAGAAGCTAAAGCTGAAAGAACCTGATATGACTTGGCCAGGTAGCAGAGTCACATATGATGATTCGAAGTCCAATAAAGTTTTCACAACACAATTCAGACACTCAGTGAGTCAATTCAGGCTTCCCAAAGCATACACTATTCAAGTTTAAATTATAAAATGAATGTTAAGCTTAACTCATAACATAATTATCATTTGAGTCAGCAAAATTCTTTCCTTCCGAATGTCCAGTCCTCTTTTGACTTCCTCACCAATTGTTCTTGCAACATATTTCCTTACAGAGACAATTTCCCTGTATTAGACTCTGTTATTCACTTGTTACTAGCCCAGGTAATGAGAAGAAATGCAAAAAGAATGGCATTTTTTATTGCTTGATAGCTTACAAAGTGGTTTCAAGGATCTCATCTCGTTTGTTCCTCAAAACAGCTTTGTGAGAAAGAACAAACTGAACTACTTGTACCTCTCCAACATCTTATATTTTGTGCTCTTACATGTCCCCATGCCTTCTGTATCTAGCTCTCAAAATGAAATGCCATTAACCCCTCTGCCATGTGACATGCTCCTAAGCATCCTTAAAGACTAAGCTAAAGGGACTTCCCTAGCGGTGCAGTGGTTAAGAATCCGCCTGCCAATGTAGGGGACACAGGTTCAATCCCTGGTCCGGGAAGCTCCCACATGCCGCGGAGCAACTAAGCCCGCGCCCAAGCACCACAACTACTAAGACTGTGTGCCAAGAGCCTGTGTTCCGCAACAAGAGAAGCCACCTCAATGAGAAGCCCGCACACCGCAACTAAGAGCAGACCCCGCGCACCACAACTAGAGAAAGCCCGCACACAGCAACGACGACCCAACCCAGCCAAAAATTAATTAATTAAAAAAAAAAAAAAAAAAGACTAAGCTAAAAGGTTATGTCTTCAACAAGAGTCTTTCCTGATTTACTAGGCAGTAATTTAGGAAAACATCCACCTTGGTCTTGACTCAACTCTGCATCACAAAACTTACAGTAAATAAAAACAGTAACAACAAATATTCACTGAGGTGCTTACTCTAAGCCAGGCAGTGGTCTAAGCACTTCAACATCTATTAATTTTTTTAATACTCATATCAATCCTAAGAGGCAAATAAGTATAACAGTACTTCTTAGCAGAAGAGGAAAGAGACTTTGAGAGGCTCTGTGTTACAGCCAGTCAGTGACAAAGCTGGGATTTAAACATGCCTTTGACCACTGTACTATGCTGTTCATCTCAATATACCACTTTGCAATACAGTGGTAATACACAGCAATACAACTACTTGCCATATCTGGCTTCTGCTTTGGCCTATGAGCATCTTAATACTGAGACTGTTGGAAAGCGGAGAGCAATGAAGGATGGAAAATGGGTAAGAGGTGAGACCCAAATAATAACTCAGTCTCTTACAATGACCTATACTGATCAATTAGTAGCTTTAAATAAGCATATGATTTTGTTCAGAATTTATATGGAAATAGTTAATTAAATTGAGCTGCAGAATTTTGTTTAAATGTCAGCATATGATTCTTATTAGAAACTAAAAAGGAAATTTCTTCAAGATTCCTGGCTTGTTTTTAAGTTTTCAGAGCCAGTGATTAAAAAACACTGGTTTAATGCTGAAAATCTTGACATTAACACAAAAGCAACTATTTTTTCAATTCATTATATTTTATAATGTTATTTATCAACCTTGATGCTGCCTATGACCCACAAAAGCTGCCCAAGGCATTTCATTAATAGCCTTCAAAAGACCAGGCACAGAGATTTCCAAATTCATAACACTTGGATATCACCACTGTCAGCAATCATGGTTTGCCAAGGACTTGGGTGAGGAGAGGTCGGGGAGCAAGGATAATAAAAAAAGGTAGATGCACATCTGTGCTTGCTCTAACTGGAGAAAAAAATCCTAAACAGGAAAAAACTTCAAAAAAAAATTTGAAGTCTTACTATTAGTAAGATTAGTAGAAAATCCTATTATTCCCTAATCAAAAATATTCTAATTTTACCATACTAAACCATCTTGAGTCTATGTATTATTCATAAAAAAAAAACATAGTACTTCCTTTAATAGCGTGAATGTACACATGCATGTGTGAATATATATATATATATATATATATATACACACACACACACACACACACACAACCTGTGCTTCATTATCCCTTATTAATAGTTTAATGTTTCAAAAAGACAAAATAAATTACACTGATCATAAACATCCATTGTGTGTACACCTCTGGTAAATTTCCAAGAGGTAGAAGGTCAACTCTGAGCTCAAAGAAATTAAAAATCAAACTGAGGGACAAAGATGAAACTAGAGTATACGTGGAAGTTTTCTACATATAGCTTGACAGGAGGGAAAAAAGGGGGTAGGGAAACACAGAGGTTTTCATAAAACATAAAAAAGATTAAATTTTAAAAACCAGTCAGCACCAGGAGTATACGGAAAAATGGACAATGGTAAACTGGTATAATTACTCTGAAAAATAGTTTGGGATCACCTAGTAAATTTGATTATGTATATAGCCTATAACCCAGCAATTTCCCGTGAGACTACATAATAGAGAAATTCTTACACAAATGCATGAGATTTGTATGTGAATGTTCATAGCCGCAATATTTGAAATAGCAAGAAAAAAGAAAAACTGTGAAAAAATAGGAAGTATATATGGGTCACTTCTGCTGCATACCAAATAATATAACTGTCATACAGAAGAGCATTTATGTGATTGAATTATAAACTGAGCTAGTTGCTTTTTTCCATGAAACACCATTTTTAAGAATGACAGACAAACTATGACTATTCAGATTTGGGGAGGAAGAAAATCTGTCACTTCAAAGGATAGAACTGATAGTATTGGTTGCCAATGATAAAATTCAAGCTTCCAAATGAAGCTTAGAATTTTGGAAAACTTGTATCCACTACCATGAGCTTGACACTTCCTCATATGTATAAGGTATTTTAAGATTGATGGTGATATTGACAAATGTGATTAGTTTTATATTGTACAATGAAATGTGTCAATATTTGGAAAAAAAATCTGCATAACTCAGTGAACCAATATTTTCCACATGACTAATGCATAATGTTACAAAATCATGCACAGGAAAGACCCATTCAAACCGCAAGACAGAGGAAAAAATTTTATTGTTACGAAGTACAAAAATTGCATTACTATGGTTTCCGATTCTACACTGTAATTAACTTTTGAGAAACTATACTTTAGTTTCAGTTTAATATCAAATAAAAATAGCTACAATTATCTGAAAAGGCTATTAAGATAGTCCTCCGTTTTCCAACTACACATCTGTGAGACTAAATTTTCTTCACACGCTTCAAACATATCACAACAGATTAAATGTAAAAGCAGATATGAGAATTAATTAAGTCATTAAAGCAAAGCCAACAAATTCACCATACCTTTGAGTAAAAAGATTTAATAACTTCCTATTCCTCCACCACCAAAAAAGTAAAGACATGGGAAAAAAAAGTACTGATACCAATACCTGCCCTATCCCAAAACTAAATATTATCTGTTGCTCATCTTTAAAGAACCAAGGCAGAAAATATTAACATTACAGAATACAGAATAAGAACAAAGTTGGAGGTCTCATACTTTCTGATTTCAAAACTTATTGAAACATTCAGTAGTCAAAACAATGTGGTACTGGTGTAAAGAAAGACATATAGACCAACAGAGGAAGACTAGAGAGCCCAGAAATAAACACTCACATACATGGTCAAATGATTTTCAACAAGGGCTCCAGGACCATTCAATAGGAAAAGGACAGTCGTTTCAACAAATGGTGCTGGGAAAACTGGATTTCCATATGCAAAAGAATGAAACTGGACCCTTACCTTACACTATTAAAAAAAAATAATTCAAAATGAATCAAAGACCTAAAACTATAAAACTATTAGAAGAAAACATCGGTGAAAAGCTTCATGACGCTGAACTTAGCAATGATTTCTTGGATATGGCACCAAAAGCATAGCAACAAAAATAAAAATAGATAAATTGAATTCTCTCAAATTTAAAACTTCCGTGCATCAAAGGTGTGATATTGTAAAACATACATTTGGTCTTGGTCCCCATTCCTGGAACCAGGCTCCTAAAACCCCAGGAATTCCCTGTGATAAGAGCAATAAAGATATCCTTTGTTATTCCTAACAAGCCCCTTTCAACCACCTATGAGTTCGTATTCATGAAGTGATTTTTTAGAAAGCCCTAAGGATGGGGGTTGGTTGCCAGGGGAACCAACCTTGAAGAAAAGGTTGGAACTTTCAGTCCCACCCCGACCTCCAGGGAGGGAAGAGGGCTAAAGGTTAAATTAATCACCAGTGGTCAATGATTTAATCAATCATGCCCGTGTAGGAAGGAAAGGGTTTTGAGAGACTCTGAGTTGATGAACACGTGGAGAGCACCCAGAGAAAGCAGGGAAGCTTCAAACCCTTTCACACATATCTCGCCCTATGCATCTCTTCCATCTCACTGTTCTTATGTTATAGTCATCTATAATAAGCCAGTAATCTAGTAAGTAAAATGTCTTCCCAAATTTTGTGAGTTACTCTAGCAAATTAATCACACCGGAGGCAGGGGATTGGGAACCTCCCATTTATAGCCAGTTGGTCAGAAGTACAAGTAACAAGCTGGACTTTCAGTTGGTGTCTGAATTGGGGTGCGTGGGGGAGGTGGGGTTGGGGTGCTCAGGCACAGCCCTGCAGGACTGCACCCTTCATCTGTGGAATCTGATGCTAGCTCCAGGTAAGCAGTGTAAGAGTTGAGCTAAACTGTAGGACACCCAGCTGGTGTTGAGAACCGTTAATATACGGAACACCCTCACATCTGATGTCAGAAGTGAAGCTGTAGTACAGTATTGAGAGTACAGACACACAGGAGCGTTTTTCCTTTATAAAAAGATACAATCAACAGAGTGAAAAGGCAACCTAAGAGAAAATATTTGCAAATCATATATCTGATAAGGAGTTAATATCAAAAAACATATAAAGAATTCCTACAACTCAACACAAAAACACAAACAACCCAAAGAAAATTACATAGCCAACAAGCATATGAAAAGATGCTCAACATCTTAATCATTAGGGAAATGCAAATCAACCATGAGGAGATACCATCTTAACACTCATTAGGATGGTTACTATAAAAAAGACAGACAAATAAAAATCACAGAAAATAACAAATGTTGGCAAGGATGTGAAGAAACTGTTGAATCCTTGTGCACTGTTGATGAGAATTTAAAAGGATATAGCCACTATGGAAAACAGTATGGTGATTTCTTCAAAAAACTGAAAATAGAATTACCAATACGATCCAGCAATTCCAATTCTGGGTATCTACCCAAAAAAAAAATGAAAGCAGGATCACAAATAGATATTTGTATACCCACGTTGAAAGCAGCACTATTGACAACAGAACTAGCCAAAAGAAGGAAGCAACGGATGATAGATAATACAATATATACATACAATGTAATATAACCTTAAAAAGGTAGGAAATTCTGACACATGCTATAACATGAATGAACCTTGAGGACATTATCCTATGTGAAATAAGCCAAACACAACAAGACAAATACTGTATGATTCCACTCATATGAGTTACTTAGAACAGTAAATTCATAGATATAGAAAGTAGAAGGGGTTTGGGGCAGGGGAGACAGTGAATGGGGAGTTGTTTAATGAGTGTTGAGTTTTAGTTTTACAAGATGAAAAGACTTCTGAAATTGGTTGCATAACAATGTGAATGTAAATAACACTTAAAAAAAAAAACCCACACAGAACAAGTCATACTGTACTGTGCCAATATATAAATAACATACACAAGATTAAAATTTAAGGTCTATAAAATCAATTCACCATTATATGTAGTTTTTAAATTCTCACCTGATTTTTTTGTGTTAATTCATTAACTGAACTTTTAAGTTTTTGTAGTTCCTGCACATACACAGCAACTTCCTGGGGGCCTTTGGCAAGTTCACTCCTCAGCTGGTTTATTGTGGCCTAAAAGGAAAAAAAAAAATTAGAGCAAACTAAAATAAAAAAGGAAATGGAAGCATCCAAAGGTTTTCAGATTACATAGATTTTTGTCATTGTTGTTGAACTGAAATAACTCAGAAATTTCAACTTGATTCTTTATCTTACCACCCTTACATCTTTTCTGGCTGAAAATTAATTTTTAAAATTTATCCAAAATATACAACTTCATTTATTTAATAATACATGAAATGAAAGGTTGACATCCTATTTTATGTGTCTGAAGTAAGCACCAAACTGCAAACATGAATTTACTGGCTTTAAATTCTATACTTTAATCCTCCTGAATTTAAAAAGGATATGCAAGTTATGCCTATATTTTCTCCCAGTTTCTGTGCACAGCCTTTTTTTTACTTCAGAATCATGTTAAATGCAACAACCAACATAGAATTACCTTTGAAAGTGGTGAATCATCTTTTGGACTGTAATGGAAAGTATTTGTCCAAAGAAGTTATCAAACAGAAGCTATATATAGTTTTATTAACCTGGATCACTCTGTGATCATGGAGAATAGCTGGGTATGAATTTGCTTTAATGCATTTAATATTGTTTAAATGAAAATTAATGTCTATAATGAAAACAATGGTTTAATCATTTAATAAATAAGGTAAGAGAAAGATAAGCAAAGAGCCTGGAAATACAAGCTTCCTATACATGAAAGCTTCAACCACTAGAGAGAGACTAAGTACTGCCTTTTAAGTATGGTTTCCTGCAAGTGATATTAACAGGAGAACTTTTTCATTTCTAATACTGCTTACTGGCTTTACTTTTTACATTCTTAACGTTATGATTATTTTCATTGCCTATATTCTTCATCAGTAAATAAACTGTAATATGAATACAATAAATTTCTTAATTTTTTTAAATGAACACATTGCAGTTACCTATATCATATATTACAAGTGAGTACTTTCATCTTCAAGGAAAAAATCTTAGAAGGCTACTAATTTATTGTGACAATAATGCCAAGTGATCTTTGCTACTTCTTTTGGAAAGCCTTCCAGAATGCGTGGCCCTTTTTTTTGTTAAAGGATTCTCATTGTAATAAAACCAAATCCACTGTGGATGAAGGTATAAGGATAATGGATGAAGGTATAAAGTTTTAGAAACAAACTAGTAAACAAGGTAACTGAACTGAATGATCAAACACTTGGGCTTATTTTAATAACCATAAATTAATGAAACTAGTTTTTTGAGTGCTTTCCAAACTGGTTTAAAGTCAATAAAAAGAGGTTTCAAAAATGTTTTGGGGAATGACAGCACGTCTGAGATATGTTTATAACCTGATTTTTTAAGGAAAACATGTATATAAAATATACTTCAAAGAAGAAAAATGTTTAAATATTCATGTATTTTTAACTGTTTTCAGGTAAAAAGTATATCCTAAACACTTTCTGTCTTGAACTGGTCATGTAACCTTGAAATGGATATAGGTATTGGAAGTTTATTTCAATTTGCTAGGTCTAACAACTTTGAATCTCAGAATCACTTTCTATTAGCAACATTATGGATGTTAATAAAAATATTAGGAACAATCCAGCTACTTTAAATTAGTATGTTTTAATCATGTAGTACAAATGCCTACTTATCACACAGGAAAATAAATTATCGTATTTAAATCCCTCCTTCTAACTCTCTCTTCAAAGGAATTACTAGAATATCTCACACATAATAAACAGAAATAAGTAACAGTGTACTAAAATGCAAATTTTGAGTATATTTCATTAAAATACCACGATTCCACATTGAAGTTTATAAGATACAGTTAGCCATGTGTAACATCTATCTAGTATCTATCTTGCTGATAAATGCCAACATATAAAAGGAACTAAACAAAGAAAATGTAAAGCAAATGTATCCTTTTAGATACAGTAACATAAATAATTTTATAATGTATCCTTCGTACACTAAATATGTATATGTTTTTAAACTAGAATTTTTAAAAATATAAAAGCAAGCATTTAAAAATTTTCACTTTACTCAAGGGGGGAAAAAAGAAAGAAGTGGGAAAAGTATACACCTAAAGGTACATTTTAGTTATGGGGAAGGGGAGGAACAGGAGTGAATTATAGGACACTTTCACTCTCTCTACTGCACATTATGAGTCGTTTTAATTTTTGACAGTGATCATATGTTTCTATTTAAAAAAAAATAAAGACTGAAGAAAGACAAAATTTCAAAGGAAATAAATACATTCACTATAGTAATATCACTATGGGTGAAATTCAAAAAGAAGGTTCTTCAAGTCACACAGACAGTCCTCACTAGTTAATGGGACAAGCTCATCTGTGCCTAGAAATCTTTAGCACTTGCACTCTCTCTTCCTGGGAATGCTGCTCCCAATTCTTCACCCTGCTTCTTGCTTACTTCATTCTTCTCCCATGTATCCTCTTTGAGGATACCTTCCCTGATCATTCTATCTAAAATTGTCCCACATTATTGCCAGCCCCACTACTGTCCATATCCTGCTTTGTTTTTCTATATAGCACTTAGCATTAACTGACTTTCTATCATGATTTGGTTTACTTATATATTATTTGGTTTCCACAAAGGAATATAAGCTTTATGAAAGCAGGCACTGTATCTTATTCACTGTTGTATTTCCCACATGTAAAATAGTTGCTGACACTCAGGCATTCAAAAAATACTCACTAAAGGGATGAATGACTCTATCTCCAAGAAGTTACAAGATATTTGTACACAAGGAAACAGTATATAAGACCCTATATAGTTTGCATTTCCTTGAAGCCACGTTATTGAATTTAACATCGAATTTTTACTACAAAATTTTAAATTACAAAATAATTAAGGAAAAATATTTCATGCAAACCTCCTGCTAGTGCTTTATTATAATTATTGTCCTAATATTCTACTAGTTTTAGTAAATAATCATTTTAAAGATGGTTAAAAATTTGCTTGATTAATAAAACAAAAATGAGCATATGTTTGAAGTTCTGAGATTGCCTTAAAACACAAAATTGCCATATGGTGCTAGAAGGTGCTATATTAAAAGTAGTACTAAACTACTAATATTAAAAAGCCTTCCAAAAACACATTACCTCAAGTTTAAGCATCTCCATTAGAAAGCAGAAAAAAATAAAATAAAATGATGGATGAAAGGTGGAAGACAAGACTGACAAAAGTACACATTGAACATACAATAAAAAGTCCAAACACACCTCTAAATCTGATCCCTTATACTAGCATTCGTTTAAATGATACTTAAATGCTCTCTTTAGTAACTATGCATGAGTGTAATCGTACTTATTCCATCTCTTTATAACCTTTTTAGCTTTAAAAATTGGGATTCAAATAAGTATATTTGGAATAAAAATTAAATTCTTAAAAAATCATTTCCATTAAAGACAACACCAAATATAAGTTGATTATAGCTTTGATATTTTTAATAATGTAGATTTTTATGAATCATACTTTTATTAACCTTAACTTCTGATCTAAAGAAAAGCTAATTATTTAAAAAGTACTTTTAAATGTTTTAGAATGAGTTATTTTTCTATATGCCTTCTAAAATATCTAGATTTTTTTAAATGTCAATGAATTCATAAGTTATATTGTTAATGAAAGGAATGGAACATATTTAACAATGTATAATACCAGATTGTATATCTTGAGCCTCAACTAGAAATACCAAACAAATCATTACATTTTTAGTTTCTTTAATTCCTTTTACTGTTTTGTTTCTGATTCCAATGTTTTAGGTTCAGTAAAACAGTAATATATAAAATAGTTTTTTTTCTATTAAGTTCAAGTTATAGAATTCACTAACACACTTAACTGAGACTAAATAGAAATGAATTTTAATAAATTAATAAAATACATGCCATTTTTCAAGGAGTAAGCAGAAGCTAAAAACAGTTATAAACAAATAAATGAGATGGAATATTTAGACAGTAATTTTTTTCATATGGAAATGGTATGAGACACAACTCAAAAGTACTTTAAGCTATACTCAATACAAATATACAATATGTCAAGATATAAAAAGTAATAAAAATAAGTATTAGATCAAGATTAATAGCACAAATTTACTTCTAAGGCAATCACCAGACCACCTAAAATGGGAAATAACATGATATAGAAAGACCACGAGCTTCAGACAGGACTTGAGTTCTAATCCACGCTTCTTTATGTTAGGTGCATGACCTTGAACAAGTTATTTAACCTCATTGAGCCCAGATTCCTTAAATATAAAACAAACTTAATACTTAACTTACAGGGTTAAAAGAAATTTCTATTCAAGCATTATTTGGATGGGATTTTACCTCATGAGACTTCTTTGATTCAGCCTCTCCTTGATTACACATTAGGAGCTTTTTATTGGCTTTGATAAATTCATGAACTCCCTGGAATTATTTGAAAATTTGTGGGACTATATGTCATTGGGCTACAAAGATCACTTTTGGGAAATCTGCACCTGAAGTTCATAAACTTTAAAGTATGAAGTGTTAGGCATCATAAAGCCTCACATGCCTATGCATGTTGTACCCATAAACTTTCACCATTCCTCCACTGATAAGATATAGGAGGAACTAAAATAAAGGATGACATGGGTTATCTATATTTATACTCCATAGCTCATTAATAAGTTACTAATTATGAATAGAGTGGCTTTTAGATCACCAGCTGAAAAACTCTAAGAAAGAGATGCAAGTTGAAATGTCACTATAACTTAACGTTTTAAACTGAAAACATGAAAAACAGAGGTCTGTATCATATATGGGAGCTTAAGAACTACACATAGTAGTAGTTATAACAAAATACCTCCTATGATACAGTAGGAAGGACAAAGGCTATCATTTTTAAGCAAGTATATTTACTACACATCCTAGAGTTTGTCATATGCTGACATAATTATATAAGGGATTTACAGGCCAAAGTCATGCAAGAAATAGTAGAAGAAACTGAGAATGTTTATCCGGGAAGAGAAAAAAACTCAGAGTAAATATGAACAGTCTTCAAATATTTCATGTGGAAAAGAACAATTTATTATGTTTAATTCCTGAGAACTGGAACCAGTGCACGTAAATCATAGGGAAACAAATGCCAACTCAATGGAATGGCTGACTTAGGAAGAAATATGCACCCCCCACGTCACCTAGCAAGAGTTGTAGATCACTTATCAGAGATGCTATAAAGGGAATTCCTGGATGGAGTGTTAGACTAGATGATTTTTATGACTTCTTTCAACCACATAATTAAATAGCTGATAAATGAAAAAGAAGTCGAATGGAAAATAAGTCTTAAATACTTTTTCTAAACAACATTGGTTATACAAATGAAGAAAATGAAATCATACTTCCTTTACCCCTACCAAACTGAAATAAACTTAATTACTACTTACTGACTAGTCTGGAGCAAATTTAACTTTAAATATAATTTCTACACAATATACATCATTTATTAAACAGAATAATACTCTTGTATGCAAACATTCTTCTCTAAGTCTCTAGCTTCATAGAGCAAAGATTAAAAATATTGACTACCAGACCATATTGACTATATACAAATATTACCCAGACCAGATGAAAGAAAGGCAAATACTGCTTGATAGGTCACTCAGAAAAATCCTGGCTTCACTCAAGAGTGCACACTAAACAAGTTAACATCAATCTCGTTTAAGTGCACTAAACTTCATTACCTGTGAGTGAGCATGTTCTGCTTGTAACTTTTTGCATTCATCTTTGAGTTTTTCAGATTCTCTCTCACGTTCCAAGGTCATGTTGTCCATTAGCGTTTGAACTTGGACCAGTTCTTTCTTAAGGACAGCAACATCTTCTATTCCAGGTCTCTGAAGCTGTGAAGCAACACATTTTTATTAAAAATCACAGTGAAACTAAAATAACACACATTTTTAAAATAGTTTTACTACTAAGAAATCAAAATAAAACAATCTTTAATATCAATTACTAGATTCCAAACATCAAACACTGATGTCTTCCCCCAACAATCCTCTCCTGTTCCCGCTCTATCTTATACTTAATAGTATTACCACTCATGGTACAAAATCGCAAATTCACAATTATCCTTAGCGCTTTAATTGCTTTCCTTTCCTTCACAAACTACACCCACTGGTAATAACAATCACTTGATAAATGCTAAATTCCTTCTTTTTTTAATCCTACGAAACTGGTCAATAACATGAAGAAAAAACAGGTATAAGCATAATTTGGGTTTGTTGCAGGTTGAATACAGTTGATTCATTTATTCATATATTTCTTGAGTGCTAAATAAAGGACGGAAAGGAGGCAAGGACAGATCCAAAGTTGTTAAGCCTGGGGAGAGTGATGAAAATACATGGTACCAATGACAGAAATACAGTTACAGAGGAAATAGGATGACTTGATGTTATACTTGTTGAATTTGAAATGAAAGCTAGAAATGCAATCAGAAGTGTCCTAAAAGTATGGATTTATAAAACTAAAGTTCAAGGGATGGTAAGATCAGAGATGCAAATATGGAAACTACTAAAAAAGACAGTTGATACTAAGATAGAAACAACAAAAATGTTAGTCATAAATTATGTGTCATAAAATTCCATTTTTAAAAAATCATATAAAGTATATACATTTACGTGGTAAAACTATAGGGAATTTTTTCTTTCCTCCATTCTACTCAGGTTGTACTTTCAAAAACGTTTCATCAGTGTATATATTTCAATTTTCAATTTCAAATAAGGTACATTCTAATAAATGGCTTCTAAATTACCAGTTCAGTCTTTAGATCGTGAATTATAGTTGCTCCTTTGTTTAATTCTTCTGTTAGATGTGTCACTTTTTGTTCAGCAGCTTCTCGAAGACTCCTTTCTTCATCATATTTTGACTTTATATCTAATTCAGGATAGTTACACAAATGACATGACATTAACTCTAGGGAAGAACAGCTTTATAAATTCTTGTATATTCCAGTATATATCTATATATCACTCTAATTCAAATTCACATTCCTTTGATAACCATAAATATATACAATAAAATACTTCTGATTACATTAAATGATAAACTTTTTTAATTTTTTAATTTTATTTTATTTTCTTATACAGCAGGCTCTTATTAGTCATCAATTTTATACACGTCAATGTATACATGTCAATCCCAATCGCCCAATTCATCCCAGCACCACCACCACCCCCCCGCCGCTTTCCCTGCTTGGTTCCCATACGTTTGTTCTCTACATCTGTGTCTCAATTTCTGCCCTGCAAACCGGTTCATCTGTACTATTTTTCTAGGTTCCACATATATGCATTAATATACGATATTTGTTTTTCTCTTTCTGACTTACTTCACTCTGTATGACAGTCTCTAGATCCATCCATGTCTCAACAAATGACTCAATTTTGTTCCTTTTAATGGCTGAGTAATATTCCATTGTATATATGTACCACATCTTCTTTATCCATTCGTCTGTCGATGGGCATTTAGGTTGCTTCCATGACCTGGCTATTGTAAATAGTGCTGCAATGAACATTGGGGTACATGTGTCTTTTTGAATTGTGGTTTTCTCTGCGTATATGCCCAGTAGTGGGATTGCTGGATCATGTGGTAATGCTATTTTCAGTTTTTTAAGGAACCTCCATACTGTTCTCCACAGTGGCTGTATCAGTTTACATTCCCACCAACAGTGCAAGAGGGTTCCCTTTTCTCCACACCCTCTCCAGCATTTGTTGTTTGTAGATTTTCTGATGATGCCCATTCTAACTTGGGTGAGGTGATACCTCATTGTAGTTTTGATTTGCATTTCTCTAATAATTAGTGATGTTGAGCAGCTTTTCATGTGCTTCTTGGCCATCTGTATGTCTTCTTTGGAGAAATATCTATTTAGGTCTTCTACCCATTTTTGGATTGGGTTGTTTCTTTTTTTAATATTGAGCTGCATGAGCTGTTTATATATTTTGGAGATTAATCCTTTGTCTGTTGATTCATTTGCAAATATTTTCTCCCATTCTGATAGTTGTATTTTCATCTTGTTTATGGTTTCCTTTGCTGTGCAAAAGCTTTTAAGTTTCATTAGGTCCCATTTGTTTATTTTTGCTTTTATTTCCATTACTCTAGGAGGTGGATCAAAAAAGATCTTCCTGTGATTTATGCCAAAGAGTGTTTTTCCTATGTTTTCCTCTAAGAGTTTTATAGTGTATGGTCTTATATTTAGGTCTCTAATCCATTTTGAGTTTATTTTTGTGTATGGTGTTAGGGAGTGTTCTAATTTCATTCCTTTACATGTGGCTGCCCAGTTTTCCCAGTACCACTTATTGAAGAGGCTGTCTTTTCTCCACTGTATATCCTTACCTCCTATGTCATAGATTAGTTGACCATAGGTGCGTGGGTTTATCTCTGGGCTTTCTATCTTGTTCCATTGATCTATGTTTCTGTTTTTGTGCCAGTAACAGATTGTCTTGATTACTGTAGCTTTGCAGTTTAGTCTAAAGTCAGGAAGTCTGATTCCTCCAGCTCTGTTTTTTTCCCTCAAGACTGCTTTGGCTATTTGGGGCCTTTTGTGTCTCCATACACATTTAAAAATTTTTTTTTCTAGTACCGTAAAAAATGCCATTGGTAATTTGATAGGGATTGTATTGAATCTGTAGATTGCTTTGGGTAGTATAGTCATTTTCACAACATTGATTCTTCCAAAACAAGTACATGGTATATATCTCCATCTGTTGGTATCATCTTTAATTTCTTTCATCAGTGTCTTATAGTTTTCTGCATACACGTCTTTTGTCTCCTTAGGAAGGTTTATTCCTAGGTATTTTATTCTTTTTGTTGCAATGGTTAAATGGGAGTGTTTCCTTAATTTCTCTTTCAGATTTAACATCATTAGTGTATAGGAATGCAAGAGAGTTCTGTGCATTAATTTTGTACCCTGCAACTTTACCAAATTCATTGATTAGCTCTAGTAGTTTTCTGGTGGCATCTTTAGGATTCTCTATGTATAGTATCATGTCATCTGCAAACAGTGACAGTTTTACTTCTTCTTTTCCGATTTGTATTCCTTTCACTTCTTTTACTTCTCTGATTGCCGGGGCTAGGACTTCCAAAACTATGTTGAATAATAGCGGTGAGAGTGGACATCCTTGTCTTGTTCCTGATCTTAGAGGAATGCTTTCAGTTTTTCACCATTGAGAATGATATTTGCTGTGGGTTTGTCATATATGGTCTTTATTCTGTTGAGGTAGGTTCCCTCTATGCCCACTTTCTGGAGAGTTTTTATCATAAATGGGTGTTGAATTTTGTCAAAAGCTTTTTCTGCATCTATTTAGATGATCATATGGTTTTTATTCTTCAAATTGTTAATATGGTGTATCACATTGATTGATTTGCATATATTGAAGAATCCTTGCATCCCTGGGATAAATCCCACTTGATCATGGTATATGATCCTTTTAATGTGTTGTTGGATTCTGTTTGCTAGTATTTTGTCGAGGATATTTGCATCTATATTCATCAGTGATATTGGTCTGTAATCCTCTTTTTTTGTAGTATCTTTCTCTGGTTTTGGTATCAGGGTGATGGTGGTCTCATAGAATGAGTTTGGGAGTGTTCCTTCCTCTGCAATTTTTTGGAAGAGTTTGAAAAGGATGGGTGTTAGCTCTTCTCTAAATGTTTGATAGAATTCATCTGTGAAGCCATCTGGTCCTGGACTTTTGTTTGTTTGAAGATTTTTAATCACAATTTCAATTACATTACTTGTGATTGGTCTGTCCATATTTTCTATTTCTTCCTGGTTCAGTCTTGGAAGGTTATACCTTTCTAAGAATTTGTCCATTTCTTCCAGGTTGTCCATTTTACTGGCATAGAGTTGCTGGTAGCAGTCTCTTAGGATCCTTTGTATTTCTGTGGTGTCTGTTGTAACTTCTCCTTTTTCATTTCTAATTTTATTGATTTGAGTCCTCTCCCTCTTTTTCTTGATGAGTCTTGTTAATGGTTTATCCATTTTGCTTATCTTCTCAAAGAACCAGCTTTCAGTTTTATTGATCTTTGCTATTGTTTTCTTTGTTTCTATTTCATTTATTTCTGCTCTTTTCTTTATTATTTCTTCCCTTCTGCTAACTTTGGGTTTTGTTTGTTCTTCTTTCTCTAGTTCCTTTAGGTGTAAGGTTAGATTGTTTATTTGAGATTTTTCTTGTTTCTTGAGGTAGGCTTGTATAGCTATAAACTTCCCGCTTAGAACTGCTTTTGCTGCATCCCATTAGTTTTGGATTGTCGTGTTTTCATTGTCATTTGTTTCTAGGTATTTTTTGATTTCCTCTTTGATTTCTTCAGTGATCTCTTGGTTATTTAGTAACGTAGTGTTTAGCCTCCATGTGTTTGTGTTTTTTACGTTTTTTCCCCTGTAATTCATTTCTACTCTGATAGCATTGTGCTCAGAAAAGATGTTTGATATGATTTCAATTTTCTTCAATTTACTGAGGCTTGATTTGTGACCCAAGATGTGATCTATCTTGGAGAACATTCCATGCACACTTGAGAAGAAAGTGTAATCTGCTGCTTCTGGATGGAATGTCCTATAAATATCAATTAAATCTATCTGGTCTACTGTGTCATTTAAAGCTTCTGTTTCCTTTATTTATTCCTTCCTTTATTTTCATTTTGGATGATCTGTCCATTGGTGTAAGTGAGGTGCTAAAGTCCCCCATTATTATTGTGTTACTGTCGATTTCCTCTTTTACAGCTGTTAGCAGTTGCCTTATGTATTGAGGTGCTCCTATGTTGGGTGCATATATATTTATAATTGTTATATCTTCTTCTTGGACTGATCCCTTGATCATTATGTAGTGTCCTTCCTTGTCTCTTGTAACATTCTTTATTTTAAAGTCTATTTTATCTGATATGAGTATTGCTACTCCAGCTTTCTTTCGACTTCCATTTGCATGGAATATCTTTTTCCATCCCCTCACTTTCAGTCTGTATGTGTCCCTAGGTCTGAAGTGGGTCCCTTGTAGACAGCATATATATGGGTCTTGTTTTTGTATCCATTCAGCAAGCCTCTGTCTTTTGGTTGGAGCATTTAATCCATTCACATTTAAGGTAATTATCGATATGTATGTTCCTATGACTATTTTCTTAATTGTTTTGGGTTTGTTTTTGTAGGTCCTTGTCTGCTCTTGTGTTTCCCACTTAGGGAAGTTCCTTTAGCATTTGTTTTAGAGCTGGTTTGGTGGTGCTGAATTCTCTTAGCTTTTGCTTGTCTGTAAAGCTTTTGATTTCTCCATCGAATCTAAATGAGATCCTTGCCGGGTAGACTAATCTAGGTTGTAGGTTCTTCCCTTTCATCACTTTAAGTATATCATGCCACTCCCTTCTGGCTTGTAGAGTTTCTGCTGAGAAATCAGCTGTTAACCTTATGGGAGTTGCCTTGTATGTTGTCATTTTTCCCTTGTGGCTTTCAATAATTTTTCTTTGCCTTTAATTTTTGCCAATTTGATTACTATGTGTCTCAGCGTGTTTCTCCTTGGGTTTATCCTGTATGGGACTCACTGCGCTTCCTGGACTTGGGTGGCTATTTCCTTTCCCATGTTAGGGAAGTTTTCGACTATAATCTCTGCAAATATTTTCTCTGGTCCTTTCTCTCTCTCTTCTCCTTCTGGGACCCCTATAATGTGAATGTTGTTGCGTTTAATGTTGTCCCTGAGGTCTCTTAGGCTGTCTTCATTTCTTTTCATTCTTTTTTCTTTATTTTGTTCTGCAGCAGTGAATTCCACCATTCTGTCTTCCAGGTCACTTATCCATTCTTCTGCCTCAGTTATTCTGCTATTGATTCCTTGTAGTGTAGTTTTCATTTCAGTTATTGTATTGTTCATCTCTGTTTGTTTGTTCTTTAATTCTTCTAGGTCTTTGTTAAACATTTCTTGCATCTTCTCGATCTTTGCCTCCATTCTTTTTCCGGGGTCCTGGATCATCTTCACTATCATTATTCTGAATTGTTTTTCTGGAAGGTTTCCTATCTCCACTTCATTTAGTTGTTTTTCTGGGGTTTTATCTTGTTCCTTCATCTGGTACATAGCCCTCTGCCTTTTCATCTTGTCTATCTTTCTGTGAATGTGGTTTTTGTTCCACAGGCTGCATGACTGTAGTTCTTCTTGCTTCTGCTGTCTGCCCTCTGGTGCTAAATGATAAACTTTAAATGATCAAATGTCTTTGTCTACATAAATTCCACACAGCAATAAATTACTAATTAGCATTTTAATGTACACTTAATCACATACAATATTTTACCTAAAAGCATGTATATGTAGTTAAAAAAATTATATGTAATTGTTAGCATAACCAAATGTTAAATCTGTACTATATTATTTGACTTCTTCAAAATGTTACTTGTTAATCTTTAAGCATACCCAAAAAGAAAATTCATCCTCTCTAAAATTCAGGAAGAATTTTACAGAGAAAATCAGTCCTTTGAAGGGAGGAGGTGGAAGAACAAACAAAATAACTTATATAGCAACTCTATTATCATTAAATGCCAGTAATCACCACCACAATCTATAACAAATGCTTTATCACAGTAAAATACAATGTTTATTTCTAGGATATACAATGGCAAAATCGTAATGTGACTGATATATTGGCTAAATAATTGTGATTTAATTTACCTGCAATTTCAGTGGCAAGTTGGGCTGCTTTCTGTTCAAATAAGTCTTTCATTTGCTTAATATTAAAATTTTCTGTTTGGGCTTCTTCTAACTTCTGTTCTAGAGACTGTAGTTCTACAAAAAAGTACAGTAATTATTCAAATACAATGTGAATTACATTTCCTAAATTGTTATTACTTATATCATAATCATTGTAGAAGTTAAAGACAATCAACATGCGTCTACTAGCCAATTACAAGTAGAGTATCTTCACATTTTAAGAATTAAGCATAGGGCTTCCCTGGTTAAGAATCCGCCTGTCAATGAAGGGGACACGGGTTGGAGCCCTGGTCCAGGAAGATCCCACATGCCTCGGAATAAGTAAGCCCGTGCGCCACAACTACTGAGCCTGCACTCTAGAGCCTGTGAGCCACAACTACCGAGCCCACGTGCCGCAAATACTGAAGCCTGCGTGCCTAGAGCCTGTGCTCTGCAACAAGAGAAGCCACTGCGATGAGAAGCCCGCACACCGCAACAAAGAGTAGCCCCAGCTCGCCGCAACTAGAGAAAGCCAGCATTCAGCAACAAAGACCCAGCGCAGCCAAAAATAAAATAAATAAATTTATTTTTTTAAAAAAAGAAAGAATTAAGCATAGCCAATTCATTTAAGGCTCAAGTCATAGTTTACAAACATGTAAAACAAATGAAAGGAATATTTAGCAATCATACCCAAATAATTTATAAATATTTGTTTAAGGATTATTTTGACTTCACATTTCTCAGTTATTTTCCTGTATCTGTCAACTGACCAAAAAGGAATATATCCTGTGCCTCTGATGAAATGTGTCACAATGTGAAATGAAATTAGCACTGTTTTAAGAACAATCAAGGTCTTAAATAAAATAATCAATTAAAATATGCAGTCAACTCCTACTACTTCATTCTCATAAAGAAAAGGGATTTCAGAGGGACATTAAATACAGTAGCTAATCTCAAAATATAATTTTGATTATTCATTGCACATTCCTCCAGTTAAAGTCCATTACAAAGATGCTAGTTTCATCATTTTTTTATTTCAAGAGAAAAAACTGCATCGCTCTTTAATACAGATCTAAATTTTCATTAACCACCATATTAATGTAATATTTCAGAAGTTTCTTTATAACTTCAGAATATAATGAACTAAAAAAGGACTAAGATTTCATTAACTGATTAAGTTACAAAGTTCACAGGTAATAGACACTCTCAGCCTAGAATATGACTGTTATCTTCACTGTTTTAAAGCCATAAAGTATAATCACAAAACAAAATTCATGTAGCAAGCATCACAGAAAAAGAAAGAAGTAAAAAAGGATGAGAAGGAAGAAAAATGAAAAAATAACAGCTTTAAGTAAAGTTACCTGCTGATGAATCAGCCACTAATCCATCAGGTTTAGACTCCTCGATGAAAACAAAAAACATAAACAAATGCATTAAAAGGAAAAGACAATACTGTTACAATTACCAATGTGAAAAAAATCTCTGAAATTCACATTCTGTCAGGTAAGTAGCAAGATTTTGATGAAAATCAAATCTTGGCCTGCTCACATTCTTCTAGATCTCTAAGGTCCAACTAGGCAGTCTGGAATAATGATGTTAACTGTAGCTCACTGATTCTAAGAATTCTTTTATGTTAACATATATTAAATTTTTATGAGTCTTGCCAAGATGGCATCTTAAATTCCATAAATACAGTAATAAGTAACATAAAGTATCACAATTATAAAAGTAGATTCTAAAGCAAATACTTAAGTTAGCAGACAAGATTCAATCTTATAATAGTTGAAAATTTTCATAAGCTGAAATATGCCATGAAACTAACACTACTAAAAAAATTGGCTTTAAAAACATAAATTTTTAATTCCAGATTATAAATTGTCTTTAAAGAAGCCGAAATAAAGAATGTATTCCATAAGGTTTAATTTATCACATGCATTAGGAATAAAATAATATACTACCTAGTCATTATTTCCATATTCTAAAGAATTATATATATCTGAAAAAGTTTCATAAGTTATCTCATAGTACATCTGACTTTTTTATTTTCCTATACATTGGATTTAGACATACTGATTGCTAATAATCATCAATATTTAAAATACATTTTCCCCCAAAGGTAAATTTCTTATCAAGGCAATTGTACTGTGGGAACGTATTTAATTTATTATAAATTTAAAATAGCCATCTCAAATGTAGTAAACAATTTCCTCTGTGTTTTCAGGTGCGGAAAATAATACAGCTCATGTTTGACTGATTGTTAATGGCATCTATGTAAAACATACATAAGTGAACTATAAGTATTTTAGATTACTAAAAACCTCTTTAATGCGACCTCAATTATAGAAGCTTAGCAGTAATAAGACTGATATCTTTTTATCCATTTATTTGTTTTTTTTCCTAGTCCAAATCACAATTTTTGGTGAAAAGACAAAAAGACCAACTGGGAGTCATAATGTGCTAAGATAATGTGTACAGGGATCACTAATTACTTTATAAAAGTATTAGAGCTATAGTTAAAGGGTGTCAGTTTTATTCTTACAAATGAAAACTATACATGTATTTGGTAAAATTCATTATTCTATGATTCTTTATGTAATTTTAGTATAAAAGTCAAAATAATTTTAGTATAAAAATCATAATTGGTTAAGACATTGTTTAGAAAATACATTAAGCTATAAAGAACATATATATATAAAGAATCTGAGATATCAAGTGAAATCCCTCAAAATAACTACTTTTGATACCACAATGATTTTCTTGTTCTTTTCCCTATATATTATTTTTATATAAAGTTGTATAGTACATATGTGCTTGTGTGTGTACAAAGACACAAATTTTTTTAACATCATTAATACATCAGTTTTCCCATGTTTTCAAACAATCTCCACTAATATAAACTGTAAGCAGCTACTAATAGTTCTGTCCTTATTAATAGACATTTTAGTGATTTTCAATTTGTCACAAACACAAATGCTTTGAAGAGCTTCACTATTGTTTGAACCTATATTTCTTAACCATTTAGGTATATTGTCAGAAAATAAGAATAATGTTTTAAACAATCCATAGGTAAATGATTCTTAATGGAGCACCTTTAAGGAGTTACATCTGACCTTCCCACATATTAGTTATATTGGTTTGCATTCATTAGCACTACCAAAGGATATACATGTAGGCTAATACACAGAGAAACAAATTAGGAAGTTATTCATATCAGGCCACCTGTTTACAAAAAAGTATTATGCTTGATTTTCAACAATGAAAATAAACAACTAATAACACACTTCAAGTATTTAAAAGCAATTACTTGCTGCTGCAGCCCTTGAAATTTTTCTAATTCTTTCTTTAATTCTTCTGAGTACCATTTTTCCTCCTAAGAAAAGAAAATGGTTTTTAATTAGCAAATTGTAAAAGATTTTATTTATCTGAAACACTGAAAATAAACAAGTATAATCATTTTTAGTCTTACCTTAAGTGAAGCCTGTAGGTCTTGGACCTCTTGTCTGAGTAGTGTTATGTCATCTCTAAGCATAAGTTGAAAAAAACAGGAATTAATAGTTAATGTTCTTTAACAAATCATGGCTAGTGACTGCATATTAGTATTCTAATTTTCTCAAGTCTTAAAAAAAAACTATAGATTTTATGTATAGTGGCATATATATATATATATAAAATCCTTGGGAAAATAATTTTATTCCTAAAGCACATTGTCTGTAAATGGAAGAACATTTTCTCATGGAAATGATAAAACTGACTGTCAGGAACCTGAGCCAAAAGCAAAATATCTCCCATTAATTTACCAGCAATAAGCATCAATGGCTTCCTACTGCAGTTAGTGTAAAATCTAAACTCATTAACAAGGACTATAAAATCTGCACAATCTACTCCTTGCCTTACCACTCTCACCCTCATTACTTTAGCTCTAGCAATTCTGGCTTCTTTTTGTTTCTTGAGTCTGAAATGCTCTTTCCTGTCAAAACCTCACATTCTGTTCACCGCACCTAATTCTCTGTCAGTCTGACAAAGAATGGTGAGCAGACACCTCAAGGTCCTAATGCAGGAAAAAGATTCCATGAGAAAACACATTTAGGATTATTCTTGTGGATATGAGGAACATATCTTCCCCTGTTGGATTATAAACAGCAGAAAAAGGGACTCTCCTTCCTCCACGCCACTCCAATGGCTGCCATGGTAGAAGACACAAAACTGAACTGAGCTGATTGGGAATACTCAAGTTAACTGATTCTAGTACAAAGGGAACAGAACAGGATCAGTTCTAATGTTTCAGAAGACCAAGTCCACACCAGCACAAGCATATCAGAAAGTAAAAGATAATGAGACATACTGGTGGGAGAATTATTCTCTAGGATGGGAGTGGGGGTAGAGAACAAATGGACAGAGTCAGCTTCATCTGTGAAACATGGTTAATAATAGAAAAAGAAGGAAACTGCCAACAAAGAAAAATGTAAAAGATGGAGAAATGAGTCCTCTACCTTTGGTAGCCATTCACATGTAAAGAATTAATTCATTATTCAACAGAACTCGTCTATGCCAGACTCTCAAGTTGTTCAGTTTAATGGGGGAAGTAAACATGTAAAGAAGTAAGAGTAACAGACCATCAGTTCTATGATAAAAATAAAAACAGAGGCATAGGGACTTCCCTGGTAGTGCAATGGTTAAGAATCCACCTGCCAATGCAGGGAACATGGGTTCAATCCCTGGTCCGGGAAGATCCCACATGCCGCGGAGCAACTAAGCCCGTGAGCCACAACTACTGAGCCTGCGCTCTAGACCCCGTGAGCCACAACTACTGAGCCCGTGTGCCACAACTACTGAAACCCATGCGCCTACAGTCCATGCTCCGCAACAAGAGAAGCCACCGCAAGGAGAAGCCCGCGCACCACAACGAAGAGTAGCCCCTGCTCGCTGCAACTAGAGAAAGCCCGCGTGCAGCAACGAAGACCCAATGCAGCCAAAAATCAAATAAATAAATTTATAAAAAAAAAAAAGACAAAGAATACTAGTCTGGCAGCAATGTGGAGAGTTAAGTAGAGAGGTACAAGACATAGGGAGAGAGCTAACTATAAATACTGAAAAATATTTCTGAGTGAGAGATGAGGAAGCCTAAACAAAGCCGTAGCAGGGAAGATAAAAAAGGTTATAAGAGCTGTTAAGGAGACAGAATTAACTAAACTTTGTGACAGATCAAATAGGGGAGGGTTAAGTGTGTAAAAATGAGCAAATCCAATTTTCTGGCTTTAGTAACTTGGTGGAAAGATGATGTTGCCATTAACCAGAAGAAGTAACCGTAGGTAAGGAACAGGTTTAGAAGGAAATATAATGAACCCTGTTTTCCAATGTCAACAGGGAGATGTTCCTTTGGAACCTCTAAGAGAAGATACCTAGTAGGCAACTTGGGAGATAATTCTAGGTTGGAGATGTAGTTTAGGAGGAAGTCATGGATATGGATATTACCCCAAGTACATTATATAGAGGAAGGGAGTACATTAAACAGATCAAGAAAGAATTATCACAATGATGTGCTGTCTCAGAAGAGTAGAAGGAACGAGAGCCAGAAGAACCAAATTTTGCAGACATTGTAATAAATAGTCTACAAAGATGGCTGCCATCAAGTTCTTCCCTTCCTATACACAGAAGCCACTCCTCCACTGAAAGATAGAGCTTACTTCTTGGCCTCTTCAATCTGAGCTGGCCCTCAGATTCCTGAGCAGTCCTGTGGCTACTATGACCAATAAAATATGGCAGAAGTGACACTCTGAAACTTTTTAAGCCAGGCCTTAAGACAACTGGCGGCTTCTGTTTCTTTCCTCTTGTAATGCTCTTTATTAGAACCCAACTGCTGGCCTGTAAGTGCAAGCAGCTGCATAGAGAGGTCCACATGAAGGAGAACTGAGTCCCCTGATATACAGCCCAGGCTGAGCTGACAGCCAGCATCCAGTATCATCTCCCAGCCATGAATGTGAGGTCATTTTGGACCTTCTGGCCTTCCCAGCACCCAACTCTACATAACTTAAAGCAGAACCATCCAGTTAAATCAAAGAATCATGAGAAGTAATACAGAGTTACAGTTTTAAACCACTAGGTTTGGGGTGGACTATTACACGGTTATAGATGACCAAAACAGAGGTCAAGTAAAATAAAAACTGAAAATAATCCAGGTTTTTTTTTTACTGTTGACCTTTGAAGAAGTATTTTAAGGAGAATGGTAGGGCAAAAACCAGGTTTTAGTGAGCTAAACATTGGATGAAAAGTTAAGAAGCAAGAACACAGGTAGACTATGGATGTTTTTATGTTGAAAGTTAATGTATTGGGCACTAATTCACAGCTGAGAAAGCAACTCTGTTAAACTGACACTAAATATATAAACATTTACATATAAAGGATATATTTTATATCTACCTCCTAACAAATGACAAAAGAACAGTACACAAAATTATTGACTCATACATAAAAATCCTAAAAAGCACTAATAGTCATGTAAAAGGGAAGATTCATATTTCCCAAAAGCTCTGGTTTTCCCACATATTTTAATAAATTAAAACAACCATATTTTATAGTTCTACATTATCTATCAACCATAATGTGGTCATAATACTTTTCCTTAATGTGGTGTTCTTTATGCTATAACATATTAACCAACTGAGAGGCTTTTTTTTTTTTTTAAAGAAAAACAATTTTTTACAAGTAGAATAAAATCAAGTTTTCTTCCTTAGTGGGAATATAAGACAAGAGTCCTTACCAGTAGAAGAAGAAAAGCAAAGTCATATTGTTGAATGCTGTTCCAATTAATTATATTTTAGTTTAATTCTTAAAATGGTCAGGCAAAATTGTCAAGAAGCAGAATGTGTTATGTGTGCTTGCTGTTATATTGGTGATTACAAAAAAAATGTTTTTTTAATAATTATTAAATTTAATTCTTTGCTAAATTCATTATTTTATCAACTTATTATAAAATCTTCTAAACAAAGCATATCACTCTTTATTAAGCAGAATTGCTAACTATAATTTAACCTTTTAAAAAATCACAATCTTTATTAAAAATATAAACCTGTGAACCATATTGTAGATGCTGGTATAGATAGTTATTGGTCAAGGATAGGATTGGTTATAACAATAAAAGATGAAGGCTATGCTAAAAGAAGATAGATTTAAATTAGATAATATAAAAACACTACTCTTTTCGAGAACTAAGTATTCATGATTAAACAATGATATCACATGCATTCACTACATTACACTTCAAAACTATTATACTGTACCGCTTCAGAGCCAGAGCTTCCCCTCCATGACTCGAATCATTACCAGCATCGTGGACTGCCTCATAGTGTTTGAAAAGTTCATCAGCGGATCCAAGAGATTTCATACACTGGGGACATATGAAACCCTACAGAAAGAGGTAGAAAAGGTTTCAAAATAGTATTTAGTATTGCAAAATAACCATTTATATGTTATGAAATACAGTCATATGTATTATTCATACCAATAAGTAAATTGTAATTTACAGTGTTAAGCCCAAATTCTGGTATTGTGCAAAGGTACATCACTGCCTATCCTGGTTGCAGTTTACAAAATGTTTTTTAAAACACTTACAACCATCTTTTAGGTTGAATAAATTCATGGCTAGAGTATAGAATTCTAATCTGAGAAGTTAGTTCTAATCTAGAAGTCTAGTTGAGAAGACTTGCCATCATATCCTCCATCTTTCTAGATATCTCCCTTAGTAAAACAATATCTGCTCCAATCTACTGCACAGGAATAACCAAAATATTAAGAACATGAAGCACTCTGATCATTGAGAAAAAAGGTAATGTAAACAACTCATAATTACCACAGACTATCTACAATGGTTGAGAAGTATTTTCATCAGTAAATTCCTTGCTAACTTAAGATTAACACTATAAGAGCTTAAAATTAATATATAGTCCCATAAAATATTAAAAACTTATAAATAATCCCAGAATTATTATATAGTTATGGCATACAAGGCCCTGCAGGTATAGTCCCCCAATGACCTAACCAATCTGATCTCTGGACATCCCTTACTCTATACAACATGCTTCAACTATACTGAAGTACCTACGTTTCCCTGAACACACCACAGTATCTCACATGTTTACACTTTTGCATATATTGCCTTTTTTCCTCCAGCATTCTCATCATCGGTTTGTCAAGTTTCTACATCCACTATAATGCACAACACAGTGAAGCTTTTAATCTATGTTTCCCTAATGGCTAGTGTAGTGTTTTGAACATACCATATACTTTCTACAGAGTGTACTTATTTAATGAAATATGAATGAACCTGGCAGGGCAGAATTTGGCAAAAAAAAACAGAAGAGCTTGCAGATTATAAAACCTGCCAAAGGATAGACTGAGCTAAGTAATAAGTACTCCGGACACATAAAAACTAAGAATAAACAAATAACTTCTGCTCCTTTGTTGGATGCTATACAAATAACATACCCTCACATCATTTATGCACATCATATGGCAGAATCAAGGCTCAATGAACATAACATTACCAGACAATGGTATAGCAGAAGTATTGATATATATAAAGAACTATAGGAATACAAGAGAAGTATCCAAATCTGCCTGCGGCAGCAGTTAATACTTTCCAAAAAATAAACACACACACACACACACACACACACACCCCCTATGTATATATGTATATATACATGTATGTAGACATATGTCTATATGAGACACTGGAATTAGGTACTGAATAGAAGTTTACTTGTCAGAAATAAAGGCATTCTAAGCAAATGGAGGAGCATGAACAAAGATGTAGGAAGAGGTATGAAACACAGCCATGCTGCATTTGGGAAACAGAGGTATGTTCTGATCACAGAGCCAGAGTGAAGGGCAGGGGCACTACAGGTGAATGAATGCAATGATCTCTTATGAAACTCCTAAAGTAAGCAAAGACAGAAGTACTGAGGATGTGCCTTTGGACATCAGAATAATGCCATTAGGATCCAGAGGTATGTGATGCTCAGCACTGTCTTCTGAATGAATGAATGCCCCCAGCCTGTGTGTTAATCTACTTGGTATTATGCTCTTTTTTCAAAGCCAACTATTATCTACCATCATATTTCATAATGGCTCTGTATTAAGCTCTATTTGGTATTCTTATAACTTCTGCCCAGTAACTGCTGTACCACACTAGTTAACATGCTTTTAGTGCAACAGCACATAAACCCCTATAATATTTAGCTTGTCATTTCTCTTTCGTGTCTCAGCTTCTGCTAGTAACTAGTAGGCAAATTACAGTGTTACTCAGGGAATCCACATCCCAATTATGCTATTTAATCTTCACAACTTTGGCTTTTTGACCATTGTGTTTACTTCCAGGTTTTGGCTCTAGATACCCAAGGACGCCAAAAAGCTAATGATCCCATTAGGGTATGCCATACTTTCTTAAAGCTTCTAAACATTACCAGGTTAATATTCCAGAAAGAACTGATTCATCCCTAAAGAGAAGTTTTAGAAATTCAGTAATACATATTTAGAAATATTCCACCTAAGTAAATTTTCCATGTGATTAGAGCTTGCATGTTTAAATAAAACTTCAATTTTGGGACAATTCTGATGAAAATAATTCTAAAATACATATATGTACTTCCTCACCTACTTAAACAGATGATATTAAACCTTTGCTTAATATCCCAGAAGCATAAATATTAATCACTGAATGGGTGTCTTCCACTCTATTAATTCTGGCAAGTCTCTTTAATTCCTGTACCCACATTCTATAGTTTTTCTTACACACTGTTTTGTCTTTCAACAATCATTTCTAAAAATTATTCCTATGCTATTTCTAGCAATGCTTGCCTGATATGGATAGGAAGGATAGATTAAGGGAAAAAAAGTTTATTAAACCATATCACTCATTTAAAATAAAAGTAAAGGGACTTCCCTGGTGGTCCAGTGGTTAAGAATCCACCTTCCAATGCAGGGGACGCAGTTCGATCTCTGGGCAGGGAACTAAGACCCCACATGCCGTGGAGCAACTAAGCCCGCGTGCCACAACTACAGAGCTCATGCGCTCTGGAGCCTGCATGCCACAACTACTGAGCCTGCACGCTACAACGAAAGATCCCACATGCCACAACTAAGACCCAACGTGGCCAAAAACAAAAATAAATTTTTTTTTTAAAGTAAAATAAGCTCAGAATGAATATCTGCGGATGTCCCGTGAATAGAGTTCATGGGCTTTGTGATACTAATTCTGGATATTAAGAGACTCCTCTATTTTTTGTAAACTATCTTCAAGGGAATTAAGGTTGCTAGATAGATAACTTACAAACAGTAAAACAGCAAACAATAATACACCAAAATAGCCAGCTACATTTTATTTCCCTTAATCATTCCAAATATCTCACCTACTCACTCTCTCTCTCTCTCTCTCACATACACACACACACACACACACACACACACACACACACAGTGTTGACTTAAGATTAAAAGCATTAAATTCCTTACTGTTAGTTTTCAGTTATCTGTAATCCTTTCTCAGATCCACCATAGCTAAGAACTTAACTTAACTTGATACTTATGATACCCTATTGTACCAAGTGTCCTTTCAGTTAAAAGGAAAGTTCTTATTTAAGTGACAGGTAGGTAAGATAGTCACTTTTGATTTTGGCTAACCCATAAAGAGTAGTTGACCCATATGTTCTGGAAGAAAAACAACTGGTAAAATGCTAAGCAGAGTTCCAAGAATCTTTTATGCCTCTATCTTTGCTCACACTGCCTCCGTAGTTTAACTGGTGTCCTCCTATTTGCACTCATTTCCCCACCACCCTAGAGAATGTCTGGTTTAATTGTTCCCCTCTTCAAGTTCTTCTGCAGTTCCCCTCAAGCTGAATCAGACATTGTACTCTTTTTGCAAATATCTATCATAAAAACTTCCTGGCATAGAGACCATATCTTATTTACCTTTTTATCTCCTGTACCTACCAAAATTCCTGGCACAAAGAGGTGCTCTATTAATGTTAAATAAGTGAAAGTTTGGTGAGATCGTTTTCTTATACATCATTAACTCATAGGAAAGAGTAAGTCTGATTTTTTTGTCTTTCATGGTAAAAAAAAGTTTCATTCTTTTAAAAGATTTGTAAAAGAATTTTTTGAAAAGCTAAGTCTCTCTTTGTTTTTAGAATACTGTAGTAATTTTCAAAGGAAGGAGATATATCAAGATCATCTGAGAAATTTTTTCCAGACTGAAAATGGGCAACACTTCCCCTCACTCGCTCCCACTCCCAGCCTTCTGCATACACCAGCCTCACATACTACAGAGAAACATTTGGATGACCCATGATTAATAGCAGGTGTATATCATTCTGTCACTTCCAACAGGTCTGGGGAATCAAAACAAAGACTGAAACAGTGGTAGATCCAGACTCTAATGCTGTATATTTTTCCAAATAAAGACAGTAACAGTTCACATGCAAAGTCCTCTTTCTATGTAAGAGTAAAGCATCTTAACCTAAAGCATTTTAAAACATTCATTAATAAAACATTAACTACATAATAAAGATATAACTTACAAAGGTTGAAATAAAAAACATTCACTCTACATTTCAAATTTCATGGCAAAATTTATGCAAAAATATAAACTTAAACTTTTATATATGTTTAAAGATTCACAAAAAGACTGCTGCAAACAGTAAGAACAGCTAACTTCCCAAGAGCCTCTTTTCCTTATTAAACCTTCTTAGAGCATGCATAATTAAAGCAATCCACATTCCCTTATAGCAGAAAAAGTTAAGCAACACTGAGGCAAGGAAAAACAAAGCTATTTTGAGCAACCCAAAACCAAGCTGCTAAAACAAAATATTCAGGACCCAC
The DNA here is from genome assembly GCF_965194805.1 of Balaenoptera borealis. Taxonomy (NCBI): domain Eukaryota; kingdom Metazoa; phylum Chordata; class Mammalia; order Artiodactyla; family Balaenopteridae; genus Balaenoptera; species Balaenoptera borealis. Next base: position 78,943,572 of record NC_138870.1, read on the forward strand.
AGTAACACTGGAGTCATTAAGAAGTTCCTGTCCTCTTGTCTCATTTTCAGCGTGCACTTTCTGGTAATGCTCCGACAAATCAATAGCAGTTATACATCTTTTCATACATAATGGACAGATGAAACCCTGTGAAATAACAACTTTTAGGAGGATATACACAAAAAGTTATTTATGAAACAAAATAGAAACATTGAAAATAGACATAACAGGAAAATAATAGTATATCTCTTTTTAGTATATGGAAGGGAAATTTTCAAGTAGTAACTGTACAAAAGGTTGAAAGACCTATCCAAAGTAGGACTCTGAAATTAGTTTCCATCCTTATGCTGTAGATTCCCATTGGTCAATTTTATTGAGTAACCAGTTGCTTTAGCTGGAATATTATTATTCTTTTTGTTTATGATACTTTGTCCTTACTTATCTGAGAGCTAGTATTGGCAAGCTAGCTTTTATTTTAGATCAAGAAATGATTGGCAGTTTTAACAAATACTTTTATGTAGATGATGTTCTCAACAAAAAAGTTGTTATGATGAAAGCAATTTTTAGTCTTCACCATATTCCACTAGCCTAAGATCCCATTCTTGCCCATACCCATAATTCCCAGTAGGTTACCCTTCCTTCTAATTTTATGAACCAAATAAAATCATTTTAAAACAATCTCCCAAATTCCCCATACCTAACAATATATGTATTTTAAAATGTGGGCTGTTACACTGATCTATGGTTTGGGGTTTTGTCAGATAGGAACAGTAAAAGGATAAGAGAATAAAGGAGTTCAGAGTATCAGGGAGAAAGTAAATTAAATGAAGACAGTGGTGAAGGACAATAGGTTACAAAGGTTATAACGTCATGAGTTTTGGTGTCAGAAATAGATGTGGGTTTGAGTCTCAACCAATACTGACTATATGACTTTAAAAAATTCACTTTACCCTGCTAAATGTCAGTTTCCTCATCTATAAAATGGGACTAATATTAGCACCTATTTGTCTAGAGTTATTGTGCAGTATATAAAATGCTTAGTACAGTGCCTGAGACATTATAAGTGCTCAACAAATATTAACTGTCATTAGATGTATGGTTAGAGAGTAAAGGAAACGAAGCCAAGAAAGGTTGACAGACTAGAAGAAAAAATAAAAATTAAAAATCTAAAATAATCAGCAAGGCCAAAGAAGGTAAGTAGTGAGACTATGAAAGTTTTTGAGAGGATAGCCAGTTGAGGTAAGGAATGCAGAGATATGATTTTAACATGTCAGGTAAAATTATCCTGCCTGATAAGAAGATGGAAGGTACTGCCATGGGCTTGAGTAACTAGAAAAGAAAAGTAATAAAGATCATTGGCACTGATAACATTAAGAACTGGGAGGCTAAGATGTTCCTTGAGTTCCTTGATGTACGTTAGGATCATAGCAAGGAAGAGGAAGACTACAAACAAGGTTCCAAAGTAAGAGGCAAGACAGGGTAGCAGTTAAGAGCTAGTCTTGGGCTTGAATCCTGGATTCACACCACTCTTAGTAGCTTATATTACCTTCAATTTCCTCATCTGTTAAATGAGGTAACAATAACACCTACTCCATATGGGGGAGGGGGTCTCGTGAGAATTAAATAATACACGTTAAGTCCTTATCACAGCATCTGATACAAAGAAAACACTCAATAAATGTTAGCTATCATTAATATCATTGTTCCTCTTGTTAACAACCCTTTAAGGAGATTAGCCAGGGGATTAAAGTGAGGAACATGAATTCACTTATTTTTTCTTTTTACTGATGAAAGGGTTGTCTTCCAGGCAACCACAGGCCCAAGTATTAAAATTACAGAATAATAATTTTTTTTAAATGCACTGTTGCATTGTTTTTTACCACAATATCTTTATGCTGCCTGTCTCTTTACTCATTTCTTCACTTTAAGTTTCCACATATCATCATTCAGTCATCTGTTCAAAAAGTATTGGGACTTCTCCGCTGGTCCAGTCGGTAAGACTCCGGGCTCCCAATGCAGGGGGCCCAGGTTCAACCCCTGGTCAGGGAACTAGATCCCGCACGTGTGCCACAACTAAGAAGTCCGCATGCTGCAACTAAAGATCCCACATGCCACAACTAAGACTGGGGCAGCCATAAATAAATAAATAAATAAATAAATTTTTAAAAAAGTATTTACTGAGTGTGATTACTATGTCATTATGCTATGTTGTTGAGAATGCAATGGTAAAATAAAGCAAAGACCCCATCCTCAATAACCCTGCATGCTTCTTGAAAGAGCTGTAAAAGAAAATACCCCACTAATCAGAAAATCCTACTAGAACTACCTTCAAAATACATTTAGAACCTCAGGGCCTCCACTACTGCCCTGATCCAAGCCACCCTCACAGTGTACATGGATCACTGTAAAAGCCTTCTAACAGTCTCTCTGCTTCTATCCTTACCCCATTAACAGCTTTATTTTCCACACAGCAGCTAGAGTGATCCTACAAAAATATAGATAAATTTTGCCCTTTCCCTGATCCAAACTCTCCAATGACTTCCTATCTCACCAAGAGTAAAACACTAAAGTCTGTGCAAAAGCCTATAAGGCCCTACATGAGGTGGGCCTGATTATCTCACTAACCTAACCTCCCCCCATTCACTGTGCTGGAGCCACACTAGCCTCCTGGATGCTTTTTCAATATGCCAGGCATGCTCCCACCTCAGAGACTTGTTCCACATGCCTGCAACATGCTTGCTCCAGAAATCCACATAATTTCTCACTTCATTCAGTTCTTTCTGAGCTACCCCCTCCTCAGAGACATCTTCAGTAGTTGTGGCATGTGAGCCCACGTGCCACAACTACTGAAGCCCGTGTGCCTAGAGCCTGTGCTCCGCAACAAGAGAAGCCACTGCAATGAGAAGCCCCCATACCACAACTAGAGAAAGCCCGCGCACAGCAACAAAGACCCAACGCAGCCAAAAATTAAATAAATTAAATAAATTAATTAAAAATAAATAAATAAATTCCACCAGCATAAAGATTTTTTACTATTTCACTCAGTGCCATACCTCCAGCACCCAGAACAGTGTCTGGTGACAATAAATATTTGATAAATAAATGAATCTCAGACTAATAATCATTACCAAAAGGACAGGGAATTCTTTTCCACAGAAGCATGTGGAAGAAGCATCTATCCAACATGTGAGTTAGGAAAGTTTATTGGAAAAATTATCTGTGATGAGACTTGAAGGATAATCAGATGCTAACCAAGAAAAAAGAAAAAGCAAGACTAGGTAAGGCATAGAGATCAGCATATACAAAAGTTCAAAGATAAGAAAAAACTTGGCACACCTTAAAATCAGTTCATTATGCCTGGATCAAAGAACATAAAAAAATATAACCACATATATGAGGTCAATTGATTTCTCACAAAAGTGAAAATTTAATTCAATGGGAAAAGGTAACATTTTCAGCAAACGGTACTGCAACAAGCATATGGAAAAATGTGGTTTCCATATCCACATGGAAAAAATGAACCTCAACCACTATCTCATACCATATACAATAATTTAAAATAAATCATAGATTTAAATGTACATGCTAAAATGATTTTTTAATTTTTTTAATTCTTCTGTCTTTTTTTTAATTGAAGTATAGTGGATGTACAATATATATAAGTTACAGTTTACAATATAGTGATTCACAATTTTTAAAGGTTATATTCCATTTATAGTTATTATAAAATATTGGCTATATTCTCTGTGTTGTACAATATATCCTTGTAGCTTGATTTTTTTTTTTTTTTTAATCAGAAGCAAGCATAGGAGGAAGTTTTGCAACCTTGGGGTAGGCAAAAAACTTTGTAGTACCCAAAAAGCAAAAATCATAAAAGAAAAGGCTGACAAACTGCACTTCACCAAAATTTAAAACTTCTCTTTGAAAGACAACATTAACAAAATGAAAAACAAGCCACAGACTGAGAAAAAATATACACATCACATATTTCTGATTGTGGTGTAAGGCCTAAAATTAAGGCCCAATATTTTGTGTTGCCTTGACAACTGGTGAAACTGGGAGGGCTTCAAATGGCCTAACTGCAAGTTCCGCTCCCCACTCTGCTCTCACAGATAAGGAGTTCTAGCCAAACAGCCCTCCTCTTCACAGGCAGCAAGCACAGGCCCTGCTTATCCCTGAGAAGGTTCCCTGCCGGCCCCTGGAATTATTCAAGCAAGCCAATCACATCTCCTTTAGAAACCAGGGGGCACCTTACCTTCCTGATACTACAATGCCTGCCTCTCACAAGCCCTGGTTGTTCATTTTGTTCCCAAGTGCAATCCTCATGTGGCCCTGCATGGCACACCGTGTCCTCCTGCTCTGGGCTGTGAGTATATGTGACTAATAAACTGCTGTTGTTCTCATTTGTCTCATTTGTCTAATTATGTGTTTAGCTATTCCCATAAGCCTAGGACAGGAATCCTTCCCTCACTAATCAGATGAATAGGAGGCAATCAAAACACTGACAAAGGATAAAGAACTCTTATAATTCCTTAAAATAAAGATAAATACTCCAATTTTCAAAATGGTCGGATTTCCAGTTCCAGACAAAATGGAACAGATACACTTCTCTATTCTTCCTGCTAAGTACAGCTGAAATCCAGAGGCATTATATATAAAACAAAACAAAAAGAAAATTCTGAAAGGTAAAGAGAAGAAGGCAGACCAGCTGAGGATCTCAGGAGCCAAGGACTGAGACAGTGGTGAGTACTCTGGGTTTTCTTTTCATCTCATATATTCTGGACTGGCTGCTGGAGAAGCCAGCTACCTGGAAACTTCAATGGACACCGACCAAAAAAGCCCCAAGAAAAGTCTGCTCTCCCTAGCCAAATGACTAGGAAAATGAAGCTCTGATTTGGTAATATGCTGGTCATTAGTGTGTTTCAGTGGGTACTAAGGATGGAAGCCAGATTAGAAACGGATAAAGAGTGAACAAAGAATTTGCTTCTGCAATGCAATATACTAAATAGTCTGAACAACTGTCCTGATGAGAACAAATGATATGATATCACTTATTACATTATGTATTATACAGATTATATATTTGTTATAGACTGAATGTCTATGTACCCTCAAAATTCACATGTTGAAATCTTAACCTCCAATGTGATGGGGCTGTTGGGAGATGATTAAGTCATGAGGGTGGAGCCCTAATGAATGGGATTGGTACCTTTATATAATAAAAGAGACCCCAGAGAGCTCTCTTGCCCCTTCTGCCATGTGAGGACAGCCATCTATAAACCAGAAAGGAAGCCCCCATCAGACACAGAATCTGCCAGATCCTTGATCTTGAACATCCCAGCCTCCAGAACTGTGAGAAATAAATGTTTGCTGTTTAATCCTCTCAGTGCTTTTGTTATAATAACCTATACTGACTAAGATATTATTATATATATTATTATACATAATAATATATAAAATATGATATAAATGAGCACTAAAGCAAGGTGTTGCTTTATTTCTGACTATTTTTTTAAAATCCTGCAGACCATGATATTTCAAATCCCCATTTAGATGGATGCTAAGGGCACAATGTTAAAACCTAGAATTTGTTCAAAGTGGGAAGCCAACATCAGGGTAAAAGGGAAGATTGAGAGAAAAAGAGAAATTGAGAGAGGTGGGGAGAGATATCAACTGAGACCTTAACAAGTCAATACCTTAACACTGGGCATATGGAAAAAACTATACCCCCTGAGAATTCATAATCACCAATAGCTCTCAATTAGTTTAGAAATTTACACTAGTGGGTAATCTGAAAAATTTCAAGTACCGAACTTAATTTAAGGGAGTCCCAGGTTAGTGGCACCTCTAGAGCAGTATGTGTATGCTGAAGGGAATAATTTGTGGCATAGGTAAAAACCAAAGTTGCATGAGGGAGAGATGATAAGCTGAGAATGTGAGAGAGAATGGAATCCAGAGCACAAGGGAAAGGACTGAAATCTGATAGGAAAAGAGACCTGTCTTCCGCGTACTAAAGTAATAAAGAGAATAGAGTTGCAAGTATAGTTTTAGGGACAAAATGAGAACATTCATCTTTTCTCAGTGGTATAGAAGGTGACGGTGAGAAGGCAGGACTAAGGTAAGACACATGGAAGGTTTGAGGACAAAGAAGAGAGTACAACTATCACAGAGAGCAGAAAAGGGAGCCTAATAAGAAAATATAGCAGGATTATCAGGCACTGCTCATTTACGCACTGGAGATTTTTTTGTTGTTTTTGGTCTGAATGAGGTCAACAATTACTACTAAATTCCTTTCCAAGGTTACAACCTAGCTCTCTGAGCTCATCATATCATAAATACAGTTTGGAATGTTTTCCTTAAAGATATTTACTTAAACTTGCTCTTAATAAAGTTCAACTGATACTTCTCACTCTCACAGCCTTGTTCGATCTTGTTATGGTTAATATACATATACATGAAGACAGATGGTCAAAAAGAGACAAAACAGAGAAATGAATGGATAGAGAAATACCTAGAAACATACACATAATAGACTCACCAACCAAGAGATGGGAAAGAATAGGGAAAAGGGAACTGGGTAGGTGGTACAGCTGGGCCGAGAAAGGGGCAATTGACAAAAACTGTCAGAGCAGAAATGTGAGTGTGTTGATCTCTTAGGGGCAGTGTTATGGGTGGTTTTTATGTTCTCTTACCTTATCTCCTTTTTCTATAATGAGTATATATTATTTGTTAAAAATAATGATAGTAATGTAGCAACTTCTAAGGCTGACTTCTCAAAAAATTTGAGTTATTTCTTTTTTAGACTTATTTACTTTCTCCATTAATTTTTAACAAGCTATCAGAAGTTCTTACAGAGTCATATGAAGACAACAAATAATATATAAATGTTATAGTTCATCTAATTTTTCATTAGCTTAGTCATTCATGGCAGTACAAACACATAAGTAGATACTAATTAACTGGTAATTCTTTACAAACAGATTTTTAAATCTTCATTAAGTTGAGATGACTTTAACATTAAAGATAAATTGTCAATATTATTTTTCAGTCTTAATATACACTTTCGCAGTCTCACAACTAAGCACTATTATCTATCTACAAGTGAGGTTCAAAAGTTGCATTCCAATTTGTAAGAAAGATTTATGAGCTCTTTCCCTACAAAAGTTTAAATTATCAATTGTTACTCCATATATTTGCTATTTTTCCTTAAATAATATTTTCCTTAAATAAAACAATATTTATTGCCAAATTATTATTTTCATACCTCTGAAGAGCTTTCATTATTGACATCCACTGTGTTTATAGGAGCTGATGATGAATCTAAATCAGAACCTTGAGAGCCAACTCTCCCAGGAGTCTGAAACACAAGCAGAAAGGGGGAAAAAAATCAAAGTAAATATCAACAATATATTCATAAACTATTTAATAACCTAAACAGTAATCAGGGCTAGCCTTACACATAAAGGTAGATGTCCTCTCAATAATAACAAACAGCACTAGAAGCTATCCTTTATTAAAGACTGACTGGACCTAATACTGTATCAAGATCTCTATCTGCCTTCTCTCAGCTTTAGTCTTTTTAAATTAATAACAAGTTTACTTTTGTATATAGTGCTTTATCATCTTCACCTCACTTTTACAGAATATCCTATTTAATCATAATGACATCTCTGAGAGAGACAGGTAAAATGTTATATCCATAGATGAGAAAACAAATTCAAAGCAGCTAAGGGACTTCTCAAGATTCTACTGTTAACAAAAATCAGAAAGAAGCAGAACTAAAATGCTGAAATTCTAATTCCTCTTGCATTGCTCCCCACTACGTCAAGTGAACTACAATGATTTGAGGGGAGCTAAAAAAGTCAACACAGGCCACATTATCTAGTCACCCATCCATCTACTACCCATGCCAACCATTACCAATCTGTTTCCAATACTTAATATTCCATCATCAAATATACAGTTTGGAGGGTTAAAGGCCTTTTTTTTTTCTCTCCTGCAACATTTATCATCTAACATTATTATTCATCATACTTAGGTATGACATTAAAGGAACTGGAAATCTAGTAAAATATTGGCTAAAAGACAGATTCAGAGCACAAGAACTGACTCAATAATCCTTATCAAAAACATTTATGGTGCACAGTATCATTATTCCCACTTTATACAAGAGAGAATAAAGGTGTAGAAGTTAAGTTACTTGCCCAAAGTCACATGGCTAATAAGTGGAAGAAAGGATTTTAACTTGAGCAGTCTGATACTTAATCACTAACGCATACTACTTGACATCTCCACTGAGATATACCTCAAGCACCCAAGATTGAGAACAAATCGCTAAACATCTGTCTGAAAACATGAACACCCTGTACATCACTTACATATTCAACATAAATGCCAAAGAAGGATGAACTGATACTACTTCAAAATTCATCAATTAAATTAAGGATTATAAAAACTGCATAGAAAAAATGAAATAACATGTGTGTACTATGATTATAATTATGTATAAAAACTAATTATATAAGAAAAGAGATTCAAAGGAAATATCCCAAAATGCAAACAATGATTTCTTTAGCAAGAAACAATTATGGGTTTTTTGGTCTTTAGTTTCTCAGTTTTTGTTTTTGCTACATTTTTTTCAGAATTTTAGATTCATAGTTAAATTACTTTTACATTGAGAAATTTTTGATATTAAAAATAATCAGTTGTCTAAATTGGATGATCTACATTCCTATCATATTTTCCCAAAACATAACTCTTTAAAACTTTTTAAACTTATCCAGAGTATGTCTTTATTGTGTTCACTTAACATCCACAACATTCTCATGTTTGAACTATTACATCAGCTACCCTCCTCCAAAAAAACAAAGCAAAATTCTTTCCCAAAATGATATACTTGAGACATGAATTTATAAATAAAAGCCTGCTATCTGAGTTTGATGATATACTCATGCATGTGACAAAAAAAGTAACTAAATAGTAAAAAAAATTAAAGAGCATTTTAATTATATACTTAATATAAATAACTGTATAAAACTAGAAATTCATTTTTGACTCATCAACATTTCAGAGCTTCACATCATAATGGTTTTTAAAACTACTGACCCCATCCCCAAAAGCACTGGAAACAAAAGCTGTACCTCCCAAGAACTACACTTTCCCCATTTCTGTATCCTAAGTTTTTCCAGAGTCCAGGTGGCTTTTCACCTGAGATTTACCTTGCCTGAGAACAAGCAATTCACAGAAATATCTACATAATCCTATTATCATCACCAAAAATACCCTTCCTTAAATTTGCCTAAAATAATCCTAGTAAACAGACCTAAGTAAGTCCAAGAGGCATGGGGAAAAAAGAAGAAACAATAAAATCATCATGAGATGCTTTTCATGTGCATATTTTACACACATTCCCTCATTCCCTCCAATTGTTGCTAAATTGTCTAAGAACTTCTTTTTCTATTATTAGGCTGCCAAAATCCCATCACTTCAGTGAGAAGTGCAATTACAGTAACAATGACCCTGAGGAAACAATATAAAGCATTCTAACATTTACACTTATAAAAAGTTTTACTTTGTAAATACAATGGGATAAGAATAATTTGTGCTAAAAACTTAAAATGATAGGGGATAAATATCTTCCAAATTGTGTTTTTTAGGAAAATTATTACATAATTTAGATATCTTTTACAGTGACCAAAAGGTACAAAACACATTCACTTTGTTTATGGTTTCTTCAATAGATATTTATCCATCTCCCATGAAGTACCTAACATTCTATAAAGCTCTGCATGCCAAACGGAGGACACTGGGTATGAGGACAATGTAAGAGAAACAAGGAGCAAGCCTTCAGGTAGACTATACAACTTGGCTGGGGAAACCAAGCTAATGTGTAAAAAAAGAGATAGGAAACAATTTGAAAAAAATTAAATGCTAAAGGGCGGAGCTCTGAATGTGAGCAGAATTCTGAGAAAGAAGAGATCAATGCAAGTTGTGGTAATTGAAAAAAATCTTATTTCTTGAAGTTAAATTTAATTAAATAAAATGACAATCATTCCAAATACATGAAAAAAATGCACAAGAGCAGACAGGGCAGAAATAAGAACACTGTATTTGATAAAAAATACATATGTTTGAAATAAAGTAATATACACACAAACAGGTTATTAACTAGGTTAAACTGATAATGTGGAATAGGGTAAGGGATATAAAGCATTGAAATATGCCATGGTAAAGAGAGAGTGTCCACAACTCCAGTCCAGATTGCACTCACAGTTAGCATAGAAACTAAGCTGCCTCAGCTCCAATCAAAGATCAATAGCTGATTAAAATTTTTTTAATGTTAAAATTGTAGACGTATGCTCAAACACAAGGTAAGTATCTCAGTGGACAAAAAATAAAACAAACACACAGAGTATAGAGTTTGGGAACTAAAGTAGATAGAGGCAAACAAGTTCTAATGAGATAATAGGAACCAAAACACCCTACATGTGATAGGTAACAAGAAGCCAGGCCCACTGTGGCAACTCAGAAAGTTGGCCAAAACTACTACCCCCTGCCATAAGCAATGACTTTTTAAAGCTGTAAACCCAACAAGCACTGTGTCTGGGCTTGAAGCTTGATCAAAACTTTTCCAGGCAGGGATGAATGGGCATTCCAAGCAAAGCATTATTTACAAAAGTGAAAAATTATGGGAGAGTTCAAGATGGTAGCATAAAAAGATCATGAACTGACCTCCTCCTACAGACATAACAAATGTACAACCACATATGGAACAGTTCCCCCAGAAAGGGATTTGAAAACTGAATGAACAGAACCTCCACAACAAAGCGTAAAATAAAAGGACAGCAACAAGATGCATAGGACAGGAGAAGATATGAAAACCACACCTCAGCTTCAGCAATCCACTATTGGGAGAGACCACAAAGGCACGAATCCTTTCCCTGAGGAACGAGGGATTTGAGCACATCAGGCACCCCAACCCCTAGATCTTGCACAAGAGAGATGAGCCTCCAAAACACCTGGTGTTGCAAACCAACGGGAAATATGTCCAGGAAAGCTACTCTTAAAGTAGAATAGAAAACCTGCTCTTAAAGGACTTGCACACAGATTGACTTGACCTGAAAACCAGTGCAAAAACACCAAATTGAAAAGTGCATAAGACCATAGGTGAAGGGGACTCACCTATTAATCTTGAAGCATCTGCTAGAGAGGCAGGAACCAGTTGGAATGCTCCCCACGGGCTGAGTCACTGGCAGGAGCCATTTATGTGATCTCAGGCTACCTTGCTAATACTGGTGCTGGAAGGCACCACTTTGGAATTCTCCACCCAACCTATTAGCACCAGTGGGCACATCCCACCAGGGGTGAGAGAGCACTGCCAACCCCCGCACCTCAGGTGGGCCTCACAGCTGCCCAAGCAACAGCCCCACCCACCAGCACCCCACAGCAGCTGTGGCCCCACAAACTGCATGTAGCCCACATAGGAGACACCCCTTGAGCCCCTGACTCTGGTGGCTAGATAGGATTGTGCTTCTGAGCCCCATAGGACATCTCCTAAATAAAGCCACTCCTTCAAGACTAAGAGAGATAGCTAATATACCTAATACATAGAAACAAACACAAAGAATTAGGCAACATTAGGAGACAGAGGAAGATATTCCAATCAAAAGAGTAAGTCAGAACCTCAAAAAAAAGAACTAAACAAAACAGAGATAAACAATCTACCTGATAAAAAGTTCAAAGTAATGGTCATAAAGACACTAACCAAACTCAGATGAAGAAAAAATTAGCACAGTGAGAACTTCAACAGAGATAGAAAATATATGAAAGTACCAAACAGAAGTTATAACTGAACTGAAAAATATGCTAGAGGGGTTCAACAGCAAACTGGGTGAAGTAGAAGAACAAATCAGCCAGCAGGAAGATAAAACAATGGAACTCACCCAGACAGAGCAGAAAATGAAATAAGTATTTTAAAAAGCAAAGACAGGGACTTCCCTGGTGGTCCAGTGGTTAAGAATCCGCCTTCCAAGGCAGGGGACACGGGTTCAATCCCTGGTCAGGGAACTAAGATCCCACATGCCGCAGGGCAACTAAGCCCGTGTGCCGCAATCACTGAGCCTGCGCACTCTGGAGCCCATGCACAGCAACTATGGAGCCCCCGCACCACAACTAGAGAGAAGCCAGCGCACCACAACAAAAGATCCCGCATGCCACAACGAAGATCCAGCATGCCACAACTAAGACCCGACGCAGCCAAATAAATAAATATCTTTTAAAAATAATAAATAAAATAAAGATAAAAAATGAAGACACCTTAAGGGAACTTTGGGGCAACATCAAGCAGAATAACATTTGCATTATAGGGGTGCCAGAAAGAAAGAGTGAAAGGGACAGAAAACCTACTTGAAGAAATAGTTGCTGAAAACATCCTTAATCAGGGGAAGGAAACAGACATCCAGGTCCAGGAAGCACAGAGAGTTCCAAATAAGATGAACCCAAAGAGACACACACCAAGACACACTATAATTAAAACAGTAAAAATAAAGGATTAAGAGAGAATCCTAAAAGCAACAAGAGAAAAACAAATTGTTACATACAAGGAAAACTCTATAACTCTACAAGCAGATTTTTCAGCAGAGCCTTTACAGGCCAGAAGGGAGTGGCAGATCATATTCAAAGTGCTGAAAGAAAAAACTTCCAACCAAGAATTCTCTACACAGCAAAGTTATTCAGAATTGAAGAAGAGATCAAGAGTTTCCCAGATGAGCAAAAGCTAAAGGTATTCATCACAACTAAACTGGCCCAACAAGAAATATTAATGGGACTTCTTTAAGCTGAAAAGAAATGGCACTAATTAATAATAAGAAAACATATGAAAGTAAAAATCTCACTGTTAAAGGTAAATGTATGATAAAAGCAGAGGATCAATCACTTATAAAGCAAGCACAAAGGTTAAGAGACAAAAGTACTAAAAATAACTAAAATTACAATAATTAGTTACAGGATGCATAAAATAAAAAGAAGTAAAATGTGTCATCAAAAGTAGGAAACATAGGGAGGGAGTAAAAAGATAAAGCTTTGGAATGATTTCTAATTTAAGTTGCTAGCAACTTAAAACAGGCTACTACTTACATAGAATGTTACAGGTGAACCTCACAGTAACCACAAGGAAAAAACTTATAGTAAATACACAAAAGAAAGTGAGAAAATCTAAACATAACACTAAAAGAAACCACACCAAAACACAAAGGAAAAGAGAGAACTACAAAAACAGCCAGAAAACAATTAACAAAATGGCAATAAGCACATACTTATCAATAATTACCTTAAATGTAAATGGACTAAGTTCAATAGTCTTACCTCAAGAAACAAGAAATCCCCAATAAACAATCTAACCTTACACCTAAAGGAACTAGAAAAAGAAGAACAAATGCCAAAATAGGTAGATGGAAGGAAACAATAAAGATCAGAGCAGAAACAGAGACTAAAAAAAGAAAAAAAAACAAGATCAATGAAACTAAAAGCTGATTCTTTGAAAAGATAAATAAAATTGACGAACATTTAGCTAGACTCACCAGGAAAAAAAAAGAGGACTCAAATAAATAAAATCAGAGATGAAAGAGGAGATGTTATAACTAACACCACAGAAATACAAAGGATCGCTCATGATCTATGAATATACGCCAACAAATTGGACAACCTAAAAGAAACAGAAAATTTTTTAAAAACATACAATCTTCCAAGACTGAATCATGAAGAAATAGAAAAATCTGAATAGACCAATTACTAGTAAGGAGATTGAAACTGTAATCAAAAATCTCCCAACAAATCAAAGCCCGGAGCAGACAGATTTACTGGCGAATTCTACAAAGTATTCAAAGATTTAATACCTTTAGAAGGATTTAATATCCTTCTCAAATTCTTCAAAAAACTGAAAAGAAGGGAAGGCTTCCAAACACATTTTATGAAGCCAGCGTTAACCTGATACCAAAAGCAGACAAGGAGACCACAAAAAAAGAAAATTACAAGCCAATATCATTGATGAACACAGATGCAAAAATCCTCAACAAAATGTTAGCAAACTGAATCCAACAATGCATTAAAAGAAGCATACACCATGATCAAGTGGAATTTATTCCAGGGATGAAAGGATGGTTCAACATCCACAAATCAATCAACATGATACATCACATTAAAAAAATGAAGGATAAAAATTATATGGTCATCTCAATAGATGCAGAAAAAGCATTTGACAAAATTCAACATCAATTTATGATAAAAATTATCAACAAAGTGGGTAGAGAGGAAATATACCTTAACATAATAAAGGCCATATATGACAAATCCACAGCTAGTATCACACTAAACAATGAAAAACTGAAAGCTTTTCCTCTAAGATCAGGAAACAAGACAAGGATGCCCACTATTTTCACTTATTTTCAACATAGCATTGGAAGTCCTAGCCAAAGCAATTAGAAAAAAAAAAAAAAAAGGAAATAACAGGCTTCCGAATCAGAAGGTAAAACTGTCACTATTTGCAGATGACATGATACATATAGAAAACCCTAAAGACTACACACACACAAACACACACACAAAAAATGTCAGTACTAATAATATAATAAATGAATTTAGTGAAGTCACAGGGTACAAAATCAACATACAAAAGTCTGTGGCATTTCCACACCAACAACAAACTATCACAAAGAGAAGTTAAGGGACTTCCCTGGCAGTCCAGTAGTTAGGACTCTGCACTTCCACTGCAGGGGGCATGGGTTTGATCCCTGGTTGGGGAACTAAGATCCCCACATGCCATGGCATGGCCGAAAAAGAAAAAGAAAGAGAAATTAAGAAAACAATCCCATGTATGGCTGCATCAAAAAGAGTAAAATACCTAAGAATAAATTCAACCAAGGAGGTGAAAGACCTGTTACAGTGAAAACTGTAAGACAATGATGAATGAAGTTGAAGACACAACCAAATGGAAAGATATTCTGTGTTCATGGATTGGAGGAATTAATATTGTTAAAATGTCCATACTACCCACAGCAATCTACAGATTCAGTGCAATCCCTATCAAAATTCCAATGGCATATTTCACAGAACCAGAACAAATAATTCTAAAATGTGTATGGAACCACAGAAAAATCCCAAATAGTCAAAATAATCTTGAGAAAGAAGAAAAAAGCTTGGAGGTATCACACTCCCTGATTTCAAACTATACTATAAAGCTACAGTAATAAAACAGTATGGTACTGGCACAAAAACAGACACACAGATCAATGAAACAGAACTGAGAGTCCAAAAATGTATACCTACGCATATATGACAATTAATTTATGACAAAGGAGCAAAGAACATACCATGGAGAAAAGATAGTCTATTCAATAATGGTGCTGGGGAAAACAGACAGCCACATGCAAAAGAATGAAACAAGTAACTCAAAATGGATTAAAGACTTGAATGTAAGACCTGCAACCATGAAATTTCTAGAAGAAAACTTCACTGATATCAGTCTTTTTTTTTTGTCATTTAAGCAGTGAGTTTTATTTTGTTTTTGTTTTTTATGATTTATTTTTTAATTGAGGTTTTTTTACAATTTTTGAGATATATTTGACATATAACATTATATTAGCTTCAGGTGTACAACATAATGATTCAGTATTTGCATATGTTGCAAAATGAGCACCACAATAAGTCTGGTTAACATTCATTGATATCGGTCTCAGCAATGTTTCTGTGGCTCTGACTCCAAAGACAAGCGAAAGAAAAGCAAAAATAAACAAATGGGACTATATCAAACTAAAAAGCTTCTGTACAGCAAAGGAAACCATCATTAAAACAAAAAGGCAACCTACTGTATGGGAGAAGACATTTGCAAATCATATATCCAATAAGGGGTTAATATCTGAAATCTACAAAAAACTCATACAACTCAACAACAAAAAAACCACCAAATCAAAAAATGAGCAGAGGACCTGAACAGACATTTTTCCAAAGAAGACACACAGGTGGCCAACAGGCACATGAAAGGATGTTCATGATCACTAATTATTAGGGAAATGGAAATCAAAACCACAATGAGATATCACCTCACACTTGTCAGAAAAGACAAGAAATAAATGTTTGAGAGGGTGTGGAGAAAAAGGAACCCTGAACTATTGGTGGGACTATAAATTGGTGCAGCCCCTATGAAAAGCAGTATGGAGGTTGCTCAAAAAATTAAGACTAGAACTACCATACGACCCAGCTGTTTCACTTCTGCCTATTTATCTGAAAGACACAAAACCACTCATTCAAACAGATATATGCACCCCTATACATTACAGAATTATTTACAACAACCAAGATATGAAAAAAAACCTAAGTGTCCATTAAGGATGAATGGATAAAGAAGACATGGCATACACATACGTACACACACACACACACACACACACACACACACAGGACTACTCCTCAGCCATAAAAAAAGAATGAAATTCTGCCATTTGTGACCACATGGATGGACCTTGAAGGTATTATGCTAAATGAAATAAGTCAGACAGAGAAAGACAAATACCATATGATTTTGCTCATACACAGAATCTAAAAAAAAAAACAAAACAAATGAACAAATAAAATAAAACTAAAACGAACTCATAGACACAGAGAACAGATTAGTGGTTGACAGAAGGAAAGGGGGTTGGGAAGTGGGCAAAATGGGTAAAGGGGGTCAACTGTATGGTGATGGGCAGCAACTAGACTTGTGGTGGTGATCACTTTGTAGTGTACACAGATGTCAAATCATAATGCTATACACCTGAAACATATAATTCTTAAAAATTTTAAGTGAAAAATTACAAGCAAACTATGTTCAAAACAAAGAACAGGTTAACTAAATTGTGACATACCCAAATCAACAAAACTGACAATTAAAAATGACAAGGGTAGGGGACTTCCCTGTCGGTCCAGTGGTTAAGACTCCACACTTCCACTGCAGGGGGCATAGGTTCAATCCCTGGTCAAGGAACTAGGGTCCCGCATGCCGTGCGGCACAGCCAAAAAATTTTTTTAATTTTTTAAATTGTTTTTAAAAGTGACAAGGGTGAAGATTGTGCAAAGAAATTATAACACATGTGATATAATGTTGAATTTGTAAGACAGGCAAAATACAAAGTTTGGATATATTATGATTTCAATTATGTAAAGATATAAACACAGAGATTGAAAGGTCACAGAAGACTGTTGTGTTTTACATCAGGGTTATTTTTGTTGTTATTACTACTTTTCCTCTATGTTGCTGAAAGGATAAGATTTGTGTTGATGATTTAGTTAACCACCTACCCATCTCTTCTCAAAAATTTTTATTAGTGTGGTCATATTTTTTTTTAATTTTCAGATTTTTTTTAATTAAAAAATATTTGGGCTAGCAAAAGATCCAAATGATTAGAGTTATCAAACACCTATCATTAATGCTTAGTGGTATCAGCCAAACAGATCAAAATTTGAAAACATGGGGGAAAAAGGTTATATGGTATTCAAAGTATTTATTTCAACCAAATAAGAATAGATGTCTGCAATATATTTGGCTACCTTAAGTTGTTGATAATATAAAAATACATTCCTACTACCAACAACTATAAGATCAACATAAAGCAGCATTAATCTCTCCAAAAACTACTTTCAAAAATCACATACAAGTTTTTGAAGAAAGAACAGGACTTAACTGGGAAAAAAAAAGTTACTGTTTACTGTATGCAATACCTTGAAAGGTAGTATCACTATCAAAGAAGTTTTAACAACATGAAATTTCTTTAAAATGCATTTTTATCTATTTCAGACTAGTTGTTTATTGAATACAACTTTAAAAATCTACTGTGAGAATCATAATTACACTGCTGTAATCCAAAGCAACCAATAGCTATGTCTTCCAATTATGACTGAAAATCTAATAGCAAAGAAAATCAAAACAAACATCTAGTAGCATATAAAAAACACCTATTTTATAGATGAATAACAAAAGTTTTTCTAATATCTGGTGATATACTGAGTCAGAGCTTCCAAACTCAACATACTCTCCCTATATATAACTCTCCCCCTACATATGACTTCACTACAGAGAAGATCAAGCAGGAAGAGGGCAATAATTTCATTGAGAACATAACTCAGTTTTACAACCTAATTGCTACTAAAAATAAAGAACCTCATCTCTAAATCTTACCTATCTTCAAAGCACTAAAACCAACTAAAAGGATAACTAGTCTTTGCACACAGAAGAGATGTAGTAAATGCTTAATAAGCAAATGCACAACGCATACCACTCTAGCTGAAACTAGACTGGGAACAAGGCAAACCAGCAGAAGCTGAGTTAGTAACACATTAATTGCCAGAAAAAGGTGAGTTGACTAGAAATAGAATATTGCTTTTACGAAAATCTTTGAAAAAAATTGTTGTAAGATACTAAACACACCTTATACTTAGCAAAGTTATTTCTGAAACTGGAAAGGATACAAGTATTAGAAATTAAATGACATACAACCTCAAAACCTTGGAGACTCTTAGACATGGACAAGGATTTCTTATAAAATGTAACTTTCAGCATTGATTTTGTCACTCTGTTTCACCCTCCTCCCACCATAAAGACCAACTAGGAAAATTTTCACAAATTCAAGAAGTTTGAAAAGCCATCTATTATATTCAGACCTTAAGAAGGGTGCTTTTGGGACTTCCCTGGTGGCGCAGTGGTTAAGAATCCGCCTGCCAATGCAGGGCACACGGGTTTGAGCCCTGGTCTGGGAAGACTCCACATGCCGCGGGGCAACTAAGCCCGCGTGCCACAACTACTGAGCCTGTGCTCTGGAGCCCACGAGCCACAACTACTGAGCCCACGTGCCACAAATACTGAAGCCTGCACGCCTAGAGCCCGCGCTCCACAACAAGAGAAGTCACCGCGATGAGAAGCCCACACACCACAACGAACAGTAGGCTCCGGTCGCAGCGACTAGAGAAAGCCCGTGCACAGCAATGAAGACCCAATGCAGCCAAAAATAAAACAAATCTATCAAAAAAAAAAAGAAGGGTGCTTTAAATACACTACCTGATCCTTGTACTAGAAATGAATAATCAAAGATTTCTTAGGGCCCTCACTACCTCTTTCTTACTATTAAGAACTAAGAACTTTGCACATACAGATGAACTGAGAAGGTATATTTGCAAATGACAATTTTCTTATTTCATGGAAAGCATTCCAGGGCTTCCCAGGGAATTTTCATGTTCAACCTCTTAGCTTACCATACACTGTTAGGTGATCTCACTTATTCCCTTAACTTTAATTATCCCCCAATGCAGACAAAAATAAAATTCTAAATCTAATCCAGATCTCTGCTGAACTTCAAATTCATATTTTCCTTCCCTGCTAAATATCTCTACCAGAGTGCCATGAAAGCATACTAAAGTCATTTTAATCAAAACGAAATTCATTATCTGTTCTCATAAAACTTTTATCCATCTGCATTCTCTACCTGAACTTACAGAAACATCACACACCCATCTTGCTTAAATCTAAAGCATTACCCTTAACTTCCCTCTTTCTCAACCTTCACATCCAATCACCAAATTAATTGAATCACCTACATAAATTTTGCATCTATCACTTCTTCATCTCCTTTGCCATTAACTCAGTTCAAGACTTCATCATCTCTCACCTGGACTATAAAAGAGAGACTTAATTTAGCACCCTATATCTCTATACTACATTTCCAGTTGCTTTCTAATTGATTTCCCAAAGCACCTCAAATGAATCATTTCCAAAATCAAACCACTTATCTCAACCCTTTACCATCCCAGGGAAAAAGTTTTCTTTTCCTCCTATGTTCTCTAGCTTAGTTAATAATAATCGTCATTTATTTAAAACCTCAGCTAAAGTCTAACTGAACTCGAATTGATATCTGTACACCAAAGTTCATCGCAGCATTCACAATAGCTAAAGGGTGGAAACAACCCAAATGTCCACCGATGGATGTATGGATAAACAAAATGTGGTATATGCATACAGTAGAATATTATTCAGCCTTTCAAAGGAAGGAAATTCTAATACATGCTACAACATGGATGAACCCAGGAAGCATTAGTCTAAGTGAAATAAGCCAGACACAGAAGGACCCATATATATGACTCCACTAATATGAGTACTTAGAATAATCAAATTCACAGAGACAGAAAGTAAAACAGTGGTTACCAAAGGCTGGGGTAGGGGGAATAAGGAGTTGTTTAATGGTACTGAATTTCAGTTTGGGAATGATAAAAACATTCTGGAAATAGATAGTTGTGATGGTTGCACAACAATATGAGTGTACTTAATGCCAACAAACTGTACACTTTAAAATGATAAAAATGTTAAACTTTACGTTATAATTTTTAAATTTTAAACCTAACTGAATCTCAAGTTAATGCTATAGCCACACAGAGAAGATAATTATTTCAAGTGTTTTAAGAACACAATGTTTTGACTTTATAGCCTTAGCGAGCTATAGTATAAGGACAAAAAGAACTGCTAAAAAAAAATTAGTAAAACTGATTCAGTAAGCTTATTAACAGTAATATTAGTATTGTTATTTTAAAGCTATGGTATGTATATTTGTAGGAAAAATAATTATGTTAACGTTAAGAGCCAAGATGTTCAGTATAAAATTTAAAAATATAAACTCAAAGAAGGAAAAAATACTTTAATTTGAACTCATGTTGTTTTGCTTTTTAAATCTGTCCATATGTACATGTGTGTATATATATATATCCTAGTTCTTATCTTAAATGCTTAAAAGCAATGACAACACAGAAGCAATGAGTATCCTAAGTGCCCAGACAGTGGTATTTAAATAGCATTCCCCATTAAAAGGAACCAGGACTCTTTGGAGAAATGGATGATTCCAGCCTGGAGGAGAAATTTTACTAGATGAACCTGGCACATGTTGTGCCACAAAGCAAGGAAGTTATCAAACATTAACAGGGTCCTGTCAAAATGACAAAAGTCACCTTGAAGGCACTTCTACTAGGTAAAGATGGGGCAATTTGCATACCAAAAAATCACACTGACTTCAATTGACTGAAACCCACTAAATATACATAAATCCTTGAGTTAATGAAATATATTTAAAAATCCATGAGTGCTTCTTCCTCTTCCGGGGATGGTATCTAGAGGCATTCAGGATGGTCCAGTGTTTGAGACACCATCATAGGCTATCCTACAATACAGCCTCTAACAAAACCAGGCTGTCTCAAACTCCTGGTGTTTACCTTTATACCAAGACGGTTGGGAAAGCACCAAAATCCACATGTGGCATGTGCCCAGGCCAACTTTGAGGAGTTTGTGCTGTGAGACCTAAAGCCCTTACAAGGTTGTCTAAAACGAAAAAACATATCAGCCAGGCCTATGGTGGTTCCATGTGTGTTTTAAATGTGTCCATGACAGGAACAAGCAAGCACACTTTCCTTACTGAGGAACATAAAATCGTTGTGAAAGTGTTGAAAGCACAAGCACAGAGTCAGAAAGCTAAATTAAAAAATGAAGTTTTTCTGAGTAATTAAAAAATCAAAAGGCAAACAAACAAACAAAAAAATCCATGAGTTCTCTTTCCTCAAGGAAAGAGAAAGTCAAAAGACAAATAAGTAAGCCTCATTTCATTGATCACTACTACAGTAGTGTATCAATTCTTATTCTGAAAATTCATAATTAAAGAAAAAGAATTAAGCATTTATCCTGACCATCCAGTATACACTGAAATTCATGGCAACCAGATCACCCTGGTTTAAACCGAAAAGTTCTTTACAGAAAAATGTCAGTTAATATATGTAGAAGAAATAAAAAATCTGGAAAATCAACAGTTTGCAACTGTTGATGGAATCAGTCTTTCTAACTTAAGTGACATCAATAAAACCTTTCCTTAGACAAGAAATCTTTCTCTCCTTTAAAGTGTTATATCTCTTATTTATACTTCTCTTGTAACACTTACCAATACAAGGAAGAAGAAAGCGGTGGTAGATTGTTAAAGCAATGAATCACACCTATGTTTTAATGCCCTTGCAATTCTCCTGTGTAATCCTCTCCCACATGGGCTCTGGCCATGAGACTTGCCTTGGCTGATGGTAGAGTAGCAAATAGCATACAAGTGTAGAGTGCACAATGGGATTTGCTCCTTCATTGCTGGAAACTCTTCTGTCACCACACAAGCCCAGGCTAACCTTGGACACATGTGACCCAAGGAATATTATCAGCAATCTGAGAGAGGCTGTTAGACTAACACCCCAATCAAACCAACAGATAACTCCAGCTGTATTAGTAACTCCAAGAGAGACCAGCAGAAGAACCATTCAGTTTAGCCTAGCCCAAATTGTTGATCTAGAGAATCTAGAGTAAATAAAATGATGGTGGTTTTAAGCCAAAGCCAAAGCCAAAGTTTGGGGATGGTTTATCATGCAGCAATAGACACAATTAGATACAGTAGATATAATGTCATATCTTCTCCACAAGAGAGAAAAGGAACCTTTCTGAGGATGGGACCCCTATAAAGAATGAGGTATTCGTCAAATTTCCTAGTAAGGACACAATAAAAATACCCCCTGAGTTTAACTAACACACAATACTTCTCATACATTAAAAAGAATTAATGTAACTACTCCAAGATTTACATTATTCTATTTTCCATAGTTTCTTTTTTAACTTTCTAAGTTAAACAAGAGACTAGAAGACTAAACTGCCAATCTGGTTTTCAGGGTATTTGAGTAAAATCAAAAAATTTTTTTTCTTTGACAATACTCATTGGTGGAAAGAGTATTGGAAAACCAACACTCTCAAACATTGTTTGTGGGAGTGTAACTAAATACAAAAAATGTACATACTCTCTGACTCACTGCTAGGAAATTACCCAGTGGACAAATTCATTAAAGGACCACCTATATATGTATACAAGCATGCTCACTGCAGTGTTATTTATTAGCAAAACTGGAAACAAACTAAATGTCCTTCAATAGAGAAATGATTAAATTTTAATAATCCATATAATAAAATATAATGTAGTTATTAAAAATAAACAAATAGGGCTTCCCTGGTGGCGCAGTGGTTAAGAATCTGCCTGCCGGGCTTCCCTGGTGGCGCAGTGGTTGAGAATCTGCCTGCCAATGCAGGGGACATGGGTTCGGGCCCTGGTCTGGGAGGATCCCACATGCCGCGGAGCAACTGGGCCCGTGAGCCACAATTACTGAGCCTGCGCGTCTGGAGCCTGTGCTCCGCAACAAGAGGGGCCGCGACAGTGAGAGGCCCGTGCACCGCGATGAAGAGTGGCCCCCGCTCGCCGCAACTGGAGAAAGCCCTCGCACAGAAACGAAGACCCAACACAGCCAAAAATAAAAAATATATATATATAAATAAATAAATAAAAATAAAAATAATCAAATAATAAGAGGCAGTTCTGAAAGTGCTGATACTGAAAGCTCTCCAAACTATATTAAGTGAAAAAGATCAAATTCATATAAAGAGTATGATCATACTGTAAAATGTTAATGGATATATGCATTAAAACTTTGTGGAAAAATACACAAGAAACTATTAGCAATGATTACTGGGAAGGACCTACTTTTCACTTTATATCTTCTATACTCCTAATCCTTAACTCCTGTCAGTCTCAAACTTCATATAAAATTTGTCTCTTAAGTCCTTTCCTGCTTGCTCTCAATCTTCAACCTTGAAAACGGTCACTAATACTCTTTGTTCAAATCTCCATTGCCGCAGACCGGCTGCAGAAAGCTAGAAGTTCCTGGCGGTGAGGGGTAAGGAACTGAAAAGCACCAGTATGGGGTCAGAAGGGCCAAGACAACTGATGGTTGCAAGGCAAGTTTATTCAAAGAGCATGAATGTATATATAGGTTTAGTACGGAACGAATATCAGACAATACATCAGTAAACCTTGTATTTCCACATAATTCTGTCGCCACTATCTATGCGCCACTATCTATGCGCCACTGTCTATGCGTCAGCATGCCTTATGGGCCATTCTTTGGAGATACAGACTTCCCCCTCAGGGCAGCACGTCCTTCTTCTGGGGAACAACCAGGGGCTCTTAGATCCAGAGCAGGCACCTGGAACGAAACTGGCCGCAAGCCATTTTCCTTTTTTACGCTCAATACCGCAGCGTCAGGAGTGCATACCAAGAAAGAGACAAGCAGTTCTCCGCAAAGCAGAAAGCTGAATAAGCTTACAGCTTGGGGGCCACCACACTCCATTATAAATCTAACAACTTTAAACTTGTTTACAACTCATTTTTGGTAATTACTTTTTTTTTTTGTCCTCTGAGTTCCTTCTCATTTCTCCACCTTCTTCTTAAAACTGAATATATCCCGATCTATATCAAATCCTGATGTAGAAGGCTAACTCAGACTGTTGCAGTATAACCTTGACCCACCATGTAACTCCACAGATGCTTTTCTATCCATCATAAAACCATGTACAATAGTAAGCTTCTTTACAAATATACCACATTTAACCCTAATTAATTTACATCAGCTTTCAACTGAAAATAATTCCTATTTTTTTAAATGTGAGCAGTTCCGCCTAACCTAGAGCCATCTACGACTTTAATAAGCATCAAATAGTCACCCCTGTTGTTAAATTATTAATGGTGAATTGAATGCAATTCCTATTCGTCTTTCTAAGGTGTCTTTTAAGAGGCTATATTCCCCCATTGCACCTGATTCCAGCCTACTCCAAAATGTCTCAAGTGCCAACACACAATATACTTCCACATCCTAAGTCTTCCCTGCCTAACTTAGTGACATAGACTACGATAAATACAATACAGTATGCCAGAGAAGGGGGGTGAGAAGCATACACTTATCAAAATGCAATTGGCTCTTGTTTTCAGCAGGGCCTGTCAAGCGTTCCAAAAACAAAAGTACATCTAAATCTAGGAATACTGATTCAGAAAACAGTAGTTGGAGTCACACAGACCTGCATTCAACTTCCAGTTTACCCACTTAGAAGCTTTGTAAAAGTACTTAACCTCTGTAAGCCCCAAATTCCCATTTGTAAAGTAGAACTAATGTCAGCCTCACAGAACTGTTGGGAGGATTAAATGAAATAGTATGCATACAATGTTTAAATCGGCACCTGGCATTTGTTAGATATACTATAAGTAGTAGATACTTACATTATTACTAAGTGCACCACTCCTAAAAAAAAGACGTAGAATCAAAATTAAAAGCTGGAAAATGTCTCAGAAATCATGTTCCAACTGTAACACTCCATAGATGAGGAAACAAAGCCCTAGAAAGTACAACTGGCTTACCTGACGTCATGCTATCTAACAATAGAGCTGCAATTAAAACTTAGGTTTCCCAAGTCCTAATTCAATATCCTCTCTACTGTCTCAAATATTTCTTGGCCATCTCTCTGATACCCATCAAGACACTTAATTTCTCTAATCTCAACTTCTTCAATGACAAACTACAGGGACAGGACAAGATCATGGGTCTTTCTAGCTCCAAAATTCTCATTCCACGATTCATGTGGGCCCTAAACTGGCTAACTTGAAAGCATGACCATAGAAACAAAGTCAAATATATTTCCAATCTTTATATATGCTTAGCTTTCTTATGTATACTTTCAAAACTCTAAAATTTAGTTAGTGGTTATTAATAGGTACATGAAAGCAGTCAAGTCAGAAAAAAAAAAAAAGCAGCCTAGTCAATAAGAGACTGAGACAATCAAAACTAATTGTAGGGACTTCCCTGGTGGCACAGTGGTTAAGAATCTGCCTGCCAATGCAGGGGACACGGGTTCAAGCCCTGGTCCGGGGAAGGTTCCACATACCACGGAGCAACTAAGCCCGTGCGCCACAACTACTGAGCCTGCGCTCTAGAGCCTGTGAGCCACAACTACTGAGCCCACGTACCACAACTACTGAAGCCCACGTGCCTAGAGCCCATGCTCCACAACAAGAGAAGCCACCGCAATGAGAAGCCCGCGCACTGCAACGAAGAGTAGCCCCCGCTCGCCACAACTTGAGAAAGCCCATGTGCAGCAAAGACAACCCAACGTGGCCATAAATAAATAAATTTAAAAAAAAAACAACTAATTATAGATAAGTTACTAGCAACTAAATTGGGTTTACAGACATCATACAATTAACTCAATATTAAGTGAAAGAATAAAAGACTTTAATATCTAACACTTTAAGTATCTAACATGTAATTAAATATCTAACATATAATTAAAATTGATTCACATATTTTAAGCAAGTTTAGACTATCAGGTGTCTTGATTCAATAAATATGGAGAGACAGACACAAAAATATATCAAAATAAGAATTCAGAATCTGGGGGAGAATGGATACATGTGTATGAAGGGCTGACTCACTTTGCTGTGCACCTGAAACTATCACAACATTGTTAATCGGCTATACTCCAATATAAAATTAAAAGTTTAAAAAAAAAAAAAAGGTGCTTGCCCATCTCTCAGGACCGACTGACCTATGTTCAACTGCTGTTCACATGCAACCCTTCTCCACTTTGGCCTTCAAAGTTCTCATCTGAATAGTTGCTACTACCTCCAAGATCTGCACCTGCAGTGGCTCCACCTGTGCCCACACCCTAGGCTTCAAGGCTCAACACAACCCTCCTACCTGTCTCAGAGCGGGGGCGGGGGCGGGGGCGGGGGGGGGTGGTGGTGGAAACGATGACTACACCCCACCCTGAGGGAGGATGGCCCACACTCCTGCTCCCGTCCCTCACACGCCACTTTTCATTTTTTAAGTCTTAAAATCACTTGAGAGAACTGGGAAAGGTGCTAATAATAAAATTTCCTAAACAGAGAATCTGTGGGCCATACTCAAAATCCCAAAATGTGCTTGAAGACCTACTATGTAAAAACTCCAGAACCTAACAAAAATCCTAATCTACTGGCTATGAATTCCTGTTATAAAAGATATGTAGAATGTCAAAGAAGTGGAACACAATATTCATAAAATTAAACTCCATCCTGAATATTATCATCTTTTACAATGCAAAAATCCCTGAGAAAGACTATCCAAATAGCAGATGACTCGTAATTCAGGTTCCCAAGGAAACAGAGTCTGAGACTGATATCTGCAAGCAGGTTTACTGGGGAGTGCTCTCAAGAACACCTGTGTAGGCACAGAGGCAGCATGACTGGGCCAAGGGAGAAGCTGAACAGTACTGATCAATAACAGTTGCAAGAGCAGCCTCAGCTAAGCCTACTAAGAGTCCTGAAGCTAGAATGACCCTTCATGTTAGTCTCTAATCAAGGCAAGAGGATGATTCTTTGCATCCCCCAACATCAACCAGGAATGAAATGCAGGCGGCTTCCAGGAAGGGGACATAAATTTGAGTGAGGCAGCCATGATCCCAAGCAACTAAGAGAATGTGTCTCTATCCTGAAGAGGTATCTGTGGCCCACACCAAAGCATCCACTACAATGAATGTACCTTACTTGCATTTGAGATACGCATAAAGGGCTATACACTGGGGAAAGGGAGTGGGGGAGGGAACTCAACAGAAAAGGAGACTTACTCTCTTCTGGAGCCTACTATGTGGCAGGTGCTGTGATCGTCATGCTACATGAGCTATGGGATTTTATCCCTGAATCCTTGCTTCCTGAAGACAGTGTTTTTTTCTCAGCAAAGAGGCTAGGAAACAGGGTAAAAGGTATCAGGATTTGTTATGTAACACTTAAAATGCTACTTTGTGGTTGCAAATGGTCTGCAGACTCAAAATCCTGGTACTTCCGTGATTTTCAACTAATACTTTTACCCTGAAAAGCACTTTAGAAATCACCTAGGTGGTGCCCTCATTGAACAGATAAGGAAAGTGAAGCCAAGAGAAGCTCATGATTTGCCTAAGATCACACTGATAGCAGAATTTAGAACGTGAACTCATCTTTTGATTCCAAATTCAGTGATTTCTCTACTTGATGTGGTGCCTTTACATTCAAAAACTTAACAAAATCAAAATAACCCAGAGGCATGAATCTTATTGTAAAGCTCAGAATATCAACTTCTCCTAGATCATTTGTACTTTCAAAATCAGGCACATAAGAAACTTGAGTTTTATACTAGTTAAAGAAATGTCAATTGGTAGTGTGCTAAATGAAATATTATATCTTTCTATTAATAATAATAATAGCTAACTTACAACCTCTGTGACAGGCACAACATCAAGATCTTTATTCACATTATATCACTTAATCATCACAACAATCCTTTGGATAAAGTCAAAGGAATTGTTCCCATTTAACCAAGGGGGAAAAATAAGGTTAAAGAAACTAAGTAAGTTGCTAGCTAAGATTACAAATGTAATCATGCACAGAGCTGAGATTCCACCTGACTTAAACAAAATGCTCTCAAAGTTAAACCATCCACTATGCTACAAGCCCCATGCTTCTTCTCAATTTTCCTTTTCTGAACTTTTCAGATTTCCATGATGTACATGATTTATTTTTATAACCAGAAATATATTCTTTTATTATTTCTAAATATTCTATTTTAAAACTAAATCATTGCTTTAAATATTTGGAAGTTGCAAACAGATATAACAAGGTTTTATCAGAAAAATTAATGTCTTATAGAACAAAATAAACCCATACTTCCTTATCAGAGGTCCAACTCAATACGATTACCTCTTAATCAATCCCCCACAACAGAGTGTGTTTTGGCATAACACTACACAAAGTCAGGAATTCTTAAAACACTTTCCAAATATTATTTAGCTAATAAAGTCCCAATAAAGTATCACTGAGACGCTAGAAAAACTTTTATATTAGCATACTTATGTAAAACTTAACCATAGTCTAATATTAAACATTGAAACGAGGGAAAGGATGTGGTTTTTATTAAATTCCATCTGCTGCTATGACCCATGCAATACTTAAACAGATGTCTATGCAACTAAGTTATTCATGTTCAATATGTCAATCAATCACAGTGTAAGCAATGGCCATGGATCTATCCCAAAGTAAGTTATCCTACCGCAGCCCATACTGAGAACATAGTCCAAGACAGCCAGGGTATATGACCCCATGTCTACTGCCAATCGACCAAATGTGATCACCTGGACCCAAAAGCAGCCATTCACAAGCTAGCTAGCAACCAATAAAATGGCTCAGTGGCAAAACAGACAAACAAACCCCAGTGTGAACAATGAACTACTGCTGAGCTCCATGCTTAGGCCTTTAAACTGCAAACTTTGAAGAGAAATGACTGACTAGTTACACAGAGACTTCCCTGGTGGTCCAATGGTTAAGACTCCACGCTCCCAACGCAGGGGCCCAGGTTCGATCCCTGGTCAGGGAACTAGATCTCGCGTGCCGCAACAAAGAGCCCGAATGCCACAACTAAAAAAAGATCCCACATGCCACAACGAAGATCCCACGAGCCACAACGAAGATCCACGAGCCACAATGAAGATCCCATGAGCCGCAACAAAGATCTTGCACGCAGCAACGAAGATCTCACGTGCTGCAACTAAGACCCAACACAGCCAAATAAATAAATAAATATTAAAAAAAAAAAAAATTAGCCACACAAACTGGCACTAAACAGATACACATCAAAGTCATGAGGTAAATAAGAGTACAGGAGGAACTTAAGTAAATCAAAGTTATAACTCAGCCAAAGTTTCAAAAGACCACTGACTCTTGAGAATGCAGAAGCTATGAAGGAAAAAACTAGAATAGAGGGTAAGAAAACTAGCTGGCACCAAATGAACCTAACCAGAACTATAATCACTATTTCAGAGCCACAGTAAAGCTTATTTCTAGAATGATCTGTAAAAGATGTGTTTCATGGTATCACAATTCCTAAAAGGAGGACTCCTAAGAATCAAATGACCTCAGTCCACTCCCAACCTCAGCTGACTAAACCAGCAGCAGACACCTGACCCAGAGGAAGCAACTCCATCATTGGCCAGCCAGAGACCTACGCGTGACCCAACAAGAAAAGATGAGGAGGACATTTTTGATTCTTCTCTTGGGGTTTGGAAATTGAGACATTTGGCCAGTTGGCTATGCAAAGGTAAGGTGAAAAGCAAGTAGAATCATGTGGTCAGATGGCCATTTGAGGTCTTGAGCATACTAAGCAAGGAGCAGCGAGGAGATGGACAGACACAGAGATGTAGAGGCAAAATGCCAGTGGTCCAGGAGATTGTGTGAGACAGAGGGGAGCACTGCCTCTGCCCTGACACCTTTCTAGGTTCTACTGTCTAGAGACCCAACTGTACAGCAATTCTTATTCTTAGATCACTTTGAAACCTTACAATAAATCCTTTCAATTTAGACTGATTTGAGGAAGTTTATAATCCTTGAAAATAAAAAGCACTCATTAGAATATTGTCCAAGGATGACAGATTACATTCATGCATTTAATATTTAATTACTGTTTCCTCTCCTCCATATATCTTGGAAGAATAGTCTGCACTCCCTGTTTCTACGCCCTTACTGCCCAGCCAATCATTTCTCGCCATGACTCTCCTGAAACTGAACTAGGTATGACCTAACTGTTCCATTCAGTGGATACTTCTCAGTCCTTATTTGAATTGACATCTCTTCAACATTCACACATATCTAATACTTGCCTCCACTTGTCTCCTGAGTGCTGGACCTACATATTTCCACCTGCCTAGTGAACATCTCTGTTGGGATGTCCATACCTCTAGTTCACACTCGTCTTCCTCCCCAAACCTGTTCTTCCTCCTCCTCTATTCTTCACCTTAGTTCCTTCCCCCAAGATTACTCACAAGTCAGTAAGTTCTATTAATTCTCCTAACTTTCTTGAAAATCTGTCCTTTCTCTATCCCCAAAGCCATTGTCTGATTCAAGCTTTCATCATCCCCTGGATTGACAACGAGAGATGCAGAAATTCTGATTCAATGGAGGGACTTGGGAATCTTTTTTTTCTTTTTCTTTTTTTCTTCTCTTTTTTTAAGGATTCCAAATGATTCTAATGTGCAACAATTTTAGGAACTAAAACGTTATTACTTTCTAGCTGGTCTCTCCCTTTATGGAGCCATCCTCTCTGCACAGCTACCAAGTCAACATGTATTACTGAAAATACACCAAGTATCAAACATTAATGTAGGTCCTACACACTAAGAAAGAAAAACAAAATCCCCACCCTAAGGGAGCTCAGTCTAGTAGTGGAGAAGTATCACAAGAACAATGGAATAAGTTTTGCAGAGATCTATATACTAAGTGTTTTAGTATACTGAGCTACTATACACTAAGTGTTTATTGAATGCTGATACTGTGGTGAGTCTTCATGAACATTATTTCATTTAATCCTTCTACAATACTGTAAAGTACATGTTATGCTCATTTTGCAGATAAAGCAGCTGGGTCTCAAAGAGCTTGAAATTTTGCACAAGATCTCACGCTCATGAATAGAGGAGGCCAGGGCTTAAACGATGGTCTAATTCCAAAAGCCCATTCTCTTAATTAGTATGGGGTGCTTTGGGAGAAAGAAAAAAGAGCGAGCAACTAACTCCTAGTATCCCCTAAACTGAGCAGTGTGGACAAGTAATGGTAGGGCACTCACAGCAGAATAAAGAGCTTCTACAGAGATGTGAAGGGATGAGAGATCAGGGGAAGTTGTGCGAAACACAGTTAGTGAAGATGGCAAGGTCAGTGAATGTACAGAGGTACGTGGAGATGAGCCTGAAATGGAATCTTTTTTCCCAAGGAACCAGAGCAGTATCGGCCTTGCATGCCAAAGTAAAGAGTCTGGACATCTCCTATGGGCACTGAGTTGTCACCAACAGATTTTAGACAGAAGACTGATTCACCTGATACACTTTTTATAAGGATCATAAGGGGAAAATATTTTTGGAGGGTTTTCCTTATTACAAATTTGATTATTTAAAAACTTTCCATGGCTCCATATTGTCTACTGTATAAAGTCCAAAATCCTTTCCAGTCTCATCTCATAACTATCCCCATCCACATGCGAAATATTCACAATTCCCCTATGCTGTGCTAGGCTGCTTCAGGTTTTTGCATTTGCCTGGTCACTGTCTGTACAAATGCCTTCTCTCCCTTGTTGCTCCTTGCCCGAGTCTCTCCAGCTTCAGTAAGGCCTTTAACCATCTCCATTCCGTCTCCCTCCCTCCTCCTTTCACCACAGAATTAGTTACTTTTTCTTTTGTGCTCACATTCTTCCTCTGTATATCTATTGCCACATCACACTGCTTTGTAATTATTTAAGTATCTGTCTCCCCCATTAAATCTCTGCCAGCCCAGCACCGTAATGAGCACAGAATAAATGTTCAACAGTATGACAAATGACTTTCTACACACACACACACACACACACACACACACACACACACACGAAGTTAAAAAAAAAAAAAGATAACAAGGGAGTGATAAGAAAAGCATTCCTTGAAGAAATCTGGAGTATGTAATAACAAAAAACCAACATTAGCAGCAAATAACATTTATAGAGTTTACTGTGTGCCAGATACAGTTGTAAAACCTTCACATGTATTAATTCATTTAATCCTCACAACAACTCTATGAGAAGGGTACTATTATTATGACTATTTTAATGAGCCACAGAGAAGTCAAGTTACTTGCCCAAAGCTACCCAGCTAGTAAATAGGGTGCAGATGCCACCCCAGGCAGTCTGGCTCCAGAGTTCAGGTTCTTTTTTGTTTGTTGTTTTTTTCAGAGTTCAGGTTTTTTTACCAATAATTATATTGGGTTGGCCAAAAGGTTCATTCGGTTTTTTCCGTAAGATGGCTCTAGTGGCACTTAGTCATCTTTAACTTCATTCAAAACAATTTTGTGGGCTTCCCTGGTGGCGCAGTGGTTGAGAATCTGCCTGCCAATGCAGGGGACACGGGTTCGAGCCCTGGTCTGGGAAGATCTCACATGCCACGGAGCAACTAGGCCCGTGAGCCACAATTACTGAGCCTGCGCGTCTGGAGCCTGTGCCCCACAACAAGAGAGGCTGCGATAGTGAGAGGCCCGCGCACCGCAATGAAGAGTGGCCCCCGCTTGCCGCAACTAGAGAAAGCCCTCGCACAGAAACGAAGACCCAACACAGCCAAAAATAAATAAATAAATAAATAAATAAATAAGTGAAATTCTTAAAAAAAAAAAAAAACAATTTTGTTAGACTGTATGTGACAGCCATCATATCAGCGTGCGTTAAAAAAAAACTTATCAAAATCAGTGAATTTTTGTGTAGCCACTTTAATGTTGAAGATGGAAGAAAAAAAAGCAACATTTCGGCATATCATGCTTTATTATTTCAAGAAAGGTAAAAACGCAACCGAAATGCAAAAAGAAAGATTTGTGCAGTGTATGGAGAAGGTACTGTGACTGAACATGTCAAAAGTGGTTTGCAAAGTTTTGTGCTGGAGATTTCTCACTGGACGATGCTCAGGGTCAGGTACACCAGTTGAAGCGATTTGATAGCGATCAAATAGAGACATTAACTGAGAACAATCAACGTTATACCATGCGGGAGATGGCCGACATACTCAAAAGACATACTCAAAATATCCAAACCAAGCGTTGAAAATCATTTGCACCAGCTTGGTTATGTTAATCGCTTTGATGTTTGGGTTCACATAAATTAAGGGGAAAAAACCTTCTTGACCATATTTCCACAAGCCATTCTCTACTTAAACGTAATGAAAACTTTCCGTTTTTTAAAACAAATTGTGATGGGCGATTAAAAGTGGATACCGTAAAATAATGTGCAACGGAAGAGATCGTGGGGAAGAGAAATGAAACACCACCAGCCACACCAAAGGCCAGTCTTCATCCCAAGAAGGTGATGTTGTGTATATGGTGGGATTGGAAGGGAGTCCTCTATTATGAGCTCCTTCCAGAAAACCAAAAAATTAATTCCAACAAGTACTGCTCCTAATTAGACCAACTGAAAGCAGCACTCGACAAAAAGCGTCCAGAATTAGTCAACAGAAAACGCATAATCTTCCATCAGGATAACACAAGACCACATGTTTCTTTCATGACCAGGCAAAAACTGTTACAGCTTGGCTGGGAAGTTCTGATTCATCCACCGTGTTCACCAGACATTGCACCTTCGGATTTCCATTTAGGTCTTTACAAAATTCTCTTAATGGAAAAAATTTCAATTCCCTGGAAGACCGTAAAAGGCACCTGGAACAGTTCTTTGCTCAAAAAGATAAAAAGTTTTGGGAAGATGGAATTATGAAGTTGCCTGAAAAATGGCAGAAAGTAGTGGAACAAAAGGGTGAATACGTTATTCAATAAATTTCTTGGTGAAAATGAAAAACGTGTCTTTTATTTTTACTTAAAATCCGAAGGCACTTTTTGGCTAACTCAATACTATCTCTTTAGCTCAAGCAAAAGACACCAGTATAAGGAAACAGTTCTAGCCTTGGTTCTTTTATATCTTAATCTCTTTTTTATTCTTAACACACTAAAAATAAATCTACACAGTAAGAAAAAATTCCACTTCTTAAAATTCGCTTCAATAAATGAGTAATAATTTCATCAAACTTAAATGTGTAAATAATCTGGGACGCCTTCCCTAACATCTTAGTTTAGATCAGGGCCCTCTTGCTGTACACTCTTGGGGCTCCCTGTGCTTTCCTTCCTAACATTCACCCAAGGATGTGACCATATACTTATGTGATTCCTTGAACAGTTCCTCTGTCCTCCCCTGGATACTCAGCTCCACAGGGGTTCATGTCTATTTTACTCATCAATGCAGCTTCAGCATATAGTAGACCCATAATAGATGTTTGAGAAGTAGATATGTCCAAAAGGCTTCCCTATTCATCACTTCTTTTTTTCTGCTCATGTTGCCATCATCATAATGCAAATCATAATTACTTAGTGCCAAAAATATTAAAATCAATCTCATCTGATCTCCGCCTATATTCTCTTATGGTTTTATACATCTCATGCAACACTGACAAATTAATCTTCCTAAAACATTCCTTTACTTGTTCAAAAAATATTAACTCCTACTATGTGCCTAAAGGAAACCAGAACGACACCCCAAAATATGTCACTTTGGCATATTGATTATTTTTAATTAAAGGCATTTAAGAACCAGCAGGTACATGAAGAACATTCTGGGGACTTCCCTGGTGATGCAGTGGTTACGAATCTGCCTGCCAATGCAGGGGACACGGGTTCGAGCCCTGGTCTGGGAAGATCCCACGTGCCGCGGAGCAACTGGGCCTGTGAGCCACGACTACTGAGCCTGCGCGTCTGGAGCCTGTGCTCGGCAACAAGAGAGGCCGCGACAGTGAGAGGCCCGCGCACCGCGATGAAGAGTGGCCCCCGCCTGCCACAACTAGAGAAAGCCCTCGCACAGAAACGAAGACCAAACACAGCCATAAATAAATAAATAATTTTTTTAAAAAATTAAAAAAAAAAAAAAAGAGTCACAAACCAAAAAAAAAACAACCCCATCTCTTGCCCATTTTCTCCAAGGAGACGCTTCACTCTAACAGGTTCATTCTGATTGGTCCTCCTCTGTACTACTACAGCCTTCACTGTCTATATAATTTACTTTGGCACTTAATCATATAAGTTCCCTGAGAGAGAGGTCAGATCTTGTATTTTTCCCGTATCTTCCACAATGACTGGCATAGTGCTAACCATATGAGTTGAGTGGTTGGAGGAAAGGGCAACAAGGTGCTAAAAAAAGGAAATGGATTGAGTTGGGAAAACTTGGCTCTAGTCTCAGCTTTGACATCTACTGTGTTGCCTTAGATAAATCACTCAATCTCTCACTTCCTACTTCCTCATTTTTAAAATCAGAGAGACTCATTACCCATAAAAGAAGCCTTCTATTTCCACAATTCTAGAATTAAACCCATTTTTTTCTTTAGCAATATTATTGATATATACCAATAAAAGGAAATCTAATACACTTAAGGATCTTATTGTGATTTAACTTACTGTTAAATCACAATAAGATCCTTAAGAAAGAAATAGCAAAGAAGTTTATAAACTGCCTAAAGTACTAAATGCTGATGTCTTTCCAGCCATGAAGCACTTTAAATCCACATTTCTCTTCAAAGCCTATTAAGCACAATAATCAAGACATACATATTGGAGCTATCCCAATTTTTTTTTTTTCAGATTCTTACAAGCCTCAAAGAAACACCTTTTAGTAGCTAATGGAAAAAAGAAAAAGAACCAGAAACTAAATTTTCTATAAAGTACCCTAGGACCTTATCGGTGATGTTCAAAGATGCTGAGTTACAATTGATTATAAGCACATTGTCTGTTTCTTCTTTCAAAAATGCTACTTAAAGGACACTATTCAGGGACTTCCCTGGTGGCACAGTGGTTAAGAATCCGCCTGCCAATGCAGGGGACAGAGGTTCAAGCCCTGGTCCAGGAAGACCCCACATGCTGCGGAGCAACTAAGCCCGTGTGCCACAACTACTGAAGCCCGAGCAACTAGAGCCCGTGCTCTGCAACAAAGAAGCCACCGCAATGAGAAGCCCGCGCACCACAACGAAGAGTAGCCCCTGCTCGCAGCGACTAGAGAGGAAGCCCAAGCACAGCAACGAAGACCCAACGCAGCCAAAAATAGATAAATAAATAAATTTATTTTAAAAATATAAAAAATAAAGGACGCTATTCAGAAGAAAATTACAACAGTTAAAATGAAAAGGTCATGTGAAAACAGAATGCTAAAGGTATGCGACTTAATTTCAAAGCATGAAGACCATTTCAAACAAATCTCTAAATCAGCAACCTTAGTTTTAATCTTATATCTTATGACCTCTGCTGAGAAATAAGATTATCAGGGTGGGGTAAAATAAAATGGTTGCCATGTTACATAATTTAAAGATTCAAGTTATACTTGTTAGTAAATAGCACCTGTGGAGCTCATACTAGTAATACAAATTACAAGATTTCTTTAAGGCTTTATCCAAATGCCCCTATTAAATGCTGAGCATTAACAGTGACCCATCTATGAGAGCCGAACTCCTCCCAGGTGACTCTAGGTCCTCTCCTGATCTGGTCTGAGCTACCTCTGCAGCCTCACCTCCCACCAATCCCTGCATATCTTTTCACTCCCTAAACTTAAATGTTCACATTCCCCTTAATATTACTTGCCCCATTTTGTGACTTCTTGTCTAGGCATTTGCGGTTCCCTCAGCCCAACCTGCCCTCCACTCTTCTGAGCTGCAAATATGCCCTCCTCCCAGAAGCTTTTCCTGATTGCCCCAAAACCCTCCCACAAAGTGGCCCCCAGGCACTATTCATTCTTCTATTACAAAGAACTGCCATTACTTTTAAATGTCCACTTCCCCAACCAGCTGTGAGTCCTAAAAGGCGGGCCCATATCTTATTTAACTGGTTCCCAGCACCTAGCAGATGCTTTGCATTTACTGACACTCAATATAAGGACACTGAAAAAAAGAAAGTTAAGTGGTTAACGATGAGAAACAATTCAAACTTTCCTATAAAAGAGTATATAAATTTAAGACAGTGGTCTCAACCAGGGCAATTTTGCCCCTAGGTGACATTTGGCAAAGTCTTCAGATATTTTTGGTTGTCACAACAGGGGGGAGGGGATTTGGGAGTGCTACTGCATCTAGTGGGTAGAAGCCAGGGATGCTGCTCAATATCCTACAGTGCAAAGGACAGCCCCCAACAACCAAGAACTATCCAGTCACAAATACCAATAATGCCATGGTTAAAAAACTCAGTTGTCAACTGGCTTATTCAAGTGTGATGATTCCTTATCATATCTCAGCAATAACCAGAATAAATTCCAATTTTGTGGTTTCAGCTGAAACTTCTGTAGCCATCGATGTGTATGCACCAACACTCAAAATGATCTTTATATAATCGTAACGCTTAACAACATTAAACCGAGAGTACTGGAAAGCAGTTCATATTTCTGAAAACTAATCTACAACTACTAGAAGCTACTCAAGTCAGTAAACACTTTATTTATAAACTATAAAGCAAACCACAGGCGAACTAATTTTCAGCTGTGGAATTATGTGAGGGAAACACAATCTGAGGCATGAGGTAATCAGTCCCTTCAGGTCTGACGAGAGAAAAAATCTCTAAGTAGTGGAAGTAAATCACGCACAGGTGTCTTTAATGTTGAACACAGGAACTGATGACCAGTGTAAAGGGCATGCCCTCGCTACTGCCAAAATCAGCGCTTATCAAGATTTCAAAAAACTCCGACAAAACATTGCAAAAAATCATCAAATGTCAATACAGGGTGGAAGATACAGAAGTTAACTATTTCTACCCCTGATATATGACCAAGTTCCACATGACTTGAACATTTCCCAAAGCTATGCAGGAGCAAGGACACTCCCTTTCTACATAGTGGATGACTCAACTCTCTTTGGTACATTCCTTGACTGAATGCTACGAGTTCACTAACTCCTTTTGCCCTTGGAACTAGTTATCCTACTCCCTCAGTAACCAACTAATGGGTTTGGCACCAACTTTTCAGTCATTTACATTTTGTTGCACCCCATCGGTCTCAAAAAGAAATTAAGAAAAAAAAAAAAAAAAAGCTAACCAAAACAAAAAGTTGAGTAACAGTGACTCCTACAGAAAAGATTTTGTTATTCTAGGAACAGATTCCTAAACAAAACACCTACAGCTTTCCAATGCTCTAATCCTTGTATCTTCAGGCTTTTCCAGATTTGACATAGAGAGAGCACTGGCAGAAAGTAAAGGAGTGTACCGTTGGATCAAGCTGACAACGGATCTATACTTGCATGGCTCAAAAAAAGGTACTGGGCTGGGAGGGGAAAACGCATTTTTAAATGGGGGGCGTGTGGGGTAGGGGAGTTGCCAACAGTGAGTAATAGCTTCCTTCGCAGCGGACTTTAGCCAGTTAAGTGTCGGTACAGCGACTGGGCCAACGTTAGGCCTGGTTTCACCACATTACCCTGCAGTGCTGCCCAGATGAGATTAAGAATCCGCGTGAGGCAGGTGCGTGTCGGGTAAAGTTGCGGGCCACGCCGGGCGGGGCGCTGGGGGAAGAGCCGAGCTAGCCTCCCGAGGTCTCCCACCCGGCGTGCTTCAGCCTGGCGGGCGGCTGGCCGGCCGGACCCGCGGGCACTAACTCTCCATTTTCACTGCCATTCCAGAATCTGGAAGGAACGCGCCGGCGCCACACCCTCCCGCCCGGCCGCCCGCTCGCACTGACAGCCCGCGCGGGTGCGGGGCCCGGGCCTGTGCGCCGGGGGCCGCGGGGGACCCGGCCCCGCCCCGGCCTGCTGCCCCGCCACCGCCCCGCCCGCCCCCTGCCCCCCCCCCGCGGCCCGCCCCCAGAGCAGACGACCGAGGCCTAATCGCCGCCTGGGCTGCGGGGCCTAAAGAAGGAGGGGGCCGGCGCTGAAGAGGGGGCGGCCACGCCGCCGCCGCCTTGGCTACTCAGCGAGGCGGCAGCTTCCGCGGCCCTGGGCTCCGGCTCTCCCGCTCACGTGCTCCTGAAAGACGGTTTCACTCTCTTACCCTCTGCAAAATCCTCCTTAACATGGCTTAAACACCACCCGGCGCCGCCCCGGTGACTCTCCGAACCTTCCGCGGGGCCACTCAGTACTCGGGGGTACGCGAGAGGGAGGGACTGAGCCGGGAAAGGACTGGGAGGAGGTCGGGGCGAGGCTGTAGCGGCGGCCACTCGGGCTGCCCCGACTTCCCCACAGACGGCGAGAGGGAGCGCGCGCGAGCGAGCGAAGAGGTAGCCAGCGAGCGCCCGCCCGCCAGCCTGCCGGGCCGCCCCCGTAACTGACAGCTAGGCGGACCCGCCCGCCACCGCCCCGCCCTCTCGGCCTGTCCATCTGCGGGAGGCGGGGTTGGAAGGGGCCTGGCCCGCGCCTGCGGCCAATCGGAAGCGGCGGCGGCGTGGGCGGTTGCGTGACGGACAGGCGGCAGGACGCTGGCGCCGCCGCTCCTTCCGGCGGGCTGGGGGACAACGCGGGCGCCGAACGCACGGCCGCACTCTGTCAGAGGACGCGCCCGCGCGCAGACAACGTACCCTCTAGGGGAACCTGGAGGGGGTCCCTGACTGCGACGCAAGAAGGGGTCTCTGGGCGGGTACCTGGGACGGCACCTCAGATTACTCTGTAAAATTTGTCACTGTGACCCCGGCCTTGGCCGTTCCTGAACTGGATCCTCATTTCTGCTGGAAGCGCTTGGAAGCAAAGGAGAGAATCGCAGACACGATTAACCGGTCTGATGGGCTTTTTTTCTCCCCTGGTCCAACCCCTGGCGCCTTTCCGTACTCCCTTCCTGCTTCTAATATCAGCCAAAGGGAAAGTAAAGAATCGGAAGAAAGGGTAGGAAGAAACTGGAATTTGAGTTGGTAAGAGAAGTTTGGGGTTGTCATCTTTGGACTATAGCAACAATAATGGACTGATGTCGCTAACATGTTGCACCATCTAAAGCCCACGCTTGGCCCATTCTCCTAGGGAATTTTAAATCCTCTTCTGACAATAGATGTATGAAGTGAATCGACCTTAATGCGTCTGTTTCATAGATTAAGAAAAAATAATGAGGTCACAGATAAACAGTGTGCCAAAACAAGGACGTGGACTTGGAAGTGGACTTGGACCTGACTTCCAGGCACGATGTTATTATTTAAACTCAAAAATACAGCTGCGGAATCCTACCATTCTGCCAGTACTCACGAGCCAAGAGGTTCGACTTTACCTTGAGGAGGGGGAAAGAGAAGCCTTTAATAATGTTTAAGTAGGAAAGGAGAGGAGGAGAATAACGCAACTAACCTTGCTGGGGGTGGGAGGGGAGGGTGGGGATCTGAAGTCTACCAAGCAATGAATGGAGCGCTTATTAGAAAATACCCACAGATCTTCTGAAAAAAATGCAGCAAATCTTATTTTCAAATTACTTAATGTAAAAGTGTTTTGTAAAATGTAAATAAAGCATTATATGATGTAATATGTTGTTTCCATCCAAAACATATCTGTTTTTTAATGTGTGTCTGTGTCTATAGTGCAGCAAAACAGTCGTGCCTACAACTCATACATTATTAATCACTATTGATGATAGTGCACTTAAGTACTTCCAGGCAAACATAGCAAAGCACACACTTTTCCACCTTTCCAGACACAGGTACTTTATTTTCAGACAGTATGGGAAATATTTTCACTGAAGCAGAGTGATAAAACTGTGACATAATAAATATATTGAATAGATTTGGTCTCTGCCCCTGAGTGATAGAGTGATAAGAGCATCTTTTGTTGTAATGCTTGATCTACTGAGTGGTTGGGTGTCCCTAGATAGCTTTAGGGTGGGGGCTGAGTCATGATTAGAAGGTTGGAATTTTCCGGCCCACCTCCTGAAGCCAAGAGGAACTTCAAGACTTAATCCCCATTGGCCAGTGATATAATCAATCATGTCTATGTAATGGAACCTCCATAAAAACCCTAAATAACGAGGTTTGGAGAGCTTCCAGATTGAGGAACATCAAGATG
The DNA here is from genome assembly GCF_965194805.1 of Balaenoptera borealis. NCBI lineage: Eukaryota > Metazoa > Chordata > Mammalia > Artiodactyla > Balaenopteridae > Balaenoptera > Balaenoptera borealis. Next base: position 78,985,033 of record NC_138870.1, read on the forward strand.
CTGGGAGGAGGAAGTGTCTGGAGAGAATAAGGAAGCTTTGCACCCCTCCCCCCATACCTTGCCCTATGCATCTCCTCCATTTGGCTGTTCCTGAGTTGTAGCCTTTGTAATAAACCGGTAATAGTAAGTAAAGTATTTCTGTGAGTTCTGTGAGCCAGTATAGCAAATTATCAAAGCTGGGGAGAGTGTTGTGGGAACACCCAATTTATAGCCAGTTGGCCCAAAGTACAGGTGACAATCTGGAAGTTTCAACTGGTATCTGAAGTAGGGGGCATTCTTGGTGGGACTAAACCTTTAGTCTGTGGGGTCTGTGCTAACTCTGGGTTGTTAGTGCCAGAACTGAATTAAATTGTAGGACTCCGTGTGCAGGGAATTGGAGAATTGCTTGGTATGGAAAAAAACTCCACACATTTGGTGTCGTAAGTGTTGTAAGTAGAGAAAGGAAGCAGTTTTTTCCCTTTAAAGTGACATTTATTTCTATTTTTTATTTTTCAAAAATTAGTTTAAAGCTGCTTATTAATGTCACATGCTAAAGCCTTCTCCACTGGAATTCTCCAGTGGAATTTTTTGACTAATATAATAGACTCTCATCTACTGCTTAGCTAGATGAGTTATTCAAAAATCTGTGTGCTCCCCTGCAGCTTATGATAACTCCATCATTGGAATAATATACTAGGGAACTGAAAACTCCAAAAAAAATAAGCAGTGGGTGAGACATAATCATGTAAGAACATCCTTCACTAATGTAGCAGCTTCCCACACAAAACATTCCCATTTACCCATCTGGCTGTTAATTCCTATCCATTTAACTCTTTTACATCAATATTCCATCAATTCTTTGACTTCGTCAAGACCTCCAGTCCATTGGCCCTTCTTACGTTCTTACTATGGGCCATTTCCCTAGCATCCTCATTTCCGTCAAAACCCAGCTTAAAGCTATGATCCAACTTTATAGCACCGCCACCCTTTGCAAATATGCTTAACTTCAGCTCTCTCTTCCTCCATTGTTTTTGTCTAGCAGAACCCAAACCTGACTACCCAGCTCCTCTGTGCTGTACAGGAGCTGCTGAATATCACTAGAGATACATGTATACAGCTGGAGCTGCTGGGCTCATTTTACATTAACAGCCACAGATCTCAGGCACTCAACACAGTCCAGCAACAGTCCTGTTATATTTTCCACCTGTCTTCTTTCGCTAGATCCCCAAAGTGGCTTTCACACCTATAGTTCTTTCACTGTCTTACCTTGCATTTTCTTCCTAACCCACTCCAATCAAGTCTCCTTCTCATCTACTCCAATGAGACTGCTCATATTAAGATTACTAATGACGTACATGTTGCCTAATCCAGTAATGAGTTTATTTTTTTTTTACTTTATTTGACTCTTGTTCACACTGAGAACAATAGACCACTCTCTCCTTGAATTTTTTTTTTTTTTTACTTTTATTTTTGGCTGTGTTGGGGCTTCATTGCTGCGTGGGCTTTCTCTAGTTGCGGCGAGCAGGGGCTACTCTTCGTTGCGGTGCGTGGGCTTCTCATTGCAGTGGCTTCTCTTGTTGCAGAACACGGGCTCTAGGCATGCGGGCTTCAGTAGTTGTGGCACGCGGGCTCACTAGTTGTGGCACGTGGGCTATAGAGCGCAGGCTCAGTAGTTGTGGCACAAGGGCTTAGTTGCTCCGCGGTATGAGGGACCATCCCGGACCAGGGCTCGAACCCGTGTCCCCTGCATTGGCAGGCAGATTCTTAACCACTGCGCCACCAGGGAAGCCCCACTCCTTGAATTATTTTATTCTCTTGACTTCCTTGACAGTATACTTTCTGGTTTTTCTCCTAAATGACCATTCCTTCTAAAACTTGTTTGAAGACTTCTCTACCGCATATCTTAACGTTAGAGAGCCCCCCACTCTGTTCTAGGCCCCTCCTTTCGTCTATGGCACATGGCCTAGAAGTGATCTCAACCAGTCTCCTGGCTGTAAATTCACTTGTCTGCCCAAGTCTCTATCTCCAGTGCTGAACCTGCCCAGGTTTCCAGACTTGTATGACAAACCATCTACTTCATATTTCTTCTTCGATGAATGAGCATCTAATGAGCATCTCAAACTTAATATGAGCCAAACAAAACTGTTTCATTTTTATCTTCAGAATTGCTTCTTCACCAGTTCTCCTGTCTCAGTATGTCCTACCCCCAGCTACTAAGTTGGATCAAACCAGAAATCTTGAGGTTATCTTTGGTTTCTCTCTTTATCTCATCACATCCCCTCCCTCCATCCAATCCATCAGAAAATCCTGACATGTTTACCTCCAAAACATACCCCAAATCTGCCACTTCTTTCCATTATCACCTCAGCCCACAGCACCTTCATCTCCTGTCCAGACTATTGGAATAGTTTCCTGGTTGGTCTCTCTGCTTTTACTTTGGCTTCCCTATAGCCCATTCACTACACAGCAGCCAGAAACAACTTTTTAAAATGCAAATTAAAGAATGTCACTGCCTTTCTTGATTGTAGCTCCCCATCACAAACACAATAAAATTCAAATACCTTATCCTGGCTCACACAACCTGTCGATCTGGCCCTGCCTGCTTCTCTGCCTTCCACTTATAAACACTTAGCTTACTATGCCCCAGCCTCCTTGAACTTTTTTTTTTTTTAATTTATATTTGGCTGCGTTGGGTCTTCGTTGCTGTGCACAGGCTTTCTCTGATTGTGGTCTTCATTGTGGTGCGCAGGTTCTCACTGTGGTGGCTTCTCTTGTTGTGGAGCACGAGCTCTAGGTGCGCAGGCTTCAGTAGTTGTGGCTCATGGGCTCAGTAGTTGTGGCTCGCGGGCTCTAGAGTGCAGGCTCGGTAGTTGTGGCGCACAGGCTTAGTTGCTCTGCAGCATGTGGGATCTTCCCGGACCAGGGCTCGAACCCGTGTCCCCTGCATTGGCAGGCAGATTCTCAACCACTGTGCCACCAGGGAAGTCCCTCCTTGAACTTTTACTCCTCAGCTGCACAAAGCTTATTCCTGACTTTGCACCAAACAGTTCCTATTTAGGAAATGCCTTTCCCTGAGATCTTGTGATTAATTTCTTGGCATTCATACTGCACTTTAAAAGTCATCTCCTCAGAGATAGCTTCAGGGATCACCTCATCTAAAGTGCTAAAGCAGTCTCCAATCTATCACATCACCCATTCTAATTCTCTGCATAGCAGAGAAAACTATCATTTCTGACTTTTCTTGTTTCTCTATTCAGGTCCCCCACAACAAGAATATAAGGGTCTTGTCTCTTGTTCACTGGTGTGTCCCCAATAATTAAAACAATGCTCAACCCATGGTTAGCAATAAATATTTATTGATGAATGAATGAAGAAAGGAAGGAAGGTACTATGGCTTAGATGTTTGTGCCCACCTAAAATTCATATGTTGAAATCCTAACCCCCAAAGCTGACAGTATTAGTAGGTGGTGCCTTTAGGAGGTGATTAGGTCATGAGGGTGGAGCTCTCAAGAATGGGATTAGTGTTCTTATAAAAGAAACCATAAAGAACTCTCTAGTTCCTCTATGTGAGGATACAAGAGGTCTGTGACCCAGACAAGGCCCCTCACCCAACCATGCTGGCACCCTGGTCTTGGACTTCCAGCCTCCAGGACTATGAGCAACAAATTTCTGCCACCCAGTCTGTGGAATTTTGTTATAGCAGCCTGAACTAAGACAGAAGGGTATATAATCATTCCTGTAACAGTTGCCTTACAGGGTTCCTCAAACTAAGATCTTCCTACTTGTGAAGATATAGTCCATATCCAACAATCTTGAGAGTGATCCAACATCTTTTGATCCTACTCAGCAGTCTTTTTTCTTTTGATATAATATATATGTGTGTATGTTTCTTGACTCTTCAAAATTTTCCCAGTATTTATGAGAAACAACTTATTCTCCACCTTTTGTAAATTTGAACATTTTTCTCCTTCTTAATTTCATGTGTGACCACCAAATAATTCATTTCCAGTTAGAAGCAAATCTATGAAAAATCACAACACAACAAGCAAAGTGCAGCTGATGGCTCTGTATACGTAAAGCAAAGATAGTTTAGGGGTTCTAAGGAATACACACAGGACTACTAACCAGCTATTTGGCAGCAATTAGTTTTTATTTTTCTCAACTTAACTGAATTGTTCACTTTTGACAAATTATGTTAACATCATTGAACCAACTAACTGAAATCTAGTATCAATTTGTGCTTCTTTCAGCCCGTGAAGGAAGGATGAGGAGGGAGGCAAAGACGAGAACTTCAAAGGAGTGGGGAGATACATGAATTCTCCAGAAGTCCCTACTGATTTTCTCCAAGTTGACTTGAGTAACTCCAAGAAAAGTATCAGGTCTCCATTGAGTTTCTTTGGAAGCAGGTTTAAGGAAGATCCAAAATAATAATTATGTTTTAAGAGCTATTAAAAATCATATATATGTACATATATATATGTATATGTATATGAATACACACACACACACACACACACACACACACACACACATATATATACACATATATATATGGCCCTGGCTAAGCCTATTGCATTCAAACCACATGTTGAGTTGGTAGAGTACAAAATAGTCCATGGAATCATGTAGAGGTAGCACAACAAAAATTCCCATCTAATATAAGTTGGTAGAGCCACTAGGAAAAACAGTATGGAGGCTCCTCAGAAAACTAAAAATAGAATTACCATATGATCCAACAATCCCACTCCTGGGCATATATCCAGACAAAACTCCAATCCAGAAAGATACATGCACCCCTATGTTCATAGCAGCACTACTCACAATAGCCAAGACATGGAAACAACATAAATGTCCATCGACAGATGAACGGATAAAGAAGATGTGGTACATATATACAATGGAATACTACTCAGCCATAAAAAAGAATGAAATAATGCCATTTGTAGCAACATGGATGCAACTAGAGATTATCAAACTAAATGAAGTAAATCAGAAAGAGAAAGACAAATACCAGGACTCCCTGGCGGTCCAGTGGTTCCACTGCAGGGGCACAGGTTGGATCCCTGGTTGCGGAACTAAGATTACACATGCCGTGTGGCACGGCAAAAAAAAAAAAGAAAGACAAATACCATATGATATCACTTATATGTGGAATCTAAAATATGACACAAAGGAACCTATCTATGAAACAGAAACAGAAATAGAGAACAGACTTGTGGTTGTCAAGGGGGAGGGGGTTGTGGGAGGGATGGAGTGGGAGATTGGGGTTAGCAGATGTAAGCTGTTATATATATATATGGAATGGATAAACAACAAGGTCCTAATGTTCTACTGTATAGCACAGAGAACTATATTCAGTATCCTATGATAAACCATAATGGAAAAGAGTATAAAAAAAAGAATGTATATATATGTATAACGGAGTCACTTTGCTGTACAGCTGAAATTAATACAACATTGTAAATCAACTATACTTCAATTAAAAAACTGTTTTTAAAAGAAAGAAAGAAAGGAAGGAAGAAAGAAAAGGGAAAAAAAAATCCCATCTATGATAACAGTGTGAAATCTTGAGTGCCAATGTGACTCCTCCAGTCATACACAGAAAGTTCATGGTTGGGACTTTCTGACCTGGAAGACTCCTCATTCTGCTTGGGTTTCCTAAAACCACACATTTGGGGAACTAGGAAAACAGTGGGGAGCTAGGTTAACTCATCTTTTTGAACTTGTGAAGATTCTTTATTTTGCCTATTTGAAAAAAAAAATTCAGTAGTAAATCAAAATGAAATTGATGTTAAATCAAATCCAAATCATCATTCCTATCAGTCTTCTAACTGAGACCAACCTGTGGACCCCCTACCTGCACAGCTAACTAAATGGAAAAAAACACATGGACTACTACAAAAGGTGGTGGTGTAGGCGAATTGTAGAAATGCAACTAACACCTGAAGTCCTGTTCTCACATGTTTCTAAAGTGTGTTTGTGAAGTCAGGTGAAGTGATTTAATGAGTTGGGTAGAGAGATGTCATCTGAGTGTTGGTCAGGGCTAGCATTTCCTTGGATTTGCTCAGTCCAGTGTTTTTCTAAGTATGTCCCTCCAAGACCTAAGTGGTCCCTCAGAGGCCACCTCAGTAGATGGGGAGAAGCAAGCAATTGAGGCCCTACATTATTCACCCTTGCATCAGCTGATGCAGCTTCACGTTTACCTGTTTTACATAATGGGGCTCTGAGTGAGATTTGTTTCCAAAAAAAAGTAAAGTATCACTCTGGGGCCCAAAAGCAAAAGTATAATTGAAAATATTTTAGAGGAGGGGACAACTGAAATAGGTATGGTCAAAAGTTAAGAAAACCAGTAAGAAATGGTGAGGCACACCTAGGTTAGCAGCAGCAGGAGTTACCATATATCTAGTTGGACCAGTGCCCGAAGGGGCAAGAAGAGAGAACAGTTAACCAGAATCCAGAGAGATCTATGAGAGAAGCTGCAGGACAGAAGCTGTGACCTTCAGTAGGGAGTATTTACAAAACACTTAGATGTGAAAGAGAGGATACCAAGGGACTATATGTCCCGTCTTCATTCTCTTCCCAACTTCTGGATTTCCTGCTTGTGCTTTCCACTGGCCCAACTCAATGAGGAGCCAAAAGGCAAGGGAGCTTGTGGATGTACTAAGTCCCCTACATACGAACCTTCAAGTTGCAAACTTTCAAAGATGCAAACGTGCGTTCACATGTCCAATTACATGTTAGTTCATGTGTCTGGAGTACATTGTCACATGCGTGCATCCTCTACAAGTGGTTGTGCTTTTGTGTACTTTACTGTACAGTACTGTATAGAGTACAGTAGCACAGTATCTTTATTTCAAGCCCAGGATGTCCAGAAGCAAGCGTAAAAGCAGCAGTGATGTAACTGCTGTGTAAGAAGCGCCAGCTGTTGTACTGTACGACTGTACTTTTCAAGGCACTGTACTGTAAGATTAAAAATGTTTTATTTTTTGTGCTTGTTTGGTTTTTATGTATTATTTGTGTGAAAAGTATTATAAACCTATTACAGTACATTACTATATAGCTGATTTTGTTAGCTGGGTACCTAGGCTAACTTTGCTGGTCTTATGAACAAGCTGGACTTACAAATGCGCTCTTGGAATGAAACTCGTTTGTATACAGGGGACTTACTGTAGTGAGTGGATCAGTTTCAGCCTCAAGAGGTAGAGCAGTTAAGACCTTGTGTTAAATAGGAGTCAAGCTATCCTCCCTTTGGAGAAATGTTGGAAAATAAACTAGATTCTGTATGTTCATATATACTAGATCTAAGCTATGAAGAGCAAAGAGCCTGCCCGATGCTAGACATGTCATATCTGCTGTCTATAGCTCTATGTTAAATATCATAGGTGAGTTTGCTGAGGATCAGAAGTTTGGAATTTATCCATGCCTACAAAGCTGTGATTCCTTCCATGCACTCCACTGAAGGGAAATACAAAAATAATGGTCAGGTTTTTAAAACTCTTTCCTACTACAAAGTTCTGGAAATGGATAGTGGAGAATAGTTCCACAACAATGTGAATCTACTTAATGCTACTGAAGGATACACTTAAAAGTGATTAAAATGATAAATTTTATGTTATGTATATTTTATCACAATTTTTTTAAAAAAGGAGATAGAGATTGAACACAGAGGAGGAAGTGGAAGGCGTGACAATAGAAGCAAGAAGTTGGAATGATGCAGGGAAGAGGTCCTGAGCCAAGGAATGCAGGCAGCCTCCAGGAGCTAGAAACGTTCTCCCCTTGAGTCTCCAGAAGGAACCAGCCATTGAAGATACGTTGACTTAAGCTCAGTGAAACTGATTGCAGCCTTCTGACCTCCAGAACTGTAAGGTGACAAATTTGTGTTTTTTGTTTGTTTGTTTTTCTGTTTGTTTAGGATGCAACATGTGGCATGGGGACCTTAGTTCCCCGACCAGGGATCGAACACATGCCCCCTGCAGTGGAAGCTCCGAGTCCTAACCACTGGACTGCCAGGGAATTCCCAAATTTGTGTTGCTTTTTTTTAAGAAATTTTTTTTCAATGAGCAATATAGCATTGAATTCAGAGTTTATTGATTGTGACACAGTGTGTAGTCAATATCTGTAAATGAGTTTTGAAAGATAGGAAGGAAGGAAGGGAGGAAGGGATGGAAGGAGGGAGGGAGAAAGGAAAATGTAAATTTCAGACCAGTCGTTGGTAGTAAACTTACTGACTAAACCTTCCAAAACACGTAAATGTAGCCTCTTTTTCCCCTGACGATTTTAAAACATATCTGCAAATTCTTTGACACTCCTCCCACCAAAAGGCAGAGTTTAATTTGCCTTCCTTTGAAGGTAGGCTGGACTTAGCGATTTGCTTCAAATGAATAGTCACTGTGTGACTTCTGAGGCTAGCACAAAGCTATTTAACAAATACAAGTGGAATGCTTTATTATGTGATTGTTAGCTCAGTATGCCTTCCAAGAAGTTGCCTACTTTGGAAAATCATGTCATGAACTTAAACTTTAAGCTCCCAGTCATGTACTAGAACTACTCAACTTTGAAAGGACATTGCCAGAATGTATACAGAAGAGTGACTGGTATTATTAGTTGCTGATCTTAGTAATTTGGCTAAACAAGGTGGATTGCACCAAGGTTTACAGCTATAGGACCATTATTATCCACCTCCCATACACTCTCATTGGGTTACCAGACACTCTTAGGGTTTCTATTACATGTTATTTATTTGCTGTTGATTCTAAAATCTGCAGTCTGGCTCTCTCGTCTACATGTGAAACCCAAATATTTAACAGCCTACTGAACAAACCCATTTCGATATCCCCCAGAATCCTCAAGCACAATTCAAAATGTCTGAACTCTAAAGTGACTCATCATGGGCCTCTTCTGCCCTTCACTCACTTCCCTATGACCTCTTGGGTTCCTATACCACTGCTGGCACCACCACGCCCAAGCTAGAAATCTGCCATCTTTGTCCATTCTCTTTTTATTTCTGCCCATATTTAATTAATCACCCAGACCTGTAAATTCCGTCTCACATTGCCCCAATTTTCAAGTCACTCCTTTCTGACCTAGAAGTAACTCATCTCTGATCTTGGTCTTGCATCCATCTTATTCATTTTCTACCCTGCAGCCAGAGTGATCTTACTAAAGCACAAACCCTATCTTCATTACACCCCTGCTTAAAATTCCTCACTCATCCCCATCACTTTGGGGACAAAAACCCAAACTCCTTACTGTGATTTGCAAGACCTTCCATGCTTTTGCTCCGGCTACCCCTCCCCGCTTATCACTTGACATTATTTTCTTTGCACTGTATGCTTCAGGCATGCTGAACTACTGCAGTTTTCTGGCTCATCACAGTCTCTCCCTGACTTCTAGGCCATGACATATACTATTCCACTTGCCTGGAATGTTCCCTCTGTTCACCCTCCTTTTGTCTGTCCAGTTCCTACTCACCCCAAAATCTCACCCCACCCCAAACTAAGCTACATGGCCTATGTGTACCTCCATTTTGTACTCAACCCTATTAAGGGTGAGAAGGGAACATCACAGACTCAAAACACTCTAGGCTACATGAAAAGCCTGTCCCTGAGGTCCATCATTCAACTACCTCCTCTTGTTCTGAATACAGACCCCTCAAATTTTCAATTATAATTGGCTTCCCAGGTAGTTTTGTCTTTAAAGAGTAAATGCACTTATCCTGTTGAGGCAAGCAGAACAGTCCACACGACTGTTTTATTGCCCATTGTAAATTAATAAAATGACATTTCAGTCTCTGTAAGCTTGAATAAAATGAGTTTGCCAAGAGAAGATTTTACTTTCAATGTGCTGACAAAAATTCAAGTTTTGAGCCTGCAAAGCAAAGATTCAGAGCTTGTACCACAGTGAATTTACCAATGTAAATAAACTTCCTGAGGTCTCTTGACAGCTAGCCAGCTGGCCTCCCTAGGCAGCATAATTAGAATGATGAGTGGTATAGAATTTAGACCCACTGCACTTCCATCTCCCCTTATGACTTGACAGAAACTCGGTGACAGAAGATTCCAGAGGCCATCTAATTCAAACAGTATGTTGCTTAAGCCCATAGACTGCTTAGAATAGTCTGAAAATCTAAAGCAGAATATTATGGTCAGGGCTCAAATGAATGGTCCATCGTAAAATACTAATGTGAAAATGTCTTGCCACCACAGGTAGCATGAGTGAGGAATGGGAGATGATAAAGTACTTTACTTAATATAATTATTATTTATAGTTAAATTATTATTGTGTAAAAAATATTCTAGGTGGAAGAGACTCTCTTTCTCTCTCCTCTCTCTCCCTCTCTCTCTCCTCTATATCTATCTGTATTAAGAAAAATGTTTTCTTTGCTAAGGGAGGAAAAAATCTACCTAATAACTCAGGGCAATCATCTCATTCATGTTATCACTTGTAAATGATATTACAATAGTGTACTTGATGTCAGCATTGCAAGATTACATAAAAAATAACACATGGTACACTTTTTAAAAGTGTTTTAGGAACCATGCTTGTTACAGGTTAGTTCGCTAAAAATGGGATCCAAAAATATATTTTACTTGACAGATTTTGGTTAATATATAAAATGGATACTTAGTTGACAAACAAGCAAACAAATTAATCTGGGAAGAAAATTAAAGAACAATCTTTGGAAAATACAGTCTCCTTCTTCTCCCTTTTACCTTGTAGGGAAAGAAAATCTTTTCCTCTACCCTCTTAGCTCAAGTACCTGGGGAGATACAAATTAAACTAACAAAAGACAGATTAACAGGAGAAAAGGCATACAAGTTTTATTGATATTTACATGTGCATGATAACTTCACAAAAAAAAAGAAGTGAAAAATCCAAAGAAGTGGTTAGACTCAGGGGCTTATATATCATTTTAACAAATGGTGATATACTGTAGAGAAGTAACTAGACGAAGGAAAGGGAGTTTGGGCTTCTAGGGCAGATAAATTGTGGGAAAGTGACAAGAAAATATATGGGTAGAAGGAATGGAGGATAAGTGTTATTTTAGTAAGTTTTGTTTATGCAGACTCACCTCAGTGCCAGTTCTCCATCTCCAGTGTTATAAATTAATGGCAATACCTTAGCAGCCTACATAAGCAAACCAAAACCTAAGCCTGAAATGCCTCAAGGTTAAGAAATCAAAACCTAAGGACAACCTGTCACAAACAGCCCACTAGGCTTTCTCAATTAATGCAACTGCTTAAGCTATAGCTAATCAAATAATTTCCTTGCTTTGCTTCTGCCTCTTCTCTATAGAAAGTCTTTCCCCTGGCTCCTGTTTGTGGAGTGTTTCTAACTACTTCCAGTAGGGTATTGCCCAATTCAAATCAATTTTTGCTCAAATAAACCTTATCATTTTTAATATACCTCAGTTTATCTTTGAACAAGCGATAAGGATAGCTCTCTTCTTCTTCGTACAGCAGAGGGGATAAATGTATACCCTGCTTTTGGGCAGAAAGGAAGAGGGTAGGCAACTCTGTTTAAAAAAAAAAAGAAGACAATTCAGGTGATACAACAAATTTTAATACTTCATGACATTCATAGTCTCCTTTTGGAGAACTGTAAAATGAGGTAGAAAGCAAGACATTTTTATAGGATAAAGAATAAAGAACAAGGAAGAGACAAATGAAAAATATCTGATAGGCTAGGGACATATAGTCAAACTTGTTTGGGTGAGAAGACCTGGAGTTGGCTTGGCATTTGAGGTTCGGCTGAATAAATATTCAACTGGCCCTCTGTATTCATGGGTTCCACATCTGCAGACTCAACCAACCATGGATTGAAAATATTTGAAAAAAGAAACTCCAGAAGGTTCCAAAAGGCAAAACTTAAATTTGCCACACTACCATATTCTTCTATGAGACCAACATCACCCTGACAACAAAACCAGACAAAGATATCACAAAAAGAGAAAATTGCAGGCCAATATCACTGATATGAACATAGATGCAAAAATCCTCAATAAAATATTAACAAACCGAATTCAACAATACATTGAAAGGATCATACACCATGATCAAGTGGGATTTAGCCCGGAGATGCAAGGATGGTTCAATAACCACAAATCGATCGATGTGATACACCATATTAACAAACTGAATGACTAATTACAAGAGAATCTTATAATGGAGAAGGCACCAACTTAAATGTGCATAAGAAATTTTACCCTTCATTACCAGTCTTTTCCTGGCAACCTCCTATAATTGGCCTCCTCCCACCAACAGAGACACAGACACAGATTCACAGAGCTTTCTTTTGTCTTTAGCTGAAGATGATCTTTCAGCTGGTAGCATAGGCCACCTAGGGTGTTATTCATTTTTCCCTGGGTATCTCCCATGTGTACATGAGGTATACATGTTAATACAATTCTATTTGTTTTTCTCTTGCTAATCTGCCTTTTATTACAGAGTGTCCCAGCCCATAACTCAGAAGGGTAGAGGCAAAATTATTTTTCCTCCCCTACAGTTCACTCAAGAAACTACTACATATGTCACAATTGAATTGGAAGACCTTAGGATGAAATTTAAAGCTAATAATAAATAATTTAGTCTTATGATGAAAAATAAGTGACAAAAATCATCTTTAAATCATTTTATATACTGAAGAAAAATTCTGAGATAGCATATGTTAAAAAGAAAAACTATAAGCCCAAAATGGTGTCACTTGTGCTAAAGCTAAATACTAAACCTAGATTTAATACCAACCTGCAGTTTTAATCTTCCCCAGGAATGTAATCTTTCTTTCTTTCTTTTTTTTTTAGGTAACTCTGGTTTAAACATTACACAGTTGAAACTTGAACATGGGTTTGAACTGTGAGGGTCCATTTATATGCAGATTTTTTTTCTATAAATATACGGTCAACCCTCCCTATTCTCAGGCTTCGCATCTGCAGATTCCACCAACCACGAACCAAAATTTCCATCCACTGTTGGTTGAATCTGAGGATGCAAAACCCACAGTTAACGGAGGGCCAGCTGTATTCATTGTACTATGCCATTTTGTATAAGGAACTCGAGCATGTGTGTATCCATGGGGGCTCCTAGAACCAATCCCCCATGGATACAGAGGGATGACTATATAAATTTCATGTGTACAACATTATAATTCAACTTCCATATACACTACAGCATTCTTAGAACCCAAAATCTAGTATTATCTGCCCATACAATTGACCTTCTTTACCCATTCCTCACCCAACCCCACTTCCCCTCTAGTAACTACCAATCTATTCTCTGTATCTGTTTGTTTTCATTTTGTTTTGTTTTGCTTGTTTGTTTTTATATTTTACATATGAGTGAAATCACATGGTATTTGTCTTTCTCCATCTGACTTACTTCACCTTAATGCCTTCAAGGTCCATCCATGCTGTTGCAAATGGCAAGATTTCATCTTTTTTTAGTAGCTGAATAATATTCCATTGTATATATATATATATATATATATATATATATATATATATATATATATATATATAAATAAAACTTCTTCTTTATCCATTCATCCACTGATGGGCACTTAGGTTGCTTCCATATTTTGGCTATTATAAATAATACTGAAATGTATCTTTTCTAATTAGTGTTTTCATATTCTTTTGATACATACCCAGAAATGGAATTGCTAGATCATGTGGTAGTTCTACCAACTAAAGAATGTCGCTTGCCATTCAGTTCTACAAGCATTGAATCATTAGCCACTGCAGCAGCTTACCTTTAACACACCCTGAAAGGAGTTCAGGATGGAGATCAGGAATGAGGAACTCTGTGCTCTGGGAAAACTGGCAGAACAGGCCTTCAAATAGATATTTTCAGGAGAAAATAAACCTGGACTTTTTATAAACCTGGATTCTTTCATCTTCCCATACTTAGAAAAGCACTACAACCATAAACTAAGATGTTTGTTCCTCCTGACTATTGGCAACCTCCTACCAAGATATATGCTTGGTGGCATGTACCCCCTTTGCCAAAATAACATATATACTGACCTCCCCCCTCACCTCTTTGGAACAGTTTCTCAGTGCTATCTGAGAGTCTGTCTCTGGGGTTATAGTCCTCAGTAAGACACTGAATAAACTTGACCCACAGCTTTTACATTGTGCATTTTTTAAGTCAACAGTTCTCAATTTTTTGAGAGAAGTCCATAGTGGCTGCACCAACTTATATTCCCACCAACAATGCAGGAGTATTCCCTTTTCTCCACATTCTCACCAACACTTGCTATTTCTTGTCTTTTTGATAATAGCCATTTTAACAGACATGAGGTGATAGCTAATTGTGGTATTGATTTGCATTTCCCCAATAATTAGTGATGCTGAACATCTTTTCATGTGCTTGATGACCATCTGTGTGTCTTCCTTGGAAAAGATCCTCTGTCTATTTTTAAATTGGGTTGTTTGTTTTTCCTTGTTGTTGTGTTGTTGTTGAACCCATGTTCATGTGCCCCATGCACAGTGAAGCCAAACAAACCAAAACATCAGGGTTAGGAGCAAAGAAAGGTTTATCGAAGGGCCAAGCAAGGAGAGTGGGCAGCTTATGCTCAAAAGACCCAAACTCCCCAATGGCTTTCAGGGAAGAGTTTTTAAAGGCAACATTTGGGGTGAGGGCTACAGGGGCATGACTTTCTTCTAATCAGTGGTGATATAACAGGGTGGTGTTCCAGGAACCTCAATCATCAACCTTCTGGCTCCAACCAGTCTGGGGTCTCAGCATGTAGTTACCATTTTCCACCTGGGTGGGGTCTTAGTTCCTGCAGAACAACTCAAAGGTATGTATCAAGGAGGAAGTAGGACTGTTTTATCACCGAAATATTCTTTCTTGACTGATTTTCCTTTATTTCTGCACTGATTTTCCTTTGTTTCTGCATTCCCTCACTTCCCTAACTAGTAATTGGTTGAATCTGCTCTTTAGAACTCAGGGAAGGCCTAGGAGACCAAAGCCTTTTGCTATAAGCAAGAAATGGGGGTCCCAGAAAGGTTTTTGTACCAAGGAGAGCCTCACAGAATCCTGCTCATGTCAAAAAGTGTACTGCCTGCTTTTTTCTGGGAATTTTATGGTTTCAGGTCTTACATTCAAGTCTTTAATCCATTTTGAGTTAATTTTTGTATATGGTAGAAGATAGGGGTCTAGTTTCAATCTTTTGCATGTGGCTGTGCAATTTTCCCAACATGATTTACTGAAGAGACTTTCCTTTCTCCATGGTATGTTCTTGGCTCCTTTGTCATAAATTAGTTGCCCATATATGTGTGGGTTTATTTCTGGGCTCTAGATCTCAGAAATGTAATCTTAGTCAACCAGTTTGGAATTTCCTGGTCATCACCAGTGAGGTAACCTGTCATGTGGGCCCTCTAGCCCCCAGAGGAAGAAGAGACAATATGCATGATAAAACTGTTACCATTCTCCTCCCCCTAAAAAGATCTCCTGGCCCAAAATAACTCTTTTCTTCTGCTAATGACTTCCTTGCCCCACCTACCTTTTTATAAAAGCTTACCATTTTGTACCACTCCTCAGAGTGCCCTTCTAGTTGCTAGAATGGGCTGCTTCCTGAGTAACTGAATCGTTGAACAGAGCCAATTAGAATCTTCAAATTTACTTCGTTGAATTTCATTTTTTTGTTTGTTTGTTTTTAACACATACAACCAATTTAGTGGAGTAATTTACAGTTGAAAACTTAAAGGTATTTCTAGGTAGATCAGTATCTCTGTCCCTCAATTTTGATAATCTTGGTGAATTTAAAATACTGTGAGGTAGTATAGAATAAAGGAATCCGTTGTACCATCTGCTCTGACTTTGAAAGTTGAAGACATTTGGAAAGACCAACTCATTTTTTAAGCCTGCATAGTGTTTGCTGACCCTGATTAGAAAGTTGGCTTGAATAATCGTGCCAACAGTTTAAAAGGAACTATATCTGTTTTTGTTTTGTTTCCTTTTATTGTATTTAATTTTTTTGGCTTGGTTGTTTCTTTTATTTGGAAAATTAATAACTGCTAAAGTTTGGAAGAAGTGGATTTACTCGTAAACCCTCTAAAGAAATGTCTGCAAGGTATTTTCTTTGTATTGTCAATTGCTTACTCAAGCAACAGTCAGTTTAGAAGTTTCTCTTTCATGCAAATGAAGTACTAGTTGTTGAGACACAGCTTTGACTAGAAAACCAAACTTACTTGTGGTTGTAAAATGTTCCATAAAATAGAAATAAGATACAGTACTATGTTGGTGGATAAGAATTAATCCCTTTTTATTTGAAAGAAGCTCTCCAGTAAGTAAAACTTTTCAACATTGAATAATGTTGTTCTATTAAATACTGCAAACATTGTATGTTGTTTTTATTTATTTAATTTTATTTATTTATTTTTTAAAATTATTTTTATTTATATATTTACTTGGCTGCATCGGGTCTTCTTTGCTGTGCACAGGCTATCTCTAGTTGTGGTGAGCAGGGGCTACTCCTTGTTTTGGTGCACGGGCTTCTCATTGCGGTGGCTTCTCTTGTTGCAGAGCACTAGCTTCAGTAGCTGCTGCACGTGGGCTCAGTAGTTGTGGCTTGCAGGCTCTAGAGTGCAGGCTCAGTAGGTGTGGTGCTCGGGCTTAGTTGCTCTGCGACATGTGGGATCTTCCCGGGCCAGGGCTCAAACCCGTGTCCCCTGCATTGGCAGGTGGATTCTTAACCACTGCACTACCAGGAAGGAGCTGTGTGTTGTTTTTAAAGTCATTTACATAACGATATGAAGTTGCAGTGGTTACTTACTTGCTCTACATTACCTTGTATATTGTAAATTTTTCATTCCAAGAACAAAATAAACAGAAAGCTGGTAGCTAAAATGTATCAAGCACTTACCAGCAGTTTTCTGAACTTACTTATATTATTTCATTTATTCCTCACAATAATCTGATAAGATAAAAGGTACTGAGGCTTAGATTAAACAAAAAAAAGAACATATTGCCCCAGCACAAGAAGTGGTTGAGCCAGGATTTGAAGCCAGGTAGTCTGATTCCAAAGCCTATTCTCTTAATGATTTCAAATACTTGAATACCTAGTAGACCAGTAAAATAGGCAATATCATTCTAGGAGTTTAATTGTTTTATTTATCTATTGTGAAATTAATTAAATAAGGAGCCCATTAGACTGAGGTGGTTCTAATATCTTAGTAGCCTATCTAAGCAAACCAACACCTAAGCCTGAAATGCCTTAAGGTTAAGAAATCAAAATCTAAGGACGACCTATCACAAACATCCAACTAGGCTTTTCAAAATAATGCAAACACTTAAGCTATGGCTAATCAAATAATTTCTTTGCTTGGCTTCTGCTTCTTCCCTATAAAAGCTCCTATTGGTAGAGTGCTCCTAACCACTTCTAGTTTGGTATTGCCCGATTAAAATAGATTTTTGCTCAAATAAACTCTTAAAAATGTTAATAGGTCTCAGTTTACCTTGTAACACTATATATTTTAAAAACATTCTCATAAACTTTTATCTCCTATAACTGTATGGTCTTCATAATTTTCATTTCTAATGACTAGTATTCAATCAACATTAGAATGTTAAAAATCAACCCACAATGTTTTTTAAAAAAAAATTTCTATTGTGTTATATATTTATATCTTTTTTTTGTTTGTTCATTAAAGATGTTTAGCATATCAGAATTACATAAATCACATTCTATATGTTAATATGTCATTTTCAAAAAGTTAAAAACTATGATTCTCATTGTTGTTTACCTCATTAATGAGAGAACTAGCAGAATAATAAACCTGGTTCAAATGGGGCATAAGAAGACAAAGGTATTTATAGTCACTGAAAGGGAAAATAATGCTGGAATAAGATTACTAAATTACATAAAAATTGGTTAATGCCCCATAGGGCAATAAAACTAATATTTGGGTTACAACCCAATGTCTTCTACTGGACACAAATCATTTGCATCCCTATGAGACAAAGCTATTTGCATTGCTGAAACACATTTATTTGCATCAATCACTGTCTGGTTTTCTACAATTTAACATCTACTACTACAGAATCATTTTTACCATTTATCACTATCATATTATGTATTTTACATGTTTATCTTGTTTATTGTTTCCTCCCACCATTAGAATATAAAGGCAGAACTTTTCTCGTCTTTTGTGCATTGCGGTATCCCCAATACCTAAAATAGTGCCTGTTCCAGAGTAGGCACTCATCATATGTGTCGAATGAATAAATGAGTAAAAACAAAAAATGATATGGTTGACTTTAACTTTAAAAACATAGGCCATCCAAGGGGGGAAAGTGGCGGGGAAGGGGTGGCGGTGTGATGAATTGGGAGATTGGGATTGACATATATACACTAATACGTATAAAATGGATAACTAATAAGAACCTGCTATATAAAAAAATAAATAAAATTCTAAAATTTAAAAAAAATTAAAAAATAAAAACATAAGCCATATTAAGAGGAAAAAATGTAAAGTAACCAAGTCCAAAGTAAATTAAGAAGTAAACTAAATCCTAAAGGAGAGCCAAACTCTCATATTGATGCCTGAATAGAGGAAATTTCCAGCCTAACTTTATGCAGAGAGATTAATAGAAATGACATATGATGAGATGGAAAAACAAGCAGCACCTGTAGAAAATCTGTTATCCTCTCATTCTCAAGGTGAAAGTAGAGAAGAAACAACTGTGTGCTCTCTGAAGAGAGCTGGGGTGAGGGGGTGTGGGGTAAGGGGGAGGAACCAGATCCAGATTGTAAAACTCAACGAAATAAATTCCACCTCAAGAAGCCACTTGTTACTGAAAAAACGAAATATGCTACTCTGGCATAAAGATTATTTTGAGCTGAAGGCAATTAAGAAACAGCAGGCATGGGGGAAAAAAAAAAAACTCTCTGCCGTCCCCCGATCTGGCCAAAAGCAAAACATACATTTCCATTTGTAAAAGTGTCTCCCTCTCCTGTACCAGGAAGAGAAACCTATCATTCCCCATCTTAATCACTGGAGATAGCTCCGGACTTTTACAAGCCCAGAGATGGTACCGAGAGCCATCTAAATGACAGACCTTACAAGTACCCTTATCTTCCATCTTCCCAGAAACTCAAACCCCTTTTCCTTTGTCTTGCACTTCACAAATGTAGTATTGCTCTTTGTTGAAATGGTATATAAGACTTTGGGTTTGATGGCTTCTTTAGGGTTTTCACTTCATTTCTGTAAGGCCTCTGATAGGCACATTTAATAAATCTTCTTCTGTTAATCTGTCTTTTGCCAGTTCAATTTGCATGGCCCCAGCCACTGAACCTAAGAAGAGAGAGGGAAAAGACTTTTCCTCCCACACGTTTTCCAGCCACTTGACCTCCCTTGTCAGCATCTACTCTGCAAATATGGTCATATTTTTGACATGATATCTTTAAGGCTATCACCTAAATAGTCTTTAATCACTTTAACAGTAATATATTAACTCAATTCCGTTCAAACCATTTGATAATTAGGTGAAAAGAAGGACTTTATTGAGATAAATCCAAGTTGACGATCCTTTTAATGTGCGAACATTTTGCTGTCTCAATCAGAGACTTATTTCACATCACACTAGAGAAAATTCGGCTTTTAAATTGTTCCTTGCATCCTCAAAAATACCATACATATAGGGTATTTTATTTGGTCTTTAACATAGAAGCTTGTTATTGTAGATTCAAATCTCTAGTCTAGAGGCATCTGCTAAAGTAAGGTAGTAATGCAAATAACTTTTTTAATGTTAATATTTTTATATGACCTTATTTTTAACTGTTATAAGACATTTCTGAACTATATAGCAGGAACTGGAGAACTTCCTCTATACAGGACCAGAGAGTATATATTTTAGGCTTTGCAGGTCATATGGTCTCTGTTGACTTCCTAGGGAGGCTGAGCATTTTTCCATGTTTTATTTGACATTTAAGTTTCTTCTTCTGTGAAACTCCTATTTTTATCTTTTGTCCATTTGCATATTCTAGATATTAGTATTTTGTCTGTCATTTGTGTTATAAATATCTTCTTCCAGATTGTGGCTTGTCCTTTCACTGTCTTTGTTTTAATTTGTTAATAAATGGACTTCTTAATCTTAATGAACTTAAATGTATCAATATTTCCCTTTATGTGTTGTTTGAGAAATCCTTTAATATGCTGATGTCATAAAAATATTATACAGCTTTATAAGTATTTTGTCTTTCACATTTAATTCTTTAGTCTATCTGAAATTGATTTTATAAATGGTGTAAACTAAACATCCTTTTATTTTTCCACATGGATAACCAGTTGTACCTGCTTTCTCCCACTGATATCCATTTCCAGCTCTGTCAGATATCAGGTTTTTCAATAAACATAAATGTAATTTGGGTGGGTGGTTTTCTGTTCTATTTTATTGATCTGTCTATCTATCTCTTGCCAGTTTCATATTATCTTATCTTATTGTAGCTTTGTTCTTTTTTAGTCTAACTTTGCTAGTCTTGGCCCTTTGCTTTTCATATAGATTTTAGAAACATTTTGACAAATTCCACATACAAAATTCTGTTGAGATTTTAATTGAAATTGATTAGAAACAATTTCATCAATTTTGGAAGAATTAAATATTCAATTATAGAGTCCTCTAATTCATAAATATGTTTTGTCTCTCCATTTATTTAGATCTTCTTTAATACCATTCAGTAAAGTCTTACACTTTATTACAAAAGGGTCTTACATATTTTTATTAAAATTATTCCTAGATATACTTTTGTTGCATTTTCTAACTGTAGATGCTGTATCAAAATATAATTAACCTTTTATATTTTGAACTTAAATCTTATGATCCTGTTACACTCTATTTCCAAAAGTAAGTCAAGATATACATTTGTGTTTTCTTTGTAGGCTATTATATCCTTTGTGAATAATGACAGTTTTTAAAATGTATTTCCAGTCATTATCTCTTTATCTTGTGGATCGCTTTGGATAAGACTTTCCTTGCAACGTCATATAGAAACAGTGATAAGAAGCATCCTGGTATTGTTCTTGGTTTTAAAAGTATGACTTTAATACTTCATTAAAATATGTTTGCTCTAGGTCTTTTTTTAAAATTATCAGGTTAAGGTTGCTTTTTAAACCACAAATTGCTGCTGAACCTTATTGAATTTTTAATCTATTGAGATGATCATATTGCCATTAATCTCTTGATGTAGTGAATCACAACACACTAAGTGATTTTCTAATGTTAAACCAATTCTGCATCCTTATAATCAACTCAACTTGGCAAGGCTGTATGGTCTTTTTCTATGTCTTATGGTATTCAGTTTGCCAATATTTGTTTTAGGATGTTGACATCTATGTTCAAAACTGAGAGAATCTATAACTTGCATTTCTTACACTGAAATTGTTTGGTTTTAATATCACCATTATACCTGTTAACCTGAAATAAGTAGACTGCTGGATATTTCTCCAGCAAAGACGGGTTTATTCCTGATCAGCAGAGAATTGCAATTTGGGGTCTGCAACCATGGCAAGACAGGTACAAGTCCTGGCACAGCAAGGGGAGGAGAATGCCTTTAAAGAGAGGAAAAGGAAGTTGGGAGGGCTGTAGTAAACAGAGAGTCCATGGCTTTTCATTGGCTGAGTCCTTGCCAGGAAAGCAGTGTCTTTCTTCCTCGCCTTGGGCTTTTCTATCGTGGCAGGGTGTAGGAGCTCCCCCTTCTGGTCTCCTGACTCTACTTATTTGAGGTTTCTGTTTATTAATTTTACATACCCAACTTCTGAAAATGAGTCCAAGAGTGTTTCTTCTCCCCTACCCCCATCTTATATTCCTTGAAAGTGTGTTAAAACTCACCTATAAAATTATCTGGGCCTGGTGGGTTTTCTTTGCATGCATGAGAAGATTTTTAAATACTGATTCAATTTTTTACAATTTTAACAATTTTTCCTAAATTTGTTCATTTGTGTGTTCTGTCCTTTTAATTTCTGTTTATCATTATTTTGCCCTTTTTGCCACTATCTTTGGTTTTATTCTTTTTTATTTATTTATTTATTTATTCATTTTGGCTGCACCGGGTCTTAGTTGCGGCAAGCGGGATCTTTAGCTGCGGCATGTGGACTTCTTAGTTGCAGCATGCATGCAGGATCTAGTTCCCTGACCAGGGATCGAACCCCGGGCCCCCTGCATTGGGAGCACAGAGTCTTAGCCACTGGACCACCAGGGAAGTCCCCTGGTTTTATTCTTTTGTTTTCTCTTGTAATCTCTTAGATTTGAAGCTTAGCTTATTTACTTTCAGGTATACTTTTCTTTCTAATATAAGCATTGAGAACATGCATTTTCCTCTCCAAGAAGTATGTTTTAAAATTTTCAGACATACACTGTTTTAAAAAATCTTTTAAAATGCATTTCTAATTCAATTGCATTGTGTTTAAAGAAAATGGTCTGTGTATGCCAGTTCTTTTAATAACTTATTCAAACTTGCTTTTTGGCCATATACCTGAACAGTTTTCACATAAATGCTTTCGGGGCACCTGACAGGAATGTATGCAATCCAGTTGTCAGGTCTAGGGGTCTATATGTGTCCATTACATGAAGTTTGTTGCATTTTTCAAATCATCTATATTCCTACTAATATATTTTATGATTGGTCAATTAATTATTGATATGATATATCAAAATCTCCCACTCTGCTGGGGGATTTGTTGATTTTTCTTATAATTCTGGCAACTTTTACTTTATGTATTTTAAAGCTGTGCTATGCGGCTTATACAACTTTAGAATTATTAAATTGTGATGAAGTGAATCTTCTATCAATGTTTTTACCTTATTACAGTATTATTTTTTTGTTTTAAAGTCTATTTTAAAGTCTAATATGAATATAGTCATACCACCTTTATTTTGGTTAGTATTTGTTTAGCATACGAGCTTTACATCCTTTGAATTTTAATCTCTTTTTTTAATGGTTTAGGCAGTGGTGTGCTGGCAAATGCTTAACAACCAGCTCTCTGGGAAGGCAAGGTAGAGTCTGATTTGCAGAATTTACTGATTTCTGTTGTCTCAATACTGCCACCTGAGACTGCCAGATAAAATACAGGCCGCCCAGTTAAATCTGAATTGCAGATAAACAATGAATTATTTTTAATATAAGTATGTCCCAAATAGTACATGGAACACACTTACTTTTTTTTTTAAATTTTATTTATTTATTTATTTATTTATGGCTGTGTTGGGTCTTTGTTTCTGTGCAAGGGCTTTCTCTAGTTGTGGCAAGCGGGGGCCACTCTTCATCGCGGTGCGCGGGCCTCTCACTATCGCAGCCTCTCTTGTTGCGGAGCACAGGCTCCAGACGCGCAGGCTCAGTAGTTGTGGCTCACGGGCCTAGTTGCTCCGCGGCATGTGGGATCCTCCCAGACCAGGGCTCGAACCCGTGTCCCCTGCATTGGCAGGCAGATTGTCAGCCACTGCGCCACCAGGGAAGCCCCACACTTACTTTTAAAACATATTTGCCGTCTTGTTGCCAAAATGGTGACCTCTGGCGGAGGTCAAACCAAGGGATATTCCTTGGGGCCTCTGCCACCAGTGTCCTTGCCCCCATAGTGAGCCACAGCCGACCCCCTGCCTCCCCAGGAGACCCTCCAAGACTGGCAGAGATTGTTGACACCTCCTAAAGCACAGAACTATACTTGCAAACCAGACAACACTAGGACATGATGACCAGGCTGATACCATTCACAGATGAGATTCCAGAACAATGTTTCTAGTTAGGAGTCTCCTGGTGTCCGATTGCTAAATACTGGCTTCAAACAAAGCAGTACCCTGCTTGTTTCAGGTGTGTCTCTCTCTTGTAGACAACATACGGCTCTGTATTATAATTGCCTACTTACTTATCTCTATTTCCTTCTGGCTTATCAGCTACACAAAGATAAAGATTTTGTTCACTATTGTATCCACCGTTCCTGGTTTAGTGCCTAATACTTGATGTTTAATTGATTAATGCATATTGCATGCCTGAATGAAGTATACAGCACAGTGGTTAAGAATGAGGGGTTTCTGAGTCATTTAAATCTCAGATATGCCACCCATGTAAATGTAGAAAGGCTAGCTAAGCTACTTAACCTCTCTAAGACTTAGTTTTTTTACTGGTATAATGTGGCGAACAGTAGTACCTCCTTCAATAGTATTTTGTGAGCATTTAGCATTTGCCTGGTACATTTTAAATACCCAGTAACAAATGGTTAATTTTGTTATTTGTGTTGAACAATATTGATACCCCACTTGACACCATGATCTCATAATTCCTTTGAATTTGTCATCACTGAAAGCTGCTTCACTGATGACGAACTAAACTCCCAAATCCCACTCTCTGATAACAACCTTACTCACGGAACTTGCACAGCCAATATTAGGATTGTTCCTTTTAAAAAACTGCCAATTTAGGAGGAAAATACTATCTAGTTGTCATATGTATTTCTCTTCTGATTTAGGAGGTAGAATGTTTTCAGTTTATTGGAAATAGGTGTTTCTTTTGTCACTTTCCTCTTCATGTCTTCTGCCCATTTTCTACTGGTATGTTAATCTCTGTCTTTTGAATCTGTAAGAGCACTTTATATATTAGGAATATCAACCTTTTGTGCAGCATGTATTTTGAAAATAATGTTCCCAAGTTTTCATTCATTGCTTCTCATGGTGCTTTTATTTTATTTTATTTTTTATTTTTTATTGGAGTATAGTTGACTTACAATGTTGTGTTACTTTCTGCTGTATAGCAAAGTGAATCAATTATGCATATACATGTATCCACTCTTTTTTATCATGGTACTTTTCAGAATTTTTCTTATTTCTAGGAAGTAAAAAATATCAGTCTTTCCTATTTAAACATTGTAGAAATATATGATTTAGAATGTGAAAGTCCCACATATTTTTACACTCTGCCCACCCTGTGAAAACCACTGATAACAATTTAGTATATCTTCATAACACATGTATTGATAGTCAGTATGTAACATCAATTGTCTACTCTTTTCCATTCTTAATGCTGCCACCTGGTCTGGGCCACCATTGTCTCTTGCCTTCCTCTCCTTCCTCTCCAAATCACTGTTCTTACCACAGACAAAATGGTCATATTCAAACATAAACTAGATTTTTTCCTAAACATACACTAGCATATAGATCATTAACCAATGAATATATACTATTCAGTCCCTTGCTCTGTTCTCACTTAACTGTATACATTGAGCCTCTCTATGTTCAAATATTGCATGGAACAAACTTTTTTTTTTTTTTTAAGTATTCCTTGTCTATCTGAAATTCGAATGTAATTGAACGTCCTGTATTTTTATTTGCTAAATTGCACAGTCTTACTTCTATTGTTGGTCCAAGGTTCTAGCCTTCTCTCAGCCAGGGGGAAGGGGTTAAGGAGACTTGAGGAGCATGCAACCAATTCTATTAAGGGCAGAACCTGGATGTGTCACATATTACTTCTGCTTATAGCCCATGGCCATAACTTAGTCACAGGGCCACATAGAACTTCTAGGGAGGCTTGGAAATGTACCCTTTTTCTGGGCAGGTATTTGGCCAGCTAAAACCCTATTACCACGGAAGAAGGGAAGAATGAACGTTAGGGAACAACTAGTTCCCTAGATAGGCACTATTGTTAGAGATAACAATCTTTGGATATAGTCTTGGTAGGACTATCATTAGAGGTACCCAATTCCTCTCCCCATTCCAACCAAGGAATGGGCATGTGACCCAAACTGAGCCACTCAGACACTCTCTGAAACTGAAATCTTACGCAAAGTGACATAGAAACTTCAAATGGTTGAAGTTCATTCATCTTGATTGTGGTAACCTGAAAAAACTAAACATATGGCTTCATGCTACTTAGATCTCTAGAGTTTTCTGGCTCTTGAGCTTGCCCTGAGTCTGCCTTCACAGATTCAAATTTTCCTTGGATTCTGTAAGATATCCTTTTTTTTCCCCCTTAAGTTGTTTAGAATTGGTTTGTGCAACTAGCAATTATAGAACTTTAACTGATCAAAGCTCAAGTCTGGATGCATTCCAAGGTGAGGAGATAAAAAATCGGTTTCCCACCCCTGAGGATCTCTGTCTAAGCAAATTTGCACTTCTGCATTACAGTTTTGAGACTTAAGGTAACAAGACAGCAATAGCATCAAAAATAGTGGCTTAAAATGGAAACAGAGAGAGAAGTGAAAATTAAATTTGACTAAGCTAATAGTTGCACTTACTTTGTGCCTACTTGCAGAGATTACTGATTAATAGTTGCAACAACTCTGTGCTTTGTTAATATTTTACACGTATTATCACATTAAACCCTTGTAGCAACAATAATAGGCATTATTATTATTCTCATCTTGCAGATGGGGAAAATGGGGCTTATAAAGTTAAGTGATTTTCCGAAGGTCACATAACTGATAATGGTTGTAGTCAACATTCAAAACTAAGTTTAATTTCAGCACTTGAGCTGTTAACCATTATACCATACCATCCCCAGACCTTAAAAAATAAAAAAGATATTTGCTATCTGAACAGCCTTTTAATTTAACTTCTATTTTTTAACATTTATTATTTATTTATCTGAGGCTGTATCTTATGAGAAAATTTCACACTTACAAAAATAAAAAGAATGGTATAATAAAGCCTCATGGTACCCATCACCTGAGTTCAACAATTATTCCCATTCCACCATCCTTTTTTCATCAGTCCTCTCTCCAAATTCACACTTTATTTTCTTTTAGCCTGGAGTATATTTTATTTAATTTATTTTTCTTTTTTAGAAATTTATGTTTGTTTTATTTTTTATTTTTAAATTTTTATTGGAGTGTAGTTGATTTACAATGTTGTGTTAGTGTCAGGTATATAGCAAAGTGAATCAGTTATACATATACATATATCCACTCTTTTTTTAGATTCTTTTCCCATATAGGCCATTACAGAGTATTGAGTAGAGTTCCCTGTGCTATACAGTAGGTCCTTATTAGTCATCTATTTTATATATAGTAGTGTGTATATGTCAATCCCAATCTCCCAATTTATCCCACCCCCCCTTACCCCCTGATAACCATAGATTTCTTTTCTACATCTGCGACTCTACTTCTGTTTTGTAAATAAGTTCATTTGTACCCTTTTTTTAGATTCCACATATAAGTGATATCATATGATATTTGTCTTTCTCTGTCTGACTTACTTCACTCAGCATGAAAATCTCTAGGTCCATCCATGTTGCTGCAATGGCATTATTTCGTTCTTTTTTATGGCTGAGTAATATTGCATTGTATATACGTATCACATCTTCTTTATCCATTCCTCTGTCAGTGGACATTTAGGTTGGTTCCATGTCCTGGCTATTGTAAATAGTGCTGCAATGAACATTGGGGTACATGTATCTTTTCTAATTATGGTTTTCTCTGGGTATATGCCTAGAAGGAGGATATGATAGCTCTATTTTTAGTTTTTTAAGGAACCTCCATACTGTTCTCCATAGTGGCTGTACCAATTTACATTCCCACCAACAGTGTAGGAGGGTTCCCTCTCTCCAGCATTGGTTGTTTGCAGATTTTGTGGTGATGGCCATTCTGACTGGTGTGAGGTGATACCTCATTGTAGTTTTGATTTGCATTTCTCTAATAATTAATGATGTTGAGCATTTTTTCATGTGCTTTTTGGCCATCTGTATGTCTTCTTTGGAGAAATGTCTATTTGGCTCTTCTGCCCCTTTTTGGATTGGGTTGTTTGTTTTTTTGATAATTTACACTTATTTTTTTATTATTTTATCCTGGAGTATTTTAAAACAAACCTTCACCTATAAATACCTCAGTATATTTCTCTAGTGCATAAGAACCTAAAAGAAAAAAATAACATCATAACATTATCATGCCCCCAAATTAATAACAATTCCTTAATATATTTAATATCCAATCCAAGTTCAATATTTCCTGATTGTCTCAGAAATATCTTTTTACAGTTCAAATAAAAATTCAATATCTGACATATGTCAGATATTCTCAAGTTTCTTTTAACTTATGACTGTTTCCCTTCTCTTTCTTCCTCGATGCCATGTGTTTGTTGAAGAAAAAGGGGGCTTTTGTCCTGTGGAATATCTAACCTTCTGGATTTGGCTAAGGGTACCCTCCTAGTGTCATTAACAGGTTCTTCTTCCATCTCCTGTCTGTCCTGGAAGCTGTTAGTTAGTTCAAGAGATCTGATTAAATTAGGCTCAAAAAAATTTTTTTTTTAAATTTTGGCAAGAACACTCCATAGGTGGTGTAATAGCTGACTTTTTAAATAAATTGTGTAACTGATTTATTAAATGTGCTAAATCAGTGATTATAATCAGTAAACTGCTTTGTCTTCTCCCACCACTGCCTTCAAACAAGCAGATCTCCCTTCGCTGTCCCCGGTGACATTTCAGGCAGATCCTTGACCTTTGGGGCCACTCTCAGATGTGAGAAGAGTCTCACTTTCAGCTACGGAAAATTCCAGTCAAGTGTAAATTAAACTTTAATTTCTCATCCATTCCAAATCTCCCTTCTCCCCCCCTCTCCTATTACAGCTGCCAAGCATGGCCTTTCCTTTCACTCCATTGGGTAGACAGTCTCTACTGGGACCCTCCAGTCCCTGGGAAACATTGTGCATTCTTGCCCAGACAAATGGTGGAAGTGTAACTTGCAACCCTTCGTCCTCACCCAGCCACTAGGGGCAGCTCCAGCCAGACTTTAGTGTGCAGATTTCTCTATATCCCTCAAACTCCAAAGAACCCTTGTCAGATTCTTCCAAAAACTTGCTCATCTTGCACTCCTGTAATAGCACAGGGTAAACGTACACATTCCTCCAGCCAAGCAAGCATCTGGCCAGGGATTGAAAGCCCCACACCCCTTTCTGGCTAGCACTCCAGAGTGCTGAGGGGCTCTCTCGCTGCCTCCCTTCACTTGGTTCCAGTGGGAAAAGCAATGGCCCATTCAGACCAGGGAAGAAATGCCACCATGCTCACTCCTCTTGGGAAGTCCCCCTAAAGATGCATCTGCCCATCTTTCTCTGCTAAAGGCTGTGGGAGTGATGATTGCTGGACCAGAATGTCCATTTCATAGTGAGACCTGTGCACATGTGTTGAGGGCCTTTCTTTAAAATAAGGGGCTGCTTCTTACCTATTGTTTACACCTCTGAGGTTGTATCTTACTCTTATCAACAGGAAAATCCCAATCTACATCCATACAAGTCTACTAAGATTTACCCTTGATTTAACTTTGTAAAGTAATTCTGCTAAATATATGGAATTTCCTATTTTATTTTATTTTTTAAAAAATTTTTATTGGAGTATAGTTGCTTTACAATGTTGTGTTAGTTTCTGCTGTACAGCAAAGTGAATCAGCTATACGTATACATATACCGCCCCCCCACCTCCTTTTTGGATTTCCTTCCCTCCTAGTTTATTTTATTTTATTTTATTTTATTTTATTTATTTATTTTTCTAGTTTATTTTAAAATGAATGATTTGGAGAAACTCAACACTCTCCAGGACATTTTTTCATGTATCACTGTGATGTTGGGGAACACCATGCACAAGGCAAACACATTCTTGTCTTCTATCCTTACTCAGGAAGACCTGGGTAGTCTACTAAATACCAACAACAACAAAGCAAGAAAAGGGAAACATTTCCAAAAACAGCAGAGGACAATGAAGCGGGTCCACAGCGATATATCAGCTAAATTAAATTCACCCAGTCTAGGTCATATGTAGAACTGTGTGCTTGTTTGATTCCCATGTTATATTAGATACAACCTATAACCATTTTAATTGATGTGTTAAGATCCGTGTGTATTTTTTAAATAAATGGGTTTAATTACAATTGCTGGGTGGAGAGCTGCTTATTCCAGCCTTAACTAGAACTTGAATTAGGAAATGAAAAGAAGGCTTACTGACTCACCAAAGAGTCAGCTGAGTACATTTTTATTTTGCTCTCCGCCAAAGTTGGAGTAAACAATAAACTAACCAAGAACAGCATGGTGGTGAATCAGTATCTATGGATGAATATGTGAATGTGTGGGGTATAGGGGGAGGCCAACACTATTACATCAAATTGGGCTGAAATAAGGAGTTTAAAAATGTATGAGATGCTTCTGGAGATGTACTGTAATGGGCTAATCGAATCATGTTAAACTCACTCTGGATGTAGCTGGTTAAATATGCCTGAATCCAAGTATTATATATTCAAAATATGTGCTCCTAGCAGGGCTCCAGGCTCACATTAGGATCTTAATAAATGCTTGTAGAAGGAGGAAGGAAGGGAGATGGGAGGGAGGAAGTGAAAGAGGGAAAGAGGGAGGAAGGAAGGGGGAGGGAGAGAAGGAGGGTAGACCAGCCCAGGAAATTGGTTTTTATTACCTCATTTTAACAACTGAGTAAGCATAAATTGACTAATGGCCTTTTCATGGTGTGGTTAAAACGTTGAATTTAGGCCTAATTGTGCAACTGAAAGAAAAGTAAGAGTTTAATAAAAATCATGTTATGGTAATAACTGAAAGGCTGACAGCACATGCATTTGAAAAAGGAATGTTAAACGTTTGGTTTTTATGTTTTTGTGTTTAACTGTGGCCATCATGAATTAACTTTGTAACATATTTAACATTCCAGAATATCAAGTCATTGACTTGTTCTTTTAGAAACCCCATTTTCCAAGTCATTTGAATTAAATTACAAATATATTTAAACACAAAGACACTACCAATTAATAGGAAGCAACTGTTCCATTCAGGAATGCAATGTAGAATGAACGTTTAAAGCCAACCTGATGAAATAGAATAGCAGGATAAGACAGCACATTAGTCATTCTTCCCAATTCTGTGTCATGTGCAGATTTCATAATTATTCTGTTTTCATGTGAATCTTGGATACAAATGCTGCAGAGAGGGTCAAAGCCCAGATCCTGTCACACTCACCTAAAGGTGTACCCTCAAACTTCCCTCCCTCTTCTGTCTCCCTCTGTGCATTTGCCACCTGGTATTGTCATCCACCCTCATGCATCCTCTTGGAGAAATCTACAAGAACACCAGGGAGACTTTGTGAAATTGTCTCATGGACAAAGTAACCCTTCCCTTCAGGGTGTTCCTTTGGTACTCTCTACAAGCCTCTAGTATTGAGCTTACCACAGTGATCATTATAATTTATTGTCTCTAGAATACAGACTCCATATAAATAGAGTTCATATTCATTTCTGAATCTCCACTAAACAGTATTTCTTGTGTGCCAACACTGGTCAAGGTCTGTGTTACATGTTGCATTTAGAATTGAACAAAATAGATGCAGTCCTTGGATTTTGGAGGTGTGTCATCTACTGAGGAAGAGAGTCATTACATAAATCAACAAGCAAAATAGGAGATTGTAAATTGTGTCATGAAGGAAGAAACCAGGGAGGCAGGGGCCGGAACAAAAGGAGAGACAGAATGGAACTGAGCATTTAGCAAGACTTCTCTGAGGAACCAACATTTAACTGGAGGCCCACTATAACTAGGAGTTATTCAGCTTATTCAGGCTTGACTGAAAAAAGCATGTCCAGCAGACACAGCAGTGTGTGGGAAGCCTGGCGCACTGCGGCTGGGACGGACGGGGCAAGGGGAGAGGGATGGGAGAGAGTCAGGGGTCCAGACACCGTGGGGCCTTGGGATTTTGTGTTTTATCCTAAGTTGTAAACCACTGAAGGCTTTAAGCAGGGGGCTAATGTGATTTGTATACCGTGGTGCCTTGTGTTTACTTGCTGGGTATTGAAGATTTACAAATAAATGGATGAATTAAACATAATGAATAGCGTTCTTCTACGCCATTTTGGAGTTTTACCAACCTCAGGCAATTAGATTAATTTGATATAGCCGGTTCTTAGGAAACACATAATGGGAATTTGTTGATTTTCAGGCACTCACCATTTATTTTCCCTTTCTACCAACCCCCCTCTTAATTTTAGGTAATATATCTCCCCATTGTGTGCATTCTTGATGCCTGGCTCTCCCTTGGCCAAGAGACTGGCATGAGAAAAAAGCTGTTCCAACCTGACTCCCTCTTCTGGGACTTAGAATCTTTGGTAGAATAACTGATAGAGAAGAAAAATGCTTTAAGGAGCTCAGTTCAGCCACTGCAACTGAGGCTCCAGTGCCCATGGCTTCCTTGGTTCCTGCCCTGGTTTTAAGCCTGAGTCTCTAGTTTCTCATCTTTCCTCCCAGTAAAAGTCCCACCAGTGCATTCACTTTTTCCTTAAAATAGTCAGCATTCATTTCTTTCACTTGCAATAGAAGAATCATAGTGGAATGAAAATCTGTTTTAGCTCTAAATGGGGATCACATTTTAGTCTCAAGTTTTAAAAACATTTCTTTGGATATATTACTTGCTTATTTCCAATCTGATGGAAACCTTAACATTTTCTTTTACTTCTCAAAACTGATTTTAGTAGTTGGAATGTACTTTCTGGGCTGAAAGATTTGAAATCCTTGAAACTAGTTAAGTAATCTTTTCCTCTCTCTCAAATTTCCTCAAAGACAGAACTATAGTTTCCTTTGTCTTTGCACTATTTAATCCACATGTTTTTGTTAGAGACCATTCTCCTTGTTTTCCAAGCATGTTCCACCAAACACTAGTCCCATGAGGTGCTTCCAGATAAAAAGTGTCAATTATTACATATGTCTGAATAGCAGTGAAGACACTACCCCTCTTTTAGGGTTTCAAAGAACATTGTAGCATCTTAAAGCATCTGAAAAGTCCTGCAGTAAAGAAATCTGTGTATTTTCCTAATGTTTCCCAAATGTATTTGGTCATGCAACTCTTCTTTCTGCAAAACCCATTAAAGAACAAGCATTTTGTGGCACCCACTTTGGGAAAGGCTGTTTTTGAAAATCAAAGCAAAATGAAAATGAGGTTTTTCCATGTTCTCTGTGCCATCTGTTAACATTGCATCATGTTCCCTTGGCAGTGGGTTTATCCCTTTTTTTGTTTCTCCTGCTTCAAATACAGGTTGAACATTCTTTTAGGTATTGCCTTTTTTAGAATTTGTAAAGGCCTCAGTCCCTCCTGGCACATGCTACTCTTTGGATTTATTCTAGGTATATCCCTGACTTGCCTCTTACAGTAAAGGCCCATCAAGGTGCTCTGAGAGCAGCCACAGTATTTTATTTACTTTTCTGTGTGTGAGTCTCTGGAGTGTCCTTAAAATTTGGGGTAATATGGTAGAGGGAAAGCTCAACATTCAGCCCTTGCCGGTCTTTTATGCACATACATGTGAGAACACACATATATACATGAATACATATCATAGAAAAAATGGTCTATTCTTTGGTCACCTCCAAGACATATGATTCTCCTTGGGGGTAGTC
The DNA here is from genome assembly GCF_965194805.1 of Balaenoptera borealis. Classification (NCBI taxonomy): domain Eukaryota; kingdom Metazoa; phylum Chordata; class Mammalia; order Artiodactyla; family Balaenopteridae; genus Balaenoptera; species Balaenoptera borealis. The sequence goes on from NC_138870.1 coordinate 79,018,359, forward strand.
CCAAACTGTCCAAGTTGAGATGGGAAGTGTGGATAGAAAGTGAGCTATGGGGACAGAGCATCTCTTTCCCAACTTCCCTGACTGGTCCAACAAATGTGTAAAGAGAGAAGGTCAGGGGTTCAAAAAAAGACCGGGTTGGAAGGAGGAGGAGCAGGGGCCAAGGAATAGCAATGATGGCTTTGACCTTGGTCCAAATAATGACAGTTAAGCAACTGACACAATTGTGTCTTTTAAGTCTTCATTCACTTACTAATTCATTCAACTAACAGTATTATTTTTTACTGGTCTATAACATTATATAACTTTTACATGTACGACGTTGTATTTCAACTTCTGTCTACACTATAGCGTGCTCATCAGCAAAGGTTTAGTTTCCATCCATCACCCTACAGTTCACCCCCTTTACCCATTTTACCCTCCCCCACCCCCTTTCCCCTCTGGTAACCACTACTCTGTTCTCTGTATCCATGTATTCGTTTTTGTTTGGCTTGGCTTATTTATTATTAATTCATTAATTAAAATTTTTAAAATATTCCAAATATGAGTGAAATAATATGGTATTTGTCTTTCTCCATTGGACTTATTTCACTTAGCAAAATACCCTCAAGGTCTATCCATGTTGTCACAAATGGCAAGATTTCAGCTAACATTATGGAGCACCTACTCTATTATGGAATTCTGCTTGGTTCCTGCCTTCAGAGAACTTACTGTCGTACTGGGTCACTGGGCATCTAAATAAAAATTTCCAATATAACCTAGAGAGTGTTATGTTAGGAGTAGGAACAAAGTGCTTTTATGCATTAATTTAGGTATTAGATATACTCTATAACTTAAGCTCGTGTTACCCTAGATATACATCATTTCATAAATGTGCCTTCAGTTTTCTTTACTAGCTCATGTTCATCCATGTTCACTGCTTTATAGCATTTTTATAGCATTCCATTGCAAAATGTAATACAAAGTTTAAATTACAATAAATATTTGTTACTAAATCAAATATCCATTCTATTGATGAATGTTTAGGTAACTGTAGTTTTTTCACAATGCTGCAGTAACATCCTTATGTATACCTGATGGGTGTGAAATGGTACCATTGTGGTTTTAACTTGCATTTCCCTTATTGCCATTGAGGTTGGGTATCTTTCATTTGTTCATTGGCCATTTGGGATTCTATAAATTCTTTTACACTTCTTTTCCATGAAATGTAGCACAGGGCTATCACTGAGCACACTCTCAATGGGTACTGCTGATCCTCCTTGCCATAGAAAAGTTGCTTGGTTTCCTAACACTAATGTCGGTTCCTACCTTCAAAGCTGGCATCACTGAGACTCACATTTGCAAGTGGGTAGGTTCTAGAAATAGTTGTCTTTCTGTATACCCAGTATCTCTGATGCCTGTGGTGGGTTCACTGAGTTATAACACTTTCCTAAATCTCACAGTGGGGGTCTGTTTTGTGTGATTAGACTTTGGCTTCAATTTCTCTGATGAATAGAGCCCAGCTCTACTCTGCTAGAGCACTGGCAAGTCTCACCATTCCCCTTCCTGGGGTACTGGAGGCACTCCACTGACCCTCAAGTTGCTGGCTGTGGTTATACTCTAAAAAGATGAACCGTTTGTAAGCATGATATTAGTTCCCTGTTAACGTGACGCTTCACCTGGGTATGGAGACCTTTGCTGACATGCTCCATCTGTAAACTGGACCCCCTGAGATATCAGCATTTATCCCTCCTCTTTGAACATCAACTTGGACCATCACCCAGTGTCTTTGGGTCAGAGCCACAGCCATATTATGATTCTTGAGCTTGGGTCCAGCCTCCACCTCCTCCCCACCAGCCAGTCAGCGAGGTCCTGCATGCCCTAAGGCTGACCTGCTAGAGTATGACAATCTGTCCTTTTTCCTCAGTTATGTCCCAATTAAATATAACTATTATTGATTTGAACTTTTTTTTTAAATTTTTGTTTATTTTTTATTTTTGGCTGTGTTGGGTCTTCACTGCTGCACAGGGGCTTTCTCTAGTTGCGGTGGGCGGGGGCTACTCTTCGTTGTGGTGCGCGGGCTTCTCATTGCGGTGGCTTTTCTTGTTGCGGAGCATGGGCTCTAGGTGCACAGGCTTCAGTAGTTGTGGCACGCGGGCTCAGTAGCTGTGGCACACGGGCTTAGTTGCTCCACGGCATGTGGGATCTTCCTAGACCAGGCATCGAACCCGTGTCCCCTGCATTGGCAGGTGGATTCTTAACCACTGCACCACCAGGGAAGCCCTACTATTGATTTGACCTTATAAGCAAATAGAACTTACTTTGTTCTGTGAAAACTCCTTCTTAGAGGCCAGAAAATGGTGATGGGGGAGTCATACATCTTCCTTCAGAGAGGAAGTGGTACTTATTCAATCTCTTCTTGTGACTTATTTTTATTTCTTCCCTGTCTGGGACTCAAAGATTTTAATCCAAGTTAGACATTAATTTAAAATCATTTGGGGGATGTTAGGCAAGTATCTCTTTTGAAATTTAAACAAGGAAAAAATCAAGTCTGACATCTCAATGATTTTCATATTTCAGGTCAACATATTTCTTCTAATTTGGATATGTGGAACTACTGTGGTATTTAGTTTACAAAATAGGCCATTCACTAAGACAGTAATGTGGACAGAAAGTCCTGTGGAACATAACAGCATGAGGAAGAAAGTGATTTTCTGCCAAGCTCACTCCAGGCACCTAAACATGACCCATTTCTGCACTGGAGGAGAAATAATAACAATTCTCTAACCCTGTACCTTCTTCTGTTCTTATGCACAAAACTGTATCCCCAACTCTTGCCCTGCACCTCCTCTTCCTCCACCTCTGCACTTCTGGGGTATTGACTATACTGTTTGATCCCATTTATTTAGAAATATATCAGGCGGATTCCAACATTCTGAGAAAGGAAAACACTGTACCTTTAGGAAATTTTATTCTCTGTTGTCACTTGGAACAAATCATTTACAAGCTCAAAGTGTTTCTCATAATATATCTTAGAAAAAAAAAGATTAAGTTGCAGGTTAAGAAGCATTTCAGAGAGAATTTTATCTCTGCAAATCACTAGTCATATTTTATTGCTTGACAGAACAAATGAATAGGAAGAATTTGTTCCCATAAAAGCACAACCCTTATTGCAAAAATTCTGAAATTTGACATGGTTGCTATTGGAAGGATTCTGCCTTTGACCTCTAAGCAATGACCCTTTTCATACTTTAGGGTTGAGCCTCTCAACTCTAAAGTGGAAGGATTAGCCACACTTTGGAATTCTAGAAGTCTGTTCAGTGTGCTCAAAAACATTAAAAGATGAATGATGATTTTTAAAAAGCAAGTTTTGGAAAATTGAAACGCCTTTCTAGAGTTATTTTACTATTTCCTGGTTCACCCTTTATTGCTATGTAGCCTTTGAGTAGTTATAGATCTGACAAGTGTTCCAATTCCTGGTTCCCAGGGAGAGGTGATGTTTCTCAAGTATGGAGAGTGGGATACACATTGCCCAACTCACTTTGCATAGTCTCCTGTCACACATACATAAAAATGTGTATCATCAGCTGGAGGGAGGAAATCAATTTTATATATTGATCAAAATCTGGTAACAAACAATGAAAATACACGGAACACCACTCTTCTGTGCACCCAGATACAGAACTACGGCTTTAGGTTTGGCGTAAAAACAAAACAAAACAAAACAGCTTTCACTATTTACAACAGCCAAGACATGGAAGCAACCTAAATGTCCATTGGCAGATGAATGGATAAAGAAGATGTGGTGTATATATGTGTGGAATACTATTCAGCCATAAAAAAGAATGAGGTAATGCCATTTACAGCAACATGAATAGACCTAGAAATTATCAAACTAAGTGAAATAAGTCAGACAGAGAAAGACAAACATCATATGATATCACATATAGAATCTAAAATATGATGCAAATTAACTTATTTATAAAACAGAAATAGACTCACAGACATAGAAAACAAACTTCTGGTTACCAAAGGGGAAAGTGGGGGAGTTGGCATAAACTAGGGGTTTGCGATTGGCAGATGCAAAGCTACTGTGAATAAAATAGCCAGACAAGGTCCTACTGTATAACAGGGAAATATATTCAATATCTTATAAACTATAATGGAAAAGAATATGAAAAATTATATATATACATAATGGAATCACTTTGCTGTACACCAGAAACTAACACAACATTGTAAATTAACTATACTTCAGTTAAAAAAAAAACAGCTTTCTCTGTCTGAGTACTGACCCATATTTGTGGCTTACGGTCTCAGCTGATTAGGGTAGGGTAGTGTTGTAAAAGTGCTTCATGAATAAGAGATGAATTTTAGTCATATGTGAACAACAGCAGTAACTAAAATGGAATCATATGATTCCTTTTTTAATTCTCTAATCCTTCATGTCACCTCAAAGAGAAAAATTCAGTTTAATACTAAGTTTTTTTTTTTTTTAATACTTTTTTCGCCACACCACATGGCATATGGGATCCTAGTCCCCTGACCAGGGATTGAACCCACACCCCCTGCCCTGGAAGCACAGAGTCTCAACAACTGGACTGCTAGGGAAGTCCTTAGTACTAAGTTTTTATCACCTCTCTTCTGAAGAGTGACACAGAGAGAGGGAACAAGGAGATCTTAGATTTAGAGCTCTCAGGGGACAATCTTGTTTTGTTAGGATTTAACAGCATTATTTTATTTTTCCTGTGATTGTACTTACAATTACCTTCTATTTCTAACAAATGACACTGGTTGTGTAGCACAGTGGTGAAGCACATGGCAGCTTGCTTCCCCCAGAGCCAGGGGAGAGAGAGGGGGGAGTGATGGTGGTGGGGAAAACCCATGATCAAAGCCAGGGCCTTTTTACTACCTAATCTCAGAAGTGACATCCCATTGCTCTGGCATATTCTATTTGTTAGAAGCAACTTGCTAAGTCCAGCCAACACTCAAGAGAGGGGATTACATAGGGCATGAATACCGGGAGGCAGGGGTCATGGGATATCTTAGAGCTTCCTACCACAGGGATATATTGCAATTGCTTCTTTCCCTTCTTTTCCCCAATGGATAAATAGAATGTTCCATGGGGGCAGAGAGAGTATCTTGTTCACTGTGGTATTCCCAGTACTGGGCACAGTGCCCCGAATTTAAAACTGCTCAATAAATGTTTCTTTCAAGGAAACAAGAAGGAAGGAAAAGAAGGAAGGAAAGGAAGGAAGGAAGGGGGGGAGGGAGGGAGGGGGAAGGAGGGAAGGAGGGAGGCAGATGAGGAGGAAGGAAGAAAGAAAAGAGCTAAGTGAGAAGATCAGGGTACTCTGCTAATCCCTGGAGAGCAGGGGTGGATCTTCAGGAAAGGAAAACTCAACTATAAAGACTCTGGGAATGGAGTCAGGATTTCCATCTCTTCCCTAGTCCTGAGCACAAATGAGCCTCCAGGGAAATGGAGGCCACTCTGTGAACAGACTGCACCCACCAACCATCCTGCTCCGAGCATAGCTTCTGTGGATGCTGAACAGTTGAGCTCTAAAAGAGCATAAGAGTCACCCACGGAAGCACAGCCTTGATTGGGGTCCCTAATAGGGTATATACAGGTTTTGCTGAAGGAGCTGTAATTGTTGGCAGATAGATCAGGGAGAACTCTGAGGTGTCGCTCTCCACTTGCAGAGAGCAGTGAGAAGTTCTGAATGTGTATATGCTGCTTTGTCATTTAACATTATAAAGTAAAGAATTTAGTTACAAATTCTTCGTGAGCAAAATTTTAATGGATCCATAATATTTACTCAAACAGTTGTAACATGAGCTGTTCAGCCATAGTTCTGCCCTTGCCTTTATGGGTTGTTCCCATTTCCCACTGTTATATACAATGCTGTAATGAATGTTTTTATAAACCTGTCTTTTCACAATTGTGAGTATCTCTTTAGGTTAAATTCCTAGCAGTGAAATTGTAGGGTAGAGTATATATATACACACTGTGTGTGTGTTTGTGCTCACACGTGTGTGTGTTTGTTTGTGTATACTGTCAAACTGCCCCCAGAAATGATGTACGAATCCTCATTCCTGATGTAGAATAGTGCCTATTATTACACACTAGCTGAGACAAGGTTTCATTATCTTTACAAAGTTGTCAGTCTGATAGCTGAAAAATAATAGCTTATTATTGTTTTAATTACATGATGAAGCAAATTATATGATTTTTTGTGAAAAAAAATTTCATGATGTAGTCATTAATGCTGCCCACCAAATATTTCTGACTTGTCACCTCCTGAGCATATAGTAGGATTGAATTTCATGGCATTTGATATTCGGTGGGGCCATGTGACCTGTTCTAGTCATTGAATCGTGACTAGAAATAACATGTATTTCTCTGAGCTGAGTATTTCATTGGCAGCGCAAGATCCTACAGAGCTCTCCTTTGCTTTGGCTATTGGTTACCAGCAATATTCCTGAAGGTGGCCTGGGTCCCATGGCCCAGGGACATGCCATGTTAATTCCATGGAACAAAGCCTCCAGCTAAGCCATGCCAGATGTGAGCAAAAAATAAACCTTTCTGTTGTTTTAAGCCACTGAGATTTGGTGTTGACTGTTACTACAGGATTACCTAGACCATCCTGACTGATGCATTAAACATCTTGGATCTTAATGAGATTGAACACATTTTCCTATGCCTATTGACATTTTGTATGTCCTTTTTTGTGAATTTTCTATGCATGTCCTTGCATGTTAACTTTTTAAGCTTATGGTACTCAACTACACATTTGTCAAGGCTGAATCTGATCCCTTCTGAAGTATCAGGGAGAAGAATGAAGTCTGTGAAATACAACGTAAAGTATGGGTCTACCACAGCACACTTTTTTATGTTTTTTAAGTAATGTACTTTCATTTCAATGATAATGTCAAAAAATATATAAACATATTCTGGATCATTTAAATGGCCACTTTATAACTGAGGGATGCTATTTATTTTTATGGCCCAAATGGTTTCTTATGGTGTCAAGTAGCACTACTCGACACACAGACCAATAAGAATAAACGTGGACTTAAAACATAATGTTTTTGCACCAAGTGAAGGACAAATGATGTCTCAACATATTGTCCACTGTAAGATCAGAGGTTTCACGGCAGAATAAGTAGAGAAACTTGTAGGAGCACTGAGTCATCACACAGCCACATCAACACAAGCAGGCTCAACTCAGAAGAATCTGGCACAGCACTCAGTACCATTTTTATGTGGTCATTTGTCTCCGTTATGGTTCTTTGCTTGCAAACAACATAACTGATTCTGGCTAACTCAAGCACTAAATAACTGATTGAAATGATACAAGAAAATGCAGAATTGAAGAAGAAAACCAGTCTCAGAAAGAGCCAGACTAGGGCAGCTCCAGGGATCTCAGTACCATGAATTCCTGGAATAGTACATTTTGGAGACTGCCAACAAAATGACTCAGCCCCAGTCATCTTCCATCTGTGTGTCTGTATGTCCTAGATTCAAGTTCCTGGGTCCCTTTGAGTCATGTCCTCATCATTTTGCTGGCAGGGGTGGGGGTAGGTTGGGGGGGTGAGAGGAGGATGTATGGGACTTCAAAATGCTCAAGTCATCCAGATGCCTGATGAAAACAAAAGGTTGTATATTCTCAAAGTATGTGTGAGACGTCAAGGGCCACTCCTAGAAGGTTTGGGGGATTTAATCCTTCCTAGGCAGGCGAGTGCATGGGGTCTCTCCCTTATGAAGGCTTTTCCTTGTTTAAAAAAGAAGGAAACTAAAGTGAATATCCAGAAGGCATTCAGGAAAAACATAAATTACAAAAGAACAACCTGAAGTCTAAGAAGAATGTAAAAGATGGAAGTACTCTTCCATGAAATGGATGAAGGAAAGAAGTAATGAACAGGGCTATTTCTGGGCCTCATGAGATTTGGTCTTAGACTCACAGTCAAAGAAACAGCTGTCTCCAAAAAAATTAAATCAAAAGACATTTAGATCTTTGCTCAGTCTTTTGATAAAATATTGAAGTTGGGGTATATTTTTAATATGCAGCAAAACTCTTTGAAATATACTTTAGGGTTTAGACACCTTTCTCATGATCAAGTTTTCTTATGTGCTCTGCATTGGCTTCCACCAAAGTCATGCTCTCTGCTGTCTCCCTCTATTTCAGAAAATTCTACTTGACACATTCTTTAACTTGTCCTCAGTTCACTTTTATGGATATCAGCTGAACCTCCTTGAATTTTTTAGTTTTCTTTTTTCTTTACCCTATTACCTGGATTCTACATAACAAAGAAGAACCTAGGAAATGATCTAGAAACCAACAGGAGGGCCTTGATAATGGGTGGAATCCATAATTCAATCATTTCCCTTTAACAGTGATTGTATGTCACCAATATTTTTCATTTTCATTTAATACAAAATATTTTTCGAATTGCCCTTGTGACTTCCTTTTTTGGCCCGTACGTTATTTAGCAGAGTGTTGTTTAATTTCCAAATATTTAAGGATTTTCCAGATATCTTTCTGTTATTAACATCTAGTTTATTTATGATGTGCCTCAAAAGCATATTTTTGTATTCTCTTTTGGGATGGAGTGTTCTACAAATGTCACTTAGGTCAAGTTGGTTGATCTTTAGTTAGTTATAGTCTACCTTCAAATAATATTATGTCTTCAACAGTATACTCCCAGTTCCTACCTCCCATTTTTGTGCTACTCTTGTGCTATGTTTCATTTTATATGTGCTATATACACATACTACAGTGATACTATTTTTGCTTTAGCAAATCATCAATCTTTCTAGGGAAAATAAAACTTAAAAAATTTTTTGTTTTTACCTTCACTTTTGCCATTTCTAGCACTGTTGATTTCTCTAGGCAGATCCAAGTTTCTGTCTGATATAATATTGTTTCTGTCTGAAGAAATTTCTTTAACATTTCTAGGAGTGCAGGATTGCTTTATAATTCATTCTCTCAGTTTTTGTTTGTTGGAAAAAGTCTTTATATTTCATTTTCAAAAGATATTTCTGACAGTTTTTTTTTTCTTTCAGTACATTAAAGATATCACTCTATTGTGTTCTGACTGGCATAGCTTCTGACAAGAAGACTGCTGTAACTCTCATCTTTGTTCCTCTGTAATAGGTCTTTTTTTCTCTGGCTGCCTTAGAAATTTCTCTTTATCCTTGGTTTTCAGTAGTTTGGCTATGATGTGTCTAGGTGCTCAGTTTGTTTTGTTTGTGGAACAGCTGTGTCTTAGAGCAATGCTTTTCAAAACCTAGTGTGCAAATGACTCTCCCAGGGAGCCTATTAAAATACAGATTTGATTCAATAGGTCTGTGGTCTGGCTTGAGTTTCTGCATTTCTAGTAAGCTACCGGATGAAGGCAATGTAGCTAAGGTCTTAGAACAGCCTGTCAGGGGTAGGAGAGGCGAGCAATTTACCTGGCGGCAATTTCTGATTTTTTGTCTCTCACTGGTCAGGTTCATCTAGTGGGGTGTTAACACTCCCCTATATTTCTGAGTTGTATTACTTCCCCTTCAAGCAGCCACTGAGGAAGCCTAGCCTTTCTGGATCTGGGTGCTAAGGATGCTCCTAAAGCTATGGAGACAACAGAGCCTGGGAGGCTGAAGCAACCATTGGTCTTAGAAAATGAGAAATGGGCACTGACAGCCACAGGAATGAAACACATCAGAAGTAGGGTAAATAGCAAGGTCTAGAGTGGGAGGGTAGGTGAATCTGCAGAGTTGTGTAAACTGAGTCCAGTCCCAAGGGAACGCCTTTTAAGGGCATGATCTGGAAATGGCATACAACACCTATTCACATCCCATTAGCAAGAAACTAGCCACATAGCCACAGCCAGCTGCAAGAGAGAGTGAGAAGTGTTGACTTTAGCTGAGAAGACTGTCATCAATTTGTGTTTCTCATACATTCATAAATTATATTTAAGATGGTCTACTTACAAATAATCAAGGCTCTTAATCTGTAAAACCAGAATTTTAGGTTCAGTTGTGCTCCTGAAAAACTACAAATATTGAACAAATATGCTCATGAAAGGCCTCCAGAAAACCAGAACATCGAAATCAGGAATACAAGTCACTTCTTAGCAGAGCTGAGGACTTGCGCATAGATATATAGATAGATAGATAGATAGATAGATAGATAGACAGACAGACAGACATGAATTTAGGTAATTAAATGGCATGTGACAGCCTATTCCATAATATGAAATTTACTATTCATTAATAGCAATCAATTACCAAATTGACCCAAACTAGGTAATTTGGAATATAGATGTCACCAAGAAAGACAGGAACTCAAAAAAGAATAATATCTCACACACAATGTGTTTTCAAGTATGGGGGAAGAAAACCCAAATGAAAACACCTTATAGACACAGTTAAGACCTTGAAAAATCTCACAGGCAGCTTTTTGCTCTGGTCACACACAATTTCAACCCACTGCAAACCTCTCACTTGACCATTGAAAAAGCAATTTCAAAGTACCTTAAGAAATTGTGAGCCATGGCATGGCATAATTCAGATACTCTATCTAACCCCAATTGCTTTTCATACTTCTTCATTAACCATTTATTGATCACTTGTCATGTGATATCTATCATCATGTCTTTCCAGAAACCATTTCTTTTTGGGCATCAGTCTATCATTTTGCCCTATGACTACCATGAGCAACTCTCAACCTGGAAGCAAGCCCTTGAAGAGACCAATTTGATCTGCCAAATGTTTTAATTCTCATTCCTCCCACCCTACCCTTGGTCCCTCATGACCTCTTCTTTTATGGGATCCATGTGGTATGGCTCAACATACAACGTGTAGGAGGCAGTAGGCATAGAGATTGGGAGTCGAAATTTAGGGACTAGACTTCTTGAGGTCATATTCCAGCTCAGTCAAGGTTGTAGCTGTGTAACCTTGGCCAAATTACTTAAGCTCTCTGTGCCCCAGTTTCTTCATATGTTAGAAAGGGGATAATAATAGTATTTAACACAGGGTTTTTGTAAGGATTAAATGGCTTAATTTATGTAGAGCACTTAGAATAAAGTACTTAGTACATAGATCATAGTAAGTTCTCAAAAATCACAATTATTAATATTTCTCTGGGACATGTTTGCCTTTTATAGGCATTTATTGAATACCTACGATTTATCAAATATTTACTGGGCTCATTGCTTATTGGTGCTATAATAAATTACCACAAATTTAGTGGCTTAAATTAATAAAACTTTATTTTCTTTCATTTCTGGAGTCCAGAGGTCTGAAATCAGTTTCATTGGGCTAAAGTCAAGATGCTGGCAAGGCTGGTTCCTTCTGCAGGCTCTAGGGGAAAGTTTATTTCCCTGCCTTTTGTAGCTTCTCTAGCTGTATTCCATGCATTCATTGGCTTATAGCCCCTTCCTCTATCTTCAAAGTTAGTAGCATATCATCTTCAAATCTCTCTCTGCTTCCATCATTGCATTGCCTTCTATCTGACCCTTCTGTAGTCAAATCTCCCTCTGTTTCCCTCATATAGGGATAGTTATGGTTACATTTAGAACCCACCTAGATAATCCAGGATAATCTCCCGATCTCAAGAGGAGATGATCACATCTGCAGAATGCTTCTGCCATATAAGGTAACATTCATAAGTTAAGGAATTAAGACCTGGATATCTTTGGGGGTCATTATTAAGCCTACCAGATTCACTCTGGGCCAGATAGTTGGCTCAGCCTTGTACATAATTAACTCATTTAGTCTGCAAGAAAATTCTGTGAAGTCGTTTTTAATCCCCATTGTTGAGATGAGAGCACTAAGGCATGGAAAGTTTTGTCTGTCAGGTATCCAGTAAGTGGCAAAGTCAGAAATCGAATGCGAGACCCTTGGATTCCAAAGCCCATACTGTCAATCAATCACTCTGTTCTCTCTGCCAATGTTTGGTGGAAGAATAAGGTGGAATAGGAAGAGGTGTCTAAGGCAAGGTACATCCCAAACTAAGAGAGCCCTGGGTGGTCTGACAGCAGCCTTAGGGGCAGGGAATATGGGCTTGAGGATTGTACCATCGCAGAAGACCTCTTGATGGACTTGGCAATGTTTTTATTTCTGATGGTTTTATTTCTACTTCCCCTCTCAAACATTTTTTCTTCTTTTGCCACTTCTCTCCTTGGGACTGGAGCTTCATTCTCACTCTAGTAGGGAGTTCTATTCTTCACTGTTGGAGAGACACAATTTGGAACAGACCTGCAAATGACCACCAGCAGTCAGTTGCTACTTTTCCTATTCCCTGGGTCCTTCAAGGTCAGAACAGCATTGTTACGCTGTCCTAGAAGAGTCCCCTCAGAGAAGAATGGCTAAGGCAGGACATTACCCTGAGGAAGTGCTCCCAGGATGGGGGACAAATGATGATGAAAGGAAGACTTGCTGTTTCACCCTGAAGGTTTAAAGTAGCAGGTGTATCCTGAAATGGCATGCTCTTCCTGTTTCTTAACTCCTGCAGCCTCACTTCCTACAGATAAGAATAGCTCGGAATTATTAACTACATCCTATTATTTAAAATAAATAAGAACAATCTGTTTATGGTTACCAACAATGTGTTAAGCTAAATGAAAAGCTATTCAACAAACCTGAAGAAGATGTTCAATAAACAAACTCAAACCACTAAGTTCAGAGACAAGGTAGCTAAAGTGCTTGAGGAATAGTTTTATCAACTCCCCTCCCCACTGTTTGCAACAGTCATCAAGCTAATACACCTGTTTCTTCATCCAAATCTCTGCTTAAAGTCACCTCTTCCTGGAAGCTCGGGATAACTATTTAAAACCGGCTGCCCCCATCACTCTCTAAGCCATGCTCCTGTTTTATTATCCTCAGAATACGTCTCACTCTCAGAAAAAAAAGCATCTCTTTTCAAAATCTAGACTTTAATCTTCATCTCCTTGTTAGAATAAAGCTCCATAAGAGCAGGGATCTCTAGGTGTTAGAAACTATAATGGTAGTTGACGCGCAGTAGACAGTCAATAAACATTGCTGAATGAATATACTGCATGAGCTTCTCCAAGTAAGCAGAGGGGAGGAGAGATAAGAGGAGTTGAGAAAGAGACCATCTCTTTATTTAACCTATCTTCCTTCCCCCACTGAAGTTCCACTGCTCTAGAAAAAGGGAGGCAACCAGCACATTAAAAGACAAAAAAAAAGAGAAGCTAATTCATGGTTTTTATGCTGCCTGATAATTTCAGGGATTTTTCAGGAATAATTTTGACACTGTGACTTTTTTGCCTTAGGCATTAGAAACTTAACACTCTATGTGAGGTGTGGCATCTCATACTCATAAAAAGGTTGGCCTACAGAGGGTGCTAGTTCACTTCAAAAAACTGATATAAGTGACTAAACTTTCGTTGGGTCCTGGAAAGAGTTTACAAAGCAAGCAGGGAAGCAGCTTAGTAACAACTAATGAAATGCTTAAATTTGCCACATTTGGCTTCATAACCAAAGTTTAAGGAAAAAAAAAAAAAAAAGAAAGCAATCTGTGAAAATGCCAGAAGCATTCAAAGACCTCCACCGGGGAAAAGAAGTGGCATCGTTTTTAAAGAAGAGAAGCCAGGGAAGCATCCAGAAGTAGAGAATATTGTGCATGTTGTGAAAGAGAAGCCTGAGGCTGGGAGAAGTTGCAAGTCTTGGAGGAGAGGCTGGCAGACCTCTGCCAAACCCCACCCTGCACTTCATGCTGAGAAACGAGGGTTTTAAGGCCTGGGGAGAGATGCCTGTAGACTGTCAAGATGGGAGTATTCTTCCTAAGCTGTTTAACTGAGCACAACATTCTTAAAACTGACCCTGGATTTCAGGGTTCAACAAGGCCTGGGGGGACAAAGAGCCCCCTGAGAGTTTTGAAATAGGTACTTGGTCACAGTAGGCTTAGTGGGAACCGCAAGGGAGACTGGTAAGAGGGAGAAGCCTCTTCAAGGTTTGGATCCACTAAAAAATCTTCAGAGAGGAAATGGGACCAGCAAGTTAGTTCTCTGTGAAAACTTTTGAACCCTCTTAGAATGAAGAAACAGTTGAGGCAGCTTGGGTAGTCCAGAGCTAACCTTGAGGCAGAGATTCATAATCCTAGTACTCTAGCCTTCATATTCCAGTGATCAGATACAAATTTTCAAGGAAATCTGAACTCAAAAATCCATAACAGCTGTGACACAGCTTATTATGTATGGTGCTTTCAGTTGGTGACTGTCCTTGCCTTTGTCAGTTCAAGGTAGATTAATCACTTTAATGTTCAATGGCTAAACTTTAAACCAAATCAATAAAGGGCATGAATGAGTTTGCAAAAACAATCAGCCACCTCCCTCAATTTAATCGTAAAAATCAATTAAATCAGGTTTTTCTTTGGCACAGTGTAGGGAAAACATCTATTTTCCCAATGAACTATCTCATTGATTAAATGATTCATTTGGAAGACATAGCTACAGTCTAAGATTTTAATCTTAAAAAAGCATGTTTATCTTTCAAACACATTTTCAAGATTCTGAAGTTCGCTTCATTTTCCCTAAGGATTTGCTTCATCTCAAATGCACTTCTAACCTTTCTTTTGTTGTTATTTTTAACCATTAGCCATGTACTCAAAGTAGAAAGTCTATGTAAATGCTTGAAACTCAATGTAAGCCCACGAGCCTAAACACCAGCAGGTGAGGATGAAGTAGCAATTATTGAGGTCACAGAGGTCTTACTGGGGGGCCACTTTGCACTTTATTTTGACCTCTAAACAACTAAATGACGAAAGTACCGTTTGCTCCATGCCATGGTCAGGGTTAACAATGTTAGGCCACAGGCCAGACAGTCATGTCAACGAGCAAAGCAGGCCAGTTATGAGGGCTTGTTCCCTATGGGGAGGTGCAAACAATGTTTCTGGGTCCCATTTTTCAAGAGAAGCCAGTAGATTTATGTGAAGTCTCCTGATTTTTTAAAATGGTGCTAAATAATTAAAAGAAATGTTTTCAATACTGTGTGAACCACATAAAGGAAACCTGGGGCTGAACCTGGCCCAGGTACTGCCACTCAACAATGTTTGGTAGCGGGGTGAATATATGTCTCAGGAAGGTGATGTCACCCCGCTGCACAGCTGGCAGGTGACACTCAAGACAGGCACGTGTTTCCCAGAGCCCAAGACTTCCTGACTACACCATTCTTAGATACTAACCCTCTGCTGATGGGTTACATCTGTGAAGTCCTTTTAATATATGCAAACATAGCAAAATCCTTTTTTAAAAATTACAGTACATTGATTCAACTTCAGGGTTTACCTCATACTAAGGCAAGTAAGCACGGGTTTCTGGAGGGAGTAGAACTTCAGGCTGGGGCTCCTCTGAGGCATTCTTTCCTCTGACTGTAAAAATCAAATAAAAACCAAATCTGGATTTAGTAAGAAGGGCTTTGTTCAGAAGGATTATTGCAAGGGGAAGAAAGGGACTATGGTAGTAGGGAGAAGCCTTGATCACAAGGTCCTCAAGTGTCTACAGAGTGAGTAAAACGGGGTTTTCTTTGATAGGGAGAGCAATAAACAAGAACTGGGTGGGGGAAGTGGGATGAAAGGAGGGCATGATGGGATAGCAGGTCAGGGGAGGTTTCACCCTGAGGCCAGCCTATTTTAAGGAGGACGCTCAATGAGTGGGTGTAGGCTGGCTCCCGCTGAGGGTGGGCCAAAGTTCAGGGACCTAGGATTAGGAGAGAAGTTTAAGCAAAGCTAGGTTGACAAACACTTTGCCCGGACTGATTGGTGGCGGCAGGCAGTCCAACCAGTCACTTATGAGGCAAAGAGTGGGAATTTGGAGTCTGTGTCTTGCCTTGTCACAGGTAAGCCAGGGGGACCTTCGTGAGTCTTAAGTGATATTGAGAAAGGTGGTTTCTTGCAGTAAGCCATTTTCCAGAACACAAAAGGGCAAAGGTTTTCCTCAACCTTCAGGTAAAATTCAACATTGTCCAAACATAAGCACAAGACAAAGGCTGAGAGTGAGATAGGCCTGTTGCCAAGGCCCAAACTAGTTAAGTCCAAGGTCGACTTTCCCCATAGAAGGAGGGACAGAAAGAAGCTAGGAAGGTCCCGGTTTCCTCTGGAGAGGGGCGAGCTATTGTAGAGTGTGGAGGCTCCCGCCTACTGGCTCCGGGCACACAGAGGCCGGCATCGTTGGCTGAAGGCAGCAACTGGGAGGAGTGGCATCAGCTCCACCACTGCCAAGGGAGCGGGTGCAGAACTGGCAGGTCATAGGTGTGGTGAACTCTGGTCCCAAAATACCCTTGAAATGATTGGGAGCCATTTCAGGATTGGGAAGCCAAGAGAACGTGTGGGACCGAAGGACCCCTTGGGTTTTACTCACAGCCATCCCCACAGCCATCATGAGACATTGAGAAAGACTCAGAAAAGTTCCAGGAATCAGCTGATGGGGGGCTTGTGTGAAATAACAGTTTTTCTTTTAATTACTATTATCTTGCTTTCTCACTCTATCTCAGGTTGATGTGACCTGGAAGATAATGTTTGCAACATTACAGTTGTATAAATGGTCACGTTCTCTGTAGGGATGAAAGCCACCAGGGAATGCCCTTCAATTAACATTTCATTTCATCAGATCTTCCTTCTGTTTAACTTGATCTCATCCCTACAATTCAACTCAGGATTTATTGCCCTTGTCTTACAGTCTAAAGAACAGAGGGCTGTCTTTGAAGTGGACATGAAAAGTGTCACCCCAAATAGACTACCCATATATCACTGAAAGTTTAAAACAACAAACACAATAACACAAATGCCTTCCATTGTTTTGAGCATGCCAGCAGGTCTTCCCATTGTTAAAGTCATTTTTGAGTTTAAATTGCTATCATTCTAACAAATGTTAGTAAATTAGCTAACATCTGCTGTACATCTGGCAATGAAGGCCACTCTATTAAAAACCAAATATATCCTCAACTTGAGTCATTTATTTAATGTCCAGGACAGCACTGTCTCCCAGTAATAGAATGCAAGCCACATGCCACTGTAAATGTTGTAGTAGACACATTAAAAAAAGAGAGAAAAAAACAGATGAAATTAACTTAATAATACATTTCATTTAGCCCTGTATATAAAAAATATTAAAAATATTCATTTCAGCCAGTAATCAATATAAAAAATTAATGAGATATTTTACATTCTTTTTTTCTTTATACTAAGTCTTCAAAATCTAGTGTGTATTTTATACTTAAGTCACATCTGAATTCAGATTTCCTACTGAAGGGGATTAAGATATGCCATCCCAAAATATGCCACTTTGGCATAAGAATGATTTTGAACTGAAGTGGACTAACTGAGAATCAGCAGATGCAGGATGAATTCTCTGCCCTCCCATAATCTGCCTAAAAGCAGAGCATACACTTTCCTTTGTGAAGGTGCTCCTCTTCCTGCACCAGGAAGGGAAGAGCAACTCATCACTGGAGACTCAGAGATGAATTTGCATCAGTGGGCCTTACTAGATAACCCTTATCTTCCATTAGTTCCCCCATATATTTCCTAGTCATTTCCCCATGATTTATTATCCCTTGAAATCCAAACTTCCTTTCCTTTGTTTAAATGGTATATAAGCCCCCAAATCTAACCACTTCTTTGAATTTCACTTCCTTTTTCTGAACTTCTGTACACATCAATAGTAGTAAAAATTGTGCCTTTTCTCTTATTAATCTGTCTTCTGTTAGTTTATCTTGCAGGTCCCCAGTCACTGAACCTTAAAGGATGGAGGAAGTTTTTCCTTCCTGATACTACATTTCAAGTGCTCAATACCACTTATGGCTAGTGGCTACAGTATTAGATAGAGCAGGTCTAAGAGAAGGACATGTAGTATTGTTCTAGTGTACACATCATTTCTAATCTCCCCTTTTTTTTCTTATATAAAAACTATCTTGTTCAGTACTTTCTATGATTGAAGAAATTCAACAAAAACAGTATTACATTTTAGCAACTGGTAGAATTAATAGCTTAATTGAGGGTATAATATCTCAGTTTTATATTCTTGAAGGTTCCAGAGCAGGGAAAAAAGGTCAGTCCTTTTCAAAATTCCTTCATACTTTAGTCCTGAAAAAGCTTTTACTAATAGCTTTCCAAAATGAAAAAAAAAAAGTTAATCTCAATTCAAAAATTATATGTGATTTTAATTTAAAAACAAACATACAAACCAAAACCAAATCAAAGTAAAAATCAGATTTGTACCTTGCTGGATTTTCTATTATATAATCAATGGTGGTTTCTAGCAGTGCTTTTATTCTGGATCCAGGGTGGGAAAACTCTTCAGAACCCAAATAAAATAACTACACGTTCTGAAGTTAATTAAAAGTATAAATCATTAGGCTGTAAATAGTAGGGTATCTTATTCAATGGTTTTAATTATTTTAGATCTTTGAAACAAAAAATGGATTTGATTAAAGTGTAATTTGATTTATTAGAATCTAATCAAGGGCATATGTTTTGGCACTTCTATTATTTCTACAAAAATTTAAAGATGTGCATTTCTCCCTTGGTATATTTTTTGGCTTCGTTTAAGATTTATACAAGTGCTCAATATCTAAAATCTAAGATTAGGATTAGGTGTAAAGTCACTTTATCACTGTTATTTTGTCCTTCCCGCCACAACATGCCAGACGTAAAAAATGAATCACAGACCTTTCATCCTACTTTTCTTACACGCCCCGCTTTGCTGCAGTACTTGTCTACTTTCTGAATGAAGACTCAGGCTATAGCAGTTAAATCAGTTAAATGAAAATAATATTCCTTTCTCTTTAGCCTGTTTTTACCCCAAAGGGTATTTTTTCATTGTACATTTCCTGGCAAAGAAGAAGATGAATATTCACCCTTAATAGGCATGGTTGGATTTATGGTGATGCCAATTAAATATTTTATAAATGAATGGACTGTATGAGTCAGCAGATGAATGAAGATGGCCATAACCCAGGATATGACAAATGACTAGAAAACTGGTGTTAGAATCAATGCCCAGTTCTGGGAAGGCTGAGTGTCAGCCACGGCCTTTGTCCGGTCTTCCAGGAGTAATCCATGATAACTATTGTCCAGAAGATTGTACCAAAGTAAATCCGCAAAAAGTTATGGATGTTTTTGGCTGTTAGCACTATTCCTCAAAGTGCCTGAAGGCCTGATAAGATTTTGTGCAACTTTGCACTCCTTACACACTACCACGTCGCAAACACAAAATCCATGGCAAGCTGCTGCTCAGTTTAGCTGAGCTATTCACCTACAAAACCGAAACTGTCAAGAAAATGAGCATATCCTTTGAGTGGCTCTCTGAAACTAAAAGTCGACTCCACTGTGATGCTTTTAGCCTTTTTTCTACGCTTGCTCTATCTCAGGGGTTTTAAATTATAGTCCACAGACCCCTACTCAGACCATGGCTTTGAAACCATGGCTATGAACTTCCAGAAATAATGTGTTTCTTTTCTTTTTTTCAATTTTCTGGAAAGAGCTTCCAGAGGATTCTTGAAAGATTAAGAACTCCTGCTCAAAGCAGACACTCATAAACTGGGAAGAGAGGAGATGCACTGTTATAATCAGCCAACAGAGAAGATCCCACTGATGCCTGACTTGCAAGGGCCTTGCTCAGCTATTTTGCATCAAGAGAACAGACCATCCTGGCCTAGCATGTTACACATCAGCAGTGGGGTGGCTTTTGGTGTGGAGGCCTCAGTCCACTCTACGCTTAACTGGACTTTATTAATCAGAAGTTTTAGCCGTAGAGAAAAGACCTTGTAGGAGCAGTATATCAAATGGTTGTGTCTTGGGTCTTCTGTGCCACACCTATACAGAGATGGTAATTGAAATTAAGAGCGTCATCTTTTGATACAGAGAGGAAAAGAGGAGCTTGACCACAAGGTAACTGCCCTGTTATACTGTGGAAATAGCAGCACATGAGAACATTCATCTCTATGAATCAATCTCCAAGTTTATCCAGGTTATTGAACCAAAAAACCATGGGAAAAAGATAGCAATTATATTCATTCCTTTCTTCCAAATATTTATCGAGGTCACAAACAAGAGTTATTTTTCTCCCTGAGAAGTTTTATGTGTCTGCCTTCACCCATGTTCTTTTGATTAAAGAGGCAGAAAATAAGAACAAATTATTTTTTCAGTCACCAAAATTAAGTTCAATTGCACTTTAACTCTTATAATTTAATTAATGTGAAGAGCAACATGCTTTATTCTACATTATCTAATAAAAGAGAGAGTGAAGGGTGAATTATAACAGTATATTATTTATTCCAGGAATGTAAGGATAGTTCAAAGACAGGAATTATAGCAGTGTAATTCATGTTAATGGGTGAAAGGACAAAAATCACATGATTTTCTCTTATATATGCAGAAAATAAAGTTTAAATCAATTTCAAACTTTTGAAAAAGCTTTGTAGAAAACAAAGAATAGAGAAGTCCCATAACCTGATAAGGTTATCCACTAAAACTCAGCAGCAAATTTAGTATTTATTGATGAAATATTAGAAGTATTTCCTTTAAGGCTAAGAACAAAACTAGGGTGCCTTTTCTCACCCTTACTTTCCATGTGATATTGGAAGACTTGGCCACTAAAATAAATCAAGAGAAAGAAAGAAATATAAAGATAGGAAGGAAAAGAGAGTCAAGAGGCTCAACTGTCATTTCAGGTGATATAAATAGTCACAGAAAACTCGAAAGAGAGTCAATAGAAAAACTATTTAGAACTGTTGGTATGTTAATCTAGGAATTAACCTAACAAGTATGCACAAAATCTCTTGGAGAAATCTTTAAAATTCTACTAAAGTAGTATTTTTCTAACTTTAATTACATACAAATCACCTGGTGAGCTTGTTTAAAAAGCAGATTTTGATTTGGTAGTTTTTGGGCGGAGCCTAAGAGTGAGCATTTCAAAACCTCCCAGGTGAGGCTCATGGAGCTGATCCATTGACCACACTTTGAGTATCACAGTACTTAAGCAGTTAAAGAATAAATGGAAATATAGGGCATGCTCAGGTGGAGAAACCTAACCATGATAAAGGTTCTAATTCTCTCCAAACTAATCTATGATTTTAATATAATTCCCACCAAGAGCCCAGTAAAATTTGGGGGCTAGGGAGTATTTGCTCAATTTACATGAAAAAAAAATTAAAGATTTTTTCTCAAGAAAAAAAGAAGAACAAAGTGGGGGAGGGAATTCCCCTACCATATATTAAGACATATTACAAAACCAAGGTAATTAAAAAACACAATTTGGTAGTGGCACAGGAACAGACAATAGGACAATAGAATATAGAGTCCAGAAACAGACCATAAGATTTTGATCCATGAAAGAGGTGGCATCAAAACCTAGTAGGGAAAAGATAAACTGTTTTGGTAAATGGTGTGGAGAAAAATGGCTCACCATATGATAGGATAAAGTTATAAGTCTAATACACACGCACACGCACACACGCACACACACACACACACACAGAGCAAAAGACCTGCAATGAACTATGTATGTTTCTGGATGGGATTGATCTTGGGCTTCTGATTCTGAGACAGAGCAGATGGGAGACAAACCCTTTCCATCAGAATGGCTCACCACATGAGTACATGGGATCTACCACTGACCTCCTTCAATTACTTTCTCTTTGTCTTGTAATTCATGGAAATTCCTCTGAGACTTTCTCACAGTGAACCAGTCCTTGGACATAATCCCAGTATACTGCATTGTGAGTTTTCAAGATTTTTCTGTCGTTTTAAGTATTTTATTGCAACATTGCTAAGAGCCGCGTAACAGCTACTAACCAGATGCAGGTTCAACTACACTCAACTTTTTGATTATTGACTACAAAATTTTAGCAGTTTTTTCCAACTTTGTGTTGTCCACAAATCTGATTTTTATATCTTCTTTGTTTCATTTAAGTTCATAATAAAAATATTTGAACAGGCCAGGGTCATGGACAAAGGTCTCAGACAAATAATTAAGAGATTTTCCACAAAACTGATATGGATCCATTAATTAATCAACAGTGTTTGGGTAAGGCCCTTCCTGATTCCCTCTCTCTGTATATCTACTCTCTCTATAGCTGAGGCTATAGAGATTTCCATCTATGGGCTTGGCCTGCCCATATGTCTAGGAACAATCCCAGGAATTTGAAGGTCTCCAGAATTAAACTCTAGAACTTAGAGTTGGGTCATGTTTCCTCCTAGTATAGTATTGGCTCTCATCCAAGGTGTAACAGCTAGGCTTCTGCCATGTGGCCTATTCTTAAATTACTGTCTTGATGAACTGCTTTTTAACCCCTGTTATCCTATGATTAGAGCACTTCCATTTTAAAAAAATAGTTAAACTTGGGTTCTCTTTTTTTGGAGAGTTTTGTTTGTTTGTTTGTTTGTTTTTATTTATTTTGGCTGCACTGGGTCTTCATTGCGGGATCTTCGTTGCGGCACACGGGATCTTTAGTTGTGGCTTACATGTGAGACCTAGTTCCCTGACCAGGGACCAAACCCAGGCCCCCTGCATTGGGAGCGTGGAGTCTTACCCACTGGACCACTGGGGAAGTCCCTAAACTTGGGTTCTTTTCATCTGCTTCCTCTAAGTCCCCATACAAGAACTTTTTTCCTCCTAAAATCCAACACAAAAATTGGAAGCCTGTAACCTGTCCATTTTTCTGTGCTGCCAATTCTTGCCTACCTAGGTTTCCAATTACCATTTACACCCTATTCCCAGTACACTGTCCATCTTTTAGTATGCCCCCAACTTTTGCCTACCTAGGTTTCCAATTACCATTTGCACCCTATTCCCAGTACACTGTCCATCTTTTAGTATGCCCCACCATTTGTATTGGACACTTGTCAGCCTCCTCCCTGCTGATTGCCTGCCTGTACCATTATGTATTTGCTGTCACAGTACCCTTAAAGTGCCATGACCTGCCAATCAATCTTGTCTTCCTTTAGCATTTTGAATTTCTTCAACATCTGCATCTTTCCCCAATATTTTCCCATTTTCTTGACCAAAATATTATAAACAGTTTTATCTGATGTTTATTTACTAAAATCAAATATTTTCATGACTTTCTCTGATATGTAATTTACTATCTAGTAATTTTATCAAAAAAAAGAAATAATTTCAGCTTGGCACGCTTGGTCAAAGTAGATCCTACTGTTTATACCATTAGTTTCTCTAAATGCTTGCATTTGAAATATTGTTCCATTCTCTGGAATGACTTTTATCTGGATATGGAGATTTGAATGTCCATCTCCCACAAAATTCTGGACAACAAAGCCACCAATTTATAGTCACCAATGTATAAACAATAAGGAAAATTGACTATCTCATATAACAAGAAATCCTGGGGTAGATTGACCCCCAGGTTCATTGATTTAGCAGCTCAATGATATTATCAAAGACCCAGAGTCTCTCCATATCTCTGGTCTGCCGTTATCACTCTGTGGCCTTGCCCTTGGCTGGCTCCCTTCATGGATGCAAGGGAGCTCCCACAGCTCTGAGTATCATGCCCAGCCAAAAAGAAGGACTGATTTTCCTGGAAGTGTTCTTCTAGGAGCAAGGAAACCATTCCCAGAAGCTTGCTTTCACTGGCCTCTCATTACATTTTATTGCACAGAACTGGGCACCTGCCCTTTCCAAAGCAATCACTGGCAAGCTCAGACTGATCAGAATTTAACCCTGAGACACATAGGGAAGGGATGGGCAACCCCTTCAAATGGGCTCTTTACCAAATAGGAGAACATGGGCAAAGGCTCTTGGCTAGGCAACCATACTGTCTGCTGCAAACAGAAGGAATTACTCCCTAATTTGGAGGGTGGGGGTATCTGAAGACAGTTTACTGAAGAAAACCCATTACAATAGCATGGATTTTTATCTGTTCAAAATAGTTTAAAGCAGGATTGTGTCCAAAACAAAGGGGTAGATTAAGTTATCTCTAAATTCCCTGCCAACTGTTTAATGCTATGATTCTGTTCTCATTGTTTCCACTGGGGAAACTGCTTGCAGTTTGGAATTGTGCACATCAGCAATGTCTGTACTGCCAGCAAAAGTGCACAGTTGCTGATCTGTGAGCATTTCCCCTAATAGCACATTTGTGGAAAACTGAGTCACAGGGATTCTAGGTACTGCGAATCCATTGTTTGAACAATTTTCTGAATGCCTTACATCTTAGACACTGGCAGCTTCCCTGTAAACAAACTATAATGAAACAATTGACCTATAATGTGGGGTTGGGCAAAGCAAAGCAGGTTGGGCTAACTGGTTTTTTGCTGGCAGTGTTCCTTTTTATTTATTTTAGGCTGAAAGCAGGAAATTGTGTTATATAAGCCAACAAATTAAATGTGGATGTTACTGCTGCAATGGAAGAAAACTTGCAGAAAAGTTGACCTGACTCATTTAATCATGTGCAAAGACATTACTGTGCTACACGGTAAGCTATTCAAATGAAATATAATCCATATAACTTCCACCTGAGCAACCCAAGTCCTCCTAGAGAAAACTACAGGAGGGGAGGGAAAAGCTGGGTGGAGAAGAAAGTTATTTTTGTGGCAGTCAAGGTATGATTATTTGTAGGTCCATAAATTATCAGCCAAGGTTCTCATTTCTCTGGGAGTAAGAATAGAGAGGAGTAGCTGAATGCAAGGAATACCCAGGGCTAGAGTCATGGGACTCAGCAACTGATTGGATTTGGGAAGCAAGAAAGAAGAATTGAAGATAATGTTGTGTTTTTCTCAATATTATTGAGCAATTACTGCATTATGGACACCATGCTAAGTGCTTAATATAATTATTGGGTCTCTTATTTCTCCCAGTAGTTCTATTAAGTAAGTACTATTGTTATTTCCATTTTATAATTAAAGAAACTGAGGCTTCACGGGGTGAATTTAGTAAATGGCAGAGATGAGATAAAAATCCACATCCCAATTTTTAATTCATCGCTACCCTCTGCCTTTCTGGGTGGGAAGGAGGAAAGTGAGGAATTTCCATTTAGGCATACTGAGTTTTAAGTGTTGGCAGGACTTTTGATTGAAGATGTCCAGCAGGCTATAGGAAATGTGAAACTAAGCTCAGGAAAAGATTTAGTATGGAGGATAGATTTGGCAGTCATTTGCTGAGAGGTACAAGTTAAAGCCATGAGCTTGCTCTTGGAGACTTTGAGGTCTACTAACTCACTTTTGCTGTGTGCATATCTTTATGCACCTCAAACATCAGGAATTGGAAGAAAGATTGATTGACCCATAGGCTCGTCATACTGGTCTGACTGGCCCACTGGCTGCCTGTGTGACTTTGGGCAACTCACTTCACCACTTTGAATCTCTGTTAAATGAAGTCTCTTCCAGCTCTGAAGTTCTAGACAAATGCAGGCCTGGACTAAGGCAGTTGTAGTGAGAGAGGAAAAGATGAATGCAAGAGTTACTGCAGAGGCAATTGACCTGATGCCAAAACATGCGAGAGAAGGAGAGATGGAAGATGAAGACAACTTTTCTAGCCTAGAGTTTAGTGGGATTGGCAGCATTAACCAACATAGAGAAGGAGGTGGTGCCAAAGAGTTTTGGAGAGATGATAATGGGCTTTGTTTTGGATATGAAGAATTTGAGGTGTTGTCCACATGCTGTTTCTTTGGGTGTTGGTAGGTAAATTGCTGGACTAGAAATATTTATTTATATAGACATGGAGCATAGATCTGGAGCTAAGAGGGCAGAGCCCGGTGAGCCACTGCATAACCTTTGAGATCTCTTCTGCCTTTCTGCCTCCCTGACCACAGTCTCCATAGCAACGTGACTCACTGTCCTTGTTGGATTACCTCTCTCTGGATCAGCTGGTTTTCATGCTGCCTGACCAAGGGCAGAGCACCCTGCGTGTTTCCTGAATGAGTGGCAATGTTGTTCTAGGTAGTTCGGATATTTTCTCATACCGTAGTTCATTGCTTCTCCCTTTTCTCTTTATACTCCTTTCTAATAAGCCCCACTTTTAACTTTTCACATCTTGATCTTCTTTCCTTTAATTTTTCTTCCCCTAGGCGCTTGCTCCTTTAGTGAGCAGCTCTTCACTGTTTCATTCATCTTTTTCCCCCCATTGCCTCGAGTTTCATTCATACCCTTCCTTAGGCCCCATGAAAAGCTTCCTGCATCCTTAATTTCCAACCAGCAATAATTCTACCCTTCAATCTCTGGCATCCTTAACCTTATCTTTCATCCTTATCATCATAATTAATAGCTAATTTGTCCCAGGTCTCAAATTAACTGCTCGGTATGCATTAGCTCATTTAATTGTTACAATAATCCTGTGTGGCAGGTACTCTCAGTTCTATTATACAGGAAAGGAGCTGAGGTTTGGAGTGATTGCATTACTTGCCTGAGTCCCACAGTGAATGGGGGAGTAAGGAATCGAACCCAGATTGATGCAAAAGCCCAAGCTCTACCCACCACGTGTCACTGCTTTCTCTAACCAAACTAATGGTTTATGCTTCTTAACTTTGACCAATTTAATTCCACTTTTCTGAAGTGTTTTCAACATTTCATTAATGAATACAACAATTATTTAAGCAACTAATCCTTAGATATAGATCTATAAAAAGTCCTTTTAGTTGCCCATTATCATTCCCAAACCAACCAGACCCACACATCATATTCTCCCAAACATATGTATACACAAGGCATTCACCTGTTCATTTTTTATCATTTCCTTTCCTGCTCATCTCAATGTAATGAGGTTAACAAGAAAGATTTTACATATTAGGGGAGGGAAGTGTTACAAAAAGAATATGAGGCGCAGACCCAATTTTGGTAAAAACAACAATAACAACAACACTTGTATGAGATACAAGAGATACACAGAGTAGCTAAATAAAAGTAAACAACAGTGAATGATTAAGTGTTCCAAAGAAAAATAATAGCAGTAGACACTGCAGATATCCACGGAAGAGGAAGACTTTAAGGATGAGTGGGATTTAGTGGCTGGAGGACAGAAACCAGAGTGAAGACAGAAACCGGCGTCTTCATCACTGACCACTATTTACCAAGCACCCCATGGGTTAGATATTAAATTAAAGTTATTGGGATAAAGAGATGTACAAGCTGCTGTCTTTCTCCAAATACTTGGTTTATGGGAAAAGCCTAATTTACAGATAGTGAAATAAACAGCAATACAAAGAGGCGCATAATATACAGAGCAAGAGTTTCAGTAATTCTGAAAATGAAATTTACCCCAACAAGAGGAATAAGCCCAGGGACAGAGAGTGAGCCATTAGGCATGGAGCAAAGGGCTCACTCATTGTAACAAAGACTTCCATAAGCCAGGCACTGAATACAATTGATACCAAGAGCTCAAAGCCAACAGGAGGAACCAGGAGTGTGATTTGTGAGAGCAGGATATGAGGGGAGAGGTACCTTTCCCAGTCACAGGCATCAGAGAAGCCTTCCCAGGGAGGGGAGAAAAGTAGGAATAGGAGTCACCTGGGCCAGAATGGGCAGGCAGGGAGGGCAGGACCCTTCTGAGCAAAAGCACAGGTTAGAAGATGCTCTCATGTAGGGGGAAAGAACAGAACCTACTGGTCCTTTAGTGTCGCTGTGAGAGTGTGTGAGATGACACGGAAGACATAGGCAGAGGCTGGATGGGAAGGGTCCTGATGGCTTCATGTTGGGAGCCTCGGCTTAATGTTGAGCCACTGAAGTGCAATATGTTAAGCATTCCTTAGGTTGAGAGGGCTGTAGGAATTGGATTCAGGTTGGGCCTGGGTTACAGTGAGCTTCACATGCCAAACCTAGTCTTTCCTCCACGTGAGTTCTATGCTTACTGTTCTTGTAGTTCAGAGAATAAACTGGGCACTAGACATTCCAAGCAAACAGCCCAATTCAAAGTAGAGCTGCTGAAAATTTATCAGCACTGAAGAGCAAAGATGCTCTTAATGGATGACTCAGTATTTCCAAGGGCTGTGGATAAAAGGTGAGAGTTCTCTGAAGTCCAGTTTCAAAACCCAGAGCAACTCCCCCTCTAAGTTTCCCACTTATAACTAATGTCCTCTCTTCTTCTTGTTCTATCATTAACTTTTTTGTTCCCCTTGGGTCTTTTTCTTTTCCCCACGTATTAGGACCACTTGGTCCTAATGTGGACCAAGCGGAATGCCATTATCATCCGTTGAGTGCCTGCCGTGTCCCAGGCATTGTTTTAGGCACTAGAGCATGGTCTCCTTTAATCCTCATAACAACAGTAAAAGGTGAGTGCCGGTTTACAGATGGAGAATCCAAGGCACAGACAAGATCAATATCTAATTCACACAACTAGTAATGGACAGTGGTAGGAGTCACATACGCTTTTCAAGTACAAATTCACACACACTCTTCTCCATTTCACACTCTCGGTTTGAAATGATTTCTCAATGCTGTTAGGATTTTAAAACCAAAAATCTTCGGCATGACTTACAGAGACTAGCACGGCGATTCCTCTCTCTCTCACCCTACAGACAAACCCAAACAGCTGACATTCAGGGCCCAAGGTCCTGACCACTTAAGTACACTATCTCCGGGCTTCCAACAGCTAATTTAAGTTCCTTTATATACTGCAAGTTATAAGTCATACTCTGGCAGTTTCTGATACAAGTTAACAGTTTTTCTCACCAAGGAGATGATCAACAAAGAGCCTTTCAAAGTACGGTTAGGTCTGGGCTGGGTTCCTCACCTCTTGGTTTATTCGAGTTCTTCAGTATGTCCCACCCTCCTCAGAGGCTACCCTGGTCTATGCAGAATGCTGCTTCCCTGAAATAGGGGCCCTCATTCTCCATTGGCAGAAAGTCTGTGGTCTTTCCTTCTGCTGAACTTGGCTTTATCACTAAGTGGCTCTGAGATTTTGTGTTGTCAACTGTCCTTTCTCTTTCCTCAGTTTCCTTCTCTGTGCACAGCCAGACCGTCATCTCCAAAGTGTTGCCCACTTCAAAAAGTTTAGAATTCTGTGCAAGGGTTTTACCCAGTTGTAGGAAAGAGAACTCGCAAGTTCATTAACTAGGACCCCGTTTGTGCTATTGTCCAGTATAATTATTTTAAACTTTCTATCTTTATGACGTTTATTGTTATTTCTTGTAAATGATAACTGTGGTGAAGGTCACAAGTTATTTAATGCCTTTAAATCTCTCATCCAAAGGTACTTTCCAGCTGAAAAATTCCATAATTCTAAGTCTATATCAATTTCATGTCAGGCAGGATCAGAGGCTTGGTCAATATTATTTTTTCCACAGTGAAACTGTATAAGGCAGGAGATCTTACTTAAGCCAACAAATGTGTATCCTTCACAATGGAAGAATAAATAAAAGTATAATTTGTGAATCCATTAAGGTTTCTTTCCTGCTAAAAATATTAACCTCTTCTATTCTTTAGCAAGAACTTAATACATATACATAATTTTAGGTTAAAATGTTTGGGAATTTTGGTGTCCTACAGTGATTTTCTACAAATTTATTTCCCATTTCCAAACTTGATCTCCCTCCAAATGTTCTTGATCTTATATTTTCATGTATTCATTATCATTGAGATCTTAATCTTTTCTTGCTGTCCTCAACCTCACCAATATTTCCATATTTCCTAAATCACTTTTTTTTTTTACAAAGAAATATCCATCAGATATTTCAATATTTGAAAGAAGTTGACACCAATAAAGAATTTGCTCTCTGTCTACTTGGATATAAGGAGCTACCCAAATTAAGACCTTACATCTTTTCATCTACATATTTGTAATAAAAATTAAATTGTAATTAAATTGTGGTAACTGCAACATGCTATTTCTAAGTAGCCATTGTTAAGCTGTTTCTAAATAACAACAGTAAAAACTACAGTCCAAGTAAATTTTGGAATGCCCAGCTAATCTAAAGGGGAATGAATTTAAAAAAAAAATAGAGGGCACAATGCTGCACATTTCCGTCTCCAGCTTGAGCAGGGAACCGCTCACAAGGTACCTTTTCCAACTTTGCTATTAACACCAGGTTAATGTAAAACTACCTGATGTGGGTGAAACAGCCTCTGCAAATGATCTCATTCTGAAACGATAGGTGTCGTGGAAATTGTGTTTTCCTTCTACAGCTCATTGAAATGGAGATGGAATGGGATGGAGTAAAGGGATCTGCTTTCTAATGAGGCAAAATGTGATTCATTTGAACTGGGGCATGGACAGAAAATCCAATAAGTACCCCATTTTTTACATCCTTACAAAGTCTTTGAGCACCTGAGCAGAGCAAAAGTACACCCATACTCAAAATTTCCCAAGTAGGATACGAAATTCATGAGGAAATTATTTTCAATATTCATGGAATGGCCATATTGCTTATACTGTACAGTGTAAAGGGGGGAAAATGACTAACCTCAGAAGCACATTTCCATTTTTTTCATCAGCTTAGTTTTTTTGATACAAACATAAGAAACCACTGTGACCATCATAGAGAACATTTTGCAATCTTCACTATTGCATAGGATTCATGTGACAGCAAGAACAGAACTATCAAAGCAAACACACAGACCAGCAACAAATGAAAACAACCACAGTAAACCTTTATAACATATTAATCCTTGAAAAATATATATTCTAAAGAATTGTGATATACTCTGTAGCTATACTATATTCCAGTTTCTACCATTTAAGTCTTTTTAAGACTTGCTGTTTATAAAAATAACCTAGTAAAGAAGTGGCAGAAGAAAGTGAAATTTTACACAGTGTATTACGTGAAACACAAACTTATGAAACCAGCCAAATTTTCTGAATTCTTAATTTACATAGAATTCTTTTTATTTTTGTCTTTTTATTCCTCCTGTATTTTATAATGATAGCATTTTTAGGTTAGTGGTTCCCAGACTTAACTTTCTCAGGAAAGTAAAACCTCCCAAAGCAACTGAGAGCTAACACAGAGTTGCCAAACTGTTCACTTTGCCAACAACAACAATCACAAAAAGCTACCTTTCCATCCTTTCAAAAAGGAAAGGAAATTTCAACACCAAAAACATAGGAAATTCATAATTTCAGAACAAAAGAAAGCTCTTCCCAAGAAACACTATTTGTTAGCCAGAGATTATTTTAAAAGGATATATTTCTAGTTATATGAAAATACAGGAACATTTACAACATTCAAATTTATTTTATAATACAATGTATGTTATGTTTCCTTGGTATAAGTTTTCTTTTAATTTGGTAGCACTATATGTATTTGATACATTTGTATTTGATTTCACCCATGAGGAAGAGCTATAACATGCAACGTGTTTTGGTGTTTCATTTTTATTACTACCACTATCAAAAATTCCATTTCAGGGCTTCCCTGGTGGCACAGTGGTTAAGAATCCACCTGCCAATGCAAGGGACAGGGTTCGAGCCCTGGCCTGGGAAGATCCCACATGCTGCGGAGCAACTAAGCCAGTGAACCACAACTACTGAGCCTGAGCTCTAGAACCCGCAAGCCACAACTACTGAGCCCATGTGCCACAACTACTGAAGCCTGCGCGCCTAGAGCCCCTGCTCCGCAACAAGAGAAGCCACGACAATGAGAAGCCTGCACACCGCAACGAAGAGTAACCCCCATTCACCACAACTAGAGAAAGCCTGCGCGCAGCAACGAAGACCCAACACAGCCATAAATAAATAAATAAATTTATAAAAAAAAAATTCCATTTCACACTGATATGAGCAAAAATGAAATCATCATGCAACCTATTATATACAGAATGGATAAACAACAAGGTCCTACTGTATAGCACAGGGAACTATATTCAATATCCTATGATAAACCATAATGAAAAAATATGAAAAAGGATGTATATATATGTATAACTGAATCACTTTGCAGAAGTGACACAACATTGTAAATCAACTGTGTTTCAATAAAATGAATTTAAAAAATGAAATCATCCGTCTTAAAAGTGTTTCAATTAATTTGAAATAGTACAGGCAAACCAAGATTCTAAGAACAACAGCTCCCACATTGCTAAGCCCTTTCTTCCACCTTGCCCACAATGGGCAGGTAGGAAGACTAGGTGAGTGGCTGGGGCCACAGGAAGTAAGCCAAGGATGCTCCCCAGTCACTGCTCCTCACTCTTAGGACAGAACCATTATGGCCCTCCCTACCTTACAGAGGGAAGCTGGACATTTCTACAATAGGGGTTCTAAGGGCAAGTACAAACTTTGTCCCTGATCAGGTTGGGGACCACTGCTGTGGGGCACTTAGTCTTTGAATCTCTGAATGTCATGTGGTCCAAAGTAGTCTGAGTGTAGGTATAGTTGTAGGTTGAGTTGACATCCACCATAAAGCACCTTTCCATTTGTAAATTAAGCAAAGTAGAAAAAGCTTTAGGGGCAGAAACACTGGGTTCAAGTCTATATTCAAATCATTTATTTGATTTCCTGATGTTTTCTGATGCTTAGTCTGGGGTTATGGTTTTGGCAAGAACAGGTAAAGGGCTATTCTCATCACATCCATCAAGGGTACCTACTATCAACATAACTTTATTCTGGCTCATATTGACCTTGATCACCCGGCTGAGACTTGTTTGTTAATTCTCCATTGTAAAGTTATTCTCCACTCCCCCCCTCCCCCCCTTTCCATACTGTGATCTTTGGAAGGAAGTCACTATGTGTAGACCACACTTAAGTATACCATCTCCTGCAGGGTGGAATACTTACATAAATTATTTGGATATTTGGATGGCAGATTTATTTCTTCTCTTCATTTATTTATTCAACCATTTATTTATATCAGTAGGTTGTCACTTTTTAATTTTAGCTGTTCTAGTATGTGTAGAGCGATGGTCTTAATTTGCATTTCCCTTAATGGCCGATGATATTGAACATATTTTCAACTGCTTATTTGTCATCCATATATCCTGTCTAGTGAAAAGTCTCTGCATGTTTTTTGCCAATTTTCAAGTTGGAATTTTTTAAATGTTGAGTTTGAGAGCTCCTTATATATTCTAGATACTAGTCCATTGTTAGATATGTGTTTTACAAATATTTTCCCCAATCTTCAGCTTGTCCTTCCATCCTCAATAGGGGATTTTGCAGAGCAAAACTTTTAAATTCTGATGAAGTTTGATTTTTCTATTTTTTGTTTTATGGGTTGTGCTTTTGGTATCATATCGAAGAACTCTTTATCAAGTCCTATGTCCCAAAGACTCTCTTCTATGTCATCTTATAAAAATTTTATAGGTTTACATCTTACACTTAAATCTATGATCCATTTTGAGTTAATTTTTGTATAAGGTGTGAGGTTTAGGTGAAGGTTTATTTCTGACTATGAATGCCCAATGAGCCAAGAATATTTTCAAGGAAGTGATATCAATGGATATGGACTCTAAGATGGATGAAGAAGAAAACGGAGATGAGAGGATGATTACAAATAATTCTTTCTAAGTGGCAGATTCTACTCATAAGGTAAAATAAGTAGCTACAAAGCAAGTCAGCTGATTACCAGGAAGGAGGTAGTAGCTGGAGATTTCAGAAAGGAAGCAGTTACTTGTGATGTGAATAAAGGTTCAGGGGCTGCCAAGAGGGTGTGTAGCTGGAGTGGAGGTGGGTGATGGGGTTAAGGAGCTGGGTATAGAGAAGGTTACCTGTGAGAGCTGAGTCGCAGGATGACGGCAGGAGTGGGTGGAGAGGAAGTGTGTAGGTCAGGGGCTCAAGTAAATTCCTTGAATGAGTCAAGGAAATCACAGGTCCAAGGTGGGAGAAAGGGGCAAGAGAGGGTATTTTCAGGAGAGATGGAAGAGAAATGCCTTGCAGTCACCATGGGGAGCCAGGAGGATGCTTTTTCTACTTCTCAGTCTTAAGGTACAAGGGGGCATGAGAAAGATAAAAAGCAATAAGTGAAACAAAAAACAACAAATGAAATGAAAAACTTGAAGAGGGGAAGAAACGTTCTCAGGAGACTTCTGGGTTTCTGTTAAGGCAAATGGGGGAAGGGAATATTTGGAGAAAATGTTGCATTAGCTGCTCACAGAGCAAGGGGCAGGAGGGCAGCTGCAGAGTCCCAGAAGTGCTGGGAGTGGGAAGAACTTGGAGTCCAAATGGAGAGCAGAGCCCAAGGGACAGACAGACTCAGAAATCATGAAATTCTAAGGGATACACAGGTGTTGGACTGGGCCTGGAAGTTAAGAGAAGCAGTTCTGGGGCATCCTCAGAGAAGAAGAGGGTAAGCACATGTCCAGGTCACTAAATGAGATAACTGTGAAAATAATTTGTTTACAAAACTGCATTTTAAAGATCTGGGAATTATTAGATACATATAGTTAGGTGACAAAAGACATTGTACAACTCAAGTTAATATGTTTGATCCTCATTGTCTAGAAGTTACTCATTTATGATGACATCTACACACCCACAACAGTATGTTATGATATCCACTGGCTTAGAGACAACGATTCTATTGTTTGTCATAAAAGATGAATATATGAACACACATGCACATACACAAACACAATTTTGCTAAAAATGGTAAGATTAGCAGCTATAAAATGAAATTACAGATGGTGTTTTAAGGCCTTGGTTGGCTCAATCCATCTTCTCACTGGTTCCTGCCTTTTTCTCCTTTGTTCCAATTCCATTTTTCATCATGTTTTGACAGGTGAGGTTGTTCATGCAAAGAGATCCAACAAAAATATAGGAATGCCACCTTTGCCTCCTTATCTAGGATAGAGCAACCCTCCCTTTCCTCCTTGCAACAAAGCAGGCAAAACATACTCTCCCACTGCCCCTCGAGGGGGCAGATGGAGGAATGACGATGGCACCATTGTTTTGCTTGCAGGGAGGAAATTTGAAGGCAGTCAGTAGGTCACCTGCCCTCTCTGCTCAGGATCAGCCCTCCACCCAAACCCCCGTGCAGTTCAATCTTAGAATACTTCAGACCTAGCCAGCACAAACATGTCACAGCAAGAGGGATAGTGATTGTATTTGCACCTGCTATTGGTTTAAGCACAGGCTTTGTTTGATTCTTAAAAAAAAAAAAAAAAAAAAGCTTTATTATTACATTATAGCCAAAAGAATTTAGCCTTTAACCTGCAGTTTGCCTACTCTCAGTAATATAAACCTTTTTTCTGGACAAGAAGGGAAGCCTGATGGAATTTTCTTCTTTCCCCTGGGGCTGAGGGAATTAACTCACAACTCCTTTGGACTCTGTTTTATGCCAACTAAAATAGAAAGGGGTCTTTGGTAACATGGGAGAAAGGAAGAGAAGCTCCCGAGCATAATAATGCAGAAAAATGCATGGTTAGAAGTGATTAAAGATGTTCATCTTGGAGATGCTCCACCCTGAGGCTGAACCAGGTAAACCATTTTCTCTTATGACCCTTCAGTGGGCAAAATGGAAGAAACTTGAACCCTCCCTCCACTGCCCATCTCTACTGAGGGCTTGAGAGCTAGGTCTCCAGAGGGACCACTGAGAAGGAGAGGGCCAACTGAGAACAAAGGGAGGTAGAATACAGACAAAGGCCCCTGTCGCCCACCAAAAAGGAGGATTCTTATGGAATGATGGACTGATTTCCATCAATGGAAAAAGACCAAGAATGGCTTTGCATCATCCTCTGAACCCTATGTACATGTCTGCCTGGTCATCAAATATCAGGGATTTTTTTCCCTAAGCTATGATCTCTGTGTTAGTTTTCTATGCTGTGTATCAAATTAACACAAACTTAGTGACTTAAAACAACACACATTTATTATCTTATAGTTCTTGTGGGTCAGGAGTCTGGACACAGCTGAGCTGGGTCCTCTGCTCAGGGTCTCATGAGGCTGCATCAAGTTATTGGTCAAGGCTGAGTTCTCATCAGAGGCTTGGCTGGGGACAGATCAGCTTCCAAATTCCCTCAGACTGTTGAATTTATTTCCTTGCCACTGTAGGATTCATGGCAACTTGCTTCTTCAAAGTCAGCAACAGAGAGAGAAAGAGACTTCAGTGTGAGTCTACTGGGAAGATGAACTTACATAACCTAACACAATCATGGGAGTGACACTCCAGCCTATTTGCCATAGTCCATTGGTTAGAAGCAAGTCACAGGTCTTACCTACACTCAAGGGGAAGGGATTATATGAGGGTGTGAACATCAGGAAGCAGAGATCATGGGGGCCACCATAAAGCTTCTCTGCTTCAGTCCATATCTCTGTGGCCCTAGGAATTTAAGGGTATGGCTAAGGAGTTATAGAAGCAAACATTTGTAGGAGAACCATAAAATGAGGGAGGGTATTTTATATTTATGCACATACTCACACACCCTAACCTAAAAATAAAGTTAGGAATTTTTCTTAATGGTTGATGGCATGAAATTTTGCAGTTATATAGCCATGGATTTGAATCCCTGATCTATGGTGTAGTAGTTATCTTTAGTAACCCTCAGTTCTCATGTTTAAAACAAGAATAACGGGGTTATTATTACCCACCTTTGTGAGAATTAAATTCAGTAAAGAAAACACTTAGCATAATGGAAGTGCTCAATAAGTGGTCACTGTCATATCCAGGCAAGAGCCTTGGGTACCTCATCCAAGGATTTTTACAATGTGCTCTAAATACAGAGAACTTAATCCCCAAAGCGGGGGTGGGGGCGGGGGGGTGCCCTTCTGAGGTCTGAGAGGGTTTGGCACCGGTTTGCCTCCATGCTTCCCACAGAGCTGTGGGTGTCCTCTAACCTCCTGGCTGGCTCAGCCAGGGGTCTTTAATCCACCTTCTCCTGCATCTTCATCAATGGAACCAGTAAGCCTTTGCAATGCTGGATTCAAGGTCCCTGCAGAACTCCAAACTTCTCACCTGGAATGCCTCAGGGAGGGCTCCCCTCACTCCAGGTGCCTTCACTCACCCTGTTCATAATTGACCACAAACTTCCTATCTGCTTGTCCTGCTTAGTCCTTGGAACCTGGTTCCTGAGATGGATCCACTCAATTATTCACTCACTGAACACATTCAATACTCAACACCTACCATGCGCCAGGCACCGGGCTAGTTTTGGAGAGAGAACAGCGATGAATACAGAACCCTCCCCTCCAGCAGCCCATTGGCCAACGCGGAAGCAGACATAAGCCAACAAAGTAAAACTGACCCTTGACTTTGGACAGGAGCATACCTGACACCTACACGAATCCCTCAGTCTGTGAACACAAATGTTAAGAAAGTGCTTTCTCCCACTTCTCAGTTCTGTCAAGACTCATAGTTCCTGCACAGAGTCTCACACCACTTTCGAGTTTCCAGCTTTTGCTACAGTTTAGTGTGTCACATAATAAGCAATTTTTGTGCTAGCAGGAGTCCTTACTAAAACAGTTCCACAAACCATGTTTTCCTTTTTTTTTTTTTTTTACAGAGTGTGTGTGGTGGACTAATCCCTTCATCAGTGTTGGGCATGGCCCAGCTGAATGTTCCACTTTACATTTATCCCAAACTTCTGACAATTTTCTGGCTAAGAACTTTCTCAGAGCTCATTACTTTTCATCACTTTTATTACTTTTCATCACTTTCTCAGAGCTCATTACTTTTCCTTTATTCATATCACTGGCACCAGCTGATATCCTTTTTAAAACTTTGTTTTCACAAAGGAATGACATGTTTACTATTTCAGAGGAGGTGTCCGTGCTCTCTTGTCACTGGTACTCTCCCTGGAGACACATGGCCTCCTGAACACCAGGCTCCTCACAGCCCAAGAGGTGCACATCTATGCCTTGTCAGTCATTTGAATCTCAATAATACTAATACTACTACTAATAAAAGGCAAAATATATTGAGAGATTACAGTGTGCTAAGCATTTATATGTATTACATTATTTAACCTTTACAACCACCTCTTGAGATCAGGACTAATACCAGCATTTAAGAGATCAGGAAACTGAGGTTTAGAGATTTTATCTGCTCAAGATCATACTGCTGGTAAGCGTAGTGCAAGATTCAATCCCCAGTAGCCTAATGCAATCTTGTCACCCAAGTTTGAACAGGGTTGTGTGAGCCTGAGAACAAAGTTAACCTACTTAATACTTTGTCCAAGCTTAGCCCTGGCTCCACACCCAAGGGGAAAAGGCAAGATTAGCAGCCACAAAGTCCAATGGTTAGCCAGTCACCTGTACTTTAGGGGTATCTTTCCTTTCACAGCCCAGCTCTGGATACGGGCAAATAAAAGATAGCAGTGGTCTCTGTTCAGGGAGCTAATGTGGAAAAATCAAGGACAAAAGAGAAACAAAAGATGACCTAGTACGAAGGACTAGGGAACAGAGATAACTCTCAGACAACTCTTTGGACTGAGGAATAAATGTCTTTCTTTTAACAGACTCACAGACATAGAGAAAAGACTTGTGGTTGCCAAGGAGGGGCAGGGGGGGGAAAGGGAAGGATTGGGAGTTTGGGGTTAGCAGATGCAAACTATTATATATAGAATGGATAAACAACAAGGTTCTACTGTATAGCATAGGGAACTATATTCAATATCCTGTGATAAACCATAATGGAAAAGAATGTACATATATGTATAACTGAATCATTTTGTTGTACAGCAGCAATTAACACAATATTGTAAATCAACTATATTTCAATAAAATAAAATTTTATAAATGCCTTTCTTTTGAGCAAAGCTTGTAATTCTGACAGTGAGTCTGGGGTCCCTAACAGTGACAGGGACTGATGGCTGTGAAGGGCACTAATCAAAGACACAGCAGACTTGTGTTTACTCTGGGAAGGACTGCTGACCCTGCATAGGCCTTTGAAGCCGCCCTTGCTCACACAGATCATAATGCACTATGAAGTAACGTCTTCAAAGCAAAAGGGGGAAATTGAAACATACACGTCTAAGCCAGTTATTTCACTAAGGCACTTCAAAGAAACACTTCCTTTGATCATTTTGACTTCTCATTCATAATAAATGTGAAGATATTACTCACAGAAATTACTCAGAAACCTCGGGCTGATGGAGGCTTCAGTTTGACCCATCGTCAGCACAGTGGGAAGGATGAAGTAGGGAATCACACATGGCTCCTAAAGCTTCCACCTGGAAGTGACTTATATACCCTCCCACTCACATTTCATTGGCCAGAGAAGGTCACATGGCCTACCTAACTTCCAAGGGGACAGGGAAGCACAATCTGGCCATATGCTGATAAGGGTGGATGGGGTACTGACAACACCTGGTGAACAGCACTGATGACTAACACAAAGGCCAAGGGAAAAGTAGGAATATTTAGGATGTCACGTGAAGGAGTATGTTCAAGAGAATAAAGCACTTAGGAGCTTTGCTGTATTTCCACAGTAATTTCTCAGATGGAATAATCCCATAAAGACCTTCAACATGAACATCACAATTGTTTGAAGAAACAGGTGTCCTGATCTGACAACATCATCAAGGAAAAATAATACCAAAAATTTGTGGAATTTATATAACTGAGACAAGAGCAATTTTCTCATCTGTAAGCAGAGGAAGAAACTATTCATCTGCCATCTAGATCATTGGTAAGAATGCTAAGAAAACTCATTGTAGGACTCAGCAAAGGTAAACTACCAAAACTCAGATGGCACCATTAATCTTTTCTCCCTTGAACTTGCCTATCGTCTTGCTATTTCTCCAAGCAATTTCAAAGCATTTCACAATATAATCATAATTAGAGCTTCAAATAAACTGACAATAACAATTTATATTTATTCACTTTTTACTTCATTCAACAAACATTTATTGTGAGGGTCTATGACATGCAGTATACTTCCCTAGACACTAGAGATACAAAGACACAGTCCTTACCCTTAGGACTCTCATTAATATAATGGAGAAAGACCAAGGATTAGAAAATTGTAGACTAGTGTGAATCCAGTTAAGATATATGCACCGCATATAATGGGAGAGCTGTTGGGCTAATATTTATTAAGACCACCACCTGCTTTGGAATGGAGTGGTGAACCTGTATGATTCACCCAATACACAGGGCATGTCTTAGAGTTGTGCAAGATATATATTGCACAACTCCAGGATTCACCGTCCCCTTGCAGGCTTCTTAGATTTGTATGGATGCCAGTTAAGTGTCTTGAATAGAGGTGCCTCTATCTATTTCCTCCAAGGTCATCATTGGGATTAACAGCAGGACTGCCAGCACCTAATCAACATTTAGTACTCTGCAATATTTTCATTATATTCTAATATATTTCATTGTAATTTGTATTAATATTGACATAATGGTAATCTCTCACTACTAAACCATTTTTTTCAATAATCATCAATTATATAGCTAGTCTAAGACTGTTCTACCCATATTGGAAGTCCTAGATAAATATAAGCCACTATCCTTGACCTCAGAAAACTTTTAAACTAACTGGAGAAGAAAGACAAAAGCACGTAAGTCAATTAGAGATTAATCATCTCTAACCTGTGTGACACTGAATCTAAAAACAATCTGAGCTGTGAAAACCAAGAGATCAACCTTAGATCGGATTTAATCCTGAGCTTGAAGGATGTAGAATATTTAGATAGACTAGAGGAAGGAGACTCATGAGAATGTATGACTCTATCAGTCTTTGTCTATTCTTTCCAGGGAAAAACACCTTAAAACTCATACCTTGGTAATGGACATTAGCAGCTGCCCCTGTGTTATAACAAAGAGGGAGGCACAGCTGAGAAAGTGTAGTGAACTCTGCTCCTTATCCCCCCGATCTACTCCTTCCAACACATCAATTAGCTTGTGTCATTCCCCTGGATTCCTCTTGGACAGAACAAGTCCTTCTACTATTACCTTGTAGTGGTTAAGAAGACAAGCTACCACACTGATTTTCAAAGTGCAGTACCCAACTAGCAACATGAGTATTATCATCTGGGAACTTGTTAAAAAGGCATATCTTTGGGCCCCACCCCAGAACCAGTGAAACTCTGCAGGCAGAGCCCAGCAATCTATGGTTTAACAAGTCCTACAGGTGATTCTAATGTACACTAATGTTTGAGAACCACTGGGCTCATCAGACAATCTGGGTTCAAATACTAGCTCTTTTGGCCTCCATGGCTTAATCAGGTGGTTACTTTTGCTAAATCCCAAAAGAGTTTAACAGTAGTTTCCAACCCCGTGGGGTCATTGTGAAGAATAAATGAGTTAATGCATGTAAAGCCCTTAGTGTAATCCTTGAGTGAGCACTCAATAAAGTATTACTATTAGCACCTAGTGAGACTTCCCTTTACTTTTAAATCATTTTCATGCCATAACATAGTTGGAAAAATCTTAGAGCTGTGTTTCTTCGCTCCTTCTTATTACCTTCACCCCCATCACCTCTGATAGCACCACCTTCACCACTCTTTGGCCCACTAATATATATATGTATTAATTATATATTATATTTATATTTTTTATATATATTAATAGCACAAAATGTTCCATTTTAACCATTTTAAGTGTACAGTTCAGT
Source organism: Balaenoptera borealis (assembly GCF_965194805.1). Taxonomy (NCBI): domain Eukaryota; kingdom Metazoa; phylum Chordata; class Mammalia; order Artiodactyla; family Balaenopteridae; genus Balaenoptera; species Balaenoptera borealis. The sequence continues at coordinate 79,059,697 of NC_138870.1, forward strand.
GACATTAAGTACAGTCACACTTTTGTGTCCCATCACCACCATTCATCTCCAGAACTTTTTTCAACCTCCCTAATTAAAACCCCAAAATCATTAAACAACTCCCTTTCTCCCGCTTCCCCCCAGACCCTGGCAACCACCATTCCACTTTCTGTCTCTATGCATTTGACTACTCTAAGTACTTCACATGAATGGATATACAGTATTTGCCCTTTTGTGACTAGCTTATTTCACTTAACACAGTGTCCTCAAGATTCATCCATGTTATAGCATGGGTCAGAATTTCCTTCCTTTTTAAGGCTGAATAATATTCCATTGTATGTATGTACTGTATTTTGTTATCCGTTCATCAGTAAATGGACATTTTAAGTTGTTTCCACATTTCGGCTATTGTGAATAGTGCTGCTATGAACATGAGTGTTCAAATATCTCTTGAGTTCCTATTTATAGTTCCTGTGAGTATATTCCCAGAAGTGGAATTGCTGGTGGTCTACTAATCTTGACCATTCCTCAGCTTTATGAGAGAAGCCTTCCTCTCCTGTCTCCTCTGTCAAGCTGCTGTGTCTGTGGCTACCAGAGAGCAGACACCATCCTCCTTCTCTGTATCTAGGACAATGTTGTAGGATTGCCTTGCAGTCTTTAAAAATTTGAAACTGGGTAAGAGCAAGTCTTCCACTAAAACATATCTCCTCCTATCCTAGACTCAATTTCATCACAGTGAAGGGCTTTTCTGCCCTATCTACAAAAACTTTACTTTCTTCCACCCCACTGGTGATAAAGACCAGAGAGTAAAGAGGGATTATAAGGTGAATCGTCTGCTATGATAATTTGTTTTTCCTCCAGTTGTTTCCAACCAAACACACAGTATCATTTACTTTGACTGTGGTCATCACTTTGGCTTCAGGCTTAATCTATTTTGACTAGGAATATTGTGCTCGGAAACACTACAATTTCCTGAAGAGACTGCAAATCAGCAGTCTTGCCTAAAATCATACATGGCCATTATCTTTCCTCTGCTTAAAAGATGTACAAAGGCAGTATGTCATTGTGAGACGGGTGATTTTCTTTATTTAGGGTCTGCCTTCTGGCTGAGCTATAATGTAAGGCAATTAGATACCCAACTTTTATAACAGACGTGTTGAACTTCCTTGATATGTCCTGCAGAGGTTAGGCAAACACAAAGATAATAGACTTTATCTAGCAGTTAGGAGGTTTAGACTTCAAACCTTTTAGACAGTATGAACTATGATCACGAGACAACAGACAATGTGCTCATTTACTGCTCAAAACCACCTCGAGATGAAATTTTAATGTAGAATCATTCCTACCTGTGAGGTCCACAAGAAGTGGGTACTAAACGTCTTTTTATGCAAGGCTTTTAGTCTGAGTTTTGTCCAGAATAAGCTAAACCAATGTGACCCCTCTAGGAGGCAGCGCTGTGCAGTGGAGATGTGGTCTGGATTCAGCTCAGCTAGGTTTCCAGTAAACTCTACCTTTACTACCTATGTGACCTTGAGAAAATTACTAAAATTCTTCATATCTTGGTTTCTTCACCTGAAAAATTCTTCATATCTTGGTTTCTTCACCTGAAAAATAGACATACTAATAGCACCTGCAGAGTATTTCCTATCATTCAGGGGTAACTGGTACCTGGGAAACATCACTGACAATAAGTGCACCAAAATGTCATTGAAAAAAATAGGTGTTATTAGAGCATTTCCTTGAAAAATGAACTTAAAATTATACAAATTATAAAATTGTCTTACATTTAACCAAATTTAAAGTTTCAACTCTATACTTATTTTCAGAAAAATGACAAATAAATTACTTAGGAGATTTTTGTTAAAATTTTCAAACAAAACTGCACGATAGCACTATACATCCTTCATTTCATATTTGACCTTCAAAGAAAGAGGAACAGGATATACATTTTGCAAAACTATTCTGGGGCTTAATTGGCTTCCTACAACTTTTCCTGTTCCTTTGGTGTTGAATCCTCCCTTTTGAAGCACAAATCATGCCAAATCCACATTTGCCAATGGCTTTGCAGGTAATTCTAGTAGTTCTCCTGTATCACTTTTATCAACTTCATGAAATTCTAAATGTTTGGCAAATTGTGATTTTTCCATTTGCAATTCATCTGCTTTGTAGTTTCATTGTACAGTCTCATGTTATAAATATCTGACAATGAAGCAGTGACCAACAAAGGTGACTGACCCACTGGTCAGGATAGATGCTAGAGTAAAACAGGAAGAGATATTTGAATGAAGACTGATTTTAATAAATGGCCAGCTCACTATGACAATTTTTGCTTTCCTGACATCTCTTAACTACAGAAATTTAGAGAATGAATACTAAGACAGCAAAGACCCTTGATTTCTCATTATACTGCTAAACCCATGTCATGTACTCAGCACAGTGCCTAGTGAATAGCATGTGCTTTAGTTGTTAATAAATATTCTCATTATTTACTTAAGAGGACCTACATGTTCATAAAGGTTGAACGCATTTAAACACACATTAATAATATAGGCTAAGAAGAATGTTTTCCTTAAATCAATTTCCCCTTTCCATCTATAAGCACAATGACTAGAGAATAAAAAAAAAATCTCCCATTCTTCAACCTACCTCTATTCCTTACTCCCTTTTCCCCTTATTTTGTTTTATCTTCTCTCAATAACACTAATTCCCACTTAAGATGTCATATATTTACATATTTGTTTTGTCTGTCTCCCACCACTAGAATCTAAACTCCAGAGGCCAACAACTTGGTTTGTCCATTGATGTGTCACCAGCACCAAGAACAGGGCCTGGCACATGGTAGGTGTTCAATAAGTATTTGTTGAATCAATGATGAATGAAAGACTCCTTCTATCTTTCTCAATCCAGGGCCCCAGTGCCCAGGGGCCATCACCATGATCCCAAGGTAAGGGATCCTAGTGCACTATGGCCTGAAAGAGCCCCTGATATGAATAAGAATGGATACTGTGCAAATCCTAAGAAGAGACAGTGCAGATTCCTAGAAGCATGCAGTAGAATGAAAGGCTGTGGATAGTCACTGCAAACTCAGGCCATCTCTGTTCCTAGACTAAGATCCATTCTAATTCACTCCAGAAGGAATAGAAGACAGTTCTCCTGCAGAGCAAAGAAAGGAAGTTGAATTCTCCCTCCTACAAAGGAAAAGATTTGTGTTTGAGTCATGATGGAGTGGAAAGAACTACCTTGTGAGGGTCAGGAAACCTGTGTACTGATCTCACCTCTGATACTAACTGGGTCTGTAACTCAGGAAAGTCACATCAAACTTTCAGGGCTCTTCAACTTCATCTGTACGATGGGTGGGTGTGGCTAGATCAGTATTTCCTAAACTATGTGCCTTGGGACATTTGACCTCTTCTGCACTAATAGGGTGGCTACTAGCCACATGTGGCTGTCGAGCACTTGAAAAGTAGCTGGGGCCACATTTTAAAGTGTAAAAACTAGGTCAGTGTACAGAAAAAAAAATGTAAGGTATCTCAATAATTTTTATATGATTAATGTTGAATTAATAGTTTTTTATATTGGCTTAAATAAAATATGTTATTAAAATTAGGATAGAATGGGAGGCTGTTGTTGTTGTGGGGGCAGGGTGCACATGGGAACTCGCAGTACTTTCTGCTCAATTCTGCTGTGAATCTAAAACAGCTCTAAACAATGCTAGATAAATCAAAACTTTATATAAAAAAGTAGGCCAACCCATTTCTTTTTACTTTTAAAAATGTGGCTACCAGGACATTGAAAATTGTGTATGTAACTACAGATATGGTTTGCAGGGTATTTCTGTTTGACAGTGCAACTCTACAATCAGAGAGAAGAAAAAAATCTCTCTGATCACATCACGGTATATCACAACCCCACCTCCACCCTCCCCATGCCCATCCCATGACATGATGCTCATTATCAAAGTGAGCATATTGAGGTGGCCATCTTCCCAGTGCTTCGGAAAGAACCGCGTGACCTGCACTGGGAGCTCTCTAATTTAGAAAAAGACATGCCAGCCCTTTGCAATATACCAGCTAAACAGAAGCCATGTGGCTGACAGGGTCTTGGTGCTCCGGCCTGCTGTCAGGCCTGAGCCTCGGAGGTGGGAGAGCCAAGTTCAGGACATTGGACCACCAGAGCCTTCCTGGTCCCACGTAATATCAATTGGTGAGAGCTCTCCCAGAGATGTCCATCTCAACGCTAAGACCCAGCTCCACCCAATAGCCAGCAAGCTCCAGTGCTGGACGTCCCATGCCAAACAACTAGCAAGACAGGAACACAACCCCACCCATTAGCAGAGAAGCTGCCTAAAATCATAGTAAGTTCACAGACACCCCAAAACACACTACCAGACGCAGCCCTGACCACTAGAAAGACAAGATCCAGCCCCACCCACCAGAACATAGGCACGAGTCCCTTCCACCAGGAAGCCTACACAAGCCACTGAACCAACCTTACCCACTGGGGGCAGACACCAAAAGCATCGGGAACTACGAACCTGCAGCCTGCGGAAAGGAGACCTCAAACACAGTAAATTAAGCAAAATGATAAGACAGAATCATGCAGCAGATGAAGGAGCAATGTAAAAACCCACCAGACCAAACAAATGAAGAGGAAATAGGCAGTCTACCTGAAAAAGAATTCAGAGTAATGATAGTAAAGATGATCCAAAGTCTTGGAAATAGAATGGAGAAAATACAAGAAACGTTTAACAAGGACCTAGAAGAACTGAAGAGCAAACAAACAATGATGAACAACACAATAAATGAAATAAAAAATTCTCTAAAAGGAATCAATAGCAGAATAACTGAGGCAGAAGAATGGATAAGTGACCTGGAAGATAAAATAGTGAAAATAACTACCACAGAGCAGAATAAAGAAAAAAGAATGAAAAGAATTGAGGACAGTCTCAGAGACCTCTGGAACAACATTAAATGCACAAACATTCCAATTATAGGGGTTCCAGAAGAAGAAGAGAAAAAGAAAGGGTCAGAGAAAATATTTGAAGAGATTATAGTTGAACACTTCCTTAACATGGGAAAGGAAATAGTCAATCAAGCGCAGGAAGCTCAGAGCGTCCCATACAGGATAAATCCAAGGAGAAACATGCCAAGACACATATTAATCAAACTATGAAAAATTAAATACAAAGAAAAAATATTAAAAGTAGCATGGGAAAAGCAACAAATAACATACAAGGGAATCCTCATAAGGTTAACAGCTGATCTTTCAGCAGAAATTCTGCAAGCTAGAAGGGAGTGGCAGGACATATTTAAACTGATGAAAGGGAAAAACCTACAACCAAGATTATTCTACCCAGCAAGGAACTCATTCAGATTCGATGGAGAAATTAAAACCTTTACAGACAAGCAAAAGCTAAGAGAATTCAGCACCACCAAACCAGTTTTACTACAAATGCTAAAGGAACTTCTCTAGGCAGGAAACACAAGTGAAGGAAAAGACCTACAATAACAAACGCAAAACAATTAAGAAAATGGTAATAGGAACATACATATCGAAAATTACCTTAAATGTAAATGAATTTAAATGCTCCAAACAAAAGACATAGACTGGCTGAATGGATACAAAAACAAGACCCATACATATGCTGTCTACAAGAGACCCACTTCAGATCTAGGAACACATACAGACTGAAAGTGCAGGGATGGAAAAAGATATTCTATGCAAATGGAAATAAAAGAAAGCTGGAGTAGCAATTCTCATATCAGACAAAATAGACTTTAAAATAAAGAGACAAAGAAGGATACTACATAATGATCAAGGGATCAATCCAAGAAGAAGATATAACAATTGTAAATATTTATGCACCCAACATAGGAGCACCTCAATACATAAGGCAAATGCTAACAGCCATAAAAGGGGAAATCGACAGTAACACAATAATAGTAGGGGACTTTAACACCCCACTTTCACCAATGGACAGATCAACCAAAATGAAAATAAATAAGGAAACACAGCTTTAAATGACACATGAAACAAGATGGACCTAATTGATATTTATAGGACATTCCATCCAAAAACAACAGAATACACTTTCTTCTCAAGTGCTCATGGAACATTCTCCAGGATAGATCATATCTTGGGTCACAAATCAAGCCTTGGTAAATTTAATAAAATTGAAATGGTATCAAATATCTTTTCTGACCACAACGCTATGAAACTAGATATCAATTACAGGAAAAAAACTGTAAAAAATACAAACACATGGAGGCTAAACAATACACTACTAAGTAACCAAGAGATCACTGAAGAAATCAAAGAGGAAATCAAAAAATACCTAGAAACAAATGACAATGAAAACACGACGACCCAAAACTTATGGGATGTAGCAAAAGCAGTTCTAAGAGGGAAGTTTATAGCAATACAATCCTACCTCAAGAAACAAGAAAAATCTCAAATATATAACCTAACCTTACACCTAAAGCAATTAGAGAAAGAAGAAAAACAGCATCCCAAAGTTAGCAGAAGGAAAGAAATCATAAAGATCAGATAAGAAATAAATGAAAAAGAAATGAAGGAAACAATAGCAAAGATCAATAAAACTAAAAGCTGGTTCTTTGAGAAGATAAACAAAATTGATAAACCACTAGCCAGACTCATCAAGAAAAAAAGAGATGACTCAAATCAACAGAATTAGAAATGAAAAAGGAGAAGTAACAACTGACATTGCAGAAATACAAAGAATCATGAGAGATTACTACAAGCAACTATATGCCAATAAAATGGACAACCTGGAAGAAATGGACAAATTCTTAGAAAAGCACAACCTTCTGAGACTGAACCAGGAAGAAATAGAAAATATAAACAGACCAGTCACAAGCACTGAAGTTGAAACTGTGATTAAAAATCTTCCAACAAACAAAAGCCTAGGACCAGATGGCTTCACAGGTGAATTCTATCAAACATTTAGAGAAGAGCTAACACCTATCTTTCTCAAACTCTTCCAAGATATAGCAGAGGGAGGAAAACTCCCAAACTCATTCTACAAGGCCACCATCACCCTGATACCACAACCAGACAAAGATGTCACAAAAAAAGAGAACTACAGATCAATATCACTGATGAACATAGATGCAAAAATCCTCAACAAAATACTAGCAAACAGAATCCAACAGCACATTAAAAGGATCATACACCATGATCAAGTGGGGTTTATCCCAGGAATGCAAGGATTCTTCAACATACGCAAATCAATCAATGTGATACACCATATTAACAAATTGAAGGAGAAAAACCATATGATCATCTCAATAGATGCAGAGAAAGCTTTCGACAAAATTCAACACCCATTTATGATAAAAGCCCTGCAGAAAGTAGGCATAGAGGGAATTTTCCTCAACATAATAAAGGCCATATATGACAAACCCACAGCCAACATTGTCCTCAATGGTGAAAAACTGAAACCATTTCCACTAAGATCAGGAACAAGACAAGGTTGCCCACTCTCACCACTATTATTCAGCATAGTTTTGGAAGTGTTAGCCACAGCAATCAGAGAAGACAAAGAAATAAAAGGAACCCAAATCGGAAAAGAAGAAGTAAAGCTGTCACTATTTGCAGATGACATGATACTATACATAGAGAATCCTAAAGATGCTACCAGAAAACTCCTAGAGCTAATCAATGAATTTGGTAAAGTAGCAGGATACAAAATTAATGCACAGAAATCTCTTGCATTTCTATACACTAATGACGAAAAATCTGAAAGTGAAATTAAGAAAACACTCCCGTTTACCATTGCAACAAAAAGAATAAAATATCTAGGAATAAACTTACCTAAGGAGACAAAAGACCTGTATGCAGAAAATTATAAGACACTGATGAAAGAAATTAAAGATGATACAAATAGATGGAGAGATATACCATGTTCCTGGATTGGAAGAATCAACATTGTGAAAATGACTCTACTACCCAAAGCAATCTACAGATTCAATGCAATCCCTATCAAACTACCACTGGCATTTTTCACAGACCTAGAACAAAAAATTTCACAATTTGTATGGAAACACAAAAGACCCCGAATAGCCAAAGCAATCTTGAGAACGAAAAATGGAGCTGGGGGAATCAGGCTCCCTGACTTCAGACTATATTACAAAGCTTCAGTAATCAAGACAGTTTGGTACTGGCACAAAAACAGAAATATAGATCAATGGAACAGGATAGAAAGCCCAGAGATAAACCCACGCACATATGGTCACCTTATCTTTGATAAAGGAGGCAAGCATATACAGTGGAGAAAAGACAGCCTCTTCAATAAGTGGTGCTGGGAAAACTGGACAGGTACATGTAAAAGTATGAAATTAGAACACTCCCTGACACCATGCACAAAAATAAACTCAAAATGGATTAAAGACCTAAGTGTAAGGGCAGACACTATCAAACTCTTAGAGGAAAACATAGGCAGAACACTCTATGACATACATCACAGCAAGATTCTTTTTGACCCAGCTCCCAGAGAAATGGAAATAAGAACACAAATAAACAAATGGGACCGAATGAAACTTAAAAGCTTTTGCACAGCAAAGGAAACCATAAACAAGACCAAAAGACAACCATCAGAATGGGAGAAAATATTTGCAAATGAAGCAACTGACAAAGGATTAATCTCCAAGATTTACAAGCAGCTCATGCAGCTCAATAACAAAAAAACGAACAACCCAATCCAAAAATGGGCAGAAGACCTAAATAGACATTTCTCCAAAGAAGATATACAGATGGCCTACAGACACATGAAAGAATGCTCAACATCATTAATCATTAGAGAAATGCAAATCAAAACTAATGAGATATCATCTCACACCGGTCAGAATGGCCATCATCAAAAAATCTAGAAACAATAAATGCTGGAGAGGGTGTGGAGGAAAGGGAACACTCTTGCACTGTTGGTGGGAATGTAAATTGATACAGCCACTATGGAGAACAGTATGGAGGTTCCTTAAAAAACTACAAATAGAACTACCATACGACCCAGCAATCCCAATACTGGGCATATACCCTGAGAAAACCATAGGTCAAAAAGAGTCATGTACCAAAATGTTCATTGCAGCTCTATTTACAATAGCCAGGACATGGAAGCAACCTAAATGTCCATCGACAGATGAATGGATAAAGAAGATGTGGCACATATATACAATGGAATATTACTCAGCCATAAAAAGAAATGAAATGGAGGTATTTGTAATGAGGTGGATGGAGTTAGAGTCTGTCATACAGAGTGAAGTAAGTCAGAAAGAGAAAAACAAATACAGTATGCTAACACATATATACGGAATCTAAGGGGGAAAAAAAAAAAAAGGCCATGAAGAACCTAGTGGCAAGACGGGAATAAAGACACAGACCTACTAGAGAATGGACTTGAGGATATGGGGAGGGGGTGGGGTGAGATGTGACAGGGTAAGAGAGTGTCATGGACATATATACACTACCAAATGTAAAATAGATAACTAGTGGGAAGCAGCCGCATAGCACAGGGAGATCAGCTCGGTGCTTTGTGACCACCTAGAGGGGTGGGATGGGGAGGGTGGGAGGGAGGGAGATGCAAGAGGGAAGAGAAATGGGAACATATAGTATATGTATAACTGATTCACTTTGTTATAAAGCAGAAGCTAACACACCATTGTAAGGCAATTGTACTTCAATAAAGATGTTTTAAAAAAAAAAATCCTCAACAAAATACTAGCAAACAGAATCCAACACTACATTAAAGGATCATACATCATGATCAAGTGGGGTTTATCCCAGGAATGCAAGGATTCTTCAATATACACAAATCAATCAATGTGATACACCATATTAACAAATAGAAGGATAAAAACCATATGATAATCTCAATAGATGCAGAAAAAGCTTTCAACAAAATTCAAAACCCATTTATGATAAAAAAATTCTCCAGAAAGTAGCATAGAGGAAACCTACTTCAACATAAAGGCCATATATGACACACCCACAGCCAACATTGCTCTCAATGGTGAAAAACTGAAACCATTTCTTCTAAGATCAGGAACAAGACAAGGTTGCCCGTTCATCCTCACCACTATTCTTCAGCATAGTTTTGGAAGTTTTAGCCACAGCAATCAGAGAAGAAAAAGAAATAAAAGGAATCCAAATTGGAAAAGAAGAAGTAAAGCTGTCACTGTTTGCAGATGACATGTTACTATACACAGAGAATCCTAAAGATACTACCAGAAAACTAGTAGAGCTAATCAATGAATCTGGTAAAGTATCAGGATACAAAACTAATGCACAGAAATCTCTGGCATTCCTATACACTAATGATGAAAAATCTGAAAGAAAAATTAAGGAAACACTCCCATTTACCACAAAAAGAATAAAATACCTAGGCATAAACCTACCTAAGGAGCCAAAAGACCTGTATGCAGAAAACTATAAGACACTGATGAAAGAAATTAAAGGTGATACAAACAGATGTAGAGATATACCATGTTCTTGGATTGGAAGAATCAACATTGTGAAAATGACTATACTACCCAAAGCAATCTACAGATTCCATGCCATCCCTATCAAACTACCAATGGCATTTTTCACAGAACTAGAACAAAAATTTTCACAATTTGTATGGAAACACAAAAGACCCTGAATAGCCAAAGCAATCTTGAGAAAGAAAAATGGAGCTGGAGGAATCAGGCTCCTGGACTTCAGACTATACTACAAAGCTACAGTAATCAAGACAGTATGGTACTGGCACAAAAACAGAAATATAGATCAATGGAACAGGATGGAAAGTCCAGAGATAAACCCATGCACATATAGTCACCTTATCTTTGATAAAGGAGGCAAGAATATACAATGGAGAAAAGACAGTCTCTTCGGTAAGTGGTGCTGGGAAAACTGGACAGCTACATGTAAAAGAATGAAATTAGAACACTTCCTAACACCATACACAAAAATAAACTCAAAATGGATTAAAGACCTAAATGTAAGGCCAGACACTATAAAACTCTTAGAGAAAAACGTAGGAAGAACACCCTTTGACATAAATCACAACAAAATCCTTTTTGACCCACCTCCTAGAGAAATGGAAATAAAAAGAAAAATAAACAAATGGGACCTAATGAAACTTAAAACTTTTGCACAGCAAAGGAAAACATAAACAAGACAAAAAGACAACCCTCAGTATTGGAGAAAATATTTGCAAACAAAGCAACCAGCAAAGGATTAATCTCCAAAATACACAAGCAGCTCATGCAGCTCAATATCAAAAAACAAACAGCCCAATCCACAAATGGGCAGAAGATATAAACAGACATTTCTCCAAAGAAGATATACAGATTGCCAACAAACACATGAAAGGATGCTCAACATCACCAATCATTAGAGAAATGCAAATCAAAACTACAATGAGGTATCACCTCACACTGGTCAGAATGGCCATCATCAAAACATCTACAAACAATAAATGCTGGAGAGGGTGTGGAGAAAAGGGAACCCTCTTGCACTGTTGATGGGAATGTAAATTGATACAGCCACTATGGAGAACAGTATGGAGGTTCCTTAAAAAACTAAAAATAGAACTACCATACGACCCAGCAATCCCACTACTGGGCATATACCCTGAGAAAACCATAATTCAAAAAGAGTCATGTACCACAATGTTCATTGCAGCTCTATTTACAATAGCCAGGACATGGAAGCAACCTAAGTGTCCATCAACAGATGAATGGATAAAGAAGATGTGGCACATATATACAATGGAATATTACTCAGCCATAAAGAAACAAAATTGAGTTATTTGTAATGAGGTAGATGGACCTAGAGTCTGTCATACAGAGTGAAGTAAGTCAGAAAGAGAAAAACAAATACCGTATTCTAACATATATATATGGAATCTAAAACAAACAAAAAAAGTGGTTCTGATGAATCTAGGTGCAGGACAGGAATAAAGACGCAGACGTAGAGAATGGAGTTGAGCACACAGGGAGGGGGAAAGGTAAGCTGGGACGAAGTGAGAGAGAGCATTTACATATATACGTTACCAAATGTAAAATAGATAGGTAGTGGGAAGCAGCTGTATCGTACAGGGAGACCAGCTTAGTGCTTTGTGACCACCTAGAGGGGTGGGATGGGGAGGGTGGGAGGGAGACGCAAGAGGGAGGGGATATGGGATATTTGTATACATATAGCTGATTCACTTTGTTATACAGCAGAAACTAACACAACATTGTAAAGCAATTATACTCCAATAAAGATGTTAAAAAAAAAAAGTAAGCATATTGAGACTTATTGTGGTATTCAGTATATGTAAACCTGTTTTTAATTGGCATTGCCTAAATGTATTGATCATAAAATCTATTTTCCACTGAGCGTTTCTATTAATACCTCTCACTTCTAAGGAAGACATTTTGGAAAACAGTGGCCCAGATTTCCTGTAAAGTCTTTTTAGATTCCAATAATTTGTGATATTATGGATCTATGTATGTGGAAAGAAGAAATGAGTTTCTCAGGTGCTTGTTCAGGTAAGAAGAGTTTTAGGGAGAAATTATGTCCTTCACCAACACTTCCTGGGAGAGATCACCACCAACTGAACAGCGGAAGAGAAGAAAGTTGGGAGAAGAGCAGAGAATTGGTTTGAGGAATGGAGGAGGGGGAAATGAGCTCAAGTTTGGAGGGTCTCCTTAGAAAACCCTTGTGTTAATTATACTCAGCGAAACCTTTGTTGTCTGCTGCTTGGGATGTTGATGCCTTCAAGAAATCAGCACCACAGGATACATCTAACTCAGATAGAACATGCAGTGACAGAATCCTACAAAATGTGGCATTCCACAAAGAAACAGCATGAGTGGCTGGAGGCTGCAGAAAGTCCACAGTTAAGAGGACACATTACATGTCAGTGAGTCCAACCCAGAACAGGAAGACATGGCAGTTCCACATTTTCTGCCTTCTCACCTTCAGGCCTCCAGGGAGCAGATGGGGAGAAACCCTTGAGGGTTTATCTAGCCAGATAAAGCAGTGAAGCCACAGCCTGTGGTCTCTGACAGAGATTTCTATGTGGGTGATAAGAAACCTATTTCTGGTGCCTGACATTTCTGCCTGTGCTTCCAGACAGTATCCCAAGCCCGGTGCTATATTGCCTAGAACTTCTGAGGTTCCATTACAAATGGAAATTTCTTCTGAACGAACCTCAAAAATTCTCCTATTGCATACTAACTTCTCCCTTGTCCTCTGTAACTGCCAAAATATTACCGTGTAGAATGTGCTGCTTTCTATAACTTCCAAGAATTTATTCTGAATTAACAGTTTCTAAAGTTTTATTGAGATATAATTTATATGCAACAAAATTCACCAATATTAACTGTGAATGAATTTTAGTAAATGTATAGTCATGTAACTACCACCACAATCACATTTTAGAACACTTCCGTCACCACCAAATTTTCCTCAAGCCCCTCTGTAATTAATCCTCATCCCTACCCCATGCCCCAGGAAACCACTGATGTGCTTGTTGTCGCTATAGTTTTGCCTTTTCTAGAATTTCATGTAAGTGGAACCATACAGAACACTATATATAATTTTTTTCTGGATTTTTTTACTTAGTATGATACTTTTGAGATTCATCCATGTTGCTGTATCAGCACTCCGTTCTTTTTAGTTTTTACTAATCCATTGTATATCATCATTTTCTTTTTATCTGTACATCAGTTGATGGGCATTTGGATTGTTTCCAGTTTGGGAGTATCATGAAACAATGATACTATGAACATTCATGTGTAAGTCTTTCCGTATACATATATTTTCATTTCTCTCAGGTAGATACCTAAGGGTGGAATTGTTGGGTCATGGTTAAGTGTATTTTAACATTTTAAGAAACTTCATTTTTTGAAATTGTTGTATAGTTTTGCATTCCCACCAGCAGTGTATGAGATTTCTAGTTGTTCCACATTGTCACCAATTCTTGTTATTTTCAGTCTTTTAAATCTTAGCTATTCTGGTGAGGTGTAGTGGCATCTCACTGTGATTTTAAGTTGCATTTCTCTGATCACCAAGGACGCTGAGAATCTTTTCATGTGCTTTTTGACCATCCATGTATTTTCCTTTGTGTGGTATCTATTCAAGTATTTTTCTCATTTTATTATTGGATTGTTTTCTTATTATTGAGTTGTAAGGGAACTGTATGTTGTCTGCATACAAGTCCTTTTTCAAATATATGCCTTACAGGTATTTTCTCTTTATCAGTGGCTTACCTTTTCATTTCTTGTGTTTTTGATAAGCTAATGTTTTAGTCTTTATGAAGTCCAACTTACTAATTTTTCTTTTATGACTCATGCTTTTTGTATTCTATGTTAGAAATTTTACTTGATTTAAGGTCACAAAGATTTTCTCCTAAATTCTTCTAGAAGGTTTATGGTGTTAGCTCTTAGATTTAGGCCCATGATCTGTTTTGACTTAAAGTTTGTGTATATTGTGAGGAAAAGGTTTAGGTACCTTTCTTAATGTTGATATCCAGTTATTCCAGCGTGATTTGTTGAAGACTATTTCTTACCTTGATAACTTTATGAAAACTCAGTTGACCATGTCAGTGTGGGTATATTTCTGGACTCTCAACTCTGTTGCATTAATCCATATGTCTATCCTTATGCCACTACCACACTGTCTTGATTATTGTACCTTTTATGGTAAATCCTAAAATCAGGTAGAATAAGTCCTCCAGCTTCGTTCTTTTTAAATATTGTCTTGGCCATTCTAGATCCTTTGAAGTGCGGCATTTTCAATAATGCTTTAATGTTATATAATGTTACACAGTTTTATAGACAAAAAAGCCACAGACACATAGAAGTTTGGACAATTTATCTGACTTTACATTACAAGGTTGGGTTTCCTGTATTTTCGTGGTCACGTCTCACTTTCCTACTGGAATGTCAGCTTCACAAGAGCAGGGACTGTGTATATTTTATTCACCACTGAAAACCCAGTAAAACAGCGCTTGTGGTAGGTTTTCAACAAATATTTGTTGAACAGAAGAAGGAATCGGGCCCAAAAGAAGTTCAGTGACTTGTCTCTTATACCAAAGCCAATAGCAGAACTGCATCCCAGAACTTCTGTTTTCAAACTCTTCATTTAATATTTTTCCATCAGACAATATGAGTGGAGGAGACAGAGAAGGTAAAGGGGAAAAAAAAGGTAAATGGAATAGGAGGTATATAAGAATATTACTAGAGGATTTTTTTAAAAAGGTTTTTGTTTTGATACATTGCAGCCATAGCCTGTAACTTCCTGTCACTAAATATTTACAAGTTCATTCTTTGTTTGAAATACTTTTTAACACACAGAGAGATACCCAGATGATTCACAGATCCCAAACCACAGCCCAAGCAGGCAACAACAACATTTCCTTCCTGAGCATGGTGCTAAGAAAATACAGAACGGATTCACAGTGCCAGAATGGATCCCTGGGGTCCACGGCTGACAGACCCCAGCTGGGCCATTCTGGATGGACCATCCTTCCAATTTGGAAAGATCTTCAGGGAGCAATATTTGGCAGGGTATTTTTTCCCCTACAATTTAATTCAGAAAGGACTTCCATCTTTGAAAAATCCCTTAAGCTTTAGTTCTTGTCTTTAAACCTGGAAAATAAGGTGTCAGAAAAAATAATAACAGCATGGAGTTAATCTGAGAAAGAAAGGAACAGGATAAGGAATGTACAACTACCAAAATGTGAAGGTGGCTCAGACTCTACAACCTCTAATTCATGTGGCATGTAATCTTCTTAAACAATGATTATAGATATGAAATGTGCATTTGAAGGGATTAGAATTGTCATGAATTACTCTGCAATATCCCATCGACCAAATTCTCCCTTCAAGTAAATACACGTGGCTTCCACTGAAATTAGTTTAGGCTGTCAGTTTCAGGTAACTGAGAGGAGAATTTTGTTCTGTGACCTCACAGGCACTGTGAAGACTTTGATTTACAAACAATTACTAAGGAAGATTTCTACCAGAAGCAGTCAGCAATAGGGAAGAAATTAAGTACCTTTATTTCAACTGAGTGAAGAAATACTTGTTAATGCAGACTTTGTTCGGGGCAAGATGCTAAGTACTGCTGGAGGAATCCAAGAAGGCATACATGGCCTTGCCTCAGCTTGCTCCCAAATCTGCAGGTGAGAGGCCTGACCGACATCTCTTGTATCTGATTCACTTTCTCAGTTCTCAGCTTAAATGTCACGTTCTCCAAATGAGATTGTCTTCTTGGTAATATGCATCATATTTGTAATTACTTGCTTAAGGCAAGTATTTGTATACAAATGCATATAAATTTCTCCATGTCCTCACCAACACTTATTTTCTGGTTTTTTTTTTTTTTAATAATAGTCATCCTAATAGGTGTGAAGCGGTATCTCATTGTGGTTTTGATTTGCATTTCTCTAATGACGTTGAGCACCTTTTTATGTGTTTATTGGCCATTTGTATATCTTCTTTGGAGAAATGTCTATTTAAGTCCTTTGCCCATTTTTCTGGTTGGGTTGACTTTTTATGTTGTTGAGTTGTAGGAGCTCTTTACATATTCTTTTTTTAAAATTAATTAATTAATTTTTTGGCTGTGTTGGGTCTTCATTGCTGTGTGCTGGCTTTCTCTAGTTGCGGCGAGCAGGGGCTGCTCTTCGCTGCGGTGCGTGGGCTTCTCATTGCACTGGCTTCTCTTGTTGCAGAGCATGGGCTCCAGGTGTGCGGGCTTCAGTAGTTGTGGCGCGCGGGCTCAGTAGTTGTGGCGCATGGGCTTTGTTGCTCTGCGGCATGTGGGATCTTCCTGGACCAGGTATTGAACCCGTGTCCCATGCATTGGTAGGTGGATTCTTTTTTTTTTTTTTTTTTTCAGTTGTTGAAAAGGCTTTACTATTAGATTTGCATTTCACAGACAGTCTTGTATAGAGGAAAGGAATGAGCTTTGGCCCAAGTTCAAATACTCGCTTCTTCATTAGTAGCTGGGTAACTAAACCTGCACTAGTTACTGAACTTAAATTTTTTTGAGCCTCAGTTTTGCCATGTATCTAGTGGGAATAAGAATTCCTCTCTCACTTGTGCACAGTGCCTCACGCAGAGCTTAACATATAACAGGTGCTGGGTAAATGTTACTTCCAAACCCATCATACTCCCTTCTGCTTCTGTCTCCTCATTTCTCTAAAGATAAGCCTTTTCTCACTATAAAACTAGTAAGACATTTTGGTTTAAAGAGAAAACTGTAGTCTTAATTATTCATGCCAGTGATAGAAAGATATATGACAGATAGACGAAACATTATAGGTAGGCGGATTCTTAACCACTGAACCACCAGGGAAGTCCCTACTTATTCTTGATATTAATCCCTTATCATATATATGATTTGCAAATATTTTCTTCCATTCCATATGTTGTCTTTCCACTCTGTTGATAGTGTCCTTTGATACACAAAAGTTTTAATTTTAATAAAGTCCAATGTATGTTTTTTCTCTGGAGGATATATTTTTAACACTGGCTTTGCAAGAGTAAAAAGTTTTGGAGATCAGGGCTCAGATTAGACATGATTGTGGAGGAATTTTGTTCTATTCCAGTAGTAGTAGTAGAGCAAAAAGAACAACGTGATAACTCACAAAACTGACCTAACTGATTTGTGTGCTTTGGATGATCCTATTATATCTCCACCATTTACATTTTTCATCTTTGCAATTGAGGGGTACAGGTCTCCCCCCAGTCTCTCTCATTCTTTGGATGGTATAGTATCCTGTTGGGACATGCCAGCAGGGAGTCAAATGAATGATACTCTTTCACTTGCAAGTGACAGTAACCCAACCTAATTTTCCCAAGTAAAGAAAAAATTTTAAACACAGAAAAATGTAAATTTTGATCAAAATTTACATTTGGCTGATTTATATGAGCCAAAATTCTTTGGCTCATATAAATGAAAAGACCAAGGAGAGGCACATATGGCCAGATCCAGGTTCTCAACCAATGTCACAGCTCCGCTCTCTTCTGGGTTGACTCCATTCTCAGGTAGTACTTCTCTTATGATGACAAAACAGTGTCTATTGGCTCTTGAGTTACATTTTACCCTCTCAACAGCTCTAGGTAGAAGACATATTCTCTTTTCCTATAGTTCCAAAAAAGTTTCTGCATGATCTTTTATATTAAAATTGACTACACTGTTTTTCACAGAATTAGAACAAAGAATTCTGAAATTTGCATGGAAACACAAATGACCCCAAATAGCCAAAGTAATTTTGAGAAAGAAGAACAAAGCTGGAGGTATCATGTTGCTTGATTTCAAACTATACTACAAAGTTACAGTAATCAAAACAGTATGGTACTGGAACAAAAGCAGGTACATATCAATGGAACACAGTAGAGAGCCCAGAAATAAGCTCACACTTATATGATCAATTAATCTATAACAAAGGAGGCAAGAATGTACAATGGGGAACGACAGCCTCTTCAATAAATGGAGTTGGGAAAACTTGACAGCTACATGCAAAGGAATCAAACTGGACTACTTTCTCATACAGTATACAAATATAAACTCAAAATGGATTAAAGACTTAAATGTAAGACCTGAAACCACAAGACTCCTAGAAGAAGATATAGGTAGTATGCTCTTTGACATTAGTCTTAGCAATATATACATATATTTTTGATTTGTCTCCTCAGGCAAGGGGAAAAAAAGAAAAACAAATGGGACTATGTCAAACGAAAAGGCTTTTGCACAGTGAAGGAACTATCAACAAAATAAAAAGATAGCCTACTAGATGGGAGAAGATATTTGTAAAATGATATATCTGATAAGGGGTTAATATCAAAAAATATACAAAGAACTCATATAAATTAACATCAAAAAAAAAAAACTCGATTAAAAAATGTCTTTTCAGGCAGAGGACCTGAATAAACATTTTTCCAAAGAAGACATGCAGATGGCCATCAGACACATGAAAAGACGCTCAACATCACTAATCATCAGGGAAATGTAAATCAAAACCACAATGAGATACCATCTCACACCTGTCAGAATGACTATCATCAAAAAGGCAACATAAAAAAAAAAAAAAAAAAGGCAACATATAACAAGTGTTGGTGAGGATATAGAGAAAAGGGAACCCTTCTGCACTGTTGGTGAGATTGTAAATTAGTGCAGCCACCATGGAAAATGGTATGGAGGTTCCTCAAAAAATTAAAAATTAAACTACCATATGATCCAGAAATTCCACTCCTGAGTATTTATCCAAAGAAAACAAAAACACTAACTGAAAAAGATATATGCACCCCTATGTTCATTGCAGCATTATTTGCAAAAGCCGAGATACAGAAGCAGCCTAAGTGCCCACTGATAGATGAATGGATAAAGAAGATGTGGTATATGCCTACACACACACACACACACACACACACACACACACAGGAATATTACTCAGCCATAAAAAATGAATCTTGCAATTTGCAACAACAAGGATAGATCTAGAAGGTATGCTAAGTGAAGTAAGTTTTACAGAGAAGGACAAACATTTATATGTGGAATCTAAAAAACAAAACAAACAAAACAAAGTGAAAATAGACTCATAGATACAAAGAACAAATCAGTGGTTGCCAGAGGGAAGGGGGCTCAGGGTGGGGGTCGAAATAGGTGAAGGGGACTAAGAGGTACAAACCTCCAGTTATAAATTAAATAAGCCACAGGGATGTAATATACAGCATAAGGAATATGGTCAATAGCATTGTAATACTTTGTGTGAGGACAGATGGTTACTAGACTTATTGTGGTCATCATTTCATAATGCATGCAAATGTCAAATCACTATGTAACATACCTGAAACTAACAATATTGTATATCAACTATATTTCAATAAAAATTAGTTAATTTAAAAAAGCTGACTACATTGTTGGTCCAGTTGCTGAGAAAACATCAACAGGTGACCTAAGCATTTTTCTTATTGAACAAGTGTTCTCTGTTGAGTAACTATGGTCAGTATTACCACTTGTTACTACTGTGAATTTATTTCTTCCATAATTACTTGCTGCAATTCACAGACAGAGGAACTACTCAAGTTGATGGTATATTATCCAGGGGCTGCATTATGAGTCCCCCTGACAGCAAGATGCAAGGGACAGTGGGATGAGAGCAGTGGGAAGAAAAAGCCACAGAAATATTTTGATTAGGAACTAACATTTAGGCATAAGGTACTGCTTCATCTAGTATTTCATAGTAAACTGAATCAGCTCCACTAATCATCAAACTGCCTGTTTTGTAAAAACATGCAATGTGATAAGAGCACTGAGCATGAGGACTAAAGACCCAAGTTTGAGTCTTGGGCTCACTACTTACTCACCATATGCTTTGGTCAATGCCATGGACTGAATTGTGTTCCCCCACCCCCAAATTCATATGTTGAAGCCCTAATCCCCATTATAAAGAAATTTGAAGATGGGACCTCTGGGAGGTAATAAAGTTTAGAGAAGGTCATGAGGGTGGGGCCCTCATGATGGGATAAGTGTCCTTATAATAAGAGACACTGGAGAGCTTTCTCTCTGTCTCTACCATGTAAGGACATGAGGCAGCATGAATGCAGCCATCTGCAAGCCATGAAGGATTCTCACCAGAAACCCACCATGTGGGCACCCTGAACCGTGAAAAAATAAAATTCTGTTGTTTAAGCCACCTAGTCTATGGTACTTTGATATTGCAGCCCCTGAGCTGATTAAGACAGGTTGCCTAACAACTCTGAGCCTTGGGTTCCTGACCTATGAAAAGTGTGGAAAGTGGGTGGTAAACTCCAGCTAGGCTGAAGAGTTAGGTAGGATTAGTATATGTGTAGATAATGTGAGAAGGAGACCAG
The DNA here is from genome assembly GCF_965194805.1 of Balaenoptera borealis. Taxonomy (NCBI): domain Eukaryota; kingdom Metazoa; phylum Chordata; class Mammalia; order Artiodactyla; family Balaenopteridae; genus Balaenoptera; species Balaenoptera borealis. The sequence continues at coordinate 79,080,543 of NC_138870.1, forward strand.
TGACTATAAGAAAAATGCCTATCCTCCTGTTTTTGGACACACATCCAAACAAACAGAAGGAGGTAAAGGTATTTTAGGTATATAAAACATCAGAAATAGAAATAAAAATACTCTGGGGTATCTGAACCAACGATCTAGACTCTGGACAGAACTGTTACTTTCTTTAAAGCATAATTTTGAAGCTTCTTTACAGAACTTTGAAAAATAAGACTACTCAAATCTTTCTCTCTTCTCCTAAAAATGCCAGGTTAGAATGTTATTCCTCGTTCCACCACATCACTTTCCAACTGTCCTCTGGGCAGTCACTTTTAAATACAGAATATTCCTACCTCAGAGCCTTTGCACTTGCTGTTCCTTCTACTTGGAACACTCTCCAGAGAACTGTGTGGCTCACCCCTCCACTTCATTCAGGTCTCTGCTAAGTTGTCACCTCATTATAGGAGATTCTCCAATTACTCTATCAAAAATGGCCTCTTCTCACCCCATCACTCCCTATCTGCCTTTTTTTAAGAATGATACTCATCCCTACCTGACATTTTATACATTAAATTATTTTTCTCTATCTTCCACACTAGATGTGAGTACTATGAGGGCTTAGACATTGCATTGGTCTCCAGCCCATAGAACGCTGCCTGGTGCATAGTAAGTGCTCAATAAATAGTCAGTATAGAGTGAACAAATCTCAATCTTCTTTTCTCACTGTGATACACATGACAGTGTTGTTTTCAAGCAGGGCACACTCCCATGGGAGATATACAGATCAGGCAAATCCTAAAACTAATTTTCTGGCAAATAAAACAAATGGTGCCATTTTGATATGGATGGCAATGGAGCATGGAATTCAGAAGCATTTTACAAACATGTGAATGATGAAATCAGCCATTTAAAGATCCCTTATAAAACTCTTATAAGGGAAAATATATCTTACAAGAAAATAGCAAATCAAATTTCAAATTTTTAAACTATATTTTGGAAAAAGAACCTTGATTTTTTTTCTAGACTTCTACTCTGATAGGTAATATCAGAAGTCAATTTGCTTCCATTTTTTGCATCTCAATTTAGATATAACTTCCCTCTTAAAAGCTTCCCTGTGACTCCCTCACTTGGGGTTATATGTCCCTCCCCATGTGCCCCCATGGGATCCCAAAGGTACTCTACCAAGGCTCTTATATTGCAGTTGCCTGTTTCCTTATCTATATCCCTGGCCCCACCCCTCACTCCCACCTCACTTTGTTGTCCCCACGCCACCCCAACCTTCCAGCATATACAAGCATCAGGAGAGACAAGCCCATGTCTGCCTTGTTGGCCATTTTACATCTAGCACATAATGTGTGAATCAAAATTTGTTAAATCAGTTAATGATGTAAGTTATATTTTAAAATAAGCATATAAAAATCACTGTTTAAAACTGAACATTTACAATGTACAGATTTTTGAGAAATAATAAAATGGTAGTGTGAATTTTCAGCAACAGGCTCATTCTGGATGCCTGTAGTTTGGTGCTCATGACTGTTCAGTTCTAGGAAGTCACCATAGTTCCCTTGCCTTCTTCTTTATTACATATTTGTCCATGGACAGAATTAAAAAGAAAAATGGAGCACTGTGTTAGTGAGCACACAAGCCAAAATGAAATTTACAATGCAGCTAAGGCGATGGGAACATTCTTGAAGCCCTCAATAACTCACATCTCATACTCAGGGAGAAAGACTTTTTTTAAAAACCTGAAAAAGGCATAAAGCTCATAAGCACTTCAATAATTGGTAATTGCCACTACTATGAATATCGGCAAGTCACTCACTGCAGGATGTGGCTTTGAGAAGGTAGTTTCAGTTATAATAGATACAATTTCCAGTTTTATAATTCTCTCCCCTTTCTTTCCCATTCAAGAAAGCCTAGGGGCTTCCCTGGTGGCGCAGTGGTTGAGAGTCTGCCTGCCAATGCAGGGGACACGGGTTCGAGCCTTGGTCTGGGAGGATCCCACATGCCGCGGAGCGACTGGGCCCGTGAGCCACAATTGCTGAGCCTGCGCATCTGGAGCCTGTGCTCCGCAACAAGAGAGGCCGCGATAGCGAGAGGCCCGCGCACCGCGATGAAGAGTGGCCCCCACTTGCCGCAACTAGAGGAAGCCCTCGCACAGAAATGAAGACCCAACACAGCCAGAAATAAATAAATAAATAATTCGTAATCTTATTAAAAAAAAAAAGAAAGAAAGCCTATAGAAGGCAGTAAGCAAGAATAAAGACACAGACCTACTAAAGAATGGACTTGAGGATATGGGGAGGGGGAGGGGTAAGATGTGACAGGGTGAGAGAGTGGCATGGACACATATACACTACCAAATATAAAATAGATAGCTAGTGGGAAGCGGCCGCATAGCACAGGGAGATCAGCTCGGTGCTTTGTGACCACCTAGAGGGGTGGGATAGGGAGGGTGGGAGGGAGGGAGACGCAAGAGGGAAGAGATATGGGAACATATGTATATGTATAACTGATTCACTTTGTTATAAAGCAGAAACTAACACACCATTGTAAAGCAATTATACTGCAGTAAAGATGTTAAAAAAAAAAAAAAAAAGAATAGGATTATTCCATGATTAACCCTGAGTCCTCATTAACTTATACAGAAATATAAATCATTCACAAACTCGGTATTTCACTTATTAGCAGTAATGAATTTTTTGCACTGTACCTCATAGTTAATCACATCAATTATGACATGAGAAACTCAGGTCTAGAGCAGTAGCTCTCCACATTTTTTGACTGGGGACAGCTTAGACCGGGCCAAAGTTTCTACAGTCTGCATATTCTACTCAGTTCCCCTTTCCAGTGGAAAAAACTCAATAATACAAAGACTACAAAAGCAAAAATTTGAAAACATTAGTTAAATCCAGGATAATAGCAATTGAAAAGCATGATCAACTCAAGGCAGAATCTGTGAGGCACTGATAACAAAAACCTTTCCCAAATAAAATGGGGAGTCCAACCACCTGCCTGCATCTGTGTGCACACAATGGGAGTTTGCAATGTTGAGAAGTATTACACATGAGCAAGCTATGTTAGCAGAATATGCAATCTACTCTAGAATTCTCTAGTGGGATACCCAACAAACTCAATAAAAATATGAATACCTAATTTTAGAAACCTTTAATAAACTCACTTATTTACTAATAAATAGGCCATAGTATGTAATAGTGAAAATCCAGGAACTCTAGAATAGAAAGGTCTTGTATTGTTTGATTAATTCATTCAATGCCCATCGGGTGAATCCCTTCAGACCTTAGGTGGACCATGAAGAACACCTTGAGAAACATTGTAGTAAGACAATTACCTAATCAAGTACTCATTTTAGCTTCCAGTATGTGCCTACTACAACTAACTGCTTGTGAGAGGTATATAAAAAATATGAACTGCCCTTACAATCTATTAAGTGCTCAATAAATAAGAAAGATCATGTTATATATTAAAGACCAAAGCAACATATATGAGTAGTATTGTTAGAAAAAATGAAACTGCTCTTGTGCAGGGTTGAGAATAAATGTAATCCTGTCAACACTCTGGTCTCAAGATTTGTTTTACTGCATCAAAAACCTGATGACCTATGTCAGCAAGTCACCCATGAACACATGCAAGATAAACTACAGTGGAAATAGCATCTTGGAGACCAAGTATGAGTCTGTGATAATAAAACAGGCCCAAAGCCTGGGTTTCCAGTTTATTTGGCAATAAGTGTGGATATGCAACATAATTCTATAATATGCTCAAGGCTTGGGACTATGTGCATCAGTTAATGAGTCGCTGTAAAAGCCTGCACTATGAGATTTGATTCAGTCTTTTAAATCTCCTACACCTTCTATAAAAATCGCTGCCATAAAAGAAAATCAGACCCAGTGAATAATTCACGTGAATGCTGTTGTGCAGGTGGGAGTTAAGTGGTGTTTGCCTTTGTCTCATTTTATATGGTGAAATCTGCAGTTATAACATAGACTCCTTTCCAAAATGCAAACTGAAGATTCTAAACCATTAACAGGCAGCTGCAGGGCTGATACGAACTTGCTGGTTGCCCGGTAGCAGAACCAAAAGATATGGTGGGCTGCAGTAGGTTTTCTTTGAACTCTTTGTCTTTGTCTTTGCCTTTCTTTTTCTTTTCTCCATGCAGGCTATAAACAGATTGTGAATTTTGTGGCACCACAGAACCTGAGAGACAATGCAAGGCTACTTCTAGCATCACCTACCAGAGCATACAAGATTTGCTTTTTTACCAAAAAATGCTTGACCTGTGCACTTGGCCTTGATGCCTATGACTTCATCTATTTTTCAGAGGACGCTGAAGTTTGAAGGACCAGGGAATGAGAATAGGGACCAGATGAATGGTTGTATTAATTATGTCTTCGTGTGTGTGTATCTAAGGATGCTTTGAGATTTGGGGGACCTTACAGACCTGGAGAGAAAGTGTGCCCCTTTCAGGACTAGCTAATTCCTAAAGATAACACCTTACCCATGAACACACTTTCATATGCAAACTAACCAATCCTGAGCCCCCATCCCCCAACCAGCTCCTTTATCTAACTCTCACACACCAAGCCAATATTTCCTCTGCCCTAAATCATCGCAGGTCCAGGTACCAGGCAACTGGAGATCACCCCTATAACCCAAAGCCCGTCAGAATTAGTCAAACTAGCCCATTTTAGTTGTTTACTCTGCCTTGCTGTGTCTTTTCTGCAGAAACCCCAATAAAGGCTCTGGCCTAGGCTTTCCTCTGGCTCCTTTCTGCCTCCTGACCAAACCTGGTGCTCCCTATGTGGACCTGTGTGACATGGCATGGCCACTCCTTTCAGGAAATGTAAGTAATAAATTCGTTTTTCAATGGTGTCGGCATCTCCGTGTCATCATTCAGTCACTTTCATGAATTAAAATAAGCACAAACAAGATAATGAACTTCTGTTGTCATTTTTAGAAACGTGAGAGCTTGGCTTCAAGTCTGGCTCAGAGACAACTACTTTTACAAAAGCATCATGAGTGACTATAACACACAGCCCAGGATGGCAACCAGGCATTCTCTCTTCCTCTCTTCCTCTCTGCCTTATTTCTATTTATTTATTTATTTATTTAGGCTGCACCGGGTCTTAGTTGTGGCACATAGGATCTCCGTTGCAGCACATGGGCTTCTTAGTTGCAGCATTCAGACTCTTAGCTGTGGCATGCGGACTCCTACTTGTGGCATGTAGACTTCTTAGTTGTGGTATGCAGGAATCTCTTACTTGAGGTGTGCGGGGTCTAGTTCCCTGACCAGGGATCGAACCCAGGCCCCCTGCATTGGGAGCATGGAGTCTTACCCACTGGCCCACCAGGGAAGTCCCTCTCTGCCTTATTTCTGATGTGGCACAGTGATGCATCAGGAAGCACACACACTTGTTGACTTTCTATCATGACACTAAAGTCCAGAAAACTTTTGTGACCTCCTGAAGAAAGCAGGAATGTAGATCTGTAGAAGAAGTGAAAAAGTAGAGCCCTGCTCTCCTGATTCCCCAGGTGGAGCCACCAGAATAACAACTCAGATGACGATGGTAACTGTGAACATTTATTTACTGAATGCCTGGCTCTGTGCCCAGTGTTTTACACGCATCATCTCACGGAAATTGCACAAGACTATGAGGTAAGTGCTATTATTATCCCATTTTAGAGGTGAGAATTCAGAGATGAAGGTCACTGGTCCAAGGTTACACACCTGGTAACTGGTGACCTGGCACTAGATAGGCCAAGGCTAAATCCATAGCCCGTGCTCTAAACCCCCACCCTCTGCTGCATCTGCCAAAGCCGAATGAGTCTCCTTCTCCCTCAGGATGCAGAATCAAGAGCACAATTCCTTTGCTAATGAAATGTCAGTCTGAAAAACCTCAACCCCTAGTTGGCATCTCCAACTTGCTGGGGGATGGTGCCAGGTTGCCTTCCAAACCAAACATATTTTTGGTAGATATTCAGAACCAGGGCCAATATTGTGAAACAGGCAAACCTCTTGATTTCTGGTGATTGCTTTTCCTGGAATTCAGTGCTCTCATTGCCTCTGCAGTTGACCCAGATGACTCTACTCCAGAGGTTGTTTTTTTTGGTTTTTTTTCCCCCGCACTGTCGGCTTGTGAGAACTTAGTTCCCTGACCAGGGATCAAACCCTGGCCCCCGGCAGTGGAAGTGTGAAGTCCTAACCACTGGACTGCCAGGGAAATCCCCAGATGACTCTACTCCAGATACTGTCCCTTGTGGTCTGTGCCTTAGACCCCAAATCACTTCTCTGACAAAATTACCATTCCCTCTGTTTTGCAAATCCATCAAGGGTTCTGGATTCAAATGGATCAGGCTTCTAATTCTACCTGTACTGTTTTTAGCTGTGCGATCTTGATCCCCACTTCTCTCATCTGTGAAACTGCCATGGTAGCACAAACTTCCTCCGCTATTTTTATAGGGATAAAAATGACATATCATCATGTGTGCTGTATCAAGATCAATTCTCTTTTTTATTTTTTATTTTTTATTATTTGTTTATTTATTTATGGCTGTGTTGGGTCTTCGTTTCTGTGCGAGGGCTTTCTCTAGTTGTGGCGAGCAGGGGCCACTCTTCATCGCGGTGCGCGGGCCTCTCACTATCGCGGCCTCTCTTGTTGCGGAGCACAGGCTCCAGATGCGCAGGCTCAGTAGTTGTGGCTCACGGGCCTAGTTGCTCCGTGGCATGTGGGATCTTCCCAAACCAGGTCTCGAACCCTTGTCCCCTGCATTGGCAGGCAGACTCTCAACCACTGCGCCACCAGGGAAGCCCCAATTCTCTTTTTTTAATAATTTTTATTGGAGTATAGTTGTTTTACAATGCTGTGTTAGTTTCTGCTGTACAGCAAAGTCAATCAGCTATACATATACATATATCCCCTCTTTTTTGGATTTCCTTCCCATTTAGGTCACCATAGAGCATTGAGTAGAATTTCCTGTTCTATAAGTAAGTTCTTGTTGGTTTTAAGATCAATTCTTGGACTTCCCTGGTGGTGCAGTGGTTAAGAATCTGCCTGCCAATGCAGGGGACACGGGTTCAATCCCTGGTCCAGGAAGATCCCACATGCCACAGAGCAACTAAACCCATGCACCACAACTACTGAGCCTGCACTCTAGAGCCTACGAGCCACAACTACTGAGCCCGCATGCCACAGCTACTGAAGCCCGTGTGCCTAGAGCCCGTGCTCCTCGACAAGAGAAACCACCGCAAAGAGAAGCCCGGGCACTGCCACAAAGAGTAGCTAGCCCCTGCTCGCCACAACTAGAGAAAGCCCGCACGCATCAGTGAAGACCCAATGCAGCCAAAAATAAATAAATTAATTAATAAATCAAAGGCCATTTCTTAAAAAAAAAATCAATTCTTAACACATAATTGGTGCTCCATAATGATAGTTCAGTCATAAGGAATAGTTCCCCAATTTTCATACCTGTTATTTGAATATAAAGTAACAACACTAGGTTCTAGAGCCACAAAAGAGTCACCTCTACATTATGGACACACTTCACAAATATGGCTTGATAAACCAGTCATGAAAGTAAGTACTTGCCTAGCACATCTGCCAGGAATTCAAAAGAAATACAGGAAGTTCTGATAAAACTAGACAGTAAAATAAATTAAAATTAAGCAGTGGCTCTAATAAGAGAATGCAGTCTGTTTACAATGTTGCCACATGCTTGTAGTCCTCATGTCATGAAACTCTAGAGTGTTTTTAAATAAGTTCAGCAGAAATGATACAGGGAAAAAGCAGGAAGCCAAGCATCATAAGACCAAAGTCCTCATCTCTGCTCTGCCACTTGTTGGCCATGTAACCTTGGAAACATCACTCGACCTCTACGGATGTCAACCTCCTCCTCTATAAAATGACAGTGTTGGACCAGACAGTTCCTGAGATTTCTTCCAGTTGTACCATTCTATGAGTCAATGAGTCTGACTCCACCATTGTCCCTCCCCTTGTTCTCCAGAGATACTGTTGCCACAATAATTGCTGTTGACCCCAAGTAACATCACGTAGCAGAGTCCAGTCACGCACAGGAATTCCAGGCACTGTGACTGTGAATTCTAATCCCTCTTTGTTCACACCACCGTTGAATGACCTTGGGCAGGGTACCTAACTTCAGCTAACTGTCCCAGATGCCTCACTAGACAAAAACCTCCAGGTATTTATGGGACAAATACCCAAATCCTTACACTCCACAAGCTGCCCTCCAAATGCCTTTACAGTGCTTACCTTGGGACCACCCATGACAAATCATGAAACTAGGCTTGTTCCCTGAATAATTCTCAGTCGTGGTGTGCTCCTACCACCAAAATGGAAGCCTGTCTCTCCTATTCAAGTCATAACCATCTTTCAAGGGAGGCCAAATTTAAGTGAAAATTTTAAAGGCTGAAAAATTTGTCAAATATGTGACAAACTCAAGGCTAGGAAGGAGAGCTGATATACATCATATAATAGAACCACCATTATTTCAATAGCTGAAACAAAGAATGGAAACCAAGGATAATTAATGCAAACTTTCAGTAAATATTTTTGAGTATATATGTCTTGTAATAGGATTGGCACTATAATCCCTGCTCTACATTTAATAGATAAGAAGTCCAGCGTTTCTGTTAATAATAATGATGATGATGATGATAATGATAGATGCCTTTTAGTGTGTAAATATTATGTGTTAGGCACTATGCTAACGGCATTACTTGCCATGTCCGTCAGAATGCTTTCGGCTGTAAGAGCACCTAACTAAAACGGGCTTAAGCAGTAGAGGTTTCCTATCTCATAACCATTGGTGAGGAGTGACTGATTCCAGGGTTGGCTGACTGAGCAGCAAAACGACATCCTGGAGGTTCCATCCTCCTACACGGCCATTCTTGGCACGTGGGCAACATCTCCTCTTGTGGTTGCACAATGGCTGAAATGATTCCAGGTGCCACACACAAATCTCAACATCTAGAAAACTACACCTCCACATGTCTCTTTCTATTGGTTGGGAAAATAGAAATAGACCTACCCCAGGAGGTCTCTATAGATTTCCCTCACATCTCATTGTCTGGGATCAAATCACTTACAGAAAACTAAACCAGTCAATGACAAGGGGAATGAAACTGCCAATATCATCTTAGACCAATCACAATCACCTCTGGCTCACCTTCCTTGAACACATGCAGCACACCCTACTCAAACATAACTGGGCTCCATGGCCAAAGAAGAGGAGGATGGGCTGGAAAATGGCAATCAGGTAGAAAAGCAGCAGTGTCTGCAACACATACATTATTATTTTAATAAATCAGCCTCTAAGGAGTTATTATCCTCATTTTATAGATGAGGAAACTGAAGCTCAAAGAAGTCAACTAGGGGCTTCCCTGGTGGCACAGTGGTTGAGAATCTGCCTGCCAATGCAGGGGACACAGGTTCGAGCCCTGGTCTGGGAAGATCCCACGTGCCGCGGAGCAGCTGGGCCCGTGAGCCACAACTACTGAGCCTGCGCGTCTGGAGCCTGTGCTCCGCAACAAGAGAGGCCGCGATAGTGAGAGGCCCGTGCACCGCGATGAAGAGTGGCCGCCGCTCGCCACAACTAGAGAAAGCCCTCGCACAGAAACGAAGACCCAACACAGTCATAAATAAATAAATAAACAAATACTTTAAAAAAAAAAAGAAGTCAAGTAAATTGCCCACAGTCACACAGCTAGATGTTGGAAAATCCTGTATTCCTAATCATCATATTGATGGTTCTGAAATTTCGTGTATGTAAGAAATATCAGGATAGATTAGTTAAAATGTAGATTCCCAGACTCCACATCCAGAAGTTCCGATTTCATAGCTAGGGTAGGAGCCCTCATTCTTCATTTTTAACACATAATCTCAATTAATTTGAATACAGGTTGTCTATGAACATTTCATGAGAGAGCACAGGATTAGCTATCATTTGGGCAGAAGTCTGATTTTTTAAAAAACCTTATTTTCTGGAAGCCTCAGATCCTCCATCTCCAAAAGCTATCCTACTTTCTTATGCACCACCATGGAAATATCTCATTGGATTTACTCTATAGTCTGCCTAGGTTAAACTCTATATAGTATAGAGGTCTGGCTCCCTAATTTAAGAAGGATATAGATAAAATATTCAGATGAGGGGAATGAGGTTCAGGAAGAATCAAAATAGGTCTTATAAATAGCCATTGAAGAACTTGGGAAGATTGGGGGTGGAATATAGTCAACTCTTTGGGGTAGGAGAGTTGGGGAAGCCATCATAAACCTTCAAATATTGACTAAGCTGGTACGTGTAAAGTTTGCACTGAGGTAGAAATCAATGCTGAGAAATTATAAGGAGGCTTATTTTGTTTTATTATAAGGAAGAACAATCTAATAATTAACATTGTGCAACAATGCAAAGGGCTCTCTGACTCACAAAGCATTCTGAATGCATTAGAGCAGAGGCTGGCAGACCCAGTGTCTGCCACCAGTATTGCAGAAGAGATTCCGCAGTTGAAAGGAAAAGTATGCAGATGACTTCTAAGATATGCTGTGATCCTCTGATTACAGCCTCTGCAAACTGACCTGTGTTAGTTTTATACTATGGTCATTTCTGATGAATGCCTTGGAATGCAATTTAATTTCTATTTTAATTTTATTAATATTAATTTTACTAATATAATTAATACATTGTTTCATTAACTTTATAGATCAATAGTAATACAATATATTATATAAATATATTAATATAATTTTTATTATTTCTAATTTAATTTCTATATGTATATCTTATTTAATATTGTTAAATTATTAGTTTTTTAAAGTTTAAATTTCTAGTTTAATTTCTAAGTGTCCTGTTTTCCCAAGTTGATGGGACATGTCTGACTCTTCTTTGTGTTTTCGTGGCAACTAACTCATTACCATGCCCATCATAGGTACTTAATACATAGTTGGCAAATGAAAAAGGATGGCCTAGAATGGTGGGTAAGCACATCCAGATTATAACACTGCACAAGATGAGTAGATAACTTTTTAGTACTTCTGCCCTGCTTACTACCATTCTTTCCTTTCTGGGCACTGGGCATGGTGGCCATATTTGCAGTATGTACCCTCCTTTCTGGCCATCAATGATTGGGCCAGAAGTTAACATGTGATTCAAGCTGACTTTGTAAGATTGGCCAGAAGTTAACATGATTAAAGCTGAGCCCGTAAGACTGGGTGGCTATACTTGTAACATGGGAACTCAGAAGAATGGTCTACTGAAAAACAATGAAGTAGATGAGAGAAAAAGATTGAGTTCCCTGGCTTTCAAATTCCTGGATCCCAATTCCTTCCTGATGCTCAGGTGTAAATACGCCCTTGACCTCTGTGAGAAATCCCTGCGTCTTTATAAAATGGCTCCCTACTTCCCTCCCTCCCTTCCTTGCTCCTTCCGTTCTTCTTCTTTTAAATTTTATGGAAGTTGGCTTTAATTGGTTTTAATTCATTTCAACCAGAATCTTGAATCCAAATAAATTTGTCCCTGAGTTTCCTATCAAGGCAAATGATGATAATATCTTGTGCTCTGACAACTCCAAGAAAGCCAGGCCTTAGGGGAATCTCAGGTGAAGAGAGAGCACCAAGCCCTCTGCATGCTGCCAGATATTTTGGAGGGTTCGAAATTGGGGTTACTGCAGGCTGATTTCCTTACCATTCTGACCTCTAATCTGCAGGGGCATTAAAGCTCCTATGAAGACTCCACTGCCAGATCACAGGTCTCCTTTTAATCAAGATCCCCCCAGAAGGAACTATGAGACAGGAACTAACCTCTAGTACAATGAGGCAACACCAGCTCAAATGACAAGTGGGAATATTCGGGGGTATCCACAACCCCCTTATGCCACAAAGTTTCTCCATACAACGTTTGGAGTCTACATAAGACAATGCATCTGCAGGGTAGAAATTGCCTTTCAAAATCACATTTAACAGTGAGTGTTCACACGAACTTTTGTACTTCAGTTTTGGGACAAAACTGTTTCCCAATATGCATGTGTTTTTCTCACTTTGTACCCTATGGCTGTTAAGAAGAGCATGTTGACAGTCGTTTTGACATACTTACCGAAAAACAGTGCCTGAACAAATCCCGGTGACGCTTTTCCAAAACCCCCAGTTTCAATCTTAGATGGAAGAGCAGTACTGGTAGGTGAGGGGCAGGTGGAGATGGACAGTAGTGGAGTAGGCAGGGAAATTGTTGAGAATTTTGTTTTTCCCTCTTGCAACTAAGATATCTCTTGTGTTGGCCAAAGTTGGCAAATCATTGACACATAGGAACCAAGAAGAGCTGCTTTTTTTCCCTTTCCCTATTTCTTAGAGTTCTATCATACTTTATCTAAGACACCTGGAGGCCCTCTCCCCTTAAGTCTTTTTCATCCTCTTAAGGGCTTTTTGATCCTTTTGTTTTTCCCCAGGCATAACTTCCACCTGTGTTGAGTCTTCTCAGATTCCCTTAGGAAATGAGTCACAGTTCAATGATTCCCACATTATAGAATGAAATATTCCTGATCTGTATGGTTTAAGAAACAAAAACTTAAATTCTCTTAACTATAAAAAAGCAGACTTAAGAGAGCCAACTCTGTTTCTTGCTCCGGATCTGAACAGAAGCGTCATTTGGTGAAAGCACCTACTCAGACTTGCCACCAATTCAGCATCCACAAGGCAGTAAGGAGGAATAATTCTATAAAGATAGGGACAGTCATCACAAGAGACGCAGACAATTTTCCCTTGGCAAATAACAAAACAAAAAAACAAAACTCTCTCATGTGCTCATTGATTATTGAGTTTTCTTTAGAGGAATCACATATTTCTGAAGAAACTACTATATAATTTTGGTTAAAAGACAGCCTTTTTTTTCAATTAGGCAATAGATATCAAAAGTTTTCAAAACATGCATACTCTTTGGCCTCAAAATTCTACTTTCAGAATTTAATAAATAATCAAAAAGGTGTACAAAGATACATGTACTTCAAACTCTGTTAGAGCTTAAAAACTTTTATAATGTAAATTTTCAAACATACACAAAAGTAAAAAGAATAACAAACCACCATACATCCACCACCCAGATCTATTGATTATCAACATTTTGCCCAGTTCTTGTTTCATTTATCCCCACCATTCTTTGTTGTTGCTGCTGTCATTGAAATATTTTAAAGCAAATCCCTGGCATTTGACTCTTAAATATATCTGTCTGAATATCCAAAAAATAAGGATTTAAAAAATTAACATTACCCTCATATCATTCTTTCACCTATCCAAGTTAGCAGTAATTTGTTAATATCATCTGATGCCCATTCACATATAATTTCAGAATATCTTTAACAGTTTGTTCAAATCTGCATCAAAAAAGTTCTATATAGTGGATTTAGTTGTTATTTCTATTCTCTATAATCTATAACAATTTCTTCACTTTGTATTATTCATTTATTTGTTGAAAAAATCAGGCTATTTTGTCCTGTAGAATTTCTTATATTCTGGACTTGGCTGATTGTATCATTTATTATGTTCCTCTATCTCCTCAAAACTGGAAGTCAGAGCTAGAGTCTTGGTTGAATTCAGATCCTTTCTTTTTTTTCCTTTTTCTTTTTTGGCAAGAATTTGCCAAAATTTGTTTTATAGGTGGCTCTGTACACTTCATATTGTATCACAGCAAATGCACATAAAGCCTGTTTACCCCACTTTTAGTGATATTTACATTGCTTAGTGGATTCAAATTCTCTTAGCCTAATCTCCCAAATTTATACTTTCTCATCGACTTTTCACCTAATGGTTTTAGTAGTGATTGGTGATCACTGCCTAGATCCACTATTTCATTAGAGATTTTAAAATGGTGATGTTGTAATTGTATAATAACATTGTTTTATTAGATCTGTTTCTTCTATAATAAAGCAATTTTCGTCTACCACCCTACTTCTTATTTTGAAAAATGTCAAAGTTACAATGTAATGAACACCCATACATGCTCACTTAGATTCACCAGTTGCTAACATTTTGCCACATTTGCTTTATCACTCTCATTCTACATACTTATTTTTTGCTGTTTCATTCCAATTAGATTACAGACATTATGATACTTCACTGTTAAACACTTGAGCCTGTGTCTCCTAATATCAAGGACATCCTCCTCATAGCCACAATCACTGCATTCAATACATTTAACATTGTTGCAATATCATTTAATACAGAATTCAAGAAAAATTTTCCCAGTTTTCCCCAGAATGATCTTTATAATATATATTTTTTAATGCAGAATTCTATTAAGGTATATACATTGCAGTGTTATCATGTCTGGTAATTTTCTATTTCTCTCCTTCTTTCTACATTTATTAGCTGGCATTCTTTTGTATTCTTTCCCCCCATCACCACCATTATTCTTTTAGATGCTGAAATTGTCCCAGATTTGTCCAATGGGAGCCCCTATAGTCTGGTTTCTGCATAATTTTGACATTGTCCCATTGATCTTTGAGTACTTCCTTACTTTGTGGCACAAGTGGTTCTAGGCTCACCTTGTACTTTTTCTGTCTCAGACCTAGAATCAGCTATTTCTCCAAGGAACCCTGGTTCTTCTAAATGAAAAATTATATTTAGAAACCAGTATCTGGCTTCTAGTTGTGCTCATTGCTAATGGGATGTCACTGTTTCTAGACACTTTCAGTGCACAGAGCCAAGAAGTGTAATTTTTCAAGAAATCATGAGTTCATACTAATACCTCCAATTCAAATCCAATATCATAGAAATCTTCCTCTCTTTCCCCATTTCATATTTTTATCTTCTCGCAGAGTGAGAACTCTAGTTTCCAAAAAGGTTAAGATATTTTCTCATTTGCTATATGCTTCAACACATACAAAATAATCTTAGTATTACTTACTACATAAATAAAAACTAAGTAAAATAAAATATTTATTTAAAGTTCTTTCTGTTCATAGAATATACTCTATGAAGGTATATTAAAAATGTACTTGAATTAATTCCATTTTCTATGTAGTTATATTTGATGTACAATTTTTTAAATTTTTTATTTATTTTTTTTTTTGGCTGCGCTGCACAGATTGTGGGATCTCAGTTCCCCAACCAGGGATTGAACCCGGGCCAAGGCACTGAAAGCACCAAGTCCTAACCACTAGACCATCAGGGAACTCCCTTGATGTACAATTTGATATACAATTAGGTTCATTTGTTTCTGTTCACACTCAATTTTTTTTTTTTAAAGCTTGTTTATTTATTTATTTATTCATTTATTGATTGATTGATTGCTGTGTTGGGTCTTCGTTTCTGTGCGAGGGCTTTTTCCAGTTGCGGCAAGCGGGGGCCACTCTTCATCGCGGTGCGCGGGCCTCTCACTATCGCGGCCTCTCTCGTTGCGGAGCACAGGCTCCAGACGCGCAGGCTCAGTAATTGTGGCTCACGGGCCTAGTTGCTCCGCGGCATGTGGGATCTTCCCAGACCAGGGCTCGAACCCGTGTCTCCTGCATTGGCAGGCAGATTCTCAACCACTGCGCCACCAGGGAAGCCCCACACTCAATTTTAATGTTTGCCTTTTTTTATTCTTTGGACTTAAAGGATTTAATTTTATTTTTAAAATATGCATAATTTTTACATGGTTCAAAAGTCAAAACTGTATAAAAAGGTAAACTCAGAGAAATCTCACTTCCATTCCTATCCTTTCTACCCTTATCACCTGTAACCCTCCTAGGTGGCTATTTTTATGAGCTTGTAGATTATCCTTAACATATGTATTTTTGCAAATATAAGAAACTATTTTCCCTTTTTTATCATTGTTATATATTTTGAAATTTAAGAAAGTTTATATTTTTACTGTGGTGGTTACCTTTATATTAATATTTTGTATTTTTAATGGTCATAATCCCCTTTTTCCTTACATGGACTTCTACAATTGCTTTAGACTTTTAACTGGTATCTTTTGACTCCCACTTATATTATGCATTACCTACGTGCCAATCAATGGTCTTACCTTCCCTTTCTCTTCTCCATTGCCTTTAGTTGTGTTATTTCTAATTTATCAGAATGTTTAATATTTACATGCTATTCTTCCACTTTTTCCCCATCTGTATTTAAGTCTTAGACCTACATTTAAGTGTAATCAGTGCTCATTATCAGTGCTTTTGCTGCTGTTTCCCCAGTCATCTCTTGATAGGATACAGGTCATCACCCGGGAGATTTCTTAGGATGGAATCATGATTATATATATTCTGACTTCTCCCATCTTTAAAGCTATCTGCCTGTAGTCTTGATATTTAAAGAACTGCTGGGCTAGATAACACAGCCTGTTGGTTTTTTTTTTTTTTTTTTGGTCACACTGTCTGGCATGCAGGATCTTCCCTGACCAGGGATCGAACCTGTGCCCCCTGTAGTGGAAGCACGGAGTGTTAACCACTGGACCTCCAAGGAAGTCCAACACAGCCTTGTTTTTAAAAGTGGAAATGGAAACAACTTGAGTAAGCAACAATCACGGTTTGGATAAAGAGATAAATTATGCTCAGTTAAATAATGGAATCCTGGTTTATACAGCCATTGTACATGCTACAATCACTGTGGAAAAATATAAAATGATACATAAAACCTAGCATGATCAAATTTGTATTTTTAAAGTATAAGGATGCTATAAATGTGTGTGCACATGTATTTAGCAAAACACAGGTCGTGATACACAAAAAAGTTAACAGTAATTTCCTCTGATTAATAGAATTATTGGTGATCTTTAGATTTTCCCTTGTGTGTGTATGTTTTTTTTTTTCCAAATTGTAGCATTTGTGGAATTGAAGGGAATATGATATTAATAATGATTTTTAAAAGCTAAGCAAAGAGTTAAATTTTCAAGTTTTATTTATTTTTTAACATCTTTACTGGAGTTTAATTGCTTTACAATGGTGTGTTAGTTTCTGCTGTATGACAAAGTGAATCAGCTATACATATACATATATCCCCATATCTCCTCCCTCTTGCGTCTCCCTCCCACGCTCCCTATCCCACTCCTCTAGGTGGACACAAAGCACGGAGCTGATCTCCCTGTGCTATGCAGCTGCTTACCACTAGCTATCTATTTTACATTTGGTATTATATATAAGTCCATACCACTCTCTCACTTCATCCCAGCGTACCCCTCCCCCTCCCCGTGTCCTCAAGTCCATTCTCTACGTCAAGTTTTATTTTTAATGTGTTGGTTTTAATCAATACCACAAGACACAGTGTACCAAGGAGAGAGCAGCATGATCTAATTAGCAAGCTCAGAACAGCCTAGGCTGGTCTCCTGTGTTAGGACCCTCTCCTGTGCTAGGTGCTCAATCAATGTTTGCTAGTGATGAAGAAACTAAAATTAGTCATTCCTGGGCAGAGTCATTTTGGGCAATAGAGTTAACTGTTTTGAATATAGCTCCTGTCTTCCAGGGTTGTGCTGAGGATGAAATGAAGTGGTATATGTGTAAAACTGCTGGTCTTGGGTCTGGTGTATAGTAAATAGTCCTATCACTTCATCTAAGAGGAGAAGATAAGATTATTAGCCCCTTTTTCTGGATAAATAATAGGGATATATTCAGCTTTATTTATTTTGAAGAATAGAAAAACAATATGAGCAGAGAGCCAGTAAAAAGAGCCTCAGGCAGCCTATAAGTGTGTTATAGAAAAACACAAGGGGGAAAAGAGAAAGATCAGAGAAACAGACATAAAGAGAGAGAAAAGGCAAGACAGAAACAGCTTAGAGATCATCAGAATCTATAATAGTTAGGGCTTCTGCTTGCTTATGAGTAAGAGTGGAGGAAATCTGTGCCCCTAAAGTGTAACTGTGCTGTTATAACACTATCTACAATAGCCAGGACACGGAAGCTACCTAAGTGTCCATCGACAGATGAATGGATAAAGAAGCTGTGGCACACATGTACAGTGGAATATTACTCAGCCATAAAAGGAAACAAAATTGAGTTATTTGTAGTGAGGTGGATGGACCTAGAGTCTGTCATACAGAGTGAAGTAAGTCAGAAAGAGAAAAACAAATACCGTATGCTAACACATATATATGGAATCTAAAAAAAAAAAGGTTCTAAAGAACCTAGGGGCAGGACAGGAATAAAGATGCAGACGTAGAGAATGGACTTGAGGACATGGGGAGTGGGAAGGGTAAGCTGGGACGAAGTGAGAGAGTGGCACGGACATATATACACTACCAAATGTAAAATAGATAGCTAGTGGGAAGCAGCCGCATAGCACAGGGAGGTCAGCTTGGTGCTTTGTGACCACCTAGAGGGGTGGGATAGGGAGGGTGGGAGGGAGACGCAAGAGGGAGGAGATATGGGGATATATGTATACATAATAGCTGATTCACTTTGTTCTACAGCAGAAGCTAACACAACATTGTAAAGCAATTATACTCCAATAAAGATTTTTTTAAAAAAAAGAAAGCAATGGAGTATACACCCACTTCTTTAAGTAACTGTTAACTGTAAACTCATCACCGGTTTTATAATAGCTGTCCCTCCACAGGGTTGACCACAAACGCACCCCAGAGTAACTGAATAAGAATCTGAATGAGGAATGCCAGGCCTAGAATGTTTTAAAAACATCTCTTCAAGTAATTATGATGGCTAGCCAGGTTTAGGAACTACTGGCCTGTACATAGGACCACCATCTCTCTCATCTACCAGGACAGTCCCAGAATAATTATTACCAGAACCCCCTTCTCTTACAAAAATCTCTCTGCAGAGATGAACATTATGTGCTCTCCTACATGTACCTCACCCTCCCTTAAGGTGCTCTCAGTGAAGGTGGTGGTCACTTAATTCACCCAACAGTGATGACCTTGTTGTAGCGTTTCTTTCATTCTATGACTAAAGACAAGACTTAGAGAAAAACTACCTCTTGATCTTAAATTCACATTAAAATATCAACCAATAGGCCAATTCTCCCTGAGAATGGAATCTGATGAGTGGAGAAGACAAAAGCATAACTTTACGTGGGGAAAGAGAATGGGAAACCTGGAGCATCTCAAAGACAATTGCTTCTGCTCCCTCACCATTTGGTCCAAGTCAGTTGGGAGAGCCAGAAATGAGTACGAATTCTACTTTATCAGCTGGTTACTTAAAAACTTTTGCTCATTTCTTCTTAACCTCTTTTTGGTCCCCAATTTCTAGAAGAGTCAAAATAAGAAAATCATTTAATAGTGAGGTAATATTGTATGTGAACTACTGAGAAACCATTCAATACTCCCCATGGAGTTAGTGTGTCATCCAATTTTGAGTGTTACCTTCTTCTGATTTAATCTTAATCTGTTAAATATCAAATATCATGTCAAAAAAGGGCATGCAGAGATAAAAATTAGAACTGGAGCATTCTTAAAAGTATTTACATTATTGGGACTTCCCTGGCGGTCCAATGGTTAAGAGTCTGTGCTTCCAATGCAGGGGGTGCAGATTGGATCCCTGGTCAGGGAGTTAAGATCCCACATGCTGTGTGGCGTGGCTAAAAAAATAAAATAAAATAAATTTTAAAAAGGTATTCATATTAAGAGAAAATATTTCAGGCCACAAGCCGTAGTACACTCCAGTATTCCCCATTATATCTGCCATTACATCCCTGGGGTGCCCACTTTCTTGCAGCCCCAAACAGCTCTCCTTGTCCATATACTCCAGACCTTTTCAGCCTTCCTGTCTTGGCTTATCCTATTCCTAATGGGGACCTTTTTCACAGAAAGGGTTTTCAGTTACTTTACTCTAAATTAATATTCAAGTTCCCAAATTACAAATGTAAAAAGCTGGTTTTCATTACTTTCAGTCCAAACTACGACTCTATAAAACTAGTAAAATAAGAAAATCACTTTCAAATTTTCTCTGACAAGTTTCCAGAAACTCTTCTTGACAGACTAAACTGCTTAGATAATCAGTTCTATCTATAAACTTCATCAATTAAATAGTCTTAATTTTAAACTGCATTTATAAATGTAATATACTCAAACTAATTTTTATGTGCCTCCAATGTCTTACAGGACAAATTTATGACCGTAACAAAAACAAGCTTCCTTAGCATTTAAAGCTCTCTTGTTGCAACTCTAATCAAATAAACTCAAAAATATAATAAATTGAGGTCTTCCCTGGTGGCGCAGTGGTTAAGAATCCACCTGTCAAGGCAGGGGACACGGGTTCGAGCCCTGGTCTGGGAAGATCCCACATGCCGCGGAGCAACTAAGCCCGTGCGCCACAACTACTGAGCCCGCACACCTAGAGCCTGTGCTCCATAACAAGAGAAGCCACTGCAATAAGAAGCCCGCGCAATGCATCAAAAAGTAATCCCGGCTCGCCGCAACTAGAGAAAGCCAGCGCGCAGCAACAAAGACCCAACGCAGCCAAAAATAAATAAATAAATTTATTTAAAAAAAATATATATATATAATAAATTGAGTTATCAAATATTCCAGTTCTGTTTACAAACTCGATCAACATCTCATATACCTTTCAACTCAGAATCTCAAGATTAAAATGTTACCCATTTTATATTGAGATCACAGTGACAGGCTTTGAGGATACGAGTATGCTACATTCTCTTGAAATAGCAAACATACTGGCCCTTTTTAGAGAAGCTTAATTTGGGTAGATGGAATTCAGCAACCCCTAGTCTAGGCTGGATTCAATCAATCTCTTTACTGCCTGATTGAATTCTGCATTCTTTTCATATTCTTTTTGTCCAGCTCTGTCCACAAAAGCCCCGATCTGTCTAAAAAGCATCAGCCTTTCTTTATTTAGTCCAAAATTTAACTGAATCATAGTTTCTCCTTAAGGTTGATGTGCTAGACCCTAAAAATCCCTTTGAAATGCATATATACTTACTTGGATGGAAATCACATCACAGCTTTAATCCTCATAACACCACTGTCACCACACACACATTGGTTTAGATTACTCAAGAAGAAGCATGATGAGGTAATAGGCGATTAGGCAATGAGTTTCAATGTCTCTTAAAAACATTTTTTGTTGATATTTGTTTAGAATGCTCTGTGGAAAGAACAGAGATCTTTTCATAAGCCGTTTCTGAAAGGCTTGTCTCCAAGGCAGTTACAAACTCAAGACATTGCTAGGAGAAATTCTGTTGTATGAAGACAGAGCTGGAAGGTGTTTGATGATCATTTGGTCCAACCCCACGCTATACAAAGATAACTGAGTTCCAAAGAAAGGGGACAAGAGGGGGAGCTCCTTTACTGAATATCCTCTATGTTCCAAGCACTGTGCAAGTGAACCTTCAATTAAGATGCACAGAGTGGCACGTCATAGCCCTTTTCTACTCTCTTTCCCCCTCTGACAGGCACACAGTAGATTTTCCCATGCTCCTCGGGTTTGCCCGTCACCTTGTCTTGCATCAGTGTGGCCTCGCCCTCCATCAAGTCAATGGAAGTAATCAGCCATTCACTACTTCAGATTTCTAACCCAGCCTCACATGTACCCAAATACCCTGTGAACAGAAGTCAAATTTTGATGGACAGAGAGTTGAAAAGGAGATGAGTAAGTAGGGACTCTCTTTCCAGAAATTTAGAGAAGGGGAAGGCGTGAGATTGAACAGAAGCTGGGGTAGGGATGCAGGGTCAGGGGAAGGATGGGGAATGGAAAGAGTTGAGCATGTTCACAGGGAAAAGGAAGAGGGTGAAGATGCATGGCAGAGAGGGAATGACTGACAGAGCAGGACCCCAGAGAAGCGGCAGGGGACACAGGTTGAAGTATTAAATTTGAAGGAATGAGAGGAAAACAGGAGGAAAGAAGGCAGAGATGGGGACTAATGCTGCTGAGGCTGTTAATAAGAAAACAGTTCAGGTGATCACCCTAGGGTCAGGGGTAAGTGATGAAGGGGATATAGCCTGGGTGGACATGATGGTCCAGGCTCTAAACACCTTCATGAACTAACTAATAGCGGTGAGGGAATGATGAGCTAAAAGGACACTGGAGTTTGAGATTTCGGGATAGGGCCATCCTGAGTGATGACACAGCAGGGTAGGGCTGCTGAAAGACCAGCATGGTGAAGTAGAGGCCAAGTGGAAAACACTGGGTTTGAAGCTAAAGATCAGAGGAGCCAGTGGGTTCAGGAGGGTCATCTTTTGGACACTGGAGTTGGCAGTTGGCAGAAGCTGGGGGACAGAGAGGTCATGGGCCAGCTGCCAAAATCCTCTGTGAACACAGAGACCAATCAGCAGATTGACACATGACAGGGATGACATGGGGATGAGAGGTGAGCCTCGAAGCCAAAGGGAATTTTCTGTAAGAGGGGTGGAACTGCAGCCTGGCAACGGCTTTGGAGAGCAAAGGAGACATTAATTCCCAACTCCCAGCCTGAGGGGCAGAGGGTAGGTAAGAGTGAGCCCCCTTCCCTTGAAAAGGATAAAAGAAAAGCAGGAACCTCAGGAGAGACTCAGGTCTCAGCTGACAACAGAAAATATCGGAAACCTTTTTTTGGGGGGGTGGGCTGTGTTGGGTTTTTGTTGCTGGGCGCGGGCTTTCTCTAGCTGCGTGGAGCAGGGGGCTACTCTTGGTTGCCGTGCACAGGCTTCTCATTGCAGTGGCTTCACTTGTTGTGGAGCGTGGACTCTAGGTGTGCAGGCTTCAGTAGTTGTGGCTCACGGGCTCTAGAGCACAGGCTCAGTAGTTGTGGAGCACGGGCTTAGTTGCTCCACGGCATGTGGGATCTTCCCAGACCAGGGATGGAGCCCGTGTCCCCTGCATTGGCAGGTGGGTTCTTAACCACTGTGCCACCAGGGAAGTCCTAGGGGAAACATTTCGTAGAAATGTTAAGGATACAGGGACTCTGTTTATCATTGAATAGGGTTCCAGAGGACATGGTTGGAAAGTTGAGGGAGAGAGGCAGGGGATAAAGACAAAAAGCATCGGGGGATGATACTGTATAATAGAACAAAGACTAAAGAGGTCTGTATTCAAGGCAACAGCTAAGGATGAAAGGGACAGGAGGCAGAGAGACCTCTGACCTCAGCTTACTAGCTGTGTGACCTTAGGTGAGTTACTTGTTCTCTCTGGGCTTTAGTTTCATCATTGTAAAATGAGGATGATACTGGTATTTACCTCATAAATTTGTTGTTGCTGTGAGGATTAAATGCGTTAATGTATGTAAAATACTTAGAATATTGATCAGCATATAGTCAGTCCTGAAGAAGCATTTCCTTCAGAAGGAAAAAGATTCCCATGCCACAGTTTCCCTTTCACGAAGGACATCTAGCTATATCTAACCTTAAACAATGCACCTTCACTTCCTGTCACTTACATTCAGCAAAAAATCCAAGTATGCAAAAAAAAAAAAATCTGTCAGTCACTGATGGATTCAATTTCTTACAAACATATGATATGACAATTAACCATTATCTGTCCCTTGAAAGGAAGGAAAGAGAATGAAAAAAGTTGGTTGAAGACAGTAAGAATGTAGAGTTATAAATGTTAAAGATAGTCAATCGTTATCTAATATACAACTCAACAACAACAAAAATCAAATAACTGGATTAAAAAATGGGCAAAGGACTTGGATAGACATTTTTCCAAAGATGATACACAAATGGGCAATAAGCCCATGAAAAGATGCTCAACATCATTAATCATCAGAGAAATGCAAATCAAAACCACAATGAGTTACCACCTCACACCCACTAAAATGTCAACTATCAAAAAACCAGAAAATAGCAAGTGTTAATGAGGATGTAGATAAATTGGAACCCTTGTGCTCAGCTAGTGGGAATGTAAAATGAGCGGCCACCTTAGAAAACGTTATGACAGTTCCTCAAAAAATTAAAAATAGAACTAACATGCGATCCAGAAATTACACACACACACATATATATATATATATATATATATATATATATATATATATATATATATATATATATTTCCAAAAGAAAGCAGGGACTTGAACAGACACTTGAACACCAATGTTCATAGCGGCATGATTCACAATAGCCAAGAGGTGGAAACAACCCAAATGTCTGTCAACAGATGAATGGATAAACAAAATATGATATCTGCATACAAAGGAATATAATTCAGCCTTTGAAAGAAAAGGAAATTCTGACATATGCCACAACATGGATGAACCTTGAAGGCATTATTTAAATGAAATAGACAGTCACAAAAAACAAATAGATATCGTATGATCCCACTTATATGAGGTATCTAAAATAGTCAGCTTCACAGTACAGAAAGTAGAACAGTGGTTACCAGGGGCTGGGAGGAGTGGGGAAAGGGGAGTTGCTGTTCAATCGTATAGAGTTCAGTTTTCAAGATGAAGAAGTTCTGGAGATCTGTTTCACAAAAATGCGAATATACTTAACACAACTGAACTGTACACTTAAAAATGGTTAAGATGGTAAATTTTATGTTGTGTTTTTTACCACGATTAAAAAAAGAAAGAAGAGAAAAGAATAATCTAGTAACCCCCCAAACATACACAATTTAATGATGAATAAAGTAAAGCCCAGAGAAGGTAACAGACTCATGCACGGTCACACAGCTCACAGAGGCAGAATTGGGAGCAGAACCCATGACTGACCCCAGCTGCAGGGGTCCTTCCATTACATCGTGCTCTCTACGTGAGGTGCTGAGATAGTGGAAAGGATGACACACTTGATTTATCAGTAGTGACAGTGACAGTCCGATGAACCCGAAAGGGATAAAGATTCTACTCAGTGCGTATAAATGCTCATGTGCCTGTGCCCATTCTCCAAATCTCGTCAGGATTATTCCAACCAGCAGGTCTGAGAGGCCACACTGGAAATTTCAAGGTACTCACAGCTTCTCTCTCATCTGCGGCAGGTCTGAAAGCAGATGAGAGCAGCTATTCTGTTCCTGGGCTGTTCCCCCTGTAATTTAGAAGCCCAGACAGTTACACGAAAAACAGGAAGAAAAACTCAGAGGCCCACTTAAAATCAAGTTCAATGTAGGGTCTCCAACGTTCTGGAGTGAAGCTGCTAGTTAAAACTTGCTACTTTGAAACTGGTTCACTCACTCCTGTCTGGACTCAGAGAGGAAGTCTTTTTCCCATTTAGGAGTTTTCCTTCAGCTCCTTATTCCAAAGTCCATAAAGGAGAGAACAGGAAAGGCTGGCCCCAGCTCAAGGAGCAGAGATGAAAACCAGACCTTTGTTCTTTTTAAGGGTGATGACCAGAGATTGCCTTCTATTTTATATCAGAAATCTCTATTGTTTCCACGGCCATGATGACTGTGTCTGAGGATCCCCACAGGACCTGGCTTGGTGATTCCAGAGATCCCCACTGGTTTAAAAGTGTCAGAGCTGAAGCCAAGACCTCCCTCCCCTGGGCTCCTCTGTCTCCTTGACACACAAACAACTCATGCACACAATACCCCTCCGAGCTCTGAAGGTGTTAGGAAAATCCTCCTTGCATCAATATGTCTCATGATGAAGATTTAAATAAAATATTTTGGAAAGGACGTTTCTAAAGATCTGTCCACTCCAGAAATATTTTTTGTTCTCAGCAACCCTACCGAAGCTGAACCAGGATGCCTATAAAAAGCCTTCTGTGTTCCCCTTAATGAATCCTCAGGAAGGATGGAATAAGATGGGGGTCAGAGACTCGGAGCCCATGCCAGATGCTGAGGCTGCCAGCTTGGCTGGGTGCACCGGTGGCAGCGCTGAGGGCCCGTCCCCCTGCTCCTCCCACTGGCGTGGTCTCTGCTCACACTCCTAAGGGAATTGGCTGGGCTCCTGGCTTGTCTCGCCTGTGTGTCTGCTAGTCATTGAACAAAGTGTGGGATTACTTCCATGCCCAGTTTCCCAGATGCTCAAAAGCATGGAGCCAAGGACCAGCTGAAACAGAAGGGAGGACCAAGCCGAGAAGCCCTCTTGACAAGGCTCAGCCACACTTGAGCTGTTGTTCCTGCCACGGGACACACCTGTCAAGTAAAACCCAATGAGCCATTCAGGAAACAACCTGTGCCTCCTGTTTGGAGCTGACCCTGGAAACAAGGACTTTTCTGAGATGGTACCAAGCATGAAAGTGGGGAGAAAAGCCGTGGGGACCTTGGCCTCCTGCAACACCTCCCCCATTTGCACAGACAGGAGAAGTCAGGAGGTAAGAGGGCTTTGCTGCCTCCAGATGTGCCCCCTCATAACTCCTCCTACACTAGTATCTTTTCCCCACACTTCAAGGACCATCTTCACAGCCTGAAACTCCAGAGGAGCTGACCTCCTGGTAAAACTTTCCACCCCAAAGTAAATGCTGGTGAAATACTTCTCTAAGCTGAATGGTATCTACCTCTTGGTTGGTGACCAGCATCTGCAAACCAAAAGGACCTGCAGGGTGGGAGCACATACTGTCCCTGGGAACAGAAACACAGTCTCTTAGGACCACCTTCACCACTCAGATGCCCAGAGGCCACTGGACAATCTGAGACTCCTCTAGCAGCTCTGCCCTCAGCAGTCAATTCCAGAAGAATTTTTTAAAAATTCCTTACCACTTGGTCCAAGGAAATCAGGACTCAATATCCAAAGAAGACTATGGAAATAGGAACCCCAAAGGATGACTAAATCCTAGGTTTAGGGAAAGCGGGGAGCAGTAGAGAAAGGAGAGGGTTAAGATGAAGGTTATTTCAAGGCAAGAAAGAAGAAACCAAAACTACTGACTGGGGCAAGGGGGAAGGCAGAAAATGAAGGATAGCTGTTTTGAGGGATCCAGGGAGGAAATCGTCCCTCTGGCACAAGGTATGTGCGTAAGGGCTAGAGAGAGATGTACAGAGAACACTGAGTAAGGGTGTTGAAATATTTTGCTGACTACTCCTTTGGAAGGCAGGAAAAGGAATTTCATCCATAATTACGTCATCCTCTTTAAAAAGATGAGGTTGAAGAGAAAAACTGGTTCCTTGGATCAAGACATTATTTTATTATAAAGCAACCCCAGGCTTGGACAGGTAAGAGAAGCCACACAGTGTGACAATCAGCACTGGCTTGGGAGTCTTCTCTTTCATGCAGTATTTATGAACCAAATCTGGACACTGGGGATATGGGAACTGCCACTTACTGAGCATCTGGACACTGGGCTGGGGACTTCGTATTCAGGACCTTTGAGCTCCAGATCCATATAAGCAGCTGCCCACCCAACACCCTCACTTGGATGTCTAAAGGCATCTCAAACTCATCCCAAACTGAGCTTCTGCTCTTCCCCCCAAACTCCTGTTCTACCCACAGTCCTCCCAATGCCAGCTGATGGCAACTCTGTCATTCCAAGTGCTCAAGCCAAAAGACTTGGAGTCGTATTTGACTCCTCTATGGCTCTCTCACCCTTTACCCAATCTGTCAAGAGATCCTGTTAGTTCTACTTTCAAAATGTAACCCAGAATGTCTCTACTTCTCTCCACCTCTACTGCCACCTGCCTGGTCCAGGCCACCCTCACGTCTCACTCAGATTTTTGCCATGATTTCCTCACTTTATAATCTGTTTTTACTACAGCAGCCAGAGGGATCTTTATAACATGTGAATCAAATCATGTCACTCTACTGCTCAAAAGCAGCCAACAGTTTCCCATTCTACTTGGAGTAAAAACACTGTGCTTCCTACAGTGTTACAAGCCCCACACAAGGACCACATCCTCTCCCTGATTCTATCAGATGATACCCCTTTGCTCACTCTGCTTCAGCCTCACAGACCTCTTTGCTTTCTCTTGTGCATTCCAGGTACGTTCCCACTTCAAGGCTTTTGCACTGGCTGTTCCTTCTGCCTGGAATGCTTGTCCCCTAGATCTCACCCTCTTAAGTCTTTTGTCAAATGTTACCTGGATGAGGCTTACCAAACTACCCCACTTAAAATGGCAAAACTCTCTTCATACTTACTCCTAGCCCCTTTTCTGCTTTATTTGTTTTCCAAAGCCCTTATGCTGTATCTGTTACTTATTTTCCTTATTTATTATCTGATGTCTCTCTTCCCTAGAATGTAAGTTTCTTAAAGATAGGATTTTGCTCACCTCTGTATCCCTCCTGCCTGTAATGGTAATTGACACACAATAAATGTGTGACGAG
The DNA here is from genome assembly GCF_965194805.1 of Balaenoptera borealis. Lineage (NCBI taxonomy): Eukaryota > Metazoa > Chordata > Mammalia > Artiodactyla > Balaenopteridae > Balaenoptera > Balaenoptera borealis. The sequence goes on from NC_138870.1 coordinate 79,108,592, forward strand.
GGATCTTACAAAACCTTTACAATCATCTTGCCTTTCATGGACATTGGACAGCTTGAGATTAGACAGTCATTTTTACCTCTTTATGCTTAATTTTCCCTCTAGAAAAAGTCTGAGTTGATAATTCGACCTCAGTTTATTCTCCACCCAGAGGCCCCATCCCAGCTTTTGAACTCTGCACTTGACATCATGAGCTGCCTAACCTGTTGGGCTACAGCATTAGCTCCTGTAGCCCAAGGGCAACTCCTGATTTTCAGGCAGTGTTGGGGGATGAAAGAAAAGGTACAAAGAAACCAGCAGGAGATAGTGTCAGGGATTCCACAGAGGACAGGAAATATCACTTTGGTCCACAAAGCTTGAATTCCTCCACATAGCTTTGAAGGATGTATGTGTGTATGTGTGTGTGCACACGCGCACAAGAGCATTCACTCTCCCAAATTCCAGACAACTAAAAATAATCTTAGCCTAACTGGGAGGGATGTCCTGAGGAAAAATTCTAAATGTCCTGACATTTAGAATAGTTCTGGGGAAAACAAGCATACATCCTGAGTTTGAATGGCAGAATAATCTTTTTAAAATTGCCATATTAAAAAATGTCCAGGTTGTCATATATTTTACATTAAAAATAAATACATGGTTTGGGGGACAGAAGTGAGGGCAGCTATAATACCTCCTTCTGTTAGTGTTCCATCTTTCTTCCTGAGAGCATACAGTGCTTTCTAGAAGGATGGCTCTGTCTTGTTCCTGGTTTACAAAAGTGATTGTTACTGACTTTAGCAGTAAGGCATGGGCTTTTCCAAGTCCAGCCACTCATGATGTTTAGGCTTGTCTTCTTTATAATCAAAGAAATATTTTGCCGTGGGAGATGGGGAGGAGGAAGACAATGATCATTTACAGAGCACCTATTATGTACTTTATACTTTATATTTTATTCCCCCAAACTGAAAAGTCCATATAATTATCCTTGTTTTACAAATGAGACTGAGACTTAAAGACATTAAGTGACTTGCACAAGATCATTCCAACTAGCCAAGACTTGAATTCAGAACTAATGAACTCCAAATACTCTGCTCCTTCAACTATGCAGTGTTACCTTTTCCCTAAGGTGGGGACCAGAGGGGTGAAAGCTGTGCGTGAACATTAATCATGAATTAGCTTCATTTGTTAAGTTCTAGACCAACAAAATACATGATACACAACTTCTAGACCCTCAGACCTGTTTCGTTCCTTTAAGGAAATTGGACTTTAAAAAAGAGTGGAAATGATAACACCAGACAGAATTTGATGATGAACCAAAATGACTGGTTCAGGCCAAAAGAAGTCAGACTTGATCCAACCCTCAAAGGTCATTTTCTAGTATCATCTTCTAACCAAGGCTGACAAGGACCTCCATCTGTAAGGTGGAGATAATTATTCAATTTTTTACTTATGACCTTTTACAACCTCAAACATCTTTAGCACTTAAAAGTCATGATGACGATTCTTGAGTGATCAGTTGGGATGCTACCAGCTACAAGGAAGAGAAAACGCAAGCAAAGTGGTTTAGAAAATGGGAATGTTTATCACCTCATATAGCAAGAGTGTGGAGACAGGGCGGTTTCAGGGTTGGTGAATCCAGTAGCTCAGTGACTTTACCATGACAGATATTTCTCGCGTATTGCCTCTCTACCATCCTCTGTACAATGGCTTATCTTCTTAAGGCAGTTTCCTGTAATGGTCCCAAGATGGCTGCCCCACATTCAATCAACATGCAGATGATTACCACGAGAGGTAGAAAAGGAATATCCCTGTCTTGGCTCCCTTTTTAGAATCAAGATAAAACTTCCCTCCTTCTAGGCCCAGCATGAAGGCGCAGGGGCTACCTGGGAACAAATACTTCTCTTAGTGATACAGAAGCACGAGAAAAGTCCAACTACACAAGCACATTTCAAGCCTCTGCTTACATCACATCTGCTAACATTCCATTGCCCAAAGCAAACTCCAAGGCAAGACCCTAAGTCAGGGAGTGGGGAAGTATACCGCTCCTATTATTGGATTATATGACTGCATAATATTATGTGCCATATATATATATATATATATATATATATATATATATATATATATATATATAAATGTGTACATGAATGTATAATATTACTACAAGGAATAAAGAATTAAGACCGAGAATTCAACCTTCCACCCCACCCATGGTTATATCAGGTAGAACCTTATGAAACTGTCATCTTTTAGGTACAAAATGGTCAACTACTGACCATCTCATATAGTTCAATGTAATACAATCAGTAGAACCAGGACTTAAGCTAGGCTTGTGTCATCCATTGGCTACTAGAACTCTCTGGAAAGCAGCATGAACAGGTGATACCCCATAAAAAGCAGGTTTGCTAAGCACACAGGAAATAAAAAACATAATTGTCCGTCTCTAAAACAGCAGTTTGATTCCCTTTGAGTAGAGTTATGCTCCACTGGAATCAAGCACTCATTAGAGTTTAAGGATTATGTGAAAATAAACCTCTGAAGTTGAGTCCCAGTAACGTTTTCCCCTGGAAAGTCAGAGGTATTGTGGTCCCACAGGACAACTATTACTTTTAGGTAAAGCTTTAATTAAATTTGAGAATTTGTTACAATTGTCTCCGCTGAGTAAAATTCTCCTCCTTTAGAATCACACTAATAGCACATCCTAGTGAAAATTTCCTGGTTTTTTTATCCTCTTACCCCTTTTCCCGACCACACATATATACCCATGAACTTGCTTTCCTGGCTTCCACCTTTGTTCATGCCCATCTCTTTGGAATACCTGTCACCTAGCTGACCTCTAGCCATCCTTTCCATGCGCACTACCGTCCCCACGCAGGCTGACTTAGATATCTTACTCCACTCTCCCATAATACTCTGTACATATCGGAAATGCAGGACTTAATACAGTGTTACATCAATATCTAAGTATACATTGATTTCTCCCCCTAAATTGTGAGATCCTTGAGCGCAGGGACTATGTTTTACTTATCTTTGCACCCTTAATACCCAGCATAGCGCTTGACAAATAGTAGGGGCTAAGAAATAAAGGAAAGAGTGTGTATTAGAGCAGGCTAAATGCAAGTCCAGTAACAAGCCCAATTTATGCAAAGACTCATGCAAAGTCTGAAGCAGATGTGCCTGGTTGGGCAACTCTCCTCTGAGTGGTAACCCAGGGATCCAGCCTTCTGCTGACCTGTGACACTGCCATCTTCAACACGTGGTCTGTCTCTAAGGGTGCTGCAAACAGGAAACAGAGCACGGGGAAGGCACAGTCTACCTCGGCTGGAAGTGACACAAATGACTTCTGCCCTCATTCCATTGGCCCAAACTAGTTTCATGGCACTGCTTAGTCATAAGAACTCACACAATGGAAAGAGAGTGTGAGCCTTTGGTAGTCAGTGAGCTACCTCTGCCACAAGGAGAGGGAGGAAGGACGGGAGGGAGAAATGGAGGGAAGAACTTACTTAATGCCTATCTTTTAGGACCTGTGCAAAAGGCTCAGATTCCCTTCCAGTTGGACCCTTAAAACCAGATATAGAAAGCAGTTGAACATTAAGTCAGACAGAACACAGCAAAAATTTTTTTTAAAAAAGGGGAAACCCATGAGAGTTCAGTGTCTTAAGCACAGTCAAGAGGAAGGCAAGTTTCAGGAGTCGGTGACAAGGGTGTGTGTGTGTGTGTGTGTGTGTGTGTGTGTGTGTGTCTGTGTGAGTTCCATGTCTTAACTTGAGAGAAGGAGGTAGAAGAAGAGAACGTTGGAGAGCTGCCAGATTGGAAAGGCTCCCAGGAGAGGAGGATGATGGGGCTTATGGGAGAAGCATTATCAAGGGATTCTACCTACTCTGAAGAAGACTTAAAGTCTTCAGTGTGAAAAGTAAACCAACAGGATCTGGAGGACATAAATCAGTAATGAGAGAATCATGTTCATCAGGATTTGGAGCAGGTGATGAGCAGGAGGCCCATGGGAGAAGCAACCATTTTCTAGGAGGTTTTATGTAGTGAGAAGGTCTGGTGTCAGAAGCCAGCGAATGATGGGGAGGGTAGAGACTGATAGCTGTTCACCAAGATCCATTTCCTCTTCTTCTTGGTATGCAGACTCCCTTGCAGTTAGCGTTACTATGTCAAAAGAATATGAACAGAAGTGATGTGTGCCACTTTTAGACCTGGCCTATATAATCCTCCCCCACGTGCTCCTCCACATTTTACCGTCTTCTTGCAGCTGGATACAGATGACAATGAGGTTCTATGTTTTGGTGATGCCACAGATGGAAGGAGCCTGGGTTCTTGAATAACTGCATGGAAAAGAGCGTACTTGCCTAGCTGAACACCTGCCAGGACTATAATATGAGCAAGAGGTAAATTTCTACTGTATGATGGACACTGCGACCCGCCACTCAGGTTCCATTTCAATGAAAGACTTATTATCCCAACTGAGGGAGTGCGGTCAGCACCTTCAGGGACTGCCTCAGCTCTAGGAGAGTTGCCTCACCCAAGGTCATACCCCTCGGGGGAAGCCTACACCCAGAGATCAACCGACACAAGAGTGCATGTACAGCCACTGCAGTCTAACTCGGGGCATCACTAACAAGCCACCTCAGCTCCAGGGCTTCTGTGGGGATGACCAAGGTGGTCACCAGGCCTGACTTGAGCTCAGCTTCTGTCTTGCCCAATCCTGCTTCATTTCCTTCTTTTCTACAGATTTTAAATCTAAGAATACTCTCTAATAAACATCCTACACACCAAACTTTCAGAGTCTGCTTCTTGGAGAACCCACCTTGAGGCATACTGTGAACATATCCACATGGTTGGGTATGTTTGTTACATCATCCTGGCCTGTTTTAACTAATACAGCATAGAGGAGGAACATTTTTCCTGCTGACATGGCTATGCTAGGTTGGTCAGCAGACATAGTCCTTGTGATGCAGAAAAGCCTATGCCATCTGCAGTAGGAGAAAACATAAGGAGTAGAGATAGAGACAGAGGGGAGAAAGAAAATCCCAGTTTTTGAAACAGAGATTCCTAAAGCTTTTCCTTGAGCTGCTCTAGTATGTTTACTAGAGTAAAAGTATCAATTAAAAGTATCAATTCTTCCTTTCCCTTTTTTCCTTAAGATGATTTAAATTGAGTTTCTGTCACTTGTAACCAAAAGAGTCCGAATACAAGAAATTTGGTTACGTGTTGTGCAATACAAGTGAATGTGTCCCCCACCCTTCCATTGCCACTGCCTCAAAACAGTTAAGGACAGATCTCTGTAAATTTTTTGATGAAGCCATATTTATCGAGGACTTACTATGTGCCAGGTCTATTCTAAGTACTTTCCACATATTAACACAATCCTCACAACAGTCCCATGAAATGGGTACTCTTACTATGACTTCTGTTTTCAGAGAGGAAGGCTGAGGCACAGAAAGATGAGATGTGCCCAAGGTTACCCGATTTATGAGTGACAGGCTAGCCCCAGAGCCTGTACTCTTAGGCAGTGATGCTCTCCCACCTCTACTCACACAGCCTTGAGATGGGGAAGTGAGATGCTTCAGTTTCACATGGGTTATATTTATGAGTGATTAGGGTTCTTCCCCTGCTCTACTTGCAATCTACCAAGGCTTGCAAGAGACCTGACTGAAGTCAACAGCAAAAATGTACCAGAAGGTAGAGAAGTCATCCCTAAACTAACAAGTAAAAGAAATGATTAGAGATGAAACCGTGAATGGAAAAGCCCGTGAGGTGGTGTTCAGACCTGAAGTGATTCAGTGAACAAAGGCATGGGGGGCAGCAGGAGAAGCTTTGGAGGGTTAAGCTGGACACATAAACACCAGACTAGTTGGGAAGAACCGGTTTGGGGACCCAAGAGGAAGAGCATCAGTTCTGGATGGTACACAGGAAGCTAATCAAAGAACAGTTTTATCTAAACCAGGACATGAGCCTAGAACCTGCCAGGAAGAGTGTGGTTTTCTCTAGGACCTGGGGAATGGGAGCAAGAGAGCTCAAGCTGATAGGAAAATCGAGAGGCTTTTTTGGAAGCAGAGGCACCATTGGGAGGCAAAGCATCAGTTCTCTAAATTCAGAGTCCCTGTTATTACATATTGTGAACTGGTCATTCCCTGAGACCGCTCGCACTGGAGTTAAGGATCAGTTTCTTCCGCTTCAAGGGCTGGGTGGGTGACGTTTCTTTGCCAAGAAGGGGAATTACAGAAGAGGCTGCAGGCAGGGCTGCATTCGCAGAAGGAAGTCCAGAGAAGCCCAATCCCAACCCTGAGCCCACCACCACCACCCATGTAAGAAGATGGTGAAGGCCTCTGTTGTTGACTGTGGGGGACACCCCAGCATTTGGTCACTACTCTCAAAGTGAGTTTATTTCCCAGGCCTGTTAGCCTGCTTTAGAGTAAAACAGTGAGAAGGATCCAGTGTGCTCTCAGGGGAAAGACTTCCCTCCACTCAACCTGGGTCAGGCTATGGCAGAATGGATGTTGGCAAAGGCCACCAGGTACACAGTACATCCATTAATACTTTTTACCGGGATGCTGTTCACTATGTCCTGCGTGCACATCATGTCCCTGCTGAGAAATGTTTCAAGGCTAAAAGCTTCTCCTTGTTTGCCACTCATTTCACGCCAATTTAACTGAATACCAGCTATGGTAAGTGATGACATGCATCATCTCGTTCATGCTTGAAACTACCCTGTGAGAAAGCCATTATTGTTTTTTACTGCAGTAAAATATATATAACATAAAATTTATTATTTTAGCTTTTTCTGAGTATACAATTGAGTGACATTAATATCTTCACATTGCTGTGCAACCATCACCTCCATTCATTTCCAGAACTTTTCTATTATCCCAAGATGAAACTCTGTACCCATTATACAGTAACTCCCCATTTTCCCCACAGCCCCTGGCAACCAGCATTCTACTTCCTGTCTCTATGAATTTGTCTGTTCTAGGCACCCTATATAGTGAAATTACATAGTATTTGTTTTCTTGTGTCTGACATTTCATTCAGCGTAATGTTTTCAAGTTTCATTCATATTGTAGCATGTATCAGAATTTCCTTTTAAAGGCTGCATAATTTTCCATTGTATGTATATACCACATTTTGTTTATCCATTCATCTGTGGACTTTTGAGTTTCTTCCACCTTTTCACAATTGTCAATATGCTGCTGTAAACATTGGTGTACAAATATCTGTTTGTGTCCTTGCTTTCAATTCTTTTGTGTACGTATGAAGAAATGGAATTGCTGGATTATATCGTAATTCAGCTTCCTAACAAAATTTTCCTTCATAAGGCAGCTGCTGTGCTTCCTATTGCCCAAGCCCAGGACTCCAGCCTCCAATCAATTCTGTGAGTCCCAAAGCCTTCCAATACATTCCCTCTGCCAGTTCTTGTTGTAACCAAAGGGCATACAGGAAGGAGACAGAGTGGGAGCAGGGTGCTCAAAACCAGGAGATACATGTTGAACAGGTCAAGTTTGAGATGTCTGTGAGATATGTCAAGGGGCCTGTTGGGTATTTGCACCTGGAGTTCAGGGTTGAAGCCTAGGATAAGGAGAAATAAATTTGGGAGTTATCAACATGTAGATGGAATAGTGGTGTCTAGCATAATGTCCCATGTCTTTTGCTAAAAGTATCCTGATTTTCTTTTGGGGAAATATTCCTCTTTCTTGGTTAATAATCTTGATGGGGCTGTTAATCAAAGTGCCAAGCCCTCCTCTGGCCAAGTAGCAAGACTGGACAGTCAGCATATGTCATCCACCTGGTCACAGTGATTCTTAAGGGATGCGCAAATGAATTAGGTCAATTCAATAAGAATGAGCCAAAAGATTTTTGATGAAATAATCAGGAACAGAAGTCCTGTCCTCTTTCTGGCAGGATTGCTAAACTGGTACAGTAAAAGCTTAGAGACACAAGGGCTTTTTTTTTTTTTTTTTTTTTTTTTACCACCTTGGGGTCATAGCCTAATGAGAATGAGATCAACACAGCAAAAAACAGATTCAAGTGACCAAGGGTGATGGGCAATGTGTTGATGTAGCATTGAGTCCCTTGATGCTGTTATTCCAGAAATGAAGTTCGTGATCATGTGAATCAATGAATTCCCATTTTTGCTTCGGATAGTTGAGTTGAGTTTCTGTTACTTGCAGCCAAGTGATTTCTGACAAGTCCAAGCATCACTTAAAGCCCGTACTTGGATGAGATCACACAAGAGGAGAGTGTAGAGAGGAGGACTGAGCCACAAAACACTGTAATAAAGACCCGATATAGGAGGATGCTACAGCATTTCAGTTAGATTGTCACTTGTCTTTGATAACAAATGGGACCAGAAAGATAATGTAATTCATTCCATTACCGAAGAAAATCTGTTGTCAGAATATTGATAATTTTTTAATCTGGGGGATAGGTATATAGGGGGCTTTATGTTTGAAAATTCCCAAATTAAAAAATACACTTATGACATGGTGCTGTTGCATTTTCCCTGTGTTGAAAGGACAGCACCTCTTTGCTGGAGAGCTCCCTTGCATGCTGGGTCATGCCATCCAAGATGGTTATGGCTACCTGCCTTTTCTCGGCATCCAGCATTCTAAGATGTGGGAATTCGAGGGGTTTGGCAAGGAAAAGTCAGACATGTGTGGGCTGTTTGTAAATTCGCATGAGCTCTCTCTGGTTTGACTGCACAAAGACAGGGAGGAGCTTGGACTCGGGCTCTGTTGGCCCCTGAATTCACTTTGGATGAGAAAGATTGGTGTCTGCCAACTGGGCTCCCTCATTCCTAACAGTAGCCAGACTGGCATCTTTGGCTTCAAAAGGGATTGATCTGGTTCTCATGTGAACAGCAGGTTCTGCACCAAACTAATTTGAGCAAATTGTATGCAGTTATGAGTGGTGGGAAGATGAGTTCTACCCAATGGGGAGTTGAGACAACCAAACGTCGGCTCTGGAGTGGGAAACCAGACTAGGGATGAGAGCAGAGTAATCCTAGAAACTGACAAATGGCCAGGACTGCAGAAGTAGTCTACTAAGAGTCTGCGATTAGAAGGAAAAGTTTGCCCTTTTAACCAGACACAGGCAACAAAGGGAAACTCTTCCTTTTGTAACACAGGAGAGAAAATGTGGATTTCAAGTTGTCTGACTTTGGGTGGGTAGACTCAGAAGTAGTCAGAGCCATCCAGCTAGCCCATGATTTAAACAGCTATCACTGACTGTGAAAACAAGATCCACTGATGAACAGCCTAATGAAGCACTAAGTACTCAGGCTCTGGAGCCAGATTGCCTGGGTTCATAGCCTGGGTTCACCATTTGCTTCCTTAATGATTCTGCACCTCAGTTTCCTCATCTATAAAATGAAGATCACAATTTAGAACTGGAAAACATTATGCTAAGTGAAAAAACCTAGACATAAGAGGATGAATATTGTATTATCTCACTCATCTGAAGTACCTAGAACAAGCAAATTCATAGAACCTAGAACAGGCAAATTGATAGAGACAGAGTAGAATAGAGCTTTCTCCAGGGGCTGGAGGGAGGAGAGAATGGGGGCAAGGTATTGTTTAATGGGTAGAGAGTTTCAGTTTGAGATGATGAAAAAGTAATGGAGATGGATAGAGGAGATCGATGCATGATATTGTTAATGTACTTAACGCCACTGAACTGTATACTTAAAAACAGTCAAAATGAAAAAAAGAAAATGATAACTATATGAGATAATGGAACATGTTAATTAGCTTGATTGTGGTGATTATTTCACAATGTATATGTATATCAAAACATCAAGTTGTGCAACTAAAGTACATACAATTTTGTCAATTATACCTCATTAAAGCTGGAAAAATGGTTAAAATGGTAAATTTTATGTTATGTGTATTTTACTCCCATAAAAAAATAAGGCTGTTGTTGCAAACGTAATATTGTGCAAAGAGATCACACGAAAGAATTAGTGCTGTATGATGTCAATACATAAAGGTCAAACACAGGCAAAAATTGTTCCTGGCGGGGCTTCCCTGGTGGCGCCGTGGTTAAGAATCTGCCTGCCAGTGAGGGGGACACGGGTTCGAGCCCTGGTCCGGGAAGATCCCACATGCCACGGATCAACTAAGCCGGTGAGCCTGCACTCTAGAGTCCGCGAGCCACAACTACTGAAGCCCACACGCCACAACTACTGAAGCCTGCGTGCCTAGAGCCCGCGCTCTGCAACAAGAGAAGCCACTGCAATGAGAAGCCCGTGCACCACAACGAAGAGCAGCCCCCGCTCACCGCAACTAGAAGAAGCCCGCGCGCAGCAACGAAGACCTAACGCAGCCAAAACAAAACAAAAAAATCATTCCTGGCATTAGAAACCAGGATAGTAGTTACCACTGAGGGTGGTGGAGACTGGAAAAAGTTAAAACAGATGATGCTCTTAGGATGGTACCTGACACTGGGTGGGGGTGGGGGGTTCCCTAAATCTTTAGTGGCAGTATATAAAACTAAAGATGCCAGAACCTCTAGAAACCTTCCTGACCTCCCCCTGCACTTGAGATGCCAATCATTCCCTCCTTGTCCGTACCTCCTATGCTTCAAGATACTTTGCATTTGTTCTTCTAGAGCCCTGCTCCTTCCTGCTCTCTGCTTCTGCATCCTGACCCACAGCAATGTGCTCCTTCTTGCCCTCTGGCTTCCAGTCCTGTTGGACTTATAATAGGGGGAGAACCAGCAGGAAACTGGAAGAGGGAAAGAGAGTGAGGTTGAGTGCCCTCCCTGTGGGGTCACTTGACCAAAGGTCACAATTACTGTGGAGCAGACCTCTCCACCCAGATCTCTCTTTCTCCAAGTTCTGTAACTGCTCCCTCCCATTGCCCCTTTGGGCCAAGTCATGGTAGTGGCACCCCATAATTACTAACCTAAAGACACTGTACTAATCTCCCTCGTTTCTTGTGGTTTTCTTACACCCTGCAAGGACCTTTGTAAATCACATTTTTATTAAAATCTACCCCAATTTTCCCAATTTCAGTGCCTCATCTACTTCTGCTGGGACCCTGACTGCTACCTACCCTCTTAGAGACCCGGGGAAAAGCCACCACTGGTCCTACATGAGCCCCTCAATCAGGTCACGGCTGACCACACCAGATGTGAGCAGCTGACCACGGTGAACAACCCAGAGGCTCTCTGCTAACAATTTGGAATAGAGTCACAGAAGCTCTGAGTGACTGAGCCAGCAGATAGCTGGAGATTTATAAGCTCACCCAGAGATAGCAAGAGTCAGTGCCATGGCAACCCAAAGCTGTGAGCCAGCTGAAGCTACTATAGGGCAGTTGCAAAAATTGGTTTGTGGAGGAAAGATGCAGAGTGTTATTTATTAATGATGTGAAGGCTTTAATATATTCAGGAAAAAATGTGTTCTAACAATATGCAAGGTAATGTAAAATCACCTAATGTGGGGTTTTTTCAACTATTTAACTGTGTCTTTAAAGTCCCCAGAAATATCATTCCTACCAAAGTCATGTGAATGAGGCTACGTCTAAATATTTACTGCACAAAATGCAAGAATGCCACTCGTTACCAAGTCTTGTTAATATGTGTGTGTTGGGTAGATATGGAGAGGAGGGGGTAATGTTATTTAATAAACTGTGGTTACCCATTAGTTTTGAATTTAGATCACTAATGAAATACAATGGAATAGAAAATATCAGAAGGCATCATGTTTATAACAGTAAATATTGTTTCGTGAAACTGATTTCAGTGATACATATACTTGATCACAATGTAAAATGTATTTCTACAGGGTCAGACAGTTTGCAAAATTCTGATCGACTAAATTCTGTGGTTCAGAAATTACCCTGTCATACTGTCAATGTGGAGGTGAAAAATGAAGAAAATACAGTAGAGTTTTTATAAATAATTTTGTTAACATCTACAGGAATCATATTTTGAGCATTACTATTTTCTTCCACTGATGGTTTAAAGTTGGGGACCAAGTTACCACTTCATCATCTTCCTTTTCACTTTTCTCTTTTTTGCAAACTGCAGAAGGCAAGAGCCTTGACAATACTGTAATCATTGAGGTACCTCTCTAGTGCTTGGAACACCAAAGGCTCTAGATAAACATTTGATACATTTCTGAAAAATGATCTGTTCACAAAGTCATTGTATCTACATCACAATCAGTGATATGAATAAGGTATTTAAAAATTCCATATATGTATTTCCATAATCAAACATCATATGATCACTGGAATACCCCATAGAAAGTACTTTAATATCAATTTTTCCAAAGAGTGCATATATGTAAAGGAGATATTGTTACGTTATTCCTTGTATTATTTTTGGTTGGCATTTTTATTTTAGACATGATAATGCTGATGATTAACACAGTAATAAACGTTACCAGCTGTAGTGGGTTAAATTGTGGCCCACAAAGGATGTGTCCACTTGGAACCTCAGAACGTGACCTTATTTGGAATACGGGTCTTTGCAGATGTAATTAAGATAAGGGTCTCAAGATGAGATCATCCTGGATTAGACTGAGCCTTAAATCCAACGACAAGTGTCCTTATAAGAGACAGAAAGGAGAGGAGGTCACACGAGGACAGAAACAGAGATTGGAATTATGAGCCCCAAAACAAGGAATGTCAAGGGTTGCCAGGAGCTGCCAGAAGCTAGGAGAGAGGCATGGAACGGATTGTCCCTCAGAACCTCTAGAGGGAACATGGCCTTGTTGACACCTTGATGTTGACACCTTGATTTTGTTGACACAGGCCTTCAGAACCGTGAAAGAATAAATTTCTGTTGTTTTAAGTCACCAATTTTGCGGTAGCCCTAGGAAATGAATATACCAGCTGAATAATTCACTAATAGTTTAAAAAAGTCACACCAATTATAAGCTTGGTTCTCCTAGCTCTTGCTTGACTCATATTCTTCATTTAGAGAATGTTGGTGAGTTACCATTGTTGGAGTTTATTTTGAAACTGAGTGTTAAATTTCTGCGGCTACTTAAATGCATAAGGGCACACAGCGACTGCCTTTCTTGGTACTGTAAACTAGACCATTGTTTGGATATTTTTTTTTTTTCTTTTGCTTAATATTTCCTTTTATTTAGCGGTTACCAAGATAATGACTTAGTTTTTTTTATTATATATAAGTTAATTTATTAATATTAGAGTTCATTAGTGAATAGCAGAATTAATTAATGTAACAGAGATTATGAACTTGTAGCAAATTTTGTTTAGTTTTGTTTTATAAGATAAGCAATAAATCAGATCTCCCACCAGTTAACATTTTGCTGCTGATCTTTCTTGCAATACTGCCTAATGATAGTTTTTCATTACCTTTTGAAACTGAGCATTTTTAAAAATTGAGGTATCATTGACATATTTTTTATATATATACATATTTTTTTAAATCTTAGAAAGTCAAATAATTTCAGGGGTAAAACTGAAAAATTAGACTTTAATTCCAACTGAAGGGCAGAATAGCAGAGTGGTGAGGAACATGAGATGGGGTCAGACAGTCCTGGATCGGAACCTCTTAAGTGGGTGAATTTGGACAAATTACTGAAACTCTCTGGGCTTCTCTTCCCTCAATTGTAAAATAAGGATTATTGAACTCTCCAAAATATTACCAGACAACTGAATAAAGGAGTCACTCCTAGGACAAAGTCTTAATAGTATCTCAGAAAAGGGAAGTCAGGGGAGGATCTTTATAGGGTTTAGGCTCTGGGTTCAAGTGACTTCAAGCAGGTCTTTCAAGAAGGGAACGGCCTAAAATTGGGCTAAGATCCTGACATAATTGTTTAGGATTGATGCATACAGGGAGGTGAGAGTCTTAAAGCAAGTCTTGATAGGTAACTGTGGTTTAATGAGAACAAGAAGTCTGCCCATGACGAGCAGACTGTTATCTCAGATAAACTGATCTGCAGAAATTTCCTGAGGCAAACAGAGAACTTATTTATTGGTTTTCAGTCTCACCTTTCCCAGGAAAAGTTTTCATGGAACAATAACTAAATCATATTGGTACAAGTGATCTCAGTTCTAAGTCCAAGGAGCCACTTCTTCTGGCTGTGCTAAGGAGTAAGTGAGACCATGGTTCTATAGTGTCTGCCACATTGCAAGGACTAAATAAGCAATTAACTTATTATTATTACCCATTTAACTTTATTTGTAAAGACAAGACAAATGTAGCCATAAAATCTTGACACCCCTCAAATTTTTATTGCTTTTTATCAGTAATAAGCAGAATCGATGGCTTTTGGCTTTCCTGTAATTCAGGAACTGCTAAACTACTAAAGTTATTGGTAGAATTTGCACTTATGGAAATAAGGGGACAAAAAAAGAGGGAAAAAATGAGGACTCTTTTCCTTTGTCGTGATTCTAGCTGGCTCTATATGTGCATTCCCCCAGGGACTCTTGAGTAATCAGCTCTCCACAAGCTGCACATCTTCAGGAAGGAGCTAACCTTTGAAAATGCAGAGAGGTTTCCTGGGTGGTGTATCACGTGGAAATGCAATGCTTTATGGACATCAGACGTGTCTGTTCACTCACTGTGCATAATCTTGGTTGAGTTAGTAAAACTTTCTAGCAAGGGGACTACATCTCTCCAGCCTCAGAACATACAAAGCCCAGAGGAATTCCTTGAGTGTTTGTACTGGCCGCAGAATCTATAGATAGCAGCTGAGTTCATCGCAGGGAACAGAAGATAACATGACCGGCTGCCTGTGTGACTCCAGAAATGAGGCTCCCGCTGCTCTCTCCACCGAACCGTGGAGCAGCATCCTAGAGACAGGAGCAGTTACGCTGCTTCTCTCCTCTGACCATTTCACTCCAGGGCGTCTGAAGCACCCTCACTCAATTTCCCCATCTCTGACACACAGAGAGAAACAGCCCATGCAATCTTAACTGTTCTGATGTACCATAAATTAAATAAAATAATCCATGGTCCTTAGAAGAAAATTCTTTATAACCCCAAGGTATTGTTACTATCTGATAATGAAGTCAAGTGTAGAATGGATAGGAAACTTCAGTAGGTCAGACTAATAATAGAAATGCTGATTTGAATGAGCACAAATGCAATGCATAGACTGTGTTTTAAAAAAATGCAACAGCAGTGGAAAACAACATGGACATTCCTCAAAAACTTAAAAATGGAACTACCATACAATCAGCAATTCCACTCCTGGGCTTTTATCCAAAGAAAGCAAAAACACTAATTCGAAAAGATGTATGCACCCCTATGTTTGTTGCAGCATTATTTACAATAGCCAAGATATGGAAACAACCTAAGTGTCCATCAATAGATGAATGAATAAAGAAGATATGGTGGGCTTCCCTGGTGGCGCAGTGGTTGAGAATCTGCCTGCCAATGCAGGGAACACGGGTTCGCGCCCTGGTCTGGGAAGATCCCACATGCCGCGGAGCCACTGGGCCCGTGAGCCACAATTACTGAGCCTGCGCGTCTGGAGCCTGTGCTCCGCAACAAGAGAGGCCGCGATAGTGAGAGGCCCGCGCACCGCGATGAAGAATGGCCCCCACTTGCCGCAACTGGAGAAAGCCCTCACACAGAAACGAAGAGCCAACACAGCCATAAATAAATAAATAAATAAATAAATAAAATATTTTAAAAAAAAAAAATTTTAAACTAATTAAAAAAAAAAAAAAAGATATGGTATACAATGAAATATTACTCAGCTATAAAAAAGAATAAAATCTTTCCATTTGAAACAACATGGATAGACCTAAAGGGTAAGTGAAATAAGACAAAGACAAATATCATATGATTTCACTTACATGCAGAATCTAACAAACAAAACAAATAAACAAACATAACTAAACAGAAACAGAGTCACCAATACAGAGAACAAACAGGTGGTTGCCAGAGAGAAGAATGTGGAGGGATGAGTGAAATAGGTGGGGGAAATTAAGCAGTACAAACTTCCAGTTGTAAAATAAATGAGTCACAGGTATGAAGGTACAGTGTGGGGCATATAGTCTATAGTTATGTAATATCTTTGTGTGGTGACAAATGGCAACTAGACTTACAGTGGTGACCATTTCTGAAATGTATAGAAATATTGAACCTCTATGTTGTGTAACAAGAACTAACATAGTACCTGTAGGTCAATTATACTTCAAAAACAAACCAACTCATAGGAAAAGAGATCTGATTTGTGGTTACCAGAACTGGGGGATTGGGGTTGGGGAAATTGGAAGAAGGCAGTCAAAAGGTACAAACTTTCAGTTATAAGATAAACAGTTACTAGGGATGTAATGTGCAACATGATAAATATAATTAACACTGCTGTATGTTATACATGAAAGTTAAGAGAGTTATCACTTAGTTATCACTAAGAGTTATCACAGGGAAAATTTTTTTTTCTATTTCTTTAATGAGAAATATGAGACAGATGTTCACTAAACCTACTGTGGTAATCATTTCATGATGTATGTAAGTCAAATCATTATGCTGTACACCTCATATTTATACAGTGTTGCATGCCAATTATATCTCAATTTAAAAAATAAACATAAAAGTGCAACAGCATATAGCTTCCAAACATGCTATGATCTTAGGAACCAAGTAGTAGATGTATTTAGCTAGTGACTAGGTAAGATGATGGATAATTGACATTAGTTACTTATATGCTTAATTGGTCTGAACACTTACCCTACACTGCTTTTTCATGATTAATTTGCTCTATTTGTTAAAAGGGTTTCCTAAGCAAATGTGACTTCATTTCAGCACCTGTTTGAATTCCAACTATTGGTGCATTTTGGCTTAATAGCTGAGTGCCTAAGAGTCAGGTTCCAGGGCCTTACTACCTAACTCTGCATTCCCACCTACCACTTTCTGGCTATGTACCCCTGGTCAGATTACTTAACCTCTCTGTACCTCAGTTTCTCTAATGAAAAAAATGAAAATAATAACCACAGTGACCTCAGAGGGTATTTGGGAGGATTAAATGAGTTAATGTAAAGTAATTCAAGAGCTCAGTGCATAGTGTGTCATATATTCCAGCTCTTATTTATTTTCCTTGAAATTACCTGTAGGAACTTTACCACCTGACATTTACAGAGACACTGTCCTATGGGATCCATACTGTGTGGAAGGATTCTGCAGTGCTTTTAGTGTGAACCTGTGTCCTCTATAGCCTGTGTTATGAAATGAGCTCTGGGCAAGAAGTTAGGAAATTTGGGCTTAAGGTCCAATGCAGCCATCAACTATGTGATCTTGAGCGCATCTCTTCAACCCTCTGGACCTATTTACTCAAAAAAAAAAAAAAAAAAAATGAGGAGTGGGCTGACTGCATCATCCTAAGACAACATAATGTTCTAGAAAGAATCCTAGAGCAAGAGTCCAAAGTTCAAGTTCTAGTTCTAGCACTTGTTAGGTGTAAAATTCACAAAAAGTCACACAACTTCATGGAAACTTAGTTTCCACATCTGGAAAATGGGCAGAGTAATATCAGAAACACTCCTCTTCCAGATTTGTGGTGAGCATAAAATTAGATAATGAAGAAAGCACTTTGTAAATGAAAAAGCACCAAATAAATGTAGGGTAATATTATTTATAAAATTCTATTTATTCTAATTTTTATGCTAAATCTTATTATATTCCTACAATCTTTTACAAGTGTTTGTGCTCCTACAGGCAGAATTCTGTGGGTTAGAACCATACTATAAAAATGCATTTGTTGGACCTCAGACTATCTACTATAAACAATGTTTTCCCTTTGTTAAGATAAGAGCAATACATTTTCAGTTTATCCCTGAGTCATCATCTAAGCATAACTCTGTATGAGTCAAGAAATCTAAAAATTATCTATTTATTCATTTTTTCCTTTTTGTGCAAATATCTCTGCAGATATAATTTAAGAAATAACTTGCTTCTGTCTTAGGGTTTCTTAATATTTTAAAGGTGCTGTTGTAAAGGAAGAGGGTAAAGGAAGATTATCCTCACAAAGAAAGGAGACACACACACACAACATAGACACACATAGACACAAATATCAACACAAACCCTATGCTTCAACCAGAAAAGCACCTTCCTACCACTGGGCCCTTATCCATGCTGTCCCCGTCACCTGGAATTCCTTTTCCTCCCATTTCTACCTGTCCAATCCTACCTAGAATTCAGAGCTTTGTTAAAATCAAATTTTCGGTGGGAGGCATTGAGTGGTTCTTTGCCCTACCAATAATCTTTAAGATAGCTACTTCCTTTTTAAAGATGACAAAACTGACAAACAAGAGATTAAATGATTTGTTCGAGGTCACCTTTGTGAAATTCGCAGAAAAATTTAACTCAGGTATTTTTCCCCCTGTACCCCACATACACCTTCTCAAATCACTGTAGTCTGAACCAATTCACACCCCCCGCCACTAATCCAGTTCTCTTGTAACACATATATGATATCATATGTTGCTTTGCATTAGAGTTCCTTGTGAATAGATCCCTCCATCCCCAGAGAGTAGGTCCCAGAGAACAGTAACCATTCTAATCTTCAAATCCATCATAGCTTTTAGCACTGCATATACATTCCGGTATTGCAAAATTTGTATTTGTTGAATTTGGAGTGGGACATCCCAAGGATATTTCCTGCTACCTTTCTATGAATGAACTCAGGTTTGTATGAGTCCACTTTGATTCTCACCTAAGGAAGATCTTCAGGAAACATCAAAAGCACCACAGTGTAGATGCAAGAGATGGCCAAGACTCAAGGTCTATCACTGCGCATGCGAGCTTTGTAATTCTCAGATGCAAAGCTCTCCGTGGAAAGAACAAGGCATGATGGGCAATCCCTTCCAGAGAGCTTTTGGGAGCGACCTGTCCTTGACATGTCCTGAGTTAACTGTGGTCTGAAGGCCCAACGCCACTGGCAGCATGATTTTAATGACTGCCATTACTTCTGCCATTACTACCACCCAACAAAAACCATCACTGGCTCCATGTGATAATCCCTCTGCTGTGCAGTGCCATGGGACTCCAGAGCGCGACAGCACTTATGTTCTCTGCCAACAGCGCTATTCATCAAAGGAGGATAAAAATCACAGTCGTACCCTGCTCTTCATAGTCAGGAATGGCTTTAGGCAAGTCACAGCTTCAACTCAGTTTGGGTCTTTCAAAGATGCAGCCCCCGTTTTTCCACTTCATAAAAGTGAAAATGGGACACATGCTGAACGGGATTTTCAGAATAATGAAAACCCTGTAATTAGTAAGCAATAGTTAAAATTTTATTACCCTGTAAGAGCAAGGCATAGTAACAAGTTAATGCAATTACCAATTCAGCTTTTCTAGAGATAGAAGCAAACAGTGCAATTAAATCCTTCATCGTTAATTTTGCAGGGGCCTAATGAAAGGGAAACAAATGAGCTGGATCCCCTTCTTCCCACCTCTGCTGTGCCATCAGGCGAGAGGTTCCCCACCTCCCCCTCTCCGATCCCTTCTGAAAAATAAAACAGGCCACCAGCTGTGAAATGGAGTATGCCTTGCAACTTTGCACCTGGAATAGAAGCCCTCATTTCTGACAAAGAGTGCCAAGAATTTTGCATCACTGCCTTGCAGCTTTCTCTTCCCTCGTTAGCCTGCTCCTTCTGCTTAACAAAACATTTGCTGTGTGCTGATTTGTGGGTGAATGTCAGTGCACATCGTATCCAGAGATTCTCACCTAGTCCAATACACAGAACCAGTCTAACTCACCATCTTTACCTGTAACCCTTCTCCCATACAAACCCAATCCACTCCAGGCAAATGATCGACCCACCAACTACCAAACACAATTTTCACTTTCTGATCACTACATCCTTCAGTCTGCTTGCAGAGTCATTTTGGAGTGGATACAAAATGAAGACAATTTCTCCCAGCCACCCACATTGGAGGACACTGGTCTGATGTAGTGAGTGGCAGTTCACTGCCATAAAGAGGACAGATGAGAGGTTGGCTCAACTCTTTGATGCTAAGCAAAAACCCCAGAAACTCACCTATCTCCATGTAATTATAACTTTTAGCATCCAGCAGTACCAAGCCAAATAGTTCCTACTTGTACATGCATTGTTATAAATGAACAACCAAATTCAGTAAATGGTTGGCCAATTCTGTACACAGAATAGTGACCTCTGGGTGATTATTTTGATCAACCTAACTCACACATTTCTGGTTCAACAGAGGTATTCAATGAAGACCTAAGACTGTGTGTAAATGGAACACAATTTCATAAAGAGTTAATTTAGATATCTAAACAGCGAATTAACTTGTATTTCACTGAATCTAAGGTGCCACTAATCGTAAGACACACCATTATTTAATCTGTCATGGAGAAAAAAAATGCCCATTGAACCATGACACCATGCTTTCTTATTAGAAATTTTCATTTTCTGCTATGCTAAATTTATTTGATATAGATATGTGTTTTTAAAACAACACATGACCACAATACAAACATCTATACCAAGTTTCCACATGCACAGCAATGACCACATTGTCACATCTGCCACCTGACCAACAGTGATGTTGACACCATCAATTATAAGGTGCATCCTGATTTCAAAATTGTTAAATTGTAAGAAAAAGGGCACTTCAACAGTGGTGAAATATAGCACCTGTATTCCTGAGATGAGGATTGCAAGCAATCAATAGCCTCTCCTCACCTGACATCAGCTGTAGCCCCAAGTGGTGAATGGTTCCTATCCGTGTCCTTGGAATCTTCTTCTTCCTCTGTCTCTTCCTTCCTGTGCTCCACCATGATCCCCTCAGGGCTGGCTGCACAGCTAACGGCTCACACTGGCCTACTCTGTGGCCTGTTGTTAAGACTCAAGCTTTTTTTTTTTTCTTTTTTCCTTTCCAAAACTCCTTAAGGCTCACCATCGCCATCTTGTTCCTACTATTATTACTCTTCACGTTTTTTTCCTTAAGCTTCTTTTTCTTTACATCAAGAAAAACTTCCATTGATTGAAAATGAGTAACTGTTCTCTCCCAGGAGGCATGTAGAGGTCTGCAAAGATGTGGGGGTAGAAGAGAACAGTGATCCAGGATGCTAGTTCAAAGAGTGTCCCTCCCCCACTTGCAGGAAGCCACCTAAATATACTCTATTAGACTACCTTTTTTTTTTAATTTAAATTTCTTTTTTTCTATTATACAGCAAGATGAAAGGGAATACCTTGTCTCTGGGGTGTCAGCTCCTGGCAGGAAGAGAAGCACAGAAAGCCCTTTAACTCTTTACTGGCTATCACTGTGGTTATCTAACCATCTCACGACCCCTCAGCCAGAACAGGCAAGACTGCCCTACATGCCTTACAGCCTTACACACACACACACACACACACACACACACACACACCCCTCAAGCTGACTGTTGATTTTTTATTTACTTTGTTTTGTCTTCAAAGAGGTTTTTAATATTCATGTTAACCTGGTTTCATCTATATGGAAATGTCCAGGGACATGTGGGCATTCTGTGATTTGTCCTGGTTCTAAATGCCCCTGAGGGTGGCCCTGACCCATACATATACATACAAGTTGGCTTCAGAGCCAACTTCAAAAACTTACCTCGCTGACCCCCAAACCTGAAGTGACCTCACCCTCCTCTGCCCAGTGATAGTTCTTAGAGTCTATTCTCCCTATTTGGTGTTTATATCCAGTGGTGTGCTGGTAAATATTTAACAACTGGCTGGGGGTGGGAGGTGGAGGGAGGAAGTCTTGGTTTGCAGTGCTTGTTAATTTCTATGGAGTAAATAGTCCCACCATGGCTGAGTTCAAGCCACCAACGTGACATCACCCAACACAGTTGGAAGAAATGCACGTGGCATACCATATAGACACAGTAGATATAAATGACCTCAAGATCAGAGATGACAGTAAAATGTAGTAGAATGATTAGGAAGTGATGAGTTTCACTTCTTTATTACCTTTGTTTTTAATATAATTTATTTAATCATAAGTTTATATAATTTAATTTTTAATAATGGCTGAGTTTAGCAACCAGCTCTCAAAACTCTGGAAAATTTAGCAACTGGCTCCTTGCAAGCCAGTATGAGCAGCTCCAGCATGCATATTTAATTATATATGCAATAAAGTATATACTACCTTGTTTTATTATTATCTTTGTCTTTTATGTCCCCAACTAGATTATACACTCTAGAATATAAAGTTATTGTTCTCATACTTCTTTTCATTTACTCTGCTGCTAAACACGAAAAGGTAATTAATTTCCAACATTAATAATGATGTTTCCTCATTAAAAATGTTTTTCAGGGACCATTAAAATTCACTAATAACAAAATTTTGGCCACGCCCCAAATCTGACTCTTCCTGCAATCACATTTTTAACCAAAAAAGCTGATGAACTAAAAAATATATTATCAAAAAAGATATATTGATATCAATGTAATTGAATCATTTTGCCGCCAATTATAAGATCATCTACTATTAAGAGTAGCAGTGACAAGCATTTTTAACAACGCTGTTGAGAACACTGATCAGCTTTCAATCACCAACAAGCAAGCAAACCAGCCCCTACTGCTGTTGAAGTTAGAGTTCTATGGGAGAGAGTATTCCTGGGGTGGGAGTCCTGTGGTTGGGAGAACCAAACTGAGAAACTTAATTAACCAAACCCCCAAGAGTGATCAATCCCCTTAAAATTTACACTTAGAAAGAAATGGCATATAACCCCAACTGCCAACTATTTTCAAGGAGATACTGTTATGGTTCCCCTTTGAGAAATAGCTTTCCAAGTAACAATAACATTGCTTTCAACCAACCAGGATCCTTCCTTTCCAGAAACAAAGAATCAGATTAGCAATGAGAAGGGTATTTGTTGAGTATCAAACCAGAACACAGGAAATTTAAAGGTCTTGAAAGAAGCATTCTCCAGGATATAAACAATCCAAATGAACCATCCCTGTTCCACAATGGAGTGTATCTATCTCATCCCAAGACTGTTACTATCTACTAAAGTGTATCTGTCACAGTTACAAAGTGCTGGTAAAGTCAGTGAAAATTCCCAATGTCAGTGAAAATCACCAAAACCGTTATTAGCTCAAGTTAACAACTGAATGAATTTTAGCTTTATATGCTACAGTTACACTGCAAACATAGCTCACTGAGAATATGCCCTAGTCCAGGGTTGGCAAATGCATAGCACACATACTGCCACCCACCATTTCCTACACCCTTGGCAGACATCAGTAATTGATTACTACACTCTTCTTCCATTCTTTCTAACACAGTCCAGTAGGCAGCACTCCCAATCCTGGCCCTAGGCTCTAGATAAAGAAATAGGAAGCAAGGTATGTGCAGGCCTCTCACTGGGAGAGTAAGGGTGACAAGTGACTAAGTGTGGTATTTCAGGTTCCTTCAGATGGTGTTGCCATCAGAGGGCAGCCACTTTCCACACAAACAGAACCATCTCTTTATCTCCCTGTACTTGCCCCTCTCTAAACATCTTACGTTCATCTCAGTCACTTTCCTGTTTACTTGTCTTCCTCCCTTCATTAGACAATGAGCTCCTTGAGGGCAAGGCCAGTCTTTTTGTCCTCATGCCATCATGGTGCTTGACACACAGCAGGGCCTCTCCTAGCATACAGTAGGGCCTCTGTATGCATTTATGAGTTAAATTATTGACCAAGTGTGCTAAAAATCACAGACCCCTTATTCAGGGTTGTAGCAAATTTTCCCCAAGTTCTTAGGCATGATACCATAAATAATTCCCATAAGGGCACTAGTCTTTCGGCTCTTCCACACAGTAGAATGAAGCTGCCTAAGTCTGCATCCAAAAGGTTTGATACAGAAAGAAACTCTGGATGTCCTTCAGTCTTATGTTGTAGCACTTTTCATTGGTGGTGTCACAGGAAGGCTGTGGGGATAAGTTTCTAATCAATATTACTTCTGGCTGCTACTCTTCTCCCACCCTGAAAATCTTAGAGCATTTTTTTCCCTTGTTGACTTTAATGATGTTCTTCCAATAGCCTTTTGAAATTGAGCAAGCTCCTGGGAGCAACTTAAAAAGGGCTATGAGCTTCCTGGTCAGCATTTTCGATCTCTAATTATAACTTTACAGGATGGCTTTCACTTAATACTTCTAAGGTGGGGCTGAGAGTAGTTGATGGTTTCAAAACTAAATCTTCAGTAGCCTCTGTCAATGTATTGAGGTTTAATGCCTCTTATGTTCTTAGAGAGGCTGCTGAAAGCAAAGAGGAAACATATGCTATCGTTCATCCTAGAAAAACAGAGGAATTTTATTAGAGTGTAGTAAAATATTTACAAGAACAGTAGAATTTGTGGGATTCAAGAACTAAATTCACCTCAAACCTTCCTTTGCATGTTTGCTTCTAGAGGAAACTGTTATGGGATAGTCTCAATATGTCACTTTGGAAATCCTGCTTTTAATGAACGGATGAGAAAAGGTGAGTCTTTTTTCTGCAGAAAGAACATTTTTCTCGCCCTCTTCCTTCATAAAAGGATAAAAATATGCTCAAAATACAGTATAGAAATAAGGGAATTATTCTGAAACAGAAACAAAAACATTTTGACTCAAGAAAGGAACCTCAGTCACATTAGAGTATTTCTTTAAAATGAAAAATAGGCTTTACTTTTTGTTTAGAAGGGAACTTTCTCTCTCAGTCTTTAGTTGTGACTTTCTATTTTCTCAGACTTACTCTTTTTGGCCTCACTGTCTTCTCTTCATCTTCCCTGAATACTTCCATGTTACTTTGTTGGTACTTACTGTCCTTCTGGAAAGCCATTTCATTCCTTTCCATGCTGCTTCTTCCATCAAATGTAAACTACAGTACCTTTATTAGCACATTACAGAAGCTCCATCCATCCATTCGATAAACATGTATAGCGGGTGTGCCATTGCCTAGATGTGGCCAATACAAACACCGAAAGCAGTCCTCACTCTGTCAGTTTAGTCAGAACTAGACTCTTTGGAAACCATCTGGCAACATCACAGACCTTATTACATTTTCATACTATATTAAAATTCTCAGGGACCGTCATCATTCCTCCATGCTTAAGGGTTCCGATTAGCTGACACATTTGTAACACTAACCTAGTGGGCAAGATGTAACTATGATTCCTTGATCTGAATCTAGAAGCCTTCAGTCTGCCTATAGTGCTGGGAGAGAAAGCAGAGGGAAGACTGGGAGAAGTCTGGTACTTCAGCAAAGAACAGGCATAAATTCATAGAAAGAGGGCTCTGCTTTCCTCTAATTCAACAGGTCTAGGGTAAGATACCATGTTCCTGGGATTAGGTTTTTCCCACAGCAGAGCTGTATCAACCCATCACAAGCTTACTTGAGATGACTCACATCTTCTCTCCTAACATTCTTCCTGGTCAAACTAACCAGGTCTGGCATAAACCTCAGAGCCCATAGTGAGATTCTGACATCCAGCTCACAGCAGTGGCACACTAGCCCAGTAAGTAACCAGGTTTTCTATGAGGTAAATGATCCTTAAAGCCAAAAAGTACACTCACTCTGGGCTAGCTCAAGAGATGTCAATTCAGACAGAAGCTTATCTCCAAAGAACTTTAAAAAGCATTCCAGATTTCACCTCTTTCTCAAGCCCATACTTGAAGTCAGCAACTATGTAATGCTCATAATTATTCAATTAAAAGGCATTTGTTTAATGGAGCAGTTTCAGTACCCAGTGTTGAGCTGCTTTCTGCCACCATATGGCTTTGGGCATGAAGTGATTAAACTATCATGTCCAGAGCCTCTGCTCCTGGGTTATTTAATGGTGCTATACATCGCCAACACTGAGTTGAAGGGGAATCTGTTTTCAGTTTACATTCCCAGTGGAAAGTGACTCCTTTTGGCCTGCAAGGGTTTAAATCCTCCTCCAATCACAATGGCATATGATCTCACTGCTGACCAGGCAGGCAGTCAGTAGATGAGACATGTCCAATCCTAACTCAGGGTAGGGAGAGATCTTTCATTGTTCAGCCATTCCCAGCGTTCAAACACAAAGAGAAGAATAATATGTAGTGACTAATAAAGGAAGAAGCAAGAATAGAAGCCCAAGCACAGAACCCTTGAGACAAGGACAATTAGGAGCACATTAAATGGGCTATAACCTGGACCAGCTCAAAGACTAATTTCTTGGCTAATATATAGTAATAGCTACCAGGCATTAATCACATCTTCTGTGCCAAGCACACTGCTGAGCACTTCGGCATATATCACCTCATTTAATCTTCCCAACAGCTCTTAATAAGAATGCACTATTATTGTCCTCATTTTACTGATGGCAACACAGAGGCTTAGAGGAATTAAGTAAGTTGACCAAGGCCACAGCTAATTGGTGGTGGAGCTGAAATTCAAACTCAAGTCTGCTTGACTCCAGGCCCTAAGTTCTTTAACCCCAATGCTGGTTGATCATGACAGCCAGTCCTTAGTAAAGGGTTAACTGGTGATGAATACCACCACACTATGGGTATTTTTTTAGTTCCCTGTTTCTAAATATGACTAGTAAACTATGTACAATCCTCACTTCAATGGGTAGACGTAGTCATTTCCAGAGATCCTTTTGTTGGCTTCATTAAACCCAAAGTTAAGAAACCACTTCAGGTGCTATTACATACAGATACCTGATCCAGCAAACCGTATCTAACTATTTTCAGTAAGACTCTGGAAACTCAGAAAGGGCAAAAATAGATAATTATCTCCTGTTCAGAATTTTGCCTCGACAAGGCTTATGCTCTCTTAATGTGATATCCGGTATAGTACTTTAAGTATTTTTAGGGATATAATACAGTTCCTGTCCCCAAGGATCTCACTCTCCCACTGGGGATACTGAAAACAGAAAGTTCAGTCATACTCAAGAACATACACAATTTAAGCCCTCAGTGGCCCAGACAGTACAAAGAATATGTGGACAATCAAAAGTCCTCAAAACAAAGCACTTGCTACTTTGCTATGTGAATGACCAATTCACAGACCTCATCCTACCAGACTAAAATCAGAAAAGGAACTCTTGTTCATATACTTTACTCAGCATAAATAAGCCATTCAGAACCATAATTGTTCTGGAACTTTGGGTGCCATGGTCAAAAAGTCTTCTATGAAATTTAATATGACTGGAATCCAATCAATCCCTTTGGAAATTTCTAACACAGTTCTGAGAGTTTGAAACTTCTTGCAAAAGACATCTCACCCTCAGCAAACAGCTTCTTTTTCCTTATGAGCCCTGCTTCATTAACTTTAACTGGTGTTTTAATATTCAGTTTGTACTTTTAAACTTTTAAAGCCTTTATCAGATGTTCTTTGAAACCAAATGCACACCACTAAAATACACATGTTTCCAAAGTGATCAGATGTCTTTTAAACCTATTTGCAAAGACCTTGAGAGGACAAAGAATGTGTTTAATGATAGGAGCTAGCGTGGCGCCAGTAATGAATGGTTCGGTTCTGCCAACAATACCCAAAACGAAGACAATAATTTTTTAAAGCCTTGTTTTGCTTTGGCAATTTAGAGTAAAGCATTTTCACATATATTATCTTATTGAGTTTCTCAGATAACCATAGAGCCAAGCAGAGTGCGTTTCATTATGCCCATTTTAAAGTAAGAAAACTACGGTTCAGAGCATTCAAATAGTAGAGCCAAGCCTATGCAACCAGTAAGTGGCAAAGTTGGCACCAGAATTCCGGCCCTCTGGCCCCCAGCCCATGGCCATTTCAATTCAGCTATTTATACCAAACAATATAACTTCTATTCTTATGTGATCCCTGCAAGGACAGGTTGCAAATCCTATTTGGTTTTGGATCCCTGACTTGGGACAAGTACGAGTTTATGGTGGACCTGAAATAAAGACACTTGGTTCTAGTGTCTGTGCTTTTCACAGTTACTATTACCAGTTAGCTGGGTTGAGCTAAGACTAAGAAGGCCAAAATTCCAGGTTTTAAATATGCATAGCACAGTTAGCTTTCTTGTATTCCATAGCCATAGAATGGAATACGACTAATCATCTTACTAACCAATCCCAACAGGGATCTGGCAAGTTAATGGATAGCTTGATCCAACTTATCTAACCATACCTTTTTTATGGATGGATTTAGGATTCCATATACATGAGAGCAGGGACTGTCACACCTACAACTAACTTCTCAGGGAATGTCCTCATCTACTAGCTCTCCGGGGAGGATTCCTGACAAGGGCTTAGAGAGCAGTGGCCATGATCTGTTCCCAGTGACACTCCCCCACCCAACCTGGCATAACTGATTAGAGCCATTTTGGTGCTTGACCCAAAGGCAGTCAATTAGCAGCCAAAAACCTTTGAGGTGTCCTGGCAAGAAGGCTCTGCCCTAATAGAAATGATGGGAATTTACGGGGCTTATCAAATGTTCCTTATTAGGAATTCAAAGTGAAGATATAAGGAGAGGGTAGCTTTGGAACTAGAAGAGAGATCCATGGATGGAGACACATTGATGGTAGAGCCCCAGAGCAGGGGACAAGGGAAACCTCCTACCTGGCTTCCAGCCAGGGTTACAGAGCTGATGGTTGTTTGTTGGAGCTGGGCTGGGTTTTCTTCCCTTCTAGGCCAGTTATTCTTTAACTTTTTTTTGGATCTCAAGCCCTTTGATTATCTGATGAAAGATATGGGCTCCTGTCCCAGAAAAATTTATATTCACACATTCAGACCAATGACTGCATTTAATTTCAAGGGATTTCTTGATCCCCTAAAGCCCGACTTTGACCCTGGGTATCTATGGACCACAGGGCAAGGACTCTTATTTAACTATTAGTTCACCTAGGATAGCTATGGTATCACATTCATCTCTGAAGCTCAGCACCTAGTATAGGGCTTGGAACACCTTGGTTGAATGAGTGAGTGAATGAATGAATGAGTCAATAAGTAATTGAATAAAATAAAAACAACTAGGAGTTCATGCCCTATTGACAGCACATTGGAAATATCCTCTTCCTCTTTTTATGAATATGAGCTGCGTAGTCTGGCTGGAAGGAATGCCTGTTACTTATATATGCCCAGATGATTCTTTAGTATATCCACTGACATGGTTGATGGGCCCACCAACAACTTCCACACCTAGAACTAGAAGGGCATTCATTGTACCTGCCTGTATACAAATGAGAACTTGGAATGTCATAGCCTGGAGGGCAGCCCTACTTTTCCAGTAGATACAGAAATGAATATCTACTGTTTTCTACCTAAAAGGTATGTATAATGATTATTTAGAATTTTAGCTGCTTTGTCCTAATGTACAATTTTAAAATAATTATTGCACTTTTATTTCTTTTCTGGCTTCTGGGATAAAAGCCTAGTTATTTTCAATAATCTAGGATTCAGTTTGAGGGTGAACATTAGCTGGCTTCTCCATTCACTACTTATGTCCTGTTTTACAGAGAGGGAGAGCGAGAGACCAACAGATGGATACAGAAAGAGAACAGCCTACTTCCCTGCAATTGCTCTGGCCAGGTTTACTTGGGCTATTTCCCAAAGGACTGACCAGAGTGTAAGCTCCTTGAGGGCAAAATTAAGCCACATAGTTTTGCATCTGTCCACTTGCCCACTGCCAATCTAAGTGTGTTACAAATAGAGGGATTTTAATTAAACGTATATCGTGGGCCATAAAGTAGGTAAGACAGACCTGTTTTTTGATTTCAGGAGGAAAAAGAGAGAATTACAGCAGAATTTAATGCCCCCCAATTTTTTTAAGTATTGAAGTCATTTCAAATTGATTATGTTTAAAGGTAATAGTATATCCTATGGTTTAATATTTTTAAATTTCTTAATTGTTGATCATAAACCTCCTATGTAAAAGGCTGTGCCTCAATTTGAGTCATCAATAATTACAATTGCAGGCAATAAATTACAATTGTATGACACACATTTGTACGTTTTCACCCTTTGAGATCAAATGCCTTGGTGATATTAGAAAAAAAAGGGTTCAGTTCACTCACACTGCACAACTTATGGGGATCCATTTGTCTCAGTACTTCCTCATGGATACCAGTGGCACAAAATATTGTGATACCATCTGAGGAGTACAAGCATTCTCTCAGTAATATATTTAAAGCTCATTAACAGGAAATCTATACGTGGCATGTGGCATAGCTAACCCCAAAGACCTAATTTTTGCTAGCCCTTAAGTCATTTAGCTTCCCTAGGCATAACACTTATTCTTTTAATGTGAGGTTCAAAATACGGCTACTGTATTCAACATGTATGTGAGGTGAGGAGGAGTGAAGAAACCAAGAGTTCCTGAAATCTTTTATGTGACAGAGACTTTGGAAAGATTATCTCATCCTAACAGATTTTTTTAATCCATTTTACAGACCAGGAAATTGAGCTACAGAGAGGTTAAGAGACTTGTCCAAGATCACACAGCCAGGAAACAATAGAGTTGGGATTTGAATCCAGGGTACTCTGCCCTCAAAGTTTGGGTCCTAACCTCTTGATGCCTCCCCAGCAAGGACCTATGACAGGTGATGGTTGTCTGAGTCACCTTCATTATTGCAAATCATGCACTAAAGACCAGTCTTGCTTGATAGGGTTAAAAGACAAAGACTCAAATTCCCTGCTCTCATAGTTTGGAGCAGTCACTTGAGTCAAGTATGATCTAAATGCTGGCACTATGTCCCATCCTCCCCCATTGGAGGTCTAGACCAGGAAGTGTGGTAATGCTCTCCAGTCTAAGGAAAAAACCAGTAAGTCAGAGCACAGAGCTGCCCTGAACCAGCAGCAATAGGCCAAGTTAAAGAACAGAAGGACATAACCTGAACCTAGAACTTGGCTCTCACATTTAAATGCCTTGTCGTGTCACTTTGGCCATGGCACGCTGGGATGAGCAATGAGAGCCGGATCTGGAGTCGAGACTCAGATGTTATTTCTGCCTTCAATAAGACCTTGCAGGGTGACCGTGGGCCAGACCCTTGACTTCAGTGTCCTCACCTTTGGAGTGGGAGTAACAATGTCTGCCTAGTATCCACCATTTTAAGTTCGTTTTTAAAGTAAAGCTGACACGGCCCTTGGGGCAGGCACTAGCATAGAGGGTAGTTCTCCCCATATGCACAGCATAACATGGTACAGAAGACCAGATCATCAAGTTCTCTCAACCCCAAAACCTTTCTCTGACCATGGAAAGGCAATCTGTACCTCCAGACCCCCAATCTTTACCCATCCCTGTTACACCCAAATGTGCACAGTAACTCCTACAAGGTCATGTCCTCAACAATCCCACATTCTCGCATCAGTGTTCTTTGGTAGTTCCAGATATTGCAGCACTACTGCTGTCCAGGATCAGAATTTAAGAACTTGAAAAGCCCCAGGAAGAGGTGGTATCTTGTCTCTACATCAAGTAAACAGCCCATGGCATTGCCTTCTGACAGATGACAACAGACTATCATGGGCAGCAGTGGTGAGGCTGTGTTTACATGACATTTAATATCCTGGAAGGCACTGGACTTATGGGGATGCCCATACCCAGGTAACCCAACCCCATGGACTTGCACCAGTGGTAAACTCAAGATGATCTCCACCATTTACTTGGCTGTCACCATCACCCCAACCGGCAGGAAATAGCCAATGACTCCAGAGGATGACCCCAGGCTTTCAAATAGAAAAGGGTAGTATGTTACATGTTATCCAGCCAGTAGAAGAGAAAGAGGGCCTTTAAGAAAATATGTCAGTTGTTGGAAGGAAAAATAAGGCAGATTTTGAAGCTACTTTCCTAATCTTTAAAGTAGAGAAATAAATTCCCGGAGCACAGAGTTACAGAGAACAACTCTTAGGCCTGACTAAGCTCTGTATTTCTGTGATTCTAACACCTGGGGAGCATGTTGTGGTCCCACACTCCATGAAACACTCAATATACACTGAATTAATCTTTATGGCAATCTACCATCCTTTGGCATGAACCAGAGATGCCATCTTGACCCAATCATTAACATTTCTGAACCTGGCCCTCTTCTAATGTCAGGGTAAGAATTATCAACAAGTACATTAAACCCCCAAGGATTATGCCAAGGAATGGGAATAGAGGGGAAGACAGTGAGTCGCACTGAGGGGGTCGATAACTTTGATACAGAAGGGTGAGGGGAAGAAGCAGCGTAAATAAATGGGAGAAGAGGGAGAAAAGGAAAGGCAAATTCAATAAGCAGTTCCAAAGTATTAATATGAAGCTCAAAATAAGTGTCTTTCTTCCTTGGAATATTACTGTTTTGTGCTGGCTTAAGAAACTAGATTACCTCCCTCTGCTTTAGAAAATAGACAGGATAACAGGAAACAGTTTCAGATTCCACAGTGATTATAGCTACTTAAGTTGACTTACCAAATACTGTCTCAAACAGATGGTATGTAACATTTGATTAAGGGCTTATCCTGCAAGCCCAACAGGGAACATTTCTTTCCTTCTTAATATAGAAAAGATGCAGAGCAAAAAGGAAATAAACTGACATCCTTGCCCATATTCTGTGTATATCAGTTTAGCCCCATGTTTGTGCCTTTCCTAAAATGAATCTGTATTTATTGTGTGACTCAAGACCAAACCACATAATATTGACACCACTGAATCTTGGTAAGAAGGATATTGAAGATCATCTCCTCTAAGCCCCTTATTTTACATAAGGAAATGGAGACAGAATAGGTCAGCTTACTTGCTCACATTTATATTGTGGCAAATCTGGGACCAGTCTTCTCGCCCTGGGTCTGGCATTCACACTAGCCTTTATATGTACATAATGTTCAGTGTGGGCAAAATATACAAATCTGTCAGCACCATTATTACTAAATTAGCACCAATCTGTGATGAGCAATTATCAGAACTTGAAGCTGATGGGTAATGCCATTCAAGTCCAGTTAATGAGCCAAAAGCTTGGTTCTTCAAAACACTTTAACATTAATCAGCATTTGGCTTCGGTTTGTGACAAGTGTTTTCAAAACACTGCAGACAATTACAATATTCTTAGCCTTGTCTAGTGTAAATACAAAATGAAAAAAATGTCAGAATTTCATAAATGACAGTCTCCAG
The DNA here is from genome assembly GCF_965194805.1 of Balaenoptera borealis. NCBI lineage: Eukaryota > Metazoa > Chordata > Mammalia > Artiodactyla > Balaenopteridae > Balaenoptera > Balaenoptera borealis. The sequence continues at coordinate 79,141,546 of NC_138870.1, forward strand.
AATGGAAATAATGAGTCCCACAGAGAGGGTACAACGTGTTCATCTTTCTAGCGGCCAAATGTAATTTGGGAACTAGGGAGGTCACTGAGTGATTACAAAGTGTGAACCTTTGCTTGGTGAGGAAGAAAAGGCCTCTTTTCACAATAGCAAAGCAGAGCTAGCAAGCAGGACCAGCCCCTTAGCACAGTTACAGAGGAATTACCCCAGGCTTCACGCCCCACCTCCCATCCGACCCGTCCCACACACACCACCTACCCCCATGGTCACCAGCAGTGCCGCAGGGGAGAGAGTTCCCCAGTATCTGGGGGGAAGAAGCAGCATACTGATAAGAGTTGGGAACTCAACACATCGTGGCCTGGGGCAGTTAATTTATTACCTGTCTATCTATCTACCTATCTATTTATCTATCATCTAGCTATTTAAAGTTACAAGCTAAAGACCCTACTGTGGCTCGTGTTAGGTTTTCTGAAAGACAGAAGACTGCTTCATTCACTGGGCTTAGGACCGCATTACTCATCAGCTAGTCTTAGTTAATACAAAATGTGTTCGTCAATTGATCAGTCATTGTTGACCACCCATTAATAGCTAACATTTATTGAGAAGTCACTGTGCGCCAGAAACAATGCTAAATGCTCTTCCTGCATCATCTCATTTACTTGTCACTATGATCCTTTAAGATAATAATAATAATCATAATAATCATAAATACATTCAAGAATTTATTCAACACGTTTATTGAGCACCTGATTGTGTGATACACTGTTCTAGGTGTTGGAAATACAGTAGTGAATGAAACAGGCAAAGTCCCACATCTCTTAGATAACTTATATCAGCTGGCTTTGCTGTATAACAAACCTCCCCCAAACTGACTGGCTTAAAACAATTAGCATTTATTATTGCTCATAAGTGTATGGGTTTCCCGAGTGGTTTTTCTGATCTTGGCTGGACTCTCTCATGTGTATATAGCTAAATGGCGGACTGGCTGGTCTAGAAGGGCTCCTCTGGGAAGACCCAAGTCTAATGCATGAGGTGTCTCAATTCCAGCAGCCCCCCGGGCTTGTTCTTATGGTAAAGTCAGGGGCACTGAAAGGGAGAGTGGAGATGTGCCAGGACTCTTGAGGCCTAGACTGAGAACTAGCACAGCCTCACTTCTGCCACATTCTACTGGCCAAAGAATGTCATAAGGCCAGTCCAGATTCAAGGGCAGGGAAGTGGAGTCCACCTCATGATGGGAAGAGCAGTAAAGTCACACTGGAACACACATGGACACAGGGAGGTCATTAACGCAATCCATCGACTACGTATGTAATGATGACTAAAATGATGCTAAGGAATTAGTGAAAATATTTCATCTGAGCCTCACAATAACCCTGTGAGTAAGTTCTACTATCAGTCTTTGTTCCCCAGATGAGGAAACTGAGGCCTAGAGAGGTTAAAAATTTTGCCTATGATCTACATGATGGAGTCAGGATTCAAACCCGAGACTCCAGCGCCTGAGCACCTAACCAACGTGTGATTTTTTTTCCAGCCTGGGCACTTCAAGAGAGAAAGGATAAAACCTGGCCACTACCTGCAAGGCACTGACAGTCCTACTGGGCATGCATAACATACATCCACGAAGAATCAGTAACAGTACATGTCACTGAGCTACACTTGATAATTGCCCAGCAGGGAGTGAGGATAAATGTGGCTAAGACAAGAGACAGAAGCTTCCATGAATAGGAGGAGACTGAACTCAGCTTTGAAGGGTATGAACAGTGAACGGCAAAAGGAGAGGGGTTTCTGTTAATGGCATCCCCCTAACTTCTATGTAAAGAGCTTTCTGCCTCTTCCTTGCTTATAGAATAAACTTTCTCTAGAATGGCATGCAGTATTTCTAACATATGGCTTATAAGTTAGCATTTTTATTCAGCTGTGAGCAAAAGAAAATCTGACTAACAGTGATTTTACTCAAATAAGGATTTTTTAAAATTTATTTATTTATTTATTTTTGGCTGTGTTGGGTCTTCCTTGTTGCACACAGGCTTTCTCTAGTTGCCGCGAGCGGGGGCTACTCTTCGTTGTGGTGCGCAGGCTTCTCATTGCAGTGGCTTCTCTTGCTGCGGAGCACGGGCTCTAGGTGCATGGGCTTCAGTAGTTGTGGTGTGCAGGCTTCAGTAGTTGTGGCTCACGGGCTTAGTTGCTCTGTGGCATGTGGGATCTTCCTGGCCCAGGGCTCAAACCTGTGTCCCCTGCATTGGCAGGCGGATTCTTAACCGCTGTGCCACCAGGGAAGTCCCGGGACTTTTTTTTTTTTTTTTTTTTTTTATTAATACACAAGGCATGTGGGGGAAAACAGTAGCTAGATGATGTCATTGAGAAAGCAGGATATTTCTGTCTTTCTCCTCTGCCATCCTGCAAACATATCCTCATTCTTGGAGGGTCTCATGGTGCCAGGATGGCTGCTGTACCCACAAATAATGATGTGTGCTCCTAAGTAGGAAGAAGTGGGGAGAGGAAGCCCAAGATGAGTATGCCAGCACAGCCTGTCTACTTTTTAAATGCTTTCCCACGACTTCCACCAGCTTACACTCTCTTTACTCTCTTTGGCCACTAGTTGGTCATGCATAATTGCAAGGGAAGCTGGTATTTCAGTTTTCTAGCTCCATAATATGGGAAGACAAGACAGAAGGGGGCTCTGACTGGCTTTTCTGTGCCACACTCACACTGTTGACCTCAACCATGGTTCCCCAATGCTTTCCCCAGCCACCCCCATGAACCAGCAAACACAAGTCATCATTCCAAGAGCACTTCAATCAATTGCTCTCATGGCTCCCTTTTCTTGTGACGTCCTTGTCCCTTCATGGACTGTGGAAATTCTTCCCCAGTAGAAGACATGAACGCTGCCTCCTGTCAGGCTGACTCCATCCTTTCTTTGCTGCTGCTATTCTGGCACTCAGCACTTTCTGTCTTGGATTGCTCCTCTACTAGAAGGCAAACTCTTCAGGTCAGGGACCATGACTGAATTTTTTTCTTCTCCCTACAGCACCTCACGCAGCTCCTGGCACACACAGACATCATGAAGGGTGTCTCCTTGACTCAGTGCACATGAGGATGAGAGAAAGAAGTCCTGCCCAGATAATTTCGGGCTTGTCAGGAGCAGATGATAGGTGCAATGGTGGTGCCATCAATACTACCAGGAGACGGCTGACCTCTGTCTCAGACTTGTTGAGTGTGAGCTGATCATTGAACCCACAAATAGAAATTAAAAACAGGTATCTGGTTTCAGGAGAAAGGTCAGGATTTGAGTTGTAGGTTTAAACTCATGGGCAAAAAGGAAGATTCAAAGTGGAAAGGGCTGAGGATTTCATCCACAGTTAGAGAAGACCAAGGGCAAAAAGGGAGGAGTGAACTCCAAAGAACAAGCAAATGTCAAAAGCAGTGCTGGGCAATGACAAAGATATGATATCACAGAGATTTTGCCAGATAGGAAGTATTAGCTATATGTTCACCCAAGTGGTCAGTGTGTCCTTGTGAAGAGCAATGGAGGCCAGACTTGAGTAAGTATTTGCTGTCCAAACTCTAAATTTCAGGCTAGCTATGAATGAAGGCAATAGATATGTACCTGCTATGAAGCAGTGAATAAACACATAAATTAGTCTCATTCCCGTATGTGGCAAATGACAGAACCCCGATTGAAATAGGCTAGAAACTAGTTTAAGTAGAAGAGAACTTATTGGTGCATGAAAGAGCAGGGATTGCTTTTGCTTCAGGCATGGCTGGATTCAGAGCCCAAGTAACATCCTTAGGACCCTGTCTCTCTCTACCTCTCTCTCATCTCTCTTCATTTCTTATTTTCTTTGAATGCTGAACTCATTCTCTCTAACCGTAGATGGTTTTCCTCATGCACCCAGGAAAGGTGACAGAAAATAACTCCCATCTACATCATCTTTACAGCTTGTGATCCCAAGACTGAGAGAGAGCTCTGCTCTCTGTCTAAGCACCTGAATATCAAATCTCAAGGAAGAATTTGATTGGCCTTTCTAGGTTTCCTGCCTTTCCCCAAACCAAGGGAATAAAGAAAGCACTCTGATTGGCTGGGCTTAGGTCATGTTTCAGCTACATGCAAAAGAGTCAATCTGGATTACTCTCTCACACCATGCACAAAAATAAATTCAAAATCAATTAAAGACATAAATGTTAAGACCTGAAACCATAAAACTTCTAGAAGAAAACATAGGTAGTACTCTCTTTGACATAGGTTTTGTTGATTTTTTTTTTTTTTGGATATGTCTGTTTCTTCAAGCAAGGGACACAAAAGCAAAAATAAATGGGATCACATCAAATTAAAAAGCTTTTGAATAGCAAAGGAAACGATCAGCAAATTAAAAAGGCCACCTACTGAATGAGAGAAGATATTTGCAAACAATATATCTGATAAGGGGTTAATGTCCAAAATATACAAAGAACTCATACAACTCAACATCAGAAAAACAAAAAACCTGATTGAAAAATGGGCAGAGGATCTGAATAGACATTTGTCCAAAGAAGACATACAGGTGGCCAACAGGTACATGAAAGGATGCTCAACATCATTAATCATCAGGGAAATGCAGATCAAAACCACAATGAGCTATCACCTCACACCTGTCAGAATGGCTATTACCAAAAAGACAACAAATTACAAGTGTTGGCAAGGATGCAGAGAAAAGGGAATACGTGTACATTTCCACCAACTTTGTACATGGTTGGTGGGATTGAAAATTGGTGCAGCCACAATGGAAAACAGTATGGAGATTCCTCAAAAAATTAAAATTAGGGCTTCCCTGGTGGTGCAGTGCTTGAGAATCCACCTGCCAATGCAGGGGACACAGGTTCGAGCCCTGGTCCGGGAAGATTCCACATGCCGTGGAGCAACTAAGCCCATGCACCACAGCTACTGAGCCTGCGCTCTAGAGCCCGTGAGCCACAACTACTGAGCCCGCGTGCTGCAACTACTGAAGCCCGCGTGCCTAGAGCCCGTGCTCTGCAACAAGAGAAGCCACTGCAATGAGAAGCCCGTGCACCACAACGAAGAGTAGCCCCCCGATTGCCACAACTAGAGAAAGCCCACATGCAGCAACGAAGACCCAACGCAGCCAAAAATAAAATAAAATAATAAATAAATTTATTAAAAAGAAAAAATTAAAATTAGATCTACCATATGATCCAGCAATTCCAGTCCTGGGTATTTATCCAAAGAAAATGAAAACACTAATTTGAAAAGTTATATGCATACTTATGTTCATTGCAGCATTATTTACAATAGGCAAGATATGGAATCAACCTAAGGGTCCATCAATAGATGAATGGATAAAGAAGATGTGACATATATATGTATACATACACACACAGAATAGAATACTACTCAGCCATAAAAAAGAATGAAATCTTGCCATTTGCAACAACATGGATGGACCCAGAGGGTATTATGCTAAATGAAGTAAGTCAGACAGAGAAAGACAAATACTGTATGTGGAATCTAAAAAACAAACAAATGAACAAACATAACAAAATAGAAACAGAGTTATAGATACTGAGAACAAACGGTTGCCAGGAGGGAGGGGGTTGGGGGGAGGATTGAAATAGCAGGGGAAATTAAGAGGTACAAACTTCCAGTTACAAAATAAATGATTCATGGGTATGAAATGTACAGTGTGGGGAAAACAGTCAATAACTATGTAATATCTTTGTATGGTGATATATCATAACTAGACTTATCATGGTGATCATTTTGAAAGGTATAGAAATATCAAAACACTATGCTGTGTAATAGCAACTAGCATAGTGTTGTAGGTCAATTATACTTCAACAACAAACAAACAAAGAAACTCACAGAAAAAGAGATGAGACTTGTGGTTACCAGAGGTGGGATGGGGGAAGGGGGAATTGGATGAAGGCAGTCAAAAGTTTACAAACTTCCAGTTAAAAGATAAGTATGTGCTAGGGATGTAATGTACATGATAAATGTAATTGACACTGCTGTATGTTGTATATGAAAGCTGTTAAGAGAGTCAATCCTAAGAGTTCTCAGTACAAAAAAATGTTTTTTCTATTTCTTCAATTTTGTATTTATGTGAGATGATGGAATTCACTAAACTTATGGTGATAATCATTTCATGATGTATGTAAGTGAAGTCATTATGCTGTACACCTTAAACTTATACAGTGCTGTATTTCCAATTATAAAGGAAAAAAAGTAGCTCTGCTGGAAGAAGAAGAGGAGAAGGGATTCTAGACAGGGGAAAACAAGTCTTCTTTTATAAGGCCTGTTGCAAACAGGCTTTCACAAATTGGGCCCTGCTTCATGAATCCTGGTGGATTCAGACACATAGAGCTTATCGATAATTCAACCGTGAAGAGCAGCTTGACTCACTGCCCCTGCTGCCCACTTGCCTGTTTAGCTAGTAAGCAGCCTCTTTACTTCCCTCTGGGCATTCAGACAAACCCCAGGAAGATGAACTAAATGGAGCCATGGGCCGGTCAGTCTCAAGGCTCATTATTTCTGGTGACTGGATTCAGCCCATTTGGGATTCTATTTGATTCCTCTTCATGCCTTGCTGAGTTGCATCTTAGATTAGCACCCTGCGTGCTACTTCCTCTGGGCCTGGAAAAACCCTGGTGTAACCTTCTTACCACGTTCCCATGACTGGGTCTCCACTCTTTCGTTGAATAGCCACCTGTACTAGAGCTATCTGCAACCAAATACCGATCTCTACTCACTTGTCAAGCCTTCTTCCTATTGCCTACTGGTTGGACCAACCCTGTGCTATCTCTGGAGGCTGGTTCAGACTCTGAGTTCCACACCCACTGGCCAATCCCCAGTTATGACAGCTACTAACATCTCTAAAAAACTTTCTCAGTCCCTAAACATACAGGGCCACATGGAAAAGCATTCTTGGAAGCACCCAAACCATGTTTATTGCATTATAAACATTTGATCTTCCCTGTGGAACCATGCAGAAGTGGGAATAATGCTCAGCTTCCCTACTGGTTTATCACCAGGGCCTTTGCAGAGTTTATACTGCTGGCTATGAAGGTACTGGATCCCTCTGAAAACAGATCCTGCCCTTTCTGCCTGAGCCCCTTTTTCCATAGAGTTCAGACCTTGTCATGGGATACCATCTGATTCCCTCCATCTCTTAATGTCTCTTTCTAGGCTCTTCCATACTGATGCATACAAATAGACTCTCTCAGGTTTGCCCTACTAGTCTGCCAAACATGCCTGAACATGAACTCCAGCAAAAGAAAAGGCCTGGGTTCAGGCTGAAATCTCTGCTACAAGAAGAGGCATGTTACTGGAAACTGTTTCCCAATCTGGTCTACACTACCAAAACATTCATGGTGTGTGTACTGGAGTACTGGATACCTGTCACACACCACTTCACATCCTCTCAGCCCCATCTCCTACTACAGCCCACCGCTGCAGCATCGAGTTCCATGGAGTCTTTGTCCAGCTTCCCATGGGTGTAAATCTGATAGTGTCTCACATGTGCCTCCATCACACACCTCTTGCTTCCCATCCCAGGGCTTCTCTTATGCCAGGTGCAATACACCAAGGGGAATACTGGCACTACCACACTGCAACCCAGAAGTAAGAGGGTCAATAATGCCATGGGCCCACCATTGACCAATAGATGACAGAAACTAATGAATACATAGTTCCTTTTTTTTGGTCTTCCAGGCAGGCATTTTTTTTTTTTTTTTTTAAACATCTTTATTGAAGTATAATTGCCTTACAATAGTGTGTTAGCTTCTGCTTTATAACAAAGTGAATCAGTTATACATATACAATATGTTCCCATTTCTCTTCCCTCTTGCATCTCCCTCCCTCCCACCCTCCCCATCCCACCCCTCTAGGTGGTCACAAAGCACCGAGCTGATCTCCCTGTGCTATGCGGCTGCTTCCCACTAGCTATCTATTTTACATTTGGTAGTGTATATATGTCCATGACAATCTCTTACCCTGTCACATCTCACCCCACCCCCTCCCCATATCCTCAAGTCCATTCTCTAGTAGGTCTGTGTCTTTATTCCCGTCTTGCCACTAGGTTCTTCATGGCCTTTTTTTTTTTTTTTTTTTTCCTTAGATTCCGTATATATGTGTTAGCATACTGTATTTGTTTTTCTCTTTCTGACTTACTTCACTCTGTATGACAGACTCTAACTCCATCCACCTCATTACAAATACCTCCATTTCATTTCTTTTTATGGCTGAGTAATATTCCATTGTATATATGTGCCACATCTTCTTTATCCATTCATCTGTCGATGGACATTTAGGTTGCTTCCAGGTCCTGGCTATTGTAAATAGAGCTGCAATGAACATTGTGGTACATGACACTTTTTGACCTATGGTTTTCTCAGGGTATATGCCCAGTAGTGGGATTGCTGGGTCGTATGGTAGTTCTATTTGTAGTTTTTTAAGGAACCTCCATACTGTTCTCCATAGTGGCTGTATCAATTTACATTCCCACCAACAGTGCAAGAGTGTTCCCTTTCCTCCACATCCTCTCCAGCATTTATTGTTTGTAGATTTTTTGATGATGGCCATTCTGACCGGTGTGAGATGATATCTCATTGTAGTTTTGATTTGCATTTCTCTAATGATTAATGATGTTGAGCATTCTTTCATGTGTCTGTAGGCCATCTGTATATCTTCTTTGGAGAAATGTCTATTTAGGTCTTCTGCCCATTTTTGGATTGGGTTGTTCGTTTTTTTGTTATTGAGCTGCATGAGCTGCTTGTAAATCTTGGAGATTAATCCTTTGTCAGTTGCTTCATTTGCAAATATTTTCTCCCATTCTAAGGGTGGTCTTTTGGTCTTGTTTATGGTTTCCTTTGCTGTGCAAAAGCTTTTAAGTTTCATTAGGTCCCATTTGTTTATTTGTGTTCTTATTTCCATTCCTCTGGGAGCTGGGTCAAAAAGAATCTTGCTGTGATGTATGTCATAGAGTGTTCTGCCTATGTTTTCCTCTAAGAGTTTGATAGTGTCTGGCCTTACACTTAGGTCTTTAATCCATTTGGAGTTTATTTTTGTGCATGGTGTCAGGGAGTGTTCTAATTTCATACTTTTACATGTACCTGTCCAGTTTTCCCAGCACCACTTATTGAAGAGGCTGTCTTTTCTCCACTGTATATGCTTGCCTCCTTTATCAAAGATAAGGTGACCATATGTGTGTGGGTTTATCTCTGGGCTTTCTATCCTGTTCCATTGATCAATATTTCTGTTTTTGTGCCAGTACCAAACTGTCTTGATTACTGAAGCTTTGTAGTATAGTCTGAAGTCAGGGAGCCTGATTCCCCCAGCTCCATTTTTCGTTCTCAAGATTGCTTTGGCTATTCGGGGTCTTTTGTGTTTCCAGGCAGGCATTTTTGAGACACAATTCATAAGGCTCCTCAGAAGGTTCTAGTGAGATAGAACAGAGTTGTCTGCAGTAGTGGTCAAACCAACAACTCATCCTTGTATTGGGTTTCCCTCTTTCCCTGTCGCATCCCTTTTTTCCTACTCCGCCTCTTTGGGATCACTGTTTTGTTTTCTTTTTGGGTTTTTTTCTCTTTTGGCTGTGTTGGGTCTTCGTTGCTATATGCGGGCTTTCTTTAGTTGCGGAGAGCGGGGTCTATTCTTTGTTGCAGTGCGCGGGCTTCTCATTGTCGTGGCTTCTCTTGTTGCACAGCATGGGCTCTAGGCGCGCAGGCTTCAGTAGCTGTGGCACGTGGGCTCAGTAGCCGTGGCTTGCGGCCTCTGGAGCTCAGGCTCAGTAGTTGTGGCACACGGGCTTAGTTGCTCCATGGCATGTGGGATCTTCCTGGACTAGGGCTCGAACCCGCGTCCCCTGCATTGGCAGGTGGATTCTTAACCACTACGCTACCAGGGAAGTCCTAACTCCCTTGTTTTTAATAAAGGACTTTGAATCCAAACCAATGAAAGACAAGTACATCACTGGGATTAAATCAAGACCACAATGTAACCCCTCATGCCATTATTCAATTAACTGTGTCTCAGCCAGAAGTAGATACCCATGGGAGCTCTAAGCATCTAAAGGGCAAAAATTACATTCTTGCAACACAGTTCAAATACCAACGAAATCACGCCCGAGCGTGGAGACTACTCGCTAGACGCTGGAGCGACGATAGCGCCGTAGCGGAAGAGTCTGGGAGGGTAACAGCCAGGGCGGGAGCTGAGGAGTGGAGGAAGTCCATTCAGGGCCAGGTCTTGCAGGTCACCGATCTACACAGTCAGAACCCCCAAAGGGCCTCCAAAGACCCACAGTGTGCTGCCAGCTTTGGGCAGCGACGTGCCAGCAGGGGTAGCCTGAGACACGGTACCCACCGTGGTGAGAGAACCACAGGCGTGGGTGCGCAGCTAAGAGGTGCTGGTCCCTTCCTCTCTCCCTCCTCTCTGCCCAATGCACTGGAGGAGCCCGAGCCTAGGAAAGGGTGGAGGAGAGAAGCTGGGAACCAGAATAAGATTCCAACTATATGGACCTAGCTTTTTAAGATGTAAATTTCTACAGTCTGCCCTAGATTTTGTTGAAGGATAGAAAAAGGGATTAGATACAACATCGCTGAAAGTACTGATTGGGAAAAAAAAAGAATCCATTACACGTTTGTGCCCTAATATGTTGACATCCTTCAGTTAACCACTTACTAGTATATCAGTGATGATAGATGATAAATACAGAGAGAGAGAGAGAGATACATATATACATACATACATACCTACAATAGACCAAGAGTCAAATAATTTTTCAGTAGGATAAAAATAGCTACATTCACAGGTGGATTTCTGCTATGGCTTACATTGAACCAGGTGTGTTACCTGTTAATCCATTTCATCCTAACAACAATAGCACATTATCCCCATTTCTCAGATAAGGAAACTGAGACTTTAAGAGGTTTGAGTAACTACCCTGAGATCATACAGTTTGTTAGAGGCTAGTAACCTACTCTTATTGCTTATCCTAAAACTGAATCATTAACTCAACCTAGTCCTACTTTCTACCATCTCATTTTATAAATATTTAAAGTTAGTCCCAGAGAAATTTAAAAACTTGACCAAAGTTGTTATTATTCACTAGCAGAGAAAAGATTTCTAACATAAAAAGTCTTCTAATTTTTGGTCTTTTAATTTTTTACTACAGGGCTTCTAATAAGGCTATTAAAAGAAAGGAAAAAATTGCAAATATGCCCATTGTGCACTTTTGTTTTAAACAGCAATTGTCATTATCTTAAGAGGTCACAGTACGAGGTGGATGGCTGGCTCTGGCTGTGCTCTTGTTAGGGGAAGAGAATAGAGGGGCCTTGTAAAATTCTAACCTACCTGTGAAGTTCAAAGGCATTATTATCCTTTCTGCTATCAGCACTATACAACTGGGTGCATTCCCAGCACCTAGCACTGTGCCGGGCACATAGTAGGCACTCAATGAATGCTTGCTGAATGGGTATTCAACATAAATATAATCAGTATACTGTGGACAAAATAGAAATCAATGTGCTCTGAACCAAAAAAATAAATTCTTTCCCCCTTAACATTGTGTAGATAATACTAATAAACAGGTTTGCTTTTAAATTTTCCCCAGCTCACATCAGTGCAACTTTTATTTGCATCTGTAGTATGGATGTATACAAATAGGCTCATCTGTCAATTCTTCTGAGCTAACACTCATGACATCGTGACCTGTCACCAAACACGAAGGCCAGATCTTCTAGGTCAGTCTTACTCCATTTGTGTATTACTTGTTCCTTTGTGTGAGAGAGAGATATACACACACACACACACACACACACACACACACACACAATATATATATATATATAAAATTATATACATCAATGTATATCTTACAAAATATATATAGAACTCAGATTTCAGGAGTTGATCATTTACCCCCAATGATGGATGAGGGACAAGACTCTGCTCACCTCTGAAAGGCGGGTGCAGAAACTTATAACATGACATGGGAGTTTTCTTTCCCTCCCTTCTGTTAAATTCTAACTCACCTCCCCTCACCCACATGGCAAGTCTAGCTGTCTGCCCCAGGCAGCCTCTGCCAGCCAGGCCAGGCCTGATCTTGTTCCCTGAATGCCTGAAGTAGGGAGGCCTAAAAGGAAATATTGCTCTCACTCCAAAGTTGCTTTGTCTTCATGGGGAAAATTTTTTTTCAGAGAAAGGTAAACGCAGCCAATCTGAGAAATCTTAGTTGATTATTTACTATTACTTAACCTTCGAAAGATTCCACTGCAAAAGGAAGGGCAGGTATTTATACAGTTCACAGCCCAGGAACGTCTTTTCCTCTGCATACCCAGCCGAGCTAAGCTATTTAGCTTGGTCTTATACATAAAGAGGCCAATCCTATGACCCTCTGCATTTCCCTGCATGCCTCACAGTGAACATTCAAAGAAGTCGACTTGCTAACAAGGCTGGAGGAGTTGTTAGGTTTTACATCATTCCTGAATTACTGATGGAGCTTTGCAAATCAGCTTTACCTGTGCACGTGACTATCCTCAGCTTATCTTTACCACATAGAAGAAAGGCTGTCAATGTAAGGGCCAATGAAGACTTAAACTATATAATTTTTTTTTTTCTCAAAGCAGAAGGTCAAAACTCAAAAGTGATTTTACTGTCTTGAAATAATGGTTCTGGAGTTTCAGAGTATCATTTTATGGGACTTGAGTTTTCAGACGACCAAATCTTTGTGCAGAGATAAGAACTGTTCTGCTTTAGAAATACTATTATTAATCACCTGAAGCAAGTACTCAAAATACCTAAATGCTATTTGCAAAATAGGCAATAATGCCATGTAGAAACTCATGCTGAGGGCTGTCATTTTAAAGGGTATAAGGAGCACCATCCATCCCTCTTGGGGTCCTAAAAAAATACAGTAAGTGAAAGTGGAGTGGTTTATCAAAGATGACACATGGTAAACAGACTTAACACCAAAATTAACAGTGCACTTGTTTTTATGACTATATCAGTTAGGAATAGCAATTGGATGCAAATAACAGAGGTACTATTAGTGGCTAAAGCAAGTCAGTGGTTTATTCTTACACATCAAGTTGGAAGGTGTTCAATCATTAGGGACCCAAGACTTCCCTCTCTGTCTTCTGCCATCCTTAACCATATGATCCAAGATGGTTGCTGAAGTCCCAGATATCCCATCCATATCCCAAGAAAGGGGAAAGAAGAGAAAGGGGGAAAAGGGCAAAAGGAGTGTTCGAGCTTGTTTCCCAGAAGCCTCATCCATAGAGTTGCCAATTTGGTAAATGAAAATACTAATATATTACATGGGACATACTCATTAAAAATTATACATTGTTTATCTGAAATTCAAATTTAACTGGGAAACTAATATCTTATCTGGCAATGCTGCCCTCCCAACAACAACTCTTCAGGTCTCATTAGCCACCCCTACTGTAAGGGAGGCTGGGAAATGCAGTCTTCAGCCAGGCACAGAGTTGTTTTACTAAGGAAGAAATGAGAATATTGGCTAAAGAGCCGACGGTCGTTGCAGGAGTCAGAGTGAGCCTGGGAAAAGGACAAGGCCTCATCCAGGCTCCACACCCTCCGTGCAGCATTTCTTAACTACATCAGCCCCTCATGGTCACTCTGGCCTCTGAACACCTCTGGCTCTTTTTGCCTCGGTTCTAGATACAAAGTAAAGATAACGATTTTCTTTTTTTTTTTAAGAAATGTTTCTTTTTCTTTTTTTTTTTTACATTTTTTGTTTATTTATGGCTGTGCTGGGTCTTCGTTTCTGTGCGAGGGCTTTCTCCAGTTGCGGCAAGCGAGGGCCACTCCTCATCACGGTGCGCGGGCCTCTCACTATCGCGGCCCCTCCTGTTGCGGAGCACAGGCTCCAGACGCACAGGCTCAGTAACTGTGGCTCACGGGCCCAGCCGCTCCGCGGCATGTGGGATCTTCCCAGACCAGGGCTCGAATCCGTGTCCCCTGCATTGGCAGGCAGATTCTCAACCACTGCGCCACCAGGGAAGCCCCAAGATACCGATTTTAACATACAAGAATTGATATATTCAGGAGGCTACTATCTTCTTCAAAGGGGTTAGACCCTAACAGTGCTGCCGCCCTTCAAAATAGTTTTGGAGTTTTGATCCTATGATGCAGAAGTCTTTCCTTACGAGGGATACTGGAAACTGCAGTTGCAGGAAAGACCAGGGAGGCCTTGGAAATTTGTTGTCTCTGAGTAGAAACATTCAACAAATTTCATTGTACATCAGTCTTACACTATGCCTTCCTAGAGCTTCCTTCCATCATTATAAGAACACAAGATTATCTTCTGGAATGTTAACAGCTCCAGCCAGTAGGGACAGAACTGGACAAAGCAGCCTGTTTAGGAAACTGGCCTTGGAAAGCTCAGAGGCCTCTCACCACTCAATCATCTGTGGTCTGATCAATCCATTAGAGCATGGTTTATACTGTGTTGCTTCCTTAAAATAAAGATAGGGAACAACGGGGGAAAACAGGGAATTAAAATTCTCCTTAGGTTTCCCTTGAAAAATTCTCATTTTGGGGTCCATTTTGCCTGATAATGACTGCCTACGGTTCCTACCCACTATAAACTAGGCTTCCATCCCTTTTCCCTGGCTCTTACCTGGATGAACTTGGGAGTTTTATAAGGGTCAGTCTTTATCTATAAAAAAACACATTCAGCCTATCTGCAGGTGCCTTCCCTGGGATAACTGTATAGTCAGCAAGCTTTCAAAAGTAGGGATAAAATTATTTTTCTAAGACTGAACCATTTCTATGGTTCAACACCTTTCCTGGATGGTTGCTGGGCAAACATCTCCATGCAGGTGCCGATGACAGTAAACACATTACACGTATTCAGCCTGGGGTTTAACCACATTCTGAGTTTGTCATATGCTCTCTCGCTATTTATAATGCTTTGGGTCAGCTACGTGATACTTAATAAAATTTGCCTCCAGGCTGTCCTGCAGGGAAAATGACCTATCTGGGGGGAATGCTGTACCAACTTTGTAACCTCTGACGATTGCCCGATTGTCCTCTAAAAAGGTTGCAGGACTGGAGCAAATGAAAGTCCACGCCGATTCCTGGCACTGAAGGGCACCAAGTGCTTTAGTGTAAATAGAATGATATCCCCTGCTTTCGGGGGGCCTTTCCAGCCAACCGCTCCCGCATTGGAGCAACTGTAGACAGCATTGAGCAATTTGGAAATTCAGCCTCTGTTCAAGGTCAGAACAGGCAGTTCTAAAACCACCAATGATGATTTTACCAACCTTTCAGTTATTTCGGAAGCAAGAAGAGAACACAACAGAGGCAAGAATGGATCTATGGGATGGAAATAATGAGCCATTTATAACCCAAAATGAGACTGCCAGGAAAAACAAACACACAAAAAAGTACATTTTATCAGAAGCCTGCGCTGCCCAAGGCTAGTGGGGTACAAGGTACTGCGTGTTCAGCTTCCTGGGCCAAGAGCTACAGTAAGTACCACACACACACACACACACACACACCCCCACCGACTCCCGCCCGGGCTGCTCCTCTCCTGTCAGCTGGATCAAGCAGCCTTAACCACCTGGTGAAGAGCTTTAGTGTTTTCTAAGTGTGTGCTGGGTGGATGTTTCACATTTTTGATAAAGATGTGGAGTCATGTTGCAACACTTAACAAGTGCTTCTGCGTAAGCGTTGTGCAATTCCGAGAGGCCCAGGGCTCCATGCACCAGCGGGGCTCCACGAACCCACAGCTTATGTAATGCATGAGCGCGCCCTCAGGCTTCTCCTCGCATCCTTCGGAGGAATTTTCAGGCTCCGAACTTGGCTCTGGTTTGCGGCAGTTCTTTGCCCCAAAGGCGCGTGAAACGGCTTAGGTGTTGGCATCTGCCGGTGAGGCGGAGACGAGCAGGGGCTGATCCCTCTTTGGCGGCAGCACAGAGAAGGCTGGCTCCGGTCCCTAGATGGCCTCGGTCTACCCTGAAGCACCCTGCCGTGAGGGGGAATGAGGACATTTCATCTAAGGAAGTCTAGGCCAGAAGATTGAACTGGGGCTGCTTTGATAGGGCAAGGCATCCTAGACACGCCAGGAGCACTGTTAAATGGTTAGCACACAGCCCCTTTGTCTGATGACAGATTCATCGTGTGCTCTCCTCGAGCCCACCTGGAGCTGAGCTATAAAGCAGGTGTGGTGCGGGTTTGATGCCCTCTCACCTCCAATCACTGTACCCGTGCCTGCCTCCCGGCTTGGCTTTTGTTTCCATCCAGGCTTCCACTCACTCCACAAAGCTTTTGAGCCCCTGCTCTGTGCCAGGTGCTGTGCCGAGCTCTGGGCACCAGGCAGGGCTTTCACAGCACCCGGTGGCCCCCTGTGGTGCACGCGAGTCCTTCAGGGACCTCCTCTCCCGGGTCGCTCTCAGCCCCACCGTGTCCCCAAACTATCCCTCTCTCCATTCACCTCCCAGTGACTCTCTCCCTCTCCTCCCTTTTGGGGTGGGGCTATTTCTTTATAGTTCTTATCATAGTGATCTAACAAATTATTCTTATACAAGTGTTGCTTTTGGTAATCACTGTTTCCTCCTGGGAGTTTCTGCACTTTAAAAAGTGATGGTTAAAAAAAAAAAAAAAAAAGTGATGGTTAGAAGAAACAATATGTTCCATGAGGCGAACCAGGGTCTAACTACGGAATCTGAAACAGGGAGTAATATATTGTCTGAGCAGACTCTTTCCCATTTCACCAGGGAGAGAGGTTGCTTCTTCCACCTCTTCACTTATTGGTGAACTCTGTGTGTGGTGGTTAAAAGAATAAATTCTGGAGCTGAACGATGTACGTTCAGATCGCAGCTTTGCAAGTTATAATCTTAGGAAAGGTATTTGATCTTTGTTCCTTAATTTCCCCCTATGAAAAGAGGGATGGTAGAAATAGCTAAGTATATCTCACAGGGTGGTTTGGGGATGACCATAAATTAGTAAGTATGATATTTTTATAATACTGGCATGCACAGTTGAGTACTCTAGAAATATGTCAATTTTGATTTTTCATGGGACCAGTTCTATCCTTTCTACATCGCAGATTCTCATGTGAGTTGTTGCACCAAAAGAGGACATGTAATTCAGTGCTGTAGTTTCGTCATCTGCAAAATAGGAAGCAGTGATTGAATGAGGATGTGGGGACAGAGGACCAGTCAGGTGACCAGATTCTGGTCTGTGTTCTTTACTGACTTTCTGACCTTGGAGAACTCATTAACCTCTCTGCAGCCCAGAAATTGGACTTGATCTGCATTTTCCAAACTCAGGTTATTCAGATAACACTTGTAGAATCATTACCATATCCCCGAATCACATCCTGGCTCTTACTTGATATTTTCCTTCAGATAATCTTCAAATCAACTCACTTTCATATGTAGCCTCACAGTAAGAGGGAATATCCGTATAGTCAAGGGTTGGATATGGTAATTATAGATTTTTCTAACACATGTTTAAATAAATACCTAATGAAATTTTAAAATACTTTTATAATATCTAAATCAGCTTGCAGGCCACCTGTGAGGTGCACACACCATTTTAGCAAACTCTGGATTAAATGTTCACTATGGATCCAGCAGCTCTAAAATCCTCTCGGGTACTGTTATATAATTTTCATGTGGTTATTTAACTTTGTATGTGTTTCTTTATATCATTTGCCTAATTGAGGGCACAGACTATGGCTTATACCTCTTTAGGCACCCAGCACCTAGAAGAGTGCTTGGTAAATATTTAATTTTAAGTTATAAGTATATGTATACATACCTACAAATATATCTGTGACCTACTAACCCCAGGCCAATATTGAAAACACTCATTTCTTATTCTCCATATCAGTATTACTGTGTTCCTCGGGTCTTGTTCACTAAATGAAGTGAAGCATGTGGAGTTTCAGGCTGTGAGTGAGCACTCAGGAAATGTTAGCTTCCCTGATCGCCTTCCCTCTTCCTGTGCTCTTTGTTAGTGTAGCTGTTTGTCCATGTGAAAATGAACCCACTTCCTCAGGAGGTTATAGCCCTGGTTATTGTTGGGTTAGAATAATTGTTGTCCTCAATGCCAGCCCTAAAAGTATTCGTTCCCAGGTCTAGAAATGTCTGACCTATGGAAGAAATTGTGTTTCTAAATGCTATTACTGAAGAGGTCTCAAGAAATTGGTGATTTACTGAAATCTCATCAATAGAAATTTAATGTGCACCCACAGTATCACGGCACGGTCCTGGGTTCATAGCATGAGCAGTTTCTCAATTTCTCAACATTTGTTAAACATTTCTGTGTCAGTAACTTTGGGAGATACAAATCTGAATGAGACTATTAGACTGTGAAGAGACTAGTAGACTGTGAAGAGACTAGTAGACTGTGAGTGACTTGAAAGCAAGGAATATGTCTTATTCATCTTTACATCCCCCAGGGCTTAGCGAAGGATCCACATTTGGCAGCAATGCATTAAATATTTGTTCCATAAATGAACAAATGAATGAATGAAGACACCAGTCTAGCACTTAAAGAGCTCACACTCTGAGAAGAGAGAAGGCATAGACAAATGAAGCATTAATTAATAGTAAACCTAACAGTACAAAAGACAACACAGGCTATTAAAGGTTAAATGAAGGGTATACTGTCATATACCCTCTCCCAAAACACAATGTGTTGATTCAGCAGAAAAGAATGTGTGTTAGCTGCCACTCTTCTGTACTTATCATCACCCCCACCCCACCCACCCTGCCCATCCCACCCATGAGCCCGACTTCAGAGGGAGGTTGCTAGGTTGCTGTCATGTGACTGGTTTCTAAAGGCCACCAAGTTTATCAGCTCCTGGGAACGAGCAGGGTATTATTTAATGTAGATAAATCAATGGGTGTTTATCCTCTCAATCATTCTTCAGTCATCCACAGGCAAAGAAAGAAATGGCAATGATGACTCTTTAATAGCTATGGAATTAGAATGTACGAGAAGTTAGAAGGCTTTAATTAATGATTTTGCAGGTCAGGGTGACCCTTCAACATGAAAGGACCTTTGCCATGACTTACTGGGGAGAGGTACAGGGTTTTCTACACAGCTCTCTAGGATTCCAAACTGTCAGCATAAAAATAGCACCCCCAATCAATGTTTTTATTATTCATTAGTTACTGAAATCCTCTTCCCAAATACACACTTAACTGAAAGATGTCTTCTTCTGTAGGGTTTTAAACCATTTAGTCCATGAATCAAACCATATATTTCAGCCTGTTTCACTGGGCACTGATATCACCACCAGCAAAACCCTAATTAATTGGGAAGAATGATATTTCCTTTAGAATTCTTTTTTAAAAATGATTTGCGGGGCTTCCCTGGTGGCGCGGTGGTTGAGAGTCTGCCTACCGGTGCAGGGGACACGGGTTCGAGCCCCGGTCTGGGAAGATCCCACATGCCACGGAGCAGCTGGGCCCGTGAGCCACAACTACTGAGCCTGCACGTCTGGAGCCTGTGCTCTGCAATAAGAGAGACCGCGATAGTGAGAGCCCCACGCACTGCGATGAAGAGTGGACCCCGCTTGCCGCAACTGGAGGAAGCCCTTGCACAGAGGCGGGGACCCAACACAGCCAAAAATAAATAGATAAATTAATTAATTTAAAAAAAATGATTTGCGTACCATGCGAATAAAAATTTCAAACAGTGCAAAACATTAGGAGTGGAAAGTAAATTTCTATCAACCTCTGGAACCTAGTCTCACAGTCTTTTCCATAGAGGCATCCACTATTATATTTCTTGGGTATCCTTCCAGAAATTTTCTATGTATATACAAGCATATGTGCCCCTCCCTTTCTTACACATACTCCTCTGTTCCTTAGTGAAACTTAACAAGATATTGTGGAGTTTATTGTAAATCCTTACACTTAGATTTATCTCTTTCATTTCAACAGCTGCACTATATTCCATTGTATGGATGTCCCAAAATTTACCCAGCCAATAGACAAATAGACAAATGGGTGGTTTCCAATCCTTTGTTCCCACAAACGTATTTTTGCACATATCTGAATCGAGCGATGAATCAACGCCTTAAAATGGAATTGCAGTCAAAAGATATGTGAATTTTAATTCTGATAGACATTATCAAACAGTGACACTCAAGTTTTGATGAGAATTGCCAAAAGTAAAGTATTTGTTCATGCCAGAAACAAGGCAAAGGCTGTATTTTATTTTAAACTTTTTAATACCTCAGGCAAGCAGCTCATTTTTTTTTATGAAACTCATTTGCCAATGTCTTGCCCACCTAAACACACACACACACAGACGTTATTATGAATCCATTCAAAATGTACTTCGAGAACAACTCACTAAAGGAGGAACTTGCCAGAACTTTCTTACCACAGTGCGTGAGTGTTGCAATGGGGTTAGCTCACGAATACCACACATTCTCCACTGTGTCCTTGCTGTGTTTACTACCCTTTGTGGCCTTGGTCATTTAGCAACACTGCTTTATTTTTCTTCTGTAACCAAAGGTCAATTTACAACCCTGCTCCCTCCCTTCCTCCTCCGAATCACCAGGCACATCATTTCTTCTCACCTGCGTTCCCTCACAAAAGTAACCATTCTTAAAATGTCAGGTCAGGCAGGTTACGGATGCATCCATGAAAGGGGCCCTGTCACAGTGGAACTTTGATTTATTTAATTTTCTATTACCTGTGGGAGTGAGTTCATGAATGACAATCTCATACTCTGTTCAGCTGCCACTTTCCTTGCTGGCTTCCTGTATTAAAATAAATAAATAAAATAAAATAGGTGAAGAGACCCAGAACCTTCTCTCCAGTTTCTCTAGTATTTACCCAGCACACACTCTGCGCTACAATCTCCAGGTGGGGCTCCTTTCTTATTTGCTCTTGTAACATGAGAAACATGTGGAGGTTTTGTGTTTGTTTGGTCACCAGCTGTAACCATTTTCTTTTCTCTGCCTCTGACTACAAAGCCATAACCTTCCGGTAACCACTGAAAAACTACATCTGACCAGGTTGAACGGAATGAAGTCATTTTGGTTCCGTTGGTGACAACCAATTAAATAAATGTTCTGCTTACATTTAGATGGGTTGTAAATTTAAGAAAACGGCTCATGCCCTATTTCAAATATTTTGGGGTCCATGGAACCATGAAGTCATTGCTGTAGTATGAGTAACCAAGGAGCTTCATTTTTACATTTACCTCAGGGTCATTCTCAAAGAGCCAGAGACTGTGGATGAAAAAAGAAAATTTGATTCAGACTCTGCAAGGAGGCAATGTCAATATACCCACGTTGTGAGCTGTTTAAGCTTCTTATAGCCCTGCTCGCTCAGGAAGCAATGGAAATGCTTCCATTTAAAAGATCTTCTATTTAAAATGAAAGTAAGAAACCACTGCACTATGCTGACACGTTGTTGGTAAACTTCAAACTCACGTGAGTCCTGCCCGTGAAGGAGTTTGGGAGTTGGCGCTGCTGCCCTTGATCCTGCCATACAGGGTCAGCAGAAGCAGGACCCCGGGCACTTAGGAAAGGGGATGAGGCTGGACAACAGGTAGGAGCCACCAAACTATGCCAGATCAGGCTATAGAAACCTTGAAAGGAACACTCCAAATGCAATCAACTGTCCTAATCCTTCTGCACAACGGAGAGGTTTCCAAATCAAGACCATTCCCCACTTTTAGGCACTTACACCAAAGACACAAATATCTCTTTGGCAATGGGCTTCTTTATTTTCTATGTCCTTTTATTCAACAAGCATGTATTAGTCACGTTTTATGTGCTAGGCTTTCACCTAGGTGCTGTACAAAGACTAAAAAGTCATCAACTCTGCCCCATAGCGTGCACTCATTAAACAATGTTGAAAGAATGAATCAATGAATGCATGAATGAAGGAATAAAGCTTACAATCAAGTAAGGGGAGAAAACACAGATAAGCATGTGGTAGATATAGAATACAGTGGTGTGAGTGGTCAGTGCTACCCAGGGTAGTAGAGAAAGGCCTCAGGCTTGAGGTGACATTAAATAGGTAGTAGCCAGATAAATGGGGGAGGAAGAGGTCTTTAATGTAGGAAGTGAAAGAACATAGCATGAGCTAAGATCTAAAGCAGAGATGAGCAAACTAGAGCCCATGGACCAAATCTGACCTACCACCTGTTTTTGTAAATAAAGTTTTATTTGGACACAGCCATGCCCACCCATGTACATTTTGTCCATGGCTGCTTTCACGTTACAACAGCACCACCGATTAGTTGCAACAGAGACCACAAGACACACAAAATCTAATATGTTTACTAAATATTCAAGAGCCTGTAGGACAGTCCCAATTGCTGGACCTTGGTGGTCCTAAAAGAGGCTTGGTGAGAGATGAGACAGAAAGGGGAGCAGGGACCAAATCCTGAAGGTTCTTTTATGCTGTATTAAGACATTTGGTACCAGTGGGGAGAGGGGAGGGGGGAGGGGCAAGATAGCGGTAGGGGATTAAGAGGTACAAACTACTATGTATAAAATAAATAAGCCACAAGGAAGTGTTGCACAGGGAATATAGCCAATATTTTATAATAACTATAAATGGAATATAAGCTATAAAAAGTTTGAATCACTATGTTGTACACCTGAAACTAACATAATATTATAAATCAACTATACCTCAATTTAAAAAGAAAGAAAAGAAATTTGGTCTTGACTCTTTAATAAATGGGTTAAAAAAAGCAGTTTTGCATTTAGAAATGTTTCTCAGGCATCAAGATAGGTAAGAGAGATGTAAAATTACAGAAGACCAGCTCTCCGAACCTTACATCTCCGCCATATTCCTTGATTCAACAAACATCAGAGAGCTTAATGTTTGCCATTATACATCTTGTCGTATGCTTGGGAAAGAGAACGTGGCACACAGAGACAATCGATGTCTATCAAATAAAGGAATTAAGGAAGGGTTGAAGACTATTTTAATAGCATCATTATTAAGAGTTTTCCTGAATAGGCTGCCTCTGTTATGAAACCACTAGCTGAGACTCCCGCTGGTCTCCAGTTTCCACACTAGTAGACACTGAGATCCAGGCATGAGGAGGTTAATAGTGAAACACAAACCAGAGAGAAATTCCTTCCCTTCGTCTCCAGTGCCAACATCATCAAATACCAGCCACTGGCTGAACCCGTGTTTATTCATGCTCAGTGGCCTAATGAGAGGGGATGGGACAAGAAGCAGCTCTGCTAATAACTGTCATAAAAATAATAATAATATCACTTGGCTCCATGTGGCATTTTTCATTGGAAAATCTTGAATCATTTTTTTCTCTTGGGTAACAATTGTTTCCATTCTATTTCCACTAAAGGAAAAACCAAAGCATAAAGAGAGGTTGTGACTTGCCCAAGGTCACTGAGCTAAGTAGAAAGGCAGTTTTTAAAGGCTGAGAAGGATTTGGGGATATGTGAAATCCAGTTTCCTTCCTAGCCTAGAATGGTTCTGGTTCATGACTCAGGAAGGAACACAGCATGATCCAAGCTCAGTGTCTCTTCTTTTTTTTTTAACACCTTTATTGGAGTATAATTGCTTTACAATGGTGTGTTAGTTTCTGCTTTATAACAAAGTGTATCAGCTATACGTATACATATATCCACATATCTCTTCCCTCTTGTGTCTCCCGCCCTCCCACCCTCAGTATCCCACCCCTCTAGGTGGTCACAAAGCACCGAGCTGATCTCCCAGTGCTATGCGGCTGCTTCCCACTAGCTATCTGTTTTACATTTGGTAGTGTATATATGTCCATGCCACTCTCTCACTTTGTCCCAGCTTACCATTCCCCCTCCCCATGTCCTCAAGTCCATTCTCTAGTAGGTCTGCGTCTCTCAGTGTCTCTTAAAAACGAGTCATGTTGGGCTTCCCTGGTGGCGCAGTGGTTGAGAGTCTACCTGCCAATGCAGGGCACACGGGTTCGAGCCCTGGCCTGGGAAGATCCCACATGCCGCGGAGCAACTAAGCCCGTGAGCCACGACTACTGAGCCTGCGCGTCTGGAGCCTGTGCTCCGCAACGGGAGAGGCCGCGACAATGAGAGGCCCGCGCACCGCGATGAAGAGTGGCCCCCGCTCGCCGCACTGGAGAAAGCCCTTGCACAGAAACGAAGACCCAACACAGCCAAAAATAAATAAATAAATAAATAAATTTAAAAAAAAAAAAAAACAAAAAACGAGTCATGTTAGAGGAGACTCAGGCACAAGCGTCTGTGTCAGGTGAATATTTCAATGTCACACATTGTCCTGCCCATCAGATTCCAACACCTATCCCTAAACTCCATCACTGACAAAGAAGGGCCTCTCAGAAGATCCAGCCTATGGAAGTGGGATCTGGCTTGGGGGTGTTTGACCTTTCTGACAATTCCCCTAGCTGCTTCCCCCTATGAAGTCCAGGCCTCTCCATTCCTTTATTCATCAGAAGCCTCTGCCTAGGGAACCCACAGGTCTGTGATGATCCTGGTATATGCCATTTGTCCCAGTGTAATTAGCGATAAATCCCCCTTTTACTCTAAAAAATGCCCTAGGTTGGACCATAAATTAACCGTATGATCACTATAGCTCTGACAAATCAGGAGGCTTCTACATTTAATCCAGAAGTCTTCCTCTAATCATGATTATTCTATCTCAGCTGCTTTTGTTTCCTAGACCCAAGCTTGCAGTCAGTTCAGGGATCTCCTCTGATGGGTAATCTAATTTCTACACAAATGAGTTTGGTACCCAGCCCATAGAACAATTAATTACTAATTGTTAGAAATCACTTCCTCACCTTGTGCCACAATCTGCCTTTTCATATCTTTCACGTGTTGATCTTCACACTATTCTCAAGAAGCTGACAAATCAATCCCTCTTCTGTTCCATAACAGAGCCCCCTAAAGTCCTCTGTTCTCTAGCACAGATACCCACAAGCATCAGGAACAAATTCTAGCAGAACTTTTAGAAATGTGGCTTCAGAATCAGACATACCTGGACTTGGGTCTGGGCTCTGTCACTTTTTAGCTAGGAGTAACAGAGTTACTTCTCTAATTTCATTTTTCTTATCTATACATTTTGAACAAGTATTAACTAGATAAGTCAGGCACTGTTGGTTACCTAGCCAATACCCATTCCTCCTTTCTTCCTTCCCAACCAAGGTGCTCACTTATATAATCTTGGGTGTCAGACTCCCTTGCAGCTAGGTGTAGGCATGCAATATAGTTCTGGACAGTGAGGTGCAACTGAAGGTGTCAGCTGGGGTTTCTGAGAAAGCTTGTTAGAGGGGGCAATTCAGCTTACCTCCACCATTTTAGTTTTTCCCACTTAGCTTTTTCCCTTCTTCCTTCTTTCTGTCTAAAAATCAGTTGTAATGCATGAAGTAGAACAGCCATGTTGCAAATATGAGGAAGAAAGCCCCCAGAAAAGGAGCCTTGGTTCTTGATGGCATCACGGAGCCCCCATACTCCCCTTGAAGTATTTGATGCTAGACTTATCACATGAGAAAAACAAATCCCTCATTTGATTAAGCCATTGAAGCTGGATTTCTGCTACTGGCAGTCAAGCCAATCCTAAACAATACACACAGGCATATCTCGTTTTACTGGGCTTCACATACTGGGCTTCACAGATATTGCATTTTTTACACATTGAAGGTTTGTGGCAGTCCTGCATCAAACAAGTCTATCAGTGCCATTTTTCCAACAGCATTTGCTCACTTCATGACTCTGTGTCACATTTTGGTAATTCTCACAATATTTCAAACTTTTTCGTTATTATATTTGTTATGGTGATCTGTGATCAGTGCTCTTGGATGTTACTACTATGACTTGCTGAAGGCTCAGACGAAGGTTAGCGTTTTTAGCAATAATGCATTTTTAAATTAAAGTATGTATTTTTTTTAGACATAATGCTATTGCATACTCAATAGACTACCGTATAGTATAAACATAATTTTCCAATCCACTGGGAAACCCAGAAATTCGTGTGACTCACTTTATTGCAATATTCACTTTATTTCAGTGGTCTGGAACCAAATCCAAAATATCTCTGAGGTATGCCTGTACTTCAGTGGGTTGTTGTGAATATAAAGTGAACTTGCTACATGGCCCAGCACATAGCAAATACACAGTGAATGGTTTGCAATGATCCCTATCATGATTGTTATCGTTATTAGTCATTGACTTGGGCCCTAGAGACAGGGGCAAGAACATGTGGCTCTGGGAACCCTGCTGACCTCCAAAAAGCACAGTACAAAAAACATGTGATCTGTCAAGCGCAAAGAAAGTCAGTTGCAGATATGTGGACAAAAGACGTCTCTGTTAATGGCTAGTGAAGCCAGTTCTTCAAAGCACCTGTCAGATCCCCAAAGTACAGAGGAATGAAATTCCACCTGGGAACAAGTGCTTTCTGTCTTGGAGGGCCTGCCTGGTTTCCTTCCTGGGCAGGGAATCCATCCTTGGGATATAGAGTGTCTCCTGGAAGTGTGGGCTTCTCTGAATGACAAGCAAAGGACAACACTTCAAGGATGATGTTATTTCATAGGAACACAGTTTTTGCTGAGAAATCAAAGCCACAGCTAAAACCAGCACTAAGTGTAATTATCTTTCTATAACCTAACTGAACTGCCCGCCAAGATCAGATACGGATGGGACTACCCATACATTCTTACCTGGACTCCACCAAACCATAGATCCATCCCAGCCCCACCTGCTCCAGCCCAAGTCCACAGATAAAGAGAGTAGTGCAGTGAAAAAGAAACCAAACAAAACAATCACCGTGGGTCTCAAGAGTCAAACAGACCTAGGGTTCAAACCTCACTGGGTCACTTACAAGCTGGGAAATTTTCCCTTTCTAGCTGCAGTTTTCACATCTGTAAAATGGGGATAAGAACATTCATCCTACAGGTTTGCAGGGAATTGAAGGAGACAGTGTGTGGAACAGTGTCCAGCACAGAGTTATCATTAGTTTCCCTTTCTTCCCTTTCAGAAGGACAGTTTTATCTCCCCCCAAGCCCAAGGAGGGGACCCAGCTCAGGTCACTGCCGCTGAGTACAGCTCACTGCCTTCTGCCCTGTGTGTCATCATCCATGTTTTTGGTTGGGCCACACTTGTGGAGCCAAAGCCTTCCCCGAAGTTGAGGTCATAAAGCAGAAAAAGACAAAGCTCTGTTTTCAGAGAGCAAGTTTGGTTGGCCGTGAGCAAAGCCATCTCTCTGTGGCCAGCCTGCCCCCCCGGGATGGGAGTCCCCAGGAAACCCAGCAGGACAGGGCTGACCCACGTGGTCCTCCCACCAACCACAGTCATACAAGACACTTGGACAAAGAGCTAAGGATTGGGGAGCTGCTTCACTTAGTCTTTCCGTCCTCTGCACACAGCACTCTCGGGTCCCAGCCTCAGGCAGGATGGAACATGACAGTTACAAGATCCACACCTCAAGCCATGAAGCATACTCTTCTTGCTACATCACCTGGCAGGTGCCCTTGGCAGCTGGTTCCACAGCTGCAGTGGTGCACGTAGCATTTTGCTCACCTCCGTGTCATGGGAGCTGCGACTAATATCTCCCCTTTTTTCTTTTAACCATTGGCTTATCCAGGGATATTTATCAAACAGGGTTGCGGACAGTGAGACTAGCTAGATATTTGCACATACATTTCTCCATAACTCCATAAACTAGCAACATAAAACCACGCAGAAACTGGAAATTCAGGCTCACCACAAAAATATGTTTTGTCAGAGAGGATAAGAACAGATAAACTAATAAAAGCAAATGGTAAGCATTAATGCCAGGCTCTGCCTTGAGCACTTCACTTTCTATTATTATTATCTCCACTTTATTTTATTTTAAAATTTTATTGGAGT
This sequence comes from Balaenoptera borealis, assembly GCF_965194805.1. Classification (NCBI taxonomy): domain Eukaryota; kingdom Metazoa; phylum Chordata; class Mammalia; order Artiodactyla; family Balaenopteridae; genus Balaenoptera; species Balaenoptera borealis. The sequence continues at coordinate 79,169,376 of NC_138870.1, forward strand.
ATAGCTGATTTACAATGTTGTGTTGGTTTCAGGTGTACAGCAATCTCCATTTTAAAAATGGGGAAACTGAGGCTTCTTGACTGTCTTCTAGATATTAATCTCTTGTGAATTTTAGATATTACAAGTTTCTCATTCTGTCACATTTTAACTTTACTTATTGTGTCTGTCCTCTAACAGAAATTCTTCATTTTTAAAATGTAGTCAAATTTACTAAATTTTCAACTTATAGCTTAGATTTTGAGGATCTTCTTCAACACCTCTAGTACTTTCTTCTAGTAGCTTTATAATTTTACTTTCACACTGGATTTCTCCTTTGTATACACTTGAGATAGTGAACCAATCTATTTTCTTTGTATAATGAGCTGTTTCCCCACTACCAAGTAGTGAGTTTTAGGCAATTCATCTTTTTCCCACTGATTTATGGTACCATGTTTATCCCCATAGCCTCCCACTTATACCTGGTTCTATCTCTAATGTTCTATTCTTTTTGATAGATTTAATTGACTGCTTCTGCACCAGTTCCACACTGTTTTTTTAAATTATTAGCACCTTTAATTATTTATTTATTTATTTATTTATTTATTTGGCTGTGGTGGGTCTTCGTTTCTGTGCGAGGGCTTCCTCTAGTTGCGGCAAGCGGAGGCCATTCTTCATTGCGGTGCGCGGGCCTCTCACTATCGTGGCCTCTCTTGTTGCGGAGCACAGGCTCCAGACGCGCAGGCTCAGTAGCTGTGGCTCACGGGCCTTGTTGCTCCGCGGCATGTGGGATCTTTCCAGACCAGGGCTCGAACCCGTGTCTCCTGCATTAGCAGGCAGATTCTCAACCACTGCGCCACCAGGGAAGCCCCCCACACTGCTTTTCTCTGGGAAGGTGAATCCCTCCTCTTTGCTCTTCCTTTTCAAAATTGACTTAGGTATCATGAACCTCTTCCTTTGTATAAATTTAGAGTAAGTATGTCGAGGCCTCAAAAAATCCTTGCCATAATTTTGACACTAAATGTATAGGTAATTTTAAGGGAAACTAACATATTTACATGTCAAAGATATGGTATATCTTTCTGTTTTTTCAGCTCTTCTTTTAAAATATGTAATTGAGTTTTAAAATTTTCTCAGGAAAGACTGTTATATCCTACATGCTTTATACTGTAAAAATGCTATCTTATTTTCTATTGGATTTTCTAGATGGTTTTGCTAAGGTTGATAAAGACTAATAACTTTAAAAAACTGATCAGATATTCACCATCCTTACTGAAATCCCTTATTTTATTTATTTACTTTTTACTATTTATTTTTATTTATTTATTTATTTATTTATTTATTTATTTATTTATTTATTTATTTTGGCTGCATTGGGTCTTCGTTGCTGTGCGCGAGCTTTCTCCAGTTGTGGCGAGCGAGGGCTACTCTTTGTTGCGGTGCGCGGGCTTCTCATTGCGGTGGCTTCTCTTATTGCAGAGCACGGGCTCTAGGCATGCGGGCTTCAGTAGTTATGATGCGGGCTTAGTAGTTGTGACTCGCGGGCTCTAGCATGCAGGTTCAGTAGTTGTGGCGCACGGGCTTAGTTGCTCTGTGGCACGTGGGATCTTCCTGGACCAGGGCTCGAACCCATGTCCCCTGCATTGGCAGGCAGATTCTTAACCACTGCGCCACCAGGGAAGCCCTATTTATTTATTTTTTGAAATTCCTTATTTTAGTTTGTTGATTAAGTCTGCTCATCCAACCTTTATATTTCCTTCTCTTCATGTATTGGCCAGAAACTCTAATTTGTAAAACAATTTAACAGATAACTGTTATTAAACAGTAACTGTGAAAGCAAAACATGTCTAAATTCCCTTTTTAAATCACATTGTATGGTTTTTTACAGTTTTCAAACAGTGCCTATACCTATTACACTATTTGAATTTTACAAACACCCCAAGGAGGTAGGGAGAATAAGTATTGGCCCATTTTACAGATAAGACTTAGTATAGTTGGGTTTGGGGGGATGACATAGAAAGGAACAAAATTCATATTCAGGTCTTTTAAGCTTCAAATTCTCTTACTACAGCAGGCCAACTTATGTCTAGTCAAAATATATAAAACTATATGATTTAATTCAGTAATATACACAGTAAATTTTTATTTAAATCCTATACTGTCCTGCAAAAGGTGATATGATATAATCCTATCATTTTTCTAAAAGCTGTATCAGATGATATTAAAGGTTCTAAACTTTTTGAAGTTTTAAAAATCATATAGCCATATCATTCGAGGTTGTAATTCTGCAAAGATTTGGGGTCTATACAATGGCAAAACACTAAGTTAACTTGGTCAGTTCAGGTGAACAGGTCAGTTCTGTGGGGCAGAGGAAAATTAGGAGAGAAATATTAATCAAATTTATGTTTCTAATACTGCAATGCAGCTACAACTTTCATTTGGTTGGACTCAAACATTTAAAAGCTGCTGTAAAAATAATAGTACTATTTCCATTTTTTCAGGAGGAAAAACTAAGTAAGTCAATTTCTTAGTTGTACAAATAGCTCACTGGGAAATGAGAGACCTGTGAACAGAACACATGAATTAAGCCCGAGTTTGGTCTACCAGCTCTCTGTAATCAAGCCCTAGTGATTTGTCCATGGAAATCAATGCATCTTAAATATGTGGAATGACATCTCAACAGACACACAAGCAGACGATTCCCACAGCCCTTTTAAAAGACTAACCATCAGGAAGCAATTAGGACCCCATTTGTTTCTGACAATTAGGGTATTTTTCTTCCTATTACTTGCATTTCCACTTAAGGAATGTATTAATATGAGAGGCGGTCATCTCTAAATGCTGCTATTACCTGGTATGTACACATTGCGCTGACATTTGAAGGGATGTCAGGCTAAAAGAGCAAAAAAGTACCCATAAAGATGAAAAGGTGCTCAAACAAGAAGAATCAAAGTATATCAGAAGAGGAAACCAGAAAACTGTAGCCTTTCTTAAAGGCAGCTTTGCAAACTTAGTAATAAAATACAATAATGTGACCAAGCAGAAGGCTTACATAACTGTGAACAAAACGAGGGGAAAAGAATTGCTCCAAATCCATTATATTTATTAGAACCACTGATTTCCCTTGAAACAACGCATGATTTATAACAAAATTTACTGTGAGCTAGCTAACAAAAATCTCTTTTTTATGGGAGGTAAGTATTGTCAGAAAGACTAGTAGATTCTGTTTTAAATCCTCAAGATTGTAAAACTGAGCTTTTACAAATGAAGGGGAAAATTTGGCTTTTGAACAGGATTATTCAAGTGATTTCTATTTAATCTCTTCTTATCAGCAAAAGGAAAAAAAGGAATAGCCTCAACTGAAACTAAGACAGTTTTCTGTGGCAGAATATACCATTACAGCTAATAATGCAGTGGCTGGCTGTGTTGAATGAATCTTCTTTTTAAAAAATGTCCACGCTTGTTAAACACATGAACTGTACGAGTTTATATTTGCCCAACTCATGTCTCCACACCTGTTCATTCAGGCATTAGCACTTGTAGAGCAGATGAATGTATCTGTACAGCAATGGGTAAAAATAAACTGAACTATTCTCGTAACATTATCAAAACGATGTTACCAAATAGAAGATTATGTTTCGTGGGATAAAGTGGTCAAATTAGATGTTTCCTCACGTTTTATGACTAGTTTGTCTCATTCACTGTGTATAAAATAGCTGACCTCCATTCCAGGAGAGTGAGTAGCAACCAAATTTAACGCTGTTTGCTCAGGGGCCCAAACACTGGTTTCATCGGCTGTGAGGCATAACTTCTGAATGTGCTACTGTCACACAGAGACCCAACACTGGTGCATTACAGAGGAACATTTAATTCAATCAACACTATATTAGTCCTGTGGTATAACCATGGTATTTCAATGTTGGTCAACTCTTTGGAAACAAAGTTCGGGTAGAAGTTGGATAAGCCATTATCTTTAGGAGTGAGCTTATTTTTGGAGTGAGCTTATGTATACACACATATATATAATCTCTAGAATAAGAAGTTCCCAAGGACAACGAGTTATAAGAGCAGCCAGCAAGCAGTATATCTCCCCATCTCAATATACTTTAGCCACGCTGGCAACAGGCTCCTTAAAAAATCCAGGGGTGGTTTTTTGAATCACTGTTCACAGTTTTTTCCTGTATTAAATTATTCATCCACATCTTGTGTTATGTGATTTTGAAGTACTATCCACTGTGGGTAAAATATTTTCCCTATCTCATGGATTTGGGGTTTGGTCATACAGCTAGCTTTAGCCAATGAAACGTTCCTGAACATGACACAGGTCTTAAATGGGCTTGTGTGATTGCATTTGGGCTGCAGCTGATCCACAGACCCATGTGAGAGAAATAAATGCTTACAGTTTTAAGCCAGAGTGTGGATGGTTGGTTATGCCAGATTATTGTAGCAAAATATCATCTCCACGCATTAGCATGTACCATTCCCTCTACCAGGAATACTCTTTCACACCTACTCTTCCCCCAGTTAACTCCTATTCATATCTCAGTTTAAATGTTTAGTACATAGGACAGATGTTGCAAACCAGATTAACTCTCCCCTCAATCCTGTGTTTCCCATTTTGTAAGATTCATCATACTTATAGTTATTTGCTCCATGTCATCCAACTAGAATGTAAGCGTTTTTGAAGGATGGGACCACAGTGTCCTGTTCATTGGTGCATTTCCAGCATACAGCACATGATGGCTAGCACAGAGTGGATTCAACAAATATTTGTTAAGTAATTTTTTAAAAGGTATGTGGTTCTGCTACTTAACAGTTGGGTAAGAAACAACTTTTGGGGTTTTAGTTTTCAGCAACTATAAAATGAATACAATAATACCTTTCTCCTAAGGCAGTTATAGTTAAATAAATTAACCAATAAAGTTAACATTCCAAGTATCTGACACATAGGCACACAGAAGGCACTTGGTAACCTATTGCTTTTATTACGATGGGAAAGATAAATACATCTGCTCTCTGTTTTATAAGGTAATTTGTTTTATAGTGATGTTTTGCCAGAAAAGAAAAAAATTACATTGTATTACTATTTATTATTGTTTAATTTAGGTATTTCAAAATATCATGCTTATTTACCATGATGTAAGTCAATTTTAGAAGCAATTTAAGGTAGAATTCAGCTAAGAAGAAATAGGTTGCCAATTGATAATTCACTTATTTCAAACATTTGTCATTGACTCCATCCTTTTAAAAAAGAATGAAATTTATCCTTCCTATTTTTTTTTAATCTTCATTGGAGTAAAATTGCTTTACAATGGTGTGTTACTTTCTGCTGTATAACAAAGTGAATCAGCTATACATATACATATATCCCCATATCCCCTCCCTCTTGCATCTCCCTCCCGCCCTCCCTATCCCACCCATCTAGGTGGTCACAAAGCGCCGAGCTGATCTTCCTGTGCTATGCAGCTGCTTCCCACCAGCTATCTACTTTACATTCGGTAGTGTATATATGTCACTGCCACTCTCTCACTTCATCCCATCTTACCCTTCCCCTCCCCGTGTTCTCAAGTCCATTCTCTATATCTGAGACTTTATTCCTGTCCTGCCCCTAGGTTCTTCAGAACTTTTTTTTTTTAAGATTCCATATATATGTGTTAGCATACGGTATTTGTTTTTCTCTTTCTGACTTACTTCACTCTGTATGACAGACTCTAACTCCATCCACCTCACTACAAATAACTCAATTTCGTTTCCTTTCATGGCTGAGTAATATTCCATTGTATATATGTGCCACATCTTCTTTATCTATTCATCTGTCGGACATTTAGGTTGCTTCCATGTCCTGGCTATTGTAAATAGTGCTGCAATGAACATTGTGGTACATGACTCTTTTTGAATTATGGTTTTCTCTGGGTATATGCCCAGTAGTGGGATTGCTGGGTCATATGGTAGTTCTATTTTTAGTTTTTTAAGGAACCTCCATACTGTTCTCCATAGTGGCTGTATCAATTTACATTCCCACCAACAGTGCAAGAGGGTTCGCTTTTCTCCACACCCTCTCCAGCATTTATTGTATGTAGACTTTTTGATGTTGGTCATTCTGACCAGTGTGAGGTGATACCTCATCGTAGTTTTGATTTGCATTTCTCTAATGATTAGTGATGTTGAGCATCCTTTCATGTGTTTGTTGGCAATCTGTATATCTTCTTTGGAGAAAAGTCTATTTAGGTCTTCTGCCCATTTTCTATCCTTCCTATTTTAAAAAAGTTTTCCATCCTCAGAGTTGGCATTTATTTTTTTCAAAATGTTGTTGTTCATTCCCACAAGCAGCTTTTGCATCAATAGAATTTTAATTTAAATCAGTTTTCTTCTTTTGCAAAAAGCAGCATATGTCCATCATAAAAATTTAGAAAATGCAGGTAAGTATAAAGAAGGAAAATTTATTTCTGTAATCCCATCACCCAAAGATAGCCACTGTTTGTTCTTCTAAGTATGTTTTATTTCAGTACCTGTTTTTTAAAATAATAATGGGGGCTTCCCTGGTGGCGCAGTGGTTGAGAGTCTGCCTGCCAATGCAGGGGACACGGGTTCGAGCCCTGGTCTGGGAAGATCCCACATGCCGCGGAGCAACTGGGCCCGTGAGCCACAATTACTGACCCTTCGCGTCTGGAGCCTGTGCTCCGCAACAAGAGAGGCCGCGATAGTGAGAGGCCGGCGCACCGCGGTGAAGAGTGGCCCCCACTTGCTGCAACTAGAGAAAGCCCTCGCACAGAAATGAAGACCCAACACAGCCATAAATAAAAATAAATAAATAATTAATTTAAAAAAAAAATCAGATGCTTACCTGTGAATTTACAAACATTTAAAAAAAATAAATAAAATAATAATAATAATGGGATCGTGCTGCCCATTTGGGGTTGCTTTTTCACTTAATCATGCCTGTCATTTTATGCCAGCAAATACTCATCTACAATATCTTTTTATAAATATTCACTCATAACAATGGCCTTCCATTGTATGGAAATACCATCATTTACTTGAATACTTCCCTATTGCTAGAAATTAAGTATATTTCACTTTTTTTTTCTTTTTTGGCCATTATCGGCAATATTTCTGTGAATGAGTGAAGAGATACAATGAGTCACTCAAAACCTTTAGAAAACAGCTACCACTTACTGGTGTCTTATAGTTCAGAATTCAATTAGACCAGTATCCTACCACAGTCTTACTCTTTCCTTACATACTCTGAGTCCGGGATCGTTACTGAAAGATGGTAAAGGTGGGTAGATGGGCAAGATTGGGATAAAAGCATCTGAAGAAGGACTTTCCCTTCTGCTCTCAAGAACGAAAGTTCAAACCAGAACCTATGAATCAACACATGATCAAAAATATCCTAACAAAAAGCAGGTCCATGTTTTGAAATGGAAATAAGGTAAACGAAATGAAACACTGTTGTTTCACTATCTGCAGCTACAATGTCCATATTTGTTGACAAACATTTTTTTTCCCCAACCTGGTTGGCTGGTATGACAAGTACCGTCATCCTCATCTTACAGGATCTGAGGCACAGAAAGGCTGACCAAAATGTCCAAGATCCCACGAGTTAGTGGCACAGCCAGGGTCTAAGTCCACATGTCCTGGCCACAGAAAAGCGCTCTTTTCACGCTCGCATAGTTCTCTGTAATACCGGGAATTATTAAGAATAGGGAACAGGACACAGTGTGGCCAGGAGATTAGCGGAAACATAATTCTCCTGAGAGACAGCAAGGAGACATCTGTTAGCTACTTAGCATGGGTCTAACATCCTCTGTGAGAGGATAATAAATCCTCTCTGTCCACCTCTCTCTGGGGATATAAGCATTATTGCTCAATTAGAAATTTGTCCTTTAAAGAGCTTTGATATTCTCAATGAAAAGGTGCTGCTGAAAAGTGAAAATATTTTCTTTGCTTCTGCTGTGCAAATGATAAAAAGGAGATATAGCTCAGGTTAAGGAATTACTGGAAGACATAAATTCTTTATCTAATAATGTTAGGACTATACTCTGGAGCTCTCTGAATGGAGGGATTGTGAGTCCCTGTTGCACTGAACACACAACTTACAATGCAGTAAAAATCTTCTTATGCAACACAATCAGAACTGCTAATTAATGAGCTAATCGGAGATGGGGGCAGGGGGCCTGGAGGGAAGGATACATTTATATTGTAAATCTTATATTTTAACTTCAATAAATGTAAATGTACTCAACAATCTGGTAGAAGGTTGTGGCACTTTCCCTCACTATGAATTCACTGGAAATGTTCCAAACCTACATTTTTTTACCCAAACCACACCATATGATCTCATTTTTACCTTCCATTTTTTTCTTCCTGTGTAGTGGGTGAGAACTTAAAGACACTTATGAACAAAATACTGTAGATTTTATTATTTTTCCCAATCTTTGCTAATTAACTCATTTGACATTATTGAGCCTTTCCAAAGCATTCCATTTAAATTTCATTGTAGTAATTCTCTGTCTGTCTATCTCTCTTTCCAGACTCATGTTTCATTAGTTAGGTCATAGACTCATGTTTCATTAGTTAGGTCATATTAAAGTAAATTGCATAATTTTAATAACAAATAAAACTGGCACAAATATGTTAAAGAACAAACAATTCTGACTGTCAGACAGCGTGAAACTCAACTCTTGGGGGCAGAGATGGGCCCGTGTGGGCAGACTGTTCAGTGTGCTCCGAGCACCAGCTGAGCCCTTACAGAGGGGACAGAAAGCCCTTGTTCTTCCTATGAGTCGCTTAAGTGGAAATTGGCTAAAAGAGCGCCCACCATCATTTTAACTAGCTAATTGTTAATATTAAGCAGGAGTTTAAATTATATCTATCCTATTTATATTCGAAGTTTTAAAACCCCACCCTCCCTACCCACAAAATCCCCAGTCTGTCAATTTACCTATTCAGGCAATAGGTTTGGGTTCACATTATCTCGTTTCTAGGTCCCGAAAAGACCCAGTTTCTCACTAGTGCAACCTCTTGAAATGGGAAGAAAGGGCTGGATAAACAAATGAATTCCAACTTTTATTTTCTTCTGAGCACTTGCAAACATCGGAAGCTATCTTATTATTTCTTCTTTTCTGTTTCTCATAATTAGGAGGTACCTTCTGTGAGAGATGGGACCTCACCTGTCTCATCCACCTTTATATTCTTGGCACATCTAGGATAGTGCCTGGCACAGAGAACCTACACAAGAAATGTTTTTCAATGAATGATGGTTTGATCTGGCTGCCCTGAGTATACACAACATCAACGTCTTCTCCACTGATTTGCTCTCACTTAATTACTAACGTTTTTTTCCTTTTAAAAATAAATTTTTACACTATTAGAAGTTTTCCAATTGCTTGGCAATAATGCAGCCTGCAGAAGGCTAGATTCTAATCTTGTGTATATCAGGTCAGAAAATTACTTTTGCTCCAGAAAATAAAAGGGGTGTAGTACAAAGATCAGAGCTGCATAACGGCTCACTCATTGGGTACACCAAGGGATATAATACGGTCATTCAGACCTGGCCTTAGTAAACGATCTTGTACATCTACATACCTGAGAGCAACCAGCCACGCACAAGGTAACACTGTGCCCAAGCCCAGCACACTGCATGTCACCTCTCATTGCACCCACAGTCCAAGCCTGTTATCAGAACTTCTAGTATGAGCCATGACAGAACTGCCAGAAAATGAAGATATAAAGAAAAAAATGGATTTCCTATCTGTGCTTTAAAACTTTGTTTGGTTTTACTTAAGTGTATGTTTTGTTTGGGTACACTTAGATTTATAACCAAAAAGGGGAAGACATGATGAAAGAAATTTTTGTTAAAATAGATTAATGAAAAAACCAATTACATATGGAAAGAACAACTCATTTTAAGGGACCGGAGGAAGCAACAGAAAGTTTCCTCAAATAGAAGAAAAATTAAAGAAGAAAGGAAGAAAGGAGAAGAGAAAGAAAAAGAAAGAAGGAAAGAAAGGAAGGAAGGAAGGAAGGAAGGGAGGAAGGAAAAGGGAATTCTTGTTTCGTCAATTAAAAAGATAGTCAAGATTTCATGTTGGCCCCCATAGGGTGGACATGACCACAATCTCCCTTCAAGAGTCACCTTTCACACAGTCTCCTAAGCTACAACTACAGAGTTTGCTTCAAATCTTCCCTCATCTTCACATTCAGCCATTAAAAACTACCCTTAAAATGTCTTGCAAGTTCAGCCCTCCTCCATCCCATTGATACTGGTTCATGCTTTGGTCCTCATGGAGCAATGGGTTGGTACAACTGCTCCGAATGGTACACCTGCCAGGGGTCCATCCGTGTGCTACTCCATCTCCATGCTGCCACCAGACTTCCCTCTCACCCAGACTCCATGGCGGACAGTTTCATCTCTCACGTGAGCTCAGCTCACCTCTGAAGTCTCATCTCTCATCAGTCCTTTCACAACACGCCCTCTTAAGCTTCAGGCACAATCAGGAAATAGTGGGCTATGTGAGTCTGAGGCTCAGTAGAAATCTGGAACAACCCTAAAATTTATAAATACAGTACTTATTTATTCTGAATTGTTTCTATAGTGAATGCTGTGATGCAACAACAAGATTCCATGCCCACCCCCCTTTCCAGACCACATTGCTCATTCCTCCAGCTGCTGGGAGCACTGCTTCATAGCTGAATCCCTCTCCAAAGATGCTGCCTCACCCAAGCTTACATTCCCTCCCAGACAGCAGCTCACATTCTATGACTGAAGCAGGACAAAAAGCCCAGACCTCCTGCCCAGATGGAATAACTGTGAAGGGTTATCCCAGCTCCAGAGCTTCCCATGGGATAGGCTGAGTTCTCTGTTGTGATTATATTATAGTTCAACTTCTCTCTCTGCCCAATCCTGCTTCCCTTACTTTCAGGGAGCACTTCCCAATAAACCTCCTGCTTGGAAATCTCAGTTTCAGAGTTTGTTTCCAGAAAATCCAACCAAAAGCAATTTATCTCTTTAAGTTTTTGGGGGAAATATTACTATTTTGTAAATAATGACTTCAATTTTAATTAATGTTCATGCTGGACCATTAAACATTTTAAAGGTTCTGTTTTTTTCAGAATGTTTAATTGAAAAGAAAGGATGTCTGTCTTTTTTTAAAAAGTCTATTAATTTCTATCCATCTCCACTACCAGATATTGCTTAAAATACTGGAGCTAGAACTCTGAAATCTGGCTCTGTCATTTCCCAGCTATGTAACTGCAGTAGGTTATATAGTCCTTCTTTATTGCAAATTCCTCATCTGTAAATTGGGGATAATAATAATATGTTACTTAATGGACTGTTGTGAAGATAGAAAGCATTAAGAATGGTACCTAGCCAAAAATGAGTGCTTAAATTCATTAGGGTAACATTAGCTGCTGTAACAAAGAGCTAGAATTATCCAATGGCTCAAACACAGCAGATAGTTCTTCCTCATTTATATAACATTCCAATTGGGGCAACTTTTCTCTACATGGCTTTACAGGGACCTACATTAATGGATTCCCAGTTACCTTCAGTACATGGCTTCTCCATTCCTATTAGCCAGAAAAGGGAAAGAACAGAGAGGAGTGTGCATGGGAGATTCCCATGGGTCAGGCCTGGAATTGGAGCTCTTTATTTCTGCTCACATTCTATTGGTTGGAACATAATCACATGGCCACACCTAACTGCAAAGGGGCCTGGGGAATGTAGTCTAAGAAATGCATTTTAGTGACTGTGCAGCAAACTTTGTTAAATTATTATTATTATCGCTGTCATTATTACCAATTTTCTAGGTTGGCTCTCATCTCCACTCTCCTGAAATATCACAGTAGCCTCCTCACTGGTGTCCCTGCCTCCAGACTGTTCCATCAACTCAAATCCTTTGTCCACACCAAACGCAGAATTATTATCTAAAATCCAAGTCTGATCATGTCACTCATCTGCAACTGTCAGCTTTATACCTTTCTGCAACTCCCCACTGCCTCAGGATCCAGTCAAAGCCCCTTCAGTTCCCCCATGATCCAGGCACCCCACACCCCTTCGGTATCACCTCCAGTCACTCCTCACCTTGCAGCTGGCATTTGTGATTGGACACTGTGGAGACCCCTGTGAGTAGGCAGACAAGACCCTGCCCTATGGAGTCTACATTTTAGCAAGGTAGCCAAAAGCAAGAAAACAAATCAATATACAATATTAAGTAGTAAAGAGTATGGTGAAGAAAAATAAAGGGTAAGGAAACTGAGAGTGGTAAGCTAAATAAATAGGTAAATAAATAACATCTTAAATTTTACCCGCAAAGGATAGTCATTCCACAGAGAAATATGCCGTGGACTTGATCTTCACTATAATTACACACACCCTTGTGACTGCATATTACAAAAGAGTTCTTATCATTGACCTGTATTTGTGTTCCTTTGAACTTCTTTTATGACTGCTATTGAAGGAAATAATACAGAGCACTAAAGATTGCTTAATGTGCTGTTTGTGTGGGATGTTGAGAGAATAATATAATTTATTATTGCCCCAATGGGGAATGAGAGTACAAAGGGCTCATTCCCCACACCCAGCCCCGCAACCTGCTTTGCAGAAAAAGTCAACATAAAAATATTTAATGAAATCAGATTTTACTCAAGGATGTAAAACTGTTATTATTTTTTAATCACATGAACAATGATACTGTCACCTTGGTAACTTTAAAAATGTTTCTTTTATGATGTTTCTGTCACCTTACTGGATTCAGGTTTTCAAGTGTAGAAGATGTAAAGTTGAAGATTTTCTTGTAAATCCTGTTCTTTTAATCAGGGTGAGCTTCTCCCACCTGATTAGATCTTAGATCTTCCTTCTCCATTGCTGCTCTCCTATCCTTAGCACACGTCTTCCAAACTACGGCCCAGGGTGGTTGCTTGAGCTCCAGCTGTTATACTTACATCCCAGCCATCAGAAGAGGAAACAGGTAAAGAAGGACATGCCCCTCATGACAGACAGAAAAATGGTCTGCTAAAGATGCCCATGTCCCAATTCCTAAAACCCATAAATATGTTACTTTACAGGTGTGATTAAGTTAAGGATCTTGAGATGGGGAGATTATGCTAGATTATCCAGGTGGGCCCAATGTAATCACAAGGGCCTTTACAGAAGGGTGGCAAAAGGGTCAGAGTCACAGAAGGAGATGTGTCATTGAAAGCAGAGGTCAGAGTGATATGAGGAAGTGGCCCTCAGCCAAGAAATGCATGTAGCCTCTAGAAGCTGGAAAAGGCAAAGAAACAGATTCTTTCCTAGAGTCTCCAGAAGGAACCCAGCCTACCAACCCATTTTAGACTTCTGACCTCCAGAACTGTAAGATAAAAAATTCATGTTGCTTCAAGCCACTAATTTTGTGACAATTTGTTACAGCAGCAATAGGAAACTAATGCATCTCCCTTAAGTTACAAGGAAGAAGGTAAAATTGGATAATGAGGCACACAATTAGCATATCCTGCCATGATGTTTTCCTTTAAAAAAAAAAAAAAAGGGAAATATATAATCCAAAGGAAATAGGTTAATTATGTTTTACTACAAGTTTTTGGTTGCAAAAATGGAACCCCAATCCCAATTCTAGCTAATTTAAGGTTAAGCAAGGGGAAGAGAGGTTTTTTTACAATTTATTTGAATGGCTCACCCCATTAAGGAAGAAGTAAAGGATAAACTGTATATCCATAGGGCCTGTAACAAAAGACGTGTCCAGCATCAGCCCCTACTCTCCCCTCTCTGTCTCTTCCCTCTGCTTTTCTCTGTTCCAGTTCATCCTCTTCTACTGAAGATGGACCTTATTCATATGATGAGAATCAAGGCAGTGATCATCTCTGGGTGATTCAGTCCAACTTAAAAACCTTCACTTGGTCATTCATTCATTTGCCATATATTTATTAAGCCCCTACTGTGTGCCAGGCCCACGAATAAGACAGACAAGTCCTTGATCTCATTCCAGTAGCTGATACAGATAATAAACAAACACCTAGACAAGATCCTTAGAGATTGTCACAGGTATGATGATGGAAGGGAGCAGAGAGATGAAACACAGAGTAACTGCGGAGACCACTCTAGACTGGTGGTCAGGGAAGGACTCTCTGAGGAGTTGATATCTGAGACCCCAAAGATAAATAACGCACACGTAAGCATGACTCAGAGGACAGTAAAGACTCCATGATGGGGCTTCCCTGGTGGTGCAGTGGTTGAGAATCTGCCTGCCAATGCAGGGGACACGGGTTGGAACCTTGGTCTGGGAGGATCCCACATGCCGCGGAGCAGCTGGGCCCATGAGCCACAATTACTGAGCTTGCGCGTCTGGAGCCTGTGCTCCGCAACGGGAGAGGCCGCGACAGTGAGAGGCCCGCGCACCGCGATGAAGAGTGGCCCCCGCTCACCGCAACTGGAGAAAGCCCTCGCACAGAAACGAAAACCCAACACAGCCAAAAATAAATAAATAAATTTATTAAAAAAAAAAAAAAAAAAAAAAGACTCCATGATGACTTTTTGAAGCAACCAACAGAAGGGAGGCCAGCATACCTGGTGCCAAGTGAGCAGACAAGGACAGCAAGAAATGAGGCTAGGTGCTAAATCCAACAGAGCCTCATGGATACATCTTGGTTTTCCTAGGAGAGTCCCTATTACACCTGTTTTCCCACCATAAATATTGAGTGTCTCAGTTTGGATGATAAATTGTACAGTCACCCTACATATAAAATCCCATAAAAGTCAGGATTTTATTCTAAGAGAAATGGGAAGACATTGAAAAGTTTTAAGCAGGGCAATTGCATGATCTGATTGTATTTAGTATCACTGGAAACCAGATAATGAGTTAATAAATGCAGTAAGTTAAATATGTCTGCATTTGGAGCACTGACATTTTTTTTAGTAAAAGAAATCAATATCGAGATAAAATTAAAATAGGTAAAATTTGCAACTTAGCATACGGCATAGATATACACTCATCATCCTCATCTAACACTTAGACCTCGATACCACTGCTCTGTTTGTTATTCTTCCCACTTCTCTTAAACTCAGAAGCACTTTCTGAGGCAGAACCTAGCTCCAGCTTTCTGGGTCTCATGGCAACTTGGCAGCACAATGCTTCTAGGCTAAAATCCCAGCTTCCATGGATTCATGCAGTTTCAGCCACAAATATTTACCTTGCCTGGCTCCTGGGGCTAATTAAAGGGGCAGGGTTCCATTCCTCTTGGCTCTCCCCTAAACTGCTTGCAGAGACAGAAGCAGCTGCAGGACAAGAACAACAGCCCCAAAATTCATCTCTACATCCACACAGTGACTCCCTCACAAATGTCCTCTTCAAATTAGGAAAAGGGTTCATGGCCATACCCTGCCCTTGCCACTCTCCTACTGGATTTGAAATTGCACCTCTCTATAATGATTTCTCCTAGAAGCTGAAGTTATCCTTAGTAGCATATCTGTTCTACAGCTGCCTCTGGAAGAGAGAATCTCAGGACCAAATGCTAACAGCTTATTATACCAGTTAGAACACAGTGTTTCATTGCATATTTTTATTTTATCATAAAAATGATACATGCTTACTATAAAAAATTCAAGAAGAAAAGGTGGGAATTGAAAAGTGACTTTTTCCTTCTCCCCTCCCTCAGTCCCTGTCACTGACCCGATGAATGCCCTTCCCCTGTTAATCTCCATCAGTTTCCACCATTTCCTACACATATACAAGCAAATGGAGAAGAATATGTTAGCATTTAAATTGGTAACCCTAAAGGCCTTTAAAGTGATTTTCATGATAACAAGTCCAGATCTGATAAACCATGAAGTGGAGTCACATCCCAGTTCCCTGGCAGGAAATGAAGACTCGGCCCTTCTTGCAAAGTAGAATAGCTGGGTTAATCCTGGTTACGATTCACAACAGGTTCAAGAAGCCAAATTCAAGTTTCCAGGCCCAGGAAGAAATTAGAACATGAGGTGAGGTTACATCTCTGAAAACACTCAGAGCTTGAATAGAGGAGAAAAATAGATGGAGAAGATAATCAGTCTACTGACAGATGAATGGATAAATAAAATGTGTATACATACAATGGAATATTATTCAGCTTTTAAAAAGGAGGAAACCCTACCATTTGTGACAACATGGATAGACCTGGAAGACATTATGCTAAGTGAATAAGTCAGTCATAGCAGGACACATATCCCCCCCATGATCCCACTTATATGAGATCGCTTGCATAGTTAAACTTACATAAGCAGAAGAAAGAGTGGAGGTTGCCAGGGGAAGAGGGCAGGGGGAAATGGGGAGATGTTCAATGGGTATAAAGTCACAGATGTAAAAATGAATAAGTTCTAGAGATCTGCTGTACAACACAGTGCCTATAGTTAACACTATGGTATTGGGCACTTAAAAATTTGCTAAGAGGGAAGATCTAGTTAAGTCTTCTTACAACAACAACAAAAGCAAAGGAACCTAAGGAAACCTTTAGAGGTGTTTTATAACCTTGATTGTAGTGATGGCATCAGAAGTGAATGCACAGGTCCAAATTCATCAAATTGTATACAGGAATGTGTGGCTTCTTTTGGATATATCAGTTATACTGCAGTAAGTTTGTGAAAGTAAATAAATAAAATAAATGCCAGGCTCAGGTAACAGGGAGAGAGTATGTTTTTGCCTTTACTGAGGAGAATTTGGGGGGAGATTTCCATTCCCAAATTATTCCCTGAAATGAGCAACCTACATTAATTAGACAAAATAATATTCAATATTCAGAATAATTTCGAGTTTTATGAAATAAATGTATACAAAATAAAGAAAATTCCATTCCCTCTTATTTGTATTTCCTTTTTTTTAATGTAAAGTAATATTAAAGTTTACCAAATGATTTTACTTGCCTCTATTAAGATAATTGCATGCTTTCTCTCTTGTAATTTGTTAATGTGATAAATTATACTAACAGATTTTTCTAACATTAAACTATCCTTGCTTTCCTGGGATAAACCCAATTTGGTCATAGTGTATTTTTGGTTTTATTTTTTTGTCTTGTTTTGTTTTTTGCTAAATTTTATTACAATTTATACCTTTATATTCAGTAATGAAGTTGGCTTACAATTTCCCCTATTATTTTTGTCTTATTTTGGATTCAAGTTTGTGCCAGTCTAATAAAATGAGTTTTGGGGTTCTTTTTATACTCTCTCTATATTCTGTGGAACAGTTCATAGAAGACTGGAACTATATACTCCTTAGAAAATTGGTAAGACTCACCTGTAAGAAACTATTTGTATCTTAATTAATAATTTGGGTAGATTTAATCAATGATTTAATATCTTTGAAGATTATAGGATTTAGGTCATTTATTTCTTCTTGAACCAGTTTTATAGTTTTCTAGAAAATTGACTATTTTGCATATTTCAGTTAATTGACATAAAGTTGTACATGATTGTTCCTTGTTACCTGTCTTAATTTCTGGTATATATATATATTTTTAATTTATTTTTATTTATTTATTTATTTATTTATTTTTGGCTGTGTTGGGTCTTCGTTTCTGTGCGAGGGCTTTCTCCAGTTGCGGTAAGCAGGGGCCACTCCTCATTGCAGTGCACGGGCCTCTCACTATCGCGGCCTCTCCCGTTGGGAGCACAGGCTCCAGATGCGCAGGCTCAGCAGTTGTGGCTCACGGGCCCAGCCGCTCTGCGGCATGTGGGATCCCCCCGGACCAGGGCTCGAACCCGTGTCCCCTGCATTGGCAGGCAGACTCTCAACCGCTGCGCCACCAGGGAAGCCCAATTTCTGGTATATTTGTGATTATATTGCTTTACAATTTCTCATTTCAATATTGTTTTGGATATCTTTTGTATGTAATGCCATGCTGAGACTGGCCATAGGGAAGCCCAGTTTTAAACGTGTTGTAATAGCAAATGCTTACAATAGCTCAGAGTTTGAAGCAGGAATAGAAATAGAAATACCACTACTAGAACTACTCCCCTATAACTTCTATCTCTAATTCCTCCCAGTTAAGTCACATAGCCTCAAATGCATGCCTGTACATACACCTTAGAAATTTGTTCTTTTACGTAAATGCAAAGTGGTGGTGTTCTATTTTCTCTAATTGCTTGGCCCATTCAAAAACAGAAGACAGGGCTTCCCTGGTGGCGCAGTGGTTGAGAATCTGCCTGCCAGTGCAGGGAACACGGGTTCGAGAGCTGGTCTGGGAAGATCCCACATGCCGCGGAGCAACTGGGCCCGTAAGCCACAATTACTGAGCCTGCGCGTCTGGAGCCTGTGCTCCGCAACAAGAGAGACCGCGATAGTGAGAGGCCCGCGCACCGCGATGAAGAGTGGCGCCCGCTTGCCACAACTAGAGAGAGCCCTCGCACAGAAACGAAGACCCAACACAGCCATAAATAAATAAAAAAATTAAAAAAAAAAAAAAGAACCGTGTGCTCTGACATATCTCAAAATGGTTCCTTTAAAAAACAGAAGACAGTAAGATCTTTCTCCTGAAATATATCTTTAAGTATCCTCAGTTTTTCTAATAGTTACTCAAACACCCTGGATCCCAAGCCCTTTGTCAGCTCTCCTCTTCTAGTGATCCATCCCAGTGCGCCAGCATCTTAAACACAAGTAGGATGAGTCCAGTAGGATTGGACCTTTCCATTAGTGTTTCCTAAAATTCATTGATTTCTGTTCACTTCATTACACTATTGACTCATGTTAATTTTGTAGTCAACCAAACTTTTGGGTCTTTTTCGAATATGCTGTTAAGGAATCTTTATTCCCAAGTAATATAAGAGAAGGACTTCATTATGTAACTTCCTAGTCTACAGACTTACAAAGAGAATTTGAAACATGTCTGGGCTGTAAGCAAGCATCCTCATAGGTGAGGACAGAGGAACAAGCAGGCAGTTCTGTACTCAGCAATCTAGAGGAAGAGATATTTCTGTATAAAGGAAGACATGTCAGCTGGGTCATACCACAGTCCAGTTGCCAAGAACAGGACAGGAAAAAGAATTTCCATTTACTGAGAACCTACTGGGTACCAAATCTATGTTAGGTGCTTTATATATGTTATCTCAGCGTTAGTCCTCATGACAACAGTAGATCAAAGTGTGGTGTGAATAAATAAAGATGCAAGTAAACAAATGCCAGGTAAAATAATCCCCATTTCATTTATGAGGAAACTAAGGCTCAGAGTACAATTTGCCCAAAATGATACAGCCAAAAGGCAATGGGACCTTATTAGACTCTAAAATTCATGTGATTTATTCTGCACTGTGAACTGATGCAGTGGAGGCTGCAAGGGCTCTTGTGCAATGCTTAGGACTTTCCCCTACATCAACTCTCAATTTGATCTTCATAACATCTTCATGGGATAGGCAGAGCAGCTGATACAATCTTTATTTTACAGGTAAAGATATCAGTGCTCAGACCATCAAGTGGCCTACCCAAGGTCACCCAGCTAGCCAGTGAGGTTGCAGAGCAGACCTTGACCCCAGGCTATGTGACAACAAGCACAGTGCAAACACCTCTCCAGGCAGCCTGTGTAGGGAAGGAGGACATCAGGGGATGGGGCAGGTGCTGATGACCAATGTGGAAGTGGGGAAGGGAAAAGCTCAAAACCCTAACCTTACCAAGAAACTGCAATGTTCTGTTATTATTTTTTAGTTATCTTGAGGCTTCAAGAGACACAGAAGAAAGAAAAGTCAGGCTGCTGACCAAGAAGCAGAGCAGCCTAGGACAGATAACCTCTTCCACAGCAAGGGTGAGGCTGCCTTTGGCTAGCAATGACATGACTGCAGCAGATTCTTGTGGAAAAAGAGGCTGTAAACCAGAGCCCAGCAAACCTATCAGCCTTTGTTTGATTTCTTCAGCAAAGCCAGAATCTTAAAAAAAAAAAAGCACAAAATGAATCAAATGTGTTCATGTCACAATCCGTTGAACACATGTAGATTTAGCATCAGTCAAGTATCCATAGAACATTTGGTATTACCAGTTATTTAAACTCCACTAAGTCAAGCACCAGCTTACTCAGGTCTGCAAAATAGAGGCTCTGCCTGTTAATGGGCAATTTGCTGGCTGGTTACTGGTTCTCACATTGTCCCAATAAAAGCAAATCACCCCTCTGGGAGATTGTCTTTTTTCCGATGCCACCAATGCAGGTTTTTTGCCCCCTCTCAAGCCTGGCTGAGAAACTGTTCTCCTGGAGAACAGGAAATTACCATGGGGAGTCTACAGGCCCTCAAGAAGCAAGCCAACATTCTTCACCTGTCAACGGGTGGTAGACATATGTTTTCACCATGGCACCAAGTAAGATCCTCGGAGTTTCATTTCTTCAACCCATCCATTAAGAAATCTGGGAGCAGACACTGAGCTTTTCCAGGGCTTTCCAAGCCTGGTTGTGGCTCAAATTCACTCAAGCACCTTAAAAGAATATGCAGATGCCTGGACTCCTCCCAGAAAGGATTCTGCTACAAAGAAATGTGTTAAACTACATTATGAGGATGCCATATCAGCATGTTAGCAAAATCCAGACTGTGGAAAAAAGTGATGTAGATTCAGAGAGTAAGAGACACTACCACCAATGTGATGTTTGAACTTAGTTGATTGCCATTTCAAACAAACACAAGGTGAAAACAACAAACAAAAGAAAATTTGGGACATTTGGAAAACAATTGAAATTTTGAACACTGATTGGATATATGATTACATCAAGGACTTATTGCTATTTCTGTTGAGATGTAATGATAATATTGTGGTTGTTTTTAAAAAACAGTTTACATCTTGCAGAGAAATGCACTGCAATGTATTTGGATAAAATGATATGATGTCTAGAATTTGCTTCAAATAAGGGAGGATTGAGTAGAAACATAGATGAAGCAACACTGGTCATTAGTTGATAATTAGTTGATAATTGCTGCAGCTGGGTGTGAGGTTCATGAGGGTAAGTGGAGTTCATTATGCTTTTTGGTCTACTTCAGTATATTTCTGAAATTTTCCATAATAAAACTTTCATCTCCTAGGATTGTGAACTGTTCTATTTCTCTCCCCGCCCCCTGCTGCCATTTAACACATGCATATACATGGACCACCGTGTTCCAATGTGAATTCAATGTGTATTCCCCAGAGGAGAAGAAGAGGGAAGTGGGAGTAGGGCACTTTTCTGCTGTGCACAAATACAAGCTTCAGAGTTTCATATAAGATTTGTACTAGTTCTAGACTGAGGCACATAGAAGAGTTGTTGCTAACATCAGATCAGTCTGGTTACCTCTAAACACTAAAAGACTAGTCCCCTCTCCTTCTAAACGAGAGCAGTATGGTTTTTTTCTTCATAAACTACCATGTCTGCAGTAGTACATGTGTGTGTGCTTGTGTGTGTATACCTAGGGCCGCCATGTACCTTTGTGCAGGCTGTGCACTGCACAAAGATATCACATCTAAGGCGGCACCCTTCACATCATCAACATTGTGGATTTACATTTTTATTATGACAACTGTCTTGCAAATGGCAATAACATGTTCTAACAAAATCAGTACATTTGATAACTTCCCAACAGATGGAAGCAAAAATGTCTTAAGGTAGGACATTAGAAATGTCCTTTTCTAATTATGGACTAAATGTATGGGCTAGCAGTGGACTTGAACTGCTTGACTGCCTGACTTTAGGGACTTCCCTAAACCACTGGCAGTCCAGTGGTTAAGACTCCGGGCTTCCACTGCAGGGGGCATGGGTTCGATCCCTGGTCAAGGAACTAAGATACCGCATGCCTCACGGGCAAAAAAAAAAAACCCAAAAAACAAAACATAACCACTCATTGATTTTATAATCTTCACAAATTACTGAATAGCCCTGAGCCCAAGTTTCCTCATCTGTAAAATGGGATGATAATATTGAGAGCATTGTTCAAAGCATTAAATGTATGTGAAACAGTGCCGGGCACAGAGTAAGCCCTCAATAAGTGTTGGAGATCAGCTATTATCATATTACTCATACTTATTCTAATTTCATGTGTGTAAATGTGTATATACATGTGTGTTGTGTCATTTATAAGCTCAATGAATAAATTATTGCAATGGACCTCAAAAAGACTTTATCCACTATTTTACTAACCCAGACTATTTTTTTAACTTTTTATTTCATATTGGAGTATAGTTGATTAACAATATTGTGTTAGTTTCAGGTGTACAACAAAGTGATTCAGTTATACGTATACATGTATCTATTCTTTTTCAAATTCTTTTCCCAATTAGGTTGTTACAGAATATTGAGCAGAGTTCCCCGTGCTATACAGTAGGTCCTTGTTGGTTATCCATTTTAAATATAGCAGTGTGTACATGTCAATCCCGAACTCCCTAACTATCCCTCCCCCCCAGCCCTTCCCCACTGGTAAGCATAAGTTCCTTCTCTGAGTCTGTGAGTCTGTTTCTGTTTTGTAAATAAGTTCATTTGTATCATTTTTTTTTTTAGATTCCGCATACAAGCGATATCATACAATATTTCTCTCTGTCTGACTTACTTCACTCAGTATGACAACCTCTAGGTCCATCCATGTAACCCGGACTATTTTAAAAAGAGGACATTTTCCCAAACCATCAAGTTTTGAGAAACGCCATAAAGCTCAAGGTTCAGGTAAGCAGCCAGAGTTTATGAGCCTCTCTGCATACAGGAGCTGTGTGCGTATGCTGATCAGGAGCTCTCGGAAGAAAAAATCTGGGGTTTTTCCATCCTTCTAACTACTTGGCCAGTAAGCCTGTAATGGGAAAAGATCCAGTGGGAGTTGCCAGCCACAAAAGGGGTATTACCCCACAGGCAGAATAGAGTCAAACGTTTTAAGAGGTTCAAAGTCTATTTTTAAAAGGAAAGAACACAGAGTGTGCCTTTAACTTGGTGTTAAAAATAAACTCAGCTGCCTCCCTCCTCTACTCTTCCCACCTCCTCCCACTGTCCTCCCATACCCTGAACTGCCCCACATGAAAGAGAGAGCTGGCGTTTCATTTCTTCTCATGAGTTTTTCTTCTTCCCTTTTTTTTTTTTTAAAAACTCTTAGCCAAACATGGGCTACTTGGTTTTCAATTCAACAAAACAAGTTGCATTCTCTCTCCGAATTTCCTCAGGGACCCCCAGAAAGCAGGCTGGATTATAATTCAGAATTAACCCATATCAGGGGCTGAGGAAAAACTCCACATGGAGATTATCAAAATGGAGCCCTGCCAGCTTTCCCCCAAGCCTGGGAAGTGTCTGCAGGGCGGGGGGGCTGGGGGTGGGGTGATTTAGGCAAGAGGGCCTTTCATTGCATGCTGTTTAGTATTGGGGTTTAAGCACAGACCTTTCCTGAGGCATAGCTATCCACGCAAACAGGGCTTTGCTGAGTTGGTTTCAATAAATTCCGTTTAACAGCCACAAAAATCCTATAGATCAGATGTGCCAGTCTTCTTCCATAAAACAGCTAATCAATATAGTAGAAAAGCTGCTAAGATGCTCAGCATCACTAATTATTAGAGAAATGCAAATCAAAACTACAATGAGGTATCACCTCACACCAGTCAGAAAGGCCATCATCAAAAAAATCTAGAAACAATAGATGCTGGAGAGCATGTGGAGAAAAGGGAACCCTCTTGCACTGTTGGTGGGAATGTAAATTGATACAACCACTATGGAGAACACTATGGAGGTTCCTTAAAAAACTAAAAATAGAACTACCACATGACCCAGCAATCCCACTACTAGGCATATACCCAGAGAAAACCATAATTCAAAAATATACATGCACTGCAATGTTCACTGCATCACTATTTACAATAGCCAGATCATGGAAGCAACCTAAATGTCCATTGACAGATGAATGGATAAAGAAGATGTGGCACATATATACAATGGAATATTACTCAGCCATAAAAAGAAATGAAATTGAGTTGTTTTTAGTGAGGTGGATGGACCTAGAGTCTGTCATACAGAGTGAAGTAAGTCAGAAAGAGAAAAACAAATACCGTATGCTAATGCATATATATGGAATCTTTAAAAAAAAAAAAAGGTACTGATGAACCTAGTGGCAGGGCGGGAATAAAGACGTAGACATAGGACACAGTGGGGAGGGGGAAGCTGGGATAAAGTGAGAGTAGCATGGACATATATACACTACCAAATGTAAAATAGATAGCTAGTGGGAAGCAGCCACATAGCACAGGGAGATCAGCTTGGTGCTTTGTGACCACCTAGAGGGGTGGGATAGGGAGGGTAGGAGGGAGGCTCAAGAGGGAGGGGATATGGGGATATATGTATGCATATGGCTGATTCATTTTGTTGTACAACAGAAACTAACACAGTATTGTGAAGCAATTATACTCCAATAAAGATCTATTTTAAAAAAAGGAAAGAAAAGCTGCCGTCTAGAGTGAATAATCTTGATTTCTTATTGTCTGTAGATGGTAGAGGGATTACAGGACCCCAGCGGAGGCAAAGGTGTTGGAGAACACAGAGACACAGGTCTGGGCACTGTACTAATATGTCACTGGAGGGAAAAGGCTGAGAGATGAAGGGGTCGCTGTGACCTTGTTTACCTAAAAAGATTTAGGGAAAAAAAGACAGCCCATAGTCAAGGGAAAAAGTAATAGAATTCATTTTAGGAAATAAAGTTCTAATCTCAGCTCAGCCTCCAACTTGAAGAGTTACCTCAGACAAGCATCTCTACAGCTTCCTTTTCAGAAAACGAGATCCCCCGCCTTCCTAGATCTGTTTTTTAATAGGAATATACAATTGTTAAATTATATATAATTGATAGGAATAAAATATGTACTAAGGATGTAATGTACAACATAATATAATTAACACTGCTGTATGTTATATGTGAAAGTTAAGAGAGTAAATCCTAAGAGTTCTCATCATGAGGAAAAAATTTTTTTTCTTTTTCTTTTATTTTGTATCTACATGAGATGATGGATGTTCACTAAACTTACTGAGGTCATCATTTTATGATCTACGTAAGTTAAATCACTATGCTGTACACCTTAAACTTATACGGTGCTGTATGTCAATTATATCTCAATAAACCTGGAAGAAAAAAAATTTAAAAAACAGAAAACCAGGCTTCCCTGGTGGCGCAGTGGTTGAGAATCTGCCTGCTAATGCAGGGGATACGGGTTCGAGCCCTGGTCTGGGAAGATCCCACATGCCGCGGAGCAACTGGGCCCGTGAGCCACAATTACTGAGCCTGCGCGCCTGGAGCCTGTGCTCCGCAACAAGAGAGGCCGCGATAGTGAGAGGTCCGTGCACCGCGATGAAGAGTGGCCCCCGCTTGCCACAACTAGAGAAAACCCTCGCACGGAAACGAAGACCCAACACAGCCATAAATTAAAAAAAAAAAAAAACAGAAAACCAAACGTATTATATCAGAGGACTTAAACAGTTTAAAAAATCTCAGTACAAATATGTCCTTATTTAAACATTGTTCAAATTTAATGAAGTGATTTTGATGCATGTCTAGAAAGTTAGAAGGGAAATTTTATCAGTGAAGGTGGCGTTTGAGCCCATTGTTTTCCATTTTTCACAAAAGAAAAGCACTCTAGTGCAACAGCATACCTGGGGCACTAGCACCTAACAAAGTGTGCCATAAAAACAGAGTAAGGGCAGGATCCTCAGCCTTTGGGGCACTACGGGCTCCTGAGAAGGGTCTTCTCTCCATGTGCTCAAGACATTATCCAAGACCCCTGTTTTCACCAGATGCCTATGCACCTATTTTTCAAATATATGTAGATTGGTTATAGTTAATCAATATGATTAATAAATCACAAATTTATTAATTTTATTTTTTCTTTATGCATTAATAAGGTATAAACTCCTTTTAAAACATTACCAAAATCAATCAGATTTTCAGTATATAATTCTTTCTCTCTTTCTTTCTTTTCTCTCTTTCTTTCTCTTTTTTTTGCTAAGACAGACCATTGCAGATTTACTTGTATTAATCTACTTGCTCAGATTATTCCCTTTTCCTGATCTCTACTGTATACTATGCCTATATTTTACAAGAGCAAAAGCCAAAATATAACAAAATGTAATAGGTAGGAATGAGTCTAACAAGCCAGTATTAAAACATCAGGACTGCCTTGCCTCTGGTACCTCTCATTTCAGCAAACACCACTTCTTCAGTCACTTACTATCATTTCTGATGACTTGATTATTTTTGAAATGAGTATCTGATTTTTTTATCATTTGTTTGTATATATTTTGAGACATAATTGATATATAACATTATATTCATTTTAGGTGTACAACATAATGATATTTATATATATTGCAAAATGATCACCCAAATAAGTCTAGTTAACATCCATCACCACACACCATTACAAATTTTTTTTTCTTGCGATGAGACTTTTAAGATCTACTCTCTTAGCCACTTTCAAATATACAGTACAGGATTGTTAATGATAGTCACCATGCTGTATACTACATCCCTAGGAATTATTTATCTTATGACTGGAAATTTGTACCTTTTGACTCCCCTTCACCCATTTTACCCACCTCCCACCCCCTGCCTCAGGCAACCACTCAACATATATTTCTTCATCAACCAGTTCTAAAATTACAAATTCTCTCAGCTAGAAACCACAGACTTTAATATTTAGCTTTTTGCCTTAAAAAGGCCTCTGCTAAACTCATTCATTCCAGAAAGTAATGGGACATTGATGCATGTCAGTAATTTAAAGTGCTCCACTAAAACAAAGAGAGGAATCAAGTCTATGATAAAAACGTTTGAGTCAGTAGCCTTGTATTTGTACACATTGTGTCTGGAGGGACTAGGTGTGGCTTACAAAGATGCACACAATCCAGCAAGATATAAGCCATTAAATAGAAGTGCAGGAAAAGAAGACAAAGAAAATGGGATAGAGAATGAATCCCAGTGGCGAGGTTAGAAAATCCCATAGACTTCCAAGCGCTGAACGGCCAGTTTTGGCTCTGCCCTTTGTAAGCAGCCGAAGGAAAAAGGGAACCATTATCAAGTATGTAATTGATATTATTTGTTAGATGAACACACATCGGCTTCTCACAAGAAGCCCAACTCTTTTCAACTGGCAAGACGAGAGAAACTGAAGAAAGGGCAGCATCCCCAAAGCATACTTGTTGCCAACGAATCAAAAAATCAGGCCAATGTCCTCATGCCAAAACTCGATTACGAGATTGACCTGGCACAGCTTCTCCGACACTTGGTGAAAATTATCTTTGCTGTCTTCTTTATGTGGGGAAACAGGCAAAGAGTGATTGCTTCCGCTTCATACACCAACTCAATTACTGAGATAAAAACGGAAATAATGTCCTAGCAAGATGCAACTCTCAGTCCCACCTTACATCTGGATGGGCAGTTCATAGATTTTGATCTTTACATGCCCTCAAGAACTTCCGAATGGTGACCTTTGACCCCATTTCCTTTTCTCTTACATCCTCCTGCTGCAATCTTCCCCGCTCTGACTCAGCTTTGGTCACCCTGAGCACTCAGCGAGGTAGAAAATGGATGGGGAGGGTCAGGAGAAGACATCACAAAGCTGGATGAAATGGCAGAGCTGGGATACCCAGAGATGCAACATGGAAATGGCCTAGAATCAGTCCCTGAGGACAGGCTGTGCTACAGCTCATGACTGGACACCTTGCTGCTGACCAAGAAGTCCCGAGACAGGTCTGGAAACATTTGCTTTTCCTGGGCACCAGCAAATCACCAGGCCATTTCAACTCATGAAGTGAGTACCTTCCTGGCACTAGGCAATAAGCTAGTGCTGGGAAATCAAAGGCAAAAAGGCACAGACCATGTGCCATAGTAACTGCAGTTTAGCTGGGAGAGTCTGTTACACAAGAATTTCAATATAGCAGTTAAACACCCTGACTCTAGATCCGATTCTTGAACCCTACTCCCACTTATGCTATATCACCTTAGACAATCAAACTCTTGGGGCTTTAGTTTTATCCTCCATAAGATGGAGCTAGCAACTACATTACAGAGAAAGAGCTTAGAGCAGTAGCGGGCATAGTTTCCATCACGAGACCACTGCCTCCTCCTGAAATCCTTGTCCCTGAAATGGTGAACAAGACGGACCGCATTTATGATATTGCAGGCATAATTACTGTTCAAAGTATCTGACATATTTTAACTCATATTTTAATCTTTTTCACAGAGGGTACTACTATTATCTGCATTTTGTATATCTGAGGCAAAGAATGATTCAGTGCTTTGCCCAAAGTTCTCAGAGAGGCAATATATAACAGTTGCTAAGGGTGTACATTCCGGGGACAAACTACCTGCATCTGCTACTTAGAAGCTGTGTGACCTTGGGCTAACTACTTAACTTCTCTGGGTCTGTCTTCTGCCTGTTTACTCTCAATTTATTCCCCATCTTTCCCATCACTTCTGAGAACTACTTTTCCCAAGCTCCCTTGCTAATGAGGGTCTGGTTAGTTCAGCCAACGGGAAGCACTGGGGGAGCTTAATGGGTAGGAGGGGGGACTGTCAGGTTGTTACCCGCCGTCTCTGTTTGGGGTGGCAGCTCTGGCAGGGGCTGCATCTCCTCCCGGGTTCCAGTTGCCGTTAGGCTGCCCCAGCCCCTCAGCTCTGGTGACATCACCTTCTTCCCCTGTCCCTCTAACCTGCAGGAGCAGCTTCTTCCTGTTGATGATTTCTAGGTTGCTTTGCCATCTACTATCTGCCTTTCCTGCTCTTGCAATAATTCCCTTGTAGTCAGAGCCCTGTATCAAGTTTCCGCTGGGGAACTACTTGAGCAACATCAGCTTTTCTGACTGGACTGTGACGGATACACTTTGTGCTTCAACTTCCTTGTCTGCCAGAAGGAAATTATAATTGCACCTCAGGGGGCTGTTGTGGAACTAAATGAGTGAATGTATTTAAAATGCTCGAACAGAGCCTGGCACACAGTAAGTGCCAACTGTTCTGGAACACACAGCCAAGGCACCAAAATCCCTTTCTAGGATCTTAAGGAGGAGATCCTGAGGCTTTAAAGGATGAGTAGGAGTAAACCAGCTAAAGAGAAGGGATCAGACAGCTCAGCGGCCAAGAGGTGAAAGAGAGCAGATGTCCTTCCAAGAGCCAGAAAAGGGAAGAGGTTCAGAAAGTCTGGATCACGTGGATAATACAAGGTGAGGGTAGGGAGTGTGGGAAGAAGGATGAGGGTGGAGAGATCAGAGCCCAGAGCAGGCCTTTTAAGGCATGTTGAGGAGCGCTAAGTTAATTAAACACGGAGCCCATTAGACTGAGGTGGCTCTAATGTCGGTTGGTCTACACAAGCAAACCAAAACCTAAGCCTGCTAATGCCTCAAGGCTAAGAAATCAAAACCTAAGGACAACCAATCACAAACAGCCAATAAGGCTTTAAGCTGTAGCCAATGAGATAATTTCCTTTCTTTGCTTCCACACCTTCTCTGTAGGTCTTTCCCCTGGTTCCTGTCCATAGTGCGCTCCTAGCCACTTTTGGTTTGGCACTGCCCTATCCACATCGATTTTTTTTCTCAAATAAACTCTAAAAATGTTTACTATGCCTCAGTTTATCCTTTAACAGGAGTTCAGATTTTGACCTGAGGACAGTAGGAAACCATTGGAGCATTTTAATTAGCAGAGTGGCACAACTAAATTTATGTTTTAGAGATTTCTTTTGTTGTAATACGGGAAGTATACGGGGTGGGAAGGAGAAAAGAGAGAAAGACAGAAAGAGCCATTAGGTCATTGCATGTGTCCAGGAAAGAGGCAATAGCTTGGACTAGGGTGGTGACAGTGAAAACAGAAAGAAATAGAAATTTATTCCAGAGGCAAAAATGATAGGCTTGGCATTGGATTAGATATGGGAGGCAAGCGAGAAGGAGGCTTCAAAAATGATGCCCAGGTTTCTGACCGGGGTAAATGTAAAACAGCAAGCAGCACAGCAGAGTTGTTTAAAGTGTAGGCTCTGGGGACTTCCCTGGCACTCCAGTGGTTAAGGCTCTGTGCCCCCACTGCAGGGGGCACGGGTTCTATCCCTGACCGGGGAACTAAGATCCCGCATGCCGCGCGGCCAAAACAAAACAAACCAAAAAAAAAAAGTATGGGCTCTGTCTACACAGCCTATGTTCAAACCCCAGCTCTACCCATGATGAACTCTTGAACCTGGGGCAAGGCACTGAACACTTTTTGCCTCTGAAGTGTGAAATGGCAACAATAACTGTACTTTCTGTATCGGGCTCTTGAAAAGGTGAAATGAGGTAAAGCATGTTAAATGCTTGGAACCGAGCCTGGAATACCATGAGCAGAGTCAATCTTGGTCACTATCCCAGCGACAAGGATCTCAGGAGAAGACACACTCACAGGGGTGGGAGCATTGTGAATTCAGATCAAACATGCTGAGTTTGAGACATCTATGGAAGCAGAGAAAGAGGTCTGGGCTAGAGAGATGTAGATTTAATTTTAGAGCCATCACAAATAGAGAAGACAACGGGAGCTATGGGAACGGATGAGGTTGTCCAGAGAGTGTAGGTAAAGTGAGGACAGATAAAAGTCATAGGGCAAACCCAGGGGATGTCAACATTTAAGTCAGCATTTTCAGGAAGAGAGGCCAAGGAAGAAAGCAGAGAAAAGCAGAGAAGTCAGAGGGGAGCCTGCAGTGGCCAGTTGTGAGGGGAAAACAAAGACACTGTAAGAATAGTAGGAGCTGGACTGAGAGTTATTGATGTGACTTGAGGTCTCCCCTTATCATCCTCTCCAGCCAGGGGCCTTGTGACATGGCAGCAAGAAGCTTGTCTCAGTTGATGTGCAAAAGAGCAAACACCAGACATCCATGTTTGATCCTCTGTGCTGATCCAGAAACACCTGGAGCTCACCTCGGTGACTGGGAATGGCAAAGCCCAATTTTTCTGGCCACTCCACTGAACCCCTGATCTTTTCCTTCATGTGACAAACTAGATAGTGGATATTCCTTCTGGGTTCAAACAGCTGCCATAATTGAGAACAAACATGAGTCTGACTATCTTCTTCTGCACAGAAGACCATTTGTAGATTCCTCATCTCCTTTCTAAGGTCCAAAAAACCTTTTAAGTAATTGTGATCTCAATTTTTTCTTTTTTGTTAAAGAGTATGATTCGAGAAGTTTGTTCCATGTGCTGTATTTATTAGAATCCCAAGACCCGGCCCAAGGCCTCACTCCCAGGATTCTGATGGCAATGCCAGCATTCTATTGGCCGCAGGGAGGTCTTTGCTAGAGGACACTGAGAGGATTACTCTGATTCAATGCAGAAATGTTGGGAAACTGCTTTATATTCTGTCTAGCACAAGCAAGGAGGAGTTGTTATTTTTATCATCATCAGAGCCCTCTACTACATAGTTTTGGGAAGTGGTAATAAAAGCAGAATACTTCTCTCTTAAATTCAACTACCCCCAAACTTTCATTAATACCCAATTAATTTTAGCAAAGTTCAGCACTAAGCTCTCTGTAGCACTTTGGCATGGTAGTACCTGTGCATTTGGAATGACACAGTAATCTCTTACTCTAAGAAAAAAAATTACCCTGGCAACATGATCCTTTTAGCTTAAGATGAACCGGTTCCATTTCTCATTCCTCCATTCTCAAGGTTAATTGGGTTGCTAAACTCCCACAAACTAAAAAGAAAGTGCTAACAGTGTCCAGACCAGCCTGGAAGGGACATGGAGAAAAACCAGAATTGAGGTTGACCAGTCTGGTGTCAAATGTGACCCCATTTGTCAACATGTGACCAATGAAAAGGGGGCACACGTGTTTTGAAATTAATCTCCACCAAAAACAAGACATATTAGCATAATGACTGTATTATATAGCAAAAACATAAATGGCAATCCACTCTCGTAAAATATTTGTGTTGAAATTAGGAAATGGTAGCACATTCAAACACAAGAGCTAATGGAAGCCCTGAATATAGATTATATTCCATCTGGCTGCCAAGAGCCTGCCTCCACACATTAACCACAGGACCAAGCAGAGAAGGAAACTAGCTTTTAAAAATGCAAAAGAGAAAGAGATTTTATCTGAAAATACCAAGTCATAGGACGTGAAGAGTCATCAATTTCATGGACTGTTTATGAGTCAGATGTTAATTCTGATGCTGTCTTCAAACACATAGAGAGAAAAGAGAGATTTTTCTCCCTTTAAACTTGAAAGAGGTGGTTGAGGCAGGTAGCCCACAGCTGGTAAGTGGCATTTGGTTGTTTAAAATAATTTTGACGACCTGGCTTTGACATTCCCTGCATTTGCACAATAAACAGATCTGCTGTTTCTATCCCTCCATTTTAAATGCTAGCCCCATGGGACCATGTCACCATAGCATTTTGCAAGAGCTATGTTTTGCACTCTGAACAACAAGCCTATGTTTACAAAACGAAATTATTTTTTCCAGTTTCAGCTTTGCTTATTAACAAAGTAAAGCAGATATTTCTCAAGCCAAAATGTCCCCTTTGTTTATGGTTGGCGATCTTGATCCAAGTGAAAAAACAAAATCTACTGATGAGTACAGAAAATCACCACCATGCAGAAATCTCTCTTTACAAAAATCCTGTGGCACACAACCATGTACTCATAGAAAGTCAACAACGGCTATTTGCAGTCAATCCAATTCCTCTATTTAGGAGATTTTTGTGACATAAATAGATCAGAGAGTCTTGCAAAATGTGTATTTATCGTTGACCCTTTATGTTTTTCAAAATTTGTTTGGAATATTGAGGAATGCTATCCTGAGTGTGTTGGTTTCTTTCTGTGCAAACTCTGATGAAAAACAGGGACCATGAACAGGAGGAAAAAGTTTAGTCCAGGCCCCGGGTTGATATGGAAGATCACCTCTGGGCTAGGGCCGGGAGTGCTTTAGTTCTCCTTGTGGGAATCTCTAGGGAAGCTCTAACTCCCCAATATTAATCAGATCTGCAGACCCCCTTGCTTAAAACCCTCCAATGGCTCTTACTCTTAAATAAAACTCCTTACCCTGGCCAAAAAAACCCTACACAATCTGGCCCCTGCTTAGACCTTACCAGTCCTGTTAGGGGCTGAATTGTGTCCCTCTAAAATGTACATGTTGACGTCCTAACCCCAATACCTCAGAATGTGACTGTATTTGTAGATAGGTTATTGAAAGAAGTAATTAAGGTAAAATAAGGTGATATGAGTGGGCCCTAATCCAACATGATGGGTGTCCTTATGATAAGAAGAGATTAAAACACGGACATGCACAGAGGAAGGCCATGTGAAGACACAGGGAAAGCTGGCCATCTAAAAGGCAATGAGAGAGGCCCAAGAAGAAATCAACCCTGCTCACACCTTGATCTTGGACTTCCAACTTCCAGAAACATGAGAAAATAAATTTCTGTTGTTTAAGCCACCCAGGCTGTGGTTCTTTGTTACAGCAGCCCTAACATACTAACATACAACCTCACTCACTCTCCACTTCCACTCTGAGATCCAGCCATCCTTGCCTTCTTCCTGTTTCTTTCAACTGCCTGACTGGTTCCCACTGTAGGTCCTTTGCACCAGCTGTGCCTGCCAACTGATCTTTGCATGGCTGCTCCTTCTTGTTTTTCAGGTCTTAACCTAAATATCACATCCTCAAAGACTAGATAATCTAGAGTAGCTCCCCTGATCCCCATTCTCTATCTCTTCACCCTTTTAAAAGTTGCCATCATAGCACTTATTACCACCTGCTTTTCTTGTTAACTTATGTACTTTCTTACCCTTTGTGTCCCCCAGTGAGCTCCCTGAGGATAGACACAAGATGTTTATCTTGTTCACTATGTAGCCCAAGTCTTAGAACAGAGCCCAACACTTGGTAGGGGACTCAGGAAATATTTATTGAATGAAAAACGTTTAAATGAATGAATAGCAACTGAAAAATTTTTTTATTTAAAATTTTAAAATCAATTAATTAACAAGAAATGACTGCCATAAGGTAAAGATAATTAGACTTGGTTGAATGAAGAAAATTTGACTGAACTGAATTGAATTAAGCAAATGGAAAACAACCAACTTATAGAATTCAATTTTTAAAATTTTATTCTGTGATCTAGTCTTGATCATGAAGTCTCTATTTCTCAAAAATAAAGCAAAGGGGGATACATAGGGTCTATTAAAAGAGAAGACTTTCTGGAGATGGTTCCATCTGAAGAGGAAAATTAGGAGAAAGGGTATTAGGGAGATTACTATACACTGTGTTCTCTTTTGTACTGTTCAAAACTTTTGCCAGTGCATCCATAACATTTAGAAAGAATTTTTACAAGAGATAAAGCAAAGAATTGCACAATTACTTGCCTTGAGGATGTAGATGAAACTCTGACCATTTCCCCATCTGCCCCAAATACACCATCATTCCTACTTCTGCCCCTTTGTTCCTGTTGATAATGCCGGGAAGACATTATCTTCTTCCCTCATCTCTTCTACAAGTTTTCCTGTCAAGTCCACAATCTCTTGTGTAGGTGGACTGCTTTGAATTATAATTTTTTACTTAACATATCTGTCTTAACTTGAGCTTCGTGAAGGTAGAGACTTGGTCCTACTCGTGTTATTAATCACATGACATTTAGCCCATGAAAGGGCTCCATAGATACTTGTTGACTGCATAAATATGTAGAGTACAGCTCTTCCCTAAAGGTCTCAGCTGACCTATCCAATTCTTCATTCCTTTCCTGAGCTCCTCTTAATTCTTATTATCTGCTCTTTCAGTTCTAGCACTTGATACCCTACAGCATATCAAGAAGGTGAAGGACAGCACTCAGCTCAATGAACACTTGACCAGGGGCCCAAGTAGAGAAGCATTCTACTTACCTGATTTAATCTAAAAGAAGAAAAATGAAGAAGTAGTAGAGCCTCCTCACTGAGGCCTTTTATTTTTTTTAATTGAGATATAATTCACATACCACTAAATTCACCCTTTTAGTGTACAATTTAGTGGTTTTTAATATCATCACTAGGATGTGCAACCATCACCACTATCTAACTCCAGAATATCTTCATCACCCCAAAGAGAAAGCTCATACCCATTAGTAGTCACTCTCCATTTCTCCTCTCCCACCAGCCTCTGGCAACCACTAATCTACTTACTGTCTCCGTGGATTTGCCTATTCTGGACATTTAATACAAATAGAAGCATGCAGGCCTCTGTTTCTGGCTTCTTTCACTTAGCATAATGTTTATAAGGTTCATCCAAGTTGTAGCATGCATCAGTACGTCATTCCTTTTTATGGTTGAATAATATTCCATTGTATGGATATAATATTTAGTTTATCTCATCCTCAGTTGATGGACATTTATGTTGTTTCCACTTTTGGGTTATTATGAGTAATGTTGCTATGAACATTCATGTACAGGTGTTTGTATGAACCTACTTTTTCAATTATCCTGGATATGTATCTAGGAGTGGAGTATTCTGGGTCATAAACACACATAATAACTTTATGTTTAACTTACTGAGGAATCAACAAACTTTTTCACAGCAGCTGCACCATTTTACATTCCTACCAGCAATAGATGAGGGCAAGGCATTTTTAAAAGAGATTAGATAATCACAGATGAAGAATTTTGTACTTTAAAGACTGCCCAAGGTCAAAAGAGAGAGGAAAGGGATTTTTTTTAGGGAGGAAGATGTTTTATTAGGGGAATGAATGGCTCACAAAGTCCTGTTGACTCATTTTCAGTCAACTTTACCATGGCCTTGCTTAATTCACATTTACATCATGTGTTCAATCTTAACACAAATAGCCTGGGTGTCTAGGGCATTTTTCCCAAGCAGTATGAGCACCTTCGAGACATCCTTTAATATGTGTAGTTTTGTTTCCTCTTCAGTAGGGAGGAATAGGTCTTCCTCTGCCCACTTAGCTTTATTTCTGGACATAAACTTTTCAAAAAACAGGAAGTTCAGCTTTACTTTAAACCACCAAGCTGCCTGAATGGATTTCATCCATTATTTCAGAGTTTTTATTTTAAACTCTAGGCTAAGCTTGAAGAGAAAGCAACCTAGATGGGTAATAAAAAGGATTCTGACTCTATGGGTATATGCATGCAACTTATGGATGAAGTACCAACAAATAGAAGAAATATATTTACAGATGAAAGTGAACCTACCTACATTTATTTCACTAAAATTGATTTTTTCCCCTCATCAGAGATTTCTCTATTCACGCCACTCAGCTTCCCCAAAAGAATCAGCACAAGGCCACAAACTCAAAAAAACTCCCTCTCTGTTCATAAAATGCCTGCCCTGGGCTTCCCTGGTGGCGCAGTGGTTGAGAGTCTGCCTGCCAATGCAGGGAAGGGGGTTCGAGCCCTGGTCTGGGAAGATCCCACATGCTGCGGAGCAACTAGGCCCGTGCGCCACAACTGCTGAGCCTGCGCATCTGGAGCCTGTGCTCCGCAACAGGAGAGGCCGCAATAGTGAGAGGCCCGCGCACCACGATGAAGAGTGGCCCCCGCTTGCCACAACTAGAGAAAGCCCTCACACAGAAACGAAGACCCAACACAGCCACAAATAAATAAATAAATAAATAAAAATTAAAAAAAAAAAATGCCTGCCCTGACTCCACGTCCACGCCCTCAATAAACAGACAAGCCCTTGCCCCATACCCTAAAAGGCAATCTTCCGAGGCCTTGACCTCAGAGAGCCTGTTTCGAAAGAGAGGCCATTCTATCTGCCCAACTATTCTCTCTTCTCCAGAGACAGGCAGTGGCAGTGGCTCAGCTGATCTGGGCAGGCGTGACTGTAGAGAGGGGAAAAGAGATTGAGAAGGAAGAGAGAGCTCCCTTGAGCTAGGATATGAGGTAGCAGATGAGGCAGGCTGTCGATCAGCTGTCACTCAGCAGCATGACCAGCGGTGCTCTCCTTTCTGAGGCTGTGGGGGAAGTGCTCTGAGTTGTGTTCTAGGATAGCTCCCTTGAGGTGTACCAGCAGAGGTGAGGACATCCTGTGATGAGCTCTGATATGCAAAGGGAAAGGAGAACTATAGACACTACAAGGGAAGTCTGATTCTCGACCCTCCTCCTCATCACATGTCTAAGCCTCCATTTCTCCAGCTCAAGAGTGTAAATGAGGCAATGCAACAGTCTGAGAGAATGCATATAAGAAGGTTGCTACTAACTGGATAAAAAACTAACTCAAAATTAGTGGTTCTCCAACTCCAGTGTGTATCAGTGTCATCTGGAGAGCTTGTTAAAACACAAATTACTTGGCTTCACTCCGAGGTTCCATTCGTCAGGTCAGGGTAGGGCCTGAGAATTTGCATTTCTAACAGCTTCCCAGGCAGGGCATGCTGATTCAGCTGGTCAAGGACCACACTTTGAGAACCACTACGAAAGCACAAGAAAAATGTCAGCTAGAGTTATAATGGGCAATCACGAGGAATGCCCAGACTGAACAGTAAGAAGAAACAATTCTGTCCAGAATAAGCAAGAAAATAATAAAACATATACAAATAATAGAACATGTAATGCTTGAGTTGCCAGAAGCAAAGTGATCTGGTCTTTAAAGTCGGAAAGAGCAGGGATTAATCAAACAGACATTTTTGATCAACCCCTGTCCTCCAACCTAAAGGAAGAGACAAAGTCCACCATCCCCTTGATAAGCACTTGGCCTTGTAGCCTCGGCTTTCTCTCTTCACAGATGAGGAATCCCGTTCCCTAATTCACAAACAGCAGGGAGAAGATAAGAACTGAGGGAAATGCCCACCACACCCTGCCCGATCACTGCCTCTAGTAATAGTGCCGTCCATGGGTTTAAGACTTCATGGTTTTAAAAAGCTTTCCAGGGAATTCCCTGGCAATCCAGTGGTTAAGACTTTTCACTTTCACAGCTGAGAACGTAGGTTCAATCCCTGGTCAGGGAACTAAGATCCCACAAGCCACGCAGTGTGGCCAAATAAATAAATAAATAAATAATTTTTTAAAATAAAAAAACCTTTCCAGTGATCAAGACAGTGTAATATTGAAAGAACAGACAAATAGATCAATGGAACAGAATAGACAGCCCAGAAATAGGTCCATATAAATATAGTCAACTAAAATGATCTTTGAAAAAGTAGCAAAGTCACTTCCATAGAGAAAGGGTACTATTTTCAACAAATGGTGGTGGAACAACCAGACATCCACATGCAAAAGAGAAAGGAAGGGGGCTTCCCTGGTGGCGCAGTGGTTGAGAGTCCGCCTGCCAATGCAGGGGACACGGGTTCGAGCCCTGGTCTGGGAAGATCCCGCATGCCGCGGAGCAACTGGGCCCGTGAGCCACAACTACTGAGCCTGCGCGTCTGGAGCCTGTGCTCCCAACAAGAGAGGCCGCGACGGTGAGAGGCCCGCGCACCACGATGAAGAGTGACCCCCGCTTGCCGCAACTGGAGGAAGCCCTTGCACAGAAACGAGGACCCAACACAGCCAAAAAAATAAAAAAAATAAATAAATAAATAAATAAATAAAAAGAGAAAGGAAGGGAGGAAGGAAGAAAAGAAGGAAGGAAGGGAAGGAGGGAGGGAGGGAGGAAGGAAATGAATATGAACAAAGACCTTGCACCTTTCACAAAACTTAACTCAAAATAGATCATAGACCTAAATGGAAAACCCCAAACTATAAAACTTTTAGAAGATAACATAGGAGAAAAATCTAGATGACTTTGTGTTTTTTAGATACAACACCAAAAACAGGATCCATGAATGAAAGAATCAATAAGTTGGACCTCATTAAAATTTAAAACTTCTGCTATGTGAAAGACATTGTTAAGAGAATGAAAAGACAAGTCACAGACTGGGAGAAAATATTTGTAAAACTGATATCCAAATATACAAAGAACTCATAAAAGGACTGATACCCAAATATACAAAGAACTCATAAAACTCAACAATAAGAAAACGAATAAACCGAATTTAAAGATGGGCAAAAGACCTGAAAAGACACATCTGCAAGAAAACATACAGATGGCAAATAAGCATACGAAAACATGATCAGTATCATATGTCATTAGGAAATTGCAAATTAAAATAAGATACTACAACACATCTATTAGAATGGCTAAAATCCAAAACACTGACAACACCAAATGCTGGCAAGGATATGCAGCAACAGGAATTCTCATCATTGCTGCTGGGAATGCAAAACGGCACAGACTCTTTGGAAGACACTTCAGCAGTTTCTCACAGAGCTAAACATAGGGTTATCATACAACCCAGCAACTGAAATCCTAGGTATTTTTCCAAATGAGCTGAAAAGTTTACATCCACATAAAAACCTGCATGTGAATGTTTATAGTGGCTTTGTTCATAGTTACCAAAACTTGGAAGCAACCAGGATGTCCTTTAACAGGTGAATGGGTAAACAGACAGTGGTACATTCAGACAATGCAATATTATCCAGTGATTTTAAAAAAAGAAAGAAATGAGATTTCAAGCCACAATAAAACATGGAGGAACCTTAAAAGTATCACTGTTAGGTGAAAGAAACCAATCTAAAAAGGCTATATAATATATGATTCCAATTATATGACCTTCTGGAAAAGGCAAAACTAAAGAGGCAGTAAAAAGATCAGTGGCTGCCAGGAATTCAAGGGGAGGGGGAAGGGATGAATAGGTGAAACTCAGGGCATTTTAAGGGCAGTGAAATTATTCTGTATGATACTGTAATGGTAGATATATGACATTACACATTTGTCAAAATCCATAGTGCTGTACAGCACAAAGAGTGAACCATAATATAAAGTATGGACTAGCTAATAATAATATATCAATATTGGTTCATCAACTGCAACAAATGTGCCATACTACTACTGGATGTGAATAATAGCGGGAACTGTGGGCAGGGGTGGGGGGTGGGTAGTATTTGGGAACTCTCTGTACTTTCTGAGCAATTTCCCTGTAAACCTAAAAATGCTCTAAAAAAATAAAGTCTTTTTACAAAAGCTTTCCTATATATTATTTCATATAATCTTCAGACCAACTCTATTTGGTGGAGTAAATGTGATTATCTCCCTATTTGAGATGAGAAAACTGATGTACCGTTATTCACACACAGTCTGTTGCAAACTAAGATTGAACATTTGATCTCCTGATTCCAGTCTCTGGATCCTTTCCATTGCACTGCACTCTCTCTCTCGGGTGTGCTATGCTGGGACAACCCACACGTTCCCACATCCTCCTGTTACTTCTTATAGATGCTGCCAAGGCCAAAGAGAACCCAAGACAGGCAGGAAAGAGGAACGGGTGTGTGGACAGAGCTGAGGGCACAAACGCTTTCTTTGGGGGCGACTCCATGATTCCCCTGGGTCCCCTGAGCACCCGACACCCATTCACCAACTTAAAAAGTGAGGCTTTGGGGATGAGTCAAGGGAAAAGGCATTATATCTCTAACTTGCTGTGGTTTTTATGTCCCTAAATTATTCAGATTTTCCTAATAGCATATTTCCAAAACTTCAGCCCTTCACATCCTATCTTCACAAATTTTGCTGTGCCTGCCTATCACTTACACTATTTTTATTGGATATTTCCTTTGCAGAGACATTTTTATTTAGGCTCGTCCTAAACAGAGCCAACTTATAAAATCAAAAGTGTTCATCTTTGTACCACTTCACACCTCCTTGAGTGCCCAGGGGCATCTGTAACACACTTCAAGAACTGCTGCCCTAGGGAAATTCACCCCAAAACTCAGAGCCCACTAGATGGAAACCAGGGACCTTGCTCCCCTCCGTATTCCTAGCAGCCAGCACAGTCTCCGGAAGATAGTGGGTGCTCAGAAAAACATTTGTTGACTAAATGAATGAATGGTTAAAAACTACTTCGTTGCCCAATCTTCCAGCAGCTGTTAACAAATCTAACTTCCTAGTTGCAGCCCTAATCAACAACCTCCCATTGTCCCCCTGAGCTCTTGGCACCCTAGACCCTACCCCAGCCACCGTCAGCTGCTGTTGGTCAGTGTGGATCATTCCAGCTAGGGCAACACACAGCTATTCCCAGCCCCGCACATTCCAGGGTCCCGTCTGCCTCGACGGTTCTGACCCACTGTGCCCTGAGTGTCCAGGGAAAAGGCGCCTCTCCTGAGAAGCCTTCCCCAACCCCCCTGGTTGAACTCTCTCCTTTTTGCACTCGTAACAAGAACTCTATTGCTCTCATTATTCTCTATCATAATCATCCATTTTCAAGAGTAAGCTGTGTGTGGGCAGGAACCACGTCTTTCTTGTTGGCCCTGTGCCTGGTTCCAATAGTGCCCAATAGGTGCTTCTGAAGTTAATACTGCTTGGGTTTGCCTTCTCCGTACATGGGCGCTCCTGTGTTTGATTCATCCTCAGGTTCCTAGCGCTTACCACGTGCCTGGTACATAGCAGACCCTTAATTAACCTCATGGAAGGAAGGGAAGGAGGGAGAGATGGAAGGAGGGAGGGAGGGAATTTAAACTGAAAGGTACAATATATAATTCCATTAGTCTGATGGCTGGAATACCGGCGAGAAAAGTCAGCCATGAACCAGGTGCTACCTCCAGCCATGCCTGGTCATAGCCAGAAAGAAACAAATAATAATTGAGTGACTACTCGGAACCAAGTATCATATTAGGTACTTTCCATAGTTTATCTCATTACTTCTTAACTCTGTACCAAAGGTACTATTATTCACAATTTACAAACACTGAAAAGTAATTTGTTTCCAGTAGTGAAGCATAATTTTTCTATGTTACTTCTATACAATCTGGGGCTGGAGCCTCACTCTCCTCCCAAAGGGAGCGGTGCCCAAGGAAAACTCTCTTCTCCCTTCTCTCTGTCTGAAGGCAGTGACCTTGAACTCAACCACCCTCCTCCCTTCCAGATGTCAGAGGGAGAAGCCTCACATGGCAGAAAGTGCTCTGGGACCCATCCCCTTGTCTTCCATTTTTTTCCCCTCCTTGCAAGGCGTGCTAAAAATTTGCGCTGACAACAAAGTGAATTTCATTGTGAAGTTTATGCAGACCCTGCTGACAAGTTCATGGAAACCTGCACAAATTGCTTAATGTGATGCATGTCACTAATATGTACAGCACATCCTGTGTTGAAAGTGATACTTTTCCACTGATGGTAACCTCTCCTTTGACCTTGGAGCTCAACAAACTGCTAAAATCAGGTGATATTTATATGTGGAACATGTGACACATTATGCCCCTTTGCTTGGTGACCCATACAAGTAACAAATGGCAGCCAGACTAGAAATAAACATCAAATTGTTACATAAATTCCACTTAAAGAAGGATGACTTGGGGAAGCACTCAGCTAGAAAGGATTCTCCCAAGATTTGTTTGCTCTGAAGTAGAAGGGAAGAGCATGTTATCTCTGGTTTGAAATGACATCTGATGAAATTTCATGGAAGGTGAGGAAACATCATACTCTGAGCAATGGTTCTGATCCAGTTTAGTACTTCCCCCTTCTCTCCTGCCACTTTCCCATCTTGCCCACTAAAGAACTTCTCATGTGAGAGGCTAAGAAAACCAACCAATGTAACGTTTAGTTGAAATTGAGTGCTAGAAACTTATGGGGAGAAATCCAGAATTAAGCTAAGCAATTGCCTCCAGAAAATTAATTGGGACCAACTCTGAGCATAGTTATAAAATCTCCAGCATTCCCTTCCTTTGTCCCTCTACCCAATTCCCTTTCAAACTTGAGCCTCTCTCTCTCTCTCCCTCCCCCTCCTCTTTCTCTCCCATATTCTCCCATATTTCTTATTTAATTAACTTGTTTTCAAGAAAGGAAAGAATCTTACGTTAGTCATTCACACTTTAGTGTGAATTTAAAGTCAGTGAGTCAACTCTCACAGGAATGAGGATTTCAAGGCATAGCTCTACTTGTGGAATGGCTGTTCTTTGAACACTTTTAAGGATATTTCATGAAACAGCTAAATACAAGGAAAAGGAGAGGAATTGCCCAAGTCTACCTAGGCAGAAAGGCAGCTTTGAGTCCAGTTTTGAGAAATGAGAGCCTTCAACTGCCACTCAGATGAATTCACAGAAGTTGACTGAGAGTTATAATTTGTCCTTCAGGGATTGACTGGTTTTAATACCCTTCTCTTCTCCTAGGAAATAGATCTATTCTGATGGCCTGTAACTATCAGCCCTGTAGGATTCATCCTCACTTGACACCTGATCTCTCTACTCCAGATGCCCTTTCCCCCACCAGGTTTTATCTGAAGAGGCACAACACGAGCTGCCTGGGCCAAATGTGGCCGTGAGTCCTTCAGCAAATTTTCTGCTCTCATGAGCACACCCCTCGGTGCAAAAAGCTGATAGCACTCTGACATGTGGCTGGTCTCCCGGAGACTCTCACTCCTCTCTCAGCCGGAAGAACTTCAAAACTCTGAGCTGGTGGAATATTCAGTCTGTTCCAAGCAAGAGAAACAAGTGTGCTCCCAAAATGAATACTGGTATTTAGAAATGCCCTAGGGTATTATAAATATAATTTTTCTGAGGTGTGAGTGTGTGTCAGGAAGAGACAGAAATGGAGTGAGTGTGTGTGTGCATGTGTGTGTGTGATGACAGAAAGGGGAGCCAGCAAAGGCTCAGTGGATCAGTGTCAAGAGCACAAGGCCAAGCAGAGAGAATATCCACTCTGTGCCCAATGACTAAATTCGGGATTTTTCTACTGCTTCCTCCCTGAAGAAGTGGGGCAAAGGGAATTAGAGAGAACGAAAAAGGGGGAAAAATGAGAGAGAAAGAGAAGCAGAAACAAAGATGGAGAGAAAGAGAGGAGTGGAGATGGGAGAGGAAGGAATAGGAAGTGGGGAGCCTTACTGGTTGTAGACTGCAAGGCCTGCACTGAGAGGGAGAGACAGCCAGAATGAGGAACTGCTGGTGCACCACAGGTCCCTCCACCAGTTACAAGTGATTCATTTCTGCCTTTATTGTGTTTGGCTAACTAACAAGTTCCATGTCCAAGTGCCCCCCTTCCCCAATTAATGCAATGCCAAGGCTAATCCACCATCCACAGGACACTCTGCTTCCTGTCAAACAGATGGGCTTGTTAGGGTAGGTCTTACTCAGCCCCTTCTGTGTCTCTGGACATGCCTGGCCCTGACATACTCTGGACTTAGGGCTGATGAATAGAATGAAGTGAAGTAAACTGACCAAGGGGACTTGTATGACCCTCACTGCCCTTTAGTCAACCCAGGTGACAGTCCGAAGCAGCAACATGGCTCCAGGGCAGGGATTCTTAACCTTTAATGTGCCACAGCTCCCTCTGGAAGGCTGGTTAAGCCTACAGACCCCTTCTCAGAATAATGTTTTAAATTTGTAAAACTCTAAAAGAAAACAATTACACTGCTATAGTTATCAAACATTTACATAATGTGATATAGTGATATTTGTACTCCTTTATCAATGCTTTAAATAGTAAGAGCTGATGAAGGGTGAAATGACTACCATCATTTCAAAGAGCGATGGGAGAAAACAATGGTTCGAGATGCCTGCAAAAACTATCAGATGTTATGAAAAGATCTGTGATTTCTATGGCGACAAAGTCACA
Organism: Balaenoptera borealis; assembly: GCF_965194805.1. Classification (NCBI taxonomy): domain Eukaryota; kingdom Metazoa; phylum Chordata; class Mammalia; order Artiodactyla; family Balaenopteridae; genus Balaenoptera; species Balaenoptera borealis. Next base: position 79,213,824 of record NC_138870.1, read on the forward strand.
GTGCTAATACCACTGCAGCTTGTTGCCTGCGTTCTTCCTAGAAGGAAAAGCTAGGTTTCAGGGAAAGTTTAGATAAAATAGAGATGCAGTGTTTTCCCATTCAAATTCATGAACCAGAACAAAGGAAATAAAGGGAAGGAGGTTGCAGATGATAATAATTACAATAAAAACAGAACTATAATAACAAAGCAACGTCTGCTACAAGCACAACAGCAAACATGGCTGCCATACATGGAGACTCTTCCCTGTACTACGTGCTTTCCATGTACCATTTCCCTTCATCCTCACTCTGAGGAAGGCATCCTCTTCCCACTTTACAGATGAGGCTTAGGGATTTTAGAGAACTTGTCAAGGATCAAAGCTAATGAGCAGCTGAGCCAGAAATGGAAGTTAGGGCTGTGGCTGTCAGATACCAGAGCCCACGTTCACTGTGTCTCCTTGAGAGAGGGCCGTGTGTGTGTGTGCTTGTGTGTGTAGAGGGAGAGAGACAGTGAGAGAGAGAAAGATATGAATGCCAAGAGATGCTGTTTCCTTTTCCCATCCACGCTCATGTCCCACTGCTGTGGAATGAAGACATCGGTGCCAGAGATGATAGGAGCCTATAGATCATCAACACCATCGAAAATCTTCTCAAAAACACTGAAAAGGAAGACCTATGCAAGGAGACCAGCTCCATCAGATAGTAACATACCACAAAGCCTCTGTAATTTTTACAGCACAGTAATGGCAAATGATTAGTTAGTCAGATCACCTGAATCTGGGTGGACCTAGCTCTCTGTGCAACCACAAACATGATTCATAAGCAGGTACTACCCCTGACTGAATCACACACACTGGTTTCTCAATAAGACTGCCAGGTTTGAGGGAGGAAGGAGAACAAATTATTCAAAATGGTGTTCAAGCAGGATCTGTTTCTGTTTGGGTCATCAGATGAGACCCGGACATCAATCAGTAAGTTGCCAGACCAAACTAAGCTTCATTTAACACAATCCAGCATGGCAGCAGCTTTCCTGGTGGTCACATCACATCAATGACTCATGTTGGATATATTGTCAAATAAAATCTCTCAGCCTTTGTTATACACATTGCTGCTAAGCCATGTCACATCCTGAAAGTGTGCTGTTGGCGTTTTGGACCCAATTATAAGTGTCTTTCAATTATCCCTATTAAATTTAATTCTATGGCCATGTCTCATCAGGCAAACCTGTGACCATTCTATTTTTGCATTTCTTTCATTATTAATGAGCATGTCCTGATCATCAGTGAACACTGTTTCCTCTTCTTGTCTAGCCAACATTTCAGTGATCTCTTCTAGAACCTGACATGAGGTAATCAGGAAGCTATACAGCTTGAATTCACTTTCCTCCTTCTTGAAAGAATCCACTTTCACTTTTCTCCTTCTTGAAAAATCAGATGTGCATTTGCCTATCTTATCTTTCACCTTCTCTCCCATATCCACAACTTCTCAAAGTTCCCTCAGCTGTGGTATGTAATTTGTTTAGGCCAGAAGAATGGACTATTTGAACACCTGTACTTTCACTCACCTTAAATACTTTTACTTCTCTTTTATCAATTCTTGCTCAGTCCTTTTCAGTTCAAGGATCATTTTGCTTCATTTATTCAATTGGATACTGAGTGTGTTCTAAGCACTGAAAATTCAAAGATAAGTATGTTCTCTGACTTTTAGGAAGCTTTCAGCTTATTGGAGAAAACAAATGTGCAAACAGATAAATTGTATGTGATAATTAGGAGTCAAAATAGCTTATATAATAGAGTCTATTGACTCACGTAATTTAAAGGTCCAGAGGTAGGGTAGACTTCAGGAATGGTTTGATTTGGGCTCCTTCAGTGGTGTGCTGGAATGTCTCTAACAACTCACTGACTCTCCAGAGAACAAAGCTTTGATTTATAGTGTTTGCCAATATCCATGTTGTAAATACTCCCACCATGGCCTGTTTATTTCAAGCTACCAACATTAAGTCACTGAACACAGAATTGGGACGAGATGTACATATCCATCTCTGGGCTGATGCAGGCTAGCTCCAACACACCATTGCCACCCTCATTTCTCTACAAGTCTTGTGGTTCTTCCAAACTCTGTGTGCTGGTTTTGTCCTGATGATGCAACCAGAAACTGGGACTGTATACTTTCTTGCTAGTGTCTAGTAGAAGAACAAGCTTCTCTTCCCTTAATCATCAAAAAAATTCCTGAGCTCCCCTGAAATAATCACTGTACCCCAAAAAATGGTACTCCCAGCTGGCTTAGCCTTGGGCAATGTGTTAAATAAGTAATAGTAACTTGTCCCCCATGGCTCTTCATTTCACCTACCAAGTGCTCCTTGTTGGATAGAATTAGCACCAAAAACCTTTTCTCTGGAAGGTGAAATTATTAGCAAGACAAGAAAATAGCTTGTTTATATTTGTCCATTACAATGGCTATACTAACCAGATCTTTTCAGGATTGAAATTCTCATTCACCCCCCCCCCCCCCCACTGCTGGAAGGGGTTGCTGTTGATGGTTCCCAGCTGAGTTCCTCCCCAGGCATTGCCCTTGCCAAAAGGAGCTGCCTGCTCCTCTTGGGAAGAAATTGCCTTGAAGGACAGGTTAATGGGTTGGTACGAAAGCCCTACCTCAATTCAGACATCTCTGAAGGGCTATCCCAGCTCCAGAGCTCACGTGGGGGATCAAGGGAGGCTCTTTTTGCAACCACAACATTTCCCTCTGCCTCATCGAGCTTCCGTTGCTCCATTACATTGTTCCTGTGAGCATCTCTCCACCAAATCTCCTGCATGCAAATCTCAGTGTCTATTTCCAGGCAACCCCACCTGCAATGCCCATCCTTGAACCAGTCACTGGGATGTTCTAGACAAATCGGAGCTCATCATTGAAGCCAGAGATGGTGTCAGTCTCACTGACATCCCATGGCTGCCCCACTGTGGGAAAGGGTTAGAATGGATCTTGAGAGGTAACCACACTATCTGCTACACAATACAACATGCTGAGTGATGTAAAAGACAAATGTACAATATCACAGTCCAATGACTGGTACATTGTAGGTGCTGAGAAAGAAAGAAAGCAGCCCCTGACATCTGGAAATAACCACAGCTGGAGCCCAAAAGCATTACAGGCTGGTCTGACCCTCATAGCCCAGCAATTTTGTTCCCAAGTTGGACATAAACAATTTCACAGAACACCAACCTCAGACAAGCTTACTCCGAACCATGATAGAATGAAACAAAACAAGGCCACTGTATAACTTTGTCTATGCAGAAACAAAAAAAGGGTCGCTGTGCCACCCAATCATAGGATTGCCCTTGCTCTCTGGTGGCTTCCAATCTAGAATGGATCCTCGATATCTCAGACCCTCCCCAAATTACCCAACTGAAGCTCAAATCTTATAAGTTCTTCCTAACACTCTGTTACTGAGACACCCCATGGTTCCCCAAGGAGTATGTTCTTCCTCCATCAATGAGTAAGAAGCCCATCTTGCTTCATTGTCAGCATGTTTCTGGTGGTCTTTGGCTAAAGGGCATTGACAGCACTTGGTAAGCATAGGTGGGGTGAATAACTGGGTGTATAAAGGGTGACTGTGCCACTCCTCTTTCAGGGGAGCCTTAACCGAGGAGATGACATTTGAGCTGGTTCTTGAAGGATGGTTGGGCTTTCCCAGGCAAGCAGAAGGAGAAGAGAAGACTTCTTCTTCAAAGAGAAGTCAAAGGAAGTGGCATGGGCAAAAGTTGGCTGCAGAAAAATGGAAGGGGAAGAACCATGTGGGTGGGGTGAACCGGGAGGATGTTGTGACCAAATACGGAGATCTTTATAGGTCCACTTAATCTTGTAGACAAAGAGGACAGAGAAGTGGGAGGTAAAGTGCTCTAAATTTGAAATCTGGTTGAAAGGAGAATTCCCTGAGTAACCATTACTAATTTTTTTTCTAACCCTTTTTCCTTCTCCTTTTTTTTCTATATGCAGGGGGTGTAGGAGTTGAGGTGACAGGGATCTTGCTTTTGTTAAATCAAAATTGCATATTTTGAGTTTTCCCAGTTTTCCCAATCTTAAGTTTAAGGCATATGCCTGGCAACACCAAGCCCTTTACTCCCTGAATATTGTGAATTCTGAGTAGATCTGAAAATTGAGAGGCCAGTGGTATAAGTTTGAGTCTGAGTCTGAAAGCCCAAGAATCAGAGTGCTAGTGTCTGAGGGCAGGAGAAGATGGATGTCCCAGCTCAGGCAGAGAGCAAATTTGCCCTTTCTGTGCCTTTTTGTTTTATTCATGCCCTCAAGGAATTGGACAATGCCCACCTAACACTGGTGAGGGTGATCTTTACTCAGTCCCCTGATTCAAATGCTAATCTCTTCCAGAAACACCCTCACAGACAGAAATAATGTTTTACCAGCTCTCTGGGTATTCCTTAGCCCAGTCAAGTTGACACATAAAATTAACCATCACACCTTAATAATTGGTCTTGTATCATATAAGTGTTCATTAATAGGTCTTCTGAAAATAACATATATCTGATAAAGTTGAAGTAGACCAAAATTACCCCAGTCTTATAAATCCTCCCTAGTGCCACCCTAGACTACCAATATAGAGAATTTTGTGTATATTTGTGAAATCCATGTTTTAATATTTTTACTACATATGTACTGATAAGCCATATAAATATTATTTTGTACTTTTAAACATAAGTAGTATCACAATGTTGCATCATTTTCTTGTGCACTTTTTTCACTCAATGTTATGTTTTGAGATTCAGCTTTTTTGGTTAATATATAAAAAGATTTTAGTAAACCTAAAGCCAGTAAAGACCATGTAAGTAACTACTATTATTATTTTCATTATTATTAATATATAGACTTAGACCATTCCCTGTAATTACTTTATAGTAATCTATCACTGATTATACTACATTTTACTTATCTATTCCCCTATTGGTGGATATTTAGGTTATTTCCAATTTTTGTCAATTTTAAACAATATCCTATAGGATATCCTTAAACAGGTCATGCTCACTATTTTCAAGAGTTTGTTTTTACTTAAAAGTGGATTTGCTGGGTTGTAAAGAGAATGTATTTTGAGTTTTACTAGGTATTGTCAAATTGCTCCCCAAAATGTCTGTAATCATAAGCAATGTATAAGAATTCCTACTTTTCTATATCTTTGCCAACTACAGTGTCAGATTTTTCAAAAATCTGTGGGTGCAAAGTGATAATCTTTGTTTTACCTTTCATTTCCCTGTTCACTAATAAGTGAGATTGGGCTTTTTTTTTTAACAATCATTGTCGATTTACATCCTTAAGCTTTTCCAGGGTCACCGATCCCTTTGAGAAGCTCCCTCAGAAAAATGCACATATGCACACACACCACACTTTGTATACACATCAAGGGGCTTCACAGCACCCCTGAAGACCAGCCATGGACCCCCTCAAAGTAGGGACTCTGGAGATTTTAGTGGATATAAGAACCACCTAGGAAGCATGTGAAAATGCAGATTCCCAGGGCCCATTTTTGAGGATCCTCACTCAAGGTGTCTGGGGTAGAGTCTGAAAGGTTCGTGAAGGTGATAATTTTTAGAAAGGCAGCTTTGAGGATTCCTGTATTCCCAGTTAGAAATCCTATTTCTGCTTTCCAAAATTTTCCCTTCTCCCATAGCTATGAAACAAAGGATAAAATCACCAAGTTTAACGTACAAAAGCTATAACTTGCCTTCAAACTGATGCTGTAGCTACTTTTAAATCCAGAGTTACTACTGCAGACACACCTTGTGCCTCTCATCAACTTTGTTGGTTGGGGGCAGGGCGGGTGACAAGATGAATAAGTAGGGTGACATGTGATGCAAAGAAAAACACAAGGAAAGGAAAAAATTTAGGAAATTCTAAGCTATGCAGAAAATGCTACATAAAAAGCATCTCCCTACTAAATATGAACAGTGTGTGTTTGGAATGGTTTGGGTTACTAATTTTATTACATGAGCGAGCTCATTTCTTTTCTGCCAGATACTTTAAAGATTCTCTTGTGAAAAGAAGGAAATAAATTTAGTTTCCTCTCATCTAAATTCACATAAGTGTCTGTCATAAGATGAAGAAAATTGATTGCGTCAACTGCAAATAAGATATTTTCTATTTAAAAACCTAGTACTAAGGAAGCCATGAACCAGAGAATTTGTGGAGCATTTAGAGAGCGGTTAAGAATACTTTTGGTATGATAATGATGTTACACAGATACATTTCTCCCCTTTTTATTTTTCAGGTCTGCAGATTTCAAGAGAGAGTTAATCCTTGTTTTTGACTCAGTCACATGAAATGCGTTCCTTTCTGAGCTGTTCGAAGGCCAACATCCTCTTGAACCTTCGGTGTAATTCAGCTCTGTGAATGATGTCAGGAACAAGAATTAGGATCCAGTTCTAGGACTTTAGAATGACTCACTGGTTAACTTTGGTGTAGTAACAATAGAAAAATGACTCAGTTGCTCTGTCTGTGAAACTGGGGCAGTGATGCTGGCTGCCTGCCTCGCATGAAGGGATGAAGGAAGGCTAGGTTTAGGAGATAACAGAGGCTTCTGGAGCAGGGGCCTTACAAGAGTGGGGAGGGGGACAGATGCTGAGAAAAAGCCAAAGACCATGGGGGGCAGGGGGAGGCGCAACCTGACACAGGACTCTGAGTCTTACGTATAGGCTGTTCTGTAAACAATGGAGAAAACTAAATGAAGTCAGCTCCCATCCCTTGTCATTCTGGAAACTATCTTTCTACTTTTATGGGTAACTCACTGGGTTCAGAGTAAAAATGGTGGTCCAGGCTTCCTGAAATTTTCTAATGCCCATTATCTTGTTCATTTGGCCATATAGTACTTCTCATACTATATAGATTCTCCCAATTCTACATTGTATGTTCATTAAACATAGAAGTTATAATTGATATATAAATATATATGTGTATGCCTGGTAAAATGCTTGGCACTTTCAAAATAAATACTGTATGTGTTGGGTAAATGAGTTTTTACACACAGAGTAAAACAAAACACACACACACACACACACACACACACCCCAACATTTTTCCCAGTATTAAAGCCACAAAGAAGAAGATTGGGAGGTAGCTGGGGAGACACTTCTGCTACCATACTCATTCCTGCCTGTATTATTTATGATACAGACATGATTGCAGTAATGGAGACCAAGTAACCATACTTAAACAAAATAGAAATTTATTTCTCTTCGTCATATAACATGACTGCTCCATAGTGTCACAAACCCAAGTTCCTTCCACTTCTCTTTGGGTGTTACCCTCAGCTGCATGGTCCAGGTAGCTCACCACAACATCCACATCCTGGCTGATAGAATGGGAAAAGGAAGGAGAGCACATACTGCCTCTCAAGAACACATCTCTTCTATCCACAGCCCTTCGGCTAGAACTTAGTCACATGACCACACCAAGCTGCAAGGGAGCCTGGGAAATGTAGTCTATATTCTGACTAGCCATAAGTCCAACTAAAAATCAGCGGTCTCTAACAAAAAGAAGGCAGAAAAGAATATTGGGACAACTAGCCATCTTTGTCACACTGCCCAGCATAAAAAATAAAAGCAAAAAGATGTGGATTTCCCAGAGTCACTAGAAAAGTCCCCAACAGACTCAGAAGGAGCTGGCACTAACTTGTCTCATGAGCGTATTAATCTACATGAAGTCAACCCAGATGTTCGTTCAGGGAAAACACTGTTCTCAACTTTGTGTATTTGCCTTTTAAACAACTTTTACTTTCATATATTAATCTCTGATATCTTTAAACATCCTTTCCTATACCAAATTTGGGTTTCCATACTGCAGCTAAAATTTTATGTTTTTTGGGTTTTTTTTTTTTACCTCTATGGGAATAAAAGCCCACTTACTTTGATTACTCTACATACAAGATTTGAAGATGAATGCATTCAGTGTGAAATCAGGCATCTGCCTGCATTCAGCTTAGGAAATAAGAATAAAAAGCCGTGAGCTTGCCAAGAATAGGAGAGGTTATGAATGATCAGACAACCTAATAGTCACAATAATTAACCATAAAATATTGAGGACTTACTTTTTGCCAAGTGCTTTACCTGAATCATCTCATTTAGAATACAAAATAGATATAGAGATAGAGATAGAGATCAAAGAGGAATATAGTACTGCTACTATCCCCATTTGCAGCTGAAGAAATCGGGTTTAGGAGAGTTGAGTAACTTGCTAAGACCACCCAGCTACTAAGTGGCAGAGCCTGGGCTTGAACTCAAGGATCTAACACTAGTATTGGTACCTTTAACCACACCAGCACTACACCAGCATGCTGATGGAATGGAGGACTATGAGTAAATTCCCATGTGTCTTTCCCATCCACCATCACATGCACAGATACCAATCCTGTCAATCACCCTACCTGGGAGTATTGGGACACGAGAACTAAGCAAGAGAATAAAGGTTTCAACCTTGAGCATTTAAGAAGTGATCTTTAAAGCCTTCACAAAACCTTTGTACAACGAAGAAATTTTTTTAAAAAAACTTTAAATATATTAAAAAATATTTCTACATTTGAGAATTTTCTTCTGCAATTATTAATGTTCACAAAATCTAAGCTACTCCAGATGTCACATCTACAAACTACTATTATATAGCATTTCCTGCTATTGTCACTCATCACGTAATAATTTAAGTCTACCTCATCCGTAGAGAGTGAATTCCAGGAAGGTATGTCCCTGGTTTTATTCCCAAATTAGGAAAAGAATGGGTGTCCAACAACTATTTATTGAATAAATCAGTGTTTTCCTTCAACATATCCCTTTAGCATTATTTGCAAACTAGTAGAAATGGTTAATATAAATAATTATATTATTAGATGTTGCTGTGCTTCAAAATTTGATACGAAGAACTTGCACTATAAAAAGTTTTGCTTAATCCATGTTAACTTATCACAGGAATTTAATATCTCACTGACTTGAGTGTGTCTGTGTTCCCTGTGGGATTTCATGTCTATTAATAAGTTTGTTTACTGGACTACTTTTCGCCCCCAACATTTTGTGTGGTTGGCGTTAAATTTGACACCAGTGGATATGTGAAGGAGTCAAGTCATTAAGATATCAAACTGCTTCAGAACATGGTATTTAGGCTCCAAGGAGAAGGACCCCAGGACTCATCTGTCCTTAATAAAGCCATTCTTGAAAAGAAATTCCTTCTCCCTGAAATGTATAATTAATATAACATGATTATATTCATTTCTCCCCAGAGATTCAAGGTGAAAACTTAAGGATTCTTTTCACGCTGGAATTCTGATTCTTCACCTAGGAGGACATGATTCCTACCAAGTTTACACAGATGCTTAATGGGCCAAATGCCTTGTAAAAACTGAAGGGACTTTTACTTCCTTAGGGTTTTTTTTTAATGGTTGCTCTCTCAAATGCATGTTTGTTTTATTGTTTCCTTTTTTTGGGCAAGCCCTCTCTCCACACCTATCTCCTAATCCAGATTTTCAAGTGCAGGATTGTAAAGAATGAGGATTTCCCAGGTGAGGCTTGGCCAAGGGTTTGAATACCTCCCTACCTTTTATCTCTGGTGGGAGCCCTGAGTCTTTATGAGGCTGCATTGAAGGTTCCTCACTGAATGTTCACAGATAGAAGACATGCAGACTGGCCAGCTGGTTTTCTTCCATGAAATTTTTCCTCCAATGTTTTATTTTGAAAATTTTCAAACTTACAGAAAAGTTGAAAGTACAGTTTAATGAACACCTATAAACTTTTCATATAGGTTAACTAGATGTTAGCATTTTCCATGTTCCAAATGTTCCAAAGAATATTTATTTTCTTTCTCTTTATATATCTATATACTTACGAATATTTATATATTTTCTTACTAAACCATTTGAAAGTAAATTGCAGAGATCATACTTTACCGCTGAATATTTAAGCTTGTATCTCCTACAAAAACAAGGATATTCTCCTACATAGCCACAATACCTTGTCATCCCCAAGAAATTTACCATTGATTCAATAACATTATCTACTATAGAATCCATAATCAAATGTTCCCAGTTGCCCCATAATGTGCTTTACAGTTGGATTTTTGGGCAGGGAGAGGGACATCCACGTTCATTCAAGGTTCGTGCGTTGCATTTAGTTATCGTGCATATTTAAGTGTTTTCAAATCTAATTCTACCTACCTCCAGCCCTGCTTTTTTTGTTTTGTTTTGTTTTTCAAGTTTTTTGAAGACTCTGGGGCAGTTGTCTTATAGAATGTCCCATGTTCTGAGTTAATCTGATTGCTTCCTTGTGATTCAATTCCGCTTAAGCAATTTTGGCAAGAATAGTATATTGTAATGCTGTTCCCATGAACTTTGAACAAACTCCAGAACAAGGATTTTACCAAGGCCTCAGTGATCGAATTCAACAGAGTTTAAAAAATGTCATTTTTTAAAATGAGATTTAATATATACTGCTTTTAACAGAAGGATTGTGATGTCCACAGCAAAATGAAAGATGGGGTGTCAAAGATTCATGTCCAAGATTATTAATAACTTATGTATGTTTGAAAGGGGCCCTTGTCATGTCAAATCTAACAACCTTTGTTGAATAATCAGAATTGAGATTTGGGCAGGGTCAGCCTCTGCCCTTGCAAAGTGGATAATTACTAACTTGGTACAATTTCAGGAATGCAGGAGGCCACTCTTTCCCACTCAGCTACACTGCCTCTATTATGTGAGCAATGATTTCCATCTACTACTATTAATCATCAAAGTGCTTTAATGAATTAGCTACTATATGTCGGGTCTATGCTTAGTGTTTTATTGATCTATTTCTTACGACGACCTCATATTAGAGATGGGAAACTGAGACTCAGAGACGTAACTTCCCCAAAGGCCCAAGCAGTATGCTTGGAATTTGCAACAAAATCTGCATCCCTAACTGAAGTTCCATAATTCCATGTTTCATCTGGTGCTCTTCTATTCCCCAGTCTCACCTCATTCACCAAATAGCCTTCTCTTTTTTCTCTAGAACATACACTGCACTGGGCATCCAATAGCAGCACTTTATGCCAATAAGTCCCCCTAGAAATTACGACTAATATTATGTGTGTCATGTCTGCTTTGTGCCAGGCACCTCGCTGAATGCTCTATACACCACAGCTCATTTACTCTTCCCAAGAACCACATAAAGAAGGTGTATATTAATTATGTCCTTTGGCCACTCAGCTAGTAAATGTCAGAGTGGGGATCTGAACCAGATCTGACTATAGGCCTGAGCTCCTAACCTTTCAGCCTGGATGAAGGACTAACATGGCAGCCCTGGACAATACAATGGCCCAGAGACTTGCCAGTAGTAATAAAGGCCACAACATTAATTCATTAAGCTCTGAACTCCTCTGCCCCCATGCTGCCAGGAGGACAACTAAAAAGAGACTCCCAAAACATTCCCCTAATGGCCCATTAACTCATCAGCTCCTGTAAGCAAATCACTGCATGACATTCCTCTCTCACAGAAAAGATTTATCTTCCTGTATCCAGAAAGAACCAAGACACCACTCACAGGAAGTACACACACACACACTCTATCTCTATTTGTTATCCATCCTACACAAAATCTTTGAAATGATTGAGTTTAATAAAAGATGTTTCCCTGAAGCAAATGTTCCAGACTAAAATCAGAACACAGTCTGACTATGATCACTAGGTCTATAGCAAGGATATCCCCAAGAAACAAACAAACCAAAAAATCAACTTAGCCAAACACATCCAACCTGTTCTCCAGGCTCTTCTAATGAGCAGGACATCCGGAAGGTGAGGAAAGTTGGGATAAACACCTCCTGGGTGCCTGCCTTATCCATGCCCTATTCTTTGACAACTGTGCCTCACCCATGACCCCAGCTCCCTAGCACAGCTGATGGGACCAGGAGTACAGGAGTAGATCCTTGTTAGGGCACCTCTCCTAGAGACCAGAATTCCGGAACTCCTCTTTCTTGTCTTAAACTGAGCAGAAAAGCCAGTCTTCAAAGGGAGGAAAAACAGAACAAAGCAGGTTCACTGAGAGAGACAGACATCAATCCAAGTGGACTTGTGGCAGCCACAAATCTCAATTTGCCCTCAATACTGTCCAGTGACCCCTCTACACATCCTTGGTTTATTTCGCTTCCCATTTCCAAAGTACATATTCACCCCTCTTCAAACTCCAACCCTCCCATGCCCACCTGCCCTCTCATTTGAGTCCTCAATTATATCCCCTATTTTCCTTCCACAGGCTTCTCACTCTCATGATTATGCCCCCTCTCCCGGATTATTCCCATGAATATACAGTAATTATCGCCCATCTTTAAAAAAGGAAGATCCTCCCTTTTCCACACATCCTCTTCCAGCAACCACTTCATTTTCTGCTCCTCTTCAAAGCAAAGGGTTGTCTCTGTTTACTTCCTCCACTTTTAAAATGTTTAATTTTATACTCTCTCTTCAGTCCACTTCCTTGCCCATCGCACCATGAAGACTGGTCTCATCGAGGTTTCTAATGATGTCCATGTTTGCCAAATCTAAGGATCCCTCTCCTAATCTTTTCTTACTTGGCTGTTTGCAGCATTCAGCAAAGACGAGCATTACCTACTTCACAAAGTTTCCATGACACGGCTTTCTCCTGGCTTACCTTCTACCTTGCTGCCTCATCTCCATCAGCTTCACTGGATCTACCTTATTCTTTTGTTCTCCAGATATTGAGGGAAAGGAGAGTGGATCAGGAAAGGTAGGAAAGCAAATATAATTGTGCATTACGGATCTGCCTTCCCCTTGGGATCAAGCATGATTGATTGCTTCACCTCCCAGGATCAGCTTCCAGGAGGCCACGTGAATGATGACACCTCAGAGCTGGCTGTCAGAGAGACGAAGAGGGAAGGATTTATTTCCTCCCTCCCATTCCCCAATGGCCAGAGGTTTACTCCACGGAGGACAGACTCCTCCTCACTTCCTAACTGCTTCTACAAAGGCACTGAGCAGGTCTGCATTGGCAGGGAATCCCCAGGACGGAAGGTGACAGGCACCTGGGAAACAGGACTTTGTCAGGTTGCACCCACAAAAAGTCAGTGGGAGCCCACACAGAACCAACAACAGAGGCAGAACAAAAACGCAAAGGCTCCTGGGTCAGGCGAGGCAGAGAGCACCGGAAATAACTCAAAAGAGGTGTCTTATACAACATCCCTGTCCTCTCCTCCCAGCTCCAGCCTTGCCTATTGACATCTCCATATCAATGTCTAAAAGGCACAGTAATGTGGTCGAAAGAGAACGTTTCCTCCCTCCCTACCCCAGCATGTTCCTCCTATGTCTTCTCTATCTTGGTCAGTAACATCTTATTTATTTATTTATTTATTCATTTATTTATTTATGGCTGTGTTGGGTCTTTGTTGCTGTGCGTGGGCATTTTCTAGTTGTGGCGAGCGGGGGCTACCCTTCGTTGCAGTGCACGGGCGTCTCATTGCAGTGGCTTCTCCTGTTGTGGAGCACGGGCTCTAGGCGTGCAGGCTTCAGTAGTTGTGGCACGTGGGCTCAGTAGTTGTGGCTTGTGGGCTCAGTAGTTGTGGCTTGTGGGCTCTAGAGTGCAGGCTCAGTAGTTGTGGCACACGGGCTTAGTTGCTCCGCGGCGGGTTGGATCTTCCTGGACCAGGGCTCGAACCCGCGTCCCCTGCATTGGCAGGCGGATTCCTAACCACTGTGCCACCAGGGAAGTCTGGTCAATAACATCTTAATCCAACCAGTTGCTATGCTAAAAATTGAAGAGTTACCATTGGTTTCTCTCATTGCCCTCCCCTCCCCAATTCATCTACCAGTAGATCCCGTTGGCTCTAGCTACAAAATGCATCCCAAATCCATCCACTTCTCTCCGTCTGCCCTACAGCCAACCTAACCCCATCCATCACCACACCTCAGGTGGACTCTTCTGGACCTAACCGGCCCTCCTGCTCTTTACTCTTCCACAATACAATCTTCACACAGCTGCAGCCAGAGTGAGCCTCTTTTTTTATTTTTTACATTTCACTATAAAAAATTTTCAAACATAAACACAAGTTTGAAACAGTTGTAACAATATTAATAGTAACAATATTAACAATAGTGACAACAGTAACCAAAAAAAAAACCAATGGTGAATCAAAACTCCATGTGCCCACCTTCAACAAGTATCCGATCATGGCCAATTCTGTTTCATTTCTATCTCTAATTCTGAGATAAATCCCAGATACCATATCATTTGATCTATGATTTTGCATAAGTTTGTATCTCTTAAAGATACAAAGTTCTTTAAAGAACTTTCAAAAAAAATCAAAGGAAAGATCAATAAAAATTGCAAACGATTTTTTAAAAACCATAACTACATAACATTACAGGGTGTTCTTTTTAAAAGGTGAAGCAGGTCATGCCATTTCCTTGCTGAAAACCTTCCAGTGGCTTCCCATCACGCTTTGAATAAAGCAAAAACCCCTTATTAAGGTTTAGAAGGTCCAGCCTCACGTGGCCCCTGCCTGCATCTCTGATCCCATTCCTGACCAGCCTCCCACTGCACACCAGCCACACTAGCACTGCACGTTCTCTCCTCCCCGAGAGCCCTCGCACTAGCTGGTCTCTCTGCCTCAGAGGCTCATCCTTGCCATCTTCCAATGCTCAGCTCCTTCCTGTCGTTCAGGTCACAGCTTACATGAGAGCACCTTTTATCACCTGTCTCAGGTAGCCTCCCAGTTTTTACCACATGGTCCTCTTCTAATCCTCTCCATAGCCCTTTGCCCATGATATTTCCGGTGTACCCTGGACAGGTTTATGCTTATTGTCAAGCATGACTATTACTAGCACTTCATTCGCTCTCAAATGTGGCCAACAAATTTTATGGTCACCCTGTTTATAAGAATCTTATTTTTGTTTGACTTTGGGTTGCTTATTGTCAATCTCCTTCTACAAGAATATAAGCTCTTTAACAAGACAGCTTTCATCTGACTAGTTCTCCACTGTATCCACAGTGCTTGGCACGTGGGTGGGGGGGGGTATGTGGAAGGAAGGAAGGAAGGGAGGGAGGGAGGGAAAGAGGGAAGGAGGGAGATCTCAGGCTCTGACTTTCCAGTCCTGGTTCCAATCAACCTTTGTACTCTCCTATATTAGGCTTCCATAATTTTCTATAAATGTTTCTATTTTGCTTAACATAGATCAAATGGGTTTCTGTGATTTTTAATCAAGCAATTCCTGATAGCTGCTGATTACTTTCAAGCAATTTTTTGTTTTCCCATTTGTATCACAGTTTTCTTCTAGAGAATTGCTTTCTTTAATTAAACAAAACAAAGCAAACAAACAAAAAAGCGCCCTATCATCAGAGCCACTGTTATGAACTGAATATTTGTATCCACCCCCCCCCCAAATTCATATGCTGAAATTCTAACCCGCAATGTGATGGCATTAGGATGTAGGGCTTTTAGGAGGTGATTAGGTCATGAGGGTAGAATCTTCATGAGTGGAATTAGTGCCCATATAAAACGGATCCCAACAAGGACCTACGGTATAGCACAGGGAACTATACTCAATATTTTGTAATAACCTATAAGGGAAAAAAATCTGAAAAAATATAGATATATATGTATAACTGAATCACTTTGCTGTACATCTGAAACTAACACAACATTGTAAATCAACTATACTTCAAAATAAATAAATAAAATAAAATAAATAAAATGGATCCCAGAGAGCATTCTTGTTCCTCCCGCCATGTGAGGACAGTGGGAAGGCAGTAATCTATAAACCAGGAAGCAGGCTCCCACCAGATACCAAATCTGCTAGTGACTTGATCTTGGACTTCCAGCCTCCAGAACTGTGAGAAATAAATTTCTGTTGTTATAAGCCACCCAGTCTTTGGTATTCTATTATGATAGCCTGAACAGACTAAGATTCAGGCTATCAGACTAAAACAAGAAAAATCCACCAAAAGTATTTTCCTTAACCATAAGCCATTGAGAAGTCTGGAATTGCAAACAAGCAGTCCAGATTAAAAGGTAATCATTTCTGCTCCACAACTACAATAAATATTAGTGACACTGGCAATAAAGCTTCAGATCCTGATTATGCATGGGCCCATTTTTACAAAAACATTTCAGTGGAAGATATAAGTACATTGTCAAAACAGCAATAAATCCTTGACATTAAGACCCAATTTTTTTTTTTTTTCATTTAAGCATGTGAAGCATGTGTATGGCCATTGCCTTCAGGTCACTCCATTTCAGGAAGTTCATGCTTTGTATAATCATTGTAAAATTAGAGCCATTTGGTAAGGAAAAGAATGGTAGTAGCATTCATTCAAACACAACAATATCAAAATCAAACCTTGGAATTTTTTGTTTTTTGCTTTTTGTTTTTAAATGGGAATGGTGGTAGCTAGAAGTTGCTCCAAACTTCAGATGATGACTAATGAGAAGAATGTTGGTTCATAGTACCCAATATTGAGAAAAATTTAATAAGCTCACTTCCCAAGTAATAGTAGCAGTCTTAAAGAATGAGGTAACCAATTATGGAAGCAGATGAAGACATTTAACTGAAGAAATGTGCCGTAGACCATGGGTCCCCAACCCCCGGAGTGCAGACCTCTATCGGTCCATGGCCTGTTAGGAGCCAGGCCGCACAGCAGGAGGTGAGTGGCAGGCGACCCAGCGAAGCTCCACCTGCTGCGCCCCATCGCTCCCCATCGCTCGCATTGCAGCCTGAACCATCCCCCCGCCTACCCCAACCCCCCAGTCCGGTAAAATTGTCTTCCACAAAACCGGTCCCTGGTGCCAAAAAGGTTGGGGACCGCTGCCCTAGACCACCTCTCCTGCAACCTCAGATCTACTCTCTTTCCCCAGCCAAGAGGGAAAAATGAGTTTTAGCAACCAAAGGAAACACAGAAGGCCTCAGTAATGAACACGTACCACCCCTTCCTTTAGTCAGCCCACTCCCAGGAGAGACACGTGCCATTTCTGTACAAAAGGCACTGTATATTCTTTCATTCCATGAAAACTTATTGCTTTGATCTGTGCTAGAGTTTGGGCAAACAGTGGTGAGTAAAATAGACAAAATCCCTGCCAGCATGGAGCTTATAGTCTTGTGGCTCCCTCAAAAATAATACTGTCCGAATGCCAGCCTACGTCATTTTTCTTTCAAGGAGGCAGCATTTCATAGGCCTTATGGTCAGTCAGAGGACCTGGGTTCAAATCCTGGCTTTACAACTTAGTAGCTCTGCAATCTCAGGCAAGTTACTTAATTTCCCTGTGCCTAAGTCTCCTCTTCCGTAAGATCATAAGTTTTTGGGGGAGGATTAAATGGGTAAAGGAATTAATAAAGTAAATAACAGTGTAAAGCAGTTAGATTAGTGCCTGACACAAAGAAAGCTACAGATGAGAGTTTGCCATTTCTATTGTTATTACAGTAAAGAGTGGGATTGATTGAAGAGGCCTGTATTTGGAACACTTAATCTATGAACATTATGCACCCAAACATGCCTGAACACAGTTTCCTGGTAGCCAGCCCCTTTTTTCTCCAGACAGGAATTATGAGGCTTCTTATCTGGAAAAGCTGAATGGCTGCAGAGAAAAGACCTCCATAGAATGGCATGTGGAAGTTTCCCAGCATTGAGCCAAGTCCCTGCCAATCACCCTAAAACAACTGCCATTGGACAGCAAGCCGCACCCAGGTCAGAAGCATTCCCACTCTGCTTTCCAGCAGCTCAAGCTTAATTATGAATGAAGTGCTACAGGTGACCAGACCTTTAATAATAGAGAGACACCAAGAAAAACAAATAGATAACAGCATCTCAGAGTAAACAAAGAAAGTATAGAAAACCGAAGAGAACTCGAATCTTTGAAAGGTTAAAAAAGATACTGCATCTATAAAAACAGCATCAAAATGCTATTTTAAAAAAAGAACAGAGAACAAGAAAGAGTTCTGGGGAAGTTAAAAATAGGGCTGCTAAAATTGAAAATCCAATAAAACAGTTGGAAAATAAGATTTAAAAAAAAATATATATATATATACACACACACACATATATACATATACTTATCAGTCAATCCCCTCCCCCTTCCCCAACAGCAGCATCATAGAGTCTATCTTGTCTTCCCTAACCCATTTTCCTTCCATGTCCCATGCCCTGGGCTACACTGGAGGGCTCCTGACCACTAGAAAGATCTGTAATCTTAAAGCCTGTGGCACACGAGGCTGGCAAATGTCCAAGGAGTGAAGGAAAGAATGAATGATTGACAGCAGCCGTGAAGCCCCAGTATCACCTCTGCCAGCCTCCTTGGCTCAGTTTATGTTGCCTCTTTCTGAATATTCTCTCACCCACTTTGCACAAAAAAGAGGCCTTAGCAAAGTTTATGAGTACATGAACATTGGATTTGAAATTACACAGACCAGATTTTACCTCCAGAATCTGCTATTAAGTTTTCAGAGAGGCAAGGGTCATGTTTGCCAGAACACCTAGTGGCTTGCACTCTTGTTGCCACCATCGGCCAAAATGGTGACATCCATTTTTTTGAATGGCCTTTGTCAATGTTGGTCTGAGAATATGCTGCATGAAATGATAGTGATTAGTATTAAATTAATGATGATAATCAAATACCATATACAAATGCAAAACAGAAGATAAAGATGAATAATATGAGAGCAAAATAGAATATATAAAAGATCAATCCAGGTCAAATATCGGTAGGAATTCCAGAAAGAAAAAACAAAGAGCATAAAATTATCAAATAAAGAACTCAAGAAATTTTCTCAGAATTTAAAGAACATTAACCTTCAGGTTGAGAGACTTTAGAACAAAAGAAAAAAGCTATACCAAAAAGCAGTATCATGAAACTCCAAAACATCAGACATAAAGAGAACAAATGTAATCCTTACTTCACAACATATACCAAAATTGATGCCAGGTAGATTAGAGACTTAAATGTGTAAGTCAAAACTTGATATCTTTTAGAAAAGAATACAGCATAAAATCTTCATGTCCTTATGATAGAGAAGTATTTTTAAAATAAGACACCAAATGCATAACTTACACAGGAAAAAAGTGACACATTTGACTACACTAAATTCAAAACTTGTATTACATCAGAGAAGACTGTAGCAAAGACTTCCTAGTTGTTCACTCACCCTTTTGTCCTTTCCTCCTGTGCACACACAGCCAGACTGCATTTCTCATCCTCACCTGCAACAAGATGTGGCCATTGTGACTGCAAACTGGCCAGTGAAATGCACACATTTGAGACAAGATATCCTCCGTCATTTTAAAGCTATCTGACTAACAGTGTTTTCAGTATTTCTGAGGGTTCAAGACATTTATGAAGCACTGTCTTTGGGCTCAGCACGGAGGTAGGTGCAACAGAGCAGTCAAGGACAACATTCTGGAGCCTCTCAGCTCTGCCAGCTTCTAGCTGTGTGACCTTAGGCAAGTTACTTCACGTCTCTGTGCCTCATATGTCCCAAATGTGGGACATAATAAGGACAGGGCTACCACAAGCAGACATTATAAAATTTCAATAATATATAGCAAGTGTTCAAGTATCTTGACTTCTATTATACTTTTGAAAAGGATTTAATCCACAATATGAGTGTCAAAATGGGAGGGAAATAAAAATCAATGCAATATGAAGACCTTTTCATTGTCTAGTGAGGCACCTGACACATAGTAGGGCTCAATAAACATTTTTGAATGAACAAGTGAATGAATATGAGAGTAAGTAATAGTGAGAAATTTACTTAGGCAGGATGGGCATGAGCCTCTCGGCACTATTCAGCAATTGTTTTCAGTGTTTCTTAGCCCCAGTTTACATTAGAATCACTTGGGAGCTTTCTAAAAACACCAGTGGTTGGAACCCCACCAACCAAATCAACTGAATCAGAAACTCTGGGATGGGAAGCAAATACTGGTATTTTTTTAAATACAGGCGGTCTACTGTGCACCAGGTTGAGAATCATTGCTTTAACTCATTCTGAGTTGACTCCTTTTCTATTCTGCATGGTAACTCTCCCTAAACGTCCTTACTTCTTCAGGCCCCCAACTCCATCCCCAATGCCCTCATTCTTGGCAGATGACTATTCTTCATCTTCTCTCTTCTGTCTCACCTTTTACTCTCCTCTTCCCTGCTCTTCCTATTTCAGGAGAATGAGTGGGTCCCTGGACTCATTCACTGTCTCCACTTGAACCTGCAGTTGCCCACTTTTGCAGTTATCATACTGTACTATCAAGTAAGTCATGCATCTGTCCACTCTCCAACTAGACAGTAAATTCCTCAGAGGCAAGGGTCCATTCATCTTTGTAGTCTCGCTGTGAAGACAGGTGGTAGTACACTCCCTCAGGTGTCAGAGAAGAAAAGCTGATGCCCAGCACATGGCAAGCACTTCATAAATGTCACTGAATAGGGCGGTGGGACCTTCACCTGGGCCTTGAAGTGTCAGTAAGAATCAAGAAAGAAAAGAGGGAATTTTATAACAGGTATAGAAAATAAAAACTAAAATATGGAATTCAGAACATAAGCATTTAACTCTTCCTAGAACTTTCTAGAAACTATCACCATTAAACTTCAACAATACATATGCATCACTACTACTTCACACCAAAATTCCTATGGTTGCAACTAAAATATGGCTTTTGAAAGTACTTTTGTCAAGTATAAAAGGCAACATAAATGAAAGAATGCTACTAAGAGAAAAAAGAACACAAGAGAGAGACAAATCCACAAAAAGCATCATTTTATTTCAACAAGTAGATACAACTGCAACTCCTTCTCTTGTTCCTCAGTGTCCAAATCTTTAAAATGGAGATAATAATAATACCTCCTTCCACAGCTTGCTGAGATGATTAAATGAGTTAATAAATATGAAGAGCATAGAAGAGTATCTGGCATATAGTTAGCACAATAAATTGTTAGTTTTTTAATATTATTTTCTTCAAAATGTTAATGCTTGCAGCTTTCAATTAGGAAAGGAAAAGAAGAATGACTTTGGGAAAGAGGAGGATGGCCAGGCACTTTTCATAAGCCATCTGATTTGAATCCTCTCTATAAAACTATAAGTAGGTTAACACTGTATCCATTTTATAGATGAGGAAACAGAGGCTCCAAGCTGCATGGCTATTCAGTGCACTTCAGGCACATTCTCATTCTATAAGACGATACAAGTACTTACCCTTTCAGGGAAGACTTCTCTGTCTACTGAAACCATTAATTCCACGGACACAATTCCACTATAATGTGCTAAAGACCACTGAAGCTGTTCACCCCTGCTAAATGGCACTGTAATCAAACTGTCAAGAAGGCTTGGAAACTCAAAGACTGCTATTAAATCATCTTTCTGGCCTCTCGTTGCCAGGGAAAGTAATCTCAATTCCTTTAACCTTTCCTTGTAGGTGTTATTTTCCTAGCGCTTAGTCACTGTCACTTTCCTCTGCAGTCCTGAACCTCAGAGGGACCTAAGAGAGGCTGCCTTGGATGGGTCTGTTACCCTACATGCTCCATCTCTCTCGCTAGCTAGTTTTGGCAACTCTGCTTAATATCAGGGTTTGTCTAATTTTCTTAGTTTTCTTAAAGAGGTAAGTTGCCATGGTTGATCCCATTTATCTTTGTCTTCTATTTTATTTATGGGCATTCCTTTTTTTAAATTATTGAGGTGTAATTTACATATAGTAAAGTTCACACCTTTTAGTGTATGATCCTATGAGTCTTAACAAATGCATGCAATGATATAACCATGACCATGAAGATATAGAGCATTTCAACCATCTCAAAAAGTTCCCTTGGGACTTGCCTGGCAGTCCAGTGGTTAAGACTCCATGCTTCCAATGCAGGAGGCATGGGTTCGATCCCTGGTCGGGGAACTAGGATCCCACATGCCACATGGCATGGTCAAAAAGTAAAGAAAAATAGAATAAAATAAAAACAAAAAGTTCCCTTATGGTTCTTTGTTGTCCCCTTCAGCCCCTGACAACTACTATCTCTTTTATGTCTCTGTAGTTTTGCCTCTTCCCAAATGTCATATAAATGGAATCAGATGGTATGATTTTCGGCTTTTTAAGTCTCGATTGTTTGACTTAGCATAATGCATTTGAGATTCATCCGTATTGTTGCACGTATCACAGGTTAGTTCCTTTTATTGCTCAGTGGGGTTTCATCATATGGACTATAGTTTGTTTATCCATTCACCAGTTGAAGGACATTAGGGTTGTTTCTAGTTTTAGGTGTTTATGAACAAAGCTGTTACAAACATTTGCATACAGGTTTTTGTATAACATAAGTTTCCAATTAGCTTAGGTAAACACCTAAAAGTGGGATTACTGAGTCACATGTTAAGTGTATTTTAATTTTATAAGAAATGCCAAACTATTTTCTAAAATGGCTATATCATTTTGCATTCCCACCAGCAATGGACAAGAGTTCAAGTTACTCTGCATCCTCATCAGCACTTGGTATTGTCAAGTTTTACTTTTTGTTATTTTATTTTATTTTATTTTTAGCCACTCTTTTATGTGTGTAGCTTCTCATTGTGGTTTTAATTTGCATTTCTCTAATGTGTTGAGCATCTTCTCATGTGCTTATTGGGCATTTATATACTTTTAAAGTTTCCTTTCAAGTTATTTGTCCATTTTTTTTAATTGGGGTTTTTTCTTAGTTCTGAGTTTTGAAAGTTCTTATATATTCTGGATGAAAGTCCTAAATCACATGTTGATTTCCCGCTTATTTTTTTTATCCTACCAAGGGGCTACATCAGACATTTCTGAGATGAGTGTAGAGATGGTCCTTAGCTCGTAGACACTAGTCGCAAGGGAGGCAGATGTTTATAGAAGACAGAAAAGGCCTTGATTATATAGTAACCCAGAGTTTTTCATTCTCTTCATCTTATTCCATACAAGTTAGAACAATATGGTGGGTCTGTGGTCAGAGAGAAGAAAGACACAAAATTACACAAAAGTTTTCTTAGAGTGGGTCAAAACCAGTAAGGGAAGAATTAGTTTGGTAGCTGTTTCACTTTGAGACTAGACCAGGAGTTGCCATTTTCATTCTGCCCTTTCTCTTAAGAGTGAGAATCCCCACTACTTCCCGCTTCCCCACCTCCAATGGGCCCATCTAACTGGCTGAGCACCTGAGCCAGAATCAGAGAGGAATAAGAGGTTGGTCCTGAGATAAGGGAACCATAAAAGAAGGAGAGGAAGAGGACTTCCCTGCTGCCTCAGGGACTCAGTGTATACTGAGCAGTGACTTTCCATACTGAAACATCATCTAGACTCCTGGAGCATGTTTGATCAATAGAAATATTTTTAGGTAGGAAAGGCTGAGAGGTGGTAATCTACTTGGGGTTGCTGGAAAATCAGGAAAGACATGAAGCTATGTTTGCAAAGCTGTTCACAACGAATTGCATATATCAATTCTCCATATCAAAGAAGAGAGCAAAGGTGAAGCTTTCTACTAAAGGACTATAACATCCCACCCCCTAGCCATCAAAGACAGAGTCAGGAAGGGAGTGAGCCCACCTCCCTATCTGTGTTTCCACTACTCATCTTTCACTAAGGAAAGATAGGTAGATAGATAGATAGATAGATAGATAGATAGATAGATAGATAGACAGACAGACAGACAGATAGATAATAAATAGACATACAATCACTGGCTTTTGACTCTAATCAAATAATCCTAGAATTTCTGATTCTGTATTACTTACTTGACCTGAGAATACATTATGATTTTGAAGCACTCATAACATCTAAGAAATGAAAAAAGACAAATTCAAATTGCCTGACCTTTCTATGGTAAACCTAACTAGTCAATCTATTTTCATTTCCTTTCTCTTATGTCAAAATAGACAGTTAAACCTGAAGTACAGAAGTGTGAATTCCTCTTGGCACAAATGATACCAAACTTGCCCCAGTAAATCACTAAATGCCTTGACCTCTACAGTTCTTCTGTTGATCTCTACATTTTGGATTGAGAATTTCCATAATTGTCTGCATTTACGTACATCTGTTCCACATCATGGTACCCTGTGTAAGATGAGTGGTTCTGAAAATACATCATCATGGGTCATGGGTTATAATGAGAAGTAGATTAACCCAGGGGCATGCCATCAAATGATCTGCCAAAGGTACAGTTGACAAAGTCTTCATCAGTCAGTACTGATATAAATACCATCCTCCTCAGCGGATCATCGGCAATGCGTCTCTCAGAGCTAAATCAGTACTCTAATTGCAACATCAGTTATGGGCCCTGCTCAATGACGAGAGGGGCAAAGATATGAGGATGTTCTCAGCCGAAGCTATTTATACATGCCACATGGTCCTTAATTATCTGGTAGGGAGGGGATGGGAAGAGTTGGAAAGTTGACATGACTAAAAACTAAATCCATCCCCCCATCCCCTTTTGTACCATTCCAGCAAGAGGGAAAATTCTAGGCACTTCCTTTACAAGAGAAAAAGGTAAGAAACCTCCAATCCTGTGAGAATGCTGTCTACCCAGTTGCCAACTGGCATTTCATAGCCAATAATCCTTTTTATTGTGTGAGTTCAAAACTTTAACAGGCTATGGGAGAGAAGAGTCAAGTTGCATATGCCCCAAATTAAATGAGCAGTCTTTGTAGAATCTCCTTTTATCCTTAAAAGTAGAAGAAAGCTGTAGGTTAGAAAACTGATTTGGTAATTTCAGAACTCTGGTCAATAAAAAAATCCATACTTCAATACAAAAGCTTTCTGGAACATAATATACAAATATTAATTACTTATTCATTAACTGATATATTAAATGCCAGAGATTCAAAATATAGTACAGGAAGAATATCAAATATATTATATATTTGGGAAGAAATAGTTATAATAAACTTCATTTATTTAGTGCTTCTATGTGTCAGAGACTGTGCGCTAAGAAGCCTACCTATAATACGTCAATAAATTCTTTCTACAACTCAATAACAGATATATTATTATCCACATGTTACTGATAAGGAAACTACGGCTCAGAAGATTAAATGGTACAAGTCACACACCATTTAAGTAGAACTGTCAGAATTCAAATTCTCATCAGACTCCAAAGTCTTTACTCTATAACACTACTCTTGGGACTTCCCTGGAGGTCCAGTGGCTAAGACTCCACACTCACAATGCAGGGGGCCCAGGTTCGATCCCTGGTCGGGGAACTAGATCTCACATTCCTGCCGCGACTAAGATCCTGCATACCACAACTAAACATGCCGCAACGAAGATCCCACGTGCCACAACGAAGACCCGGAGCAGCCAAAATAAATAAATAAATAAATAAATATTTAAAACATACAAATAAAAAAAAAAAACACTACTCTTCATTCTACATATTTGTGTCAACTTCATAGCTTGTCTTACTGCCTACATCCTGCTTCCCTATAATGTCAACTGACCTATTTATGACCTTTCAAGGTAACTACTCTCCCTCTTGTCTCTCCTTCATGCGTCTTTAAGCTATGTATCCACTGTGAACAGCTCAACTTTCTACTTATTTCTTATCTCACATCTAATAATGAGATCATGACTGGTTCAGCTTTTCCATGTCGGAGCAAAGATGGTGCCCCAGGCCCCCTCATAACATAGTGCTTATCCATGGTCAGGTACCTGGTCTTGTTCCAATTAGCTGGTGGCTGGTTGGGAGGGAGCAGGAGAGGAGGGATGCCCCACCCAGTTAGCAGGAGCTGTGGGTGGGTCAGTTCCCCTTAGCAGAGGCTGCAGAAACTGGGATTGACTTGTGTAATACAAATATGGTGAAGGAATTCTTTTTTTTTTTTTAACATCTTTATTGGAGTATAATTGCTTTACAATGGTGTGTTAGTTTCTGCTGTATAACAAAGTGAATCAGCTATACATACACATATATCTCCATATCTCCTCCTTCTTGCGTCTCCCTCCCACCCTCCCTATCCCACCCCTCTAGGTGGCCACAAAGCACTGAGCTGATCTCCCTGTGCTATGCAGCTGCTTCCCACTAGCTAGCTATTTTACATTTGGTAGTGTATATATGTCAATGCCACTCTCTCACTTTGTCCCAGCTTAACCTTCCCCCTCCCCGTGTCCTCAAGTCTATTCTCTACGTCTGCATCTTTATTCCTGTCCTGCCCCTAGGTTCTTCAGAACTTTTTTTTTTTTTTTTTAGATTCCATATATATGTGTTAGCATATGGTATTTGTTTTTCTCTTTCTGACTTACTTCACTCTGTATGACAGACTCTAGGTCCATCCACCTCACTACAAATAACTCAATTTCATTTCTTTTTATGGCTGAGTAATATTCCACTGTATATATGTGCCACACTGGTGAAGGAATTCTGAATATACCACTGTGAAGAGTTTTCTTTTCTGAATTGTCCTTATCTGACTAAAAGCAGAGCCTCCCAAAAGAATTCAACTGTCATAAATGCCCTCCAGGAAACCGGGAAAGATTGACTCCTATCACTGGAGACAGCACCAGATAAGAAACCACTTAAATAGACATTGTCTCTAAACTAGCATATCTCCTACCTATCCTCATAAAGGCTCATTTACCTTCCCCAAAAGTCATTTGTTTTTCCCAAAAGTACCCTTTTTCCCTATTATGATGGTATATAAGCCCCAAATTCTAATCACCTCCTTGAGTCACAATTTTCTGTGAATTCCCATGCACATAACATGAATAAAAAATCTTCTTTTTTCTCTTACTGTCTTTTTTCAGTTAAATTCTCAGCCCCGCACCCACCCCCCCCAACACCCCCCGCCCCAGAGATAGAACCTAAGAGGGTAGAGAAAAAGTTTTTCCTCCTCCACAAAGAAATAGTTTGAAACCATCAAAAATTATACTGTAGAAGAGTATTTAACGGCATGGAAAAAAATCCACCATCTGTCAAGTTAAAAATAAGGCTGCCAAACAAATGTAGAGTCAGATCTCATTTTTGTAAATATGTGTGTTTGTATACATGCATTGAAAATCTAAAAGATGTTCACTAAATTGTTAACAACTATTACCTTGAGGACTAGGAGCAATTTTAATTTTTCTTTTTATTCCATTTTGTAATATGCAAACCTGCAAACCTGTAATAAATTTATATTACCTTTTTTTTTGGGGGGGCTGTGCCGCGTGGCATGTGGGATCTTAGTTCCCCGACCAGGGATCGAACCCGAGCCCCCGCAATGGAAGGGCAGAGTCTTAACCACTGAACTGCCAGGAAAGTCCCTATATTACTCATATATTACTTTCTATATTGAAAAACATTCAAATATTTTCTTTTTGAAAAAATAAGAATCTAAACATACCATTTGTAGAAGCCATATTATCTTTTAAATTTATCCTGAAAAAGTACAGATGAAATTAAAAATTTAGCTGTGAAAATATTCATTGTCATATTAGCAAAATAAAATTTTGAAGAAAAAAGTCCAATAATACAACATCGAAAGAACTAATTAAATGATATCAATAAGGTGGATATTTTGTGATCGTAAACATCATTTCATGAAAAAAGATATGACATGCAAATACATGTACAATATACTATTGGGAAAAAGCAAGTTACAAAACAATAAATTATAGTGTGACCCTATTTTATAGTTCAAAATTACACAAAATGCATTTATGCCTAGAAAATAACCTGGAAGAATTCAACAAAAGGGGGTGGGATTACAGATAGTCTTAATTTTTTTATTTTTATGTCTCTATAATTTTTTAATTATCCCACAATGAACCTGCATTACGAATGTAATTTTAGAAATAAGAGTTGGGGTTTTTGGTTTTATTGGGGCTTTCTATCTTGTTTAATGTAAATATAGATGGCTCTGATTGGGATTTAGGACCTTTCCTCATTTTTGCTATCTTATTTGAGACTGCTTAGCACTTGGAGAAAAGTAGCATTTGTAAAGATTTTATAGTCATGACATGAAATAGACTAGACTAATAAATGTGTACGTTTTAACACAGAAGGCAGAGGCAGTTTCTCAATCATCATATTGAGTTTCTTAATGAGTGTACATTTATTCATCACTGAGTGGCAGATAATTCTCAGAGATTGCTTCTATTCTAATAATGCCTCTACAGAATCCTGTGCTCCTCACAACCATGGTAACAAAAATTCTTTGAGAATTCCTACTTGCAAACTTGGCAGGGTGCTGGAAAGCAATGGAAACACAGATACACATTCTAATACAGTACATTATTTCACGGTAGCTGTAATCTTTGCAAAAATCATTGTCTTCTCAAAAAATTAAAAATAGAAGTGTGATCCAGCAATTCCATTTCTGGGTATATATCCAAAGCAATTGAAAGCAGGGACTGGAACAGATATTTGTACATCCATGTTCATAGTAGCATTATTCACAGTAACCAAAAGGTAGAAGCAACCCAAGTGCCTACCCACTGATGAATGTATATGCATGTGTGTGATGAAAAATGTATTTCATACTGTGGGTCATGGTCAAAAAAATGCTTGAAACCCCTGTGTTAAATTGTATGTTCATTCATGGAAATTTGAAAAACTAGAATAAATTATAAATTAGTTAATTTTTATTAATGTATGTCTAATAGCAATCAGCAAAGCCAGAAAACATGGTGGCATGCAAGCCTTAGAGTTCCTACTTTATTACAGCCCTTTTCAGAAGCATATTCTTTCTGAATTCACTTCAATACCTCCACAGTCTACATAGGATTTCCAACTTTCTTTCCCTTGCTTTAATCACATAGAGACATACACTGGACCAAAGTACCCTTGGAATCTAAGTAGGAAAGGATATGTTTAGTCAACAAATAGTAGATTTCTTGACTATTTTAATCTACTTAAGTAAACAAAGATTGTTCTTGCCCCTCTAGCACTTTAAATTTTCATGCTTAGTTGCTGATGTGCCTATGAAAATCTTCTCAATTTCTTGACCTTTTTCAAGGGTCAAGAAGAGGCCCAGTGGGGACAGTGTTGGAGGTCAGCCCAGGCTGAAGCAGACAGCCAAATGACAGCGCGTGGAACTATGGCCAATCATGTCAACAGACCTGATTTTCCAAGAGAAGCTAGAAATTTCTATTTTTATGTGCAATCTCCTGTTGTTAAATGTTGGCAATTAATTCAAAATAATTTTAAACACTTTGAAGGACAAATAAAATGTGTCTGCAAGCAGCCCAGTTTGTGACCTCTTCTTCCAGAAGTCCGCTAGATAAGACAACAATAACTATCCTTCAGAGCCTCCATAACTTCACCCCATTCTAACCCCCACCCCTTCCTCACCCCCAAATTAACTGTTCTCTGATCTGAGTTACTAACACAACTTATGTGTATCCCTGTTACAGTGCTCATTACATTTTATGATCGCTTTGTTGTTGCTGTCGTTGTTTGTTTTCCTACATATCCATCTACCTTGCTAAAGAAATTGTGATTTAATGTTAAACCCTGAGCTTGGCACTCAGGTGGAATTTGAGAAAATCGGTTTGAGTCCCAGCTCTGACATGAGACAACTTTGGGCAAGTCACTTGACCACTTTAGGCTCAATTTTCACATCTAAAATATGAATTGTTAATAATAATGGATAAAATGGTGCCTGCATTATTAGCTGTAGCAATAGAGATACAGTGAGATAGCTTCAGTCACACCTTCCCACAAGGCCTCAGGAAGAAACCTTGAGCGTAGATGGACTTTTTTTTATTAATAATTATGATAATAAGTGGAATACTGAGTGCTTATATATTCCAGGCACTTCCAAGATGCTTTATATGGTTCCATAAACTTCACAACTCCATGAGGTAAACACCATCATTATTTATATTTTACCAGTGAAGAAAATAGGGCTTAGGGTGGTTGGATAGCACTTCTACTAAGTGGCAGAGCTGAAACCAAAATGTCCCACTGCAAAGCCCACGATCTTGAGCACACCCCTAACTCACAACAGTGCAAAGTCTCAGAACAGGGTCATTTCCTCAAACTGTGTGGTTCTGAAGGCAATAAGATGGACAGACACATACACCTTCGTGTCTTTTATATTCTTTTTGTGAAGAAAGATGCTCTCATTCGTTTATGAAAAAAATCCATAGAGAGTGGCTAGACTGTATAGATGGTTGCCTGTGGGGACAGGGAAATGACTTTAAGATTTCTCTAAGGAGACAATTTGAGAAGTTTCAACAAAGGGAAGGAGAGGGCTTAGCAGATGTGAACCAGGAGCTTGCTCCAGCCTCCCAGCCCCAATCCCACCCCAACTGTGGACAGCTGACTATAGATGCTGTGTTGCCAGCAGGTAGGAACTGGGGCCAGGGATGGCAGCCTCCCCGGGGAAAGGTGGAGGCTGCTCAAACTTCAGATAAGCCCTTTATCTTGGTGATGGTAAATCTTGCCATTCAACATAAAAAGGTAAATATAGGAGCCCAATAGACAGCCATCAGCTAATGAGGGTTTACTTGACTAATGCAGTTCTTACTCGGTTCTCATTTGAAGCTTAATCCCTGGTGAGTAGTTGCTGTTTCTCACGTACATTTTAAAGGGTCTTAACACAAAGTGAGAGAGTGGCATGGACATATACACACTACCAAATGTAAAATAGAGAGCTAGTGGGAAGCAACCGCATAGCACAGGGAGATCAGCTCGGTGCTTTGTGACCACCTAGAGGGGTGGGATAGGGAGGGGGGGTGGGAGGGAGACGCAAGAGGGAAGAGATATGGGGATATATGTATACGTATAGCTGATTCACTTTGTTGTAAAGCAGAAACTAACACATTATTGTAAAGCAATTATACTCCAATAAAGATGTTAAAAAAAATTTTTAAAAAAAACTTAATCTCAAAAAAAAAAAGGGTCTTAACAATGTCATTTCCAAAGGAGAGTGGGGGGTAGAAAGTAGGAGTGGGGGGAATCATTCTAAACACAGTTTTCCCCTCATTGCCATTATAAGTCCTTACCATTTAGTTTTAAATAACTGTGCACAAGAAAAGGAAAAGAAACATCCTCAGAGACCTTTACAAATTCAGATAAACTTGTCTGGGACGTTTGATTGTTTAGTTTGGGAAAGCTGTTTTCACAATTCAGAGTGATATGTGAATGCAATGGCATGCCTGCAGTAACCTGGGAAGGCTTTGGGCCGATGACCTAGCTGAGGAGGAGCCAGCACTAGTATCTAACGTTTCTATTTTCTAAATATAAAAATAGTTTCGGGGGTAGAGGTGGTCCTGCAGTAACATTTTGACCAATGCTAAAGAGATAAAAATGACAGGAGCTGAATTAAACCAGATTGACCCAGATGAGAATAGAAGGTGGGACTTCAAGGGGTGCCAGGGCCAAAAGGAGAGAATGTCCTCAGTCATAGGGCATGAGGTCAGAGGGACACCTAGGGTGGCTTACTGGCCAGCTTCAATGTCGAATGGAAAAAGTGTGGGTTGCTCCCAGCCACTGAGCACAACTGCCTTCCCTAGGGAGTAGCCAGATACTTGCCCAATAGTCTATGAAGTGACCCACCTTTTTTTTTTTCATTTTTTTTCAGCAGGAGTGAACATAATAGTAGACTGGCAGCTTGAAACAGCCTAGATGACTGGCATTATAGGAGCTGACCAGATTATTTTGTAGAGGACATCCAACTCTGAACTGAGACTTCCTTGCTTCCCATTGGGTCAGTCTAATGTGGTGCTCATGCCCTGCAGTTTCCCATGGGTAAAAAATAAATGAAGAAAAGGGGAAAAAAAATATGGGTTTTGGGACCTAAGTGTTCCAACAATTAGGGGAGAGCATGGTGTCTGGGCTTACTTTATTCTCAAGACAAGCCTACGAGAGATGTGCTATTCCTTCTGCCTATGGATAAAAAAACTAAGGCACAGGTTGGTTAAGTAATATGCCCCAATATGCCAATATTTAAAAAAAAAAAAAAAGCCTATGCGGCTCTATAATTCAAATGTTTAAACACTATGCTCTACTGTCCCTCAATGAGATGACACGTGGAAAGTACTTTGACAGTACCTGCCCTATAGAAAGAGTTCAATATATATTGGCTAGTATTATTATTCTCCTTTTTATACAGACATTCATGTTCCAGTTAAAAATTATCAGTTAAGTTTATCAGTTAACTAAAAAGTATTTTAAATAACAGTTTATCAAAGTATATTCCCTAGGAACTTCTACTAGAGCTAGGTAGTATCGTGGTAGCCATTCTCCAGGATGGCCCCCAGTGATCCCAGCCTCTTGGAGGTCACATCTCTCTCACATTGTATCAGGTTGATCTGCATGATCAATAGGCTATGGAGGATGATAGAATGTCACTCCTGAGGCTAGGTTATAAAAGACATTGTGGCTTTCGCCTTCCTCTCTCTTAGATCCCTCACTCTGGGATGGGTTTAGCTGCCATGGTATGAGTAGCCCTATAGAGAGACCTCCATGGCAGAGAACTGAGGCTTCCTGCCAAGAGCCATGTGAATGAACCACCTTGAAAGTGGATCCTCCCCCAGTCAAGCCTTCAGATTTCAGCAACCCTGGCCAACATCATGACTGCAACCTCGTGAGAGACCCTGAGCCAGAGCCACCCAGCTAAGCCACGCCAGCTTTCTTGACCCTCAGGAGCTATGTGTTTATTGTTCAAAGGCACTACATTTGGGGTTACTGTTAAACAGTGATACATAACTAACACATGATCTCTTCCTGAAAACTTCTACTGACCCCCAGCACTTTGTAACCCCTTCTACCATAGCACTTGCTATATTCTGACTTCCATGTTTTCACCTCAGTCTCCCCTTCTAAAAAATGAGCTCAAGAACAAGCACTGATACGGTCCCTGACTTTTAGATTCCCAGGATCTAGCATAATGCTGTAATTGGTATGAATTTCAATAAGTGTATGCTATTAGACTGTACTATCTCCACTTGCTATATGTCCTCTTTCTTAAAAATACAGTCTATATTTCTTATTTTTCATGAATTCAGGTTGTTCTTGTTGTCTAAACGATTAGGCCTGCTTTCTTTCAGCTAGTATTTGGTTATTAAAGTTCACACTAAATTTGTACTATCCAAGATCTTAAACATATCTTTTTTATTTTTACAATAAAAAGTATGTAATGTAGCACCATTCCTATGCTTTCAAAGCCACTCTTCCATTAGCCCCAAATTTTTCTTTTTGCCAAATAAGATCAAATACCTGGAGACAAAAGTAGTTCACCAATAGAAAAGGTAAAATAATTTCCTAGAAAATATTGCTTGAGTTGGCTGCACAATATCAGAGTGTTGAGATTAAATTGGAGGTTTTATTTTTTTAGCTCATATTTAATTCATGGAATATACCTTATTGTTATTAAAGATATCAGTTAAATCTATAGTTCATTCTGCACTCTGACCCTTTAGAGACCAAATTTGTCATTTTTTTCCTAAAATGCTATATAAAACTTGAGTGATCAGTGACACTTATTTTGTATTTGTAAAATAAGAAACACATTAAAGATATGAACTTCTTAAGTAAAGGGAAAGCAGTCCACATCAATGCATCCCTCATCGTGGTCATTACCAAGGGGTACACCACTTCTAGGAGGCTCTATCCTCAGGAAACAAAGGCCTGTCATTTCAAAGTTGTTATCTATCTTCACTCCAAAATATTCTAAAATCCAACAAAGGAATGGATATCATTCCTGCCAATAAGTCTCCAGATGCAACTGTTCTGAAGAGAAGTTTCTCAGCTCTGGGTGACCTGAGGGTCATCTATATGCACTGACACTTCACACATTCAAAGTTGGGCGTAGGGGGTGGATCTTGGCATTGACACACAATGTAACTCAACAATAACGAACTTGTAGAATCTCACACAGAGAGTGTCCTCAGGTTATATCCCATTGTGTTCTAGCCTGGAGAAAATACCTAAAATAAAAGATGAGCGTTCATTGTATTCATCCAAGCAATAAGTTCAAGAGTTGAGGGTGAGAATAGAAATCATCTATCCCACACACACAGCTTGGAAACTGAGGACTAGAACTATCTAACCCTTCCCCTCCCCCAAACACACACACACACATACCCCTTACTTTCAACAATACATTAACAGAACTTACTACTCCACTGTCCTCATTATCATACCTTTAACTAAGCCAGAAGACTCTTGCCCAGGTAAATCACTCGACTGTGCATTATAGGAACTTCCCAAAAAGAAGTTTCACCTCTTCAACAGGAAGCATCAATAGTCAGTTAATACCCTAAGGATCTTCAAATTCCTCACCTCAAAATCCTTTTCTTGCTGCTTCCAATCCTAAATTATTGTATTATTATCCTTATCCAATCAAGCTCCCCCACTGAGGAATATTACTCCATAAAAAAGAATGAAATAATGCTATTTGCAGCAACATGGATGGACCTAGAGATTATCACACTAAGTGAAGTAAGCCAAAGACAAATATCATATGATATCGCTTATATGTGGAATCTAAAAAAAAAATGATACAAATGAACTTATATATAAAACAGAAATACTGAATCACTTTGCTATACACCTGAGACTAACACAACATTCTAAATCAACTATACTTCAATTTTTTAAAAAAAGCCCCCTCATTGAAAGAGTACCTTAAACCAAACTTCCAATTCTCAATAAAATCTGACCTTGCTCTTTCCCCTCAGAGACATCACCCAGGCTCTGCCTAGCTGGTTATCTGCCTTGCCACAGCAAACAATAAACATACCTTTGTCTTATCAACAGGTTGTGTTGGTGATATTTGGAGAGCCAGCTCTTGACAAGTGCTTAGTATGGGTATCTGCCATTATTTGCCCTGCTAGATGAGAAAACCAAAACTCAAAGAAGTGGCTCAAAGACACACAGGAAGTGGAAGAACTGGGACCAGAATTCATGTCTGCCTACTCCCAAGTCTTTGTTTTTCCTTTACACCAGTGGTTCTCAAAGTATGGTCCCCAGACCAGCAGCATCAGTATCAACTGGGAAATTGTTAGAAATACAAATTCTTGGGCCCTCCCCAGACTTACTGAACCTGAAATGCTGGTGTGGGGCCTGGGAATCTCTGTTTTTAGATGCTCTCCAGGGGATCTTGATGCAGGCTAAAGTTTGGGAAACCCTGTCTACACCATGCTGCCTTCTGTAGCGTATTGGAACTTGAGATCACTTTTGAGGGCTAGAGAAACTGGGTTGTGTAGTGGTTAGAGGCTCTGAGAAGTTAAGAGTTCCAGTGCCTGCCACTAACTGCCTTGCTAAGAAACAACTTGTTTAGACCCAGCATATCCCATTGGCTTGTCAACAGACAGGCCAGTGGTTGCTCTCTTCCCTCTTAACCATGCGTAGGGTAGGAAAAGAACAGCTTTGCTCTAGTCTTTGGTCAAAGGAAGACTGAATTTTCTCTTTGGCCATCCTTAATCCTACTTCTAGCTTCTCAGATACCGTGATTCTCAATGCATTTCAGTTCAATGTTTTGCCACCTTTGCCTAGCAGCTCATTCTGTGCCTACCTGTAACCCTTCTTATCTTTCAACTCCTTCCTCTTTGGGAGGAAACACTTCTGTGGCAATATGATCAGCTAATGTGCTGCCCTGGTTGGTACATTGTTCAATGAAAAAATTCTTATAATTCTGAAACCACACTTTTTTTTCTCTTTTTTGCTCCAAGGATCAGTTCAGTAGCTACAGTAATGCTCTCATCACCCACTGCTTCTCTGAAATGTTTAAGCTTTCCCCTGAATCAAGCTGTTGTCAAGAGGTTCAGGGCCGGTACAAGAAACAGACAGAAAAATAGAGTGATATTTATAGAGACTAAAAGGAAGTTAAGGAATCTTTGATGGTCAGGATGGGAGCTTGAAAGGCCTTTGACACTGGATGAAGGACTATACAGTCCTGAACTTGTGGCCAATAGCTGTACAACAAGGGGAAAGAGAGGGAGTAGCAGAAAAGAGAGGAAGAAGCTAAGCTGGTGCTCACTTGCAGACAGGGATCAAAAGCACACTACATTTTAAAACCTGTTGTTCTTTTTAAAACAAAAATAACTTGAGATTGTTCAGTTTCTGCAGTCTGTTAATCCCAACACAGCATCAGGAACATGGAGTGTTTTAGTTACTTTCAAAGCTGAGGGTGGGGACCTCCCCGTGGGGGAACATGATGTATGTTGACTGCAGTTGCTAGGAGGAGAGCTGCAGAGAGCGCCTCAGATCTCATTCATCCCTGTTCTTGCCTCTTGATAGGTTTCTGGGGATTTGTTGGTTTATTAGTTTTCATACTTGATTTGGAATTTTGGTTTTTATTGACCTGCACTAAACCAGTTAGTACCAGAAAGGGTCCCACATTAAGCATCAGCAAGCCTGGCCCGATTTATCAAAGAGGAGTGTGTGTGGTGTTTAAGCATGGACCTGAGACTCAGGCAGAATCTTCCCCAGCTTGCCATGTCTCTAGACTCTGGTGGGCTGTCTTGAGAAATAAATGAGAAAATGCATGTAATTACCTGACTGTGAGCTATTATCATTCAATTCATGCAAACTGGGAGTTTAGCAGGTGCTTGTCCCTGTGCAGGTGAGTCCTGCGGGGTCACAGAGGGGCTGTCTTTGGGGAACAGGTCTCGTTTGTACCATCACCAGACCCCAGTAAATTTAAACAACCTGGGCTTCCCTGGTGGCGCAGTGGTTGAGAATCTGCCTGCTAATGCAGGGGACACGGGTTCGAGCCCTGGTCTGGGAAGATCCCACATGCCGCGGAGCAACTAGGCCCGTGAGCCACAACTACTGAGCCTGCGTGTCTGGAGCCTGTGCTCCGCAACAAGAGAGGCTGCGATAATGAGAGGCCCGCACACCGCGATGAAGAGTGGCCCCCACTTGCCGCAACTAGAGAAAGCCCTCGCACAGAAACGAAGACCCAATACAGCCATAAATAAATAAATAAACAAATAAACCCAAAAGTTAAAAAAAAAAAAAAACTTATTAAAACAAAAAATTTAAACAACCTCCTGAAGACCCTAAACTTCTAAATGTAATACCCTTCTCATCTGAAGAAACACACATCTTCCAGGCACTTTGTGGGGAGCAAGTGAATAAGATCATCTGAAATTTTCAAACTGTTATGCGAGGCTAACAAAAGATAGCATCATCATCCCATGCTCTTGGATTGGAAGAATTAATATTGTTAAAATGGCCATACTACCCAGAACAATATACAGATTTAATCAAATTACCCATG
Source organism: Balaenoptera borealis (assembly GCF_965194805.1). Lineage (NCBI taxonomy): Eukaryota > Metazoa > Chordata > Mammalia > Artiodactyla > Balaenopteridae > Balaenoptera > Balaenoptera borealis. Next base: position 79,250,930 of record NC_138870.1, read on the forward strand.
ACTGTTTGCACAGAACTAGAACAAATAATCCTAAAATTTATATGGAACCATAAAAGACCCAGAATTTCCAAAGCAATCCTGAGGAAAAAGAACAAAGCAGGAGGCAGACTTCAGACAATACTACAAAGCTACAGTAATCAAAACACTGTGGTATTGGCACAAAAAACAGACATATGGATCAATGGAACAGAATAGACAGCTCAGAAATAAACCCACACACTTACGGTCAATTAATCTTCGACAAAGGAAGCAAGAATATACAATGAAAAAAGACAGTCTCTTCAGCAAGTGGTGTTGGGAAAGTTGGACAGCCACATATAAATCAATGAAGTTAGAACACACCCTCATACAATACACAAAAATAAACTCAAAATGGCTTAAAGACTTAAACATAAGACATGACATCATAAAACTCCTAGAAGAGATCATAGACAAAACATTCTCTGACATAAATTGTACCAATGTTTTCTTAGGTCAGTCTCCCAAGGCAACAGAAATAAAAGCAAAAATAAACAAATTGGACCTAATCAAACTTACAAGCTTTTGTACAGCAAGATAAATCATAAACAAAACGAAAAGACAACCTACAAACTGGGAGAAAATATTTGCAAATGATGCAACAAACAAGGGCTTAATTTCCAAAATATACAAACAGCTCATAAAGAAGACATACAGATGGCCAATAGGCACATGAAAAGATGCTCAACATCACTAATTATTAGATAAATGCAAATCAAAACTACAATAAGGTATCACCTCACACTGGTCAGAATGGCTATCATTAAAAAGTCTACAAATAACAAATGTTGGAGAGGATGTGGAGAAAAGGGCACCCTCCTACATCGTTGGTGGGAATGTAAATTGGTACAGTCACTATGGAAAACAGTATGGAGGTTCCTGAAAAAACTAAAAATAGAGTTGCCATATGATCCAACAATCCCACTCCTGGGCATATCTCTGGACAAAACTATAATTCAAAAAGATACATGTGCCCCTATGTTCATAGCAGCACTATTTGCAATAGCCAAGACATGGAAACAACCTAAATGTCCATCAAAAGATGATGGGATAAAGAAGATGTAGTAGATATGTATGATGGAATATTACTCAGCCATAAAAAAAGAATGAAATAATGTCATTTGCAGCAACATGGATGGACCTAGAGTTTACCATACTAAGCGAAGTGAGTCAGACAGAGAAAGACAAATATCATATGATATCACTTATATGTGGAATCTAAAATATGACACAAATGAACTTATCTACAAAACAGAAATAGACTCACTGACATAGAGAACAGACATGTGGTTGCCAAGGGGGAGGGGAGTGGGGGAGGCTCGGATTGGGAGTTTGAGACTAGTAGATGCAAACTATTATATACAGAATGGATAAGCAAAAAGGTCCTACTGTAGAGCACAGGGAACTATATTCAATACCCTGTGATAAACCATTATGAAAAAGAATATGAAAAGGAATGAGATATATATATATATATATATATATATCACTGAATCACTTTGCTGTACAGCAGAAATTAACACAACATTGTAAATCAACTATACTTCAATAAAATAAAATTTTTAAAAAACATAGCATCGGGCTTCCCTGGTGGCACAGTGGTTGACAGTCTGCCTGCCAATGCAGGGGACACAGGTTCGAGCCCTGGTCTGGGAAGATCCCACGTGCCGCGGAGCAACTGGGCCCGTGAGCCACAACTACTGAGCCTGCGTGTCTGGAGCCTGTGCTCCGCAACAAGAGAGGCCACGATAGTGAGAGGCCCGCACACCGCGATGAAGAGTGGCCCCCGCTTGCCGCAACTGGAGAAAGCCCTCGCACAGAAACGAAGACCCAACACAGCCAAAAATAAATATAAAAATAAAAAACAAAAACATAGCATCATCATTTGTTATAGAAGTAGAATACATACTTTAAAATTTCTGATTCTGATATTACTTGAACTTCGACCGCTGTAGTATAATAGAAAGAACCCCTGAATTAGGAATTAGAAGACCTGAATTTAGATTCTGGTTCTGTCATTTATTAGCTGTGCAACTTTGAGCTAGTCACTTAACCTTCCTGGGCCTCAGTTTCCTTATCTAAGAACTGGCAAACATTATTTACCCCACATGTTTTTGTAACAAAAAAATAAGATGTTGGAGACGGGGGGAGGATAAAGCATGTTGTAAACTGTAAGCATCATCCACATGTGACTGCCATTAATAAAGAGAGATTAGAGATAGCTGCTCCAGAATGGGCTCCTTCTGCTTCTTGAATTCCTGCACCCTCCAGACCACATAGAAACTGCAATCTAGATTCCTCCTGCCACCTTAAGGGAGCTGCCCTAAAGAGGCAAGTTTGGTTTGGGCATATTATAGAAATAGTAATTATAATAAAAGCCACCATTTATTGTGCACTTAACGTGTGCCTAAAACTGTACTAAGCACTTTTATATATATTAGTTCAAATAATCCTTATAACTTGAAAAGTAAGAATTACTCTTCCCAGTTTGCAGATAGGCTCAGAGAGATAATTGTCCAGAAGTCACACAGCTAATAACCTGAGATTTTGACCAACACCTGAGCCAACACACTTAATCAACGTTACTGTCACTGTTCTTTTCTTCTGCATGTTCCTTGGAAGAAGCCTGAAGTCAGTGTGGGCTGAAGATCCCAAATCCTGACTCCTAAATCTTCATATTAAGCTGGATGGAAAATGTCTAGCACACAATTTAAATTACAATCTGCTTTCCCACCCTCACTCCTCCAAAATAGCTGCAGTTATAAAAAACTTGATGTAACTTAATCTCTGTTCCTCAACCCTAAGAGCTATAAAAAGTCTCAATCATAAATGACCTGAAACCCATTTTGGTTAGTTCTAAGGTTTTTTAAAACACTTGACATATAATACACACACACACACGGGCTTTAAAGCTTTTTTTTTTTTCCACAAAAGCAGCAGAGAAAAATTTTCCCAGGACCCAAGCTCAAGATATTCCTGATACCAGATGCCTCCACAAGCTGGGCTGCTGTCAGTGGGACAGAGAAGCTGCCAAGAAGCCAGGCCATTTCCACTCCACATTTAGTCTGAGGCCAGAGTGTTGTCTTTCAGCTTTTAGAAAGACCTCCCAGGTGAGGTGGACCCAGCAATGACAGTATGTGACCATCATGGCCTCAGGGTGGAGAAAAAAGGTAATAGCCTTTGTAAATGACCAAGATCTTATCTGTAAAAACTGGAAAACTCTTTTTCCAATGCAAAAACAGAAACAGTCCAAATTAATCTTTGCTTGGGAGGCAGGAAATCCTAATTCAATGGTCTCAGTCACGCTAATCAACTTCTGAGGAGGACAGCATCCTAGTGCTGTGGGCCTTGAACAGCAAGCTTGGTCCCACAAGTTTGGTCACAGTGTGATTATGCTTGTTTTATTCAAACTGAGTCCCAAGGAATGTTATGATAAGCTTGGTAAGGACTCCACACCAGAGAGGCACACATATGTATGTGCTCCAGTGAAACAGTGTTGATACAGAACATTGAAAATGGACTATGTTGAGGGGATAAGAAAGAGGAGACTGTTTAACGTCTTTTGCTTTGGTCTAACAGATTTTACATTTATAGGTTTCTGTGGAATGATAGTGATGTATATCCTTGGCCTTCAGTATGGCATGGGGATGTAGAGAGTGGAAAGGGAAACACCTAAAGTCCCTGAAGGCCCTTCGTCCATTCATTCAACAACCATTTATTGGAAGACCACCATGCACCAGGTAAGGTGCCATGTGTTGCAGATACAAAGAGCAGGCATCACTGCTGCCCTCATGGAATTTGGTATGGAGTAGAGGAGTCAGTCAACAATCAAATAACCACACGAACATATGAAAAACTGAAGCTGCGACAAGTGCTAGGAAGGAGTGTTCATGGTGTTTTGAGAGGCAAAGTTAGGAGAGTCTGACCTAGTCAGAGAAGTCAGCAAGGGCTTCTCTGAGAAAGCAATGCTTTAGCTAAGATCTAAAGGATGAGTAGAGGTTAACTAGGCCAAGGAATGGGGGAGGGACACAAAGTGTTGGTCAGTAGAACAGCAGATGCAAAGACCTAGTGTTGAAAGGGAGCCATCTTGGAGGGAAGTCAGAAGAGATCTGACATAAAGAGTCACCAGAAAGGCCCACCGACCCCTAAACACCTCTGCCTCTGCTGTCTAAAATCTCACGATTATTAAGGCATGCTTTGGGTTAAGATTCTTTTTCCCTGAAGCATTCTTTTATGCTCAGAAGAATAATCCATTAAATCAAGTGAATGGTTTTATCTGGTCAATTTTCTTCCTTAATAGCACAGGTTATAGCCACAAGTCCTTGAGATTTGTACAGGGGTTAGAGTAGGTGGCATTAAAGAAAGAAAATATTCAATGACACTTATTAAAGATAGTAAAGGCAGACTTGATTCAGGACCATTACGATAGGCATAGGGACCACTGCAATGGGATTTTGCAATGGGGAAGAGAGATTGGGCTCAATTCTGAATACAGCAGGGGCAACTGGGAATTTATAACCAAGAAGCGGGGGGGTGGGGGGGGGCGGTCAATAGATGGACAATTACTAAGAGGAAACATCAGGAGTAAGAGGGGTTCTGGCTAAACTCACCTAATAGGATTCTTGCTGAAGACAGGCCAGGGTAATCAGAGCTCACTTAGGGGATGCTAGAAGATCAGGAACCTGATCAAATATCAAGGGTGATCAGATATCAAAGGTGTGGGGCTATGGTAAACTGACTTATCAGGGTTCTTGCTAAAACTAGATTTTACAAGGAAGTGCACAGATCAGCCTAAGAGAAGGTCCAGGAGCCTGACTAAAGTTCGTCAAGTAAGCAATCTTTGCCAATACCCCTTTTGTTCAAAGAAAGAAGAGACATTCTTCTTTCCTCTGAATAATATAAGTCCATTTTCTCTTTCAGTCACCTTTTGTTCATTAAGAACCAGCTGACTCATCTTTTGGGACTTGGTAGTAGAAGGTATTTGTTGGATGGTGCTAGCAGTCAGGCATTTAATAAGGGGAGCTTTGTGAAAATAAAAGAAAATCAAAAATTAATAGTTAAAAAACTAATTTCTGAGGATAGCCAGTCAAGATTTTTAGGCTTGAGCTTGAAGCATCTTTATCAGATGGAGTGAAGATGCAAGTGGCCCTCTGATGAATTTTCCTGGTTTGCAGTTTGAATGCCTTGGGTGATGGCACCAGGTGCTCCAGTGAACTTTTTCTTTTTTTTTTTTTTTTTTGGCCTCGTGGCACTTGGGTTCCTAGTTCCCTGACTAGGGATCAAACCCACGCCTCCTGCAGTGCAAGCTGGAGTCTTAAACACTGGACTGCCAGGGAAGTCCCTTTTCTTTTTTTTTTCTAGTGAACTTTCTGAATGGTTCATACAGTAGGAGGCAAGAAGGTTGCCCATACATGATCCGTTGTGGTCATTTTTTTTTAAGTTTATGTCAAGTCCTCCAGCTTCACCTCACAGGCTTTCAGGAGAAGGACAGTTTTAGTTCCAAATCAGAAGGGAGAAAAATTGGAAACATTTGGAGAGTTGTAGCTAGATATTGGAAGAAACTAGAATTCAGGATTTAGTAAGGACTAGCAAAATGTGCAAGACAGAACCCACAAGGGTTCTGCACTATAGTTGTCCATTGAAACAAACAAAATTCTTCCTACAGTCACCCCCACTTCTATCAAAGATAATCAAAGTAAGACTAATTTATTTGCGAAGTACGTCTGGTCTCATTAAGCTTGGCCTATTTATACAAGCGCAGCAAAAGCTTGCATAGGCCCTTTTTCTGAGTTCACTTTGCTGGAATTTTTCAAAAGGAATACCAGATTGGGCTTTCAAAAGCTTCTCAAGGCTAAGATGCCAAGCCAAGAATTCACTACCATATTTTGCCTACAATGCCTACTAATCCAGGTGAATTCCTCTCTTCTCAATGTCCCCAAAATATCCTGAGGTCCTCTGCCAAAAGTGACCTTCCTTACTCATCCTTAAAGCAGGAAAACCTGAAAGCCAGGTACACACTGGCTTTTCCAAGGGGGCTTTTGCAAGCGTTGCCTCCTGAAAGTCAACCTTAGTTCCTTAGTACTGTCTGGTCATATCTGATTTGATTCACATCATTCTTAAATATGGCATTCCAGTCAAATCCTTAGAAATATAACCAATTTCTCCAATTGTGTCCTGTTACAAGGAGAACAGATTCTCACTGAACTTATGCAAATGACTATATTGTCATGAAAATAAGAATACTAAGAGTTACTTCTGGAGCGAGTAGGTAGGGAGAAAAGATAAATGCTTCAATTCTATTTACAAAGACACAATTTACCAAATTTCTGTAAGTTATAGATAGCTTTAAAAAAAAGAGAAAAAGAGTTTCCTTAGATCTGGAAAACAAAACACTAAGGAGCCATCAACGTTTCAAACAAAAAGTCATAAAAAATTTATAGTCATCCTCATCAGTTCATTCAGTCCCATGAATTAATTCTTGTTCTGCTTGATCTTGGGTTAGCAGTTTTATGAATTCATCAGCTTCTTCGTTAGTTCTGGAAATTCTCACTCAGTCCAGGGGTGTGGTCTTAAAGTTACTCAAGTGATGCCATTATGGAGGCTTCTCACCTGTGGCTGATTGTAAATGCTTTCAGAGTAGAATCAAAGTAAAACAGTAACTTCCTGGGAATGACAAAAAACTTAAAAACAGCCATGGTTAAAGTTCTTATGAGAGTTCATTTGATAAGGAAAATAGATACTTCCGTGGCATATAACATTTTAACATAATAACTGGAAACAAAGGTATTGTAAATTTTTTAAGAACTTCATATGATTTCTGGAATATCTATAATCAAGCAACATGTATACATATATAACCTAAGAAGATTTATCATCACTTCTTTTTTTAAATTAATTAATTGATTAATTAATTTACGGCTGTGTTGGGTCTTCGTTGCTGCGCACGGGCTTTCTTTAGCTGCGGTGAGAGGGGGCTACTCCTGGTTGCGGTGCGCGGGCTTCTCATTGCGGAGGCTTCTCTTGTTGCGGAGCACAGGCTCTAGGCGGCGGGCTTCAATAGTTGTGGCGCACGGGCTTAGTTGCTCCGAGGTATGTGGGATTTTCCCAGACCAGGGCTGGAACCCGTGTCCCTTGCATTGGCAGGTGGATTCTTAACCACTGCGCCACCAGGGAAGCCCAATCATCACTTATTTGACAATGATTCCCATGTAACTTAATGCACCAAATAAACCTAATTAGCTTAATATCTTTCTTTTACAAGGTGAGAGACAAATCCTTTGAGATTTTCTAGGAGTGCTTCCGGGAAATCTCAGTTAGTTTGAAGTCAAAAAGACTCCATTTAGAATTTGATTTTGGAAAGTTGTCAAAAATGTCAGCAGGTTTGAACACGACGAAATAGGATCACAGGTCACTGTGAAACAATACTTAATTATCCATTTGACCAAAGTGACAATTAAAAGATTTCAAGGGCAAATACAGAAAGTTACATAGTTGTAAAAAAAAAACAAAAAGCACTTAGCTCTTTTAATATTGAGAAGACTTAGGCTTCTTAGGTAATCAAAGACCTGATGAAGACAATATGAAGCACAGGAAAGTATTTTAAGACACAAAATCTTGATTTCCCAGGTAGATTACTTAAAAGGTAAAGAAAAATCTTTTTTATTTTTTATTTTTTTACAGTTTCTTTTTAAGAGCAGACCAATCATCTAAGAAAACTTGGTCAGTGCAACACAGGGAGAAAATCAAGTTCTAGTTTTGCATCAACGCACCATTAATACTAAGGCTAAGGTTTTTTTTTTTTTCAAAAAAGTAAATAAATCCATCCAATCTTGGCCAGCTTTGGCCACACGAGAAAAAAAAAAATTCATTTTCCAAGATTTCTTTTCCATAAACATTCGAAAAAATTTTTTAAATATTTATTCAGTTTTTGTCCTACTCTTTCTTATTTCTAATTCTGAAACAATCAGCCATTCTACTTTAGGACAAAGTTACTCTTTTTCTCCCTTAACAAAAACGCATACTTCATACTTTCCCTTATCAAAAACACATCTTACTTTATGGCACACAGAATTTTTTTCTTTGCCCTTATTATTTCTAATAGATTATTTTATACATATTGATTAGAATTTTTAACCATTACTAACCCAAATTTCAGTGACTACTAGGAAGCAGGCAATTGTGAACTGTCTGCCACATACTGTCATTCTGTAGCAAATTTATGAATGTATAAATCCACAATTTTCTAGAGGGATGTCTTTTTCATAGTACAATTTCTGATGTTTATTAACAGATGCAAATATATTTAGTTTCTCTATACTGTATAAAAACAAGATGTCAAAAGTTGATATACTTAACCTCATGTTTAGCAATTAATGTCTCAATATTTTATCTGATTTGGAAATGATCTAGATATTCAGTGAATTCCATCATTTAACTTAACTTATTATATAGCTTTAAGAGTTCAAGTTATCAAAAAGATTTTTACAACTATTTTTAACTAGGCATATTATAAAGCATAATTATTATTGAAAAGTTTATTGATAAACTTTTATCCCACTTATATTTATTTAATTCACTTGTTCTTAAAATTATGCTTGACTTGCTCATGAAAATTTCATGAGACATCAAACAAAGCTAGCCATCATCTTATTTTTCTTGTTAACAATTCAGGAAAGTATCAAAAAAAAAAAATCACAGAAGTGGAAAACCTAAAGTTAAACATGATTCTTTCCTTTTTTTCTTTTTTACTGTCATGCTTGACATGCATCAAGCAATTCCTTTTTATTGTACATTTTGTTCTGAGGTTGGGTTTATAGTTTTATAATCTTGAATACCTAGTAGAGATAATATAAGCTTGTTTGACTCATAAACGTAGGTAGGAAAAAATTGTATATCCACATTATATTTAATGCTGAAACCTCTGAAGACATGCATGTTTTGTTCTACCAACAATTTTAAAACTACCTTTATTTACCAAAGAATATCCCAGATTATCTAAACTTAAAAAAAATTTGGGTTGGTTTCTATATTTTTGAGAGTTTTAGGAAAAAATTTATATAAGTGCTCATTTATCTCTAAGTCAATTCAAAGAAATTCCTTTGAAATACTTTATAAGTTAATTTGATAATACTATCCTGAAATAGAAAAATATCCCATGTACATATAACATATATACAAACATACACAAATATTCAGGCAAATGCAGAGATCTTATAGTCTTCATTGTAAAATTTTAGTTGAGTCAGTAAAACATAGTAATACAAACTCACTGGTTTATCTCCACTTTATATTTTTGTCTGAATTGTATTTTCAGCAAATGGGACAAGTTAAGGTTACCTGTCTACCAGTATCGGTGGAGGAGACTTTTAAAATTTTCTCTTGCCCTGATATGTAATCTGATGGAGGCTGTGAACTAAATTTTAGGCCAGTGACCAAGAAGACAACTAGTTGCTATCTGGATGTCTCTAATGCACATCTGAGTGGACAAAACATCCAGCTCTCTTTCTAAATAAACTTCTTTTCTCTTTTCAGCTTCAAGTGCTTTTGGAGGTCCCTGAGTCCCTTGAGAGCTTCTGATGGAGGATAGGGAGCCTAGAATCCAAGGGAGATGAGGGGCTAAGTGGGAAGGGAAAAGTCTGGCAGGGTGGAGAGAGGGATGGAGGAGGTAGGGGTTTGAAGGGGACTTATAAAAGGGTTCAAGGGAACTGGAGAGAACAATGAACGTAGTAAGAGGAAGAAGGAGGAACAAACACAATGGGAAGACACAGGTCTTAGAGGAGCCAGTTTGGGGAGGTCTCAAGTTTTCCAAAGAAGCCAATGAAGTTCCAAATTATCCTCAGCAAAATCATGCCAACAAGAAAAGAAGCAGACAGAGTTGGTGGAGCATGTAGTCAGTTAGAGTTTCAAGAATGGGGTTTCAATGGACTGAGAAGTTCCCACGGGAGAAGCAGAATCCAATAGAGAGAACAGAGAGGTCTCACAGAGAGCCAAGAAGAAAGGCCTCCAGCCCAGAGAATCAGGGAATACTCTCCACTCAGGAAAGAAAGCCAGCAAGGAGAGACTGCCAGTTCAGCAGGTCCCTTCCAAACAAGGCACTCTAGCTCAGCTTCTCACAAACAGGGACACCTCAGACTCTAGCCCAGCGTCTTTGTCTGGACTCTAACTCAGCTTCTGGAGTACACTCAGAACCTTGAGGATCAAAATCTGTCTTTCCCAGCTTCAACACACGTCTGTCTGGAGCACTGGCTCAGGAGTCAGACTCTTCAGTGTATCCCTGATCAATCAGTCAGGACTGAAGACAAAGCTACAAAGGTCCCCTCTTAGGGTTCTGGATGAGAGGTATGGGGTCCAATGATGAATATGATCCTATCTAAGTCACAGCACCATAACTGTGAGAGGAAAAAAACTCACTGATGCTTGTTAAAGATGGTAAGGCAGACGATTCAGGACCATCATAATAGGTATAAGGACCTCTGCAATGGGATTTTACAGTAGGAGAGGGAGACTGGGCTCAACTTTGAATATAGTATGGGCAACTGGGAATTTATAGCCAAGGAGCAGGGTGGGGGGCATCAGATGGAAAATTATTAAGAGGAAATATCAGGTAAGAGAGGTTCTGGCTAAACCCACCTAACAGGATTCTTGTTGAAGACATGCCAAGGCGATCAGACCTCATCTGGGGGATGCTGGAGGATCAGGTACCTGATCAAATATCAAAGGTGATCAGATATTGAGGGTGTGGGGTTCTGGTTAAACTGACTTATCAGGGTTCCTGTTAAAACTAGATTTTACGAAGAAGTGCACAGATTAGCCTAGGAGAAGGTTCAGTAGCCTAACCAAAGTTTGGTCAAGCAAAGAATCTTTGTCAGTGGGTTTAGTTTAAAGAGGAAAGGGACAACAAAAATAGGAGATGGGAAACTCCAAAGATAAAACTTCATATTTTTCTAAATTTTCTAAATTTCATATTTGTCAAGACCATCCCTGACAGAATTCATTAACAGTCTGATCCCCAGAAAATCATGTAACCTTTTGCCTTCAGAGAGATTAATGTGGCCCAGGATAGTCTCAGCCTTTGAGAGAAGTCCAGGAAAGGAAGCAATCCAAGGAAAGGAGGGAAGCACCACATTGTGAGAATGCCGATAACACACTGTAACTTAACCTAACCTGAGTCCCCACCTAAATCACTTTCAGTAGCTCAAGTATCCTTCACAGTTTTGTAGCTGACAAAATATATTGATTTCAGTAGTTTTTCCCTAGAATCTCGTAATAGAAGTTTCTGCCCCATGGCACAAGATCAAGTAAGTAAATTATGCTGGTCATGTAGGCCTGGTTATCAAATCCTGACTGCCTTGTGATCACGGGCTGGTCTTCTAACCACCCTCAACCTGCTTTCTCAGCTGTAAACCAGGAATCATTACTGTACCTACCTCTACTGTAGCTTCTTTGCAGATGAGATAAAATAATGAATTAAAGTACTTAGCACATTGCCTGTCATGCTGTCAGCATTTAATAAATGGGAGAAATTTGAAAATAAGGGATAGGTGAGGGGAGCTGGCAAAGTCTAGAAAGAGTATACAGTTCCTAAGAGAGAGAAGTGCCCTGGGTTTCAGGTGATGAACCAGCCAGACCAACAGGCACACACACCAGGACTCAAAAGAAATTAAGAAGCCTGAGAGAAACCTGGGCTGGGATTTAGAGACAAACTGCAAAGAGTCCTATCCCTCTTGTGTTTCCTCTTCAGACGTGTGAGGTGAGTTCACCGACAGACAGCAAAGAAAAAATGACAAGGGCCACCCACACTGCCTGAAGAGGCCTATGGTGCTGACATAGAATTTAAGATTAAGACTTTTGACCAGGATAGGACATCTGCCTGGGGAAATTCTGGGAAGAGTGATGCTTAGGAAACCGGTAAGAGCTTAAATAAGTGGGAGTAAATTAGAAAACTGGGCAAAAAAGATGAAAGGAGATTTACTGCCTTCCTACAGATTGTGAGCTACAGCCCATGAAACTGACCTTGTTACAGATGGAATCATTTCTTGCGGGAAAACTCCTTGGCCTTGTTGAGCTTGGCCTGGTTTTCTCCGGTAAGATTTTTCTCTTTCTGGAAAAAAAAGCAATACAGTAAAAAGAGAGAAACTGTATAATGAGAATGCCAAAGAATGTCAGAGTGTATGAATCATAGGGGAAAGAATTCCCAAATTTATCTTTTCCCAAAGTTATTTTTATCAAGAAGAAAGCGATTGCTTTCTTGAGCCCCTGTATCTACAGTTCCTTAAAGTACTTGCTTAAGAAGTTCTTGCTTGTGTTTCACTTTCTAACATGTAGTCACTTTGAATACCTGCTGCTGCCTCTGTCAGCTCTTTTCTAGCACACGCATCCAGCTGTGGGAAGAATTTCAACAGGCCCAGCAAACACAGCTAATGACACCAGGGAGTTATGCCCCATGCACTTTGGAGGCTGAGGCATGAGGACTGGAGATTGTAAATACAACACAGAAAATGGCTCGTGGTGTCCTGGGTATTGTGGCCCATGTAGTTGCAGTGATGTATCCGAGTGGCGGGGTCTCCCACCTCCCTGAGGTGACCAAGCGGGAAATGAACAGAGGACACTGTGACTCGACCCCACTCCATAAAGGGTACTGCCACTCTCAAGCATCCAATAGCACCACTGAGGAAACATGGCCAAACCTCCCACCAATGTTATAGAAACAGGACTCTAAAAGATAGAGGTGGCTGCAAGGTTGCCAAGAAAGTGAACCATGCACATGAGATTTCAGGACTACTTCGTGCTTAGCAGATTTTAGGACCGCTTAATCCATGGAATAAAATAAATGGAGTTACAGCACTGTGGGAAAATACTTTATGTTTCAGTACTAGGTACCATCTAGAGCAGGTTATGAGATCCCACCCCTGCGCATTGTGTTGGAGTTGCCTGGTAAAGTTTTGTAAGCTGTAGATAACTGAGAGATACGTGACTGAACAGCCCCATCTCCCCTGCACCACCACCGCCAACCAACCAGACAAAAGTTTTGTCTCCATTTGCAATTCACCTCAACATTCCTTTGCTTGTATAAATCTGTGTTGTTCTGACTTTTCCTTTCAAACAGTTGTTACGGGTTCAATAGTACCCCCCCCCAAGAAAAGATATGTTGATGTCCTAACCCCCAGTACCTGTGAATGTGACCTTATCTGGAAACAGGGAGGGTCTTTGCAGATGATCGAGCTAAGATGAAATTGCTTGGATGGGCTCGATGTGACTGTGTCCTCATAAAAAGGAGAAATTTGGACAAAGAGACAGACACGCACTCAGGGAGAACACCAAGTAAAGGAGAAGGCAGAGATCAGGCTAATACATCTACTAACTAAGGAATGCCATGGATTTCCAGCAAACTTCCAAAAGCTGGGAGAAAGGTATGGAACAGATTCTCCCTCACAGCCCTCAGGAGGAACCAACCCTGCCAAAGACGTCTTGATCTCAGACTTTGAGCCTCTAGAACTGTCAGACAATAAATTTGTGTTGTTTAAGCTACCCAATTTATGGTACTTGACTATGGCAACCCTAGCAAATTAATATGCTAGTTATAACATCTGCCTAGTACCCTTATATCCTATGAATAAAATTAATTCTTCAAAACATGTTCATTTTATAGCTGTATAAGAGTCATGAGCTTATCTTTTTCTGAAAATTATCTTTTAATAAGGTAAATGGATCTTCTGCTGTCCTTCTCCATTCCTAAAGACTTCCCAGCCAGAACTATTCCTGAATACTCTCTTTTTTTTTTTTTATTGAATTGTTAGGCTGCATAAAGGCATCACAATATACCTTTTTAAAAACATCCCATAGGGCTCCCCTGGTGGCATAGTGGTTAAGAATCTGCCTTCCAATGCAGGGGACACGGGTTCAATCCCTGGTCAGGGAAGATCCCACATGCCGCAGAGCAACTAAGCCAGTGCGCCACAACTACTGAGCCTGCGCTCTAGAGCCCATGAGCCACAACTACTGAGTCCCCGTGCCACAACTACTGAAGCCTATGCACCTAGAGCCCGTGCTCTGCAACAAGAAAAGCCACCACAATGAGAAGCCCTCACACCACAATTAAGAGTAGCCCCTGCTCGCCGCAACTAAAGAAAGCCCACGCACAGCAACGAAGACCCAACGCAGCCAAAAATAAATAAATAAATAAATTTATAAAAAAAAAGAAAACAGTTTGTCATTAAAAAAAAAAAATCCCATAATTGGAAACTTAACTAATCAAAATGGGCTGCCTTCCCTCATTTAGCTGAGTGGATGGGAAGGGAAGAAAGTCCTCACAGCTGCCGGGCTCTCTGCTGGGCACTTGGCATTCCATTGGATATTTGTAAATGCCTACTCAACAGTTACCGCCCCTTCTTCAGCAGTTAAAGAACTCCATTATTGGACCAGTAGTCTTCACCTCTCCCCTCAAGTCTCAGGGAAGGGGACCTTATCCCAACTTTCCCCAGAAGTAAAGCCTGATGGGTTTAAGGCCCCACGGTAGTCCCAGTTCCCTTGGCAGTGATTGATGAGACATGGCTGGGAGGTGGGGGCAGAGAAGAGGATTCCAAAAGGAAAGGTCTCTTGCTCTTAAAAAGACCTATGTGGGAAAAAGTACGCCCTTTTTTGAGTCTACATGTGATGCCTAGAACTATGGCATCCATCTTGTGATCATGAGAGCAGTGAGCTTGACTAAGGACAAAATTTGTCACACCAAATAGAGCAGAGCAGAAAGAAGGAAAATTCATGGGTTCTTGACAACATTTTTGAGCCACTGAACTAACCAAGGCCGGAATTGGTCTTCCTTGGGGCTCCCTGATATGTGAGATAATAAATTTTTTTATTGAAGCAAGTTGAATGAGGGTTTTCTATTTCTTACACCCAAAAGCATCCTATAGACTATAAGATATCTGTGAATATTCTCATTTTACAGATGAAAATCTGAGGTTCAGATATAACTTGCATCCAAGGTAACCTATCCAGGGTCACACATAAAACAAAATTTGTATCCAACTCAAACTCCAGACATCCTCTCTCCACTACCACTTACCACCTCTATATTTATCATTGGTCAGTGAAAGAAGGCTAATTTCTCACGTTTTGTTTCTTTGTTTTTATTGTTTAAAATGTTGTAGGAGGGCACAGAGCCTAGTGGTTAAGGGCAAACTTTGGTGTCAGACGGAGCTGAGTTTGAATCTGTATTGGTGTGACCTCAGGCAAGTCACTTAACCCCTCAGTTAAAAGAACCTCAGTTTGCTCATAGGTAGAATGAGATAGCAATTCCTATAACACAAGGTTGTGATTAGGACTAAATGAAACTATATATAAAGTGCTTATCACAGATCCTGGTACATTATACCTGCACAGAAAAAAATTGACGTCTATTATGATTATTACTATGGTGGTGTCACACAGTGTGACTACCTCTCCACCAGGCAGCCAGCGTTTTGAATGTGAAGAGAGCATCTTGTTCCCCATACACAAAGTGGTTTCATCAATTTCACTCCAGACTCCTTAGAGCCTCCCCTTTCTGTGCTACAACTGTGAGCTCCTCCTCCTCCTGCCCAGACAGCCACCATCAAAAGAGCCCAGTTCCCGGGAGCACACGGCATTCCTTGCTGGAGCCCAGCCTGGTTTTGTCTCTGCTCATATTACCCCTAACCACCCCCCAGGGCCCTGAGACCTTTGATGTTCACATGGCTGCCTGCAGGGGCAGGAAGATAAAACCCCCCTTGTTCCCTCTCTGGGCAATAAGACCTTTGGCAATTTAGAGAGACACAGAGATAAAAGACTGGATTTTTTTTTTTTCCTTCTTTTCATTTTTTTTCCCCAGCAACAAATGGTGGTTTGTCTTTACCAGCCACTCCTTCAGCGCCACACCAGCATCAAAGAGCAAGAAATGAGCAGAAAGCCAAGGCAGGGGAGTTCTATCCCCCCTGTAGGGAATTCACCTGCCTCCAGGACACACACAAGGGGGAGGGGAGAAGAGAGCTGTGTACAAAGAGCATCCCACAGAGGTGATCAAAGCTCACACACCCCCACCCCATTCCCAAAAGTTTGTTTTCTTAACATTTACGCTATACACTTTAAGCTTGGCAAACAGACAAGACAGGGACAGGGAAGGACACGGAAAGGCTCAACTTGTCTCATGGATAAATCTTGAGCTGACTTGACATCTTCTGGTCCGGAGGGCTTAGTGTGCTGACAGTGGGTAGCCTCTGTATGTGGAGCATTCCTTTGGGACTCACAAGTCCAGTGTTCGGCTCTGCTCCCAGTCCCTGTGACAACCCACCAAGGGCAAGAGGAGGAGGGAAGGGAAGAGTCTACCTGCATAACAACGAGAACTATCGTTTTCTAAGACCCATGTGTCAGGATCTGTTCTCAGTACTCAATATGTAGCAACCATAGAGTAGGTGGGACTACTTTCCCCAGTTTACAGATGTGGAAATTAAAGCTTAGAGAGCTAAAGTCCGTTGTTCAAGGTCACGCCCTAACGGCAGAGGCAGAGGCGGGACTTAAACTCAGATCTGCACCAAAGTGTATGTTATTAACCAAGTGTTACAAACTGCTTTCCACAGGGATTATGAATCTACTTTGAAAAATACCAAGCCAGGTACAATTATACGACATCTGTTATCCAATGAGTTGTGTCTCCAAAAAGGATGTGTTGAAGTCCTAACCCTGCAGTACCTGTGAATGTGATCTTATCTGGAAATATAGTCGGCAGATGGAAACAAGTTAAAATGAAGACTTAATTGGATTAGGATGGGCCCTAATACAATGGCTAGTGTCCTTATAAAAAGAGGGAAATTTGGATACAGACACACACAGACAGAAGATGGTCATGTGCAGAGGCAAGGAAGGATCCTCCTCTAGAGCCTTTGAGAGAACATGGCCTTGCCAACGTCTTGATTTGGGACTTCTGGCCTCCAGATTGTGAGAAAATTAATTTCCATTGTTTTAAGCCACGAAATTTGTGATACTTTGCTACAGCAGTCCTAGGAAACTAATATAGCATCTGTCTGTGTGAGTTTGGAGAGAGAGAGAGAGAGAGGGAGAGAGTGTGTGTGTGTTTGAGGGGAGGGAGGAGAAAGGCAAGGCAACTCTCAGACAATTAATATAGATTATCTCTAGCATATTGTCCTGGGGAATGAGGCAAGGATGCTGGCCACAAAAGACAGAGACAGACAGACAGACAGAAATGGATGGTAAAGGTAGCGAAACAAGGTGAGAAGGAAATAGAGGAGAACTGGAACCAAGTCTGATGGGTCAGCTCCTTGAAAGGGAGAAGAGTCAAAGAAGGTTCCGACACTCCCTGCCAGCGAGGGAAGGGATTGAGAAAGAGCAGTATGCTGCCATGGTCCACCCAGTGAGGATGAACTTGCGCCACACCTCCGCCCAGCCTTCTCACGCCTCAACAGAGCTCTTACGTCAGACTCTTCTCCAGTTACTGCACTCAGGGAACAAGCATTTAGCACTCACAAAGTCACTGGCAATGAAGGGCGTGGGGGATGAGGGCCAGAGAGCAGCACTAAGGAACAAGGGACTAGGAGCCTCTGGATTTCTTCAGCCTGGATTTCTCTCCACCTCCCTGACAGCCCAGAAAGTGTGTACTCGAACCTCTAGCCCTTTGATACTTGGATGGGGCATTCGCCCACTTCGCTGGGCCCATGACATCTTCCACACCCCTTCAGCATAATGCTTGGGCTTTATACTGTGTTTCTTTCTATTTATATCTACATACAGATATAGATAGATAGGGAGATAGAGAAATATAGATAGATACTTAGATTTCTGCTTATAGATACAGATTTAAATAGAGATAGAGATATATATATCTACATAAAGATATAAATATAAATAGAGATACAGATACATAGATATAGATAGACAGATAGGGATAGGGAGATAGAGATAGACACATAGATATCTACATATAGATATATAGAGACAAAAATAGATACATAGATATCTATAGATATAGATAGATTAGATGATAGATAGAGAGATAAAGAAATAGATAGATTATAGATATAACGGCTCCTGCCTTAGATTGTGAGCTTCTGGAAGGCAAGACCAGCATCCTACTCAACGTTATCTAGCAGAGCCTGGAGCACAGTAGTTGATCAGTAAAGAGTTGATAAATCAATGTCCAGGGTATTCTGATCTCAAGGAACAAAATTTTTTAAGTAATAGAAAAATAGGCAAATGACATAAACACATGATTGACAAAATAAAGAAAAATAAATGGCTCTTAATCTCACAGAAAGTTGCTCAACACCATCATAAGAAGAGGAATACAAGTTAAAGCTCCACTGAGAAAACATGTTCCACCTCACAGACAGGCAAAAGTATGACAAGGTACTGTGTCGAGAGGCTCTGAGGGCACAAACAGGCTCATGCCCACTCGCCGGAGTGCGACAGACATAACCTGTAAGTTAGGCAATGTCTATCAGAATTATAAATATGTCTGCCCTTGGTCCAGCATCCCACTCCCAGGGTATCTGTAGGTTTTCTCATGGATACACCTGCAAACATAAAATTGGTGTATGTACAAGCGTGGTAACAGCAATTCAAAGGCTCTTCTCTAGACAACTGGGAAAAGAAACTGTGGTGCTTGAATAAGGGAGGATTGGATGAAGGTGGTCAAAAGGTACAAACTTCCAGTTATAAAACAAGTATTGATACTAAGGATGTAACGTATAACATGATTAACATAATTAACACTGCTGTATGTTATATATAAAATTTGTTAACAGAGTACATTTTAAGAGTTCTCATCACAAGGGAAAAATTTTTTTCTATTTCTATACTTTTTTTCTTTTATCTATACTTCTATAGATATACTTTGTATCTATACGAAATGATGGATGTTCACTAATCTTTTTGTGGTAATCATTTCATGATGTATGTAAGCCAAAAAATTATGCCATACACCTTAAACCTATACAGTACTGTATGTCAGTTATATCTCAATAAAACTGGGGAAAAAGATCTCCAGCTCAATGAAAGCCTCATATTTTTATTTAAAAATCTAGACTGACTATCACAGGGGTGCAGTGCGCTGCCCAACCCAGGACACTATAACTCATTAAACCCCATAATAATCTGATAAGAAAAATACCATCACAATCCATCTTATCAGCATCTCACAGATGGGAAACAGGAGGCTGCAGAGGTGGAGCACTTTGTTCAAGGTTAAGGAGTGGGGGGGGGGGGTGGTGCCAGGATAGAAACTCTAGTAGTCTGACTTCAGAGCCCACTGTCACCAGGGCTGCCTCCCTAGATGCCCCCTAAATACTATATAGTCTATAGACTTTTCTTCTGCTTCTCATCCCTCCATTCATGCATTCATTTGTGCATCAGTCATCCATGGCCACCTAGTATATACCAGACACTGTGCTAAGTGAAGGGGGATACAGAGATTAAGGAGGTAGTAGTCCTTGACTCTGAGAACTTACGGTCCAGAGAGAACACACACAGGTAAACAGACAGCCCATATAGAGGAAGTTCTCAACATGAGCCTAGGAAAGTGCCACCCAATCCACTTGTATATCTCTTTTGTCTTTTTTCCTCTGCTCAGGAAGTCTTCATTTAGGGCCCTGTGTCTATCACAACTGGAAAATCAACTCCACAAGGATTCCTTCAGACAAGTAAAAGTACCCAAACAGACTTACATGCTAACAACTATCAGATTTGGTCTTGGGGTCTGCTCTCCTGCAGCTTACAATTTTATGAATGTCACTTCACGTTGAAACAAGAACAAGAGTATTGTTGCTTCCTGCCACAAGAATCCAGGTTGAAATGAAAACAGAAAGGAGACCTAATCTGATGATACTTCTTCTCACAGTAGAATTCAGAGGACAGAGCAGGAAAGAAGAGCCCACAGATCTTAGCTGGTGCCCTTAAATGTCCTCTTCCTTATCACAGTCCAAAAGACTCATGTTCCTAAAGCCATTGTGCTAAGCTAGAAAGGACAACCTACTTACACGCAGTCTTCCCTGTGATCTACTCTGTCTCCATGGGGCAACAGTGACTGCCCCTGTTCCGTGCCCCAAACAAAGCACTGAGACTAGTCACACAGACCTGGGTTCAAAGGCAGACTGTGCCACTTACTGAGAGATTGTCCGCGTCAGCTTCCTCATCTGGAGAATGGGAATTAAAATGGAGATTCGATAAGATAAAATGTGCAAAGGTTCTAGCCCCAGGCAGGACCCAAATTCAAAGCCTTCTTGGGACACTCTCACAACCAGAGTCACTGCCGACTTCCAAGTGCACACCCGACCATCTCAGTTCCTGAGCTAATAGACAATATCCAGAGCCCTGGCCCCCTCTGCCAAGGGACCTGTTCTGATTTCTACAGCCATAAGCCTGGCCTCCAGTGCTGTGGAGGGGCAGCCTGGGCTCTGGGACCCAAGAAGAGAGGGGCTCCAGAGAGACAGGGGTTATCCCAGCTGCTGTCACAGAGGCTGGGGTTGGGGTTATACTCCAGACTAGGGATGCAGAGCGAGTGCAGGGAAACCTGGGTGAAAGCAAATGCTGCAGGTTGGAGGCGACCCAGTGTCCCCAAGACAGACCAAGTCCATAGCTTGACACCAGCAAAGCAATAACATCCAAAACATTACTTTGCAAAGAATTCACTATTACCCAAAGGCACCCAGGAAGTCACCTTGAGGGGAAAAAAAACACAAAATCTGAACTTTAGTTATTGGACTGGCTTACACTTTGGTGTGGCTGGATATTGTTTTTATTTTTAAATACACAGAGGCAAGGTGAGGGTAGGGAGTGGAAGATAGGTACCCTATTCTTTCCCATGCTAGAACTTCCAAAGCTCCTAATCTGGTCTGGCCACTGAAATACCAACAAGATTTAATTTTATGTCTCTCTGGATTGGGGGTCAGAAACCCAAATGCCTACAGAGGTCAAGCAGATTAAACACATGAGCAACTGTGCCAGCTGAGGAACCTGAAATACAAATACCCCGCGGAAGTGGAACAGCTGCTGATCAGCCCCAGTCAACCGTTACCATAGAGAAGCAGAGTCAGTGTTGCTGGATCAATTTTTTTAAAATATAAATAGAGAGATTTATTTTAAGGAATTGGCTCACACAACTATGGGGGCTGCCAAGTCCAAAATTCATGGGGTAGGTCGGAAATTCAGGTAATAGTTGATGCTACCATCTTGAGTCCGAATTCAGCAGGGTAGCAATCACTTGCTTACGATTACAATGTAAGTGTAGTACAAATATTACTCAATCACCTCCAGACATAGACAATGACAATAAGAGATTTTGTTTTCCTGGGGGTGGAAGTGGATTTACCTCCCTCGTACATATTTCCAGTATTGCTCATTCACAAGGTTATATAATTATTTATGTCTTTCTTCTCCAATAAGTCATAGGATGTTTTTCAAAGGGTTGCCCACAGATCATGGACAGCAAAATTTCCTGGAATACCTTTTAGAACTTCAGATTCTTGGCCACCTGATATACTAAATTAGGAAACCTGCACTTTTAACAAGCTTCCTCTTTTTTTCTTGTGTATGCTAACACTTGAAAACCACTGGACAGAAATTGTCTCATTTTTGTTCCTCAGTGATCAACAAAGTCTCCAGCATCTAGTGGGAGCTTAACAAATGTGGTTGAACAAATTAATAAATAGTGTCACTAGTTTATCCTTAGGTTCTCTGTGACGTCTGTAAAAATCATAACGTTAAACTTGCAATCTTGATCTCTTTAGGTGCTGACCAACTATTGTATGTAATCACCCATGTTTATGTCAGTTAGCCCGGCTAGACTAGAAAATTCCTTGCACTTTTTTTTTTTTCTAATTTATTTATTTATTTATTTGGCTGTGTTGGGTCTTTGTTTCTGTGCAAGGGCTTTCTCTAGTTGCGGCAAGCGGGGGCCACTCTTCATCGCGGTGCGCGGGCCTCTCACTATCATGGCCTCTCTTGTTGTGGAGCACAGGCTCCAGACGCGCAGGCTCAGTAGTTGTGGCTCACGGGCCTAGTTGCTCCACGGCATGTGGGATCTTCCCAGACCAGGGCTCGAACCCGTGTCCCCTGCATTAGCAGGCAGATTCTCAACCACTGCGCCACCAGGGAAGCCCCCTTGCACTTTTGTCATTCTTGTATTCCCGGAACCTACCAGTCACTGGCATATGTTAAGTTCTCCATAAATATTTCTTGAGCGAATAGATAGATGGATGAATGGACAGGTAGACAGAACTACCTGAATACAGACCACCCACTACCTTTTTAGGTTGTGCAAATTTTTTACTTTCTAACACTTGAGTTTTTACAAGTTTCTTATCCTGTCTTACAATAATTTATAATTGCTACAGGTATTAAAAGTGCATCTAGAACTTTCCATTTCTATGGACTGAAGCATAGTTAAGAGTCTGTAACATATAATTTCTGTAGCATTAACTATATCTCTTTTGTCCCTTTCAGAAAACATATATATATATATATATTTTCAATGTATAAACAAAACTATTTATAAGTTTCGGTGCTTAAACTATTACTACTACTGTTTTTTAAAATAAATTCTTCGTGATTCCTCATAATCCATCCAGAACCAACACTGTGACAAGACACTCAGATTAAGAATAACTGCTGCGGGAATTCCTCGGCGGTTCAGTGGTTAAGACACCACGCTTTCACTGCCAAGGGCACAGGTTTGATCCCTGGTCAGGGAACTAAGATCCTACAAGCCGCGTGGTGCGGTCAAAAAACAAAAGAAGAATAACGGAAGGAAATCATTTCACCTAAGTTGAGTGGTAAAGATTTCCATTTCCAGAATGATTAAATTTAGAAAAACTTACAATATCAAGTGTTGGTGAAGATGTGGAGCATTCAGAACATTCATATATTGCTGGTGGGAAACTGGTGTTTACCCAAGAGAAATGAAAACATTTGTCACCATAAAGAGTTATACAAGAATGTTCCAGGGCTTCCCTGGTGGCTCAGTGGTTAAGAATCCGCCTGCCAGTGCAGGGGACACGGGTTTGAGCCCGGGTCCAGGAAGATCCCACATGGATCCCTGGCCCAGGAAGATCCCAACTAAGCCCGTGCACCACAACTACTAAGCCTGTGCTCTAGAGCCCACAAGCCACAACTACTGAAGCCCACACACCTAGGGCCCGTGCTCCACAACAAGAGAAGCCACCGCAATAAGAAGCCCGTGCACTGCAACAAAGAGTAGAATCCGCTCACCGCAACTAGAGAAAGCCCACACGCAGCAATGAAGACCCAACGCAGCCAAAAATTAATTAATTAATTAATTAAAAAAAAAAAAAGAAGGTTCACAGCAGATCTATTCATAATAGATCCAAACTGGCAGTGACAGACCCAAACGTCCTTTCTCTTAAAGGATAAAAAACGTGATATATGATAGGATAATATCAATACTTACCAATAAAAAGGAGCAAACTACTGATATACACAACAACAGGGACACAACTCAAAATCATCAGCTTGAGTGAAAGAACCCCAAAACAAAAAAATATTATTACATGTATAGATAGCTCAGAAAAGGCAGAACTAATCTAATCTGATCTAGTCTAATCTAATTTAATCTGTAGTGTCAGAATCCAGAAGAATGGTTGCCTCTGCAAAGGGTATGGACCAGAAAGGGACACAAAAAAATCTTCCTGGTGAGAGAAATGTTCTATATTTTGATTTGGCAATGGTTTCATGACTGTGCTCATTTGTCAAAATTCATGGAATTGTTCATTTAATATCTGTGCATTTTCCTGTATGCAAAATATTTCATTTTAAAACTTGCATTTCTATATTGGCCAGGAATATCAAAGCATGATCTATCTTTTATGCATTGTGTTTTCATTGCTAGGACCATTCTTCAGAAATTGAAGGCTTTAAACAGCTTATAATTCCAGTAAGAGATGTCACCCACATCTCACCACAACACCCTCTTATCATTCTACAAATGTATTCAGAACTGTCAAATGCCATTCAAATATATAATTTATACAAGTGCCTGGCACCATTCTGGCTTTTTATATTCATTAGTTGATTTAAATTTCACTTTATAGAAATGTACAGTGCAAATATTTAACAGATGAGAATCAAGGTTCAGATAGGCCAAGTTATTTGCCCAAGTTTATATAGCTAATGAGTGATATTACCGGGACTCAAACCCAGATCCCAAACCCACACTCTTTCTTCTCCCAACACACACACACACACACACACACATACATCTGAATCACAATTCATAGATCTTTCCATTCTTTTATCATGAATCTGTAAAAGCAGTTCTTCCTATGAGATTTTAAAATAAATAAATGAAACTTTTCTAAAGGGCTCTAGAGCCCATGGAAAGTTTTGCTTTGTTTTTGTTTTTGTTTTTTTTATCTTTTAAAATAGGCTTAATATGAAAATGCCAGCACCCTCATTTCCACCTGA
The DNA here is from genome assembly GCF_965194805.1 of Balaenoptera borealis. NCBI lineage: Eukaryota > Metazoa > Chordata > Mammalia > Artiodactyla > Balaenopteridae > Balaenoptera > Balaenoptera borealis. Next base: position 79,275,389 of record NC_138870.1, read on the forward strand.
AAGGGGCCAGAAGAACCAGGTCCTGAGATCTAGGTCTGGGTGGAACTGATGTTAAACTTGGCTTGGGGACCAGGCCCATGGAAAAGTTTAAATCATCACCTGATACGTCCAGCCTGGCTCTCATTCTCAAACCCATGTTTGCTTTGGAATCTAGGGACTGGAATAATCTACTGAGAGTAAATGAAGGAAGCCGTAGAGCATTTGTTGGCTGAGGGCAAAGGGGGTGTTTCCTTCACTTTGTTTAGCTGTTAAAACAAAATTCTCCATTATTCTACACACTGAAGTATTGTCAGCATCTTTAGAAGGGAAGCTGACACACTGATTGCATTTTCAAATATAAATAACCAAAAGCAATTAGTAGAGGGAAGAGAGAAATGAGCTTTGTCATCTAAAACCACTAACTGCTCTTTCTAGCCATGGTCCTTAGGATAGAGTTTCTTATTGAATTTTTCACTCTCATTAGTGATTTTTTAAAAATTTATTTATTTATTTTTTGTCTGCATTAGGTCTTCATTGCTGCGCCCGGGCTTTCTCTAGTTGTGGCGGTGCACCAGCTCCTCATTGCGGTGGCTTCTCTTGTTGTGGAGCACAGGCTCTAGGCACAAGGGCTTCAGTAGTTGCGGCTCGCGGGCTCAACAGTTGTGGCTCGTGGGCTGTAGAGCGCAGGCTCAGTAGTTGTGGTGCACGGGCTTAGTTGCTCCACGGCATGTGGGATCTTCCTGGACCAGAGCTCGATCCCATGTCCCCTGCATTGGCAGGCGGATTCTTAACCACTGCACCACCAGGGAAGCCAAAGCCCCTCATTAGTGATTTTTAACAGTGAATTTCTAAATACTCAAGTCTATACCAAAGCCAAGGTTATTTAATTCTGATTTGTTAGAAACCCCTAAGAACCCACCCAAAAATGCCGTAAAAATTCAAGTGACCCTCATGTACACAGTGAGAGTAATATTCTACATAAATGCCTCATTAGAGTAATGTCAAAATAATTCACTTAATGTCAAAATAATTCATTTTTCCTGTCAAAACATAAAACCTCTATGAAAAAGAACGATATAGTTTAGGTACCAAGACTGAAACAAGCTGAGTAGCTGCTAATGTTTCTAGATGACCAACTAATTAACTGATGAAGAAAAAGAAAAAAATTGTCATTATTGATAAGCAGGTTCCTGGTCCAATATACTACCAATACTACCAATGTTCTGAAAATCATTTTGCATCATACACAGAAAGCCCTCGCATCTCCAGTCAACAAAATTGGAAGTTGGTTTTCAATCTGGTTTTAAGTCCTAATCCTGTGTTCCATGAAAAATGGTTTGCACTTCAAAGAGCTCAGGACAATAATTCCTTTGGAGGAAATTTAATTCTGTTCCTGGCTTGTTATTATAGATACAAACCATCTTAGGTGTCAGCTATAAGCTGAAGAATCTTAGTCCTCTCTTTGGCTTATGGAGCAAGGAAATAATAAAAAAATCATCTCTCCTGATCTTATAGCCTTCTGAGTTCCAACTAGCAGTGAATATGATTCCCAGGACTGTAAATAGTCATGTAAATCTTACCTTTCCTAACAGATTTGACTTTTCCACTTTACTAGGTATTGGCAATAAAAGTACTAAGTGTAAATGTCCTTAAGATTTGGGCAAAGCTGTCACAAGAGACAAAATACCCAGTCCCTATGGACTAGGGACAGGTGGCTTCTCATATGGTTAAAAGTGGTAGAGCAATTCCAGGAGTGTGCAGGGAGTAAAGAGGAAAGACTCAGAATAATGCAAGTAAAGTAAAATCATCAAGAAAGACTGTTAAGTTTTAAAACATGTGATTTTGTTATGCACGCAGCAAGCCAAAGTGGTTTTTTTGACTTTGGTTCTCCCTAGGGGAAAATGCACACCGACAAAGGAAAATAGAAAAGGGTGGCAGCTTGGATACAGAAGGTTTCAATCCCAGTTCCACCTAGGCCAGAAACTGGGCAACAAAAACAAATTGATAATAATCATGGCTAACTGTTATTGAAGCTTAAAGTGAGTCAGACACCAATCAAAGTGTTTTATGTATATTAACTCACTTAATTCTGTGAGGTGGTCAAGTGTTTAGAAGAATAGCTTCTGGAGCCACACTGCTTGGTTTTAGAAACTCTCTCTCCCATTTGTTAGCTGGGCAAGTTCCTCTTCTGTATGATTATCATACAATGGCATCTCCCTCCTAGGTTGCTCATGAAAATCAATGATCTAATTCTAAGATTAGGCATGTAGAACTGTGTCTGACACAAAGTAGATGCTCAGTTAATGTCTGCTATTTTTATTTCCATTTTACATTTAGGAAATGGAGACACAGAAAGTCTGTTTGCTAGAGATGTGGCAATTCATATCTAATGAATGAACCTATAATATCTGGCCCTTTGTAAATATTTCATACATGAGTTACTTCTCATTCTATAATAAACAAAGAGGTCACTGTGAAAATAACTCTCCCTTTGGTATCCAAATTGTGATTTGTCCAAACTTAACACAAAGCATTCCAAGTGTAGATTTCTAATAGAAAACATTTAAATAGTTGTCAGTTATTATTTTTTCCTTCCTTTTGCATTCCTGTCATAAATCCAGAGCACATCAATAAGTTATGCAGATTGAATGAAGACCTACATTCTACAATAACCATTATATTAAACCACCTTTCCAATAACAATGTTTCCCGATCTGTAAAATGGGAAACCCAAACTGCCCCCCCTCAACAGCAGAGCACTTTCAGGGTGAATTCCCCACTGTCCAGGTTCTGGTCTACAGACTAGGTATCTCAAAACTTGACATTGAGCAGAGAACACAGCCAACTCTTACAGACAGACTTCCCTTAACCAAGCTCATGACCAAGACCCTTGGACAAAACCAGAATGTCAAATGATCAGTTACAAAGAGACATAGCACACCAAGCAGGCCGGAGACTAGATTAGTTGATGGCAATACTCGCTCCCTGTAGACCAATCTGCATGGGACACCAGATTGTAATTAGAAGGCTGCTTGGTGAATATAAAACTGGAAAGAAGGCAGACCCAGCCATCTCCAGAGTAATCAGAATTGAAGAGTTCGTATTGAGGCCAGATGGGGCCAGCCCTTTGCTCTGCAGATATCTTCTCCGAGACAGGGTTTACCCTTCCTCTGAGGCTAATTAACCCATTTCTGAAGGACTCATTCTTTCTTCAGCTCTGTGAATAACTATAAGCCTGTTACAGTCAAGTTTTAAGGGCCTAGAAGCCGTCCCATCCTTTCAGGTAATTTGCCTATACGTGTAATCTGATTCCTTTTATGTTTATTTTACATTTTAGCTCTCTTAGAAGAAAATCTCCTTTCCAAAGTTCAAAGCTCATAGGTAGGTACATCCCTATTTTTCCCAAATACCAACAGTAAGATAATCACCTCATCTAACATAAAACAATTCTCCAAAAATGTAATCCCCTTTCTTAAGGCCCCTCTTCCTGAGGTCAACAACAGTTTACTTCCCAATGGCAGTTAGAAGTCCCCGGAAGTGTTCCTGGGGACACTAAGGGTCAGTTCATTCATTCACTCATTTAACTTCTATTTACTGGGTTTCTATTACGTGCCAAGCACTGAGCAATGCACTGTGGGTCAACAGGATGTGAAAGACATGGACTCTGCCCACCCAGATCTCTGAGCACTTGAAACAAACACTAATCATTTACTGCAATCCCACCAGAGAAGGTAAAATTACAAACTGAGAAAAGTACCCTGATGGAAAAAAGCAATACAATTCTTCGAGAAAAGTAATGAGCTGACCCAGCGAGGAGGGTTAAAAAGGCTTCCCTGAAGAAACGACATTTGAGCAGAGGTTGGGAGGAGACTAGCAGGCATCAACTGACAGAGCAGAGAGTGGCTGAGAGGCTTTAGGGTAGAGGGGGCCGTTTCAGATGATGGCAATGGCGTTACAAAAGCCTTGAGGCTTTCAGACAGTGAGCAGCCCACACACAGGAGGAATCTAAAGGTCAGAGATGTTGAAGGATGAGCCATTGGGCAAAACAGTCATAAGACATGTAGGATAGGTAGGAAGGAGCTGGCCACAGTGGACCTTGCCACACAAAATACAGTTTTTGATCTTTATCCTGGGATGAAGAGTTTTAGGGTGAGTTGATGATTCTTGATCAGATTGGGACCTCCAAAGATCACTCTGCCTATGGACTGAAGAATAAGTTGGAGGGGGCTAAGGAGGAGGCTGGGGGATCAACTTAAGAAGCGATCATAGTCGTCCAGGCAAGAGGTGTTGGTTCTTTAGGCTACAGTGATTAGCAGAGATGAAGAGAAATGGACAGGACTGAGATACTATGAAAATAAATGTCCATTAGCAGGCAATGGGTAAGAAAAAACTGTCCCACTGTGTAGACATACTACTCAGCAACAAAAAGGAATGGACAATACTCAACAACAAGACAGAAACTTGGGGGTGCAGAAAAGGGTAATTGACCAGGAAGAGGCATGAGGGAACTTTGTGGTGGTGAAATTTAAATTGTGTTGGAGATTACACAGGCATATAAATTGGTCAAAATTTATCAAAATGTATGTTTAAATTGTTACATTTTATCATATGTAAAATAGATCTCAATAGGGTTGATTTTTTTAAAAAATCAGTGTAACTTAATTATTAAACATATGGATTTTGGAATCGTACAGACATGGGTTTGAACTCTAGTTCTACTATTAGTAATTATGCCATTCTAGGAAAGTCAATAAAATGTGAAGGCAGGATGGCTGTTGTTAGGATCAAATCACCCAGTTTAGCAGACTTAAATACCAAGGCAAGAGGGCCTATCATTCAAATTTCATTCCTTGACCCAGTGGGAGCACTAGATCAAGGAATGAACATTTCCTGAGTGTGTCCTATTATTAGACATATGCAAGGCCCTTTACAGATGTTGTTTCATTGATCCTAAGGAAAACTCGTAAGAGATGGCTATTATTCCTTTAGCTTAGAAATGTAGGAATCGCCCAGGAAACAGTAACTTGGCCAAGGTCATTCACAGAGTGAACAGGGAGCCAAGGTCCTTGCAGTGGTGAGAGAAAGCTGCCGTAGACCCACCTTAGTGACCTGAAAGCATACTGGAGGGTCCCTGCAGGGGATTTTCCAAAAAGCAGCACTTAAACACAGGTAGTCTGAGAGATGATTCTAGATGTCACACGACTAGACATTTGTTATCTTGCTTTGATTGCATTCATTGTTAAGGTTACTGTCTTAGTCCTTTCAGGCTGCTATTACAAAATACCACAGACTAGTTAACTTATAAACAACAGAAATTTATTTCTCACAGCCTCTCTGGAGGCTGGAAGTCTGAGATTAGGGTGCCAGCATGGTCAGGTGAGGGCCTTCTTCTGAGTTGCAGAGTTCTCATTGAATCCTCACATGGTGGAAAGGGACAAGAGAGTTCTTAGGCATTAATCCCATTCATGATAGCTCGACTCTCATGACCTAATCACCTCCCAAAGGCTGTACCTCTTAATAACATCCCATTAGGCTTTAGGATTTCAACCTATGAATTTGGAGGGGACACAAACAGACCATAGCAGTTACCTTCCACTTATGTGAATGATAGTGGTTTTCAATTTATGGTGATGAATTAAATTTCTTTTAAAAATAAGTTTATTTAAGCTTTTTTAAATGAGTCAAATTAAAACTCTGAAGGAATTGATAGTATAGGCACTACTTGGATATGCCAAAATTGTGAAGAAGATTTGAAATGATTGAAGCTTGAGAAAGGCTGGGCCAGCCCAAGCAGAGAAGTGCTAAGGCCCCAAGATGCCAGGAAGGTGGTCCAGGGATGCAGAGGGGCTTCAGGCTGGGGCTTTGGTGACTTTAGACAGCCTGAGAGTAGAGTTTATGCTCATATCACTCTTCCCATCTGAGTGGCTTTGAGACATCTAGAGACAAAGCTTGGGCCCTGGAGAAGGAATCAAGATGGGGAAGAGAGAGGGACACAGGGGGAGGGAAGTGGGAGGAGATAGGAAAAGAGTTGGAGCAAATGATAAACCTGAGTTTCTCAATGCCAGTCAGGGCACCAGCGCTATTATCTTTTCACTTCACCTAGGACAGCTTTGGGGGGAAAGCCAAAACAGCTCAAAACTTTTCTTAGGATATTGTTTTCCTCTATAAACTAGGAAGAATCCAGCTGTAAAATGATCATTTTCAGAAACAAAAGAATTAAAATAGTGAATCTTCTTGTACTTTCAACTTCACTCCATCACTGTCCAGGTAGTTTTTGAGGATGAGGCAAGAGACAATAGAGTAATTGTTCCTAGAAAAGACAGTGACGCTCTGCAAATTGAAATCCACTGCCTCTTACATGCAGCATTGTGTTTTCCAAGCAAAATCTTTTCAGAGCAGCTGGATTGCACACATGATATATTCTTCTTATAAGCCAGGACTGTTCTGTTTTTGTTTTTTTTTTCTTAATCTCATACCCAAACTAACCCTTAGGGGATTTTAAAAATGCTTTCGAATTTATTCTATGCCCTGTTTTCACTCCTGTTTCTCTCCGTGGTCCCAGCATGTTCCAGCTTAAGATTTGGTCAAATTAACTTCTAAGTAAAGCTTCTAAATTCTATTCCAATACTCTTACCACCATCACCCCTAAATACACACTATCTGTGCCCAGGTTCTCTAGAGAGAGGTCCTACATTCACCTACGGAGAGGAGAAAGGAGAGAGTTAGAAGCCTCTTTAGACCTGCAAAGGAGTCTGAAGCATGAAAGGGCAGGAATAGGGATAAGACAATGAGAGGTGGCCAGACTTCAGTGCCAGACAAAGACGAGTCCCAGGAGAAAGAAGCAACAAACTACACCTTATAGGTGGAATCTTTAGGGGATAAAGAAAAAGATTATAAACCAGGGTTCTGTAGTGTCACATGAGGTACTTCTGGAAAACTCTTGGTTCAAAATGGACACTGAATGAAGGTTTGCTGATTGGATCAATAAATGTATGAATGGTTGCCTAAGCTAGAGCCTGCCTAAGCTAAGCAGGCACAAGAAAAGAGAAGATAGGGAGCTCACCATCCAGAAGCTTATTCTTATGCTTTCCAGTTTCAATCAAATGTGGGTTGAAAGTTAGAGGTCACAATAGGTATCTTAGCCCCATTGTCCAAACCTGTGTGTTAGATCAGTATGAGACATGGCATCTCTCCTCTTGTATTTTACAATAAAGACCATGTAAGCTTTAAGGGCTTTCTAAGATTAAAGAAGCTAAAACTCACTAACAGAAAGAGAAGTAAGAACATGATATGTGATAATTTCCATAAGAACTGGTAAAAATACCCTAAGAATTTGAGTAGTTATTGTCGAAGGTAGCACTCACTGTTTCAGAGAGCATCTATTGAGAGGCTACTACACATCTAACAGTTGATGCAGGACAGATGCTTGGTCCTGAACTGTTGTGTGGCAGACAGAGAGAACTGGGTGAAGAACCAGGAAACATGAATCGGAGCCCTAGCTCTGACACTCAGTGACTTTGGGAAAGGGCATTCCAGGCAGAGAATAACTTGTGAGCCATCCCAGAGAGACAAGAAACAACATATGAGTTCAAGAAACGATAAGCAGCATGGTGTTCAGTAAAAGCATCAGGTAGAGATGGCAAGATTTTAGGCTAATATGTAGCAAGTGCTCAATAAATATTTGTTGAATAAATGAATGAGAAGTAGACAGAAACAGATCACAGAGGATCTTATATTCATTCTACGCTAAGAAACTTGGATTTCTTGGGTGCTTGTAGGCAATGGAGACTCACCAATGGTACAGGACTTTACTCAGACTTAGATTATAGCTAGAGGCTACGCTATATGGAAAATTAATTTAGGGAGACAAGAAATAACACAAAGAAACAGTTACGGGTCTGTGGTCCTGAGACTTCCCCGGTGGTCCAGTGGGTAAGACTCCGTGCTCCCAACGAGGGGGCTCCAGGTTCGACCCCTGGTCGGGGAACTAGATCCCGCATACACGCCACAACTAAGAGTTCACATGCCGCAACTAAGAGTCTGCATGCCGCAACTAAGAAGCCTGCATGCCACAACTAAAGATCCTGTGTGCCACACTAAGACCCAGTGCAGCCAAAAATAAATAAGTAAATATTAAAAAAAAAAAAAAAAAAAAGAGTCTATGGTCCTGTGAGGGAGAAGAGCAAATGCCTTGGAGAAATCAGAGCTAAAACAGACAGCACCTGGCAAGTAATTAGATAGGGAGTATAAGTAGAAGAAAAATTGAATCATGGGCTTTTAGGGCAATAAAGTACTTGACCAATTTATATAGAAAGTGCATGAAGAACAAGTGTAGAATGGAAACTGGTAAATTTGGCTTTGGACACACTGAGTGGAACATCCAGGTGGAAATGAACCATAGCTAACATTTACTGAGCTCTTCCTATGGACTGAGAGTTATTCTAAGCCCCCTGCACACATGAACTCATTTAATCTTCACAACAGACCCCATGAGGTCTGTACAATAATTAATGCCATTTTTTAGAGAAGGAAAACAAGGTATAGAGAGTTCAAGTAAGTTCCCAAAGTTCCCAAACTGGTTAAGTGTCAAGAGTCAGACTCAAACCCAGACCATCTATCTCTAAATCCCTCTCTCTCAGTCTCTGTGCGAATACATAGATATGTATTTGCCATATAGTGAAGGCCCAGAGCCCTTTCCCATCTCTTCTTGTAGAAACAGAACTCAAAATATAATCAAATTAAAGTGATGATTTTAAGCACACAAAATGCAAGAATTCCAACCATCAGATCGTGAATGCCATTATTGTTGGTGATTTAACAAAGTTAAATTTCAATCTAAAAAAAAAAAAATTTCAATCTACATTTTAATATACATTCGATCTTCAAAGCAAGACATAATGTTATTTTTATATTCATTTGTCGTCATAGTTTTTTATATTATTTATTGAGAGTAAATTAAATAGCATATGTTCATTTGCTAAACAGAGAACAGTTAAACTGGTCCCTATATGTATTGTAAATACTATTACAGGACATATTAAAATATATTTCAATATAATCTTTAATAATATACCACTCATATTGATTTTTAACTTAAAATAACTTCTTTGCTTTCTAGTTACTTTGCAAAAATAATACAATGACTTTTTCTTTTAATTCCTAAGAGGTTTTGTGAAATTATATATTATAGTGAAATGGGTTTGAGTTTAAAAAGGTCAGGAACTACTGCTTGACACCAAGATATTTCTGCCATTTTAGGACGTGTTTCATAACTGAGAGACCTCCATAAACAACTACAATAAGAAAAAATCTGACAAGGGGGGAAAGCGGTGGGTAGGGGGGTGGGATGAATTGGGAGATCTGACATATATACACTAATATGTATAAAATAGATAACTAATAAGAACCTGCTGTATAAAAAATAATAATAAAATTTAAAAAAGAAAAAAATCTGAGAACTTTTCCATACCGATGCTTGTGGTGGAGGGTTCGGTTTTGACTGGTATACTCTACTGCGTGACTAACCACTATAGGGACACAGCTGGGGACTTTGTGGATGTGCTCGGCTGATGAGCTGCTGTGTTCGAAGCTCAGTGCCGTTTTCATTTGACTTTAATCCTTCACAGATCAAGACACAGCAGCCCTCTTTGAAAAGCCAGGTTTAATAGAATGCACTTGTGACACATTCTCAGAAATGGAGGAAAACACTTTTATTTCCTTTCCTGGTTACCGAAGACTCTAGAACTTACTGTAATTTCGACAGCAGCCAAAAGGAAGGCCTTTTTCTCTTGACCCTTGGCTGATCCCTTCTTTCACTTCCACGAATTTTCTCCCTCTTTCTGGCTATGGCATAAGTTTTGTTCTCCTTGAGATTCAGCCTTCAATAGAAAACTGAATTCAGGCAGGGTAATAGAGTGATTATAAAGCTCACTCACGACTCTTGAGCACTTGAAGTACGGTTACAGTGACTGAGAAACTCAGTTTTTAATTGTATTTGATCTTTATTTAAACATCAACTTTAAAATTTATACCAAATTTAGTTACTGATGAATTTCTGAGTATGTTTGGAACAATTTGGATATATGAATCTACTTTTTCAACTGTAAATTTTCTGAAATCTAAATGTACATCAAATATTTCCAATGAAAATTTAGTCTCCAAACTGAGATGTGCTGTAAGTGTTAAATATACACCAGATTTTGAAGACAATACAAAAAAAGAATGTAAAATGTCTCATTAATAATTGATTGTATGTTGAAAGGATAATATTTTGGCTATAGGGGGTTGAAAAATATATATTATTAAAAATAATTTTACATGTTTCTCTTTACTTTTTTAATGTGGCTACTAGAACATTTTAAATTGTATGTGTGGGGACTCCCCTGGCGGTCCAGTGGCTAAGACTCCATGCTCTCAATGCAGGGGGCCCAGGTTCAATCCTCGGTCAGGGAACTAGATCCCACATGCCGCAACTAAGAGCCCGTGTGCCGCAACAAAGATCCCATGTGCTGCAACTAAGACCCGGTGCAGCCAAATAAATAAATAAATATTTTAAAAATAAATAAATAAATTATATGTGTGGCTCTCATTATTTCTATGAGATAGTGCTGGTCTACAGCAAGGGCAAGGATGTCAGAAAGAATTAGCTCCCTCTGTTTACTGGCTATATGACCATAAGTAAGATACTTGACCTCATTAAGCCTCGTTACTCATCTGTAAACTGGGGGAAGTATTACTATCTTCTGAATAGGCCTGTTGTGGATTTTATATCAGACCATGAACAAAAAGCTTATCACAGTGGCTGGCTCATAGTAAAATATTCTGTAAATGTTCACTTTTATTATTGCTGTTGTCGTCATTACTCTCTAACAATCATCCAAATGTTTAGCAAAAGAGTACATCAAAATAAATGTTGGTCACCTGTAGCTTAACTATTATCTCATGACCAGATAGAGCAACTTCATTTTCAAAATACAAGTAGGGACTTGAAGTCAGATACAGGAGTTTTTCTCATATTTGTGAATTTATTTTCATGAAAACTACATCTTCAATTGATGAAATGCTTTTATTTAAAACAATGAAATTACTTGAAACCAGACTTTCCTGCAAAATCCAGGGCATGAGGTTTACTCCTAAAAAATACTGCTGCACAATATCTCAAAGAACCCAAACTCAGCAATCTTCATTCAGATTCAATTTTGATGGCTAAAGTTTTATTTATAGCCACTTTCGGGGGGGACAGGATTAAAAAGACTAAATAAATAGTCTGGATATACATTAGGGACTTCTGCTTCCAGAAAAATGGAGAAGTACTTTTCCCTATTGCTCCTGACAAGTACAACTAAAATCCCTGGCCCTTATTCATAAATCAAGCATAAGACTCTGAAAGGTAGAAAGAAAAAGGCAGACCACTAGGGACCCCAGGACCCAAGAAATAACATGATGGTAAATTCCCTGGGTTTCCTTATTACCTTATGTATCCCAAACTTGGAGCTAGACACACAGAATGTCAATGGGTACAAACAAAGAAAGTCTCCAAAGCAACAACAACAAAACTCTGCTGTCTCCAGCCAAAGGACCAGGAGAGGAGAAGTCTAGCAAGAGAGAGAACTTCTAAACTATACCACTCTCACAACACTGTAAAGCAACTATACTCCAATAAAAATTAATAAAAAACAAAAAAAAAATAACCACTCTGTTCCAGCCAACACCACAGAAAAAACTTTGAACCCACCCCCATCCATGCTAGCAAAGATCAAGCAGGGAGTCTGGACTTCCACCTGTGGTAATGGGGCACCTCTACCCCCTACTAGGGTGGTGTTGGAGGAGGTCTAGTGGAGATGCAAGACCTTCATCACTGTCCAGCAGTAACAAGGCCACTCCAACCCCTGTGGTATCAGTAGAAGTCACATGGGGAGCTGGAATTCCCACCTATACCCAGCAGTAAAGAGGAACCACGCCTGTGCTCAAGTGTCAGTGGAGGCTGAGTGGGAAGCCTCTACTTTTATCCTCACCAGGCATTAATGAAGAGATGACCCACTTCTCCCAATCAAAGTGGTATTAGAGGATGTCAGCTAAAGCAGAAGGTTTAAGTAAGATCCAGAGTATCATAACATAATACCCAAAATGTCCAGGTTTCAGTCAAGAATCATTCATCATGGTAAGAACCAGGAAAATCTCAACTTGAATTAAAAAAGACAATCAACAGATGCCAATACCAAAATAACAGATATCAGACTTATCTGGCAAATATTTTTAAACAGCCATCGTAAAAAATGTTTCAATGAGCAATTATGAACATATTTGAAATAAACAAAAAAATAGAAAGCTTCAGCAAAGAAATAGAAAATTTAAGGAAGAATCAAATGGAAATGTTAAAACTGAAAAATACAATAACTGAAATTAAAAACTCAGTGAATGGGCTCAACAGCAGAATAGAGCGGACAAAGGAAAGAAACAGTGAACTTGAAAATAGGATAATGGAAATTACCCAATCTGAAAAACAGAAAGAAAATACACTGAAGAAAAAAATGAACAGAACAACAGAGACCTGTGGACTATTAAAAAAAAAAAAAAATCTAACATTCATGTCACTGGAAGGAAAAAAAAAAAAGGGTGGGGCTGAAAAAGAATTTAAATAAATAATGGCTGAATATCTCAAATTTGGCAATAGACATAAACCTATAGATGCAAGAAACTCAGTGAACCTAAACAGGATGAACCCAAAGAAATCCATGCCAAGACACATCATAGTCAAACTTTGAAAACTAAAGACAAAGAAAAAAATCTTGAAAGCAGAAAGAAACACCACCTTACCTATAGGGAAAACAATTCTAATGATAGCAGATTTCTTATCAGAAATCATGGTGGTTAGAAGGAAGTGGCCCAACATTTTTCAAACACTGAAGGGAATGAACGGTCAACCCAGAATTCTGTATCCAGTGAAAATATCCTTCAGGAAAGAAGGAAGAATTTAGCCATTTTCAAATGAAGGGAAACTAAGAGGATTTGTCACCATCAGATATACTTTAAAAGAATGGTTAAAGGAAGTTCTCTAATGGAAAGGAAATGATAAAAGAAGTAATCTTGGAACATCAAGAAGGAAGAAAAAACAACAGAAAAAGTAAAAATATGAATAAATACAATGCATTTTCCTTCTCCTCTTGAGTTTTCTAAATTGACAAATGAAGCATTAATGATAACACTGTCTGTTGTGGTTCCAAATGTATGTAGATGGATTATTTAAGGCACTTATAAACAGGTAGGGTAAAAGGACAGTAGGGGAGGTAAGATTTCTACACTTCACTTGAACTGGTAAAATTACAATACCAGTAACTGTTATAAGTTATGTATATGTAATGTAATACCTAGAGCAACCACTTAAAAAGTTATAAAAAGAGAAACACTATTAGTAAATCAAATCAAAATTCTAAAAAATGTTTAACAACCCATAGGAAGGTAGGGAAAAAACAGAAACAAACAAAAACATAGTGAAAACAAAACAAATGGAAAACAAAAAAATTAAATGAAAGACATAAGCTCTACCATGTCAATAATTACATAAATGGAAAGGTTCTCATACATCAATTAAAAGACAAAGATTGGCAGGGTGGATTAAGAAACATGACCCAACTATATGCTGTCTATAGAAAACTCATTTCATGTACGGTTGACCCTTGAAAAATGCGGGGGTTGGGGAACTGACCCTCCATGCAGTAAAAAAATTCCATGTATAACTTATAGTTGGCCCTCTGTATACACAGTTCCTCCTTATCTGAGATTCCTCTGTATCCATGGTTTCATATTTTCGGATTCAACCAACTGTGGACCATGTAGTACTACGGTACTTAACTATCTTTTTAAAATATGCATATAAGTGGACCCATGCAGTTCAAACCCATGTTGTTCAAGGGTTGACTATATAATGAAGTAGGTAGTTTGAAAGTAAAAGGGTAGAAAAAGATATATCAGGCAAACATTAATAAAAGGAAAGCTGGAGTGGCTATATTAATATCATATAAAGGAGACTTCAGAGCAAAGAAAATTATCAGAGATAGAGAAAGACATTATTACATAATGATAAAATTGTCAATCCATCAAGAAAACATAGCTATCTTAAGTGTGTATGCAACACACAACAGAATTACAAAATATATGGAGCAAAAACTGATAGAATTGAAAAAATAGACAAATCCACAATTGTAGTTGTAGACTTCAACACCCTTTCTCAACAAGTGATAGAATAGCCAGACACAAAATCATCAAAGATGTAGAAGAACTCAATAACACAATTAACCAACGGGACAAATTGATATTTATAGATTACTCCACCCAACAATAGCAGAATACACATCATTTTCAATCACCCATGGAACATAAATCCAAATAGACCATATCCTGGGCCATAATACCAACCTCAAAAAATTTAAAAGAAATGAAATTATGCAGTGTGTGTTTTCTAACCATAATGCAATCAAACTAGAAACTAATAACAGACAGATAACAGGAATATCTCTAAACACTTGGGAACTAAACAACACATTTCCAAATACTTCAGAGGTAATGAGAAAGTCTCAAGGGAAACTTTAAAAAAAATACATTGAACTGAATGAAAATAAAAACACAACATATCAAAGTTTGTGGGACACAGCTAATGCAGTACTTAGGGAGAAATTTATAGCACTAATGCTAACATTAGAAAAGAGGAAAAGTCTCAAATCAATAATAGAAACTCTTGCCTCAAGAAATTAATAAAAATAAAAGCAAAATAAACCCAAAGAAAGCAGAATGAAGGAAATAATTTTTGAAAGAGCAGAAATCAATGAAATTGAAAACAGAAAATAGAAAAAAAAAATCACTGGAACAAAAAGCTGGTTCTTTTAAAAGATCAATTGACAAACCTCTAGCAAGACTGACAAAGAAAAAAAGACACAAGTTGCCAATATCAGGAATAAAATAGGATTTTTACTTAGACATTACTACAATTACTGTAGACATTGCAGATGTCAAAAGGTTAATAAGGGAATATTACAACCAGCTCTACACACATAAATTTGACAACTTAGATGAAATGGACCAATTCTACATAAAGTACAAACTACCACAACTTATCCAATATGAAATGAATAATTTGAATAGCCCTGTAAATATTGAGAAAATTGAATTCATAATTTTAAATCTTCTGAAAGAAATCTTCAGGCCCAGAAGGTTTCATTGGAGAATTTGACCTAACATTTAGAGAAGAATTAACACCAATTCAATACAATCTCTTCCAAAAACCAGCAGAGGAGGGAATATACAGGTTATTTATCAGCTTAACTTGGTCCCTTTGCTCCAGCACAGCTGTCTTCTTTCAGCTCTGGAACATACAGGGGAAGAATGAACCCATGCTGCTGCCTTTAACCAGGATGCTTTCCAATCAAGCCCACTGGCCCCTCAGATCTCAGCTTATTCAGCACACATGTTACTTCCTCAAGGAAGCCCAAAGTAGAGGAGGGCTCTGTCTTATGCACTTAGAGCCCCTGGGATATTTTCTCTGTGGCACTTACTGCAATTTTAACTCCCTATTTGCAATAAAATGTCTAAGGTCTGCCGCTCCCTCTAGTCTAGTCTAGGCTGAAAACTATAAACTATATGAGAGTAGGAAATCAGACTGCCTTATTCTCTCTCTCTCTCTCTCTCTCTCTCTCTCTCTGGCTTGGAGCCCAGTGCCTGGGATCCAGACATCCTTAGCTCAATATTGAGTGAATACACACTCAGGGTCCTGCAGAGAAACAGAACCAATAAGGTGTGTGTATGGGGGTTGGGGGGAGAGAGATTGATTCTTACAAGGAGCTGGCTCAGGCGATTCTGAAGACTGACAAGTCCCAAGACCTATAGGGTGAGTTGGCAAACTGGAGACCCAGAAGCTGATGGTATAGTTCCAGTCCAAGTTTGAAGGCTGGTAGTCTCAGGACCCAGGAAAAGCCAATGTTTCAGTTCAAGTCTGAAGGCATGAAAAAGCCAATGTCCCCAGCTCTAAGGTGGTCAAGCAGAAGGAATTCTCTCTTACTTAGAGGAGGGCCAGACTTTTTATACTATTTAGACCTTCAACTGACTGGATGAGGCCCACCTACACTAAAAAGGACAATCTGCTTTACTCAATCTACCAATTTAAAAGTTAATCTCATCCAGAGAAGGGAACCCTCTTTCACTATTAGTGGGAATATAAATTGGTACAGCCACTATGGAGAACAGTATGGAGGGTCCTTAAAAAACTAAAAATAGAGCTACCATATGATCCTGCAATCCCACTCCTGGGCATATATCCAGAGAAAAACATGGTCCGAAAGGATACATGCATCACAATATTCACTGCAGCACTGTGTACAATAGCCAAGACATGGAAGCAACCTAAATGTCCATCAGCAGAGGAATGGATAAAGAAGTTGTGGTATGTATATACAATGGAATATTACTCAGCCATTAAAAAGAATGAAATAATGCCATTTGCAGCAACATGGATGGACCTAGAGATTGTCACACTGAGTGAAGTAAGTCAGATAGAGAAAGAGAAATATCACTTATATTCAGAACCTTAAAAAAAAATGATACAAATGAACTTATTTACAAAACAGAAACAGACTCACAGACTCAGAGAACAAACTTATGGTTACTAGGGGAGAAGAGCTGTGGGGAGGGATAGTTAGGGAGTTTGGGATTGACAAAAAAAAAAAAAGTTGTATATCTGTATATCTCTATATTGTACACCTGTAACTTATATAATATTGTACATCAACTGTACATCAATTTTAAAAAATGGTTAAAAAAAAAGTTAATCTCATCCAGAAACACTCTCACAGAAACACCCAGAATAATATTTGATCAAATACCTGGGCCATCCTAGTCCAGTCAAGTTGACACATAAAGTTAACCATCACATTAACAATAAATGAATATAGAAAAAAAGATTTGTTTGTGTAATTAATCTATTAAGTATAATAGCCTATGGTCAGAGTTTACTTTTATCTTTTGGCTGAAAAGTAAACAGTCACTAATTCATCAATGAATTCATAGTCATTAGCTAGGTTTTCATCTTAAATGATATAAAAATAATAATAACTATCATTAAGTATTTTTCTTTGTGTCTATAATCTCTAATCCTTCCAACAATTCTGGCAGGTTCAAAGAGGTTGTATAACATGTCCAAGACCACACAGACAGGTAACAGCAAAGCCATGACAGAAACCCAAATCTGTCTTCAGATCTCAAGCTTTTATCAACTTAAATGCTTCCCATTAAGAAAACAAAGCCAAGAGAATTACCCAAAATTGAGAAACATTTTGCAGCTCAACCATTTTTTGAGCAAGTGACTTAACCTCTTTAAGCCCCAGTTTCCTCCATGTGTTTCTAAAAGGTAGAAGTACTCTTGTTATGGGATTGCAGGAGGATTAATAGAGCTAAGACTGTGAAGAATTTAGCACGAAGCCTGGGCGCAGTAAATGCTCATAAATGTTAACTTGCAACAGCAGTTGCTCCAGTTCCACTGACTCAACTGGCATCTGCTCTTGCAGGCTTTCAGGCCCCAGTTAAATTCTCCTTGAGGACTGGCGGGGTACCAGGGACAGGGCAGCTCACAAGTGTTCACAGTTTAGTTCCCCTGCCACAACCTTTTCATGGCTCGGTGCTCTTTCCCTCCATCTCTGCTGGCCCCCAACACACCCCACACACAGACACACATATACATTTTCCTCCCCTCATTTAAGCAGCCCCATCTGTTCCAGGAGTCCCCGGGGCCAGGCCAGGGGTCATTATCTGAGACTGGCACCAAACCATCCTTCTTTTTCCTTCTTCCTCCCCTTAGGAGACCCTTTCAACCCAAGCAAATCAGTTCAAGCTAATAGATGCCTGCAGGACACCAGGCCCACCAGCTCATCATTCCTGCCCAAAGCATCTGAATCCAGGCTAAAGCCCAACCCAGACATAATACTGGGCACAATAATAGAATTTGTCATCAATTTATATTCTACCTAAGTGCTTCTCTGCACCAGGTTCTTATTTCAAATGTCAAGATCTGCCTGTCCTATAGTTTTCCATTTTTATTTTATTAACTTGTTTCATTCTTTCTATGATACTTATTTTTTTTAAGATTTTTTTTTTTGATGTGGACCATTTTTAAAGTCTTTATTGAATTTGTTACAATATTGCTACTGTTTTATGTTTTGGCCTTTCGGCCGCGAGGCATGTAGGATCTTAGTTCCCCCCCACAGGAATCGAACCAGCACCCCCTGCATTGGAAGGCAAAGTCTTAACCACTGGACCACCAGGGAAGTCCATATGATACTTATTTTTAAATATTAATTTGTTCAAACAATAATAAAAATACTAATAAAAATGTTCTAATTACTCAAATTCCACCATTCTAATAAATTGTTTTACTTTTAGCAAAACATTTCTTCCAAACTTTGTCAGTGTGCATAAATCATATAAACAGATATAAAACATATGCACACATATATACACATATGTATATATGTGTGCATGTTTTATAATATAATATATGATAATGAAATAGATACAAATTCCAATTACTTTTTTTTCGATAACAATGAATATATTTTACGGCAGAGCATAGCAATATGAAACAACAATGCAAAGATACAAGTTTTATAGCTGCCAAATTAGTAAGCCTCAAGCTCCCCAGTCAATCAAAAATAGAGTTTGGGGTATTATTCTAACATATTAGATTTAAATTCGTTTCTATGCTATAATATTCTATTAAAATGAATTCAGTTTTCCTCCTGTGTTGTTGTATACTAAAGTAAAATACACTTTTACTGTACGAATGAAAGGGGCATCCCATTACTTTTCAATACTTACATTGAATTTTCACTAATTCTCCAGCCTGCTCATTTTCAAAAACAGCAATGTTTCTGATAGATTTGCAATCATCAGCTCAACCTAACAAAATATTTAAGCCAAAGACATTTTTAATGCTATTTTCCCTGTACCTTACTCATTGGTTCACCTTGTTGGTAAAACAAGCTACTAAATATAGGAAAATTGTGTTTATTCTAAATATGAAAAAAAAAAACAAATTGGGGAAACCTACCTACTCTTCCCTTTGGGGGCAAAATCCCAAGTTGGCTTCTCCTGGGTTGATCTTAATACATGTTCTGCTCTCCATACATGGTGGGGCAGGTGCCAGGGATTGTTTGTCTAGCCATGATGACAGATTTGCTGTGGTTATCTACACACTCTCACCAAGGGCAGGTCAAGAGAACACTTTTGATAGGACTGGCCAGGTTAGAGTACAGGTTGAGACCAGGAAAGAACGGAAAACAAACCAAACAATACAGAGATTGACCCTTTGGCCTTTTTCATCAAGACCCCTGGACTCAGACTTTCCCCTCCACCACACGGCCACTCTATGTGGTTGGCAGTCAATTTAAACCTGATGACCAAAACTTCAGTGTTAACCTGAAGAGAGCTCTCTCACTGCTATTTTGTTCCAATGGAGTTCAAAACATTTTCAATTCTTTTGTACACTTTGCATGCACAGAAAAATTTCTAAATACGTAAAGTCTCTGAAAAGTAATACACATCAATTCCTGGAATGAAAATATGAACTTATCCCTTAACAATAATCCATATGAGAAATAAAACAACAGTCCTGTTTAAGGGCAAGTTTTGCTGCAGGTCGCGTTCCCTGGGAAACAGGCTCAGAGATGGAGAATTGCCTGCAGGAGGTTTATTAGGGAATGATCTTGGCATTGACATCTGTGCAGAAACAAAAGCTGCCGATTCAGGCAGAGGGAGAAGCCAAGCTGCAGTGCAGTCACAGCAGAGGTCTCTGTTAATTTCACAGGGTGCTCTGGAGCTGGGGTGGCCCTGCAGAGAAGTCCCAAAATAAGGAAGGGGGGAAAAAAAAGAAAGAAAGAAAAAGAAAAAAAAAAAGGGAAAGGGGCTGGACCTTCCTACCCCCGCATCAGCCCATCATTTTTTTTTTTAATCTTTACTGCATATTTTATCCTTTATTAAAATTAAATGACACTGCCAAAAGAAGAGAATAATCACAAATTTACACAAATTTGTTTTCTAAAAGCTTAAATTTGTCATCTAGTATCTCTAATGAGAATTCCAGGTGTTACAAAGTTATAAAATAAAACTGTGTTCTGGCTGCTCCTAGGAAAGGGACGTGACCTTAAACAAGGTGGCTTCTCTTCACGAGGGTTATGGGAGCAGGAGGACATAGGTGCAAGCTGTCAGCCAACCACAACTGTTAGCTGCAGTCCTGAGGTGGGGGGCCTGAGCAGCACACTGCAGTGCCGACTGCAAGTCTAAATCACATACTCATTCAACTCTCACCAGGGAAATGTCAGTGTAGACCCAGCAGACAGTAAAGACCACTTCCCAAAGAAAGAGTGAGCTATTAAGAAGAAAGAAAAAAACCGATGCACCATGGAAATTTTTACCCAGAGGGAAGCCTTCATGTCACTGCCAAGACAACGCAGCGTCTTATACTCAGCACAAGACTGATCCCAGCTTCTCGGTGCCAAATTTAAAGCAACCCAGCAGCAAATCTCATGCTGGTTATACACTCTTCTCTCTGCCCCTGCCCACCACTGACAATACCTTCCCAAACACAAATGATGCAAGGGGAAATGCATTTTATGCAAGCGAGTCTACTAGCAATAGATTTACTCCATGCAACTCCGGCATATTGGTTTTTTCATGAATGCCAAGAAACAGAATGGTTAGAGAAAGAAAAGTTTTATGTGGAAATCTTTATGACAGACAGTGGTCTATCAGTGGGTATGTCCTTGGAGCAGAGATCAAAGGTCAAATTGTTATTTCAGTCATTCAGTCATCGTGCTTTGCACATGCTGGAGATTCCCTGGAAGGATAATTTAATGGAAGAAAAGAAAGAAATCATTAGGACCTGAAAGAACTTCTGCATCTCCTATTGAATGTTAAAAAACAAAAAAACACCATGTGAGTCTTCGTTTAAATGAGGAAGGTCAGCCTTCTGCCCAGTTATAGTATGATCATTTAAAATAACATTTTAAAAAATATATAGTTTGAGCTTAGAGGGTGGGGGGTTCGGAGAAAAGGCTTGCTTCTTGTTAAGCAGTTTCCAAACTGCCGACCTGTCAAATGTCAACCCTAGGATAATGACTTCAGAGAAAGCCTTGTGAAAACAAGTTTTGTGTGTACATCTGCCTGTCTGATGTGACATCTGTGGTCACACCCTAGAGAAGGCGGCGGGATGAAAGAGCTGATTGTAGGTGTTCTCTCAAATCCCTTGGCCTCACCCACTAACCCAGCCTCAGGTTTACCGAACCCCTGTAGAATCTGGCCACACTTCTATGTCTAAATACTCAGGGGGGAAGAATTTTTTTTTGAATTTAATGCAGGTGAAACTCAAAGATGGGGGAAGCAAACCCACTTAGCAAATAATCAAGGCATCAAGGTCCTGTTTATCGTTTTCCCTTAGGTATAAGTACAATATTCTTGCCCCCTGGTCTGGGCTGAAAATGGCCAGGCTCTCCTGGCCCTTCCAACTAACTTCTTCCAGAGGTTTGATCTAATCCCTTGCTCATGGTCCTGGGGGGTCTGCCTTCCTGAGGTAAACGCATTCCTAAAAAGTTATATGTGAACCAGTTGTTTGTAGAACAAATAATACTTTTCTGCTGGCTTTCATTCTGATTCCATAGTGTTTTCTATCATTGTTTCTCATCTATCTCTTGTGACAAGTGAGTCAATTATAAAGTGGATAATTCTTTCTAAAGTGAGCAAGCACCCCACCTCTTTTGCTTTCATCAGGAGAGATATCTAAAAATGGTTTTCCCCTTATAGTCCCCAACAGGGTCTGAAGCTCTCAAGCCTGCACTTGCCTCCTTGCCTGCAGCTTCCAGCCTCGACTATGCAGAGCTCACTCTTCGCTTAGGGCTCCACCTTGGTTGTAGGCTGTCTTAGTTGGCTAGGGCTGCCATAACAAATACCACAGATTGGGTGCCTTCAACAGCAGAAATGTATTATCTCACAATGCTGTAGTCTAGACGTTCCAAGATCAAGATGTGGGCAGGGTTGGTTTCTTCTGAGGCCTCTCTCTGGTTTGTAGATAGATGCTTTCCCCCTGTGTCTTCACATGGTCTTCCATCTGTACCTGTCTGTATCCAAAGTTCTTCTTCGTACAAGAACACCAGTCATATTGAATTAGGGCCCACCCACATGACCTCATTCTACCTTAATTACCTCTTTAAATATAGTCACATCCTGGGGTACTGAGGTTCGGACTTCAACATATGAATTCTAGTGGGACACAATGTCTACACTTAAAATACATTTGAATATTCTTCTACATAAGAAGAGAGTGAGGGAAGATCATTTTATTATTTCTAAATATCTTCCAAAGTTAAGTAAAAAGTTTCTTGTGGGTATCTCATCTCTGCCCTTCTCCGTATGACCATTACACAGTGCTTCCCACAACTGAAGGTGCAACAGAATCACCTGGAATGCTGGCTGGACGCAGATCGCGTGCCCCACACCCAGAGTTTCTGGTTTTACAAGGCCTGGGGTGGGGCCTAAGAATTTGCATTTCTAACAGGGTGTGCTGTGGGCCACACATGGAGAACCACTGTGGGTCATTAGGGCGTCATGGATGATATCATATCACAACTCCCCTCTGTGTAGACTCGCTGCACTTTGATGGTGTTGTCTCTTGTGCACCTCCCAGCACTCGGGTAGTCTAGTGAGGGCGAGCACTATTGTCCTTATTTTAGAGAGGAGGCAAGTCTGGCTCAGAGTGGTTACAGGCTTGCTCAAGGCTGCACAGTCAATTAGCGGCAGAGCCTCCTGTTGGTCTTGTTCTCTCCACTAGCCCACAACCATCAGGATCAGAGAGGAAACAGAATGAAAGACAACTGGTTTCTCCCAGTCTGTAAAAATACCACTACTAAGAATGATAACAGTTATTCTCTGCTGAGTGTTCATTATTTTCCAGTCATGGTTGTAGGTGTTTCACTTGTATTATGTCATTTAATTCACTCAACCATGTGAAGTAGGTACAATTATTATGAACATTTCACAGATAAGGAGGTTAAGAAATGTACCCAAGGTCACACGACCAATATGCAGTGAGGCCTGAACACAAACCCAGATGAGTCTGATTGTGGAGTCCATGTTCTTAACACTACTCCTGAAGAAGGGGAATCAATAGCCTTTTCTAAACTCCCATTGCCCTGCGGTTCTCAGTAACCTGGGTCAAGAGCTGAGCTTTGTGATGAGAACTAGTATGGGCAGAGGGAGTAAAGCTGGTAGTAGAGAAAGGCAGCTGGACCTCCCAGGTAAGTGATAGGTGGGATCCTGGGGGTACAGAGGGCCTGGAAACTTACTTGTTGCACACAAAGCTACCCAGGTGGGTAAGTTTAGCTCCGATTTTAGTGAAGCAAGTTCCCTTTGCTTCCACATGCTTGCTTAGTATTACCCCTGCTCTTCCTTGCATAGAGTGTCTAGTCTGCTCTTTTCAGTAAGCTGTTTTTTGTTGGTTTTTTTTTTAATGTATTACTCCAGTCCCTTTAAAGTTTCTGGGGGATAGAGGTTTTGAGGGCTACAAGGGTAGCCTCAGACTTCGTGGGTGGCCTCACAGGTATAAACAATTTATTTGGTTCCCGTGACATATCTCTTTTAGGTCATCTACTAACATTAGCTTCTACAAGCCTGTGATTCATGTGTATGTAGCACTCCCGCATCTGCTCTCCAGATTACCCACATTCCATCGAAGGCTTCATCTGACACAGACAAAGCATTAATTTAAGAAGAGGAGACCTTCAGAATGGCCATCATCAAAAAATCTAGAAAAAATAAATGCTGGAGAGGGTGTGGAGAAAAGGGAACACTCTTGCACTGTTGGTGGGAATGTAAATTGATACAGCCACTATGGAGAACAGTATGGAGGTTCCTTAAAAAAACTACAGATAGAACTACCATACGACCAAGCAATCCCACTACTGGGCATATACCCTGAGAAAACCATAATTCAAAAAGAGTCATGTACCAAAATGTTCATTGCAGCTCTATTTACAATAGCCAGGACATGGAAGCAACTTAAGTGTCCATCAACAGATGAATGGATAAAGAAGATGTGGCACATATATACAATGGAATATTACTCAGCCATAAAAAGAAACAAAATTGAGTTATTTGTAGTGAGGTGGATGGACCTAGAGTCTGTCATACAGAGTGAAGTAAGTCAGAAAGAGAAAAACAAATACCATATGCTAACACATATATATGGAATCTAAGAAAAAAAAAAAAAAAAGGTCATGAAGAACCTAGGGGTAAGACGGGAATAAAGACACAGACCTACTAGAGAATGGACTTGAGGATATGGGGAGGGGGAAGGGTAAGCTGTGACAAAGTGAGAGAGTGGCATGGACATATATACACTACCAAACGTAAAATAGATAGCTAGTGGGAAGCAGCTGCATAGCACAGGGAGATCAGCTCAGTGGTTTGTGACCACCTAGAGGGGTGGGATAGGGAGGGTGGGAGGGAGGGAGACGCAAGAGGGAAGAGATATGGGAACATATGTATATGTATAACTGATTCACTTTGTTATAAAGCAGAAACTAACACACCATTGTAAAGCAATTATACTCCAATAAAGATGTTAAAAATAAATAAATAAATAAAAAATAAAAAATAAATTAAAAAAAAAAAAAAAAAGAAGGGGAGACCTTTTCTGGCACCTCCTCCGAGCCAGGAGGTGTGCTGGTGATTTATAAACGCTGCTCCACCACTTCCTCCCAGCACTTCCATGAGGTTAGTGTCATCCGCCCTTACAGAAGAACAAGGAGGAGGGCTATCTGATGTGTTCAGGCTGCACAGCCTCTCCGGGGCAGCACCAAGACACAAACTTGGGGCTTCCTCACTCTGACACCCATCTCTTTTCTCTATTTGTCCTAAAGCAAAGTTGTTTTACCAGACACTGCCTAAGTGACTCTGACCCCCACCACTCTTCCTCCTCCTGGCAGCTTTGGCAGTTTTAGTGTATTCTGCAGTCCCTCTTCCAGGCAGAAAGGAAAGCCTAAGTCCTCAGAGACTTTTCAATACCAGGGCATCATTCAACTTCTTCCAATTCAACAAGTATTTATTAAGTATCTGCTCGGTGCCTCACTTTGCACTGGAATCAACAGCTCTGGGACCTACTGTCTTCAGGAAAGAGGAAATGTGTTATAGACTGAATGTCTGTGTCCCCCCAAAATTCATATATTGAAGTTGTAACCCCCAATGTGATGGTATTTGAAGAAGTAGCCTTAGATTTAGATGAGGTCATGATGGGATCAGTGCCTTCATAAGAAGAGGAGCTCTCTGTCTTCTTGAGTGCACAAAGAAGAGGTCAGGTGAGCACCCAGTAAGAAGGCAGCCATCTCCAAGCCAGAAGGGGAGCCCTCACCAAAATTACATCTGCTGGCACCCTGGTCTTAAACTTCCCAGTTCCCTGAATTGTGAGAAATAAGTGTTAGTTGTTTAAGCCACTCAGTCTATGGTATTGTGCTATAGCAGCCCTTGACTGAGACCAGGGGAGAGTGGAAATGTTAGGCTTGCAGGTGATTCACCTCCCAGGCCAGGTCCTTGGGGCAGATATGGGAGCAGCGGATGAAGGGAGATCCCTCTGATGGACCATTTGGAAGTGTGCTACCTCTTTGGGAAAGGCCACTTCACTAAAGTAGCAGAGTTTGTCACTTTCCTTCAGGAACTCACACTTCTCTCAGCCCTTTGCCATTTAAAAAGAATGTTCACGGGGCAAAACAGTTGCTGACCACCCAGGAAAGGTAGCCCTCAGGCAGTTCTCTCCAGAGTTGGGGGCGGGGGAGGGGGGTGTTGTAGCCCCTTCTGAAATCTCTGTGACGTGTTAATTTGATATAACTAATATAGAGTTTTCTAAAGCAGTTACATATTAGAAAGTGAAGGACTGGATCAAAATAAGGAATCAGCTGTTTAGTGTGATATGTAAGATACCAGAGCCAGATTCTTGGGTTCAAATCCTACCTCCACCACATACCAGCTGTGTGTCCTTGGGCAGCCTGTCACCCCTCTCTGTGCCACAGTGTCCTTGAAATGGGATCATAAATATATCTACCTCATGGGGCTATCAAATGAGTTAATACATATAAGGCTTTTAAAACAATGCCTGGCCCATAGTTGAATCTCAATAAATATTATATATAATATATAAATGTATATGCATACAAAGAAATTGTGTACAGAGCATCTTCAGAGTTACAGAAACAATATGAGCAAAAAACCAGTCTTCTCCTTACTGTACCTGCAGCCCCTGTCTTCTGTGTAATGTGACATAATTCCTATATCTGACAATTTGCATGAGGTGATTTTGGCTTAACTGTTGGGTCACCTGAAGGGTGTTATTAACTCCTTGTGTTGTGAAATAATAATTTAAATCTAGGACCTAACAGGTAGAATAGCAAGTTTGGGAAACAAAGATATGTTCCTCTTATTTCTTTTTGTCTTGTTCCTTATTGGAGTTTGGTACAAAGAAATGTAATTCAGTTTCTTGCCAAGTTCATCTTGTTTTTTGTGCACCAGTCAATGTGGTGGGCCTTGGCCACAGGGATAAATCCAGCTAGATCTCCAGCCTCAAGGAGCTCCTGCCCTGGCAGTTAGCAACAAAGTATACAACAATGGCACACGGTCTCGATTTGTCCTAGAGGATCTGGGGACAGAAGCATCCCCCTAAGGAAAGATCAAAGTGGAGGATCAGGTGAAATCATATTCATATCTTCGTCAAGACCCTCCATATATCCTCCCCTTATATAGCGCATGCTCAGTGCCAAGCTCTTGTCTCAGTATTGATACTTTACACATATTAACTCACTGTAGCTTATAAGAACCCATGAGAAGATGTTAGTGTCCATCAGTAAGTACAATGTAAAATGTAAACTGCAAAATGTGATGAAAATATTAATGCTTATAAGTTAGAGTTAAAAGACAGAGGAACTGAATTTAGACACAATACCCTCATCCAAGTTCAAAATTATGAAAAAAAGAAGTCATCATTTCACAAAAATGCCTCAAGTGTCACTCCATTTCTAAGGTGCCTCATGGAAGCCATGAAAACCAGGATCATTAAAAATAATAATTGGGGAATTGCCTGGTGGTCCAGTGGTTAGGACTGTGTGCTTCCATTGCAAGGGGCATGGGTTCAACCCCTGGTCAGGGATCTAAGATTCCATAAGCCACACAGTACAGCCAAAATAATAATAAGAATCATAATAATAATAATTGGATTAATACGATTTATGGAACATCTACTGTGATCCAAAATTGCATGTGTTTAATGTTTGTGCATAACCTAGTGCTTAGGAATGGACTCTGGACTCACACTACTTGGATATCTCAGGTATGCAATTACTACCTATGGAACTTTGAGAAGTTTCTTAATCTCTCCCCATCTCAGTTTCCTCATCTGTAAAATGGGGATAATAATTGTACCTACCTCATAGGGTTGTTGTAGGATTAATTAAGTTAGTATATATAAAAACACACAGAACAGTGCATAGCACTTAGTAAAAGAAATAGAAGTGATTGCTGTTATTATTAAAATATCACAACATCCTTGTTGTTATTATACATTTTTACATAAATGTTATTATACATTTTTACATTTTTACAGAGACGATTAAGTCAACCTGTACCAGGTGACCCACCCAGAATGTAGCAGGGTAAGAATTCAAACTTAGGTGTGTCAGATTCTAGAGCCTGGGCTCTGAATGGGCCCATGGTGACCTTTACTCCCACTTGTAGCAGAGGGAAGTCAGACACATGCTGATGAAGGCCACTGTCTCATGGTGCACAGAAAGGCCATAACCCTTGGCATGCTCAGTTGCAATTCTCCCTGACCTTTGCCCACTTGAAGAGCCAGTCCCAAGGCAGTCTAGGGCAAAGGGGTGGGGCAAAGGCCTTCTAGTTGGGATAGCAACAGAAAGAGTTCAGCCAACACACTGGTTTGGGGTGGGGCGCAGTTGCTTATCACTAAGCATTCAGTGCTAAAGGCTACTTCAGAGGAGAACCTGAGCGTTATAATCAAACAGGCCTAATCACTGCTGGGATCAGAGTGTACTGCAGGCTGGTCAGATTCCCTAGACAACAAACTTGACTGTCCATAAACATCCCCTCCAGGCAGAAGGAAAGATAAAACAGGATGCCAGGGACAGAGACATTTCCTTTAGAGTCTCCTTAGGGGGTGAACAAGCTCAGGAAGTCGGATTTAGTATGTGACATTTTCATGCCTTTCTTTGACATATGTGTTCCCTCTCCTCTTAGAAGAGTTAACAATGCTTATGAACTCCAAGTGCCATCTTCCAAACACCCTTGGATCCTAGCCAATCACCAAAACGGAAGAGATATTCACACGAGACTAATTAAAATACACAGATAATGGAAGAGAGCTCCATTGGTACATTTCCTAGACATGCAACTTTTGATTTCATGATGACTTTAGAAGTCGTTAGACTTGCCATTAAATATATCTGGTATCTTTGTTGAAAAATCATTAGTTATTTTGCAAATTTGTATGCTTTCAAAAGTATATTATTGTAACTTTAATAAATAAATGAGTTTAGGGTTAAAAACACAACAACTCTCTCGGAAAGGCGTGGGTAGGGGGTGGGAGAGAGGCCCAGCAAACAGAAATAAAACAGTTGTTATGAATCATCCTTTCATTAATCCCGGGGTGTTAGGGGGAGCACAGTGGACACACCATGGCCTTAAGTCCACTCAGAAAGACCCGGATTCAAATCCTAGCTCTATCCATTTTGTGTGACCTTGGGCAGATTCCATGAGCCTCCCGTCCTTATCTGCAAATGAAGATAACAATATCTAGCTCTGATGTCTGTTTTGAGGAGTAGATGAGATGGTGCATGACAAGTGCTTAGTCTTATGTATGGCCCAGTCTTGGCTCAAAAATGTTACTTTTCTTCCTCCTATACCCCACCTCCTCTTAAATATCCTTCCCCAAGGAAGGATACTGTACTACCCTAAGCGTACAGTTAGTCACCTGTACTTTTTGTTGTACCCACAGCTGATTTGTTTCTCTCAATTTTTTCCCCTGGGTCTTAGAGCAGTGATCAGGTGCTCGGTAAACATCCGTCTATCCAGACTTGGTTATGCTGTAACTTATGTGCTTGCTGTGAGCTCCTGGGGACAGGAGCTGTGCCAGCCACCAGGCATAGCTGTGTTACTAAGTGTGGCCCCTCCCATCTTGCAAGGTACACAAACACATCCATCTTCAGCAGCCAGGCAGGTGACACAAATCAGCTGGATTAAGATAACAAGAATGGTAAAGTCTGTGAGAAATGGAAGAGTGTCCCCCACAGCAGTCACTCCAATTCAACTAAACAAAACACACTTTTTTGGCCAAACAAAACCATCTGCCCCCAGGATCTGCACCTCTGGCCATGAATTTGCCACCATAAACAGAGCTTTGCAAGTCACACATATTTTCTTATACATGTTCTCATATGATATTTCAGCAATCCTCTGAAGTAAGCATTGAGTTAACCTTACAGGCATCTGACAGAGAGAGAAACTGAGGCTCAAATACCATGATTTGTCCAAATCAAACCTAGCTAATTAGTGGCTGACCAGGGATTTGAATCCACATCTTCTAACATCAGTCCGGAACTCCTGCTTCTCTTTACACCACATACTGTACTTGATGTACTGTGGTTTTTCACCCCCTTAGGTCTTCTGGGACAAAACCCAAACCCCATGAAAAGGTTAAACCTGTGCCAGGTTTATAGTCCCACGTCCACCACGAGTCACAGTCCATCTAAAATTCTGACCCAGGTGCCCCTGAAAACAGGGCATTCTTTGCAACCATAGGAACATGTTTTACCCAAGCTGTCCGCACCAGGAGTTAGGCAGAGGGGTGCCAGGAAGAATGGTGGGAGGAGCTCTGCTGCTGAATAGGAATGAGGAAGCAGGCTCCTAGTATCAATGTGAAGAATCTTCAAAGGGACTTGAGTTTGTAAAAGGAGCAAGAAAAACAAGGTAGAATCATAGCAATTAGAGTAAACAAGCATTTGATTTCTCTAGGCTAGTGTTGTCCAATAGAAATAAAATGTGAGCCACACATATAACTTTACATTTTCTAAGTAGTCACATCTAAAAAGTAAAAAGAGAACTTCCCTGGAGGTTCAGTGGGTAAGACTCTGTGTTTACAATGCAGGGGGCCCAGGTTTGATCCCTGGCCAGGGAACTAGATCCCGCATGCATGCTGCAACTAACAGTCCCCACACCGCAACTAAGAAGCCCCCATGCCGCAAACAAATATGCCACACCAAAGATTCTACATGCTGCAACTAAGACCTGGCACAGCCTAAATAAATAAATAAATAATTTTAAAAAGTAAAAAGAAACAAGAGAAATTAATTTGAATACTACATTTCATTTTACTCAATATATCCAAAATAGCATCATTTCAGCATGTAATCAATATAAAATTATTAATGAGCTACTTTGCATTCATTTTTTTTCTTACAAAGTATTCGAAATCCCATATGTATTTTGCATATACCACTCATCTCATTTGCTCTAGCCACATTCTGAGTGCTCAACAGTCACATGTGGCTAGTGGCTGCCATACTGAACAGCACATATCTAGGCCAAAGAAAGTCTCTGTTTCTGGCACAGTGGAAGTGAGTGATATAGTTGAAAGCCAGATCTGACAGCATTCTTCAAGACCACAGAGAGACTTCATTTCCAATCCTACTAATCCAATTTCAATATAGGTCTTGGAGGGCCACCATCAAACTTTGCCACCATTTGGGGGACAGTTGCATCAGTTTCCAGCCAGTTGCTCTGCAAAGCCAATCAGAGCCATTGTGTTTGGCAACCTGTTTTTGCCTTGCAGCAGTGCAGTTCTCAGCGTGTCCCCTTTCAAATACCTATTATTCTGGTTCTGTCTTCAGTGGTGCCCTGACTGGTGGTGATTAGGGTGATGTTTTTTATGTGCCCAAGTTCACAGAGCAAATTACACAGTGTGAGTGGCATGGTGATTAAGACGCTGTATGTAAAGACTAGAATTGTTACATTTGAATGTCTCTGAATAATGAGATTCCTATCTCCATTATATGGCAATGAGGTAGAAATTGATAGCATTATTAACTGTTTACACAGTAAGCACAATTTTCTTTTCTCCCCCCCCCTCTCTCTCTCTCTCCAGCTGCTTTCAGAGACATCAAAAGCTAGAAGAGGCAACCAGAGGCTACAAAGTCACCCTCCCCACAATGAGTCCCTAGCAACCCTACCAAACAGAAGTTTTCCACAGCAAGACATTTCAACATCTTGTCAATAAATCCTTTGGCAGCCTTCCAGGAGGGAGCCCACAGACCCAATCTCATGGTTTCATAGGGGAAAAAATTACAGGGTAGAGAGGTAGGATTTGTCCAAGGTCACACAGATACAAAGAAGGCTAGAAGACAGGATTCCGACAATAGCCATTTCTTCTCCAATTCTCATCCTCTGGCGCCTGGCTGCAGCTTTAGAACAATGGAGTCTCCCCTTTCAGTCTAATTACATGTTGTACATTCTGATCACACACCCATTTTTCTCCTAAAGAGATGGCGAAACCAGCTGAAATGATACTTCGATTTCCCAAACACAAAAACCTTTTCAGTTGACTGTAGAAATAAGTCCTAACTAGCCACTGAATCAACAAACATCCATTTTTGCAGCAATGAAATAAATATATGGGGAGAGAGTTACAGTTATGGTGGGTTATAAAGCAGGGAAAGGGAAAGCTGTGATTAAGTGTTTTGTGGCTCTGCTCCCAGCAATGCAACATTTTTCCATCAGCCATGTAGCAGTGACACTTTTGATATCAAGGGTAAGGTCAAGGTAATAATATCCAAAGGTTCTGGTACTCTTTTTAAAAAACAGATCATCAGTGTAGCAATCCACAAATGCATACCAGAGAGTGCCTCACTAGCAATGTTGCAGAAGGTAGGGGAGAAAGACTCTCTTCAATTAAGTCCTAACACATCAGTGCTTTAGTGATGGAATAAACAACTACAGACAGCATGAAGCGTAACTGCCTCTGTGTAAAAGAGGAGACAGAGTAAGGAGATTTGTCAAGTATATGGTGGCATCAGCTTAACGTTTGTGGTAGTTAAATGAATTCATGAACAGCTGTAATGCTGAATTCCATTAATAAATATAATGATGACATGGACTGGAGTGGAGCATTATTATTCATTATGTACTAAAATGGAATATTTGTGATCTATCTTAAAAGTACCGAGTGCCTTAAAATAACTAGAAAGTTCCATTACTTCCTTACCCCATCAGTAATCAAAGGTTTTGTCCTAGGAATCAAAACTGAAGGAGCTTGTGGGCAGCATAAAGCACAAGAAAATTGGGACAGGGACTTCCCTGGCGGTTCAGTGGTTGATTCCGCGCTTCCACTGCAGGGGGCGCGGCTTCCACCCCTGGTCGGGGGAACTAAGATCGCGCATGCCGCACAGCACGCCCCCCAAAAAAAGGAGAGAGGAAAACGGGGACATATTCAGCAGTGTGTAAAAGATGTTGTGAAGACTTTCCGGTCTCCACTTAAACTTCACTGGGTTCAGGGAGGTCTTTCTCTGAACCCACAGTCTCGATTAACTCCCTGTTATAAGTTACCGTACTTCTACATGCACTGTTTCACTTGGTATGTTCCTTACAAGCAGGTACTCACTGTCTGTCTTCTCTGCAGAGTCTAAGCAGGGCAGGTGCCTATTTGCCTGACACAGCTGATTCATGGGTTCAAAAGGTAGAGCACCTACTTAAAGCCAAGCACTGTGCCGTGTACACAAGTTACAGCAGAGAAAAAGACAGTGCTGCCTTCATGTAGTTTACACCCCAAATAGGGAGAAATAGACCATAAACAACTAAACAAAGAAGTTGATTTTAGATAATCATATGTGCTCTATACAAAGTAAAGGATAATACGATAGAGAGCAAATACATGAGAGACTGGTCAGAGGAGGTCTCTCTGAGGACATGAGATTAAGGAAACTGAACAGTGGGAGGTTCTGGGGGAGGGCACTCCGGGCAGCCAGAGACAAGTGGAAAGGCCCTGAGATGGGAATAAGTCTCTATAGGTGGAACTGAGTGAGTGAGGGTAAGAGGGAGCCAAGGATGTAGACTGGGCTGGATCACATACTTGGCACATAGTAAATACTCAATAAATTGTCATAAAGGGCAGGTAGCATGTAATTCTTGCGGTCTTGTTTAAAAGTGTGGGTGATCAGCAAATAAAATTCGAGACTAGAAACTTGAAACTGCAAGAATAATACAGCAGGTAAGTAAGATGAGGTCTGGGGACTCACAGAATGTGAAAACGAGATATTCAAGGCAGTCTATAATCAACGCCAAAGTGCTGCAAAGGAATGTGGGGGTAAGAGAGCAAATTGCAGGCTGACATCACATGGGCCAGGTCCCTGAAGGTGTGGTGTGAGCTGCACCTTGAGTCACATGCCAGAATTTATTAGGTGGAAGGAACAGGAAAGGGAGGGCATTACAGGGAAATCAGTCTTATCATGTTATTCTGATGGAACTACCACAGTTATTTCTAGGCCATTATATATGTCAATACTATGCTTGTTACACAGGCAAGGGGGACAATTACATACATGGAATATAGAAGCCGGCATTGAAATGTCTTTACTTTAGGCTCATGTTGCCCCCTTGGAAGTCATAGGCTCCACCTTGAGGGGGGAATTACCTAGGTTCAGTTTATAGTGAAATTGATGAGAGTTGTGAATTTGGAAGGCATGCTCTAATTCTCATTCTCTGGAAGCTCACTAGCCTGATATTCTTGTTGTGGTTGTTTAGTTCCTTTTTAGCACTTTGTTAATTAAACCCTTTTGAAAGCTGTCCAGGATAATCCAACCTGATATTATAAGGTCTGTAATATATGAGTCAGAGGGCCACCACCCAACCAATAGGCCTGAACCAGGATCTAGGTGTCTTTACCACCTTGGGTCTAATCAATGAATAACCTCAAATAACTCTCAAATCCATCTTTATGCTCTTTCCTCACCACCACTACCTCATTCAGCCCCTTGTGATCCCTTGCCTGAATCCCATCCTTTAAGTTCCACTGTTCCTCCAGTTCTTCCTAAACATTCCTCTCCACTCCCCACAACCTCTGAGTGACTGCTTGCATATTCACCATAATACACATACACGCCCTTCATGATTTGCTTTCTTCTCCATTCTCTTCTCCCTTCATGCCTCTCAAACATCCTGAGTTCAAGAAAACCAAGCTCTGTACAATTCTCCCAAAGCCCCATGCTGTTGGGAGTCTCCATGCCTTTGCACTTGCAGCCACCTCTACCTAGATTGCCCTTACCCAAACCTAAATGGACTCCTCTGATTTATCCTTTAAGACTCAGCTTAAATATCACCTATTCTCTAAAGCTTTTCCGGTTTACCATTGTATTATTTAGGGTTCTCCAGAGAAACAGAACCAAAAGGATGTGTATATGTAGAAAGAGATTTATTTTAAGGAACTGGTTCATGTAATTATGAAAGCTGGCCAGTCCAAAATCTGCAGGGAAGGCCAGCAGGATGGAGATTCAGGGAAGAGCAAATGTTATAGTTCAAGTCCAAATGCCATCAGGCTGAAGACCCAGGAAGAGCCAATGTTGCAATTCAAGTATGAAGGCCACCTGCTGCAGAATTCCCTTTTGCTTGGAGGAGGTCAGTCTTTTGTCTATTCAGGCCTTCAACTGACTGGATGAGGCCCACCCACACTATGGAGGGCAATCTGCCTTACTCAACATCTACTGACTTATATGTTAATCTCATCCAAAAATACTCTCACAGAAAGACCCAGAATAATGTTTGACCACATATCTGGCATGATGGTCCAGCCAAGTTGATATATAAAATTAACCATGAGCAAGATTAGGGTTTTTCTTTCTGTCATCCTGTAGCATCTCAAATAAAACTCTATTTTAGCATTTACTATATTGCTCAAGTTATTAGTAGACACATCAACCTCCCCTCTCGTGGGTAAGGACCCTGTACTAGCCATATTTATATTCCATTCTTAATAAAGCAATAGTAAATACTTACCAAATTAATGACTAAGTGAATTCATAAACTGTTCTTACGTTGTTAGGACAATATTATACAAGCCCAATCCTTACAATAAACACCAGATGGGGGAATTATTGTTAGCTTCCCAGGAAAGAAAATTAAAAACAGAGTACAAAGAAGCCATTAACCCAACTTCCCACTGAGAGACCGCAAATCCCAAGGTCCATTTAAAACCTTTGCCTCTAACAAGGCACAAAAGATGGCCTGACATCCTTAAGCTTTCCTGGGCAGTGGGTAGATGGCCATGAGGATGACTCTAGCTGTGACCATCCCAACTCCTGCAACCACTGACCAATAGGAAATTCCCTATAGCAGTCTGGACTTGTATACCACTCCATGACTCACCTGTTCATAAATGTACCAGGCTTTTGGCTCAAAGCATCTGTGGCATAATAACATTCAAGAGACCATAATTCCAAGCATGTGTCATAAAGCAATTAGAACAAATTCCTACCATTACTTTGAAACCGAGAACTCAAAGTGTGAAGGGCAAGAACTCTTCAATAGCCAAAACAATGTAATTTCATTCTAGAACAAAGGGGGAGATAGTATTTGGTGAGATGGGCTTCACACTAAAGATTTTGCCAATAGCTGCAATTTTGTGAGAATTTTTTATGCTGTAGGCCTTACTCTAGAGCAGTTTATGTGTATATATTATTCCATTCTCACGATAGCTCTCTGAGGTGGGTACTATTTTGGCCACATTTTACAGATGAGGGAAGACAGTGAAATGCAGAGATTAGGTAATGAGGTTAGGAAGCAGCTCAGCAGAGCTTCAAACCTAGACAGTCTGGCTCTAAAGCCCATGATGTTGGCTAGGGCACAATATAGCCCCCCTTAGAACACCTTAGAATCACAGGACCAGATTAGGAATAAATAAGGGAGCTCCTCTTTCTACCGTGTCTCACAAGGTTCTTCAGGACCTGCATCCCCATACTCCATCTATCACTCCCACCCCACCCACCCTTCCAATCTTTATGCTCTCTCTATCTGCATTCTACACTTCAGCCAAAGTGCCTTTGTGCCATCAACATCTCTTGCCTGCAGGCCACATCCTTAGCATTTCCTCCACCAGGACCTTTCTCCCCTTCCCCCTCTTCACGTGACCGACTCTTGTTCATTCTCAAGTGCCAGCCTTGCCCTCACTTTCTCTGGGGAAAGCTCTCCTGACCACCCTGCCTGAGTTGGGTGCCCTTCTCCCTGTATGCTCCTACAATCCACTCTAATTTTCTCTGTCACAGACCTTATCATACTATATGGCAATTGCTTGTTTTAATAGCCTGTCTCTTAACTGTGGTCTTGTGATCATAACTAAATACCCATCACCTTGCACATGTCTGACTATGGTAGACACTTAATGAGCATTTTATGGAAGGAAGAATATAAAAATGAATGAATTGAATACATGCTGTTTATCACTTACTTCTAGACAGGACACTTCTAAGAATTCTCTAAAGAATCTCTAAGATTTCATCAAAAATTGATGCCCTAGTGACGTCTTCTCCCCCTAGCAACTTAAGAAGCCCCTAGACTTCTACAGGTGAGAAAAGAGGTTCCAAGAACCAAGCACTAACGATTTCTGAGGCTTTCCCTCCCCTAGTTCTATCTCTGAACCCAAACATCTATTATTAGATGGCACCTGGGATATCTTCGAAGCAAGCTAAAGCCTCTTGATACCGCTCTAAGGTGAACTTAATCCTCAAGAACTTTTTAAGACAATGTCTGGGTGTGGTCCAGTTTTGGGGGTATAAATATGCTGTCTGTGTTCCATTATATTTTTCATAAGTAATCCTCCATCGTCACTAAACTATGCAAACGAACTTTTCGTCATTCCTCAAGAGCACTCCCTTAGTCACAGCACAAGATGTCACTTCTGATAACAAATATTGAGGGAAATTGTGTTCATCCAGAATATAGACCCCTCTCCTGTCGTAGGATAGAAAGTTGAAAGTCAGAGAAACGTGACTGCGTAATGCTAAGTTCATTCCTCTTTCTGAAAGAGAGGAGGTAAGAACTACACTAGACGACAGCTGAGGTTTCCAAATTTAATGCACTTTGAGCTTGTCCAGTCATAAAGTGTGTGCAGGCACTATTACTAAACAGATGTTATGAGCTGAATCGTGTCCCCGCAAAATTCATATGTTGAAGCCCTAACCCCCAGTACCTCAGAATGTGATTATATTTAGAGATAGAGCCTTTGAAGCGGTGATTAAGTTAAAATAAGGCCACTAGGGTGTGTCCTAATTCAATCTGACTGGTGTCCTTATAAGAAGAGAAAATTCGGATACGAAAGCACAGAGGAAACACATGTGAGGACACAGGGGCAAGGTGGTCATCTGCAAGCCAAGGAGAAAGGTCTCAGAAGAAACCAACTCTGGCCACACTTGATCTTGAACTTCCAGCTTCCAGAACTGTGAGAAAATATGTTTCTGTTGTTTAAGCCACACAGTCTGTGGCACTTTGTTACGGCAGCCCTAGCAAACTAATACAACAAATGATTAACAAACATTAGAGCAATATTAGAAGCCCAGTACATGTGCTTATCTGCCATTTTTGCTAAGGAAGTTTTGATTCTGCATTTTTAATACAAATATTTTCATTTAAATAAGACCAAAATTTATTAAATTTTCATTAAGAAATAATTTGGCGGGGAGTGGGGGGAGGTGAATGCCATTAAGCCAATTTAATTTCTTAGTCAATTTTCTATGGCAATCAGTTAAATCATATCCAGTTTTTTTTCTATTTTAACCTTTGCTCAGCTGAAGTCATTTTCAATTAATCAATTTTTATCAGCATGTATTTCACAACAAAGATAAGATTCATCAATCAATGTTTTGTCCAAATAAAATTTTATCAATTATGGCCCTTTATAAAGTTCCTGCTATGACTATTATTTTTACCAAGATCAAATTTTCCAGGTCAAATGCTGTTGACAAATTTTGATTCTTTTGTCAATTTTTTTAAATGTCAGTTTTTTAATATTTTGAGATATAAAACATGAACATAAATTTTATCCTTTTAAAGTATACGATTCACTATTTTTTAGTGTATTCACAGGATTATTCACCTATCACTACTATCAAGTTCCATAATATTTTCGTCACTCCAAAAAAAACACTCCCATTCCCCTCTCCCTGCCCCCAGCCTCTGGCAACCAGTAATCTACTTTCTTTCTCTATGGATTTGCATATTCTGGACATTTCATATAAATGAAATCACATAATATGTGACCTTTTTTATCTGGCTTCTTTCACTTAGCATGTTTTCAAGGTTCATCCATGTTGCAGTATTTTATTTATTCATCAGCTGATAGACATTTAGGTAATTTCTACTTTATGGCTATTATGAATAATGCTGCTGGGCTTCCCTGGTGGCGCAGTGGTTGAGAATCTGCCTGCCGGTGCAGGGGACACGGGTTCGAGCCCTGGTCTGGGAAGATCCCACATGCCGCGGTGCAGCTAGGCCCGTGAGCCAAAACTGCTGAGTCTGCGCATCTGGAGCCTGTGCTCCGCAACAAAAGAGGCTGCGATACTGAGAGGCCCGCGCACCGCGATGAAGATTGGCCCCCGCTTGCCACAACTAGAGAAAGCCCTCACACAGAAACGAAGACCCAACACAGCCAAAAATAAATTAATTAATTTTAAAAAAATGAGTAAAATTGAAAATCCCTTTAAAATAAAAAAATAAAAATAATGCTGCTATGAGCATTCATGTACAAGTTTCTTATGGACATATGGTTTTGATTCTGTTGCCTATATACATATATGTATATATACACACATACACCTAGAAGTGAAATTATTAGTCATATGGTAACTCCATGCTTAACTTTTTGAGGAATTGCCACTGTTTTCCAAACGTGCTACACTATCTTACATTCCCACTACAATTTAAGAGGGTTCTAATCTCTTAACTTTTATTATCATTTACCATGTGCAATTTTGGCTTTTTCAGCTTTGTTTTGTGTTTATTGACACTACCACTAATAATCATTACAAATTGTACAAAAATATGGTAGCTTGCATTTATTTCTTAGCAAATTCAAAGACAGCAGCTACTCCAAGATATTTCTATTGTCCAGAATTGGTTTATTGCAGCAGTCTGAAAACTAAAACCCATTGGCCAGATCCAGCCTGGGGCCCATTTTTCTATGACCCACAGGCTAAGAATGATTTTCACATTTATAAAAGTGGTTGAAAAAATTTAAAGAAGAATAATATTTTGTGATACAAATAAGTTATATAAAATCCAAATTTCATTAACTAGAAATAAAGTTCTGTTGGAACATAGCCCTGCTCATTCATTACGTATCATCTATGGCAGCTTTCACATGGCAACAGCAGAGCTGAGTAATTATGACAGAGATGGTCTGGCCAACAGAGCCTCAAATCTTTACTATCTGGCCCATTACAGAAAAAAAGCCTATCGTATTGTCAATCCAATTCATCTTTATTTTTCAGATCACATGGTGTGATGGGCAGTAACTAAACAGTTGGCAAAGAGAGCGCATATGGCAGCTACCCCAAGTGTGGGCCTTAGACAATTGCCAGTTGGTGAACTGTCAGGATCCATAATGAGATAAGTACAGAAATTGAGAGTAAGCCTTAAAGATGTACAGAAAATTGACTGAGTAATTTTTTACCTTTGAGTCAAATACTTAAAAAACAGGCTGTGTAGTTTGTAGGTTTTTGGGGTTTTTTAAATTTCATTTTTCTAGTTATTGATTTGTATTGTATTTTATTAAAATATCAGTTCACAACAAATTGGAAAACTTTAAAAAAAAAAACTGTTCCTTTACCACAGATAGTTGGAGAAGCTCTCAAATAGAGAACCAGTGTCTTTAGAAAAACAAAGGAGTTAATCTCCTAGGACATAAGCATCCTGGGAGCAGGGCTTTCATCTGCTTTGTGCACCTGTATGTTCCAGCACCTGGCACAATGTAATAGGTACTCAATAAATACTGGACGAATATACAAATCCAATACAACCCACTTCCTAACTACAATATCACTGCCAAGGATTACTGTTTTCTAGGTTTGTTTTTGTTTTTAATTTACTCTCAGAGGCAGTATTTACAGCACAGAGTCTGGAGCCAGGCCTGGGTTGAAATCCCAGCTTCTCCCTTTACTAGCCAGGCTATCTGGGGCAAGTTACTCAACCTCTCTGTAATTCTTCATCTATCAAATGGGGATAATAGTAGTGTCTATAGAGTTATTAGAATAGTCATTTGAGTTTATATATATATATATATATATATATATATATATATATAAATTACTTAGAAGGGTGCCTAGCACACAGCAAGAACTCAATAAATATTAGCTATTATTATTACTGCACATACATGTAAAGTGTATATGCATGAAGTGGTCACAAAACTTTCTTCTATCAGCTGCCCAAAATGGCATGCGGCACACTTCATCGTTTTAAAGTAAATGCATTTTATATTCCTGCCAAATGTAAGATCCTTAGCTTTTTAAAGACAATCTCTTTAGGTTAAGGTCATCAGATACTTTTGGCAAATATGATTTTTCATGAATGGTGAAGTATTTCTCATAAATTTGCTTAGTACAGTCTAAAGGCTTGACTTCAATTCTATAAAGTGCAACCCATGAATTGGCACAAGTAATGTGTAGAAGTTTCAATTCTGTCATCCTGCACACTACACCTACCATCCCAATCCTAAACAAACTTAACACCAATTTTTTTTCAGAGTGAATCTCTTTAAGCCTGTGGCAGCCCCTCCTCAGGCAGGTCTCTGGGCAGTGAGTGCCTGCCCCTAGGAGTGACCCTTTCTATAATTATATCTCAGAGCAATTTTCAGCATTAGGGGAAGAAATACAGCTCAAACAGCTACGCAGAAAGTCTTGCTCTCCACAAACATTCTTGCCATTCCATACTTCCCGCCTCTGGCTATGTTTTGCCTTTGGCCTAGAATAAATCTCCCAGCCTCTGACTACTGAGAACTAGACATCCTCCAAGACCAGACACCAATACCGCTTCTGTAGCAACTTCCCATGTCCCTGCAGTCAGAACTAATAAAAACTCTAAAACCTTATATAATCAATCTTGTTTAATGCCTGTCTTGTCCACCAAGCTGACCCCAGAGCAACTACCAAAGTGCCTAGTACATAATGAAATGAAAAAAGATACGAAATAATACCCTCTAGGAAACTATTGACCAGACATTGACAAGCTGTTCTGCCTTTCCCCACTACCTAAAGTCCACAAGGGTAGGAATCTTAACTGTCCTGCTTATTAGTCAGGGACTGGCATTACTAGTAGGTGCTAAATAAATATTGGTTGAATAAATGAATGAGTTAATGAGTGAGTGAATGAATGAGGAACCAAGACAGGGATACTCTTCATAAAGTGGGGCCATCTGATATCTTATTCGAGCTGATCTCATCCCCTCAGAGGGGTAGAGGGAGATTTCAAAATTACCTAACCCCAAACTTCAATAATCAAGTTGTGTCCCAAGATCAAAAGTAGAGTTATGTATCATGATGTCACATGTAGCATACACAGCATTACTGATAACAAACTATGAGGGTTGTTGAAGGAACAGATCTATTTTTTCTTTGTTTCCTTTAGACAATTTTAAATCATCTTCTTTTTCTGGGAGCAAAGCTTCCAGTTGTCTGTATCATTTCTCTCCTAATTTTCCCCATGCTATTAGGGTCATCCATTATGTAACATTTAAGGATTTCATCTATCTTGGTGACAATAGTGTCCCCTGGATCAGCAAGACACAATGACCTGAGTAATACTAAAAGCTCAGGTTCAGAACATAAACCCCGGCTAGGACGGGTTTATACAGAGGTCAGGGAGCAACTAAACCAATGTCACTAGCCAGTTGTTTTTACTGCCCATTGTAGACATGGGTGTTAACCCTCCCGTGGACCTGAGAGATGTCAAGAAGGTAACCTGAATGTCCCTCTGCCTCCATCTCACTCATCTTGTTTACTTACAGAGTGTTCATGATGACTAAGACTTTGGAATCATAGGTACTAATTCTAGAAAGTATCATAGAGATAGTTTAATCCAGGGGTTGCAAACCCAAAGGTCTATAGTGGCCAGATGGGTTATCTAATTGAAAGAAGATAACGAGGTGGGGCCTGGGGAGAACAGCAAAGAATAGGCTCATCTGAAGACAAGAGCAGATACTCAGCTCGAGCTGGCTGTTGCCAACTGGTGTCTAAGGCCCAAAGTCCTGATCTTCTGGGGTTTTCCCCCCAAAAAAGATGACTTCAGATTTTCATGAGCTATCTCTCAAAAAACAAATTTAATTGTGGTAAAATATACATATAAAATTTACCATCTTAACGATTTTTAAGTGTACAGTTCAGTAGTATTAAGTACATTCATGTTGTGCAGCCAGTCTACAAAACTCCTTTCATCTTGCAAAACTAAAACTGTACCCATTAAACAACTTACCATTTCCTATTTCTCCCAGCCCCTGGCAACCACCATTCTATTGGGTTGGCCAGAAAGTGCCTTCAGTTTTTAAGTAAAAGTAAAAGACACATTTTTCATTTGCACCAAGAACTTTATTGAACAACGTATTCACCCTTTTTTTCCACTACCTTCTGCCATTTTTGGGGTAACTTCATAATTCCATCTTCCCAAAACTTTTTACTTTTTTGAGCAAAGAACTGTTCCAGGTGCCTTTTACGGTCTTCCAGGGAATTGAAATTTTTTCCATTAAGAGAATTTTGTAAAGACCGAAATAAATGGAAATCTTAAGGTGCAATGCCTGGTGAATACGGCGGATGAATCAGAACTTCCCAGCCAAGCTGTAACAGTTTTTGCCTGGTTATCAAAGAAACAGGTGGTCTTGCGT
Organism: Balaenoptera borealis; assembly: GCF_965194805.1. NCBI lineage: Eukaryota > Metazoa > Chordata > Mammalia > Artiodactyla > Balaenopteridae > Balaenoptera > Balaenoptera borealis. Next base: position 79,318,362 of record NC_138870.1, read on the forward strand.
TATCCTGATGGAAGATTATGCATTTTCTATTGACTAATTCCGGACACTTTTCGTTGAGTGCTGCTTTCAGTTGGTCTAATTGGGAGCAGTACTTGTTGGAATTAATCGTTAGGTTTTCCGGAAGGAGCTCATAATAGAGGACTCCCCTCCAATCCTATCATATACATAACACCACCTTCTTTGGATGAAGACCGGCTTTGCTGTTGTTGTTGTTGGTTTATTTTGCTTGCCCCACGATCTCTTCCATTCCACATTATTGTAGTGTCCACTTTCCATCGCCTGTCACAATTTGTTTTAAAAACGGAACGTTTTCATTACATTTAAGCAGAGAATCGCTTGTGGAAATACAGTCAAGAAAGTTTTTTCCGCTTAAATTATGTGGAACCCAAACATCAAAGCAATTAACATAACCAAGCTGGGGCAAATGATTTTCAGCGCTTGATTTGGATATTTTGAGCAGGTCGGCTATCTCCCTCATGGTATAACGTTGATTGTTCTCACCACCAACAGTGCACAAGGGTTCCAGTTTCTCCATATCCTCACCAACACTTGTTATTTTCTGTTCTTTAGGTATACCTAACGGGTATGCAGTAGTTATCTCATCATTGTGGTTTTGATATTCGTTTCTCTAATAGTTAGTGGTTTTGAGCACCTTTTCATATGCTTTTTGGCCATCTGTCTGTCTTTAGAGAATTGTTTACTCAAGTCCTTTGCCCATTTTTTTATCAGATTATTTTATTGTTGTTGAGTCAACTGTTAAATGATAGACACTAATTCAAATTTTGTAAATAAAAAAAAAAAAACTACTACACAGACAAAACACATGCTTTCAAGCAATATATGGCCCAGAGACCTCCATTCACTGACATAATATATGTCCAACACCCTCATCCTGCAGACAAGGAAACCAAAACCTAGATCATAAAGTCAACATGCCCACGGTTGCATGTGGCTGTCTGGTGTCTGAGACAGAACTAGACCTGAGGTCCTCCAACTCAGGCCTTTGGGACATTTCTTAGAACACTCACCAGAGCCAAAACCTCTGATTTGTAAGAGGTTCCCACTTGCTAAAAATTCATGACTCGACTCAGTGATTTGTGGGAGAAAGTGCAAAAGGCAATAACTCAAAATGTTCTCCCCCCAACTCAAAAGAAGATAAATATGAGGTGATGGATGTGTTAATTAACTACATGGGAGGAATCCTTTCACAGTGTATATGTATATCAAATCATCATGATGAACACTTTCAATATCTTACTTTTTTTGTCAATTAAGCCTCACTAAAGTTGGAAAATAAAAGGCAATAACTCAAGGCAAAGTCAGGCTGAATGGAACTTTCTCTGCCCACAGCCTCCTCCTTCCTTCTCTAGAGGTAGCAACAGAGGGCTGGAAATCCATTCATCCTCAGTTAACAATGGACAAAGGGGAGCCTGTCTGGTGTGTTAGTCATTGATTGGAGGTCCCCGACTTCTAGCTCCACTCACTCTCTACCCCAGAAGTGACTTCTCTTTATTGCTATTTCTGAACTGGAATGTGACCCTCCAGCTAGGCAGGGCTGAGGGCATGTGGGGGACACGAGTGGATATTAGAACTATAATTCTGCTGGAGTCTGACTTGTGGATTCCCAAGAAGACGCATGGCAATGAGAACTTGGAAAAGGTTGTTACGGAGGGAGGAAAAACGAGGAGTATTCTTAAAAAGAAATGGCGAAGATGTGAAGATGTCCCACCTAGAAAAAGGTCTGGCCTTTCTTTTTCTGGGTCAGACTCATGACTTGCTGGTTATGGAATAATGGAGTGTTTCAGCCCCTAACTTACTGTGTGTCCTGAGGCAAAATTCTGTACTCCTTCTGAAACAGGAGGGAAGGGGGCAGGGCACAACCTTTGAAAAACTGACATAGCCTGAGGATGTGACATAAACTGATTAGAACCAAATGGGTCCAAGATGGTGGGTGAGTCGACTTCCACTAGACCTTGAGCCTCATTATAAGCTCACTGTAACACATTAGCAGGCTAAATGACACACCCACAGGTGCCATGACAGTTCCAAGGCCGACCATAATGGTCAAAAAGTGGGCAGTGGCCCAATTCCTGGAAACCCCTCCCCTTTCTGAAATAGCTGGAATACTCCTCCAACTCATTAGCCTATGAAATTACCCACACCTATAAAAACTGACAACCCCATACCCTGGTGCCTTTCTCACCTTCTGAGATGGCTCACACTCTGTCTGTGGAGCGTGTTTCTCTCTAAATAAATCCACTTCTTACTTATCACTTTGTCTCTCACTGAATTCTTTCTGCAATGAGACATCAAGAACCTGAGCTTCATTAAGTCCTGAGACCAGATGTGTGATCTCAGTTAAAAGAACATGGGTTCAAAATATCGTATAGTAACACATATATGTGGAACCTAGAAAAATGGTACAGATGAACCGGTTTGCAGGGCAGAAAAAGAGACACAGATGTAGAGAACAAACGTATGGACACCAAGGGGGGAAAGTGGTGGTGGGGGGGCGGTGGTGGGATGAATTGGGAGATTGGGATTGACATGTATACACTAATATGTATAAAATAGATAACTAATAAGAACCTGCTGTATAAAAGATAAATTAAATTAAATTTAAAAAAAAAAGAACATGGTTCAAGTCCCAGTCTGGGTTGCACAGTTTCACTTCTACATGTCTTTTCATAATATTGGAGAAAAGTGACATAGCTGCAGAATTTTGTCATGCTAATTGTGGCATTTAGTCACACTAAAAGGACATAAATTACATATCCATGCCATCCTGACTTGCCTGGTGTCCCCTGCTCCACTAGCCTCTTCACCAACTTCAGCTGCCTTTGGTGGTTCAGGAATTGAGGGTTTGAGGAGTTAGAGCAGAGGCAGTAGCGACTGTAAAACACCGAGAGACCTCATTCAAACTCACGTGTTCCTAGAGACCGGTTTGAAATTGCTGGTCACCTGGAGCAAACCACCAGACAACAACTCCAAGCTTTGTGTTAGATGTTGCTGTAGAATTGCTACTTGCCAGTTCCCTTGTGGTGAGGGCCTGGGGTGGTGCAGAGGAAAGTTTTGAAAAAGCACTTGGGAGATCCTCAGACAAAACTGCTCACTATACCAATAGTCTGCTACCAGCTGTATTACCCACCATCTAGGGTTGAGTATTGATGATTTCCCAGCACAACCATCATTCAAGTCAGTCTGAATGATGCCTTTTTATTACCAGGGTTGGAGCTGGCCTTGCTCAGTCTCCTGCTTCCTTAACTATCCACTGTTCTCCCTGGAATAAGCTCAAAAGAGTATGTTTGACAAGTGTTTGCCATAGCCAGTAAATGGTCCAATATGGAGCACAACTTATTAGAAAGGTGTGCCCAGGTTTGCAAGTGTTTTACCTTGTTGATATGTCATCAGGATTCAGCCAGAAATGAGATTTTATTATAATCTCGATCAGGGCAAAGGCCATGGCTCACTCATTTTTGTATTCCCAGCACAGAGCACAGGGCCTGACCCCTAGTTAACTCCTAATCATCATGCAGTTCCTTTACTCATTCAAACGCTGATTGAGCACACAAGGTGTACAAAACATGGTCCCAGGAACCGGGCGGGAAGGACAACAAAGCTCAAGACAAGTTAGGCCTCTGCCCTAAGAATGTTTCCAAGCTTGACGAGCTTCACCTCCTGCAGGAAACTTCCCTGTCCCCACCATCTGAAGACTCAGTGCTGATCCAAAAGAAAGCACTTACTACAGGGTACTATAATTACCTGTATGGATTTCTTGAGTACAGGACTATGAATTATTCATTTTTGTAACCCCAGTGCCTAAAACAGAGCTTGGTACTCAGAAGGTACTCCACAGATGGTTGTAATGACTGAACCCATACTTCCCCTCTGACTTCCACTAAGAGACTCGTGTCCTGGAATGCGCAATGTCGCTCTCTTGGTTTGTCCCTCATGCCAACCACCTGCTCAATAATTGCCCACTTACTGACCTGGCTGCATCACTAGACTGTAAGTTCTCCAAGAGCAAAGGACCACACCTTATTTGTTTTATCCTAACATCCAGCAATAGTAGGCAGATCATAAATATTTGCTAGATCGTTGAACAAATAAGTTGAATTATAAATAAAATGAAAGATGCTTAGATATACAAATGATATGCAATTATAGATATAATGATAGTTCTGAAGAGTGATATAAGATTATTCTGACATCTGTGATCTTTTGTTAGAGTGATGGTGGTGGTACTCTTAACTTACAGCAAAACCCTACCAGAGAGATACTGAAATCTGTCAACAGTTGCACCATTATGGTTTTCATTCACAGCTCATGCAGTGAAAACACTTCAGCCCATCTTTACTTAACCAACTCATTGGATTGATATAGATCTCCATTTCCTCTCTAAAACACACTGAAAGGGTACAGCTGGAAGGGTCTTCATTTGTGTATCTGCTTCTGCTCCCACCAGCTGAGCTGTATGATTTCTAAGACTCAATTGACTTTGTTCCCACTCACATTTATGTCCATTGTAATTGCTATTATACTTTTCAATTCAATTCAATATTGCAGAAGCTGATGAAATAGGAATGCAAAACAAGAGTTGTTATTTTACAGAAATGAACTTGAATGTATTAGGAAAGGTTGATAAGATAAATCATTAAAAATATTTTCAGATTAGGGGTGAGCTAGTAAACTGAAAGTTTGGGGGGAGAAAAATCTACGGAGATTCTACACTCAAAACTGGAAAATGTGCATAATACTTTATGGAAAGAGTTTGTGCAAAAAAGACAACATAGAACTTGAATCAGCCAACCCATGCTGAAAGAAAACCTTAGTTTAGAGGCCTAAACCAAAACTAGACAAATGAATCTACCTTATATGTCGTGAGTTGTATAAAAACATTTAAGATTTGTAGGTATCATATCCTTTATGACTATCAACTTTTACAGTTTTTTTTTTTTTTTTTTTTTTTTACTGATTGCTGGTCTACAGATCTGGAGAGATTTTCTACTGTATGTTGGATCATTCAAAGGCTCCATCTAAAAATAGTAACTCACCAGGAAGATCCTGGTAATCCCATCCTCCTGGCCTCCTGCCCTAATGACTAGAGTAATAAAGGATGGTTCTGGTCACATTTCCATCTTACCATTTTCTCTAACACCCTGATTAAGATAGGAGAATCTAACCAATTGTAAGGCATTTAGACGTCTGTTTCCAGATCTCTCTAATTTTTTTTCACTCTAACATTATACTGAAAACGAGAAACAATTTTCTTGAACAGAAGCTCTCTCTAGAGAAAAGGAAAATGGGTAACTGACTTTTGTTGAGTTCTGCCTTCTGAGAGCAGGTTCTTTTCACATCTAATCTCATGTAATCTTCACAGACACTCTGGGAGTTTGAGCTCATGGGCCTCATTTTATAGATGAGGAAACTGAGGTCCTGAGAGTTTAAGGAAGGTCACACAGTCAGTACTAGAGAAGTGGCATGTGATCCACTGTGAGCCAATATACTTCCCCAGCCACCAAATTATCTCTCATGACTTGCCCCAGATCTGACATCCCTTTTTTTTTTTTCTTCATAAATAAAGCAGTATTGTGGCTATATGTTGTATTTCTTCCCCCAAAGCTCCAGCCACTTCAAGGGGATTTTTTGGTTTCATTATTGGTATATGTCCAAGCTGAGCATCTCCTTTGCCCTCCTCCAACCTGGCTGGGGCTGCCTATGCCCTGTGAAAAGTTCCTGTGCCCTATGTTACATTCCAGCTCTTCTAGAAATTCTTCAGGCTACCCTCCACCCATCCACTTTCAACTCTCTCTCTCCGCTATAAGTTGAATTCTGTCTCCCCAAAAGATATTGAAGTCCTATGAATGTGACCTTGTTTTGAAATACAGTCCATGCAGATGATCAGGTTAAAATGGAGTCATTAGGGTGGGCCCTAATCCAATATGACTGGTGTCCTTATAAAAAGGGGATATTTGAACACAGACGCAAACAGAGAAAAGACAATGTGAAGACACAGGGAGGATGCCATCTACAAGCCAAGGAGCACCTGAGGATATCAGAAGCTAAGAGAGAGGCTTGGAACTGTTCTTCCTCATAACCTTTAAAAGAAACTAATCCTGCCAACCTCTAGAACCATGAGACAATAAATTTTTGTTCTTTAAGCCACCCAGCGTCATTGCAGACCCAGGCTTCTAATACATTCTCTCTCGTTCCCTCTCTCTCTCTCTCTCCCTCTTTCTCTTTCTCTGATCTGGTTTCCATAGATTCCCTGGACCAGGGTTTGGTTTCTCTCAGAGACAGGGCCTCCCACTCTCCCTGCCTTGCAGAACAGTCCCCCGGGGACACCTGCTCCTCCCCACCAACAATGCAAGCTCCCAGCACACCAAGGTCAAACCCTGGCCCAGTTACCTAGGCTCCCAGTTGGGAAGGGGGGTTCCAAGGGAAGGGAGATTGTACAGCAGTAGAATAGTCACCTCTTTTTTCATTTTGATTTGTCAACTAAATAGGATTACAATGCAAGGCAGACACCACTGTATAGAATGCCCTTTTGTCACATAGGTTAGAACTGTTATCCTAACTGTTCCTTGCTGACCTAATATCTTCTATTTTGTGTCCTTTATTACTATCACATGGTCAGACTCCAACAAAGCCTTTCCCTGAAATCACCAGGAGAATCACAAAATTAATTAAAAGCTGCAAAGCACTCATCAAGTTTCTATCACAAAATTCTTTGGTGTCATCTTGACCAAATCTCTCCAACATTCTAACTGAAGTTGGGAGTGAGACATTAATCATTGTCACCACAATGCATCATATTGGGTTTTAGTATTTAATCATTTTTCATTTGAAAGATGCCTGAAGGTAGGTGGTTTTAATGCATGTTTTAAACACATCAGAAATTCCCATCCTTAGTTGTTTCAAACGGGACCACACATAGTTCTAGTCTATTCAGGTAACAAATATTAATCAAGTACCTACAAAGTGGCAGGCACTGTTTTAGTCACAGTGGCAAACAAGATAAAGCCCTTGCCCTTCTAGAGCCTATTATAGTCTAATAGCAGAGATAGGCAATAAACAAAAATATATAAAATTGGATCTCAGGTCATGATAAGTACTACGGGGAAAAATAAACCTACCATTATTTGTTAAATATCAGTCTTCCCTTTAGGTTATAACTTTCATTAGGACAGTGGCCATGTCTGTCTCAGTGCTAGCTCATAGTATGCATTTTTATTTATTTATTTTTGGCTGTGTTGGGTCTTCGTTGCCGCATGCAGGCTTTCTCTAGCTGCGGTGAGCAGGGGCTACTCTTCATTGCGGTGTGCGGGCTTCTCATTGCGGTGGCTTCTCTTGTTGTGGAGATGGGCTCTAGGCACATGGGCTTCAGTAGCTGCAGCACGCAAGCTCAGTAGCTGTGGCACACGGGCTTAGTTGCTCCATGGCATGTGGGATCTTCCCAGACCAGGGATCGAACCCATGTCCCCTGCATTAGCAGGCGAATTCTTAACCATATAATGCATTTGATAAGGGTTGTTGAATGGATGAATGATGGATGGACGGATGGATGGGTGGATGGATGGATGGATGGATGGACGGACAGATGAAGCAATGGATAGATGGAACTCAACATGCATTTTGGGCTCCTAAGAAGCCATGTATATCCTACACTGAAAATTCATTGGTTCAGATACACATTTTGTGAGCCCCATTGTGTGCCAGAAACAGGCTAGACACTGAGAATGAAGACAGATAAGATAACGTCCTTTCCTGGGACTTCCCTGATGGTCCAGTGGTTAAGAATCCACCTTCCAGTGCAGGGGATGCGGGTTCGATCCCTGGTCGGGAAACTAAGATCCCACATGCCGCGGGGCAACTAAGCCCACATGCTGCAACTACTGAGCCCGTGCGCTGCAACTAGAGCCCGCACGCTGCACCTACTGAGCCCGCACGCTCTGGAGCCCGCATACCACAACCAGAGAAGCCTGCACGCTGCAACAAAGAGCCTGCGTGCCACAACGAAGACCCAGCGCAGCCAAAAAAATAAAAAATAAAAAAAATAACATCCTTTCCTTCAGGGAGCTCACACATAGACTTCTAAAAGTACAAGGACCCTGTCATGGAGGTATATATGTGGTACTCTCTGCTTCTTTGGGGGAGATGGGGGAGAGTTAGAGGGGATGGTGGTACAAGAAAGGGGTCCCAAAGTAAGTGAAACTTGAACTGAATCTCGAAGAGACTGCCAGGTCCAGAAAAGGCATTCTGGGCAGAGGGACCAGCATGGGCAGAAGCTGGAGACAGGAAAGTCTAGGGACACCAAGGCCATCTTTTGTTAAAACAGGAACACAGGGAGGAATGATGGAGGCTGGAAAATGAGGCAGAAGCCAAATGTTGATTGCCTCCTCGGCATATGTCAGCTCTTTCACTGCAGAAATCCCGTGAGCTTATCAGACGGGTTCTAAAGGTTAGCAAAGCTAAAGGATTGGGGATATTGAAGTAGTTAAATGAGTAGTTGCCTAGAAACCTTGTTTGGCACAAAAGCATCTTGTTTTCCCTCATGCTGCTTTGTTTCCATGCTGGGCTATCAGATTCTGCATCTTCCTGTGTCTGAAAACCATAGACCGTCCTCTGGGCAGGCCTAGGTGAGGCCACTCAAGAGGTCAGTTTGTCTGACTGCAAACCTACTAATCCCGGATTCAAATCTGCTCTGTTCCCCGCGCACTGCATCTCACTGCCCCAAACCTGCTCCGCTGGTTTAGGCTGGCCTCCTCCAGAAAGGAGAAATGTTTAGACACTGGTGGGGAAGGAGTGCTCTGCTGGTCTTGGGGAGCTGCCTGCAGGGAAATGCAACCTATCCTAAGGTCAGGTCACTTTTTACCTTACATTTACAAAGGGAAAGAGCATCTTAGTGATTCTATTTACTTGAGAACCCCCAAATTTAATGGTGCCCCAGTATGTATAATCATGTTCATTTTTCCCTGTAGAAAACATGGAAATTAGAGGAAATACAAAGAATAAAGTTAAAATTACAGTAAATCAATCTCTTAGAACCATTGTTAATGTTTTGGAATATTTCCTTGTAGCCTTTGTTTTTATGAACACACACACACACACACACACACACACACACACATCAAAATTCATCTATTTAGCTCCTACCACAGTGTCTGAAACATCTATGCGCTAATCAATGTTCAGTGAATAAATGAATGGATATCATTTCATTTTTACACATTTGTAATGATACATACAGTATGGAATTTTGCTCATTATAGTAAGTGTATTTTTTATGCCATTGTGAAATCCTTTTTTATGACTGCACAAATACTATTGTGTGAAATAATGCTGACTGTCTAATACATAACCCTACATTTACATCTCTGAAGATTTCCTTAAGCTAGATTCCTAGCTGCAAAAGAGAATAAACATTTTTGAGTTCCTGGGTCATTCAATGTTGATGAACTTTCCAGGCTGAATTCCAGGTTGAAGTGATTCTTCACATGGAAACCCAAGTAGTCCTCTGAGAACTCTCTGGCAGCCTGCATGCAGCTGCTTCCCATATGCTGGGTGACGGACCCTCTTTCGTGGGCCTTGGCCCCATAATCTTCTCAGACCCCAGATAGCCTCACTTGTCCAGCATCCTTGGGCCATCCCTGGGCTGGACCTTGCTGGATTAAGCTCCAGCTCAATTGCTCTGGTCCTCCACAAAGGATCAAGGGAGTTGGTCCTCAGTATGGCATTCCATTTAGTTTTCACTTTGGCATTGTCTTTACTGATTTCCTGCTCTTTAACCATATCTATGCTGAACGACTTCTGTGTCACAAAGCTATTGTTTTTCTTTTTCCATCCTGTGTGCAGTTTGAGGTGAGGATTTAAAAGGATGACTATGTCCCCATTTAGGACAACATAACTTGTACTAAAAAATATCATTTGACTGATATTCTGTGCCTTTGGTGACACCATGACATATGCCATTCCAACTGCATTCTTCAAACGTGCACGTTACTGTGTAATACCCTGGAAAGAATTTTTTTAAAGATTAAATCTCTGCCTTACAGAATTCAGATTCACCACTCTGACATCTTTACCTAAAGGTCATTTCCCAGGAAGCCTTTCCTGACTATCTTATTTACATTTGTAACCCCCTTCTTCCTCTACTTAATTCTTTTCACAGCATATCATGTCTCACCTATTATATGTCTTACTTATTTGTCTTAACTGTTTGTGTCACCCCACTGAAACAAAACCATGACAAGGGCTTCCCTGGTGGTGCAGTGGTTAAGAATCCGCCTGCCAATGCAGGGGACATGGGTTTGAGCCCTGGTCCGGGAAGATCTCGCATGCTTCAAGCAACTAAGCTCGTGAGCCACAGCTGCTGAGCCTGCGCTCTAGAGCCTGCGAGCTATAGCTACTGAGCCTGCGTGCCACAACTACTGAAGCCCGCGTGCCTAGAGCCCGTGCTCGGCAACAAGAGAAGCCACTACAATGAGAAGCCCGCGCACCATAACGAAGAGTGGTCCCTGATCACCGCAACTAGAGAAAGCCACGCACAGCAACAAAGAAACAAAGCAGCCAAAAGTAAATAAATAAAATAAATAAATTTATTTAAAAAAACAAAAACAAAAAACAAAAAAAAACCATGACAAAGCATTCACTCATTATTTAGCAAATACCTCCAGGTGTCTAGAATTGTGATAAGCATGGAATGAAGTCAACACACACACAAAAAAAGGAGCTTACAATTGAATTAGAAACATCAAACAGTTAAGCAAATATATAAAGCAGGCTGTAATTTTAAAATACTAAACTAATGAGGCAGGACAAAGTAGATGTGCTTTGGAGGAAGTGAAGAAAACAGACTGTGAAGTAAGAGTAAAAACTGGTAAGAAGTAGATGAGGTTTAAAGGCAGGTTGGAACTTGAGGGAGGAATTTAAGGTAGAAACATTTGACTCATCCTGTAAACAGTGCAGATTTCTGAGCAGGAGAGTGGCATGATGAAAATGGTTTATAAAGATGACTAGTGGGCAAAGAGCAAAAATACAAAACCGTGATGAGAGGACAGATGAAAGGAAACTGATTGGACAGGTCAGTGGGATCTGAGATGCGGAGGGACTAAAAGAAGGTGATAAATGAGAAAGGACGGAGGACAGCACTGCAGAGGCATAGCTAAGAACACCAAGTCAAAATGTGTCAGCCTCCAATCAGGCAATTCTCAAAATAAAATGTCAAGATCATCCACCATTAAATAGGACGTCGCTAGTGGGCTATAGGAGACTCTGAGGTTGGCTGCCTGAATGTGGAGGAGAGGGTGGGAGATAAAGACAGCTGGGGTATTCTATGCAAAGTTAAACCAATTTAAAGAGCCCACATAAAGAGGAATACAAATGAGAAGAGGGAAAAAAATGTGAATTGCTATTTTAGATAAATCCCATATGGGTTATGCTCTTAATTTACTTAAAGCAGATGGCTGGACACGGGACTGTTTAATTTATTACTGTCCTGCCATTCAGAGCCAGAGCCTTCCTTAGGTTCCTAAGCAACTATGATGGGACATGTCAGATTGCATGAAATTTCCTGATTAGACCATGTGATCCAAGCACATCACACTGAAAATAATTCGAATACTCAAAATCGCTTATCCTAGACCCCAGCTGCCAGTTCTTTTCCCACGGCAGATGGATGGGTGGGCCTCCCCGTCTTTGCAAGCAGTATGGTGGGAGTTCTAGGAATAAGACAGACCAAAATAAAAAGTGGGAGAGGATTTGGAAGAAAGCTTGGGAATCTGGTATTTCAGATTCTCTCTCGTGGTACTATGTACATCCCCAAATTCTCTATAAGGGAAGGAAAGTAGCAAAGCATTTAAAAAGAAGCATTTAAACTTCTCTGGCAATTAAGCAGCCTCTGAGTCAGCAAACTCATCTAATAACCTGAGTAACATTTGCAATAACATCGGAGGATTGAAAAAGTATGGGAAGAATCAGGAGCTAGGCTGGTTTATGACATGAAGAAAGCACAATAATATAACAAAAGCAATAAATTAACATTTTTTGAGGAGGAGTCACTATGGGCTGGGCCCTGTAGGAATTATTATTACCCCCGTTGTACAGATGAGAAAACTGAGGATTCCTAGAGGATTAAGTTAGGTCACAGAGCTAGTAAGTGACATGATTACAGACCAGTCCCATGGATCTGTCAGAGTGTAAGAAAGTGGTTGGTGAGAAAAGGTGAAGAGCAACAAGCCGCTAATGCCAGAATTAGAGCATGACAGGTGCCTCCCTGTGGCATTTCTTATGAGCAGAGCACAGAGATAAGGCTGACAGAAGTGACTGCTTAGTGCAGAAGGGAGCATTTGCCAAATGCAATGTGGTATCCTACCCTGGATATCGGAACAGAAAAAAGACATTACTGAAATATGAAAAAGTCTGGGGTTTAGTTAATAGTCAGGTACCAATGTTGGTTTCTTTGTGGTGATAAATGTACCATAATAAGTGAGATGCAGGTAAGGGATACAGGGGAACTCTGTACCATCTTGCAACTTTCCTGTAAATCTGAAATTATCCTAAAATAAAAAGGTTATTTTAAACTTTTTAGAAAGAAAAGAGTATTTGTGACAGGTTCACAAACATTCTTCAGAGTAGTATCATTTAAAATGGAAATGGCAAGGGTAGCACTACATTTCTATGGCTGGTCTTATTTCTCAGCAGACAAGATTATTACTAATGACAATCACAATGACTAACATTATTGAGCACTTATCATTCCAGCCTCCATCCAAAGGATGCCACACACATGCCTGCATGTCATATTCAAGACAACACTTATAAATTAAGAAGGTGTTATTATTATCCCAATTTACAATTGAGAAAAGCCCTTAGGATAGTGCCTGGAATTTCTGGTAGGCACTATTTTTTTTTATTATCATCATAGAGGTTAAGAAACTGGGCCAGCTTGTGAGTAACAACTCAAACTAAACCCTAAAAGGCTTCCATTTACTAACTCTATGGCTTGGGCAAGTTTGAAAATCAAAAGAAAGCTAGTAACAGGGAGTGGATTTTAAAATGTGTTGAGAGTTGCATCATAACAACTTAAGTTTACAAACAGACAGTTAATTGTCTATTAAGTATTCAAAATCAATGAGTTAAATTTAATTGAATAATTTGAAGATACCCAGGCTGTATAGTACTATATTGAGGTCAATAAAAAGGGGCTGAAAATTATCTTTCTCAAGAATCCTGGGATACACCTCTGGGTATGAGAACCAAGTAAGAGCAAGCAGAGACAATAAGGAGACGGTCAGCCCCCAAGATCAATGGGAGCCACTAGGAAAAGTGTTTCCAGATCTCCCTTGGGAGTTCAAATGACTACAGCTCACTGGACCAGGCAGATTCCCCTGATGAGAAGTATTTCCTTACGAGGGGAAGCTGGAAGGGCAAATTATGAAGACAGCTTTCCGATGACTGATGTGAAAATGATTGTGGGGAGAAGCGGGAAGGCTAGTCAGCAGCCCTTGCTCATCCACATTCAGTTTAACCCCACACACCTTCATTTAGCATTCTCTTAGCGTTGGGGATGACGCTAAGCTCTGGGAAGGATACAAAGGTGAAAAAAATAAAACAGTGCCTAACCTCCTGAGTTTACATCTAGCGGTGTATTTCACCAGAAGAAAACCCAGCAACCACGCGGTACAGGGAATACCCTGAATTTCAATCTTCGCTCTGTGCCTGGTCCAAGTTGTAGGCTTTGTTTGGACCTCAGTAAGAATAATGGCAAATAATATTTGCTGGGGAAGATTGTTGTGAGGATGGAAAATGAGGTAAGTATCTATAACAATGTCTGACACAGAAAGTGAAGAGGAGTCCATCATAAATCCATGTTGCTTTGCTTTATTTACCCCCAGCAAGAAAGAGAAATCTCTTACTCACACCCCCAGTCACCCACATCTTCATTCCAAATTAGACCTTGACCTCAACTGTTACAGCAAAAGGGAGGTCACAGAGACAAGATAAGAGGCCAAATTTTTGGCTTCAGACACTACAGGAGCCCAAGTCCAAAGAGTATAAAGACAACTTGGGAGGATTTCAAGAATGGACTTTAGAACCTCACCACATTATTGTTACCCACCTGCCCCCAACCTAGGCACAAAGATGGGGGTGCTGAAATACATACCACACTTGTTGACAGAAAGCTGCTTAGAACCTGAAAAAGTAGATGCCCTTTTCTAATCCATCGGCCCAGATCTGGAGCCGCTTCTAATTTGCACAAGAAATAGGCCAGCAGCAGCCTTGCTCTTCCCCACCCCCATACCTGCCTAAAATGTGACACCCTTGCACTTCTCAATCCAAAACAGGTTGAGAAAACAACAAAATTCTAAGCCTGGAGTCATATAACTTATTCTTTTATTCAACAAGTATTTATTCAGCCCCTACTGTGTGCTCTGGAACATTTTCTACTCCCTGGAGTCCCTGGGATGCCTTTAATCTCTGTTCCACACCTGTTGGCCCTACAAGCCTCTAGTTTATAATCTATTTACTGTTTCTTAGCCAACGTCCACTTCCTGACAAGCAGGTCTGCCATCTTTTTCCTCCAGAATAGAATATTGTTCTACACTCCCCTGTCCCCCAGGGCTTACCTCTTCCTTCATGGCTTAATTCGAAGCCCTTAATCCCTTCATTGTTCAGCTCCTCTTACTTCTCTTCCCCGTATTCTATCACCAATATCTGATCTCAACTCCCCACACAACAGTCCCCAGATAGAACAAAGGGGACTGAAAGAATGTAACTCATTTGCCTGTGGTTACCCAACTCATGAGTAGTCCAATCCAACAAATTCTGTAAAAATAGTAATAGTAATGATAATAGCTAGCACTTGAGAGTGAGATTAGGGACAGGTCACAATTATTAGTAGAGACAAAGTCTAAGGACTGACCATGGGAGTAAGTACCATAAGGTAGGGTCAGGGCAAGGTCATTGGAGAAGAATCCAAAAAAAAAAAAAAAAACCAAGACCAGATATTGAAAAAATAACCCATGAGGGTAAAACAATCATCAGGAAGTATGACAGAAGTAGTGTGGGAAAGAGGGATCTGGAGCTATAACCTTAAGGAATGAGGGTGTATGTTGGAAGAAGGATGTGGTAAAAGACTACAAGGTGGGATATAGTTTGATGACTTGAGAGTCAGAGCTGGTAAGAAGAGCTGAGGATGGGGTTGGAAAATGGTCTGGAAGCAGTGATGAGGATACCTCAGGTCTTAATCTGTTTAGGCCACTATAACAAAAATGCCATAGTTTGGGTGGCTTATAGACAACCAAAATTTATTTCTCACAGTTCAAGAGGCTGGAAGTCCAAGATCAAGGCGCCAGCAGATTTGGTATATGGTGAAAACTAGCTTCCAGGTTCATAGATGGCTATCTTCTCCCATGTCCTCATAAGATGGAAGGGGAAGAGGCAGCTCTCTGTGGTCTCTTTTATAAGGGCACTAATCTCATTCATAAGAGCTCCACCCTCATGATCTAATCACCTCCCAAGGCCCCACTTCCTAATAACATCACATTGGGGGTTAGGTTTTAACATACTAATTTGGGGGGGGTAACATTCAGTCCACGGTATGCACCCTGCTTGTAGGCCCATAGTACAAGTGAAATGGAGCAGGACCCTATGGTCCTCCCCGTCCCCTTCCATGTCCTCTGCCTGCCTTTTGTCTGTGGAAAAACTTTAGCCAAGGAATAAGTTTAATCAGAGAAATGAGAAAATGCAGAAGCAAAGAAAAGCAGTTCAACGAGACTAAATAATAACAGTTTAGTCGTTAAGCATAGTCAAGGACCTTTAGTTCCGTCTCAAGGGCTATAGATGATATTCTGGTAAATTGATACAGCCACTATGGAGGTTCCTTAAAAAACTAAAAATAGAACTACCATACGACCCAGCAATCCCACTACTGGGCATATACCCTGAGAAAACCATAATTCAAAAAGAGTCATGTACCAAAATGTTCATTGCAGCTCTATTTACAATAGCCAGGACATGGAAGCAACCTAAGTGTCCATCATCGGATGAATGGATAAAGAAGATGTGGCACATATATACAATGGAATATTACTCAGCCATAAAAAGAAATGAAATTGAGTTATTTGTAGTGAGGTGGATGGACCTAGAGTCTGTCATACAGAGTGAAGTAAGTTAGAAAGAGAAAAACAAATACCATATGCTAACACATATATATGGAATCTAAGGGAAAAAAAAAAAAGGTCATGAAGAACCTAGTGGCAAGACGGGAATAAAGACACAGACCTACTAGAGAATGGACTTGAGGATATGGGGAGGGGGAGGGGTAAGATGTGACAGGGTGAGAGAGTGGCATGGACATATATACACTACCAAATGTAAAATAGATAGCTAGTGGGAAGCAGCCGCATAGCACAGGGAGATCAGCTCGGTGCTTTGTGACCACCTAGAGGGGTGGGATAGGGAGGGTGGGAGGGAGGGAGACGCAAGAGGGAAGAGATATGGGAACATATGTATATGTATAACTGATTCACTTTGTTATAAAGCAGAAACTAACACACCATTGTAAAGCAATTATACTCCAATAAAGATGTTTAAAAATAAATTAATTAATTAAAAATTAAAAATTAAAAAAAAAATATTCTGAGCCATATCCTGTGAGCTGTCTTACAGATACTGAAACCCCTACCAGGTGGAAGAAGTTAACTACATGATGACCAGACTGTAGCCATGACATAAGCTGCCGCAATTCCAAGAATTTGCCTCAAAGAAATGGAGACAAACTGACCCTGGAACTGAAGATTAACTGTACTCAAAACAATAAAAAAAAAAAAATCAAGACCACTGATAACCAATTTCAAGATGACTGTCAGAGCTTACTGTGCTGTTTCTGCATGTAGCCCCCTCCCTCCGTCTATAAATGTTCTTGCCCACTGATTGTCAGTGGGGGGGAGTCAGCCTTTGGACAGGGGTCCACCCTCCCCCTCAGTTGCCAGCATGCACAATAAAGCAAACTTTCCTTTCCACCAACCTTGCCTCTTTATTGGCTTTTGAGCAGTGAGCAGCCGGACCCCACTTTCGGTTACACAAGGAGTGTTGGAGAGAAAATGGCCAACACCTGAAGAAGAACCAGTGTCCGGGCGAGAACCATGTCTCCAGTGTAGCAAGAAGTGAACATTCAGAGAAGTGAGGTATAGAGGGGATATTGTGAGGTAACTGTGGAAGGGTTTCAAAAGTTGGGGAGGAGTGAGATACAGAGTCAGAAAAGGGACATATGAGGCCATGTGGAGATCAGAGTCCAAAGGCTGAGAGATGATTTGGGAGACCAGGGCTGACATAAATGGAGAGGAATGCAAGATGGGAATAGCGCAGGACACCAGGTCTGATAGCAGTGGCACAGCTGTGGGTTGGGGGCCAGCGGGTGAGGGTTGGCCAGGAACACTCCAAGCTCTTGCCTATTGCAAATTCATAATCTACTGGGGGAGACCCATAGATAGTGAGAGAACAGTGCACCCCAGATTACCTTTGGAATTCAAAGACTATGGAAGCCTATAGGAAGGTCATCCAACTCAAAACTCATACAGGGAAGGCCAAGGAAAATGAGAGAGAGGGGGAAAGAGAGAGAGAGAGAGAGAACAGAAATAGAATTCCATAAAATTACCACCACTACTAGAAAATAATTGAGATGCTTCTCCTATAGCAATGAATCTTTGTGCTACACTTAAGCTTAGCCAAAAGGCCAAGAAGCTATGAAATGAGTCTTTGTACAAATGAACCATAAACTGAAAAAGTTGTGCAGTTTATATTCACATTATTTGAATAGTCTTTGATCTTGTCAGAGTGAAATTTATTGCCTTTGGCTAGAGAACTTTGCAAGATTTACACAGCAAAGGGTGAGTATAATATTATCTTTAATATAAGTTGTAAAATTCTGAATAGATACAGAGATTTTCTGAGAGTAAAAAATAGGAAACATTTTAAAAGCTAAGAGTCTAATGCATCCCTATCTCTCTATTACCTGAAATGTCTAAAATTACCTCTGGTGATGGGTACAGAGAAAGAATTAAATTGATGGAACTTTCCCCAACTCCCCTATCTAAATTAGCTGTACTCTTTCTTTTCTTTTTTTTTTAAACATCTTTATTGGAGTATAATTGCTTTACAATGGTGTGTTAGTTTCTGCTTTATAACAAAGTCAATCAGCTATACATATACATATATCCCCATATCTCCTCCTTCTTGCGTCTCCCTCCCACCCTCCTTATCCCACCCCTCTAGGTGGTCACAAAGCACGGAGCTGATCTCCCTGTGCTATGTGGCTGCTTCCCACTAGCTAGCTATTTTACATTTGGTAGTGTTAGCCGTACTCTTTCTATGTCAACATTTGTTGAGTGCTTAAATGTACCTCATGTAATACTCATAACCTTTTTTCCATTTTTATTACAAAAAATTAAATGCTTAGAAAGATAAAATAACTTGAGAGTGTACCACAGCTAGTGAACAGCTAAAGCAAATTCACAACTGTCTGTTAAAACCACTGCCTTGGGGCTTCCCTGGTGGCGCAGTGGTTGAGAATCTGCCTGTCAATGCAGGGGACATGGGTTCGAGCCCTGGTCTGGGAAGATCCCACATGCCGCGGAGCAACTGGGCCCGTGAGCCACAGCTACTAAGCCTGCACGTCTGGAGCCTGTGCTCCACAACAAGAGAGGCCGCGATAGTGAAAGGCCCGCGCACGGCGATGAAGAGTGGCCCCCACTCGCCACAACTAGAGAAAGCCCTCACACAGAAGCAAAGACCCAGCACAGCCAAAAATAAATAAATTTAAAACCACTGCCTCTTCCCTTACACCATGATGCAGTCACATTTTCAAGATTTTTTAATTGCAAAAAGCTATTCACGTTGTCCACATTAGTCAGTAAGCCACTTAACCTCTTTCAGTAGTTTCAAGGAAAAATGCTATTGATTAGATCCAAGAAGGTTTTTATATGGTTGTTAATACCTAAAGCAGAATAAAATATAATGGGGAGAATCTCCCTCTCAGGAACTCTGCAGATTACAGGCTAGTTTAGCGAAATGAATCTGGTTGTGTTCAGTAGAAGGAATACATTGGAGACAGGCTGACAAGGCTGGCCAGCAAGAAAACCCTAACGGGGACACTCATCACACCATAACTAGAGAGCTGGTGTTGAAAATAGGCTTAGTCTACAAGGCATCCTCATTTAAAAAAACAAATAAAAAAAGCATCTGTCGACCCATAAAGATGGACTACTATTCTAACATAGAACATTTACTCATCCTAAAATAAATCTAAGAGATTATGTTTTACAAACACAAAAAGGTTCAATCAGGGGTGACTGGAGACAACAATATATCAATCTCCATCAGCATCTATGAAATTCAGACAAAAAGTTTGCAGAGCCCTAATGCATGTCAGATAAACCCCAGGGTTTTGTGCAACACAGTTTAAACACTTAATTAAAATTATTTATTAGTACCCTTGGCATGGTTGTCCTATCTGTTATTTAAACAATTCCCTCTATGGGGGCATTTGGTTAGTTTCTATTTTTCTCCAATGTAAACAATGCTGTAATCAATACCCTTGTACATATATTTTGGCATAATTCTTTGATTGTTTCCTTAGAATAAATTCCTAGAAATGCTGGGTCAAAGCACAGACACAGTTTTGAAGCTTTTGATAGATATTGCCAAAATGTCCTCCAGCTATTCAAATACCACATTAAGATTTCTAGTCCAATGAAAGTTTCTAGGATTCTTCTCAGAGTAACTAAGAGCAAAAGGAAGAGATTAGATCCAGAATCCTGGGTCTGAGTCCTGTGTTTACCATTTGTTAGCTGTGTGACCTTAGTCGTTACTCAACCATTCTGTTTCTGTTTCTTTATCTATAAATTGGGTATAATATCAGTACTCAACTCATAGAGTTGCTTTAAGAATTAAATAAATCAATGCCTGTAAAGACCTTAGAACAAGGCATAGTAAGCCTTACATTAAGTGTTCACTATTATAATCATCCTTGGTTCTTATACTTTGGACTTCAAAACCAATTTTAAAAAAAGAATTAAGGGAATCAATATGTTTGCCTTTTTTTTCTACTTTTCCTAAATAAAAACATTTTTTAAAAACCCAGTACATAAGCAGCACTTCATAGAAAAAATTATATTTTAATAACACTAAAAATTTAAGAAGAACATAATATCAGAATACATGACTTTTATTCTTATATTTAGCTTTAAGAGAAATTTTTTATATTATACTTATTTTTCTCATTTCTCCATGGAGCAGTGAATACGTTATTTGTTCACGTGCTTGAGAACCACTGGACAGCCATATTTTCCAAAACCCTTACATTTCTATTTTTACAATTAATAATTAAAGGTTTTAAACTTTTTTTAAAAAATGAATCATAGGGGCTTCCCTGGTGGCGCAGTGGTTGAGAATCTGCCTGCCAATGCAGGGGACACGGGTTCGAGCCCTGGTCTGGGAAGATCCCACATGCCGCGGAGCAACTGGGCCCATGAGCCACAACTACTGAGCCTGAGCGTCTGGAGCCTGTGCTCCGCAACAAGAGAGGCCGCGATAGTGAGAGGCCCGCGCACCGCGATGAAGACTGGCCCCCACTCGCCGCAACTGGAGAAAGCCCTCACACAGAAACGAAGACCCAACACAGCCAAAAATAAAAATAATAAATAAAAAAAAATGAATCATAGAATTTGGACAGTAGCTTTTGTGAACTAGGCAAATAAAAGATAATAGAATCATAAAGTCAGCTTACTGACTTTGCAAGATGCAAATAATAGAGGAAAAAGAAACATTCTGGGACTTCCCTGGTGGCGCAGTGGTTAAGAATCTGCCTGCCAAGGCAGGGGACACGGGTTCGAGCCCTGGTCCGGGAAGATCCCACATGCTGCGGAGCAACTAAGCCCGTGCACCACAACTACTGAGCCTGAGCTCTAGAGCCCGCAAGCCACAGCTACTGAGCCCGTGTGCCACAACTACTGAAGCCCGCGTGCCTAGAGCCCATGCCCCACAACAAGAGAAGCCACCACAATGAGAAGCCTGCGCACCACAACGAAGAGTATACCCTGCTCACTGCAACTAGAGAAAGCCCGCACACAGCAACAAAGACCCAACACAGCCAAAAATAAATTAAAAACAAAACAAAACAAAACAAAACGAAAAAGAAACATTCTTTTATATGGCTCTGAAAGAAAATAAAAGTGTAGCTAAAACCCATTCTTTGGCCAGGAAGCTTGACACCCCTACTTTTATTTTGACAGAGGAATCCCTATGTAGTTGTTGAAATGGAAATGAAATTCCTGAGCACCTAAAAGCCAAATCATTTGTGAAGAGCCAGGCGTTGAATTAACTCCAAGCAAAACCTGAAGAGGAACACAGAAAACTTAGGGAAACCGCATGAACTAATGGCAGAGACAATGATCACTGACCACTCCATCCATAATTGTCTCCATCTTGAAAACAATTTGTTTTGCATGAATGATGCTACTGCATGATTTGCTGACCAGTTTTCCAAGTCACTCGCTAATTGTCAGGCACATATTTAACAAAGAGCTAATAGTAACGACTAGCATTTGATGAGCACTCACTGGTGCCTTGCACTGTGCCTGGCCTCCTCTCCTTTTATCATCATAGCCATTCTGTGACAAGCGAGTATTGTTCTAATTTCTATTTTAAAGGCGGCGGAACTCAGACCTGGAGACATTAGTAACTTGGCTCAAAGGTTACACAGGTGGAACCAAACCAGTCCAGCTGACTCCATGACCTTACTCTTTCTTTTTTTTTAAAAAAAGTATTTATTTATTTATTGGCTGCATTGGGTCTGTTTCTGCGCGTGGGTTTTCTCTAGTTGCTGAGAGCGAGGGCTACTCTTCGTTGCAGTGCACAGGCTTCTCATTGCGGTGGCTTCTCTTGTTACAGAGCATGGGCTCTAGGCACGCGGGCTTCAGTAGTTGTGGCGCACGCGGGCTTTAGGGCACGGGCTCAGTAGTTGTGGTGCATAGGCTTAGTTGCTCCGAGGCATGTGGGACCTTCCCGGACCAGGGATCAAACTTGTGTCCCCTGCATTGGCAGGTGGATTCTTTTTTTTTTTTTCTTTTTTTTTAAATATTTACTTATGTATTTATTTATTCTAGCTGCGCCAGGTCTTAGTTTTTTTTTTTTTTTAGAAATTCACGTTCTTTTTTATTTATTTATTTATTTATTTATGACTGTGTTGGGTCTTAGTTTCTGTGTGAGGGCTTTCTCTAGTTGTGGCAAGTGGGGACCACTCTTCATCGCGTTGCGCGGGCCTCTCACCATCGCGGCCTCTCTTGTTGCGGAGCACAGGCTCCAGACGCGCAGGCTCAGTAATTGTGGCTCACGGGCCCAGCTGCTCCGTGGCATGTGGGATCTTCCCAGACCAGGGCTCGAACCCGTGTCCCCTGCATTGGCAGGCGGATTCTCAACCACTGCGCCACCAGGGAAGCCCTGGCAGGTGGATTCTTAACCACTGCACCACCAGGGAAGTCCCTCCATGATCTTACTCTTAACCAATGTGACACACCACCATTCTAGACCCTATTTTGTCATTTTTAAATGTTAAGGGGAAATACAATACTTCCACTTCACAAGAAAAGAAAACATGCACTAGTCATCATTAACAAGTATCCTGGAAATGACCTGAACTACAGGGAATCTTCCATCACAGGCCAGGCTCCCTACTTATTCCATTACCTTTGCAGATCCCAGCCTTGGCTTTCTCAGCTCTTTTTTTGAAATGAGTGATGTCTGAAGTTCTGTCAAACAAGGAATTCATGGGGGTAAATGATTCAATAGATTTTTTTCTTTCCTTAAATTCAAAGTTGGCTTCTAGTTAACACTTTAGTGGGGGATAGTGTGGGAAAGGAAGAAGACGCTAAGAATCTTAATTATTATTTTAGAAGATTGGCAGTTGCTTCATTTCTTTTATTAGTTATACATCTAGTAAGGCCATCAGACCCAATCAAAAAATGCGCAGAAGACCTAAAAAGACATTTCTCCAAAGAAGACATACAGACGGCCAACAGGCACATGAAAAGATGCTCAACATGACTAATTATTAGAGAAATGCAAATCAAAACTACAATGAGGTACCACCTCACACTGGTCAGAATGGCCATCATAAAAAATTTACAAATAACAAATGCCAGAGAGGGTGTGGAGAAAAGGGAACCCTCCTACACTGCTGGAATGTAAACTGGTACAGCCACTATGGAGAACATTATGGAGGTTCCTTAAAAAACTAAAACTAGAGTTGCCATATGATCCAGCAATCCCACTCCTGGGCATATATCCAGAGAAAACTCTAATTCGAAAAGATACATGCACCCCAATGTTCACAGCAGCACTATTTACAATAGCCAAGACATGGAAACAACCTAAATGTCCATCAACAGATGAGTAGATAAAGAAGATGTGGTATATATATATATAGATAGATAGATAGACAGATACACATACAATGGAATACTACTCAGCCATAAAAAAGGAATGAAATAACGCCATTTGCAGCAACATGTATGGACCTAGAGATTATCATACTAAGTGAAGTAAGTTAGAAAAAGAAAGAAAAATACCATATATCACTTATATGTGGAATCTAAAATACAACAAATGAACTTATCTACGAAACAGAAACAGACAAACATATAGAACAGACTTATGGTTGACAAGGGGGAGGGAGAGTGAGGGAGGGATGGATTGGGAGTTTGGGATTAGCAGATGCAAACTATATTATATAGAATGGATAAACAACAAGGTCCTACTGTATAGCACAGGGAACTATATTCAATATCCTGTAATAAACCATAATGGAAAAGAATTATTTTTTAATTTTAATTAAAAAATAGTAAGGCCATCAGAATGACAGGTACACATGAAGAAATTTATCTATGAATTATGGTACCGACTGCCAAGGCCTGTTGAAGCCTCTGAGATTATGCCCTGCAAATTAAACTGTAAGCCTGCCACAGGTCCATGAATGCTGGTACAAGACGTGATACTCCTGCGTCAGACACAAAAGAATTTACTACTCAAACCAATACCAGTAGCCAGAGTATCAGCACATTCTTGCACTGGTTCCCAGAGTACCAGTCCCCACAGGGTGACAGGAAAGGGGCCAGATAACACTTGCACAAGCAGTGGTTTGCATGACAGGAGAGGAACCCTGACTTTTTCATAATCGGCAGCAAATAAACCTGTTCCTTTGCTGCAGAAGGAGGTAATACCTCTATTTTCCAAGGCCATTCACTATACAAACATCTTCGAAAAGAGTGTGGAACTAACACAATCAATGCCTCTGCTCACAAGACATGCAGAAATGTGAGACCCGTGGAAAACTGTCTCCCAACACCAACCATTCTGCTTGTTACAAAAGCACGTTTGACATCCTTTTTTTTTTTTTTTTGCCTGCGTTGGGTCTTCGTTGCTGCACGCGGGCTTTCTCTAGTTGCAGTAAGCGGGAGCTACTCTTCATTGTGGAGCGCGGGCTCTAGAGCGCAGGCTCAGTAGTTGCGGCACATGGGCTTAGTTGCTCCGTGGCATGTGGGATCTTCCCAGACCAGGGCTTGAACCCGTGTCCCCTGCATTGGCAGGTGGATTCTTAACTGCTGTGCCACCAGGGAAGGCCCTGGCGACTATATCTCGATTAGACCCATGGACTTTCATAATTGTTGTAGTACCCAGAAATTATTTGCCAGGATCTTGGACTATTCCTTTTCAAAAAGGTCAGTTGTGCCACTATACTTGTCATATTTTCTACAGATCCTAATAGGTGAGGAGATTCTAGTAATAAAATATCCACACAAATGCAGTGTGGAAACTGACCAAGAGCGTCCAAAGTTAACATGCTTTAAATGTACAATGTAGGCATTTACACCAAGAAGACTGTTGTATACAATTTTCTAGAGCAAAATGATCTCAATAAACAGTTATGAGGCTTTTTTTAAAAGTCTGACTCTTAAAGTCCAGATTGAATCATATTGAATCCCCATCTGCTCATTAACTCTTGTGAGAGATCAACTAAAAGGAAAAGGAGTATTCTCTCTTAGGACCAGTTTTCTTATAAGAATCCAAAATTTTGAGCTATGAGATATATTTCCCAGTCCACCCTTTATTTGAACAGGAAATTAGACCTGAATTTTACAATCATTACACATAGTACTTCTGAAATAAGAACACTATAAACATATTGTTCCTTTACCATAGACCAAAGTGATGAGATTATATACGTTTGTCCAACGGAATAAAATAATGATGATTCTTAATTGCACTCAAATCAAACTAAATCTTGTGCATAATACATTCATGCTAAAATGACATGGAAGGGCAGATTGGTGGTTGTCAGTGGCGTGGGGTGGGATGGAGGAGGTGAAGGTGGTCAGAAGGTACAAACTTCCAGCTCTAAGATAAATAAGTCATTGGGATATAATGTACAGCATGGTGACTATAGTTAACAATGTTGTTTTGTATATTTGAAAGTTGCTAAGAGAGTAGATCTGAAAAGTTCTCATCACAAGAAAAAAATTATAATTGTGTGATGATTTATGTTTACTAACATTATTGTGGTAATCTTTTCACTATATACACATATATCAAATCATTATGTTGTATACTTAACCTAAAACTAACAGTGTTATATGTCAATTATATCTGGTTTTTTTGTGTTTGTTTGTTTTTAATTTATTTAATTTATTTATTTTGGGCTGTGTTGGGTCTTCATTGCTGTGCGTGGGCTTTCTCTAGTTGCGGCGGGCGGGGGCTACTCTTCGTTGCAGTGTGTGGGCTTCTCATTGCGGTGGCTTCTCTTGTTGCGGAGCACGGGCTCTAGGCGCGCGGGCTTCAGTAGTTGTGGCTGGGGGACTCTAGAGCACAGGCTCAGTAGTTGTGGCGCATGGGCTCAGCTACTCCGCGGCATGTGGGATCTTCCCAGACCAGGGCTCGAACCCACGTCCCCTGCACTGGCAGGCCGACCCCCAACCACTGCACCACCAGGGAAGCCCCTATATCTCAGTTTCTGAAAATAGAATAAGGGGCTTCCCTGGTGGTCCAGAGGTTAAGAATTCACCTTCCAATACAGGGGACATGGGTTCGATCTCTGGTCGGGGAACTAAGATCCCACATGCCAGGGAGCAACTAAG
This sequence comes from Balaenoptera borealis, assembly GCF_965194805.1. Lineage (NCBI taxonomy): Eukaryota > Metazoa > Chordata > Mammalia > Artiodactyla > Balaenopteridae > Balaenoptera > Balaenoptera borealis. Next base: position 79,344,551 of record NC_138870.1, read on the forward strand.
CCTGCATGCTGCAAATAGTGAGCCCGCACGCTCTGGAGCCCACATGCCACAACGAGAGAGAAGCCCACACGCCACAACTAAGACCCAATGCAGCCAAATAAATAAATATTTTTTAAAAATAAGAAAAGAATGAAATGGGATCTGTAAAAAAGTAATAATATACCAAAGCATATCAGTCCCACTCACATTCTCCCAGACTTATCACAACCCAGCAAAGTGCCTGGCACATAGTAGATGTCATATAGTTGTCAAATGAATTAATGTATAAATGAATGAGCACACTTCTCTGTCATTTATACCTTGCTTCGTCCATTTCTTCCCAAGAAATACTGCTTTCTTCTCCTCTAACTCATCAATACTGTCCTAACTCATAAAACTGCACTAGTTCCTTCTTCCCAATGCCTCACGTGATTCTGAGTCTCACAGAACCACCATCTGATCATTAAAAGCTTAATATGAGATTCAGAGATCTATGTTCAGAACATTCCTTGTAAGTATTTCTTTTGCCTGCTATAACTCTAGATAGTAGGCCCAAGTTACAAAAATTAAAACAACCAATTAAGCTTGAAGGCAAACCATTCTGTTCCCCATATCCATGGGTTTATAGTTGAATTCCATGCAAAACATTTTCATTGTCTTTCCCCTAAATCTTTTGAATGTTGCTCTAAGTCCTATAGTTCCCCATTTATTCCCACATGCCAATGCCATGCATCATTCATAAAAATGAAGCAGTAGCAAAGATTTGCTGCTTCAAAATGAGGACATACTGACTTTTTCCCAAATTTATTTTATCCAGGTATAAATGCCCAAATACTGACAAAAAGACACCGGAAAATGTGGTGTAATTGAGAACTGCATCTCATATATTGTTTTTTGATGATGTTTGTCCTTCAGAGTGCTATGTATCTGTGTTTCTGTGGTTTTGGATACACAGCCCTACAAAATGTGAAATAGAATTGTCTCCTAATTTCAATAAGGTTTGCTTTGGAAAATGGTTAGGAATAAACCCAAAACGTGACTGAAAGTCGATTTTTTGCTGTTTTAAGAAATGTAACATTCAATCAAATCAAAGGTTGGTTTCAAAAAAAAAATGTCATTCTCCTTCTTCGAATCTCATCTCACACACACACGCGCACACACACACACACACACACACACTCTCACACACACACACACGCAAATATATGCCCTGGAGAATAATTACCAAGAGCTAAGCTCTAAAATTAAAGAATCTGTAGAAAATACAATGATGCACCTGAAAATAGTTTTCATTCTCTCCTTTGTGTGAAATTCAATTACACAGAAAGCAAACAAATGGAATAAACAATGAAAATGGCATTTGGGGGATTTTTTTTTAATTACTATAAACTGCACTCTCTAAAACAAAAAGACCACTTATGTAGCAATTGCATCTAATGATGTGCATTTACCTCCTGTCTGGCTATTCTTGATTTAAATAATGCTTTTCTTAGAGTCTCACACCACTAAACCCAGTCATTAACTCCTTTATAACAAGAAACTATTTCTCCCCATAAACCCAAACAATAGTAATCTTGCTCTTATCTTGATATTTCTGTCAAAAAAATACTTTTAAAATCTTTGACATTACTAAGAAAGATTCAATATGGTATTTACATCTTTCTAGAAATATTTCATCGAGCCCACTATGACCATTCTAAAACAGCAAAAATGAAAATTATGAAATCTTATTGCTTTAACTTAATATTAATGTATTGCTTTAGAATAAAAAAAAAAAAGAAGCTACTCTCATGTACAAATGCAGCCCTGATAAAAATACCAAAGCGTACATCTACCAGATTAATCCTCTAGTAAATTAAAATACTAAAATTCTTCTTTGGATTCCTTTAAATAACAATATCTCCTTATATTTAAGGAGATATTTTTCATCTTTTGCTTCAAAAGATGAAAAAAAAATGAACTAATTTAACACATTTCTGGACAACACATGTCCAGGAGTTAGATAACTCTATATAACACTCTCTCTATATAAATATAACTATATATACATGTAACTATATATTCTATATGTATAGAATTTATATAACTATATATATTTATATAAGTATAAATAATATATAATCATTTATATAAGTATTTGTATATGTTTATATTATATATAAATTAAATATATATAAGTATATATATACATGTGTGTATATGTATATATATATTCACTGTCTTAACCTACATCATTTGGGCTTGAACTGATAAGGTATACAAATTACTTACCATAGATGCCCCACTCTTCCCAAGTAAATTTAATTGTTTTAATAGGAAACAATTCCTTGAGCCAAAAAGAACTTAAATATCAATGACAAGCTTGTGGTGACATTTTAAACTCTTCTGCCACATGGAAAACAGACTCTACCATCCACCTTCTCCCACACCTCAAAACAGTACTACATATTTGTGAAAGCTTTGGAGTTCCACCTATATACACCTAAGACAGTGGGACAGTCAGATGGCAGACCTCACCACCTGCCAGTCCTCCTTCTGGAGACAGTGTAGTATGGTGGAAAGTGCAATGGGTTCTGGGGTCCACAAACCTGGAATCCAATCCATTTGCTAATGTTGAGTCTTGGGCTAGTTGCTTTCCATCTCTGTGAGCTTCAGGTGTCCTCATCTGTAAAATGAAGAAAATAGGAAAACTCTCCAGGGTTGTAGTGAAGGTAACACATACAGAGCTTCAGGCCGAGTACATGACAGAGAAAGGTAAGCATGAGGAAACCCTCCTGGTAGGGGAAGTAGGACAGATTCCAAAGTTTGAAGCAGTGAAAGGAAGTATTTGTGAGATCTCTGAAAACTTTGTCTTGGGCTAGTTCTGAACATCACTATTAAGGATGGAAATTATTTTTTTCATGCATTAATTCATCTGTTAGGTACACAATTACTGAACTTCTTATCTAGGCCAGCAAGGGAGACAGACCCACATATAATTAACTATAACTATAAGACACAGATGCTATTACTGGTGAAAGAGTGAAGGGAGGGCTAGAGATGACAGTCAACAAGGTCCTGAATAACTATAAGACACAGATGCTATTGCTGGTGAAAGAGTGAAGGGAGGGCTAGAGATGACAGTCAACAGGGTCCTAAAAACAACAGGGGACACTTCAGGTCAAGTCACATAAAGTCAGAGAGGGATTAGTAGAAAGACACTGAAGGGAAGCTTCAGGGCCACATACAAGTGGTTCACATCAATCTCTCTAGGAATATGAAGCAGAGAGCAATTGCACCTGGAGATCTGTTGGGTGGTCTCTCCATCATCATTGTAGCAAGGACTCAGAAGGGGAGTGGTCTGGGTAGTGGGTGCATTCAGGTCACAAGGGGTTCTAGGCTTTCTTCCAGACCAGCTGGACCATCACAACATGAATGGCCTTAGACACCACCAATTCAAGAGGGCAGATTAGTTAGAAAGAAGAACCTGCAAGGGATAGAGAAAGATTTCTATTAACATATCCTTCCAGATAGGATGAGGGAATCAGATTTATTGTATATTTGATAATATGAATAACCAGTCTAAAGGTTTCAAATATAAATTAGAATAGAATGATGAATGATAAAGCGATGGTTTCTTCTGTTTGATTCTATACATTCCTGATTGTGTTGTTGATGATGATGATGATGATGACAAATAATAGCAGTTACCATATCCTGTGTATTTCCTATGTGTCAGGCAATGATTTAAGCGCTTAATATTTATTTCACAACATCCCATGAGACAGACAGTATTACTATCCCCACTTAACAAATGAGCAAATGTAGAAACTGAGAGGTTAAGTAACTAGCTGAAGGCCACACAGATAGTAAGCGGTAGAGCTGGGTTTCAGACCCAGAACTGCCTACAACTCCAGAACCTCCACTCTCTCCTACTGCCTACATGCTTAATGAATCTCTAAATGGCTCTGCGGACATTCCAAAAACAAGAACTTATCAAAGTGCTATTTACTAATCTCTATTATTGTAGAAATATTACTGACATTACTATGAAAGTAATAAATTTCTATGTCTTAAGAGTTTTAGGTCTCAAAGTGACCTTTGAGGTAAATTCAAGCAACCCTCAATTCTACAAATAAGGATCTGAGCTATCCCAAGTTTAACTGAGCTATAACGAAAATACCAATGGTTCTCATTAAAATGTTAGACAAGGTGGATCTCTTTGTTTATATTTGTTGATAGTGATGATAATTACAGTTTGAAATAAAATGACAATGTACTAACAGGATAGTATCAGCCTACCCTGGGATTTGACACAAAAGGTTGGAGTGTTTTCAAACCTCATTAACTAACTTTGTTGCTGGACAACATGGCAAAAATCAAGCGGCTACACTGGCTATTTGGCTCTCTCTTAATCATTCTGAAAATATCAAAGGTATGTCCTGGTTTATAGTACCCTTACTGGATTAACTTTTACTGAAAAACCTGGTCATCCAAAATTGAATTTATTTTTTTCCTCAAGCAGAAGCAAAACCTTTCTAAGAGTAATTGAAAATAAAAGCCTTACTCAAAAAGCAATTACAGAATAAGGCCAGTGTCAATCATTATAGAATAAGGCCATTGGCTAAAAGTAACAGAGACAGAAAGTTTGGCTGGTGGCTTTTTTTATTGATTTATTTTTTATCCTCCCATCTTTAATAGGATAATTTTTTTTTTCCATAACCAGTTTACTGGTCATTTGGAAAATATACTTTAAGAAAAGACCATTTACTTTCACTGTAAAATGACAAAATGAAATCCTCAGAAGAAGTCTTCAACCTCATTAATAATTTAAAAAAACAGACTAAAATGAGATATCATGTTTATACTATGAAATCGACTAAGAGAAAAGACTTTTCCCCCCAATTCTTAATGTTGGTGGGGGTGTGAGAAAACAAACTTAACAAGTTTTAACAGTACTAGGAAATAAACTAAGGCAGTCTTTCTGGAGGCCATTTGGCAATATTCCTTACAGTGTGGTTTTTTTTGTTTGTTTGTTTTTTTTTACATTTTGGCCCTGCCGCGTGTCACGTGGGATCTTAGTTCCCCAACCAGGGATCAAAGCCCGGCTCCCTGCAGTGGAAGCACGGAGTCTTAACAACTGGACTGCCAGGGAAGTCCCTACAGTGTGTTTTTTTTTAAATATGCACTTTACACAGTAATGCCACTCCTAGGAATGTAAACTCATGTTGCCTTGTGTGCAAAGTCTTGCCTATAATGATATCGATATATGGGATGATCATTATAGCAAGGAAGGAACGAAAGAAGGAGGGAGAGAGGAAGAGAGAGAATTAAAGAAATCAAAATATCCATCAATAGGAACTGCTTAACTAAATACGGTGCAGTACATTTGTAAAAAAGCAGTATTATTTTCCCATTAAAAGTGATGTTGTGGATAAATATTATTGAAATGGAAATGGATCACAAATGCTACTAGTTATTTTCTTTTTTAAACAATACAAAACTCTATGTAACTATATGCTTCCACTTATATGAACTTTAAGAACAGGCAAAACCAATCTGTAGCAATAGATATCCGAAGAGTGTTTGCCTGAGAGGGTGGAGAGCAGATGAAGAAAGCAGACTGATTTGAAAAGAGGTAAAGGAACTTTCTGGATTGATGGAAATGTTCTAACCTTGGAATATGGATGGAGGGGGAGGAGGAGGAACAGGGTGAGTACACATTTGTCAAAACTCATCAAAATATACACTTAACATCTCTATATTCCACTTTATGTAAAGTATACCTCTATTTAAATAAGGAACAAAACCTCTAAATGTACATGATCTCAATTTTATAATGAAAACAATGTTTATACATGTACATGCAGAAAAGGATTTGGAGAGGATTTTTGGGTGGTGGAATTATGTTTGTTTAACTTTTTCTTTTTTTTCAACTTGTCAACCAGCATTTTAATAGTTAAAATAAACCCAAATATACAAACATATTCAAATGTGCTACAATGACCCTCTCTTGCCCTTAATCTAGATTTTCCTTCCCACTACCTCAAAGGGTAGTGTGTGGATTACCCAAAGCATCAAGGAGCCACCTTGAGGTTCACAGAGCCCTACGTTTCCATGGAGGGATGCCACTGAGTATCCCTCCCTGGTGGAGGTCCTTCATGGTTTGCACTGGCTGGTCATTTGTTTCAACTTTCAGATAGCTTCATATGCCAAAGCCACAGCAAGAATTTGGTCATTTTGAGGCATGCATTAAGTAGATCTTATTTTTTTTTTTTTTGGCTGAGCCACAAGGCGCGTGGGATCTTATTTTCCCCATTGCCCCCTGCAGCGGAACTGTGGAGTCTTAACCACTGGACCGCCAGGGAAGTCCCAAGCAGATCTTATTTATAGAACCCAAACGCCTCTTAGGTCCAGAGGAGGAAGCTTCAAATCACAGAAGGCAAAGCAAATGTTTTATGGCATGTGTCCTGCCAAGCTTCTAAGAATAGTTATGCCATTAGTTCCAACCCCATAAGCAGCTCGGCCTGAGCCCCACCCACTCCAGTAAGCCTATTACAGATAAATTAACCCATCATTATGGGACAGGGAAGCCTTCTGTGCCAGGTGTGCTCATGGCCAAGGCTGGGTGTCTGCCACCTCTGGATGGTAGCAGCTCATGTTCACATGCAGCCCAGGAATCTCAGCATGGGCTGCTGGGTGGTTACCCATGCAGGCACAATTACCTCCTAACAATAACAGCACAAACCACCTGGGGGCAGTTAGTTGATGGGTAAAGAAGATGAAACAAAATTACATTCCTCCTCCTTAAAACCCCTGCATGATGGATACAAATTGAGAACTGTGGTAGGTGGGAACAAGTGAAAACAGAAATCTAGCCTTTCCTTGGGATACAGCCAAGGAAGCTGGTGAACAAACCGTACTAAGAGAAGTTTGCACTCAACAACCTGGCTTGGATCTGAACAAGGATGCCCACAGGATCCATCTAACTAGCCCACTGGACAGCTTGCCAAAGATGTCCCACAGGACCTCAGACTTACCTGGTCTCAAATTGAACATCCCTGCACTGCCTCTACCTTGCTACTTCTTTTGCAAAGTCCCCATCTCAGTAAATGACACCCCAATCTACCCCTTTACCAGAGCAAGAACCTAGAAGCCATTTTATACTTCCTCCTCCTTCATCTTCCACACATGATCCGTTACCAAGTCCTACAGATTCTATCTTCTAAATAATCTTTCTGACCAGCCTTTCCCTCCAGTTTGTGCCACCATCACAAAACTTGTTCTCTACTTTACTGCATGGCTGACCTTCCCAAATTACAAATGGCATCATGCCATTGCCCTATTCCAGTCCGTCCTTTGCTCTCCATCATCTACCCAGAGATGTCTTGAGACAATGCCTTCACTACCAGGTATTTAAATACCTTCACTGCTCGGTATTTAAATATGTGAAGTCGTGATTTGATATAGCCAAGTAAGAGGCACTAAGGACCTGGAAAAGACCTGTCCCACTTAAAGGCGTTCAAACCTAAAACTATTTTACAACAGCTGCACCAGCTCAGTAAAACTCTTTCTGAAGTCATTTTGATACTTCTGTCTACACAACAGAGTCCAAACTCACTAGCCTGCATTTTTTAAGTCGGTGAGGTAGCTAGTGTCTGCTTCTTTGGCCTTGTCTTCAGCTATTCTCATCAAGCAGCTTTCGTTTTCCTGAAGATTCTCTTTCACACAGCAGTGCTTTTGAACATGACCTTCCCTTAGCCTGGGCCCGTCTTCTTTCCCTATCTTGCCTGGACACTCTCATTTTAAGACCTCTGCTGCCAGCCTTCCTGGAGACCCAGGGAGAGTAGTACTCTGGACATACATCTGTTATTGTTCTACATCCGTTATTGTTCTTCTTTCTCAACCTGCAACCATTTATTTTTCTTCCCTACTAGACAGTACTTAGGGGACTTGTCTAAAATTGCACAAATTATATGCTACAAAATAAACAGCAAAGGCAAACTTTTCCTAGAGACAATTTTCCTCAACATTTTTTTAAAATTTATTAATTAATTTATTTACTTTTGGCTGTGTTGGGTCCTCGTTGGGTCCCGCTGCCCTGCGGGTTTTCTCTAGTTGCGGTGAGCGGGGGCTACTCTTCGTTGCAGTGCGCGGGCTTCTCATTGAGGTGGCTCTTGTTGCAGAGCACAGGCTCTAGGCGTCTGAGCTTCAGTACTTACGGCACATGGGCTCAGTAGTTGTGGCTCACAGGATCTAGAGCGCAGTCTCAGTAGTTGTGGCACATGGGTTTAGTTGCTCCGTGGCACGTGGAATCTTCCCGGACCAGGGCTCGAACCCATGTCCCCTGCATTGGCAGGTGGATTCTTAACCACTGCGTCACCAGGGAAGTCCTCCTCCTCAACATTTTAAAGATTGAGAAAATATTGTTTGAATATCACAGAACACATTTTTTTTTTTTTTTGGTGTTAGTTTTGGGTGTCCTTAGAGAGCTAATGGAGATTTTAGGGGGCCTCTGAATATGCACTACTCTATGTCTTTAGACAGTCTCTGCCCACGAAACCTTTAGTGAATATGATATTGCAACACTCTTATGCCAGAAAAGCTGCTTTAGGCCTTGATCAATTTCACAAAATGTTAACTGGGTAATATTAATTATTATCGTGAATTTTTAGTCTTCAAAAGAGAGAAAGGAAGAAAGAAACTGTTACATGCTCCAGTACCTTTTAAAAAGTCACTCTAAGAAATAAAAGGGAACTCAACTCCACTCCCACAACTGGGTCACAAGCTCCATTGGCTGAAGTAGTTGAGTGCTCAGTCACATGAAATAGTTCTATTTCTCAGAACTTGTCCAAAGGGATCTCTTCTACCTGCAGAGATAGAAGTATGGAAAAAAGAATCTTTCCAATACCTTTAAGTTTGACCTGCTTCATTTTTTTCCTCCCTTCCTGTCCATTGATTTAAGTCATTGGAGAGGCATGGAAATAAAATGGGAAGTTGGAAAGGGAAGAGATAGTGAAGGATGAAGGGGAGGGCAGTAATGGGGGGGCTTTCGAGGTATCTATGCCTGCAGTGGCTAAGGTTAAATGAAGTCAACCACAAAGCTACAGTAACCTCACCACTTCCTACTTTGCACGTAGCAGGCTGAGCTCTAGCTCTGACTTAAAGGTGAATGGTCTGGAGTGAACTCATTCGTTGTACACCAGTTCCTTCCAGAATTTTTTTAAATCATTATTGTTGGGATTACACATGCTTTTATTCTTATTAACCAATGTGAAAGCAATTAAGATTTGGCTGGGGGAAGAAATACAGAGAGGGGCTTCCCTGGTGGCGCAGTGGTTGAGAATCTACCTGCCAATGCAGGGGACACAGGTTCAAGCCCTGGTCTGGGAAGATCCCACATGCTGTGGAGCAGCTGGGCCCGTGAGCCACAATTACTGAGCCTGCGCGTCTGGAGCCTGTGCTCCGCAACAAGAGAGGCCGCGATAGTGAGAGGCCCGCGCACCGTGATGAAGAGTGGCCCCCGCTTGCCACAACTAGAGAAAGCCCTCGCACAGAAACGAAGACCCAACACAGCCATAAATAAATAAATAAATAATTTTTTTAAAAAATAAAAAAAATTTAAAAAAAGAAATAGAGACACTCTATTCTAACATAAAAACAAACATGCTCATGATAGAAAACTGGGAAAATACAGAAAAGCGTAAAGAAAAAAACCCCACCTATACTCAAGGATCTATATATAATTATGACTATATTGTATGTACTTTTTACACTTTAACTTTGTAACAAGTTCTTGCCTTGTTTTTAGAAACTACTTAAACAGTTTTTTATAGTTACATAGTAAACTTTGAAGTGGATATTGTAATTTATATAACCATTTCTCTACTACTAGACATTTTGGTTTTTTTCAAATATTTTGGAATAATAATATGGATTTAACCCTTTTAAAAGCTCTCAATACCAGCAATGAGTAAATGAGAACTCCTCCAAGAAGGTGTAGGCAGCAGTAGGAGAAAAGTTTAGAAAGTACCGTAGCCATTGGTTTCCTTTAGCCAAGAAAAATAGGTACAATATCATCAATTATGGACAAAAGCAGGAAATACTCTGAAATTTCCTCAAGAAAAATGTATTTAAGCCTCTGTTGACTTGAAGGTGGGACCAGTTCTAGGAAGGCTTTGGGGGAAGAGAGGAATGTTGAACAAGGAGTACAAATAAATGAGAGGTGGTGTAAAGACATGCAGTTGGGAAAAAGAAAACTCAGGCTCTCATGTGACACCTCGCAGAGTTTTTCTCCCATCGCTGCTTTTGATGGTGACTAGACTGTCTGATAAGCTTTGCCACAAGTCCTTAGGTGGAACACTTTCTTAAACAAAGACCTTTAACAGCCATTTGTTGACAGCAATCTCCTTTCTACCCTAACTGTCTTTCACCAAATCATTCATCTTTTCCTATGCTCTTTAAACTTTGCCAGCAACAGAGTAGGGGGCAGATGTTATTGCACAGAATCCACATGGCTGGAATCACACTGTGGGAAGGAATGCTTTGAAAGTGATATAGAATTTAGGGTCTCCCTAAAACCTAATTTCCCTGGATTTTTGTGGCAGTCTGGGGAAAACAAAATGCTATTTTCATTATACTTTCATTTGATTCTCACTTAAATCAAGTTTTTTTCTTATAAAGTTACCTTAAAATTTTGAGTTCATTCTGTTTTGCCAAAAGTGTTTCCAATTATTATCACAGTTTGTCTTCACAAAACCCTGAGAGATGGGTAGGCAGGTATTAATACCTCCATTTCTGAAAGAAAAAAATAGATGAAGAAAATAAAGTCACTGCCACCAGAACCCAGATGTCTTGTCTTTTGGCCCAGTGTGCCTTTTCCTACAGACTGTCACAGTGGTTTTGGCAAATGGTATTGTTAGAAAGCCTATGGAGACATGGCTTGCGCTTCTGTGATCAGATATCTCAAAATGGCTTTGTACTTCAGTTTCAAACCTAACATATAAACCCTGAGTATTTTCCTCAAGCACATTTTGATGTATTCTGTCTTAAAACATCCCTAAGTTTCTTCAAATGTGAATTTAAAAAATTTCTCATCTAATTAACCTACATATAAGTAGGAATCAAAGATAACTTTACCATTAATTTTTCCAAAAAGTTAAAAGGGATAAAAATGAATCTTCACATATAGTACCATATTTGAAAAACTATGGTTGACATTTAAATGGCAAACAAAACTAGGAAATGCAAGTGTGTCTCTTAAATATAGAAGAAAACTACACTATGTGTGGCTTAAATAAGTGAATATTTATCCTAACATTTCCAAACTCTGTCAAATAAGGTAGAACAATACTTTTTTTTTTTTTGATGACTAGATACATAAAGGTTCAGCCTGAAAAATTCGTCAGTAGAAAATGCATCTGTGTATGGATGTTTGCCTTTTAAACTGTGACTTTTATAGAAAACTGAAATACAGAAGACTCTTGGAGAACATAAAACTGAAATAGAAGACATCTTCTATACACAACACTTTAATGTATTACTAATTTTCTTTTCAAAAATGAAAGGAAAAGTGATAATGAAAGCTACTTTCATTAGCGATGGGGGGAGTCTGTGTGTGCGTGCATGTGTGTATGCACATGTGTGTTATTGTTGAAGAGCAGTTTCCAAGAGCCTTCAACTAGCCTCTGAATGTGGTTATAATTTGGCACTTGACCACGCTGAATTAAACGCTCTGCTCTATACTGCTGTACTACTTTGTACTGTTTCATGTTTCCTGGAAAGACTGCAAGTATCTTTGAAACAGGAGGGAAGAGGACAGGGCACAACCTTTGAAAAAATGACATAGACTGAGGACATTACATAAACTGATTAGAATCAAATGGGTCGGGCTTCCCTGGTGGCGCAGTGGTTAAGAATCTGCCTGCCAATGCAGGGAACACGGGTTCGAGCCCTGGTCTGGGAAGATCCCACATACCGCGGAGCGATTAAGCCCGTGAGCCACAACTACTGAGCCTGCGCGTCTGGAGCCTGTGCTCCGCAACAAGAGAGGCCGTGACTGTGAGAGGCCCGCGCACCGCGATGAAGAGTGGCCCCCCGCTCTCCGCAACTGGAGAAAGCCCTCGCACAGAAACGAAGACCCAACACAGCCAAAAATAAATATAAATAAATTAATTAATTAAAAAAAAAAAAAAAGGAATCAAATGGGTCCAAGATGGCAGACAAGTCAACTTCCACTAGACCTTGAGCCTCATTATACGCTCACTGTAACACATTAGCAGGCTAAATGACACACCCACAGGCGCCATGACAGTTCCAAGGCCAACCATAATGGTCAAAAAGTGGGCAGAGGCCCAATTCCTGGAAATCCCTGCCCCTTCCTGAAATAGCTGGAATACTCCTCCAACTCATTAGCCTATGAAATTACCCACACCTATAAAAACTGACAACCCCGTACCCTGGTGCCTTTCTCACCTTCTGAGATGGCTCACACTCTGTCTGTGGAGTATGTTTCTCTCTAAATAAATCCACTTCTTACCTATCACTTTGTCTCTCACTGAATTCTTTCTGCAATGAGACATCAAGAACCTGAGCTTCATTAAGTCCTGAAACCAGGTGTGTGATCTCAGTTGGAAGACTGTGGGTTTTGGCCGGGTTTGAGTCCCAGCCGCATGGGTTCAAGTCCCAATCTGGGTTTTGGCCGGGTTTGAGTCCCGGCACGTGGGTTCAAGTCCCAATCTGAGGTGCATGATTTCATCTTCAGGTTAAGAACTCTGGCTTCTATATCTTTTGTATCCTCCACAGTGCCTGCCACAATGTCTGTATTGAACTTAAAGAAATAAATTCATCCAGTGTTCCATGAAAACCAGTCCTACTAACCATCCAATCTTTGAAAAAAATTATTCTCATTCTCTGAACTATAAAACCAAATGTTATTATTATTTTGTGGAACATCTTGACCCTACAATAATCTGCATTTGTATATGGTTTCAAGATGATGATGATGACGATGATGACAGTGATGATGATGATAAATAATCACTTTTCTGTGTCACTCCCTGAAGATTTTAAAGCCTCACACAATTTGTAAATGTAATGGCGGCAGTAAGAAAGTAACAGAAAGCAGGGAGTCCATCATCCTTGAATCTCTTGTAAGTTGTCCATAGGGTATGGAGAGACCCCTTAGGAAGGAGAGTTGGAGTAATCACATAGTTACCTGGGAGCTCAGACACATTAACTCATATTGATATATAACTGTTACTGGGAAACTTCTTGTCTTACCCAAATCTAAAATTAATTCCTTTTCACGTGACAGGTATTTACTAAAACTGCCTTCGTTGTGTGCTATCTGTTCCTCTTTCCTGGTTCTAGACAATTTCTGTCCCTACATCTGGATTCTGATTTACAAGCTTATGACCAACCCATGACTGTAATATCTTATTATTGAACCCCACATCTGGGTTATTGACAGTGTCACCTGATTCCAACTTTGACTCTAGCTTCCTAACAAAAGATTCAGACTCCTATTGCCCTTGTCCAGGATTTTTAGGTGGGTCCGTCTCAGGTAGTGGTTCTTAATCCTATTGAGGGGTTCCCTGAAAAATGTATGAAAGCTGTGAACTCATCCCCTCTAAAAAAGACATATTTGTACACAAACACAAACAGATCTGCGTACAATTTCAAGAGATTCATGATCCTTTAGAGGCTCCTTTTAAGGGACATCTACTGGTAGGTTAACCTATAGTATAAAAAAAAAAAAACTGCCTCTGTTTTAGTCACTACAAACAGATGCAATTAACCTTTGCTGGAGTCTGAGAAAAGATAGGGCTTGTCTTTATCACTTCCAAGATTTTCCTCCTAAAAAAATCACCAAAGTGGGCTTCCCTGGTGGCGCAGTGGTTGAGAGTCTGCCTGCCGATGCGGGGGACACGGGTTCGAGCCCTGGTCCGGGAGGATCCCACATGCCGCGGAGCAACTGAGCCCGTGCGCCACAACTACTGAGCCTGCGCGTCCGGAGCCGTGCTCTGCAAAGAGAGGCCGCGACAGTGAGAGGCCCGCGCACCGCGATGAAGAGTGGCCCCCGCTCGCCACAACTGGAGAAGGCCCTCGCACAGAAACGAAGAACCAACACAGCCAAAAATAAATAAATAAATAAATTAAAAAAAAAAAATCACCAAAGTAATATATGTACATTGTAGAAATGTTGGAAAGTGAGGAAAAGCATAAATAAGAATTTTCAAATCACTCACAATCCCAGCACTAAAGATACCCAATTATCAATATTTTAGTGTACTAATTTCCAGTCTTTTTTAATTCATATTTGTTAGACTTTCACAACATCCTTCCTTCAAATTCTCCTTCACTTTTATATAAGAACCTGTTGTGCATTCAAAGACTTAGTTCAATCTTCAGGCGTGTAAGAAACTTCCAGGTTGCCTAGGACTTGTCCAAGGCCTGCAAACTTTTGAGCTCTGAGTACAAATTTACCTCCCAGTTATCTCTATCTAAACAAAACATGGTCTCTAGCTGAAGGTTAGGCGTCCATCAGAGATTGCTATTGTGTCTTCTGGTTATTAGTTCTGCCATCAATGTTTGTCACTGTGATGATAATTATAGTTCTGGAATCCTGAGTTCAACTCTTATCTCCACTGCCACCTTCTAATTTTGTGAACTGGATAAATTACTTAATTCATCTGTGCTTCAATATCTCATCTGTAAGATGGGAATGATGATGGAGAATAAATGAGTACGTGGAAAGTATGTAGAACAGACTGTTACCCAGGAAGCACTCAATAGATGCTAGCTATCACTGTTATCATTTATACATTGTTGTTGTTTCCATTCCTCCATGATGTTTTCTGCGTTGTTAGTTCTACTGTCACTGTTGATTGAAGAGGTAAAGACTCTCCTTTTTAAACATGATCACAGCCCCCAAGAGTAACAATAGTTGCTTAATATAAAATATTCGGTGTTCATATTCCCTAATTGTCTTCCAAATGTCTTTTGTTGTTGTTTGTTTGAATCTAGAGCAAAACAAGGTCTATACATTGCAACTGATTAACATGCATTCTCTTATGAGCAAACATTCTTTTTTTAGCCTTTACCCCCAAACAAAAATGCAGAATTTGTTTTTGTTTATGTAGCAAAAAACAACCTTCTTCGAATGAAGCAGAAGTTCAAAATGCTGTCCTGGAGGAGTCAGTGAAAATGTCAAGTCATTGCCTTTACTGAGTAGATAAACACTTGGCATATACCTTTCTCTGAATGATAAAGAAGGAAAGGAGGAAGTGTGCTTCCCTGTAAACTTTTTTATTAGCCACAGAGAACTGAGTACAAACATGATGCTCCTGAAACAAAGTGCTCTACAGTAAATAGGAATTGAGGAAATAGAAAATGGATTGTAAATCTGGAAACCATGTCTCTATTTCAGTGAAGAGAAGATTATAAATGGCCAACCCAAATAGTCTGCTTTTAAAGTTTCACAAACGCTGGTTGGATTGATGAATCCTTCTTAGGATTTTTAATCCTAAAGCTCGAATCTAATTTAAAGTTTTTGAATTTTCAAACTTTGCTCACTCCATTTTAGTCTGTGCCTTTGGTAAAAGGAAAAAAAATCACTTTAGGTGATATAAAATTAATCAAGAGTTCCACTTTCAGGTCTCATTGTAAGACTGCCTCTTCCAGATTCCACCTTAAACAAAGCCCCTTTTTCATTTTAAAATGGAAAGAAACCCCAGAATACAACACACACAAAATAGTAATTACCACGTAATAGAAGAAGCAGGATAAGCACACAGTAATACAGTGCAGGAGTTAAGAATGTGGGCTGTAAAGAGAGAACGCTGTCCTCTGTTTCTTTGCCTGTAAAACGAGGACAATAAATAGAAGCTGCTTCATAGGGCTGCTGCTGGGATCACTCATGAGATCATGAGAAGCACCCAGCACTGGCTAACACTCTGTAAAGACTGGTTATTATTATGATGAGAAAGACACAGGAAGGGATCTTTTGTCACAGCTGGTTTTATCAGGAGAGGAGCTTACTTCATGGTAACAGTGTGAGTCAGTTACCAGAGAAGGCAGCAAGCTCCCTGCACACATCCCTGTCACACCGCCTCCAAGACACTCTACTACTATTAACAATACATTGTTAAAAGAACCCAGGTAAAAGAACTATCCTACACAGGCAGTGTTCAACGGTTTCCCTCTCTGGTGTTCTAAACATTTGAAAATAGTACAAGAAATGGCTCTGCGTATAGTAAGTTCTAGGTAAGACAATACTGTGGTAAGTGAACTAAACAGAGATTAACCTGAAATTGGACTCTGATCCCCAAGGGAACCGGCCGGTGCAGCCCAGTCCTTACTGGCCCTGAGGAGGAAAAACAACCTTGCTTCCATCTCCACTGTGATCTGACTAGATATGATCTAAGCTTTGAACAGTACATTTCAGATGGTGCATAATACGCATTAGACAACACTAAGCAGGGAGCTTCAGGCTGGGGTGTGCACCCTAATACTGAGGAACCGACACAAGAAAATGAAGACCTAACGTTTGTAATTCAGCCTTTCACTATTCTCTCATTTCAGTCACACAAGTTTCCTTTTCTGTTAGGTCCCTCTCAAATAACTGCAATAATATAGTAAGTTAATCAGTTAACAAAAAGGGGAGGGGGTAGTTATTCATAGTATCAAAACATTTTTCATTTTAAATGATTTGTTGCATAATTCCTTTTAAATAGACCTTCCCTCACAGTGTGAGAATCCGCAGCCCTCCCCAAGCACCTGGCCCTCTCCATTACTCCTCTTACTCCTTGAGAAAAGGAGGGAGAAAGAGATCTTCAATGAAAATTTCCTCGTTAATAACTTAATCTTATGTTTCTTTAAATGCTTTCTAGTTTTAAAGGATTTTCAGACCCACTGTGACATCTTAGTTAAGCTTTGTACAAGGTGGTATAAATCATATTATACCCACTTGAGAGGTGAGAAAAGCTACATATAGTAATTGGGTACATATGAGACCTGAACTCAAGATCTTTTCCACCAAGTCCTATGGGCTGGAGCTGGAAGCAAGGGGCCCTGTACTCCTGCTCACTAGTTTCGTGCTGCTGCCTTTCCTGCCTTTGGTGAGTTGGTTCCAGGCATCTTCCTCATTCCTCCCCAGTTAATTCTGATTCATGCTTCAGCTCATGTAATTACTAAAACAGGAAGGACTTGAGTGAACCAACATTCAGTCAATCAGCATTTAGTGAACGCCAACTAGAAGCCAGACCTTTGAAGAGTTTTAAGCAAAGAGAAACGTAATCTTCCTCGTCACTTAAAAAGACTACAGTGAGACTATCACTTTATCAATTTGAGCCAATTATCTAAAAATAATATTTGCATATTAGCTGTACTGGTGTCCCTAACTAGCTGCGCTCTATCCCTGTTTGTAACTCTGGAAATAAACTTCAAGTGGTTTCTTTAAGAAAGCTAAGGCTTAGAAAATGTCTCTGCACAGACTTGATAAGGTTTCCAATTGCACCTTGGTAAAAATCTCATTTCTTAAATCACTTATTCAACATTAAGTCATTGTACAAACTTGCAGCTGCTAGGCTCTGAGGGCAAGAAGATGAGTTAGATGCAACAGTCCTTAACCTAAAGGAGGTCAGAGCCTAGAAAAAGAAGACCAATGCCCACTTTGAGCTCTCCAAGGGCCCCCAGGCTCTGAACGGTCAGCCCTCACAGTTCCCTGGACCAGAGATGGAACCCACCTCCCCACACCCATGGTGCAGGCACACTGGCCTTTTTCTTTCATTTCTACAAACTCTCCTCACTCCCTCCTCCTCTGGACTTTGCATAAGTCCCAGTTCCCCCAGCCTTAAAACTTCACCTGGCTCCCAGTCTATTTAGCTCCTACTCCTCCTTCAGCCTCAGCTCCTGCCCTGCTGCCTTCTCTGACTTGCAGATCTGGTCAAATCTCCCCATTAAAACCCTCTACCACCTGAGACCTTGTCACATTTGTCGTTTTACATGTACTTGTGTGATTGACTGTCTGCTCTCAGGTGCCTACGTTCCTGGCACGGCAGTGGCTGGTTTTAGATGCCAGCGCCTGGCACTCAGTAGGCCCTCCAGGAATGAAGACTGAACTGTTAAATGGGGCTGGACCTAAGCGGCCCGGGCTCTGTGGACAGGACAGGATGGAGGGGGTGAGGGGCTCCCCTGAGCTTCCGTACCACCTTCCTTAACACTAAG
Source organism: Balaenoptera borealis (assembly GCF_965194805.1). Taxonomy (NCBI): domain Eukaryota; kingdom Metazoa; phylum Chordata; class Mammalia; order Artiodactyla; family Balaenopteridae; genus Balaenoptera; species Balaenoptera borealis. Next base: position 79,362,737 of record NC_138870.1, read on the forward strand.
ACAGGCCTCCTGGCTCCCATCTTGGCGCTTGCATGAAAACGTAAAAGTTGTCTGTCCCAAGTCCCCGAGAGACTGTAGCCCCTAGAGAGCAGACATTCCACTCTATTTAGCGTTGTGACCCCAGCACCTGGCTGTGCCTGTTAACTCAGCATGAGATACACTTAGGAGATATTAGCCATTGCCGGCATTAATGAATGCATTCTGGAGGGTGGGACAAAGTGAGAGACGTTATCCAGGGCTTCAAACAAACGTTTAAGCTTGAATTGACTCTTGAGAGAATACAAGCGACGCTACCCCCAACCAAAGACTGAAAAACAAAAAGGAAATCTGCCTTCTCCCTGCCCCTGCAAAACAGAAACGGTAAAACCTCTTAACCAACGTCTTCACCTTTCCAGGCCTCCACTCTCTTCTGTCCCCGCACTTGACGGGCGCTCTCTGGACGTGTACACAGTCACTGCGGAGACTGCCATCGCGGCGACGCCGCCAGGCATTTTCTGACCAGGGAGCGACTTTGCTGAGGAGGTATGTGGTTAGACCCCCTCTCGCGGAGAGGCTATTTAAGACCCTCACAGAGAAAATAACGGGATTTATAAACAGGGAGGTAAGGGTCTTTGCTCTGTCCCTTCGCTGGCATTTTGGAGCCCGGTCCTCCCACGCCGAGCTGCAGCTCTAACCCTCCGGCCCCGACGAAGCCCAGCAGCCTGAAAGCCGAGGAACCGTCCCCACCGCCCCTCCCCCGCCGCAGCCTTCTCGGCACGCAGGCGCGGAGGCGCGCGCAGGGCGGCGCGCCTGGGGGGGGGGGGCGGGGCGTGCGCGGTCCCCTTAAATAGGGCGGAGGGGGCGGTGCGAAGCTGCCGCGGCGCTGCTGCCCAGTCGGCGCCAGTTCCTGCTGCTATCTCCTCGTGGCGCGATCCTCGAGCCTCGCTCTTTCTCCGGCGGCGGCGGCGGCGGCGGTGGCGGCGGCTGCAGCAGCAGGAGAGAGCGGAGGCGAGCGAGCGGCGGGCTCCATGGAGAGCGGCGGACGCCCGTGCAGAGGCGGCGCTTCCTCCCCGGCACCCGGGCTCCAGTGACCGGCGCTCGCGCCCTGCACCGCGTCGGAACGGCCGCCGGCTCCGGGACTGACCCGGCCTCGCTGCCCTTCCCCGCGCCGCCGCCTCGCCTTCTTGCTCCCCGACTCGCCCTCGCCCCCACTCCCCGGCCGGGTGGCGGCGGCCAGGCCCCCGCGGCGGCGGCCGGAGCAGCAGCGGCAGCAAGAGCCCGTCTCTATGATGAAGTTCAAGCCCAACCAGACGCGGACCTATGACCGCGAGGGCTTCAAGAAGCGGGCTGCGTGCCTGTGCTTCCGGAGCGAGCAGGAGGACGAGGTGAGGGCGGTCAGCGCGCTCGGGGGCGCCGGGGCGGGGTTGGGGTGGGTGTTCGGGCTGGCAGGAGTAGGAGGGTCCTTGCCCTTGCCCTTCCCTTTCTGCATCCCCTTCCCAGCCGACCCTCCCTCTGGCCCCAGGGCTGGAAAGGATTAGCCCACTCCCTCCTTCTCTCCCTCCCTCCCGCCTTCCTTCCTTTCTCTGGGTTGATTGTGGAAACAAAGGGGCTCGCCCAGCCCTATGCTTTCCCACTGGGTCGTGGTTAGGACAGGAGGCCGAGACGCCTTCTGGCCCCCGGGAAGGTCCCGGGCCGTCTAGGTCCCGCCTAGGGGGAGTCACCACTTTAACCTGCGAACTGAGCGTGAAGCGAGATAAAACCTTGAGTTGTAACAGAGGGTAGCAATGGCGTGAGTGTTGCAGCCCAAGCCCTTCTGCCTCTGTTACATTTTCCTCCCCTGTTACAGCAGTTTGCGGTTTCAGATAAATGTAGGCATGATTATGGAATATCCAGTCCCCGTGCTTTAAAATAAAAACTCTTTCGATCTAGTTCTGTCATTTCCACTTTCAAGTGGATCCTTTAACTTACAAGCGCTTGGCATATTTATACTTGATTTTTTTTTAAAAGAGGCCTACTCTTGGAAAGTTTTCTGGCTATAGAATGATGGGTAGTGAAAAATGTGGAGTCACACCAGAAGGGAGAAGATGGACTAGAGTTGGGCAAAGTTGCCATTTTCAGACAGTATTCTCTAGCTCTCTGCATATTTATCAGAGCTTCTTTGCTATGTTTGGCTTGACGTCTGGAGAGAAGCAGTCTTGTTCTAAGAGGAAGCAGCAGTCGGTCTTCTGTAATTCACCCATCAGCATTGGGTTGATAGGCCGTTGAGGTTTTCCTGGAGAACAGTTTTTATTTATTTGTTACATTTATTTAATTTAAAAATGGTTCACTGCTTTAAATTTCCATAGAGCAATAATAGTCAATTGGTAGCGGATGAAAATCTTTTAGCATTGCCACTTGTAAAATGGTTAGACAGGGAAAGCATTAACATTCTGAGTTCTACTTCCATACCAATTATGTCCAATAAAATTACAGGCTAAAGCTGGAGACGAGAATTTAATGGCTTCCTTATTGCTAGTCCCTGTAGTTAGGGTGAGTATGACATAGCGTACTCTCAGTGGCTTAGTTGTTCTTACTATGCTAACAAAGATCAAAGTGCCTCAGAATGGTGCTCTTCAAACTCTTGTCTTGCCTTTATTTTTTGAAAAGAAACCAAGCCCTTTAGTGCTGATCTGGTGCTCAGTTGGGGGTCTCTAAGTGGTTAAACTTAAATTCCAAAGGAGTTTTCATGGGAAATGGTGTCTTTGAACTGGGCCTATTTAGGAGAACCAGAAAGTAGAGAGGGAAAGGTTTTTAGCATTTACAAAGTCAGCAAGCTTTAAGTGCATTCTGTTAAAAAGATTAGAAGGTCCTTGAAGGAAGGACCATGTTAGGACAAAGCAAACTTTGAATATAAAATAATACAGTAGCCAGAAGTGATCAAGATAGGTCAAGAATCTTACCTGATTGGCTCCCTATTGTGTAATTATTTTCTTAGTTGGGTGCTTACTAGGTGCTGGGCACTGCCTGAAGACCTTTAAGTTTGTTACATTTAATCCTCTTAGAGCAGGTTTATAGGTGAGGAGACAGTTGCAGAGCATAAGTACTTTGCCCAAAATGACATAATTAGGAAGTGGTAGAGTCGGAATTCAGCATCGGGTCCCTACTCCTGATGCTGGGCTCTTAGCACAGGGCTCAGCCTCTAGCGACTGGGCACACGAGATTTGCTTGAATGAGTGAGATTTTGTGAGGCTGAGCTTGGAAGACTTTCCGAAAGTAGTGACTTTGAAGTCTTGCCATAACGTGAACTTGGAATTCAGGCTTTGTAAAAACAAAAGTTCCCAGGGGAAGATATGGGAAATGGGAGGAAATTGAAATGATCTGTATTGTGTGAATGGTAAAGCAAAGTCTGAGGAGAGCTTCAGAAGTTAACCTTAGCAAATAAATGAGTTGTTTTGTGCTTTGAAATGGTTTCTACTGTAATAAATGCTAAATTCCTAGCCTCTGGTCGACTCAAGAGACCAGTGCCGTTATAAAATGAAGTAAAGAGCAAGATTTGGAGAATTTAGTAGATAAATAAGTTCATTACATAAAACTTTGACAACCTGGAGGTTGTGAAACCAAGTGAATCGGTTTGTTAGAGAATATGCTCTGAGGGAAGGCTCTGGAATTCTCTAAATAATGCACAGCCAGCTTTAATGTCTGGTTTAGATCTTCAAGATCTTCATTTCTCTAGTTGTGTTTATAGAATATAAGTTGAAATAAAATAGTAATTGCCGTTTGACCCTCAAAAGCTATGCAGTGTTCTAGTCTGGCTGTCTGTACTGAAGGGGTTCTCAGTAGACCTTACTTTAGAATAGGTTATTGTAGGAAGGAAAAATGTTCTAACAGCAGGAGTCTTTATTATTTTGGGGGTGGTTTTATGTATTTTCCCATTGTATCTCTTTCTGCCCTGTGAGCTAAATAATAAGCATTAACGTTTGTATAGGAAGAAATTAGGCAGCAGAAGTAACTTGTCCTGAAGTCACAGAAGCTGGCAGATCATTTTGAGCCCCTTTATTTCTAAAACTCATGTCACTTGATCCTCTCTCCAGCTAGTTATTTCTGTGGGGAACCACCCTTACTTTTGACAGTTGGGCTTCCAGTCAAGGCAACAAGTTAAGTGTTCCATAGAGTAGCTGGGATACTCAGTTTGTGCAGTGAGAGTGGACAATACATTCACAAAAGGTAACGCGAAATGGATTCCATTGAACATATTTGCATATATGATAGTTGGAACAGGGATGCAAAGATGAAAAGTGTCACCTCGTAAGGCACATGCTCTACAGCAGGAGGTTAGACAAATGACTGATAAAAAGGAAATAAAATAAGGTTAAAAGTACCATCAGGTACTGCAGGCTTAAGATTCAACGTGAGTCATTTGGAGTTGGATTTCAGTGAGTGGGAAAGGAAGAACCAAGCATCACAAACAGAGCAAGACTTGGGGCTGTGGTCTAGTTAAGCTGCAGCTTAGGATAGCATAGAACAAATAATGGCTGAAAAACAAAGAGCACCTTAAATGTAAGGTTAAGGAGTTGCTAGGCAAGAAAGGAACTCTTACTTTTGAACAAGGAAAATTTCGATTTTAGATGTATTCAAGTTTGAGAATGATCTGGCACCAAAATAGGCTAGAATTCTAAAGAGAGAAATAGAAATGACTTGATCCTGGGTGGAATCCAGGCACAGTTGCAAGTGGGAAACATAGACAAAGAGTCTTAAGAACTTCCATTTGGACTTTTTGTTCCAATTAACTTTTAAGCTCCCTGAGCCAGGGGCTGCATTCTACAGATAGTAGAATCTCAATGCAGAATGTATGTTCCCAAAATGTCTGCATTCTGCAAAATCATGCACTAAAACTAAGAGTTGCTGAGAAGAGTAGAGTCTCAAAACCTATGGAACTCTAAAACCAGAGCTCTAATAAACAAAAACTAAGTAATATTAATACTTCTCTCTACTAGCATTTTAACCCCTAGGGTCAACAGTCTTTTTCAGACATATATTCTGGCACTCTTACTTCCTCAGAGATTTAAGTCCTTGAAGATACTTCAAATGGAAACCACTTTCATGAGAATTAACTATCCAAAGGTAGCCTTTTCTAAATCCAGGGAAATGTCACCAACCCTCTTCATCTGTGCCTGCAGCTCTCCCAGACCTAGAGAAGGGCTACTTAGCCTACTCAACCAGCCACTTCCTTCAAGGGAAGGCACTTCTGTACGATTTGCATCTGTTTTTATTCTTACGATTTTGGTATATCGCCAAGGCTTTCTCTAATTTTGTAAAAGTTTACCTCATCACTTCAAAACATTAACATGCTAGGAGAAAAAGTCATGGTCAACCCAATTTAGCGTTATCTACCAATCCATATAATCTAATTTGGGTTAAACACATTTTCAACACAATGCGCTGTTATTTCTGATCTTCTTATAGCACTCTGCCTCTATAGCCCAAAAAAGTAGTACTAGTTTGCTTAGTAATAGTTGGTCGTGGTTAGTGGATATAATAACTATTGTTGTAACTTACTATCTTTTAAAATGTATATGTGTGTAGTAGGTGTTCCTAATATGCTGCGGGCCTAATTTTGGCTAAATGCCTATGAAACAGTTAAGTACAGTAGAGCTAGTTTTAACCATTGATGCTATCCTTGTTCATGATAATGTGGGAAGAAAGAACAACAACCCCAAAATAGCTTCTAAATAGCTACAATTCACAAAATAAAATTCTTCATTCTTAGATTTAGGGATCACTTGAGGGGTCTCTGGATAGCTTTGTTTTTTCTAGGAAAGAAGCAGTAGTTTGTAGTGACTAGTTGTTCACGGCGGCAGGCCATGACCCAGAGCGATTCTAAGGGTAAAAGCTGAAACACGAAGGGCAATTTGGGGCCCCTTGGTGTAGGGAACTAACAATCCCATGTTGCAGCCTCTGAGGGCGTGACTGCATTATATAGACATTGAACAGCGTTTTCTGGTTTACACGCTTTTACACATCCCCAGTGAGGAGGACTTGGGCAATATAGGGTATAGAATGTATATTATAGGTTATTCCAATTCACAGACAAAGCTTTGTCCAGCAAGACTCAGGACTGGTTCCAAGTGGACCACTATCACTATACTGTTGCTACTAAAAGTGAGGAATACTTCTGTTCCAAATCTTAAAACATTAGGTATCTAAGAAAAAGACAAATGTGAGAAATGACTTCTCAACAATGCCAGGTGAATAGTGTTTTATTCTGATAATTGCCCAGTACATGAAGAGGGGTAAGGTCTGATAGTATAGTAGGAGGAATGCTGATATGAAGGTGGTCAGGTTGAATCGGGGAAGAAGTGTCTTCACTTTTCACCACTCTAATGCCATTGGCTTTGGGGCTTGAGTGTGATTCAAGTCCAACTCTGCAACTTGGTGGGTGAACTAGCCTCCTTTTTATAAATCTTTCCTTTGGTCTCAGCTCTGGCTTATCTGGAAGGTTAAAATGTCTACTTTCATCTTTGTCATCTTGTCACTAATGTGGTGACAGACTGTCAACTTGTTGGGTGCATAAAATCTTATATACCTAGAAAAGTAGTTGAAAGGGAATTTAAAACCTGTGAATGATCATGTATAGATTTGTCAGCTGTTGATGTATCCTCTTACTGAATAAGCTTTTGTAACCTATCTTTTGTTACTTCAGTAATACCGTTCTTTTTTTTTAAGCATTGGTCATTTCCTTAATAAATAACGGTAATATATAAGTATAAATATATTCATATCCATATATACGTTTAGTGGCAAATATCAGTAGACTTACTTCATAGCAACTGCTCTGTACCCTCATTCCTTTTGTCTTTTACACCTTATCCCCACTCCCTTCACTCTCTCTCACTTCCTTACAGTGTAGATTGTTTTAACCTCCAGCAAATTTCACCACTTTCTCTCAGATTTTGCATCACAGACGTCTAAGAGTCAACCTAGGATTTTGGAGCCTGTAAAATTATGGATTCTTTTTGGTAGTCTGAGGGAAGAAAGGAGAAGTTTGTAAAGGTTAATGCAACCATAGAATTTAAAAATTGTGATAAGCATTATTTTGAGACAAAGTATAGATGGAAGTGGATAGTCTGAGAACCCTTTTCTCTAGAATTTTTTGTTTGTTTTTAGTAACACCATTCTTAGAGCATTAGTTAGCATGCTAAAGCTACATTATAGATCTAGTACATTGGGGATGTTATAGAATGTTTAGATGGCTTTGCAGGGGGTGAGAGGGAGATATTGAATAATAATGCTTTGTGATATGGTTCTATAGGTTTCGATTCTTCCAATGTGTAGAAGGGGTTTTAATTGTCCTTGTTTCTGCTTATGGTGTTCAGATTTGTTTCTTCTACCCTGGCAGACCTCTGCCATAATTCTGTTTACTCTTGCCTGTGGAGTATATCCCTCAGTTCTTGCTCTTTCTTAATCACCATCCTCCTTCCCCCCCACCCCCCATGTAGCCTTTGACCTCATTTGAACTCCAAATAAAGTACTCAGGAAGAGTAGGCAAGTACTTAATAACATACTGGTTTCCAAATCTGTACCATCACCAAAGGCTCGTTATCAGATCTCTTAAGTTAGTTGTTTAGATGCTGATCATCTAAACATTTAGATGGTATACCTTAGGTATTACTCATTTTAAATTGACCATTTTTTGAAAAGATACATTTGAACTTAATGGTTTAATCAAATTTAATCACTTTGGATCGTCAAGAGACTCTTGCAGCATCATAAGTTCTTGATTTCAGCTAAATCATTTGGAAGAGAAGCTTAGTCATATGATAATAATATCCTGTAGATAAAGATTTGGTTTTAAATCGGAAGCTTAAGTGTTAGTTCAAAAACAGGCACAGACTGTACTAATTGTTTTTCAACGTTATTAACCTTATGTAATTTAGTTCTTAAAGACTGTCTTGGTCAAATAGGAACATAATAGTCATTGACCTAGATATAGGACACTGAATTTCATTTTTTCAGAACTCAACCATTATAAATATTGATGGTTTTGAAACTCCCTATTTACTAAATGAAGATGTACTTTTCTGGCGGCTAGCCACCTGCACTGTCCTGTTGCATTATGAAGGTAATCAGGGAGGTTGCTTAGAGAGCACAGCATTGTGTAGTAAGAATTTTGTTCAGATAATAGAAACCAGATTATCCCTAACTCACGCCTAGTAACCAGGAAAAGAGGCTTCCAACTCTGTGGTCAGGACTGGTGGTTACCATTTACTTTTCCCTTGATGTAAGATATAACACTTTGGTACCTTAAACATTTTTGTTTTAACTTAAAAACTTACATTCATTTGCCAGTCTTGATATAGGGTCAAAGTCTTTGAATACCATAGATTCTTGGCAAGTCTCGTTTTTGAATAAAATACAAAGGTGAAATCTGATTTGCAGTTCACTTTGTACAGAGTAGAATTTTAACTTTCTGGATTTTTAAAATTTCCTTCTTTTAGTCTTTTTTTAGTATCTCATCCATACTTAATTTGATAGCAATTTTTTTTTAATTTATTTATTTTTATTATTTATTTTTGGCTGTGTTGGGTCTTCGTTGCTGCATGCAGGCTTTCTCTAGTTTCAGCAAGCGAGGGCTACTCTCCGTGCTGTGTGTGGGCTTCTCGTTGCAGTAGCTTCTCTTGTTGCAGAGCATGGGCTCTAGGTGTGCAGGCTTCAGTAGTTGCAGCACGCGGGCTCAGTAGTTGTGGCACACAGACTTAGTTGCTCCGCGGCATGTGGGATCTTCCCGGACCAGGGCTCAAACCCGTGTCCCCTGCATTGGCAGGCAGATTCTTAACCACTGCGTCACCAGGAAAGTCCTTGATAGCAATTTTTAATAACACATTTTTAATGAGCCTTTGCAGACCCTTTTTTGATAATTCCTTCCTGCTGTCATTTATCATTAACTCTCAGTAATTATAAAAACAAGTACAACTGGCAAAATTTGGGGAGCAAGCTTATCTTTTTTTTTTTTTAATTTATTTATTTTTTGCTGGGTTGGGTCTTTGTTGCGCTCAGGCTTTCTCTAGTTGTGGAGAGCAGGAGTTACTCTTTGTTGCTGTGTGCTGGCTTCTCATTGCGGTGGCTTCTCTTGTTGCAGAGCACAGGCTCTAGGCGCACGGGCTTCAGTAGCTGTGGCTTGCGGGCCCAGTAGTTATGGCTCGCAACCTCTAGAGCGCAGGCACCATTAAAAAGTGTGTGGCACACAGGCTTAGTTGCTCCGCGGTATGTGGGATCTTCCCAGACCGGGATCGAACCCGTGTCCCTTGCATTGGCAAGTGGATTCTTAACCACTGTGCCACCAGGGACGTCCCAACAAGCTTGTCTTGGTAGGCTAATTCAACTCAATTGGTGGGAAAGCAGAAGAGCTAGTAATGGCCAACCGTGAGTATTTAGTCTAGGATCTAAGGTATTTAATACTCACTAACACTCAACAGTCTTGAAAGGATAGTTACTTCTTTTTACAGAGGACGACACTGGTACCCATCACCATGTGCATCAAGGAATGAAACACATCTTGGTTATGATTAGTAGAGTTATAAACATCTTCAAGTTGAAACCTGTGCTTTCTAGTTCTTGCTAGATTTGTTTACTCTGGCTCTTTAGTTTCTAATTTTGATACATAAGCCCTATTTGCTAATACTTAAGAAAGCTTAAATTTAAGGCTGTCTTACATTTTACTTTACCAAAATTGCTATATTTGGACTTGGTGGTTCCCTCAATGTCAGCCATTAGTACTTTAGCTAAGGCTTTATCAACTGTTGTGTTAATTTACAGTGCTTTCTCTGGACTTGCCACTGTTCTGCCAGTTATATACTTGGAGGAGTGATGCTGGTAAGAGCAGTAGAGTCCTATCCAGATCAAGAATGAGAGAAACGGAGCTCAGATCACTGGAGCATTAGTTGATCCACTGCTCTGTGGTGATGGTGTGTCCATAGGCAAAGGTGTGCTGCTTTTTTTCAAGTTGAGGGGGATTGTGCACCTGAACAGGTGTTCCCTCATCTTCCAACCCTGTTTTAGAGGTTTGGGGGAAAGGTGGGACTTGCTAAACTACTACTGTCAGCCTGGAACTTTCCATTTGGGGAAGGTTGAGTTCTGGCAGCTTACTCAAGTAGGTGAATTCTGGGCTGGCTGTGAACTCCTGAGGGCCATCCGTTCCTCTGGCAGTAGGGAGGAAGCTGGGCAGACAGCTGGCACAGTGTCAGAAAACCAGAACCTGCATTGGGGATCAAGCTTTGCTCTCAGTTGATTAATTTCTGGTGAGAATTCTTTGCATTTACTTGAAGGCAGTATACTAAGGTAATTTTGCAGACATTTTTGTTCAAGTTGGTCAAGACGTTACCTTCATGAACATTATTTGGTTATTTATCATAGCCTTTCCCCACCCCCCCAACTTCGGTGAATTCCAACCTATACCTAGCACACAAATTTTCACTTACAGGATGAATATATATTTCCTGTTTCAGATACCATTAAAAAGTGAACTAATAGGATACTACTCTGTGATAATAGTGTTTGTTTTTGTTTGTTTGTTTTCTAAGTGTGTGCACATTTCAATCTTAATGCTGTTCTTGACCCAGATTTGCAGAGTTTCCTGTAAAGGCCAAACAGTGTTTTAGGCTTTGTGGGTCATACAGTTTCTGTTGAAATTGCCCAACTCTGCTGTTGTAGCATGGAAAAATGAATGTTAATGTCCATAGTGCTTCTGGGGCTGGAGTTTACGATTATGGTCGATCGTGCAGGTGCTGTTGGTGAGCAGCAGTCGGTACCCAGACCAATGGATTGTCCCAGGAGGAGGAATGGAGCCCGAGGAGGAGCCTGGCGGTGCTGCCGTGAGGGAGGTTTATGAAGAGGTAAGATGAAGAGTAGCACGTTCTGGGTGAGATTCACAAACAAGGCACTTTGCTGCGTACACCGGGGAGAAGGCCAGAAGACAGGCAGATCCCACAGGTGCTGTTTGGTTGTCTAATTCAACATTTTAAAGCATGTGACTACAGCTGGTGCTTTGCTAAGCAGATATTTTTTTCTACCTGGTAAAAATAGACAGTAAGTCTGATTGGTGATCAACATATAACATGATGGCCTTGCCCCAGAGCAAGGTTTGTATTAACTGAGCAAAAATGCACAGAGACATTCCTCATATGCTACAATTCCTTTTCAAATGAATAAAAAGCCAGTTGCTTTTATTTTACTGGCTTTGTCTTAAAGTTCAGTAAAATAGGGGCATACACGTGCACAGGAGCACACTTGGCCTGCCTGTCTTCTCACACCTGATGAGAGATAGAACTTGCTTTTACTCAGGGGCAAAACAGCATAGATCAAGTGCCATAAAAACTTGAACAGCATTTAGGGCATAAATGAGAAGTGAATGGTAAGGCTCTCACTGGGTGTTGGTGCATAACTGGAAAGGTTTCCTAGAGACAGGTCTTAAGGGATGAGCATCCTCTAGGAGACAGCATGTGCCAGTTTGTTAGTTTGCAGTATGGGTTTGAATGGGGCACACACTGAAGTTCCAGTGTCACAGTACTAGGTAAAAGGAACAGGACTGTGCAGTGGAAGGGTAACACATAGAAAGAAAATAACTTGCATATAAATTTTGTTATGTAGAGGTAAAAATTTTACATTTCATCTTTTTTTAATAGGCTGGGGTCAAAGGAAAATTGGGCAGACTCCTGGGCATATTTGAGGTGAGTTACAAAAGTAATCCTCATCTTGCTGATGGTAGAATTAATGATTTCTTCCTTCCTAACAGGCCAGCAGCCTGAACTAGACATTTCCTAGTTCTGGCAGCAGCCTGAACTAGACATTCCTCTAAAACTAACAGTAGGCAAGCAAGTCATAAGGATTAGGAGGGAGGGAAAGAAAAGCTGCTTAACTTTCATATATCATTAATTTTATACAGCATTATTACAGTGGTAATTTGTTTTATATAACAATACAGTGGGGCTGATATAGACAGACTTACCTCTTGGTTCACTGTATACAGTTTAGGTATAGACTTCTTAGGAGGTGATATCCTCAATATCACCTAAGGGCTTAGGTCTCTCATGGATAGTCTTGAAATGTACCCTTTGCCTTCAGCATGTAACATTGGATGATATACATAATGACTTTATCCTGAAAGGACACCATGAGGATGCAGAACTCAGATACACAGACTAGATACTAGAAGCATAGAATTTTCTTGTATAATTTGTTATGACTGAAGTCAGAATGGAATTTGGGGAGAGGAAATTTGGAAGTGGCAGGTATTCTATGGAAGGTGGGGAGAAATGAGGTCAGGTCATGAGACCCAAGCTGTTCTCAAATATATTTTCATCCAAAATTCAGACCTAGATACATGGTATATCAGACACATTGTGACTTTTTTTTCCCCCAAGGTACTATTTAAGTGTTAGTTTAGTCCTGCTGGTAGGACTATGTAAATACAGTCCTTACAGATTTTAATTTTAAGCCTTTTACAGGGATTCAGAAAAAATTCTGTTGTACAGCGCTTGATAGAATTGATGACTTCCAGAATACAGTAATTGTTAAGAATAAAGTTCTTAAGATACTATTCAGAATTTTGCAGAATTCAGCACTTGCTTTACCCAGTTAAATAGCACCATCTCCTGGTTAAACTGGAAAACATAGTGCGAGTTTTCTTTCATTCTCAGACAGAAGACACTGAATGAGTGGATTACTCAGGTGATTTGTGGTAGAAAAAATAATAGGGCAGTTATCTAAAGTCTTAGACTATAGCAAACAAGGCTAACTTTAATCAAGATGAAGATGAGCCCCTTCATCTTAAGGCCAACTTGGGTTTATTTTTGAACCTAGAGACAAGGCTAGGCAGCAGTTTTACTATGGTTAAAAATTGAGTTTGGGCATATAGGACTAAAATATCAATATAACATTCCAGAAATGGACTATCCTAGGTATTATTCTCAACCTTTGCTGTGCATAGTTCACCTGGAAGCTTTTAAATACTTGGGCTTCCTCTCAGACTCACTGAATCAGTGTCTCTTAAAAAAAATTTTCATTTTTTTGAAATGAAGTAGATGGTCAAGGTTGATGAAGGTGGTCAAGGTGATGAAGTAGATGGTCAAGGTTGAGAGGCCCTGGTCTAGGTTAATAGGGCTGTGCTCTGTATGCATCTTGTGACCCTCTAAGAGGCATGTTCTAAAGGAACTGGGGCTATTTGCTCTTCTACAGAGGTCCTAAAGGAAGCAGTTTCCATAGTCACAAAAGACTGTTGGGATTAGCCCACAGGAATAGGACCTAGGATAAAGATGACAGGAATGCAGTTCTTTTAATATAGATTCCATTCCAACCTTAAGATTTTCTTTATGAAAATTGTCTAATGGACAGAAATCAAAGTGCTAAAATTTAGTATTGGGAGCTAATTTCACCATTTTAAATGTTTTGTCTCATATAAACTCACTTTTATGCTGGGTTATATGACTGAGTATACTTGCCTATGTTGGCAAATAGACTATGCTAATGTATGCCACACTGAATTTTTCACTCAAAAATGTGTATATGGCTAGCTCTTGTAGATTAAAAAGCTCTTCTTTTTATATTCAAGCAGAACCAAGACCGAAAGCACAGAACATATGTTTATGTTCTTACTGTCACTGAAATATTAGAAGACTGGGAAGATTCTGTTAATATAGGTAAATTCCCTTTCCTTTTGCTATCTGAATTCTCTTAATTCAAATACTACATATGTGTATTCAGTTTTCATCTTAAATTATTTTGGGTTACTTTCTAGAGAAGATCAATATATACATCTCCAAATTTGAATTATCTTAAAATTGTTCCCCAATATATTGTTGTCTAAGCCATTCCCAAAAAAATAGTCATTATTTGTGGAGACAGTTGAGGGAGCATTGTTGATAGTGTATAGCTTTTTAAAATTGACCTCATTATTTTTTATTTTTAGTAACCAATTTCATACTGTTTTTTAGGAAGAAAGAGAGAGTGGTTCAAAGTAGAAGATGCCATCAAAGTTCTCCAGTGTCATAAGCCTGTACATGCCGAGTATCTGGAAAAACTAAAGCTGGGTTGTTCTCCAACCAATGGAAATTCCACAGTCCCTTCCCTTCCAGATAGTAACACCCTGTTTGTAACTGCTGCACAGACCTCTGGGCTGCCGTCTAGTGTAAGATAGAATTGGAAGGACCTCTTCCACCATGTGCAGTCTCGTGGGCAGAGGCTTTATTATCCTTGGCAAACATCTGAATGACGCTTGCAAACTGTCTGAATTTGCCATGCAGGATTTTCAAACAATCTGCATGGTTTTCAGATGCTTTCAAATCTTCTTTAAAAAAAAAAAATAGTGTAAAATATTTTAATAAGCCAAAGCCATGTGGAATTTTTTTTAGATGCCTTAACTGTGCACCCAGCCCACCCACCTTATTATTTTGGTTGGCATTTTCACAGCATTTTTTTTCTTTTTTTCAGTTTTTTGTCCATTTGATGTCAGTCTGTGGTTTTTGTCAGATCAGCTTATTCGTGGGTATATTTTCCCCCTAAATTGTTTTCTCATTCACAGTATTAACATATTCAACAAATCCTTCTGTTGTGGGAATTTACGACAGTAATTCTTGATATTAAAGCAGCCCATCAACCCAAAAACTTGTTTCATAGGATCACAATTTTGATTCATAGATTCCAGATTTGGACTATTTCTATATGGCCCTATTTTCAGGAATTTGTCAACTCATTTGTCTCAATTTTCACAACCGGTATTATGTCCCTAACTACCTGATATGGCCAATTCCCCTAAAACTCAATAGTCCTTTAACACAGAGTTTAACTCTGTAGAGCTGGTGATTGTTAGGCAGGTACAGTAAGCAAAATGCATGTAGTGCATAACATCACGAAAACTGTGTTCATGGAATTTGAGTCAGCATGCTCCATTGCCAAGTCCCTTCATCCATAATCTCTCTTTACACAGAATACATGAGAACCATATTTCCCTCAATGTAAATTGCTTTTAAAAACATATTTCCAGTTTTTTAATTTAGTGACATCTCTTCAGTTAAACTTGCTGGTTACCACCTTAAATGCCAGTCAGTGCTGACTGCATCACAATTGAGTGAAATGGCCTTCTTGTTCAGCTGTTACAGACCTAGATTGTTAAGGCACCTTGGAACCTCTCATCTTTTACAGCTGGTCAGTAGGTACTATTTATCACATAACTAAATATTGGGGCACTGGAACATACCTGAATTAAGGATTACTTTGTCTTACACTTGTCTTTATATTCACTTAAATCGAAGAATCCCATCTAAAACACATAAATACCTTGTCTGGAACACCTGTACTTCCCTGACCAAGTCAGAAATGAGGTGGGGCAAGTGAAAGATGATTCCATATGTAGACATTCGTTAGCTTCTTGTAAATAATTGTAACTGGTGGAATATAAAGTAGAAAATAAGCATAGTTATACATTTCTATAAATTGTTAACCTTTAAAAATATAATTGCTGCTAAAAATAGAGTGCTGTTACACTTAAGGAAAATTGGTGCCACTGTTTTGAAAATGAGATCGTGTGCCATAAATGCAGCTGAACTAAATATAAATATTAGTTCACAAATTAATGCTATCAAAGGAATGAGTGAAGTAGAAAAACTTTTAACCAATGATATTTCATTCTAAATTATGTAGTGTGATCAAACATGATCATCCAGAATTTTTATATTTTTCTTTGTACAGAGGTTATGTATTCTGGGTGTTTTTTTAAAAGGAAACATTTTAAATCCCACAGATTGACACTTTATATCAATCTTCAATGGACTAAGAGTTTTTTTCTCAGTGATCTCTGAAGTTTCTTTAAATTATGTACTTAACACAGCAGAGAAACTGGATTGTTTTTGTATATAAGACTGTGTCCACCTGAAATGTTGTCAGAAGTACTGGGGGTGGGGGGGAGGGCTGGGTATCTTGTATATGATATTATTAGAAGTAATAATGCATGAACTTATTTTATAAACCCTTGGACTATGTATTTGACTTGTAAAATATGTACAGTATTAATGTCAGCCATTTCTTAAAAGTGAGCCTATAAATATTGTTGTATAATTTTCTTTGGTCAGAAACATTTGGACTAAGTAGTGCCACTGGGTCGGGTTTTCTTCAGTGCCATTTAGCAAACCACCTGTCTTTACTATGCAACTAGCAAAAATTTGTATAATGCATCAGAATATTTCAGTCGTCACACTTTAAATTTCACATGAAGAGTTCTTCACTATTCTTTTGGAACCCAGCCTAGCAAAATTAGAGTAAAGGCCCTAAGGAGATTTATTTCTGTTAAGAGAAAAAAGCCTACATTTGCAGACTCAACAGTTGAATCTACTATAGATAACAAATAGTGTCTACTATCTCAACTCTTCAAAGTTTACAGTGTTGGGACTGTCATTTGTGCTTTCTGTGGGGAAGTTGGATAAAATTGGGCAGCTAAAAATTTTCAGTTCCGTGTGGCTCCTAAATTTTAAAAAGTTTGTAAATTGATTCACAGACACAAAGTAGCAGCTATCTTGCATGTTTGTTGTTGGGTTTTTGTTCGTTCGTTTGTTTTTTTGTAAACCGGTGAAATTTTCCAACCAGGCACATGCCATTCAATTTTCTGTTGATCACACAGTTGTATAAAGCAGCAAAACTGAAGGGGGAATGATTGTTGTATACACTTTAAATTGCTTTGCATGGTCTCATTTGAGATAATTGGTGTAAGAATCTTGACTTTTTTTATATTTGGAAACATCAAATAAAAAATGGGAATGAATTTTTTTTTTTAACATATCTTAACACTGTCCAAGTGAAAACTTGTCTGGCATTCCACAGTAACAACTTTACTGTTTTCCCATGGGTGGCCATATAATTATCTCTTAGTAGTAGTTCATTTCTACACTTCCCTTTTATGATCCTTACTAGTGGAACTGAGTTAAAAGGAACAGCTCACCAGTTAAGGTGTTGCCATTACTCTCCTAATGTATGTTTTCCATCTTATTGGACACCAGTCATGCCACTGTGGTTGTCTTATTTATTGCTAGTCCCCTTTCCTAATGGGGTTTGTGTTATAATTATTTTAACAATTTTCAAGGGCTCTTGGCTTATTCTATGAGTACTTTGCTGTAATATGTTGCAGACACTTTCTACACTACCGTCACATTATTTTTTTTTTTAATATTTATTTATTTTGGTTGCGCTGGGTCTTAGTTGCGGCACTCAGTATCTTCGTTGCCACCTGCATGATCTTTAGTTGCTGGACGCGGGCTCTAGTTCCCTGACCAGGCATCAAACCCGGGCCCCCTGCATTGGGAGCGTGGAGTCTTGACCACTGGACCACCAGGGAAGTCCCCATATTAATTATTACAGCTCTGTTTTAAAAGGGCGACTGGTGAGGCCATTATATTTACCCAAAATATTATTTACCTAAGATGAGCTTTAGAATCCTCACGTAAAAGTTCTACTCAAATCTCATTTGGTTTTTGATTAGGATTGTTAAATTGGAGGAAAAGAGAAAGCTTGGCGTTTTCTAATGTCTTCACGTTGGAATACAAGAATTCTCTACATGTCTCTTACACGGACTAAACACTAGTTGAGTTTATTAAAGTATAATTTGTAATGGATTTGTGACAGCTGGAACGTTGCTGTGTAGCTGATTGTCTCAAATGAAGTTTCCATCCAATACCTTGTTTCATAAATTCTTAATGCAACTGTTTACCGTGAGCTGCACAGTAGTCAGCATCTGCTTTATGCCCAGCATTAGAGCTACAGAACAGAACAAGTTTGTACCCTCAAGGAGCTTATATTCTAGTGAAGTAGAGATGAGTGATAATTATTAGTTATTTATACATCAGAAAATGTCTTTCAAGGCGTTAGATCTATTTTTTTTAAGACATAGGTACCATCTTCAAAAGCAAAATTTTATATAAAAATGTGATCCCCATCAAATACTTTTATACATACATTTTATATGGAATTGTAGAACAAAGGTTGAAAAGTGATCTCGTCCCTTGTGCTACTTTCTCTCATTTTTAATACCTTCCTGACTAGTGCCATTGGCTAAATTCTAGCAGTAAGATGAGAAGGCTCCTAAGGGCCATCTTGGCATTGCATTATGTCAAAGACCCTAATTTACTCTGAAACTAGCTTTTTTTTAAAAATAAATTTATTTATTTTTGGCTGCGTTGGGTCTTCGTTGCCGTGCGCGGGCTTTCTCTAGTTGCAGCAGGCAGAAGCTACTCTTCATTGCAGTGCACGGGCTTCTCACTGCGGTGGCTTCTCGTTGCGAGCACAGGCTCTAGGCGCGTGGGCTTCAGTAGTTGTGGCGCATGGGCTTAGTTGCTCCACTGCATGTGGGATCTTCCCGGACCAGGGGTCAAACCTGTGTCCCCTGAGTTGGCAGGCGGATTCTTAACCACTGCACCACCAGGGAAGTCCCCAGAAGCTAGCCTTAAATTCCTCTACTTTGATGCGATTTCAACTAATTATGATCCCAAAAGTTACTCTTCCCAATATGTGGAATACTACCCTCTGGACATCCCATTTCCTGGTTCTAATTAAACACCAGTGCCAGACATTGTAATAGTACCATAATTCTTAACTGCTTTTCTTAATTTTTACTCAAATTCATTCCTTAATCAAATTAGTGAAATAAAAAATACTTGGCCATTACTGTGTATCAAGAAATAAAATACCTTTTAATCAAGTTACTACACTAGGAATCTAATCTCCAGGAATGTGGACACGGATGTACCTACCAAGATAAGGCAACCAAAGTGGTGAGACATGGAAATAAAATGCCCAGGCCCAAAGGGGTAATGGTTAACTAGTAATATATCCATATAATGGAATATTATACAGACATAAAAATGACATTCAGGTTAAGGATGCAGAGTAAACTGGTATGGCCTTTTTGAGAGCAACTGAGTAGTAGTAACTATCAAAATTTTAAATGCATATAACCCTTTCACCAATTACACTTCTGGGAATCTAGTCAACAAAAATACTTCAACAAGTTGCAAAATCAAAATATGGTCAAAGATGTGTATTGCATTATTTATAAAACTGGCATCAATTTAAATGTACAAACTGGGTGGGTTAAATTATGGTCATCTACTTGATAGACACTATACAGCTACCAAAGAAATGTGCTGCCACAGATGGAAGTCCTTGCAATAGTGCTAATTGAAAAATACAGCATTACCTGTTAAGGTCACATTTTTTAAAGGAGCCTGTACAGATTTCAGATTTTTAAAAAAAATCCTGTCTAGGGACTTCCCTAGCAGTCCAGTGGTTAAGATTCTGCACTTCCATTTCAGGTGGCACGGGTTTGATCCCTGGTGGGGAACTAAGATCCTACATGCCGAGAGGCGCAGCCAAAAAAATTAAATCCTGTATAGTTTTTAAGTGAACGTTCTGAGAAATTTTCAGTGTGAAAATGTTCAATAATCTCAAATGAAAAAACTGGGTTTTATAAGTGCCCAATCTGTATATAACTTATCAAGATATGTATGTATTACTATCAAAGCAGAAAAAGGAAATCACCACAAATCTTTTCCGTTTTTGGAGTAACAGTAACGTATCACTTTTTAAAAGGGGGAGGAGAGACACATATCCGTGGGTTCTAACACAAGAGCGATGGAATAATCAATCACTGCCAAGGAGGTAGGGGTTAACTCAGCCTACAGACAAAATGGAGTCCCCAGCCTGTTTTTTGTATAGTCCACAAACTTGGAATGTGTTTTACATTTCTAGTGGTTGGAAAAAAAATACCTTATGACATGTGATAATTAAAGTTTTGTTAGAGAAGAGCACAGCATGCCCATTTGTTTAAAATTGTCTATGGATGCTTTTTCACCACACTGGCAGAGTTCAGTAACTGAGACAGACTCATGGCCTGCAGAGCCCAAAATATTTACTGTTTCAGAATGAAAAAACACGGATTACAAGAATTTGGCCCTACTCCTTTGGTTAACTCACAGTCCTAATGCTTCCTGCCAAAACATAAGGAAAACGGCACCAAGTTCAAATTTAGTGTAACCAACATATCGTGTCTAACCTGCTTTTGACAGGTCTGAGTAAGTCTTCTTGAGTAGTCTACTGTTGAACCTAAGCCAGAATACTTTGTAAACTTGCTAGGTTATAATGAAACAAAGAGTTATTGGGATTTACTAATCTAGATCATGAACTATTTCAAAAGGAGTCACATGGTGGGTGAATATGGATCAGGAATATGTAAAATGGAAATGTACTAGTTATTCCACATGATAGGAACCTGAGTTATCAAATCTTTCATAATTTCTAAAATTTTTTTGTCCCATAGGTAAAAATGCTTAGCAGAGCAATGTTAAAGCTCCTTAATGAGCACCATAAAATGTACTTCTACGAGATCATGGGATTTCAGTTGTTGCTCTGCTACGAGACAAGGAAGGTCTAAATATCCAGACAATTACCATATATGCTTCTCCAACCAATCAGAAACAACTACATCAAGTCCACAGCGGCTCAGCTTGGTTAGCAAGTCTGCATTCATACGCTTTCAAAATGCTATGCCAACTGGCACATATGAAATGAGATCAGCTAAAGGGTAGCAAAGATGAAATTGCAGGGAGAAGGGAGGACCCAGACTCTTCATGTTGAGTTCCATACTTAACAGGAAAAACTTTAGTACAACTCCCAGTTTTGCAGCCAATGGGAACTTGTCCAATTTGTAACATAAAGCTGTAGCAAAGCCAACTCTTGGAACAAGTCCTCCCAATTTCCAACCTCAATGATAAAAATGGAAATTAACTCAGGGGGTGGGGGATTTGGTTAAGGAAACAAAGTATCACCAGTCTGGATGGTGGAGTACAGATTTTTATTCTTAATATTTCAAGTTATTACAGTCAACATATTTTGCTTTTGTGATCAAGTCATTTAAAAATAAACCCCTGATATTTCTTAAACTAAGCAGCATGCTAAATAGCTAAATGAAATGTTGCCCCCAGCCCCAAAATACATTATTCCAATGAAATATTACATTTTTTTTTAAATAGACTGTTGAATTAGCTGCCCTATAATCATGGCATTTTTTTTTTTTTTGCCACCTTTTGTAGGTAAGGCTGTATTTTTAAACCTTTGCTACTGCAACTAACAAAAAGTTGATGTGGCTAGAGTAAGTAGCCAAAAGATTCCTGAACCATCAAATAGAAAAATAAAGCCGATTCCTATCATTCCCATGATACCATTTAGTTCCATTTAGCTAAAATTGTGTTTATGTCTTAAAGGATACCAGATTTCCCCGCCACACTCTCCTTTAATAGTGCTAAACCATAGCACCTATGGCTTTTGTGTATTGATTTATTTTTAAATGCTCTGAAACTGTATTAAAAGTGTGTTCTTGGTGTAGAACAGGGTGTAAGTTCTACATAATTTCAAATCTGAGATCTTATTAGGCAGCCTCTGAGAGGACCAAGACTAGTGTGGAAGCAAATCACAGCAAAGGAGACAACAAAATTTAAAAATCTCATGAAAAACAAAGCTCCTATTAATACCTCAGGATTTCAGAAAAGCTTCTGAATGGGCAGAGTTGACTTTCAAGAAGCACTTATCAATATATTCAGATTCTTCTCCTCTCCCAGGGCTTTGCACGTGCTGTTCCCCAGCCTGGAAGTGTTGAATCCAGAAGAGCGGCCCCTCCCAAGTGCTTACTTCCCTTCTCCATCAGAGTGGAAACTGCTTTGTCCATGCCCCCTCCCCCATTAGATTAGAAGGTCCAAAAAGGAACGTCCCATGACAGTCTCATACACCTAATCATCCCCAACAAGTAGTACAGTGTTGGGCACATATTAGGCACTTTTACTTGACGAATAACTGTGTCCATAAGCTTAGTAGTTACAAAGTCAAAGGCTTACAAGCGAAAAGAACTACATAAAGGAGCAGGTGGGCTGGGAGAGGACTCTAAACAGCTGGAGAGTCACTGAATTAAGAGAAGAATGACAAGCTCTTCTTAGGATGGCTGCTACTCAGCTCCTCCCAGAAGGTACCCTACATAAGGCAGGTCATGTCTGCTGCTGCCAGAACTTCAGATCATTCAAGTTACCAGAATTCTAGATTTTCATGTGAGTCTCCTGATTTTTTTAAATGTTGGCACTGAATTCAAAATGTTTTAACCAACCACACTGTGTGGGCCAAGGAAAATAGGCCCCAAAGCCAGATGTAGCTGCCAGTTTTCGAACTCTTATCTTGGACTCTTCCAGAGCCCCTTAAATCCTAAGAAAGCTCAACACACTGGTTCTTGTTTCATCCCACTGGTTGAGAAAGGAAGTATTACCAAAACAATGGGGACTCATCAAAATTACAAAGGAAAAAACCATGATGCCATGAAGTTAGGAATTCATGTATTTGAAATGAAAACAGTGAATTATTTCATTTCTGTATTTCTATAACTCAAACTCAGTAGATATCAGAGGCCTATTTTAGATACATTTTTGTAGAGTAACAGATTTAAATCTGGAATTTTATAACTTATAAATCACTATGTAATACTAGCTATCATCATGAGCAGTGCCATCTGCAATAAATAAAGCTGATCTCTATTTAACTGCTTGCAGTGTTCACTCATTTTGGCCCCAGAATGAGATTCAGTTTCCTTAGTGGCAAGACAACTTCTAAACAGCTCAAGAATTGTTATAAATGACAACTGCTGTTAAGTCTTTAAATTTACAATATTAGGGTTATGAACAATTTTATTCTGAATTAAACTAGCATTTGTTTCCAAGCAATGCATTTATTTGGAAGGATACCAGTTACCAGTCATCAAAAACTTTTGTATGTTGAAAATGTAATTTTAATAGATAATTCTTCATCTTACATAGGAGCACAATAAAATACATCACATTCTGAAGAAACTCCAGAAGTTACGAGAATAAGAGGGGGGAAAATTCAGATGGGCTACAATATCCATTACCTTAAACTGCAAGAGACAAAGGTTCCAACCCACAGGTTAACATTTACATACTTATGACTGACTACATTTATGTCTTAAAAATAACAAGAATCAGGAATTAGATATGGAAGGGTGGGAAAGAACAGTTTTGTGGGGGAGGAACTCTGTCAATGCAGAAAAAAGAGTTGATTATCAAATTAAAGATTAAAAGGAGCTCCCGTAGCAAATATTAGAGGGATGACAGTAAGAATCATTAATTGAGGATATGATGCCCTCTAAGGGAGAAACCTTTCTGATGACACTTATGCAAGCTGGCTGCTTGAGATTTGCTCAGCAGGTCTGTAAGAAAGACTCATAAATGGCCTGAACGAACCCCAAGTGATTATCAGATTGGTGTTTCCTAATAACACACACCAGTGGTCACACATGAAGTTCTGAGACAAGAACTAAGAGCAAGGTCATAATGCAAATGCCAGACACAAATGTGGCACATGTGAAAGTCCCACATAAAGCCAGTCACGAGTGTGGCTGTGCTGTGACTCTCCTCTACAGTAATTTTCAAACACTGTGGCAAGACACCCATGATCATCTGACTAATCAGACAACACAAACACATTTATTTCAAATTTCTAGGAGGTAAAAAATGTCACATACTGATGCTTTAGGCATGCTCAGGGCCAGCTTATAAATACTCCATTCAGTGATATATCTTAACACAAATTTGCACCAGTGAAAAGAAACTGGCAAAATCTACCTCTCGCCATTCAATTTGTCAGACGTTGAAGACCAAAAGAGAATCTTCCATCAGTTTTAATTTTTAAATACGATTGTCACATTGGGAAAAATGAAAAAAACACAGTAAAATAAACTGTACAAAGGCAAAGTAGAATAACAAAAAATATTTTACTAAAACATAAGATTTACAGAAGTTTCCAGACAAGCCATACAAAATGGTCACAAGCTTTTTCTTGAAGGGAGGATTCTACACTTGACAGCAAAGTCACAATGTTATTAGTGAGGGATGTGATGTTTGTTTAATGTTCCCATTTTGGTTCAAACAATCAAGCTTGTCCATCTACAGTGTCTAAATAAAGTTAGACTTGGCTAGAGAGCATATTCTAAAGAACTGGTTAGCTGCTTTTAACCAATGCAATTAGATCACCATAAAAAGGGGGAAAGGAGCCCATAAAATTAAAATAAAACTACCTTCCCCCCACCACCAAAAAAATAATAATAATAAAGAAAAACACCCACACCCCTGCAGCTAACCCTGACAACTACCTTCATTCACAGTGCTTTATACTCAAACCATGATGGGGAAATGAATAAAAGCAGAGAAGGGCCACTGCTTTTAAACGTTTCGCAACAATCCAGATGACACTTCTAGCCTCTGCTCATGCTTTACAACAGTGAATCAGGACAAGACATAGATTTGCTAATGTGCATTTAATCACCAAAGGACTGAAGATGTCTGGGCTTTTATTCTGTAATGTTTCTAAGACTGTGTCCATTAAATGCAAACAAAAAAGGAAGAAGTCTTGGCAGAACAGGAGAAGTGATGCACACTTGATGATCGGATCAATTTAAATATTATTCATGGCATATAGCCTAGTCCATGCTCTAGCTGTAGACAAAAACAAACACGCAATTATTACTTTACTTAGTTCAATATGTTCCTTTCCAAACTCTATAAAAAGTAAACAAACAGTATTAAGTTAATTATGGAAACAGCATGCTGTAATCCCTTAAATTCATGCCATTTTCTATAATCTGGATCAGGGCAGAAAGATTGTCTATATGTCTAATTACCAAAACACTACAATAGAATTTTAAAGTTCTACAAAATTCAACAGGATGAAAAGAGCTATCTTCTTTTGTCTCCTTCATTTCTAGACATATAATGCTCCTCATTAATTATGTTAAAATCTGTAGCAAGAAGCTTACTGATTTCAAACTCCCTAACTATAAACTGACACATAGTTTAGTTTAATCAAACAGATTGCAAAAAACAGCTCAAAGAAGCTTAAAGGTCTTCCATTATCTTTAAGTATTGCTAGATGAATGGTAGGCACGCAGGTATTTGTTAAATCATGTGTAGTTATACAAGAGTCCAAGATCTCCCAATTACAGGTCCTCTTTAAATTTGGGAGTCATGTAGCAGGCTATAAGATGGCGTTTGAACATCTTTTGTTAAGAGGTTATTTACATACTATAAGAAAGATCTGATTTTTTCCTTTTAATGTATTTTTTCTTTTTCTTGTTAAGGCTCTAAACGATGTTTTTAAAACGGTGGTACAGGGGAATTCCCTGGCGGTCTAGTGGTTAGGACTCGGTGCTCTCACTGCCGAGGCCCAGGAACTAAGATCTGGCAAGCTGCGCACAGTGCAGCCCCCGCCCACCCCCCACCCCCCAAAAAAGGTACAGGTTGTTTTTTAAAGTGGAAGTGGTGTGAAGGAGAATGAATATTCAGTACCTGTTTCTATGGCTTGGGCTTCATTGGTCTTCCACTGCTCCGCTACGTCATTTGCTAATGGATCATCTGGATTGGGAGCACTTAACAAAGCCTGGATCGATAGCAGAACTGTGCGGATCTGCAGTGCTGGGGACCACTTATCTACGAAGGCAACAGGCCCAGAATGACCAAGCATGAAAAATACAGCCACAGAACTGCTGCATTTCCCTCCTACAGAGTTCTGTGGTCTTTTTATTATATAAGGTAAGATTACAATATTCAGATTCTCAAAAGGGAATGCTTAAGAGAAAAAGGAGAAATCTTAATAGCATATAATGATAAAGATAACACTTACCTTTCAAAATATCTAAACATATTCTTCCCAACTTGTCTACATTAGGATGATAAATTTTGGTCATGAAACGTACTTTAGGGGCTGCCATTGGGTATTCTTCTGGAAGGAAGAGTTCAAGTTTAAAAGTCCCTCCCTCAAAGGGGGAATCCTGAGGGCCAGCAATGACCACATGAAAATAACGGGCGTTGCTCTCATCTGGTTCTGCTTTAATGCCGGGAACTGGCTCTGCCAGCAAACGCTGGGTTTCCTACAACAGAAAAACATAACACATTTGTGAAACAAATATCATTTTGCTAAACACCAAAATAAAAGTTAGAAAATCTGTCTCTTGGAATTGGACATAAAAGAACCTCTCCAATCTCCCTAACAGTTTTTATTTAGCTTAATAAAATGCAAAGTTCAAAGGAAAAAACATAAATAATCACAATCAGCTGAAAGCAACTGCAAGCAAATACTGATGACATCATATACAATTCCAGCTACAAATGTCTACAAATATGTTGAGAATAAAATTAGACTAATGAAACTGATCTTATACTCAAGGGAAAGAGAAGAAAAAAAAACCAAAACAACACTAGAATTACTACATAGGTAAGGTAACTTGCTCTGTTTAAAGTTCACCAAAACCAAGCTGTTTAAAAAGTAAACTTAGTTTTTAAAGCCACTGAAAATCTCCCCTCTGAAAAATATAATGGAACAAAATAAGTACAAGTGCCTAGGCACTTAAACAGGGCTAGAGAAATATACACAACCACGCTGATTAGTCTCTAAAATTGACAATGACTCAAATGGACCCTTCCTGCTCCCTCAGCAATCATATCATTAGTTCTCTTTTCCATCTTTCTCCCTCCTAAATAACTGTAATATCCTTCCTCCTCTCTGTTCAAGCCTCCAATATCTCCATCCACATCCTCACTTTTGGCTGATAACTCTGCTTTGTATTTCTCGAGAAAATAGAAACCTCCTTAAGTTCCCACTGTAGCATTTGTATACCAACCCGCATGTGTGTGCTTGTGTGCTCTGCGCCTTTTCTCCTGTTACTAAGGATGAAATGGCTGTCACTCTGGCTAAGACCAACCTCTCCTCTAGATCTTATCTCCTCACCTACTCAAGGACATTGCTCTAGCATCGCTTTCCTCTCTTGAATCATCAGTTTCCCCTCTTTATTGGATCTTTCCCCAAACTGTACAAACTTACTGTAATTTCTCCCCCCAAAAAAGGAGAAAATGACCTTGACCTGACTCTCCCCCACCAGCTACTGCCCCATTGCTTTGCTCCTCTTTGAAAGTTATCTATACTTGCATGTCTCCAATTTCTCTCCTCCCCTCCTATCTTGAACACAACTCTCCAATCAGGCTCTAGCCACCAACCTGCTTGTTGAGGTCATCAATGATTCCCACATGGTAAAATCAAATGGCTAACGCTTAATCTTCATCTTAATTGACTTAAACACAACGTCTTACCCAGCTGGTCTGCCCTCTCCTTGGTCTGCAAGGCTTCATCCAGCTTCTTGAAGCCACACTCTCCTGGCTCTCTTCCTACTTGAATGGCAGCAATCTCCTTGCAGTTTCTTCCCACCTCCCCAATACTCCAATATTGAAGTGCGCCGGGGCTCTGTCCTAGGTCTTCTACTCTGCCTACACACTTCCATAGTGATCTCATCCAGTCCAATGAATTTAAATACTCAGTCCACTCCATATATGCTGAAGCCCCAAAAGCATATCCTGCACAGATATCTCCCTGAATCATGCCTCTTCTATCCATATGTCTGCTCGGCAGCTGCTCTTAAATGTCTAATACGCATCCCAAATTTAGCAGGACCTTTCCCCACCCTCAACCTGCTCCTCCTCAAAGCCTTCCTCGTGTCAGTTAACCAGAAATCCATCCTTCCAAATGATCCACCTTTTTCCTTCATACCCCACCCATCTAACCTGATAAGCAAATTTTGTTGGCTTGAACTTCGAAATCTACCCGGAATTGGACAGAAGTCTCATCACTCCACTGCTACACTTCTGATCCAAGCCACCACCAGCTCTCACCTGGCAGACTGCAACAGCCAACTAACTTGTTCTACCTGCTTCTGACCCTCAACTCCCATCTGTATTCCACAGAACTTTTAAAAATCAAAGTCCTTATAATGCCCCCCAAAAGAAGCTTTACATGATCCCCTCATTCCACCTATCTCTTAGGCATCTTCAGCTATGCTTCTGCCACCCTACCCACCTCCTCATCTGCTTTGTTCCAGCCAGACTAGCTTCTCTGTAGTTCTTCAACCTGCGAGGCATACTCCTCCCTCAGGTGCTTTGTGCTCACTTTTCTTCCCCCAACTTTCTATAGAGCTCACCCACCCAGTTCCCAAGATCTCCATTCAAATGTGTTTTCTCAGTGAAGCCTCCATAATTGAATCTGCAAACCCCACTCCACCCTAGCCCACACCCTCCCCCTCTATCCCTGCTCCCCCCCACCACCAACTTTATCTCCAGGGCCTCTGAACATATTACATCTCACTTGTTTTGTTTGGAATGTAAGTAACACAGAAGGGGAGATGTTTGTTTATTTAGTGCTATATCCTCAGCATTTAGAACAGTGCCTGGCACCATAGATGTTCAGTAAATATCTTACTGATTTATGAATCTATCTAATGTTACAAAGAACGAGGAATAAACGATCAGAAATTTCATCTTTAACGTTAATGTTATTCAAAGCAGGATGAGCACATCACAAGAAGAAAAAGAATCCACTCAGGTGTGGGAAGAAATCATCTAATTTATATTTATAAATTATTTAGCCAGAAAAATGTTAATATTCAATATACAAACTGACAATAATAGTACATGTAGTTTTATATATTAGTAATATATTTTCAACACTTTGAATACGTATGTGTAGTCAAAAACATTTAGAACACTGCAGTATTTAAACTTTTAGGTATGAAAATCAATGAATGAGAATATTGTATTCACACTGCCTTCACTTAAGAAAAATTATACACCTTACACTACTTCACTCTACAGCCTGCAGTGCATATACTAAAAAAAGATTTCTCTGTCAGCACGGTTATATATTGAAATAGTCACAAGATGCAGATACAAAATCAAATCCTTTCCCAAAATGTGTTAAACTCATTTAAAGTAATGCTTTTAGTACTTTAATTCAAGACTAGTTTGTTTTGTTTTGTTTTAATCATGGCAATGCAAGGGCAAATCAAAAACTGAAATGCTATACACTACTTTCAGCAAAATATTCTTTAGATTCAAACAAAGTAAAACATTTTTAGAGCATTAAAAATCTCAAGAGGCAATAAAGAAGCCTCCCATTTTGGGAAGTCCTCCAACATGTAACTAGAACAAAAGAGAAAAAGTAAAGATATCAGGATGAACAGCAGGCATGAAGGAATAAGAAAAGAAGTGGATGGTAAAATTCCTTGAATTTTGACTCCTCACCTCCATTCTCCTTTTGTTTTACCCCAGGTCTTCATATTTTTAGAAAGCCATAAAGAGAGAGACTGGGGGAAAAAAAGAGAAAGCTGGGGTCCAAGAGCCCCAAAACACCATTCCCTGGTTACACAAAATAGTAGCTCTATTCAAAGTTATAAAAAGCTTCCAGAAGGGCCTTCGATCACATCCCAAAATAGCTTCAAAATCACTCTCGGTACACACTGTCAGAGGCAGAGAGGGCATTCTCCTCATCTTCAGTTCACCCTCAAAATCAGACAGTCTTTCTAAAGAACGTAGATATTAAACATATCATGTGGCCTGATCAAGTATCAGATTTAATCGGAGCACATTCTAGAATAAGCTCTTGGGTATGGAAAACTTTTTGAAATAGTTTTTATATGCTCTCAAGTCCTAACGGATTTTGATATAATGAATAGATGCATAATTATTTGACTACACAGCACTGATTTCCCAAACCCACAGCATAAATTACAGGAGGAAAAAAAGAATAAAATCCAAACCAAATGGAACAACTCTCTCCCACAGAAGTTGTCGATTTTTTTCCCTAAAAAGGCAAAAACTGGGTAGGAAATAAAATCCTTCCTGCTACTACTCTCACACATGGTTAACTGTGAAACACGTTCTAGTTTTATCCTATCCTTTGGTAGAAAGACAGTGAAGTATTCTTCAAGTCTAGAAATAATGGGTTCAAATTACTAGTGCATTGCTTAACTACAGTTTTGAGCAAGTTATTTACATTGCTCTGAGCCTCAGCTTCCTCATCTATATAGTTAACATTACATCTCATGCAGAGGTGCTATGAAGAGCAAATGAGATAACACTGTATAAGGAGTTGGCAAATGAAATCACATAAGAAGCCCACAGTCACATTATAACCAACTCAAAAAGAATCTAGGGTAAGAACAAAGCACAGTAACAAGTCTCAAGATTTATTAAATAACAGTGTTTGTTTTTAAAGAAAACAATAACCTTTAGTTGCATTTTGTGATCCTATTTGTTTAAAAGCAATCCTGGGACTGAATCCCAGGTAGAACTTAGGTTAGGCCCTGCAGAATAGAAAATAATGTAGACTAGTTTAGAAAATTGGTTACAAAAAGTAGAAAAGGAAGCACATAAAAGGAGAATATGAATTTAAGTAGCAACAAGATTAGGTCGCAAGGAAACTATGTCATCTTACAGAATGCATATAGCAGTTCATGCTACAAATACTTTAAAGGATTTAAATAACATCAAATTGATCTGATTATCAATAGATCTATTGGGACTCAAAGAGCAAATCCCAGAATAACACCACAGTAATGACAACACTTAACATTCAATCAACTAAACTCCATTAACTAGGACTTTTCCTGTTTTTAGGTTCAGTAATAATTTGTGTGCACTATGAAACAATGTAAGGTCTTACAAATGTTAAGGTAATGAATTATGTACAGTAAAATTTTAGATAATAAACCACTCTTAGAAAAAGAGTGGTAATTTTCATGTAGGAAAAGCTGTCCCACTTATTAACTATATATACCCCCAACACATTATATCTACAGCAATTAGGTTTTTCCCCATTTAGAATATTCTCTGAAACACAAAATTGCAATTGTGGATCTTTTAGCTCATCTCGCCTAAGATCTGACTATACTCAATAACTCTATCAGGGACTTCCCTGGTGGTGCAGTGGTTAAGAATCTGCATGCCAATGCAGGGGACACGGGTTCGAGCCCTGGTCCAGGAGGATCCTACATGCCGTGGAGCAACTAAGCCCATGCGCCACAACTACTGAGCCTGCGCTCTAGAGCCCTCGAGCCACAACTACTGAGCCCATGTGCTGCAACCACTGAAGCCCACGCGCCTAGAGCCTATGCTCCACAACAAGAGAAGCCACGACAATGAGAAGCCCGCGCACCGCAACCAAGAGTAGCCCCCACTCGCCGCAACTAGAGAAAGCCCACGCACAGCAGCGAAGACCCAACGCAGCCAAAAATAAATAAATTAAAAAAAAAAAAGAGTTCGCATGCTGCAACTAAAGATCCTGCACACAGCAACGAAGATCCCGCGTGCTGCAACTGAGACCTGGTGCAGCCAAATAAATAATAAAATTAATTAATTAATTTTTTAAAAAGTAATGTGGTAAAAAGAAAAAGGTAAAATTTTAATATTTTATTTAACCCAATATATTCAAAATAGCGTTTCAACACGTAATCAATATAAAAATTATTGATATATTTTATAATCTTTTTTCATATTGACTCTTCAAAATCCAGTGTGTAATTTAAACTTAGGGCACATACCAATTTGAACTAGACACTTTTCAACTGCAATCTCCACATGGGACTGGTACCATATAGCACAGTGAAACACAAGACAATCCTGTTCTGTGATGATTTTACTTACAGGTCATTAAGAATAATTTAACTTACTTCATATAGTGAGTAAAATTTGGTAGAGAAATTTTAAAGCATCACTATATTCCCCTCAAAAAATTCTTTATGAAAAGTAACGTCAGGGAATTCCTTGGCAGTCCAGTGGTTAGGACTCGGGGCTTTTCACTGCCAAGGGTGCAGGTTTGATCCCTGGTC
Organism: Balaenoptera borealis; assembly: GCF_965194805.1. NCBI lineage: Eukaryota > Metazoa > Chordata > Mammalia > Artiodactyla > Balaenopteridae > Balaenoptera > Balaenoptera borealis. The sequence continues at coordinate 79,394,484 of NC_138870.1, forward strand.
GGGGAACTAAGATCCTGCAAGCCTCACAGCACGGCCAAAAAAAAAAAAAAAGTAATGTCAGAACATCTGAATCACTAATGACAGGAATGTGTGTTACTGTTTTTACAGTCACAAGACTGTGTTTGAAAATGATTGGTAGCAAATAAAAAAAAAAACTGCATGGAGAAAAATTAATTCAAACGAGGCAAGTTCACGATGAAATAAGGGTTATTTGGTGAGAAATAATTTTAATTTTTATGGTCCACACTACCCCCTAGTGGACATAAGACATCATCTACTTATATCAACCCCTTTTCCTTGGCAAATGAAAAATCTGACAGTCATAAAAGTTAATTATTTTACCCTAATTCACTGTTTTTTAAAATGCTTATCCTAAAGTTAGATGAGATTAATGATTCTCAAGGCACACCCTCCTCCTCCTTTTTCTCCCTCTACTCCCACACACTTAAATCTCATCCTTTCTTTGGTGGTACACTCAGAGACGGAAAAATGGAGGTAACTGCTTCAAAGGCTCTGGATACCAAGATAACACTTTGTTGAAAAGCTTTATTTCCAGTCAGACCGGTAAGTAACAGTTAGGAAAGTACTCCTGTGTTCCACTTGGAGTAACACCCAATAGATAGGGTGGGATGACCTGGGCAAGAAATCTCTCCATTCTAATTTTTCTCCTCAACCCAAGACCAATTCAATACTTCTGTTAAGTTCAGTGAAAAGGAACGGAGACTTAGGAGCCAGAGAAGGACTTTTCAAAGGCTAAGTATATCCAACCAACTTATTTCTCAGGTCTGAATTTGTCTGGAAGCATCTCCCTATACTTCCAGTTTCCTGCACATTAATACCTCCACTCCTCTTACTATAACTAGCACAATAACTTGGTTTACTTGTCAGACCCTACACTATTGGAAGATGGGAACTCCAGCTAGCAAATGGTGGTGGTAAGTGCTAAATAAAGGCTTCTTCCAGGAGTAAATGCATGCACACTCAGGTCCCACACAGAGCTGACGAGAAGGATTAATATACCTGCTGTCAGTTAATAACTTCTACCCCAGGAACGGCATGTACGATTATTCCAATCAGTGACAATGGACAAAAATCTGAAAATCCTACTAACAAACTATGCATCCAACAAGGAAAACTATTAGGCTGAATTTCTTGACTTCCTTGTCTACTACCTCCCAATTCTTTTGCCCCCTAAACACATCAGGTTATGTTGCAGTCTGTTTCTTTTCCTCCCGCATCACTGGCCTGTAAATTCCATAAGGTCAGGGACCGTAGGCAATTATCAAGCAGTGTTCCCAGATCAGCAGAGAATCTATAAAAGCTCAAGTAATAAAAAAACTAGGTCAAATACCGATTTAAGTGCTTTAAATGTATTACTAACTCATTTAATCCTCAGACCCATTTTGCAAATGAGGAAAATGAGGAACTAAGAGTGACCACTTAACAGTATAACCAAAGCTAGCAAGTGACAGAGCCAGGTTTGAAATCTAGGCTATTGGGCTCTACTCACTGTAGCTTCAGAGCCTGTTTTCTTAATCTCAATGGTAAATAGAAAAACAATTAACAATACAAACAGTAAATATCAAATGTTTGGCAGGACAGTAAATAGCACAGAAGTTAAGGAAGGGCTTCATAATCATGAGAAAGTGCTTCATGAAAAAGGTAAATTAAGCCATGTCACTTATTTTTTTCTTTTGGGATTGTCAACTGAAGAAGTATATAGTCTTACTAAGATAAATAGGGAAGGGAAAAAAATCTGCTATATTTGATTTAAAAATTGGTATAGACCAATTTTTGCTTTTTTTTTAAGTTTTAATAATGGTTATTTTTAATTTATTTGTTTATTTTTGGTTGCGTTGGGTCTTCATTGCTGCGCGCGGGCTTTTGACCATTTTGACCCGAACTATCTGTTATATGGTAATCCATTCTGTCTCTGATATTACACAAACCATTATGCTCAGAAATGTTCTGTGACTTTGAAATATGAACTTACTAACAAATACATTAATTCCTTATTTTGCTCGTGGTATTGTGGCATCAACTAACTCTAAGTAAGAGTAAAACAGAGTCCCTTGCCCCCTCCCAACCCAGGAATTTATTTCAATTTGAGTATAAATATACATAAAAGTCAGGGTTTTTTTAAACATCTTTGTTGGAGTATAATTGATTTACAATGTTGTGTTAGTTTCTGCTGTATAACAAAGTGAGTCAGCTATATGTATACATATATCCCCATATCCCCTCCCTCTTGCATCTCCCTCCCAACCCTCCCTATCCCACCTCTCTAGGTGGTCACAAAGCACCTAACTAATCTCCCTGTGCTATGCAGCTGCTTCCCACTAGCTATCTATTTTACATTTGGTAGTGTATATATATCAGTGCTACTCTCTCACTTCGTCCCAGCTTACCCTTCCCCCTTCCAAAAGTCAGTTTTTGGAAGATGCGTTTTAGAAGGGGTATCTCAAGGTCTTAGAGTAGGTACAGGTGTGAGTTAGGGACACTATATGAACAACAGGACTCGATTGGGGGCATATTTTTTCTCGGCTATTTCTAAAGACACTTTAAAAGTTTTCTGGAAAGACAGAAACTTTACATCTCCATCTTTTTTTCCCTTTGTTTTTTTGAAAGATTTCTAAATATTGACATCACAGTTAAAGACAGTATCAACTGCTCCTTCATATAGCACTCATGAAATTCCTGGTGGTAAAAATGTCCTTTGAATACCCAGCACTGTAATTAGTAGACTGATAGAAGTTATGTTTCCCCATTTCTCTTGGTTTCTTATTTGATGATGCCATAACACTTCATGGCTTGAAATGACTTTAGCACCAGCTCAAAAAATAAAAATAAGTCTTTAGTGATTTGAATACTTTAACTGTCCATCTTAATGAATTCTGTGTCTTAGGAATGATATCTTAGACCTCTGAATGAAGAGAGGACCTAATAACTTAGTAACACTTCATCAGTGGGATTGCTATTGTGCCAAGGTACTTAAGGCACTGTTAATAAACCCATTAAAAAAAAAAACTTGCACATTTAAGATTCTGGTAGGGAGTGTGTAACTTAGCAGGTGGGGGAGAGAAAGTCTTCTGAATTCATCCTGAATGGAAACAGGGAAAAATTTTAAATGCCTGTTCCTGTATGGTGAACACTAATTATGAGTGATACATTAGCAAAAACCAGTGAACACGTTCTTTTTAAAAATTTCATCTCAAGTTAGAAATGATCTAGATTGTGGGTTTCTTTCTTTCTCAAAGTTTTAACTCATTGTTTGAAGTTGATAATTCATTTTAAGGCCCTTATGTGTGAATTTAGACAGTTGTCTATAAATCTATCCACTATTAAGCAACGGTAAAAATTCCCCATTCGTTCATACCTTTCCCTCCTCTTCCTTAGTGCAATGTTCAGGTTGGGAGCTTAAGAAGAAGGCGAGGGACTTCCCTGGTGGCGCAGTGGTTAAGAATTGCCTGCCAATGCAGGGGACATGGGTCCGAGCCCTGGTCTGGGAAGATCCACATGCCGCGGGGCAACTAAGCCCTTATGCCACAACTACTGAGCCTGCGCTCTAGAGCCCGTGAGCCACAACTACTGAGCCCGCACACCAAGAGCCCATGCTCCACAACAAGAGAAGCCACCACAATGAGAAGCCTGCACACTGCAATGAAGAGAAGTGCCCACTCACCACTACTAGAGAAAGCCGGGGTGCAGCAATGGAGACCCAACACAACCAAAAATAAATAAATAAATAAATATTTTTAAAACATAACCATTAAATAATTTTTAAAAAAAGAATGCGAAAATTTGAAGTAACTGTTGCAGAAAATAGAAAAACTTATCTATGGTCACACAGAAGGACTGACTGGCAGCATAAGGCAAAATGAGGTTCGTAGTAGACATTCGTCATCGCTTTTGGCTACCCAACAGCTAGAACGCCCTTTTTTGGGAATCACACCTCCCAACCTTCACGGATCCTCACCTCCCTCAACAGAAGCTTTAGTCTTATTTCCTAACTCTCTTGCAACCTAGCATGTGAGACCTAGGCTCATTCAAAAACCTGTGCATCAGAAGCTAAGAAATAAGGATCCATTCTGGAGAGAACAGCAGTAGTTACCTCTAGACAACCAAGTGCAGCCTCCTGTACTTGGCATCAGCAATCACACTGTAGCGTGTGTTGCATGCGATGTCCACAGTGAAGTCCATGATGTGAGTCTGAGCCTTGTTCCTGACTGCCTCTCTCTTTGGCACTCCTAAAGACTGTGTTAGATATCTCATAACTCAATAAATACTACTGCAGATTAAAATAGCCAAAGTTGGCTTCCATTGTTTGCTGAAAACAAAGTCTAAATTAGATAGAAAAGAAAGTGAAGGAAAGGTTAAGAGCTAATAGACTGGGGACTTCCCTGGTGGCGCAGTGGTTGAGAATTCGCCTGCTAATGCAGGGGACACAGGTTCGATCCCTGGTCCGGGAAGATCCCACATGCCGCGAAGCAACTAAGCCCGAGCGCCACAACTACTGAGCCTGCGCTCTAGAGCCCACCAGCCACAACTATTGAGCCTGCGTACTACAACTACTGAAGCCCGTGTGCCTAGAGCCCATGCTCCACAAGACATGCCACTGCAATGAGAAGCCCGTGCACCACAATGAAGAGTAGCCCCTGCTTGCTGCAACTAGAGAAAGCCTGCGCACGCAACAAAGACCCAACGCAGCCAAAAATAAAAATAAAATTAATTAAAAAAAAAAAAAAAAGAGCTAATAGACTGCGGGTAAAATGAAGAGGTTAAGAAGCAGCTATTGGGCTTCCCTGGTGGCGCAGTGGTTGAGAATCTGCCTGCCAATGCAGGGGACACGGGTTCGAGCCCTGGTCTGGGAAGATCTCACATGCCGCGGAGCAACTGGGCCCGTGAGCCACAATTACTGAGCCCGCCCATCTGGAGCTTGTGCTCCGCAACAAAAGAGGCCACAACAGTGAGAGGCCCGCGCACCGCGATGAAGAGTGGCCCCCACTCGCCGCAACTAGAGAAAGCCCTCGCCCAGAAAACGAAGACCCAACACAGCCAAAAATAAAAAAATAAAAAAATAAAAAAAGAAGCAGCTATCTCTTTGGAATTAAACGGGGTCAAAGGAGGAGAGCACTGAAGCTGGCTAATTTCTTTATCAAAGAACTTCTACCTAGTTTAAGAGCCTTTAAAGAGGGAGCTAATTTACGTTAGAGAGCTAACTTCAACTAGGCATCCTGGTGTACCTACTAGGGAAAAAACTTTAGAGCTAGGAATCAGAACTTAATCCCAGTTCTAATTGTACTAAATTGTTATACAACCATACAAACTCTTTTACCTCCCCAATCTACTAAAATTTAGTCCCTTGAACATTTCAAAGGTTCCCTCTAGCACTAAACTTGGCTAAACATTTTATTATTGGAATGAGTTAAATCTTACTGCTATATGCTTCCTTCTACTGGACGGTCCCTTTTTGTAATACGCTTTAATCTTGTAATTACTGTTCAATACTCAGTATTTCATCTTCCCTATTGAGGGAAGGGATATAAATGAATATACTGTATCCCCAGTATCTGTGACAATGCTTAATACCTAAATAAGGAAGAAATTTGTTGCGAATGATACCTGCTTTTTCCCCCAAGTTTATTTCACCTGCTCATTAAAGAAAAATACGTATGAAATCAACTTAAAATCGCTGTACTCCTAATAACCAAAATCCGGTTAATATTCCAGTACATTTGTATTTGTTCTGACAAAGACGAAAGTCCTTAAAAACAGTTTAATGTGTTTACACTTTTTCACTTATTATGTCCCTGCACGGTGCTTTCCCGGTTGCTTTATAGATAATCAATATTCTTTGCAAACCATATGACATAAACAGGCACTTTTCCTGGCCTACCAGCTAGTGGCTACACTTCTACAACTACCATATATTATTTATTCAATCCTTTTCCTTGATTACTAGTTATTTCAGGTTTTAAATGTGGCAATCACAGCAAAATTTAAGTGCTAAGTGCCTGAGGACTCCACTAATAGGAAAGGCCTCTGTTGATATTAACAGACAAGAAGACAGATGGAAGCTCAGCAGTTGAAATTTTCAGTGAGGTAAACAAAAACAAGTTACAGTTGGTCCAGATTTGAATTCTCAATCCATCTGTGTCACTGACATAATTTTGTCCAAAATCCAAACCACCAGAAAGGAAAAATTAAGTTTTTTTCACACTCTGCATGCAACTGTGTGATAAATTAGGAAGCAATCCGATATTAGGGTCTGTCTCCCCCAAATAAGCATCCTGTAACAAGTCTGCCACACTGCACAGCTCCAAGAGAGGACCATTCACATCACAGTCTGCATGAATGACACCCCCTGAAGTTGTGCAGTGCAAAATCCTAAATACTCTGGATTAAAAATAGAACTTCAGTTTAGCGTCTGTAAAAATAAAGTTTAGTATTGTCTAACACATGGAAAATTGACTACATATATGATAATTCTAATAAAATCAAAATATATTATTTACCCCAAACATCCCATTTCCCTACCCACTGTTGACAAATGGGTGTTCACTATGCTTTAAAAATCTATGCCCCATGGAACTTCCCTGATGGCACAGTGGTTAAGAATCCGCCTGCCAATGCAGGGGACACGGGTTTGATCCCTGGTCCAGGAAGATCCCACACGCCGCGGAGCAACTAAGCCCATGCACCACAACTACTGAGTCTGTGCTCTAGAGCCCACGAGCTACAACTACTGAGCCCATGCACCACAACTACTGAGCCCATGCGCTCTAGGGCCTGCGTGCCGCAACTACTGAGCCCGCGTGCTGCAACTACTGAAGCCCGCACGCCTAGAGCCCATGCTCTGCAACAAGAGAAGCCACTGCAATGAGAGGCCTGCATACCGCAACAAAGAGTAGCCCCCACTCACCCCAACTAGAGAAAGCCCACACACAGCAACAAAGCCCCAATGCAGCCACAAAAAAAAAAAAAAAATCTATGCCCCATTTCAGAGTTATGTTTAATATTATCTATTTTGTTGAACAAATACGAAATGACAATCATAGGTTTCCCACACAAAAGACGTTCATTCTTCTTAGGCTTACAGTGAGGCAGTATCTTTGCAAAATCAGAAAACAGTAGTAAGCAATATTAAATAAGGGTCAGAATTACATTAGGCTCTGTTCTATGCAATCCAACCCTCCCAACCACCCTAGAGCTAGATTAGTATATTAAGCAGATAAAGAAGCAGAGAGGTCAAGTGAGGATGTCCAAGCTAGTATTTGGCAGAGCTAGAAATCAAGCCCAGAGAGCCTGGCCCCAGATTCTGTACTCCTTCCACACATAACCACACATCTCCACATACACAAAATCCTTTTGCTCTTGAGAATTAGGAAGTAGACTTAAGCCATTTAAGCCATAAAGCATTATTTTGCCCACAAAGCAGCATTTCTACAATTTTGAAAGTCAACTGTCAGTTAAGAGGTAAGCAACTGACTAAATGCTACTGAATACTGTTGGAAAGCAGGGGTGTACCTTCTGTAGAAGGCCATCCCTTACGCACTTCGCCACCCTACTGTTGGTGTCCCAACTACACCAGTTCCTATAGGTCAAGGCCCAGGTCTAATGTTTGCAGTCCCAATGCTGAGCACCACACAGCGTCTCACATTCTGTACCAGCTGAATGAACAGATCTAACTACTACTGACTGGGTAAAGGGGGATCCAAGAACTTCCAAAAATGGTAGGCCCAAGACTTTAAGGAGCCAGATGGTGGCTGTAATATGGCTGGAGCATGTGGGAAAAAAAAAAAAAAAAAAAGACTTTTTAAAAACTCCAAACCTAATTTTCACAAACTATTTCAAACTTTTTGCTCAAAAGCTTTGGCCTTGGTACCTTCCCTACAGGTTGTGCACTTAAAGGACTAAATACTAAGCACCAGAGATAGCAGGCTTATGTTTCTCTTGCCCCTTTAGCAACTTTGAAGATCCAATAGTCATTTTCCTCAACTTCAATAATGATCATTTGCTCAGTACTAACTGGCTGACATATTAAAGATTCAGTCCTCTGCCTCAAGGTTTTTGGAAGAATTTGGAATGAAATTGCTCAAGAAACCAAATTAACATGAGGTTAAGGATTTTAATATTTCAAAGATTATAAATTTGGTTGAAAGTTAAATAATCTTAAGAGATCCAGCTGGAGTATAACTTAGTACATATAATTTTTTTTTATTCTTCTGTGATTTCAGATGATTATTTTGTCCTGTGCTACTGAGCCACAGGAGAAAATGACCACAACAACTCAGATTTTAATATAACTGAAATAAGCACAAATTTACATACTAAGGCAGAAGTATTATATGATACAGCACCTGTGTACAGTAATACTGGTCAAATTCATCCACTTCATGTGGATAGCCTGAGTCTCTGAAACAATGCAACCATACATCTAAAGAATATGAATGCTAGACTTAGGGCTTGCTGGCAATGTGAGCTAATATATTATGTAAAAATACATCTGAACAACAACAAAAAAAACAGGCTACAGAATCATAAAATAACTGATTTAAATTGTCCAAGTAAACAATGGCTTCTTTGAGGAAAGGAATTACCTGAAAGTGGAGACACTTTTCAGTGAGTACCCCCCTTTGTTGAATTCTGTAACATGTGCAAGACCCAAAAAAAAAAAAAAAGTTTTAAAATAAAATCATCTAAAGAAATTGTGCATTTTGAGTAACCCTATTTTGAAAATAACAATGTCTCATTACCAAGACAATCCTTAAAACTCAGAATAGTCAAAGATTAAAAAAACAATGCTATTTAGTGCTGTGGAGAAAACTGGATCTCATATACTTGGCTGGTGGGACTACATGCTGGCCCAACCTCTAAGAATTCCACCTCTTGGAACCTATCCTAAAGAAAAACTGTGGATGTGCTCAAAACTACACCTCCAGAAATAACGATCACAACAAAGAAAAAAGATACTGTAAATGTAACAGTGTAGAAAGATATCCTTCTATATAAAGTGAAAACACACTTCAAAACAGTATGATCTTTTAATTTAAGTGCTGTGCTGGGGTGATGGAATGTTCTAAATCTTAACTGAGATGGTGGTTTCACAGCTGTTTACATTTGTCAAAACTCAAGTTGTACACTTAAAATGAGTGTGTGTAACTGTATGCAAATTGCACATTAATAAAGTTGATTTAAAAGAAAAAAAAGTACAGTATGTGACGTGCCTTAAGCTTACTGAGGGAAGGAACTGGGTCCTAATTTAGGGAAACAGGGTTCTTTATTCACCTGAGTACTTGCCAGGATTTGGGGGCAGGAACTACACAGTTTGACCAGTCATTAGAGAATCTGAGCAGCGGAGCAATGCAAGTGGAGAGAAATGAGACGAGAAGAAAAAACCGAGAGCCAACAAGGTGAGTTACACCATTTGCTGCTAAACTCCTAACTCAATAAAAATCACTAAACTTGCAAAACGCTTGCAACTAATGGATTCTTGTCTCAGTTAATAGCACGTACAATGCCAGAACCACACAGACAAAAGGAAACTTCAACACCTTAAACTACTAATAAATGGCCAAACTTTGGGCAGGACATTAGACTTTCAGAGCCTAAAGAACTGGAGAGCTAGATAAATTTAGTTAAAACTCCAATGTGCAGGGACTGACAACTGGATTAATCCCTAAAATTGAGTTGGATGTTCACATACATTGTTTCACTTAATTCTCAGAAATGTGCACAGAAGCCTATCCAGTAGAAGTCCACTCTAGAGTCAAGGGCTCTTTTCACACATCATAGTTAGAGCCTGGAATCCTCAGCATCCAGCACTGCTTCACACCTCTGCCTTCATGTTAGGTGAATGACAAAGAGTTTACAACTAAAAGGTGTAAAGAGAAAATATGTCTCTTAACTTGCTCTGGTAGTATATGAAGCACTGTCCTTAGGGCTAATGCAAAGTCAAAGGTAGGCGGAACTTGTCTCCCTTGGCATTTTCTCTCTTTAATCCCCACTTGAAGGCATGCAGTTCTGTCTTTCCTGAGATTTGAGGGCTGGCCAAATAAAGTGGGGGATTCCAGTGATTTGGTACAAAGGCATTTCTCTGTAGTATATAATACTTACCAAAAAAAAACCCCCAACAAATCAAAACAAATACACACATTTTTAAAAACTGTATAAATTCCTAATTCTGTAGGACTGAAGTCAAGCCAAATACTGCCACATCTCAAGAGCTTCTTGCCCTTCCCTATCATGGGCTGCACCAGAAGGTCAGGCAGCTTTCTATGTTTAAAACATCTATACTGGGGACTTCCCTGGTGGCGCAGGGGTTAGGAATCCGCCTGCCAATGCAGGGGACACAGGTGCAAGCCCTGGTCCAGGAAGACTCCACATGCCGCGAAGAAACTAAGCCCGTGCACCACAGCTACTGAGCCTATGTGCTGCAACTACTGAAGCCCGCGCACCTAGAGCCTGTGCTCCACAACAAGAGAAGTCACCGCAATGAGAAGCCCGCGCACCTCAACAAAGAGTAGTCCCCGCTCGCCCCAACTAGAGAAAGTCCACACGGAGCAACAAAGACCCAACACAGCCAATAAATAAATAAATAAATAAATAATTTTTAAAAAATTAAAAAAGAAACCAAAACCCTCTACAGTGGGAAATTTATATCTATGCCAGATGTAAAGTAAGTATCTCTCACTTATCTATCCTTCCGTACTTTGTGATTCTGGAGGTGGGACTCTGCAAACCACATTTCTGCTCTGCCAGGGGCTCCCTGTTAAACTCTGCAGATGGGGTGGGCAGTGCTAAAGCTGCTAGAGGGGACTTGCCTCTTCCAGGCTTCTTGTCCACCTGAAGTGCCTGTGAGCATCACCCAACATCCCTGCAGCAATTCATCCAATTTGCAGTTTATCCCACACTGAGAGAACCAGTTTGTCACAGCACCTCTCCCCGCACCGCCCCACCGGCTCCCCCACCTGAGGGCGAGACTCTCTTCAGAGGCCTGGATCCCAGCTAGGGCTCCTTCTCTCAAGTTTCTGAATTTTAATAACTTCAACTTTTTCTCTTCGTTTCTTCCCCCAGACTTAGGAGACGTAGCTGCTTCCTATAGCTGCTACCTCCACAATACCTTAAAGTTCTCTTTTTATCTTTCAGTCACCTAAGTAACAACTTGACATATGTGACAGCTCCCAGGTGTTCACAGACTGCCAGAGTAAGGATCAGCCCAGCCGCCTGCACCCCACCTAGTACCACCCCACCCCTCTGGCCCTCCACTCAGCAAAAGACACAAAGGACAGCTGGGAAGCAGGAGGGCAGTTGTGCCAGTTAAGGAAATGACATGTCTAGAGGGAGCCCACACAAGCATCTTGGCCCACAGATGTCTGGGAGTCCTTCCACTTGACACAGGCAGAAGCCACAGTGCCCATATCCAACAACTAGAAAATAATCAAATTCGGGATTTATTGGTATCAAAGTGAGTTTCACAGAAGTCAGGACCAACCCTACACTAACTAAAAGCCACCTTTCCTCGCCTTTCAAAGCAGAGGACCTCAGCTAGATGCTCTTTAGAGAACAATCTGATACTGTGCTCTAAGTAAGCCACACCCAAGTGTGAATGACCCAAACAGAATTTCACAATCATGGGAGAATTCTGAGACTCCCAACCACTATACAACCAACTTCTCCCCAACCATACTTCTCCAGTACTGATAAAAGATTTAAAGTCCAGCAATTTTGCACACAGCTTGGTAATACTCTGAGGCAACAATTTCACATATTTGGGCATCAAATGAATCTAAAGAAAAAGGTAAGCTGCACAAATCAAGATTAAGGAAAGTGATCTTCCTGACAGAGGATATAAATAACCTTTCTCAGTTTTTCTCACTTCCATTATAAAGCTTTTTCAGTAGATGCGAGAGCAATAAGACTCTTGATACTGAGCAAAATGGGCAATATTTCTGTAGTTCGCAATCACATTTTTCTGTTTTCCAACAGAAGTTATATGATTAATTCTGTGATATAAATAAGAGAGACTAACTAGTATGATAATGTAAACACCTACAATTTTATAATTATAAGGTGAATCTTTGGACTTGGACTGCAACATTTGGGGCTTTAAAAAATACAATCTTCTTTTTTTTTTTTAATGAATGTTAGTGTGTTTCTATACTACCCCTCTCCTCCTGCTCCAGCTATACACTGGTTTTCATTTTACTAAAGTCAAATATTTGAATTAAATCATTCTACTACACATGCCAGCTAATGGCAAAATGAAGTAGCTGATATGTACCAAGCAGAAAAAATTATCTTGAGTATTTGTTTTAGTCTGCCATAAACAATAGAGGGACCTGTCAACAATCAGTACAAGGAACACAGTAGATATTCAGTGTACTCACTACTACTCATAATGTTTAAAATATTAACATACATTGGTCATAATTTACATAAATACATAACCCCAATTGGCTTAATGATTCAACCAAAGAAATAAAGTAGCAGGACTTCCCTGGTGGCGCAGTGGTCAAGAATCCGCCTGCCAATTACGGGTTCGAGCCCTGGTCCGGGAAGATCCCACATGCCATGGAGCAACTAAGCCCGTGCGCCACAACTACTGAGCCTGCGCTCTAGAGCCCTCGAGCCACAACTACTGAGCCCATGTGCCGCAACCACTGAAGCCCACGCACCTAGAGCCCGTGCTCCACAACAAGAGAAGCCACTGCAATGAGAAGCCGAGCACTGCAATGAAGAGTAGCCCCCGCTCGCTGCAACTAGAGAAAGCCCGCGCGCAGCAACAAAGACCCAACGCAGCCAAAATAAATTAATTAATTAAATAAATCTATAAAAAAAGAAAAAAATAAATAAAGTAGCACTTTGCAGTAAAGAAGTGTATGTGTGCACTCTTAAAATATTAAAATTGCTGTAACTTGTGCACTCTTAAAATATCAAAATTGCTATAACTTGATTACTCATAAGAGGGAACATATGCAAGTTCTACTTTCTTTTTTCATTATAGTGGACCTAAATATCTGCATTTTTACATCCACACCTGAGGGGCTTAGGGAGCGAAAGCCTGCTGAGTAGGACTGGGTTCTTGGCTATCAGAGTCCCACTGCATACTTATACAGTAAAATCTGCTAGTGCAATCCCTACAACAAACGGAGACGACATTGGACTTCTCCAACTCCTATGTTTATGGCCCTGTTACAACTAACCCACTATTATCAATTAAGCAGTAGAAAACAAAAGGCTAGTGTGTATGTATGGGAACCATGAGGGCGAGGGTATACAGGCTTTTTAAAAAAGTATACATGGCGCTCAAAACCCTGACCCAAAGAGTGTCAAATATTTTATTTTTCTGATGGCTACAAAGAGCAAATTAAAATATCTTTTCACCAGTTTTTAAAGAAGAATGAAATCTTGCCATTTGTGACAATGTGGATGAACCCAAAAGACATAATGTTAAGTGAGATAAGCCAGACACAAAGACAAATACGCATGTCACTTATGTGCAGAACCTTAAAAAAAAAAAAAGTCAAACTCAAAATAACAGAGATTAGAAAGGTGGTTATCAGAGTCTGGAAGGTGGAGGGAAAGGGAAGATATTGATCAAAGGATACAAACTTTCAGTTAGAAGATGAATAAGTTCTGGAGACCTAATGTACAGCATGCTGACCATAGTTAATAATAATGTATTGTATACTTGAAATTTGCTAAGAGATCTGTAGACCACCAGAACAAAAGAGATCTCTCTGACCACCAGAACAAAAACAACAAAAGTAAGTAACTATGGAAAGTGACAGATAATGTTAGTTTGTGGTAATCATTTCACAGTGTATACATATATCAAAACATCACCTTGTACACATTAAATACACACAATTTTTATTTGTCAAAAGTTAAAAAAAGTTTTTTTTCACTATGATGACTCAATTAACAATAGGACCAACATTTGTTTCCTAGAGTGCCTTTACAGGATTTCAGAAAATAAAGCAAATGACTTAAATTTTATCCCTGATTTTTCTTTTCATGCAGAAAATAGTATTTCTAGTTTCTGTACCACAATGTACTTCATACTAGGAATATAAGCATGACTACAGTCAAGACTGTCTCCGAAGAAGAGAAAAAAACCCCAATCCCAACCAACACAGAGTGCTGGGCAGTCACATTTCATGTAAAGGGTGTTCCCTTACCAACATGGCATAATTCAAAAGTTGGAAAATACATCATTTTAACTGGTAAACACCATCAGTATCAGAGGTTGTATAGGAGAGGGGAGACAGGGAAGGAGATGGCAATGAATTAAGATGAAAAGACCAGGTTGTGAAAAAGCCTTGCATGCCAAGTTAAGGAACCTGAACTCTAGCCTGAACACAGTAGAGAGTAACAATGATCACATTGGGTGTTTTTAGAATAATGTGGCAATGTGGAAAATGAAGAGAGAAAGAAAGAGGGAAACAGCACATGTGTGTGTGTGTAAGTGAAGACAGAAAGATTTGTTCTCCGATTACTGCAAAAACGTGCAGGAGAGGGTAAGAGCCTGAGAGGATGGGAGACAGGAATGGGTTAGGAGAAGGACAGGCATTTCTAAGGTTCAGTCGGCTTATGACTGAATGTCTAAGAGAGAAGAGCGGGGAGGAGAGAAGAGGAAACAGAAGTAAATTGTAGGCAACTGGGTAATGTTAATGTAATTAATAAAGAAAAGAAACACCAAAAGTACTAATGCATGGGAGGGGAGAGACAGCAAAATGAATACATTCCACTGTAAAATAAAGTTGATTTTAAAATGTCTGCAAGACATCTAAGTGGAGATAAAAAGTAGGCACTTGGAGAGACCTGAAACTCACCACTAGATTTTGGAATCATTGATCAATGCTGACTGCAGCCAAGAAAATGAATAAATGTGTTCAGGAGAATATATAATGAGAAAAGGTCCAAGGTCTGAACCCCAAGAGAACATGAACATTTAAAGGCTTTAAAACTATCATAGCACATAGGATACAGGCCTTCACACTAGCTATACTGGAAAGCTATTCAAAATTTCAGAATACTGCTACTACTCAGCATTTGTCCTGGGGTTTTTTTTTTTTTTTTTTTTTTTTTTTTGAGAATTGCTTAAAGCCAATTTAAAAGCCAAAAAGGAAAAAAAAAAAGGCCAAAAAGGAAAGTCAGTTCCAGGATTAAATGATCATGGCTTTGTCTCAACGAGAAGTTTTTAAAAAGGAATTAGAAATAACGGAGGCCCAGGAAAAGTGAGTTGGCCAAGGTCACAAAGTTTCTTAATACTTAAGACAAAAATAAAAGTCAAGGCTGTTCCTACCCATTATTCACCAGAATTGGCTCAAATTTTTCATTCTCCAGCAATCAAAACCAATCTTTTTTTTTTTTGGCCGTGCTGTGCAGCTTGCGAGATCTTAATTCCGTGACCAATGATTGAACCCAGGCCCGGTGGTGAAAGTGCCCACTGGACTGCCAAAGAATTCCCCAAATCCAATCTTTAACGATAAAAATTTACTGGCTGCTGACAATTTAAAAAATAATAATAAAGGCTCACAAGGCTAAAGGATACTTCTTAAACGTTAGAAAGCAATGCAGGTTGCAAATGTGATTAGTTTTATGGGAACCAATAGAGATTTACCTGCTAAAATTTCTGCTTTGCTTCATTCAGCATTGTAATTTCTTAAAAGTATTTACTTAGAAAAATTTCAGCTAAAAAAAGTTAAAAAGGAATGAAGTACTGATACATACTACAATATGGATGAACCTTGAAAACATGCTAAGTGAAAGAAGTCAGACACCAAAAGCTGTATTGTATGATTCCATTTATATGAAATGTCCAGAATAGGTGAATCCATAGAGAAAGTAGCTGTACGGATGCCAGGGGTTGAGGGAGTAGGGACAGAGAGGGACTGCTAAAGGGTAGAGGGTTTCTTCTTTGGATGATGAACAAGTTCTGGAATTAGAAAGCGGTGATAGTTGCACAACTTCGTGAATGTTAAAACCACTGAATTGTACATTTTAAAAGGTGAATTTTATATGTGATTTGTATCCCCCAAAAATGAAGCATTTTGGTTTTCCTTTCATATTCAGTAAGATTTTAGCATTTTTTCTATGAAGTGGAGACTGGAATAGCAAAAGAAAGTGAAGGGGAAATCATATGTATTACTTGATTATTTTTAGTTTGTAACAGTTTGTATATTGACTTTTTTTTTTTTTAACTTATTTTTATTTTTTTTTATTTTTTATTTTTTGGCTGTGTTGGGTCTTTGTTTCTGTGCGAGGGCTTTCTCTAGTTGTGGCAAGCGGGGGCCACTCTTCATCGCGGTGCGCAGGCCTCTCACTATCGCGGCCTCTCTTGTTGTGGAGCACAGGCTCCAGTCGCGCAGGCTCAGTAGTTGTGGCTCACGGGCCTAGTTGCTCCGGGGCATGTGGGATCTTCCCAGACCAGGGCTCGAACCCGTGTCCCCTGCATTGGCAGGCAGATTCTCAACCACTGCGCCACCAGGGAAGCCCATGTATATTGACTTTTTAGTAATGACTATATATCCATGAATTACGCTTCTAAAGGAAAAAAAACTCTTTCAAATTAAAAGACTGCATTTGAAGTGTCTGTGGTCCAAGTGAAGAAGTGCTGACTCATGTTACAGTTTTAGCACTGCTCAAATATCTTCCTAGAGTTTGATATGTCTAACCTGGAATGACATTCTTCTCCCCCGACCCCGCTTTTCTACTTATCTTTCAAAATTCAGCTCAAATGTCACCTCCCTATAAACCTCTTTCCCTAAACCAAACTTGGAGGGTTTCCCCATCCAGAATGTCACATCTTCGGTGTTCCCACTGATGCTTTTGTTTTCTATGTATGAGAAACTACTGGCTTTATGTATGATTTTAGTTCTACCACATTCTACCCAACTTTGCATTGAAGCCAAGCATATACTAGGCCATTGTTTCTGCAAGGTGCACACCAAAATCATCTGGAGATCTTAAGACAAAACATAACAAAAAAACATTCTGGGGCTGGCAATTGTTAAATTTATAAACACCCAGATAATTCTGATGCACTACCGTAAACTAACTGCTCAGATTATAGACCAGTGTTCACAGAAAGTATCTTCTACTTCCTACCACTCAAGACATCAGCAGCCCACCCAATTAAACTAAGGGAAGATTCTGATAAGAAATAGGCAAGGTTTGGCCAAGTGTTCACTGACCTCTAATCACAGTCAGTGGCAGGAACCTGAACCGAGATTGCAGCACTTTTAGTTTAACCCTTATCTGAACCACAACAATAAAGACAGGGTAGACAGAGTACTTTATTCAGGGGGGGGAAAAATTTACTTAATGGGAATAGCTCTTTTACAGCTAAAGGTAAGAAATTTCAAGCTTTATAGCTGTAAATCACTGTGCCTCCAACTGTGAAAAGAAATGACTTTTTTAAAAAAGCCAAAGCAAGAACTGCAGTGCAAATGTAGGGAGAATTTTACTGGAAAGCACTTTTCCTTATTCTCTCTAAATACAAGTGAGGAAATTAAGTAGGTACAAATACCCTCCGCTTAGTGGAAACCACAAAATTCAAATTAATATATAAACAAGTGTAAGATAATTCTATCTCTAGGCTTACTGAATGAAAAACATCTTGTTTAAAACCCACATTAGAGTGGTTATGGTCTGATGCAGTGATACCTCAAATGTATTTTCCACCTGCTCTTTAGTTCCTTCTCACTGGAACCCCGAACTTCCCCAAATCCAGGGACCCAGGAGAGAAGGAGAGGAATATGCCACCCCAGAGAGGCAGTCCATCTTAAGGTAAACTATATTACTAAACAGGGCTCACGCAAAAGCCTGTAATTAAACTACAATAAGACACTATCCACCACACATAATGGATCTCTGGAATATATTATGTATTCATGCTCTCTTTCTCTTCCTCTCTCCCTCTCTCCCTCTTTCTCTCTCCCTCTCCCTCTCTCTCTCCCTCTCCTTCCAGCTTTCACATCTACTACTCCCTGTGTCCACTCTCCCCCCTGCTCTTCAAGTTCAAAAACATTCCTCAACAGATATTGATACCTTTCCTCAGACTATGGTAAATCCCAGATATTCCTTCTTCTATAACACACCTCACTGTAATTTCTTGTTTCACAACTCTATTTTTCACCAGACAGGGATGCCTATCTTTTTTACTGGCTTAGTGAATATATACTATACATTCAATAAATGTCCATTTAATTGAACTGAAACATGTTTTATGAATGGATAATAAAAAGGCAGACAAATCGCAATGTTATGGAAGATTGAAATTTGGCCTTGGGCTCTTACTAGCTTACTAAAGCCACTTTTGCCCCTGCTCCACAGTAAGGGGGTAAAGGGGATGGTAATCCCAATGGTCCTTAAAGGTCACTAAAAACACAGTGACTGGGCTTCCCTGGTGGCGCAATGGTTGAGAATCGGCCTGCTAATGCAGGAGACACGGGTTCGAGCTCTGGTCTGGGAAGATCCCACATGCCGCGGAGCAACTAGGCCCGTGAGCCACTACTACTGAGCCTGTGCGTCTGGAGCCTGTGCTCCGCAACAAGAGAGGCCGCAACGGTAAGGGGCCCGTGCACCGCGATGAAGACTGGCCCCCGCTTGCCACAACTGGAGAAAGCCCTCGCACAGAAACGAAGACCCAACACAGCCAAAAAAATTAATTAATTAATTAATTAATTAATTAATTTAAAAAATGCTTGATAGCAATAATTTCAGATGCTACGATGCCTCCAATGCAGTACCCATATTTCTAAAAAAAAAAACAAAACAAAACACAGTGACTTTACAGCAATAACATTTTCCTTAGTATAAACTATAAAGAAATCTTAGAAAGCTCTAAAGAAATAAAAAGCACCCATAGTCTCAAGACACAAAGGTAACATTTGTTAGATTTCTTTCTAGTATTTTCTCCGCTACAGTGCCTTCAGTCACTGGATTGTAAAGACTTTAAAAGTAAAAACTGATTTGCCCAAAACAGACCAAACCTCTGACAGTGACATATTGTGATGATATTGAAAACTAAAGGAGTTTGAAAATAGGAAGAGGAAATAGCCAATTAAAAAAAAAAAAAAGCAAAATATGTCAACATTAGATTCTGAAACCAATACCTAAAAATACTTCAAATTATAGCCTAATCCTAATTATCCAGAAACATCTGAGTTACAGGCCAACTCAGAACTATAAAAATTTCTATGCCTAAGTATCCCTAGGGGATTTTAGAATAGCTACATCCAGGATTTTAACAAACATACAATGCCCTGAATAGTGTGGTGTAGCTCTTGGAAAAATGGATAATAAAGAATGCTTTCTGTTGATTCTCTGAGGGCTCTTAACCAGTTACCTACCCATTTCTTCCGATCACACATTAATGGTTTCTGTCACCAGAGATGCCAGGGCCACAGATCCCACTCTCAGACTATGGTGATCCCACATCCTATTTAATCTACAAATTGAAGATGACTACTTAATATTTAAAATAAAAAAACTTGGGAAGCATTTTTAAAAGTTGCTAAGATTTTAGCTGAAGTTAACTGATTCCCTATTATTCATCTCCTAATTTGTATATCCATGCTGATGTCCTTCATACATTACATTTCTTTCATATAGGAAAAAAAAGAATTCTTATTTCTTTTTTTTTTTTAATTTATTTATTTTATTTATTTTTGGCTGCACTGGGTCTTTGTTGCTGCGCGTGGGCTTTCTCTAGTTGCGGCGGGCGGGGGCTACTCTTCGTTGCGGTGCGCGGGCTTCTCATTGCGGTGGCTTCTCTTGTTGCAGAGCACGGGCTCTAGGCACGCGGGCTTCAGTAGTTGTGGCACGTGGGCTCAGTAGTTGTGGCTCGCGTGCTCTAGAGCGCAGGCTCAGTAGTTGTGGTGCACGGGCTTAGTTGCTCCGCGGCATGTGGGATATTCCTGGACCAGGGCTCGAACCCGTGTCCCCTGCATTGGCAGGGGCGGATTCTTAACCACTGCACCACCAAGGAAGCCCAAGAATTCTTATTTCTTGATGTACCATTGCTACATATATTATGCCTTTCAGATCTATTTCGTTTTTAGAAAGTAAAATTATATAATATAGTCATTAGGCACCCACATCAGAACTGTGATGACTACAACCATAATGTCCAAAGCTCCTGCTGCATGCCATCCTCATTTCCTTGGTTCTGCTATTTATTTCTACAGTGCTTATGCATCAATGTTCATGATAGCACATTCAAATGTATGTTCAGAATCCATACTACTTGAATCCGAGGTGCGTAAGTTATTTTCTTCTTAAATCCATTTACACACAGGTAAACCAAAACACTAGATACAGCATAGGGAAAAAAGCAAAGATACTGACTTGCAGGCCAGGAATCTTGGTCATCCAATTTCTTTGGCCTACAGTCTCCTCATCGGAGAAGGAAAAGAATAGTGTTCTCTACTGTATATGGCTGTAAGTCATCACAAGTGTGGGAAAAAACTCAATTTCTACAAATCAAATGCATAATATTTCTGATATCATTATTTAGCATGCTGGATACTCAGGAATTACTTATTAATTTGACAAATCTCAATTTCTATTGTGTGAGAGCTGATCAATCTGGACTGAAGAAAGTGCTTGACAAAGAAGAGCTTAAGGGCTTCCTTGGTGGCGCAGTGGTTGGGAATCCGCCTGCCAATGCAGGGGACACGGGTTCAAACCCTGGTCTGGGAAGATCCCACATGCCTCGGAGCAACTAAGCCCGTGCACCACAACTACTGAGCCTGCGCTCTAGAGCCCGCGAGCCACAACTACTGAAGCCCGCGCGCCTGGAGCCTGTGCTCCGCAACAAGAGAAGCCACAGCAGTGAGAAGCCCGCGCACCGCAACCAAGAGTAGCCCCCGCTCGCCACAACTAGAGAAAGCCTGCGCACAGCAACAAAGACACAATGCAGCCAAAAATAAAAATAAATTAATTTATTAAAAAAAAAAAAAGAAGAGCTTAAAAAACAACACTTGACTCGATTTTTAACCTACTTTCAGTTATGCCTACATTCCATAATCAAAACATTAGGCAGTATATTAAACAATATCCATATAGGCTGAAAGTTTAATCACTACCAAAAGTAGTTCAGGGATTCTTAACCTGGAATCCGTGGAGACCGAGGGGATTCACAAATAAGCTTGTCAAGAATCTGAATCCCCAGAAGTCATATGCAAAAAGTATGGTTTACTGTACTAGGAAGAAGGTCAGAAAATTCTTAAATTGGGACAACAACCAAAAGAGCTAAAAACTACACTGTTTCTACTCAAGTTTCTACTATATGAGTTTATCTGCTTCCTAAGAATGTTTTAATTACGATTTATAACAAGTCCATCTTCATCATGGTAAGTTTTCATGCCCTTTTTTTTTTTTTTAAATGGGAAAAAACATTATGAGCCAAAGATTCTCAGGGCTTAAAAAAAAGGGTCAGTTTTCTGAATCGCTTTTCTCACTAAAAACTACGTTATGTACTAAAATACATATCAAATGGGTGGCTTTTAAATAGTGATAAGAGGGACTTCCCTGGTGGCGCAGTGGTTAAGAATCCTTCTGCCAACGCAGGGAACACGGGTTCGAGCCCTGGTCCAGGAAGATCCCACATGCCGCGGAGCAATTAAGCCCATGCACCACAACTACTGAAGCCTGCGCGCCTAGAGCCCGTGCTCTGCAACAAGAGAAGCCACCACAATGAGAAGCCTGCGCACCGCAACAAAGAGTAGCCCCCGCTCGCCACAATTAGAGAGAGCCTGCGTGCAGCAACGAAGACCCAACGCAGCCAAAGATAAATAAATAAAATAAATTTATTATAAATAAATTATAATTTTAAAAATCTGTATTTTTAAAAATAAAAATTTTTAAAGTAAAAGACAGAACTCAAGACTCCGTCAGCTCATAACAGGTTTTTAAGAGTTTGAAACTAAACCTCACCAAACAAAAAATAAATTGTAGGGAAGACTGGTGAAATTCTAATTTCAGAAGGTTGGTTTGCTAGGTTTTAATCAAATAAGTCAACTGCTTGAGTAAGTTAACTGTTTCCTAAGCCTACATTTTATTGACTTCATGATTAACTTTGAGAAGAAAATTAAAGGAATGTCATCCTGTCAGTGTAACATGTAAAGCTGAAATAAATTTGTTTTTGACCAAGCCACAGCTACAGATTTCATTTATTTGTTTGCAAAATACTCCGGTTCTTTATGACAGATAGATTAAGGAGGATCTCTTATCTTAGGTAGCTTTCAACTTATGTGACTTTAAGCTTTAACTGCTCTGTCACTTTTAGAGACTAAAAGAGGTTTTGCCCAGGAAAAAAGAGAGAGGAAAAAAAAATCCTGTAATTCTAGCTAAACACGTAACTGCCAAGATTCAGTGTAACTAATACATGTGCAAAATATCACTATATATAAGACCATTCATTACAGCACTGTTTGTATAGCAAAATATGGGGAACAATCTAATAGTTATCAATATGCAATTAGTTAAATTAAGGCCTAACCACAAGGTTCCACAAAACAGCTCTTTAGAAAATTAGTCACCTCGAAGACATAGGTGGGGGCAAAGGGAGGAATCAGGTACAGCATTTACTTGGGGAGGAGGGGAATAGGCCTAACATATATGCACTAAGTCTCTCTGGTCTTTTGGGAAGAATATACAATAAAAGTTGTGGCTGTCTGGGGAGGGAAACTGGAATGCTGAAGGACAGATGAGTCTTAATTTTCCTCTATGTACCCTTTAGAACCTTTCAAAGGTGCTCTATGTATTTCCCAGTCAACAAAATAAAAGATTGATTTGTTTTGTTTTTAACAAATTTATGGGGTAGAATTAGAAACTTTTAGCTCAGGCACAGATTCAGATAGAATCTACTGAGCAGTAACAATGTCAAATTATATAGAATAAATCTCCTAAAACTTTCTTTCAAAGAGACTGAAGCTCATTCATTCATTCAATCAGTATTTCAGGGCCGAGACATTAGATTTGCAGATTATGTGTTCTAGGCATCTGAGCAATGCCCAAGTCATCCAAGAATTCTTGCTTTCATGGAGCTTTAGTGGGAGTAGAGATAAACAGTAAATAATATAACTTTGAGTAATGATATGTGCTATACAGAAGAGACAAAATAGGGGCTAAAGAGCAACCATGGGGGAGGAGGGAGGACTATGCTTTAGGACAGTTAAGGTAAACCTCTCTGAGAATATGACATGTGAGCCAAGAACTGAACATTATGACAAAGCAAGCAACGCAATAAACAGGAGGAAAGCCCTGTGACTGGAACATGCGTAGCCTCTTATTGTTCAGGGTACAGCAGAGCAACAGTGTGGCTGCAATGGAGTGACCCAAGGGGAGAAGTGTGGGAGATGATCTCACAGGTAGGCAGATCCCAGATGGATGGAGGGCCTTGTAGCTAGGAGGGAAAAAAGTCAAGATTTTAAGTGTGCTGCAGAACTTCTGTGGAGTTCTGAGCAGGGAAGTAACAAGATCTATGTTTTTAAAAGTAACACTAGCTGCTGTTTAAAAGGAGATCAGTACAGTAGGCCAGGTAACAAATGATGGAACTGAACAGTGGTTTCAGAGAGATAGGGAAATGTGTCTGATCCAGGATATAATTTGAAAAATAGAGCCCACAGAATTTGCTACTGGATTAGAAATGGGAATCTGAGTGGGATAGCAACTGGGTGAATAGTAATTCAAAAAATCATCTTTATGTGTATAGTTACAGTTGTTAAGGTACTCTGACATATATTATGTCATTTCATAATAACAAGAGGCAGGGAAAGGTCACACTGGGTCAAGATCCAAGTTCTGCCTCCTGCCAGTTTTAAGACCCTAGGAAAGTCCTTTGAATGGGTTTCTAGCCTATATAATGTATTGTCTACTTCACAAGACTTCTGCAGGTACCAAGTGGTTGAAGAATTTTGCAAATGTAAATAATGCCCATTTTGAGGTAGAAAGCATCACACTGTCCAATGAAAGATGGTACATTCCCATCATTCAGGACAGTAGTGTTATCCCATTATATTCCACTGCCACCACTATTATATTCCACACAGAACCTTGTACTGTAGTTGACAGAGAAGAGACAAGCTTCTTTTTTTAAATTCTGATATAAAAAATAAACATTTTCACAGATTTTGGAAAAGCCTACATAATATAAGCATGGGCACTAGAAAAAAAAAATAGTATTATCTTTTAATCTTTCCTAGGGATTGGCGAAAACAGTTCTTTTTGCTATAAATGGCATTAAAGTAAAACCACCGAACTCTTACAAGATAATACCCAAATCAAGGGACCTTTCATTAGAGAGATGTTATCAGCAAGACTGTAAAATTAAGAGTACATATAAGTTATCACTGTCTTGTTTTAAATAGCAAAATGCAAAAGCCTGGTGTAAACTAAATTACTGTGTGCCAAATGAATTGAATTATGAGGACTTCAACTTATTGCTTCAAGTCATATCTATAAGTTTAGATACAAGGTCCCACAGAATTTATTTTTCCATCTAAGACTTTCATATTATTGCAGAATATCTCCAGCATTAAGCAAAAATGGAAAAGTATATGTAAAGTCTTTAATTCATTATGTATTTTGGAGAATTATCTTGAATGTCAATGTGTACTAGGTACTTAGTCGACAACCTGAATAACAGTAAAAATCCAAGGATATCTAATGTATAGCTCTATCTTCCACCCCTCATTTTCAAGTGGGGCCTCAATAAACATGACCACTGGGGCCATGTGATTGCATTACAACCACATTGTAAGTACCCTCCAACGCACAGCCATTAAACTGCCTTGGACGGAGTCGAAGACAAATCTTTAACACAACAAATGAAGGTTTTACACAACACTGTGAAGGTTCACATCATTAGACTCCAGCGCACAATGACAATATGTTCTACTTCTCTACTTGCTAAAACTTGCTACTGTACAAAACACGTCTTATTTCTCTAAATTAAGCACCTTTAGGTCAGAGACCCCCCATCTCAGATATATTTCATTGCAATCGCACTACACAATATACCATCTTTCAATCACTTAGCATGCATCTCCCCCCAAACTTTAAGGACAAACTAGATTAAATACACGTTCAGAGTTACAGCAAACAAAATGATGCTGCAATTTAGACACTTTAACTCGCATATTGAGCAACACAGAGGTTCAACTAATTTCCTTCACTAAAACTGACAAAAAACACCTAAAGGTTTTGTCTTCGTGGACTGCAAGAAACATTTCACGTCTGAGGACTTGATATTTATGTAAAGAGTTTACAAAACCAAGATGAATTTTTCATGGTTCCATTGGTACTTGGCAAAGTATATACATACTCCTGAAGAGCTGAAAAACGGTATTGATAATTTAAAGCGCACAAAATCGAGAGGCAAAAGGTTTCACAAGGTCCCGCGTATCTGTACTGCACCCCCTCCCCCAATCTCCGCTCGGTCTCGTGTTAGAACTATTTCCTCTAAACAGAAACAGTCCTAAAAGAGTTTGCCAACTAGAGTAAACTCACTTCGCGAAGATAACGAGCGGAAACGCATTTAAAGAAGAGGAGATCGCGGAAGCGAGGGCGGCGGGGCGCGGAGCCCCCACGTCCCCCGAACCCCGGCAGCCAGGGGCGAGCATGTGCCGGCGGCTGCAGGATGCGCGGCCCTCCCGGAGCCGCCTCCCGTGGCACAGGGCCCCGCCCGGCCTCTCCCTCCCGGTTCATTCATTCTGAACCTGCGGCTGCCGCACCCCTGCACTCCCGTCCGGGCCGAGACACGGATCCGAGGCCGAGGGGCCGTGTCGGGCCACAACCCCCGCCTAGAGTCCGGGCCCCGTTGCGATTCCCGCGCGCCCGCGGCCTCCGCTTGGGGTGGTCTGAGAGGCCGCGGAGGCCCGCTCCCAAGACCAGAGCCCCGCAAGCCCGCGGCCCCACCCTCCGCCAGGGCGCGAGCCAGGCCTTCCCCGCTCGCGGGCCGACCGCCTGGGAGCCCCCGATCCCCGCTGCCGGGCTGCCCCACTGCGGCCGGAAGTCTCCCCGGCGCCCCCTCCTCAGCGCCCGACTTCCCTCGCCGCCGCGGCCAGACCCTCTCAGCGCTGCCTCGGGCCTCCCAGCGCGGGCCGCGGGCCGGAGGAAGCGAGGGGCCGCTCCGCCCGGTCCGCCGAGAGGGCAAGAGCAGAGCGGGTAGCCGGAGGCGGGCCCGGGTGGTTACCTTGATAATCCTGCGGGGCAGCCCGGCCATCTTGTCAGATCCCGAGTTCGGCCTCTGGTCTCGTCTCCGGCTCCGCTCGCCTCACGCACGAGTGGAAGTCCCGGGCTCCACTTCCGGGGGACGTTGCCGCGCCCGCCGCCGCCGCGCCGAGGCCCCCCGGGAAATGTAGTCCCTGCTAGGGCGCGGGCGAGCTTCCCTCGGACCTGGCCCCCTCCCCCGCGCTCCCCGCCCCAGCCGCGGCCTGGGGGTGGCGGAAGTGACGCGCCGCGGCGGGGCAGGGACTTGGGAGAGGCGGTGCGGAGCGGCGCGGAGCAGCGCGGAGCAGCGCAGAGCCCCGTCGCTAGTGGCCGATCCTGCTGCGCGCTGGTGGGACTGAGTGGTCTGCGACCAGCAGGCCTCTTATCCGCGGCCACGCCCGCGCCAATGGGCGACGTAACAGAAGCCCGGCCGCAGACGTAGCCCATTCATTCATTCGTTCGTTCATTCAACGCTACTGCAGGGCGCGCGGTCGGGGCTGGCGCTGGCCGAACGACTGAGGTCAAGTTGATCCGCGAGCTCCTTCCTCACAAGTAGGGGAAGACCGAAAGTCAGTAGCAAAGCTCCCAACTGTGGGTCTCGAAAGTTATCTAGGAAAAGCCTAGCCAGAATTTTGATGTTTAAATTTCGCATAAATCGGGTGTCTTTGACACACCCCTTAGACCTGGGAAAGCTAAAAGGGTTTGGAGAGAGTTGGGGGCGGGGAAGGAGAATGGCCTCTGAACGCCTGGCCCTAGTGGTTGACTCGCGGATTGGAGAGCTGGAGGAATGACCCAGGAGAGGATTAGAGATCCCAGTGTAATCCCTAAAAGAGGGATTACCTTTAGAGTGCGGGGCCCTAAAGGAGGATTAGAGTGAGGGTGCCCGGAAATGGGATTGTTGGGGAAGCATTTCCTAACATCCTGATGATTGCTTGCTTGCTCTGTAATGGGCTTTTTGCGAGAATTATTTTACTTTATCGTCATAGCAGTCTTAAAGTGCTTCCTCCACTTTACAAGTGAGGCTCGGAGACATTCACTTTTTCCAAGGTTATGAGGGAAATGGAGCTGTTTTGTTCCCACGCAGGTCTGCCAAAACGTGGACCCCTTAACTCCTTAGCCACGGTGTTTCCTAGCACAGTAGCACAGACAGTAGATGGTGAATAAAGATATGCCAGATGCTATGTTAGTGGATGAGAATACAAAGAGGCTGACCCTAGGGAATTCCCTGACGGTCAAGTGGTTAGGTCTCGGGGTTTTCATTGCTGCGGCCGGGTCCAATCGCTGGTCGGGGCATTAAGATCCCGCAATCCGCGCCAGGTGGCCAAAACTCAAAACAAAAAAGAGGCTGACCCTACCTTCCAGGAACTTAGAGTCCAGCGGAGAAGAGAGACTAGTGAACAATAATTACAATCCAGTGTGTTAAGGGCCATAATAGAGAGTCCTCCAAGGTGCTATTTGAGCACAAGAGAGGCATTAATTGCTTGAGAAGTCAGAGAAGGCTTCTCAAAGGAGAAGTGGCATCGTAAAGGATGAGTAAGAATCTAACTGACCTGGTGGGGGGAGCATGCCAGGCCTAGAAAAAAGACTGTGAAATGGCACTGAACTATAAGAAAAAAAAAAAAAGTGCATTAAAGAAATGGAGAATATGAATGCAAGAAACCTAGTAAGAGTAATAAGAGAAAACATTATCATTAGCACGATGCTAAATGATTACATGGATTATCTCATTTAATGATAAAGTATATAAGGTAGGCTTTCTTATTACTGTTTCTTTTTAGATGAGAAACCAAGCCTCAGAGGCAATAATGAGAACTTCAAATAACCAGAAGTCTGAAATGAGTGGTTCTGTATTTAGAAGAACCTGGGAAAGTAAATGACATTGGAGAAAGATACTTCCAGAATATTTTAGAGAGGGTCCAGAACCCGCCCTGATAGGAAGAAAGGCAGAGTGAATATGGGGTTAGAAAGGTACTAGTCCAGTTAGCTCTTGCATAACAATTCAGCTCCAGTTTAGTGCTTAAAAGAACAATAATCATTTGTTTAGCTCTTGAATCTGCAATTTAGGCAGGGCTTGGCAGGAAAGGCACATCTCTGCTCCATGCTGTGTCAGCCTGGGCAGCTTGACTGGGACCAGAACCACTTCTAGGTTGGCTTACATAGCAGGCAAGTTGGTACAGACTGTTAGTTCCTCTCCAAGTGGGCCTCTCCCTGGAGCAACTTGGGCTTCCTCACTGCATGGTGGCTGGGTTCCAAGAACGAGTGTTCTAGCAGGCAAAAGTGGAAGCAGAGTCACCTTTTTCTACCCAACCTTGGAAGTCACGTAGCATCACTCCCACCATAATCTATTGGTTGACTCGTCACAAAAGCCCACCCAGTTTGAAAAGTAAGGGACATGGACCCCCTCTCTTGAAAGAAGAGTCCAAGATTCTGGAAACTAGCTGGGTATGTGTGATACAAGATACAGTTGTGACCAACTTCGAAAAACACAAACTGCCACAGGTATATTTATCACAGTATGCTTACAAGCCACCATGCTTACAATCACCTGCAATGCTGGTTAAAATAAGCATTCCTGGAGCCCTTCCCAGAGATTCTAATTTTCTAGTTCATTGCTGAGGCCTGGGACTCTGCATGTAAACATCACAGGTAATTTTGATAGATCCTAAAATTTGAGAACAAAAGATTTTGAATAAACAACAAAAATTGTTGCCATGTGCCTTCTTTTGGCTATTCTCTATTGGAATAGATAGTGAGTATCCTGCAGATTAAGAGTGAGGGCCCTGAAGCCCTGCCTGGATTTGAAAACTTAGAATTTGCTTAACTTGTCTGACCTTCGTTTTTTTCACCTATAAACTGTACTTCATGTTCTTGTTGTGAAGTTTCAATATATATTAAGTACTTAGAAGGGGTATTATTTTTGCAATCTTGATAAGAACCAGGTATAGTTTTCTTTAGGAAACCAGATTTTTAAAATTTGACAGTATAACCTTGTTTGGCAGAGATTCGTTTGATGGCATGAAATTCTCTTAGATAAATACATAATTTTTAATGTCTTTTCCCATTCTTTTCCCCCTTGAGAACAACTCACACTATACGCATCTGGAAAATAAAATCCAAACTTCTGATTCATGTAAGTCCTGTAGAACAGGATATATTTTAGAAGGACATGTTGCCACATGGCTGAGATGCAGTGTTTATTCTCAGGTTAGAAAGCTGGTTAAGAATCCTACTTACTATACCCATAAAATATGGTTAAAATAAAGATATCCACAAAACTAATTCCTTCAAGGCAGGGGTGTTAGACAGCTGAAGAATAGAGGTAAAACAGACTTTTTACTTTATACTCTTGTACCTTTTGGATTTTGAGCTGTATGAATGTGTTACCTATTCAAAACATAAAATAATCCAATTCACTAATTTCAAAAGTCTAATCTAAAAGGTGTTCAATGCTCTTTACATGCTGATCAAGAATGATATCATACAACTAAAGGAGAAAAAAAGAAAAAATAATTTAAAAAAAGAAAAAGAAAAAAAAAAGAATGATATCATACACTCAAAATTCAAAAGATTCTGGTCCATGGTATGGAATAAAGAAGAGTGACCAAATAGCTTCACTAAACTCAACAATGCTAGGCAGAACTCTTAGCTAGTTAATCTTTTTTTGGCTCTTCATCAGGCCTCGTTCTTGGCCATGATTTTTTTTTCCAGGCTCTGCTCCTTTCAGGACTCAAACTCCAAGTGCCTTTGCACTATAATATAAGAAAGAGGGCCCAAGAACACTGTGTTGAAGAAATTAGAGGAATCCTGATCTATGCAAATCTTACTCCCCAGAATAATACTTAGTGCCTCCTGTTCCTTCCCCACCCACTACCCACAAATATTTCAGTTTCACTACTTTGGTCCTATAATAGCAGATGCATAAGTACTGTTTACCCTGCAGGTAGTATCTTAAGACATTTATACCTGAGCTCCTCAGAGTCATGGATCTCTTCCATCTTGGGCACCCCTGGATCCCTGGGGCCTAGCTCAAGGCCTACAACATGAGAGCTCTCAAAAAGTACTGGTCAAGGGAATGAATGCATTAGTGCAGGATGAAGATAAACACCTGTTTGAGAATGGTTGCCATAAATTCATGATCCATAAGTGAAACACAGGATGTTTAAGTTCATCCTTAAACTTTTCAACTTGACTTCCTGGAAGACAACAGAGCTTTTTTCACAAACTCTCTCATACTTTGCAGAGACAAGATAGAATAGTTTGGAAAATGATAGATCAGTCACCTTTAATAGAGGTCCTGTTTCCATTATGAGCAATAGTCTTCATGGAGATGTATTTGTTTGCAATACCCATATTGTTTCTTGCAGCATAGGAAAACTTTCATGGGCTATCAAGCAGAAGTATCTGTGAGAAGAGGGTTCCTGAACACTGACTCGGAAGAAGTGGGTGGGGAGGATGAAAAGGCTGCACACTGATTTTTAAAAAGAAAAAAAAACCCGAAAAACACCTGCTGCCTCATATTCATGACTTCAACATAAATAGCTGAGTACTTACAAACGGTTAACCAACACAATGCCAGCCCGTGAGAAGGATCTGAGCAGGGTCATCCAGGGTCATAGGAGCACTATCTCAAAGTGGAAGGACTCTGGAAAGAAGACACCCAAGAGAACTGGAGTAATAAGGCTGAACTTTGTTTAGCGCTTCATGCTTTACAAAGCATTTTTTTTTTAAACATCTTTATTGAAGTATAATTGCTTCACAATGGTGTGTTAGTTTCTGCTTTATAACAAAGTGAATCAGCTACACATATACACACGTTCCCATATCTCCTCCCTCCTGCATCTCCCTCCCTCCCACCCTCCCCATCCCACCCCCCCAGGCGGTCACAAAGCACTGAGCTGATCTCCCTGTGCTATGCGGCTGCTTCCCACTAGCTATCTATTTTACATTTGGTAGTGTATATATGTCCATGACACTCTCTCACCCTGTCACATCTCACCCCTCCCCCGCCCCATATCCTCAAGTCCATTCTCTAGTAGGTCTGTGTCTTTATTCCCGTCTTGCCACTAGGTTCTTCATGACCTTTTTTTTTTTTTTCCCTTAGATTCCATATATATGTGTTAGCATACTGTATTTGTTTTTCTCTTTCTAACTTACTTCACTCTGTATGACAGACTCTAACTCCATCCACCTCATTACAAATACCTCCATTTCATTTCTTTTTATGGCTGAGTAATATTCCATTGTATATATGTGCCACATCTTCTTTATCACAAAGCATTTTTGAATGTTACCTCATCCACAGAGAGCTTTAAGTGCATGCACCACTGGAGGCATTCTGCAAAGCCCATCACTGATTCTGCAATGTTTCTATAAAGGTAGAGGAAGGGGGGTATTCCTCTCTTTGTGCCAGTTCCCAGTGGAAACAGGATTCCAGAGGATGGTGACTCAAGGCTTGGCCAGAAGCCTGGATGGAACAAGAACTCTGAAAGCAAGGCTCTTTCCCATGCCTCTGTGTGTCACCCATTCAGGTTCCCAAGAGAACTGTTTACATTCCATGTCCTTGGGCTCCAGTCGCTCTGTGACTCCACCTGTGAAGTGCTTACTCAGCCTATCCAGCCTAAACTGTTCCCCTACTTCTTCCCACCTGGTGTGCCCCGCCCAAGCTTCTTGTCAGTACACTCCCATCACCTTTCTTCCTCCCCACCATCACCAATCTCTCTCCAGTCCTACTGATTTCTCATATGCGTCTAACTTGTGTCTCTTGTTTTCTGCAGAAAACTGCCCACCTGCTTCCAGTATGATTAGAAATGTTTTGAAAACTTTGTTTTGCTTCTGAGTACAATGATTTGGGATCTGATATACTCTGAAGCAGAGGTTTTCAAACGTTGGAGTGCTAACCACCTCCTAGGCTGGTTAAACATACAGCTGCAGGAGCCCCACCCAAGATCTTCCGTATGCAAGTCCCAGGCCCTATGCATCTGTGATTTTAACAAGCTCCCCTGGCACCACTGAAGGGTCCAAAGCTTGAGACTCCCTGTCCCATATTATCTGATCTGCTCAAGAAAACAAAAAGGTTCCAAGAGCAACCTCGACTTATACGTTTATTTTTTTTTGAATTTTATTTTATTTATTTTTTTATACAGCAGGTTCTTATTAGTTATCTATTTTATACATATTTGTGGACTTATATATTTCTTGTTCCTGTTTTTCTAATTCCTTTTGGCCCAATACCCATATCTTTCCTCCTGTCTGTTCTAATTCTCTTGATCCAAGTGTTAGATATTCCAGATAGTTGGAGTTTAAGTTGGCCCAGGTGTTCAGTATTCCAGATTGCTGGGTTTTGAGGAGGCCAATAAATAACACCCAATTTCCACCCCTGAAATTATAACCAGTTGAAAGAGATGGAGACCAAAATGTTGCCTTCATTACCAATAAAGCTGATTGGAGAAAACAGTTCTAAGTGGGCAGTCATTTGGGCTTATTTATAGTCCTCCCACCAGCTCCCCAGTTGCAAGCACAGCCACCCAGTCGCTTAGCACAGCCAGACAACTGCAGGCCCCTTAAGCCAAGACAGAGCAGATGCGCGTGCATGAGAGCAGAAGACAGACTGCTTTAAAAAAAAAAGGGGGGGGGGGGGAAGGAAGGAAGAAGGAGAGAAAGAAATAGAAGGGAGAAAGGAAAAGAGAGGGAAAAGGGAGGGAGGGAGGGAGAAAAAGAAAGGAGGGAAGGAGACAAGGCTGAGAGGACCCAGCTCATTATTTTTTTATTTTTATTTTTTATTTTTTTTTAAATTTTATTTATTTATTTATTTATGGCTGTGTTGGGTCTTCGTTTCTGTGCGAGGGCTTTCTCTAGTTGCGGCAAGTGGGGACCGCTCTTCATCGCGGTGCGCGGGCCTCTCACCATCGCGGCCTCTCTTGCTGCGGAGCACAGGCTCCAGACGCGCAGGCTCAGCAATTGTGGCTCACGGGCCCAGTTGCTCCGTGGCATGTGGGATCTTCCCAGACCAGGGCTCGAACCCGTGTCCCCT
Source organism: Balaenoptera borealis (assembly GCF_965194805.1). Lineage (NCBI taxonomy): Eukaryota > Metazoa > Chordata > Mammalia > Artiodactyla > Balaenopteridae > Balaenoptera > Balaenoptera borealis. Next base: position 79,427,740 of record NC_138870.1, read on the forward strand.
GCATTGGCAGGCAGATTCTCAACCACTGCGCCACCAGGGAAGCCCCAGCTCATTATTTTAAATTCACCAATTAGAAAACTTACTCCTCTCACCTTCTAATCACAAAACCACCTGACATTTTCTTAAACTACTGCTTACTTTCTATCTCAGTTCCCCAAAGACAACCTCAGCCCACAGTCTGGACAATCTCATCGTTGCTTTGAATATCCTGTGATCCATCATACATATGCTCTCTCTAACATCATCATTTTCACATCTTGTTGCCTTGTCACTGATGTCATGTTGCCTTTTTACCCACCCATATTCTTATTTGCTGTGTGTCCAGCAGTAACATAATGCTTAGCACATATCCCCTCCTTCCTGCCTTCCTTCATTCTCTACCTATTATGTACTAGACCATCTCCCTAGGAGATGTTTTCTTTTAAATGAGCAAGATACGATCTTTGACCTTGAACTTACGTTCTTATAGGGGAGACAGACATTTAAACAAATTAATATATTTGATATGATAAGTTCTGTAATTGAGATACCACATAAGATACAGTGAAGAGTATATGTAAGACACAGGGAAGGTTTTATTCACTCAATTATTCAATAAACATTTAGTAAGAGCCGGCTAAGTGCCAGGCACAATACTAGTTTCTGCAGGGAAAATGATGAGCCAAACCAGACATGGAATTACCCTGGGAGAGAATGGATGCAAACATGTATTAATGACATTAATGCAAGGTAAGTGTGAAATGTTATTTTAGTCAGGGTTCCTGGATGTAGGCATAGAAGCTGATTCAGACTAACAAACAGATACAGAATTTATTGGGAGGACATCACGTGTTTCATATGGTCACAGGGAAGGCTGCAGACCAGAGGATGCTGGCATTCTGGAGGTGGGCAAGGAAGGGAGCCCGGGGACTCACCTGGTCAGTTTCCTGTTGGACGCTTCTCCCTTGCCCTCCTCCAGGTATGGTGTTCCTGAGTCTAGAGCTTCTCAGATTCAGATTCCCATTTCTGACTAGGATGGGCTGGCGTGTATGGGAGTCTTGGGTCTAACTGCACCTTATACTGACCTTCAAATATTCCATCAGTTTTCAGCCCCTTCCTCACTCCCTCTTCCTGAATAATGGTGCTACCAATTACTTGAACCTTGGTACAACCTGCATGCTTAACTTCCCTCTGCTCTGCTAAGTCAGGAGCCATTCCTGCATCTCTTGACTTTCCCATCTTGTTTTCACTGTTGTTTGAGTATAATTTTTGAGAGACGAGGGCAAAAACATCTTTATGCTGACAAGGGTATTTCTGGTGTCTTTGAGGCAGTTTTCCTGCACAAGGAGATATTTCACAGATTAGTTTTCAATTAACATTCAATTTACTGTAGTGACAGTAAAGTCTAGTTTTTCCTTAAGCTTTCAAATTCAATTTACAAATCTTATTATTCTGTTTATAAGACTAGCAACTAAAATAAAACTCTTTTAAGGGAATTTTTCATAAAAGTAAATTACCTACATTTAAACATTTTAAATTGCACTTGTAAATTTAACATATTCAATTTTCTTTTCCAGCCCTTCAATTTTGACAGATAAACATTCCCAAGCACCTAAATAATTCTTATAAATGAAAAAAATTTTTAATTTTAATACAGTGAGTCTTCTATTCAGTATTGTAATACTGCTTCCAAACAATATAATTCTTTCACACCCTTCAACATAGAATCATAAGCCTAAATCAGTCACCTAATGACAAGTTCAAATTGGATTCACAATTTACAGAAAACACAAGGGACTTAGGAACATGTTAAAGTTTGCTCCAGTATGTACTCAGCAAAGCCCAGACTGTGGGAATCTCTACAGGAAAAACACCTGGTTTCTTTAACAGATAAGTACAAGGAAAAAAGAGAAAGACAAATGGAGAAGGAACTTATAAGTTAAAGAGACTTAAAAATGATATTAAGCAATCGAAAGGTGTGGATCTAATTTGGATCTGATTCAAACAAGCAAACTAAATAGAAAATATGACATTCATGGGCCATTTGGAAAGTTGCATGTTGACTGGATATTTAATGATGTTAAATAATCATCGTCTTTTTTTTCAGTTGTGTAATATTGTGGTTATGTTAGAAGAAAGGAGGCCTTATCTTTTAGCATTTCTTACTGAGATATTTATAGATGAAATAATAGGCTACTTGAAATTTGCTTCAGAATGATATAGGAGAAGGAACATGGTGGGAGTATAAATTTACTTATTTATTTATTTATTTTTGGCTGCATTGGGTCTTTGTTGCTGCACGCTGGCTTTCTCTACTTGCGGCGAGCGGGGGCTACTCTTGGTTGCGGTGCGCGTGCTTCTCATTGCGGTGGCTTCTCTTGTTGTGGAGCACAGGCTATAGGCACGCGGGCTTCAGTAGTTGTGGCACACGGGCTCAGTAGTTGTGGCTCGTGGGCTCTAGAGCACAGGCTTCGTAGTTGTGGCACATGGGCTTAGTTGCTCCAGGGCATGTGGGATCTTCCCGGACCAGGGCTCAAACCCATGTCCCCTGCATTGGCAGGCAGATTCTTAGCCACTGTGCCACCAGGGAAGTCCCCAATGGTGGGAGTATAGATGAAACAAAATTGCCCATAAGCTGATAATTGTTGAAGCTGAATGAGGGGTACGTGGTGGTTTATTATACTTTTCTTTCTAATTTTGTATGTGTTTGAAATTTTCTGTAATAAAAAGTTTTTAGAAATTAGAATCAAAAAGCTATCTAACAGCAAATTTAACAGTCCAAATTCTCTTATATATTCTAAATACTTAAATATAAACATAGAATACACATGTGTGTATTCTGAGTGTGTTATATTCTCAATGCTAACTGGAAAATAATACTACTAGGTGGGTTTTGATTTACATCATCATTTCTACATTTAATTCAAAATCTTTATGGAGCTAAAAGTCACTTACACCCAAGGAAACAAGTAACCCCCAAGTAACCTGGGGTAACCTATGCAAGCAGTTTGGGGGGCTTTCCAGGTTGGTTGTGAGGGTGAGGTCTGGAAGTGCAGTATTCCAGGACCTTCTTCTATATGACCTGAAAGGAGAAGCAGAGCCCTCTTTTATGGTTGCTGTGCCAGTAGGAATTCCAGTCCATACCCTCCAAATGGAGTGTTCTCACCACCCATGTCACCTACATTCACGTTATACATCTTACCAAACCTTCAGTGTGATTTGAGTTTCTAACCTCCTCCCCAAGTTGTTTCACTTATTTGATTTATCAACATATTCAATAAAGGTATTTACTGCTGGAAGCTATTCAGAATTCTTTTCACTTTCTATCAGTATGGGAGGGTCACCCTGTTTATATTTAAATAACATCCAATTGGATTACTAAACCAATCTCTGGCTTTACAGTCAGAATACCAAAGGCGTCCTAAGGACACTTATTCTGACATGGTGCCAGGAACCTCCCTTTTGCTCCTCCAAATCCACTCTTCATCTTGTCCACTCTGCTCTCTGCCCAGGAAGCTGACTTGAATAGACTACACTATATGGAGGGGGTTCCTTCACCTCTGGCTTCTGTTTGGTTTGGGCCAATGAGAAGCCCTTGCAGGAGATTAGAGAGGGAAAGGAGAGGGAAGTCAGAGTAATTATTACCCTGGGTTGCTCCTGGCAAGGTCACCTCAGGCTGGCTATGCCCTTCAACAGATGACTGCTCTCCTCAAGGTAGCCAACTACAGGATTCTCTCCTGGGGTCCAGTTACTGCTCCCTCTCTTTGTCCCTTCTGGCCTGGAAGGAACAGCCAGTGGTACTAAGCCCAGGTTATACCACTACTGCTCCTGGAATGAAACCAGTTTGAGTATGTCATTTGCTTTCCTCTGAGACTAAGTGATATGCCAACTTAAAGCTAGAAATCATTATTGTCCATTTTAGACTAAGTCCACATTTTCATTTTTAATTACATTCAGTAGATTATTCCTGACAGTCAAAATATATATTTTAATGCCAAAGAAATAACTAATCTCTTTGGGTCAGATGTTCATAAAAATTTATTATACAAATATTTATTAAGCACCTACAAGATACAATTATTGCTAGTATTGAGTGCTTACTACATGTCAGGTACTTTGCAAAGCATTTTACTTACCTTCTGTTATTTAATTTACCCAATAATTCTATAAAGTAGGGAATATAATTATTATTCCCCTTTTATAATGAATAAACTGAGACTAAAAAATATTAAGAAAATAAATTTCTCCAAATATCATAGCTAGGAAGTCATGGAATCAAGATTCAAATTTAGGCAGAGATTCTCAGAATCTACTTGTTAACATTATGCTATATATGTGAGCTGTATAGTTGGAAAATAAGGTCCACCTACATGCAGGAAGCCCAAGATCTTATAGGTAGAGAAGACATAAATGTAAAAATCACTTGGAGCATTTATAAGAGAGCTTTTGAAGGAAAAGCCGTTTATAACTTGTGGTCTGTATTATGTTCAGTGTTATGGAGGCCCTTACATTTTATTTTATTTTATTTATTTTGTTTTTTTTTAAGAAGGAATTTCCATCTTCAGGAAACAACTTTATTTTTTTATAAATTTATTTATTTATTCATTTATTTTTGGCTGCGTTGGGTCTCCGTTGCTGCCCGGGGCGACTCTTGGTTGCGGTGTGCAGGCTTCTCATTGCGGTGGCTTCTCTTGTTGCGCAGCACAGGCTATAGGCATGTGGGCTTCAGTAGTTGTGGCTCGCGGGCTCTAGAGCACAGGCTCAGTAGTTGTGGTGCACGGGCTTGGTTACTCCGCAGCATGTGGAATCTTTCCAGACAAGGGCTTGAACCGTGTCCCCTGCATTGGCAGGCAGTTTCTCAACCACTGTGCCACCAGGGAAGTCCGAGGCCCTTACATTTTAATCAGTACTAATCCTTTAGATATATATTTTTTGAATCATTTGTGATTTGAACTATTTTCATTCTGTCATTTCAGTGAGGATTAGGTTCCACTATTAGAAAAGAGGCTCAAAGTAACACTGAGTTAAATAAGATAAAAGTTTACTTCTCTCTTGTAAAAATCCCTAAGTAGGAAGTGCAGGAACTAGGAGCTCTGGTCCACAAAGTTATCAAAAACCCAGACTCCTTCCAGCTGACTGCTCCATCATTCCTAAGTCTAGGCCCTCTAAATGCTAGTGTTCTAAGATAGTGACCATAACATCCACTCTCCTGGAGAAAGGATGGAGTAAGGGGCAAAGAGTGCCCACCAGCTATCTTTAAGGAAGAGACCAAAGCTGCTGCAAGACACATTTGCTTACATCTCATTGGCCAGCACGTAGTCACATGACTACACCTATGCTTGCAAGGGAGGCTGGGAAATGTAGATTTTTAAATTCAGAGTAGACATACACTCAGTAGAAGATTAGGGGTTCTATTAACATGGAAGAAAGGGAGAAATAGCTATAGGGGAATAACAGTTTCTGCTGTAAATTTCTCACAGTTTCTGGTGAGATTATTTATCAATGTGATTAAAGGTGTGCAATTTATCTTAACAAGGCAAAACAAACACTTCTTAAGGACAATACTCAATGCATACTAGAAAAACAGGGTCTTGTTATTTTGGATAAGTTTCAAATATATGTGGTCTCCCAGAAAGCCCTTTATAAGCATTACCTGCCAATTGTGAAATAGTTCTTAAAAATATAAAATAGATCTGCCTTTGTCACCAGCCTCATTGTTTTTGCTAGCACTCTGTATTCTAGTCACATTGACCTTATTTTTGTTTCTTGAAAGAATCATACTGCTTCCTACCATAGGGCCCTCACTCAGGCTGTTCTCTCTTGTACTCTTCATCTTTATAACATCTACCCTTCCTTCAGATTTCTGCTTAAATTCATATCCTCAGGGGAGCCTTTCCTAACCCTAATAGACTAGTCAGACACCAATAGACTAGTTATATGCTCCGTGGCATTTTTTTCCCTCTGAGCACTCAGGACAATGATAATAAAATAATTAATTACACAATTATACATTTACTATCTGTCATCCCCACTTGATGTATAATCTCTGAAGACATAAACTGTTGCTCTGGTGTTTGGTACATCTAATAAGTGCTCAATAAATAGTTGTTGAATTAATGAACAAAGTAGAATAAATTTAAAATTTAGGAGTAGCAGGAAAGCATCTAATAATGAAATAACTTTAGACTATAGTGTGAGGATCTTTAATAATCTAAATTAAGTCCTGATGATCTCTAGGAGGATTGCAGTTTGAAACCGACAATATTTAAACTATTCATAGGAAAGATGTTCATGATACACAGTTAAGTGGGAAAAAAGATATATTAAGAAAGAAAATCTATTGTGCATGCATGTTTATCTGTATATGTATATTAACAGTAATAAAAGAAAACCTAAACATAATGTGTTTGTGTGAAAGAGAGGGAGACTGAAGGAGAAGCAGGCTGGCTGGTTCACATCTCAGCTCCATCACTGGCCAAGGGCTTTAAAATAGTACACATCATGTGTCCAATAAATGTTAGCTATTATCATAATATAGATATACGAAGAGACAAAAGTGAAAGGTTTTACATCAAAATATTAGCAGCGATTATCTCTTGGGTTTTGTTTTTAAAATCTGTGTTAGCACTTTTTTTTTTTTTTTTGGCCACACTGTGCAGCTTGTGGGATCTTCGTTCCCCGCTCCCCCCTGCCAGGGACTGAACCCAGGACATCAGCAGTGAAAGTACAGAGTCTTAATCACTGGACCACCAGGGAATTCCCTGTGTTAGTACTTTTTTTTTTTTTTTTTTTTTTTAAATTGAATGCAAACTAAGACCACTTGACTGTTACTGAAATGAATAGCCCAGTTTGCTTTTTTTTTTTTTTAAAGAAATTCACGTTCTTTTATTTATTTATTTATGACTGTGTTGAGTCTTTGTTCCTGTGTGAGGGCTTTCTCTAGTTGCGGCAAGTGGGGACCGCTCTTCATCGCGGTGCGCGGGCCTCTCACCATCGCGGCCTCTCTTGCTGCGGAGCACAGGCTCCAGACGCGCAGGCTCAGCAATTGTGGCTCACGGGCCCAGTTGCTCCGTGGCATGTGGGATCTTCCCAGACCAGGGCTCGAACCCGTGTCCCCTGCATTGGCAGGCAGATTCTCAACCACTGCGCCACCAGGGAAGCCCAAGTACTTTTTTAATCTACATTTTCTATTTGGAAATGAGCATGGCCTAGTCTAACTCAGTGGTTTTAAGCTCATGGGTGATTCCTGGGTTCAAATCACAGTTTCACCACTTGTAACTTGCATGACTTTGAACAAGTTATTTAACCTATCTGTGCTTCTGTTACTTCATTGTATAATGACAGTCACAATAATTATACCCAGCTCCTAGAGCTATCAGAAGGAACAGACAAAAACAATACATGTAATGCGTTTGAAGAACAATGCTTGGTACATAGCAAGTGCTCAAAACCAGAGCCAATTTTATGTAATAATTTTTGAAAAAGTTTTTAGAAAGATTTTCTCTAATGGCTTGGCAGTTAGATTGCTCTGGAGTCTTCAATCTCTGATTTTATAAAAAGTGACTTTATTCTGCAAAGCTAGAGAAGAAAAGAAGTCAATCCCCTTTTCAACTGAAGCCATTTGAAACCAACTCCAAAGTTCTACAATTTTGTCTGTTTTGTCATTTTACTAGCATGAATTTGAACTGCTTTTATGTAGGACAATGTAAGTTATTAACTGGTACTTCAAGTTTGTAGTTTTGGAAATTATAGCTTTAAACTTGCTGGCACCGAACTCTAAAGTTATGAAACTTTTCCTGACATGCCTCTCTTAGCGACTTTCATATTGCAGTCTCTTGGTTTTCATACTGCCTCTCTCCCTGCCACTTCTGAGAGGTGCTGGATGGCTGTCCTCCTCCACTGGACTGCTAAATGTTGGAATTCTCTGTCTCATGAACCACCCACCTTCAAGCCAGTCATCAGTGCATCACCTGAAGTGTCTTTCCACTCTCTCAATTCCCACAGCTAATCAATCCATCACCATGTTCAGTTATCATTTCTGTACTTTTACACTATATCTGGACTCCTTTCCTCTCTCTCCATCCCCACTGTTGCCGCCATCCATCACGTCATCATCACCAGCTCTGAACTTGACTGCTGTGCAGCATTAGCCTCATTAGACTTGCTTGCAGTCTTGCCTCTCTCCAAACTGCTCTGCACAGTACAGCCGGAGTAATCTTTTTTTAAAAATAAGTCATATCATGTCACTTCTTTTGTGTTAACACCCTTCAGTGATGCCCTACTGTATTAGAATAACATCTACACAAATGGATCTGTGTCCTAATTCCATGTTATTACCACCAAGGCCTGTAAAGCCCAGAATGACCTGCCCCTTACCCCATCTCCTGCTGCTCTCCTCCACACCACACTCCAGCATATAAGCTGTTTCCACCCCCTTTTAGACTTTTAAATTGTTCCCTCAGCCTAGAGCCGTCTCCACTCTCTTTCGCATGCACATGGCTGGTTTCTTTCCTGGTCTCAGCTTTGTGAAGCTTTCCTGGCTGCACTGAGTCTCCCTGTTGGTCAGTGGTCCCACTCTACTCACAGCCATCAAGACATGTCCTGTGGAATCATCTTTGATCCGTCCCTCTTCTGCTTTGCACAGTGAATGTTTGACAAGTCCAGTTGATAGTTCATTCAAATATGTTTCTCCTCTCTGTCTCTTCCTACAGCATAGTCCAGAAAGACATTACTGGGTGGCTTTGAAGGATGGACAAGATTCGAAAGGACAGAGATGGGTCCTCAATGTGAGCTTCCATAGGAGCAAAGATAAGCAGCAGAACCAGACTGATATTCTGTGGGAAGTGACGAGAGACATCATAGCAGTCCACATTTATGCTGTGAATGTAAGTGAACTTACATTCACTTATTTTCAATATTAAGGACTACTTCAGGACTATGGCCCTTAAATTTTTGAGAGGTTGATTAACCCCCTTGATTACATGTTAAAAGCTATGAATCCTTTTCAGAAAAATGTACATAAATCCGAAATTTTGCAGATCATGGAGGAAAGGAATTCCCAGGTGAAACTAGGCTTTATCAGTCAGTCACCTACTATCTTGAATACCTGCAGTGTTATTTAATTGTTTTATTCATTCAACAAATATTGGAGGCCTACGATGAGGCCAAGCACAGTTCTAGATATTAGATTTGTATACCGTATAGAACAAAATAGATACCTGACCCTCTCGGCCTTCATGGATCTTGAATTCTGGCATAAGAGACAGACATTAAACAAGGAAACAAATGAAAATATAATGTCATATAATGGTAAATGTTATGAAAAAAATAAAGAAGGGCAATGGAACAAGGGCGGGTGAAGCTATTTTAATGATATGTTCCTCTCTGAGATGATATTTGAGCAAGAGCTGCATAAACTAAGGCAGTGGTCATGAGAAGCAGTGAGAGAAGACCATTGCTGGCAATGAGAACAGGAAGTTCTCATTGGCCCAGGGGCCTTTTCTTCCCTCTAAGATACATGGCGAGGTCCAGGATCCTGCACGTCCTCCTCCCATAATGAATAACCACCACAGTTGTCAGAACATAGGTTGAAGGCTGTCCCATGTTTCCCCATTTCAAACGTCAAATCCAACCCCACGCCGCTTCAGTACTTCTCTGAAATGCCTCTTCCCCTAGGAAACCTAACTCATCCAAGGAGGGATATCAAGTTGCTCTAATTATTAGTATAAACTTTAAAAAATAGTGTTCGTTACTTTCTAAGGATATGTGTGGGGGCAGTGAATTTGTTTTTTTGGGTAGCGCCAGTAAAGTTGCAGGCAAGCTGCTGCAACTAAACGCGGGCGCACGTTGGGTGGACCCCGGACCCCCCCCGCCCCGCCTTACCCACGGCACCCGGGGCTCTTTCCGGCGGAGACTACATTTCCCAGAGTGCCCCGCGAGCCAGGAAGGCGCGTGCAGCGGTGTCTCCTAGGACCCGGGTTGAGGTAAGATGGCGGGCTCGCGGTGAGTCGCAGTCATTTCCCTCTCCTTCGCTCGTCTAGGAGTCCCTAAAAGGTGGGCAGGCCCAGAAAGTTTATAGGCAGCTGTCGAGGTCTCCTACCTGTCGTTTGCGGCAAGATAAAGCCTCTGGCATTACCAGACTCGGTCCGTCCTGCAGAAGGGCCGGCGTGTGGCCGCGCGCTTACCGTGGGGTCTGGTTCTGGTAGCCACTTCCTCAAGCCTCAGTCCTTCCCAGACTCTCCGCAGTCTTCTATTGCTCCAGCGTTGAATTCCGGGCCAAGGGGTTTACCCTCTGAATTCTCTCTCTGGGGTGAATAATGTGACCTCTGGGTCTCGGACAGAGGGGACCTAACGTCCCCTAAAGTGTTTTGTTTCTCATTTCGTGGTTAGAAGCTGTGGGCTTGCGTTACACCCATAGTACCTGTTAAGCAGCGGTAAAGTGGCAGGTAAACCGTTTGAGCTTTCGGAGCCTCGATTCTTAGTGTTTTAAATGGAGACGCCTACTTCGCAGACTTGTGAAGGAGCATATAATGTATAGAAAAATGGGTCGTAAAGTGTAGGAGGCACACTGTAGGTACTCAGGGATGGCAGTGCTAACGTACCGACAGTACAAGGAGTCAACCTGCATAGTTCAGCGACTAAGACTGATGAAATACGCTTTTATCACTGTGCGGGGGTGGTGGGAGGGGGGGGGGGTGGGGGGAATAGTCATCGAAGCCAATTGAAAACAAGTGATGTATGTCATTTATTCACAACAGACCTGGAGGTTGTGGTTGTTTTCCCCCATTTTACCGTGGAAGGAACTGAGGGTTGCTTCGTTAATGACTTGCCCGAACTTTCGCACTTTGTAAGGGATTGACTCTGAAGTTCTTGGAAGCAATTGATTTAAATACTGTTGTACCTTAGTTTCTTCATGAATCAAAATAAAGATGCCTCTTATGATTAGGACGAGAGTAAAATGAACGGTAGTGGAAGCACCTTGGAAAGTTAAAAAGCTTATATAAGAGGGCGAAATTTTATTTGGGACTTTGGGTGTTTATATGTGTTTCTTCAAGTCAGTATTTAATAAGCCAAGGCTAGGCCTTCTTGTTTAATATTTAATCAGAAACAGAATACCCCTTTAAGAGATGTAATAAAATCTTGTGTATGGTACCTGGGAGGTTGTACACCGACACATTTGCTTTATGAAAGGAGAATGCTCTGTGTAGCATGTGTGAGTGACTGTTTCTAAGAGTAATTACACATTGGCTGCGCACTCATTGAATGGAAAGAACTACACTAGGTGTTGAGAAGTTTGCATTTAAGAGAAATAGTAATGGACATAGTTCTTGGGTTTCTGATCTTACTATACATGTTGATGATGTTGCTCTTTGTACTGTATTGCCTGGAAATGGGAGGTTGTTTAAAAGTTTTGTGTTAGGCAGCTGTAGTTCTCGGTGGTGATCCTATTTTGTAGTGTTCAGTGTATTGTGTCACTTTAATTTATCATAGGTAGCACTGATTTTTCTTTATCTCTTATGCAGGGGTGAAAATAGGTATACCTAGAAGCAGTTTTTTTTTTTTTTTTTTAGAAGCAGATTTTAAAAGCAGTTTCTCTTCAAATCATCTTTCTTACCACCTGATAAGCATCTTGATTCACCATGGCATTGGCAGCAGTAAAATGGGCGATATCAAGCAGAACTATCTTGAAACATTTATTTCCAATTCAAAGTAAGTGAGTTTTTTAATGTTTAAAACGTTGTGTTTTTAAAAAATATTTATTTATTTATTTTGGCTGTGCCAGATCTTTGTTTTGGCATGCATGCGGGATCTAGTTCCCCGACCAGGGATCGAACTCCGGCCTCCTGCATTGGGAGCGCGGAGTCTTATCCACTGGACCACCAGGGAAGTCCAATGTTTAAAAAGCTTTAAACTTTTTCAAATGTTATAGTAATACATGTTCATTGAAGAACATTTAATTTAGTTATTGTATATGCATGCTATTGTATAGGAGTGTAACGTGGAAAGATCTCTATATAGAAGGGGGAAGAAGTATGTTATAGAACAGTATATATCGTATGATCTCATTGTGCATTTAAAAGATTATTGACCATATATTTGTGTGTGTATATATGTATAAATGCAGAGTGAAAGATGTGGACCAAATAAGTTATCTCTGTAGACCACAAGTGGGATTTAACCCAGGGCAAGGGAGGGGTTGCTAAAGAGGAACTTTTTCTAGTTTGAATCACTTATATTTATATTTTCACATACTGCTTTTTTTAGTAGTTCTTAAAATTAGCAAAGGGCAAATTTACAATTCCGTCTTACAGGGTGATTATTGTTACTATTTTGGTGTGTTCTTTTCTGTTTTTTCTGTGTAATTTAAAAAAAAATGTAATTTCTTCCTTTCTTTTCTGAAGAAACGTAGTCAAATATTTTCTTCAAAGCCTATTAATACATGTTTGATAGTCAAAACACTGATCTATATAAATAGTCTATTAAAATCTTATTTCCTGACCAACCTTCTTTTCACTTTCCTTTTCCTCTGTGAACTGCATTCTCCCATTTGTAAAGAAGACATGGTTAGAAGGCTACAATAGGTTTGCTTTTTCATGTTTAGTCAGCCAACTTTTTTTACACATCTCTGCCTGACCTTAATTGCTTCCTTCATGTTTCCTATTGACTACCATTTGTAATTGAACATTTTTATTGAGTTAAGAGGAAAAGAGTTGTTTGAAGACTAGGGTAAAAAGCTGTATAAACGAAAGTATAATTTAGTAAACAGAGGAAGAGATTGCCAGGAGACTGTAGGTGTACACTAAAATCATAGTGAAAACAAAACTGTAGTCAGCTCTTGATTACCTAGGAGCATTTTTTGTTGTTGTTGAGAATTGTGGGAGAGACCTCTGCTGCTTAGTTTCCCTTTTGACCTGATAGGAACTCAGCCCCAAGGCTGATGGGAACTCAAACGTAATCAGTTTTTACCTAGCTCATGTCCTGAAACAGCAATTTGTCCTCACTCAGGTTAATCTGAAAACCAGTTCATCTGCCCCTGAATCAGTTAAAATTGTCTGTGTATACTTTACCAACTAGATTGTAAATTTGTACAGTGTCTATTTTAGTTTCCTCAGTGCCTCTCATACATGATAGGTGATAAATAAATGTTTGTTGAATGGATCTCAGTGAATCGCAGTTGTCAAAATATCTGATTAGTGAAGAATTAATGTGGGTTACCCCAGAAAATTATTCCATTATCACTCAGTCATCCTAATAATTAGTGACTACCTAACTTCTTGCATCCTTAAGCCTCTTGTTCTACACAATTTCTATTATTACTACTGAAGGTAAAGTATTATTACTGTTACTATTGATATCTTATATGAAAAGGAAGGACATTAAGATTAGAGGCAAAGCAAAACTGTGATTGGAAAGTTCAATGAGCACAAATAAAAAGCCCTCCCAGTATTCCAGAAGGAACATTTAAAACCTTCCAAAATATACAGTCAATGTGGGAATTTTACAGCTGAAGGAACATTTAATACCTTCCAAAATATACAGTCAATGTGGGAATTTTACAGCTTTTAAGCATATTAAGTCATTTGGTCTTTACAACTTTGAATTTTACAATAACTTACCTATCACGTGGCATTATTCTCTTTCTGAAGATGAAGGAACTTGAGTTCTCTTGCCCTCAGAAGCTCAACCAAAGTTGCATATCTGGTAAATTAGAGCTATGATCAAAACCTATGTCTTCCCAATATATTTTCTGCTATACCGCCTTTGTTGTTGTAATTTAAAATATTCAACATTTGAAAATGAAGTGGGACTATCAGCTTTTATAGATCATGTCAAAATGCAATTGTGTGTGTGTATAAATATATATATGTAAAACAAGAAAAGCCTGTGAGTTGTGGAGAGCTGACTCTCATTGAAATTCTTTTCGGCACATTGAGTTCATTTGGATTGATTGATGTTAACTTTGGCATCAGTTCTAATTATGCATTTAGAACCTCTGATACTTAACCATATCTAGAATTTTTCTCTTGATAAAATGTCAAATGCATTTTTCAAGTATTAATTATGCAGAAATTAACATTTTAGAGGCAGTTTGGCAATCTCTATTAGTAGGAACTGTAGGGGACACAGTAATGAACAAGGTGGGATTCCTGGCCTTAAGGAACTTATTTAGACTTGTAGTTGAAACAGACACCTATGGAAACAATACCTGGAATATGATGTGGTAGAATGTGATGTATGTCATGAGGGTACAAACAAATGTCTATGTTAGTGCAGAGTACAAATTTTGCAGTTTCCTGTTGAACTAAATACTGTTGTCTTGAGTTTTCCCTCCTGCCTAGTTAAGAATGGTAAATTCTGTCTGTCCTGCCTCTGCCACTAAACCCTGTTTCTTTCAGCAAACATGTACATCACTTAGCTGGTGTATTCAGAGAATACAAACTGCTTTTAATATTAATCATACATAATTAAGAAGATCCCCAACAGTGTCAGACAAGAAAATAAAATATGTGTAAATGATTTTTACATTACCCTCTGATTTGTCTTAATAAATGCTCTTCTGTATTAGCACAGATAATTGAAAATTAATAAATCTTTTGAAAGATAAGGTTATATTTCTAATTCTTTGTATTTTGTTATCTTTACATCAATAGAATTTTGGGGTTGACATTTTGCTGAGTAATCTTTTATGATACTAATGAATTTTGTTAAGGTACTTTTAATGCATTGGAGTAAATTTATATTTAGACCTGCAAGTATATGCAATCCTTGGGGAAAGGAGAGTTTACAAAGATGGAAAACACATCTTTGTTTAGACTTCTTTGATACATATAAATAACTGATGCATAAAAAAAGACACAATGATAGTATAGCAATGTCATATGGAATGTTGGTTGTGGGACATGTAAAATAGACAACTCTTTCTGTGATGGGGGATGTAGGGCAGGAAGGGGGAAACGGATTTCATGGAAGGGTAGTATTTGACTCTTGAAAGATGAGTGGTATTTGAACAAAGTGGGGATGGCATTCCATACTGAGGAGCAAGTGGCTCAGTTGAGAGAAGTTGATCCTTGGTTTTAGCCAAGATATACAGAATTTTTTTTTAGACATACTGAGCTACATTTACACTTTTTCTTTATATTTAAAAGAATATAATTTCTCTGAACATAGAGGAACCTTTCACAAGCTTTAAAAAAAGTAGTTATGGCTCTTGAATTTGCAGGTATTCTAAAAACGGAAAATATGCTTTGAAATGTTGTATTTTGATTGAGAACAGTTGATTTTGAACAGTTTATTTTGTATTTCATTACTTAAACACTCGCCCTTTATGAACTATGCACTCCAGTCACACTAAAGTTTTTATTTTATTTTATTATTTATTTATTTATTTGGCTGAGCCGCGCGGCTTGCGGGATCTTAGTTCCCCAAGCAGGGATCTCGAACCCAGACCCCGGCAGTGAAAGTGCTGAGTCCTACCCACTGGACCACCAGGGAATTCCCAACACTAAAGTTTTTAGAATACTCAGAAACTTTATGTTCTTTCTTTCCTCTGGTCCTGGCGCTTTTTATTCCCTTTGCAAGGAACACTGTACTCATCCCCTCACAACTCCAGCTTAATCCTTCATCCTTCAGGACACCTTAAACATGTCTTAAACATCATCTCCAGCGGAAAAGCATTCTTGAACCTGTACACTCCTGTTTTGTAATCTGTCCATGTGTCCCTTTCACTCCCAGTGCTTACCCTTCCTAACAGGGCACCAGACTTGCACCCTTTTTGAAGTCAGGGACTGGATCTTAACTTGTTGAATCCCTAGCTCCATGTACAGCCCTGTTTCTTAGTGAATACAGTAAATAGTGGTTGAATGAGTAAAACTAGCTTTACATTGGTGTGAGGACATATGCTCAAATTAACTAAATCCATCTTACTGTTTGGGGTTTTTGCAGATGGAGCCTTATATTGTGTTTGTCATAAAACTACGTATTCTTCCCTTCCAGATGACTATAATTGGTATGTATTGAAATCCAATTGGAAAAAAAAAATAAGTTCGTTAGCTCTATCTGAAATGATTTAGTTTTATTTCTTGTTTTGGTATTTTCTGCTTTCTTTTCTGATTATTCTTTCTTTAATTTTGTTTTTAAAAATTATTTCAGTGATCTTATTTACCCAGTGTCTGGGCTTATAAATGGTTTAAATAAAAATCATTATCATTGTGTTTCAGTGAATACTTCATTTGTTGTAAGACAGACTTGCTGATAGAAATGCTATCTTTTCTTCCTGAAGCATTCTTTAGCTTTTTGGAGAAGCTAAATACTTTTTATGGTTTTCTCTTAGGGTTCATATCTATTAGCTTAAGCAGTTATTTATCTTATCTTTTGTTAACATTGAATAATCCTAAATTACAAATATTTAATTCAACCACAATTTATTTGGTACTTATTGTAGTCAGTATGCTCAGAACTAGGAATAACGTATGAATGAAATATTGTCCTTTATCTCTATAGCAGAGTCTTATGTGCAGAAACTACAACATGTTTTCTTAAGTTACATTGTTTTTATTGTGAATTTTAGTAAAAATATATTTTCTTCCCTCTTGACACCAGTTTTAATTGTAAATTTAGTAAGTATTAGGATAGTGATGAAATAAGACTAGGTAATAGGTAGCACTTTTGAACCTGAAAAGATTGAGTCTTATATGACGTGTTTTGCATTATGCCAAAGGCATTTGGAGAAATGCTGATCTAGAAAAAGTACTCAGCTACAATCTTTATGATTGGAAATTCAGGTTATCCTTTACCTGGAAGATTATGTATTTTGCTGATCTTCAGCTTTAATAATTTAAGTAATCTCCTTACAGCTTTTTGAAGGTAGCTTTTAGATAAGGAAAAGAAGTTCTATTAATAGTGATGAATGAACATGAAGATCTCTTCCAAAGGTTAAGAAAACAAATAACTTTAACCAAACAAATAATTTGAAGAATAATTTATATAAAATAGTGGGTTAATGCAGTAAAGGTTTGTTGTGGGAGTCAAGCTGACATATTTTGTGGGATGGTATGAGTTGTCCCCTGTAATATGGGTACCTGGTTTGCCAGTCCAGTGACATGATGGCATTTATTCTTCAGGGATATGTGATTAACAAATTTTAGCTCTAATAATCATTTTGCCTTGAATACAGTATAACTCTGTTTCTAAAACATTCTTTTTTTTAGCAAAGTAGAGCTTGCTTTGACATCTGATGGCAGGACAATAGTATGCTATCACCCTTCTGTGGACATTCCATATGAACACACAAAAGTATGTATAAGAAAATCTCTTGTAATTTTTAATTTGTTGTTGGACTATTCACCCTTCTTTACAGTATCCAAAGAGAAGGGAATTGTTTGATTTTCTTTATTTGGTTTAAATCTTCTTTTGGCTTTTTTATTTTACTGTTTTGATTTTTCTCTTATTTCTTTTCATCATTTTTCTCTAAAGGTTTTTTTCAGTGCACAAAGTGAAACATTTAAACACAATTACGGCATCAGTTTTCTGGTCTAAAATTTGGTAGATTTCTGACTAGGGATCAGACACACCTAGTATAAATTTTAAAAACACATTGTCCCATACTACTATATATTGCAATCTAATAAATTATGAAAAGTTTGTATTTTAGTGTACTGTTTCATAACTTTTATATTGTGTTGGTTTTGATAATCCTTTTAATGTTGGGTGAATTTCTTCTTTTCTCGGTTAGTTTTTTCTTTTGCTTTTTTTTTTTTAATATAAATTTATTTATTTATTTATTTTTGGCTGTGTTGGGTCTTTGTTGCTGTGCACAGGCTTTTCTCTAGTTGTGGTGAGCAGGAGCTACTCTTCGTTGTGGTGCGCAGGCTTCTCATGGCGGTGGCTTCTCTTGTTGCGGAGCATGGGCTCTAGGCGTGTGGGCTTCAGTAGTTGTGGCTTGTGGGCTCAGTAGTTGTGGCTCACAGGCTCTAGAGTGCAGGCTCAGTAGTTGTGGCGCACGGGCTTAGTTGCTCCGCGACATGTGGGATCTTCCCGGACCAGGGCTCGAACCCACGTCTCCTGCACTGGCAGGCAGATTCTCAATCACTGCACCACCAGGGAAGCCCCTGGTTATTTTTTTCTAATGGGCCAACATGGGCATATATTTTAAGTGGCCTAGTTTAATTTTTTCCATATTTCTTCGAAAGCCAGGCACTAGATAAAGGAGGTTTTGTTTTTATTTTTAATGTAATTTAACTTGACCCAAGTCTTTTTATTATTTTATATATGAATAGCTTCTTCTTATTTCTTTAAGCCCTATTCTACTATATTTCGTAATGTTTGATTTGCTTTTTGAGGAGAAAATAATTCGTCACATGATGCATCTAGTGATACCTATTTTTAAAAATCATCATTAGGGCCAGAGTACCGGTTTGACAAAACAAATTAATGTTATTTTACTAGTTTGTATTCCCTTTTTAAAACCTCACCATTTTGTCTGCCTGCTTTGTATTCTAGCTAGATACCATAAGCAATATTCCAGTATTCCTTTTTTGTTTCATTTCTTTGGACTGTGTGTAGAAAATAGGAGTAAGTCACTGACTTTTGGCCTGTAAACCTCTAGCTCATACTATATTGTGCCTTCTTACATTGTTATTTTTTGTTATATTTCTGGTTACGTGCTTTATCCTTGTTTTAGCAGTTTATACTAAGAAGCCCAGGACTGTGTGGTCATTTCTCAGTATCCAAACTCTCATCCCCATATGGCTCTTTGCATCCCTGAATCTGATGCTTTTCCTATCCTTCCCAACTCTCAAAACTTTTCCACTGTACTTTTAGAACTTATTATCATCATTAAAATCTCTCATAACCTTAACTTCTTCCAGAATGTTGCCTTCACCTTCTGACTCTAACAGAAACTTGGCTGTACCCTGGTGTCATTGCTTCCCTAGCACTCTTAAGTAGTTGTGCTTTTCTCTCCTAAACCCTTTTACTACTGAGCGTAGAGATGGAATAGGTGTCCCTGTGGCTCTTCACTGTCATATCCAGATCATCTTTCCTCCTCCCTAACAATTTCTAGCTTTGTAGTTTGTATCATTAAACCATACCATCTACTTATCTTTTTTCTTTTGCTGTTATCTGTCATCCCGCAATTCACTTCTCCTCACCCTCACGTGTCCCCCATCCCTCCACTCTTCTTTGAAGATTTTAGATGTACTCTCACACTCTCCAACACTGTGTCCTAATTCTTTGTTATTTCAGTGTCCATGTAGATGATCTGTCTACTACCCCAGCCTCTTACTTTTTGATCTTTTTTCCGCATGGGAGTGGAGCCCCCCAATCCTGTGGTTGTACCCTAGAGATGTTTTAATCACAAATAACTCCTACTCCTTCCTCCCAATCTAGATTTTTAAGAATTCCACTAGCTTACTACCAACTCCCCCTAGTTTCCCAGCTTCAGGAATTATTCATCCCCTCATTAAGACCTGCATCAATTGATTGAACCACTTTTTCACAGTCCTTCATGTATCTTGTACATTCTCACTTCTTTCCTTACCCAGCATAGATTCCATGGTCATCATCATAATCACTCCCTTGCATACATACCCATCTCCCTGCCTCTTTTTCTGTTGAACTCCCTTTGTTGTATCAGTTGTCTCCTCTCCCATGTCCTCAGTATTCCTCTCTCTAGTCTAGGAGATCACTCCTGTCAGTTCACACTAATCACTCTACTGCTACCACACTGGCCTCCATGCTGTTCTTTAAGGTAAGTACTTAGGAAGCTCCTGCCTCAGGGCCTTTATAGTTACTGCTTCCTCTGCCTGGAATGCTTTTCCCCCAGAAATCCTCATAGTTTATTCCCTTTCCTTTAGATCTTTCCTTAAGATCTTTCCTTATTTGTTACCTAGAGACCTTCCTTGCCATTACATTTAAAATAGTACCCCTGCCCCTGGAATCCCTATTGTCCTTCACTTTGCTTTACTTTTCTTAATAGCATTTATCATTTCTGGCGCACTGGATATTTTCTTGCTTTTCTGTCTGTCTCCCTCCATTAAAATGTAAGCTCCATGAGGACAGGGCATTGTCTGTTTTGTTCCCTGCTATATCCTCAGCACCTGGAATAATACCTATACTTGGTAGGTGCACAATAACTATTGTTGATTAAATAAATAAATTTGGCTCTCTCTTTTCATGCTTAAGCGTTTTCTGTTTTAAGGCTAAGAGATATTTACATGGAGAAGCATGGAAATTTTTTGTTTCTCAAGTAATAAATTATAGATTGGACTTTATTTACAATAAGAAACATTCTCGAAAACATATTACTGTTAAAATATGTTCTTTTTGAATCCAGATTTACAAATTTCATGAAGGTAGTACATAACATTAAATAACTATATTTAAAGGTGACTTAAAATTTAGATTTGATTTTCTTCTTTTCTCAAGGAAGTAGCTGCAACTCTAGTGGACCCTTTCATTCTCTAGGCCCTGGAAAGCATATTGCATACAGAGATCCTGGTCATAAGTAGAAACACCTACTGACACTGGCTTTAGGAAAGTTAAGATGATTTGTATCTTTGGTTTTCTGGTAATTTACATTTGAATCTAAAAGATGTTGATTATTTTCCATGGATCCAGGTAAAAAGATCCTTCTTTCTGTTTCGGCCAGGTATGTGTTTTATTAAAACTAAAAATATTTTTCTAGAATTCAGGATTTCTGGTTTAGGAAGATAAAGATTTTAAACCAGGGGCAAAAAAATAATGATTTGGAAAAATAAAGTAAAAATGTAAGTACTAGGAAATTCTTTTTAGTGGTTGATTAGGTGGAAAATTTCAAAAGTCAAATTTGAAAATTCTTAAGAAAAACAAGGGAAATTCAGGATGACAGTTCTGAATGTTTTTTTTACAGTTGAAATTCAGTTTTATTTTAGTTTTTACCTTTTACTGAAATATTCATGTACCCTTTCTTTGAAGTTTGATCAAGGAGATCAAATACAACCTAAAAATCAGTTCTGAGTCTGCAGAGGCTTTTGGTTTAGACTTCGAAGAAGCCATTAATTCCAATGTCTTTTATCTGTGTGCCTGGAAAAGAAATACAAAGCAGAGAGAATTTGTGATATATTAGAATTGAGCCTGTTGGGAATAGGAAGAGAGACAGTGAACATTTATTAACACTTGAAAATAACTGTTTGATAATAGTTAAAACATTTGATCTTTAGCAACAAGTATAGTAACCTAAAAGAAAACTATAGGCTCTAATCTAGCCTTTGCTAGTATACCTCAGGGTCTGATAGTAACTTGCAAAGACACTTAAATATTAATATTTCACTCTACATGTAAGAGATGATCATATAAAATTACTTAAAATGTCTAAGGAGCGCTTTTTCTTTAAATAAATTTATATCACTGTTTTCCTGTTTGAGGCCTTAAAATAAATGTTAACAGCTACCTACCATTGTTGAACTCAAAGAGTATGAGGGACAGCTCAGCATGTTATTTCACTTAATCCTCATCAAACCCTTATTAGGTAGATAATTACTCCTTAGGGAGTAAGGGAGATTAAGAGCTTAAATAACTCTTCCAAGGTCACAGAGATAGTAGTTATTGACCAAAGCCCAATTCTTGACCTCTTCATTATACTTTCTCTTTATTCCCTCCCGCACTAAGGAAGTGGTTCCTTATTTCTACTTAAATCAAATTGTTACACTTAAATCTAACTTTGAAAGCTTTTCATAATCTGATTTCTCGAGATCCATTTTTTAAGATCACCTGCTTATTGTATGTTTTTACCTACTTTGCTTTATTTATAATGTTTGTTATTCCTTCTAGAATTCATTCTGCACTCTGTGACAAGGCTCTGACTTGGCTCCTGTTCTATTTCTCACTAATATCTTTGTTAATTTGCATCTCTATAGTACTTAGTCAGTTGTGCCACCATCATGTACTTATATATTGCCTTCTAAAGAGCTTTTATTTTTTCATGTACATAAACTAAATAAATATGAATCTATGCTGTAACATTCAGTACAGTGGTAGAATGTAGCGGTTGTCATTAACAGTGTGTGAATGTAAAGACATCTGTGTTTGAATTGTTTCCTTTTTGATGGTAAATTCAGGTTTTCATTGTGTTGTAATACATATATATGGTATTTGTAAAGCAAGGCAATGTTACAGTCTTGTGTTACATATGTTATCACTTAATATTTAAAATATAGGTAGCTTGACTTTCCAAGACACTGATTTTTAAGGGCTTTAGTCAGCCAGCGTTGCTGATGGGCATATGTTATATCACTCATGTGTTGGGAGGAGATGAGATTTTTTTTAGTAATTAATGTCTTTGGGGGAAAAAACTACTCGAATTACCATAAAGCATCATTTGATGGCATTTCAGGCACCTAAAATGAAAACATTGAAAAATTTCCTGCTTCTTTTGGATATAAGAAATGTCATTTTCTATTAAAGGTTTTTCATTGTCTCTTACTTTAATGGTATGCAAGGTAGAGACTAAACTTTTAAGTTAAAAAATAATAATGGGCACAATTTATAGTTTTGAGAAATAGAAAATAAAGTAATAAGTACTTTATTATTGGGGGAAAATAACTTTAAATAAGAACTTTATTATTGGAAAGGAAACCCAAAACTTGATATGAGAAGAAAAATATTTCTGGGGAATTCCCTGGCGGTCCAGTGGTTAGGACTCTGTGCTTCCACTGCAGGGGGCATGGGTTCGATCCCTGGTCAGGGAACGAAGATCCTGCATGGTGTGGCCAAAAAAAAAATTCTGATTCTTTAATGAAAAGTGCAACTAAGTGAAACTGTTCTGATGATTTATTTACCCACCTTTAGGTACGATAATGAAGTACTCAGTGTGGTAATTATTTTACTGTAAACTCAATCAGATGCTGGCTAACATTCCTACATTTTGATGTTGTTCATTGCTGATGATTTTGCAGCCTATCCCTCGGCCAGATCCTGTGCAGAATAATGAAGAAACACATGATCTAGTGCTGAAAACCAGATTAGAAGAAAAAGGTGAACACTTAGAGCAAGGACCCATGATAGAACAACTTAGCAAAATGTTCTTTACTACTAAACACCGTTGGTATCCTCGTGGACAGTAAGTTCTATTTTCTTTTCTTCTTCAACTCTCACTGAACACTAAAGAAATACATAACTTTTCTTCTGTTAACAAACTTCTGAGGTTGTACTTTGCATGAAGGAATTAACACCCAGTATGATCACCTATTAAATTGTATTTTTAAATCTACATATATAGAGTAGCTAAAATGAAATAGTACTTCTTTTCCTTTATTTTAGTGGGGGAGTTTAACCAAAGCTTTCAGGGAATTTTGCAAGAGTTCTTGAAAATTTTTCCATTCTGTGATGTAGTCATTTTATGTATTGTTTTTATTCATCTTCTTAATGAATACTTGATCTTGTCCTCAGCCCTCTATCCATTTATTTAACAGATTTTGAGTTATTGCAGAAAAACTTGGGGTACAGCAAATGATTGGGCAGTATATATATTTTTCAGTTCCTTTAGGAACTACAGTTGCCCCTCTGTTTCCAAGTACTCACATTTTATTACATTGATTCTTACCTCGTATCTAACTCTGGCTTTAATTTGTTTACTTCTTTTGATTCTTATTTCTTTCATATCTATCTTATTCCCTACTAAACTAAGAAACTAAAACTAAGAAGTGGCTTTTTAAAATTGTTTGTTTGAGCAAACTTTGTTTTTATTCACTTGTTTTATTCACTTTGCTTTTATTCACCCAGTAACTAGCACTGGGCTGGCACATTTATGGCAGGACATGCTTATGGAATTAATGAATATGCAGTCATTCAGCTGCTTGAAGTGATGGGTGATCAAAAACACAATCGTTGTTTGTAAGTTGTTTATAGTCAAGGAAGGAAGATAGAGTAAATAAACAAATCAAGAGATTGACATTTGAAGGATGGTTAGGAGTTAGCCATGGAGAATGGGGAAAAGGCTTCACAGGCTGAGAACAGTATGTCATAGAGTAAGCTGGGGAAACTGCAAGTAGTTCAGCTTGGATGGGACCCAGAATATGAGGAGGGAATGTAAAAAGGGTCTTATGAAGGATTTTGTGTTGTGCTGAGGAGTTTAGGTTTTATTTTCATTGCCAAATTCTAAGAATCAAACTGACATCCCCAAAGTTTATGCATTAGGAAATCCTTAAGTAGGTTCTGTATTTGGGATAAGGTGATGCATGGAAAGATTGGAGTCAGGGGGACTTGCTATGAAACTGTTACAATAGTCCAGGTGAAATTTGTTGAAGATCTACATGAAAGGACCAGCAACGGGAACAGAAAGGGGGAAAGTTAAAGAGAGGACTATGTTTAAGAACTGTAGTTAACAGCAGTAGTTCACCGGACTTGATGTGGGTAGGGAGAGATAAGGAAGAGGTAGGAGACCTCTCAAGTTTCTGACAGAGGTGTTCAGGTAGATGGTGGTGCCACTCATACAAGCGGGGAAACAGAGAGTGAGGAAGATAAACCTATTGTTGGTTATGTTGGGTCTGAAGACTCTGTGGATCATCTGGTGGGGAGCAATTCTGAAAGCAGCTGCCTGTATGGACCTGGAGCTTGGTTTACATTTTTAGTTTCTCTTTAGAAGGTACTTTCTCCCTTATCTGTAGTTACAATAGAGATTCCTCAGGGCTCTGCCTTATACTCCATGTCTTGCTAAAATTTGTTCTGAGAGCTTCAATTACATTCATTATATAGATGACATGCAACCTGCTCCATTATACATTTTTTAATTTCCTCAGCCTTATTCCCAATGTCATTGTTCTTAGAATATTACTAACTAGATATCTGTCCAAACTTTTAAATTCATTACAACAAAACACAGCTCTTCTTTTCCTGTCTTAAAAAGCCCCTCCCTTAATAATCTTTCCGTAGTAAAAGTGATATTTCTGTATCAATTTCCCAAGGAAAAAATCTGTGATTTTTTTTGGCCACTGTAGTGCCTTTTTTTTTTTAAATAAATTTATTTATTTTATGTATTTATTTTTGTCTCTGTTGGGTCTTCATTGCTGCATGCGGGCTTTCTCTAGTTGCGGCGAGTGGGAGCGGGCTTCTCATTGTGGTGGTTTCCCTTGTTGTGGAGCACGGGCTCTAGGCGCGCGGGCTCAGTAGTTGTGGCACATGGGCTCTAGAGCACAGGTTCAGTAGTTGTGGCACACGGGCTTAGTTGCTCCGCGGCATGTGGGATCTTCCCGGACCAGAGCTCGAACCCGTGTTGCCTGCATTGGCAGGCGGATTCTTAACCACTGTGCCACCAGGGAAGTCCCCTGTAGTGCCTTTTTTTTTTTAAGGTAAAACAATATTTGTTTTTATTTATTTGTTGAAATACAGTCAACCTACAATGTTACATTATTAGTGTACAACATAGTGATTGAATATTTTTATAGATTATACTCCATTTAAAGTTAATACAAAATAATGGCTATATTTTCCTGTGTTGTGCAATATATCCTTGTTGTTTATTTATTTTATACATAGCAGTTTGTGTTTCTTAATCCCATACGTCTATCTTGCCCCGTCCCCTTTTCTCTCCCCACTGGTAACCACTAGTTTGTTTGCTATTTATGTGAGTCTTCTGTTTCTGTTTTGTTATATACATTTGTTTGTTTTACTTTTTAGATTTCACATATAAGTGATAACATAGAATATTTGTCTTTCTCTGTCTGACTTGTTTCACTAAACTTAATACTGGGAATCCCCTGGTGGTCCAGTGGTTAGGACTTCACGCTTTCACCGCTGAGGGCATAGGTTCAATCCCTGGTCAGGAACTAAGATCCCGCAAGCCACACTGCGTGGCAAAAAATAAATAGATAAATAAAACTAAAGTTTAAAAAAAAACCCATAATACTATCTAGGTCCATCTACGTCGCTGCAAGTGGCAGAATTTCATTCTTTTTTATGGCTGAGTAATATTCCATTGTATGTATTTACCACATCTTCTTTATCCATTCATCTCTTGACCACCATAGTGTCTTTCAATTTCTGCGTCTGTTTTATGTCCCCTTCCTTGATTTTTCTTTCTTATTTAGTATCCTCTTTGTTTATGCATGCAGTCTGGGTTTTTCCCTCTTTGTAATTGTAAGTTAGGTTATGGGAAAACAAATTAGCAAGCCATTATATAGCCATGTATCTAAATCACTGCTGTATTCTAAGATTTCTTTCCATGATTCATAACATTGTTCATGTTTATCTTTTATTTCTGTCCCATTAGGTAGATACTTTAGTTCAGGCCCCACCTTGAAATTTTTCTATAATGGCTTTCAGTACCTGTTTCTTTCCTGCATGTTTCATGTTGCTGCAGTTTTTTTGCCATCTTTTGTTCATAACCAAATCGCTAAAGTTATGAATATCCTCTGTAGATGTGTAACATGAAGGGGGCAAGACTGAAGGCAAGAAGACCATTGGGGAGTCTTAAAACCAAACATGTTATCTCCAGACATTTTTGTCTAGTACCCCACCTATGTTTAATCTTATTACTTATTTAATCTTATTACTGCTAATTAGCTTTGACTGCTAATTAATTTAATCTCTGTAGTATGTCTTGTCCCATCAGGATTTCTAGGCACTTTCAGTTATAAGCAGACTTTTTTTTTTTTTTTTAAGATTTTTAGAAATTTCATGTAATGTCTGAAACATTTATATTAACATATTTCCATACGTATTTCCATACAAATACAAATATAAGATTTTTAGAAATTTCATGTAATGTCTGAAACATTTATATTAACATATTTCCATACAAATAACCCAATGAAAGTTTAGTATTAGTTGTTTTGTTTGTTTGTTTTTTTATACTGCAGGTTCTTATTAGCCATCAATTTTATACACATCAGTGTATACATGTCAATCCCAATCGCCCAATTCAGCACACCACCATCCCCACTCCACCGCAGTTTTCCCCCCTTGGTGTCCATATGTCCGTTCTCTACATCTGTATCTCAACTTCTGCCCTGCAAACCGGCTCATCTGTACCATTTTTCTAGGTTCCACATACATGCATTAATATATGATATTTGTTTTTCTCTTTCTGACTTACTTCACTTTGTATGACATTCTCTAGATCTATCCACGTCTCAGCAAATGACTCAATTTCGTTCCTTTTTATGGCTGAGTAATATTCCATTGTATATATGTACCACCTCTTCTTTATCCATTCGTCTGTTGATGGGCATTTAGGTTGCTTCCATGGCCTGGCTATTGTAAATAGTGCTGCAATGAACATTCGGGTGCATGTGTCTTTGAATTACGGTTTTCTCTGGGTATATGCCCAGTAGTGGGATTGCTGGGTCATATGGTAATTCTATTTTTAGTTTTTTAAGGAACCTCCATATTGTTCTCCATAGTGGCTGTATCAATTTACATTCCCACCAACAGTGCAAGAGGGTTCCCTTTTCTCCACACCCTCTCCAGCATTTGTTGTTTGTAGATTTTCTGATGATGCCCATTCTAACAGGAGTGAGGTGATACCTCATTGTAGTTTTGATTTGCATTTCTCTAATAATTAGTGATGTTGAGCATCTTTTCATGTGCTTCATAGCCATCTGTATGTCTTCTTTGGAGAAATGTCTATTTAGGTCTTCTGCCCATTTTTGGATTGGGGTGTTTGTTTCTTTAATATTGAGCTGAATGAGCTGTTTATATATTTTGGAGATTAATCCTTTGTCCGTTGATTCATTTGCAAATATTTTCTCCCATTCTGAGGGTTGTGTTTTCGTCTTGTTTATGGTTTCCTTTGCTGTGCAAAAGCTTTGAAGTTTCATTAGGTCCCATTTGTTTATTTTTCTTTTTATTTCCATTACTCTAGGAGGTGGATCAAAAAAGATCTTGCTGTGATTTATGTCAAAGAGTGTTCTTCCTATGTTTTCCTCTAAGAGTTTTATAGTGTCCGGTCTTACATTTAGGTCTTGAATCCATTTTGAGTTTATTTTTGTGTATGGTGTTAGGGAGTATTCTAATTTCATTCTTTTACATGTAGCTGTCCAGTTTTCCCAGCACCACTTATTGAAGAGACTGTCTTTTCTCCATTGTATATCTTTGCCTCCTTTGTCATAGATTAGTTGACCATAGGTGCATGGGTTAATCTCTGGGCTTTCTATCTTGTTCCATTGATCTATGTTTCTGTTTTTGTGCCAGTACCATATTGTCTTGATTACTGTAGCTTTGTAGTATAATCTGAAGTCAGGGAGTCTGATTCCTCCAGCTCCATCCCTTTCCCTCAAGACCGCCTTGGCTATTCGGGGTCTTTTGTGTCTCCTTACAAATTTTAAGATGATTTGTTTTAGCTCCGTAAAAAATGCCATTGGTAATTTGATAGGGATTGCATTGAATCTGTAGATTGCTTTGGGTAGTATAGTCATTTTCACAATGTTGATTCTTCCAATCCAAGAACATGGTATATCTCTCCATCTGTTGGCATCATCTTTAATTTCTTTCATCAGTGTCTTATAGTTTTCTTCATACAGGTCTTTTGTCTCCCTAGGTAGGTTTATTCCTAGGTATTTTATTCTTTTTGTTGCAATGGTAAATGGGAGTGTTTCCATAATTTCTCTTTCAGATTTTTCATCATTAGTGTATAGGAATGCAAGAGATTTCTGTGCGTTAATTTTGTATCCTGCAACTTTACCATATTCATTAATTAGCTCTAGCAGTTTTCTGGTGGCAGTTTTAGGATTCTCTATGTATAGTATGTCATCTGCAAACAGTGACAGTTTTACTTCTTCTTTTCCAATTTGTATTCCTTTTATTTCCTTTTCTTCTCTGATTGCCGTGGCTAGGACTTCCAGAACTATGTTGAATAATAGTGGTGACAGTGGACATCCTTGTCTCGTTCCTGATCTTAGAGGAAATGCTTTCAGTTTTTCACCATTGAGAATGATGTTTGCTGTGGGTTTGTCATATATGGCCTTTATTATGTTGAGGTAGGTTCCCTCTATGCCCACTTTCTGGAGAGTTTTTATCATAAATGGGTGTTGAATTTTGTCAAAAGCTTTTTCTGCATCTATTGAGATGATCATATGGTTTTTATTCTTCAATTTGTTAATATGGTGTATCACATTGATTTGCGTATATTGAAGAATCCTTGCATCCCTGGGATAAATCCCACTTGATCGTGGTGTATGATCCTTTTAATGTGTCGTTGGATTCTGTTTGCTAGTATTTTGTTGAGGATTTTTGCATCTGTATTCATGAGTGATATTGGTCTGTAATTTTCTTTTTTTGTAGTGTCTTTGTCTGGTTTTGGTATCAGGGTGATGGTGGCCTCATAGAATGAGTTTGGGAGTGTTCCTTCCTCTGCAATTTTTTGGAAGAGTTTGAGAAGGATAGGTGTTAGCTCTTCTCTAAATGTTTGCTAGAATTCACCTGTGAAGCCATCTGGTCCTGGACTTTTGTTTGTTGGAAGATTTTTAATCACAGTTTCAATTTCATTACTTGTGATTGGTCTGTTCATATTTTCTGTTTCTTCCTGGTTCAGTCTTGGAAGGTTATACCTTTCTAAGAATTTGTCCATTTCTTCCAGGCTGTCCATTTTATTGGCATAGAGTTGCTTGTAGTAGTCTCTTAGGATGCTTTGTATTTCTACGGTGTCTGTTGTAACTTCTCCTTTTTCATTTCTGATTTTATTGATTTGAGTCCTCTCCCTCTTTTTCTTGATGAGTCTGGCTAATGGCTTATCAATTTTGTTTATCTTCTCAAAGAACCAACTTTTAGTTTTATTGATCTTTGCTACTGTTGTCTTTGTTTCTATTTCATTTATTTCTGCTCTGATCTTTATGATTTCTTTCCTTCTGCTAACTTTGGGTTTTGTTTGTTCTTCTTTCTCTAGTTTCTTTAGGTGTAAGGTTAGATTGTTTACTTGAGATTTTTCTTGTTTCTTGAGGTAGGCTTGTATAGCTATAAACTTCCCTCTTAGAACTGCTTTTGCTGCATCCCATAGGTTTTGGGTCGTCGTGTTTTCATTGTCATTTGTCTCTAGGTATTTTTTTATTTCCTCTTTGATTTCTTCAGTGATCTCTTGGTTATTTAGTAACGTATTGTTTAGCCTCCATGTGTTTGTCTTTTTTACGTTTTTTTCCCTGTAATTCATTTGTAATCTCATAGCGTTGTGGTCAGAAAAGATGCTTGATATGATTTCAATTTTCTTAAATTCACTGAGGCTTGATTTGTGACCCAAGATGTGATCTATCCTGGAGAATGTTCCATGCGCACTTGAGAAGAATGTGTAATCTGCTGTTTTTGGATGGAATGTCCTATATATATCAATTAAATCTATCTGATCTATTGTGTCATTTAAAGCTTCTGTTTCCTTATTTATTTTCATTTTGGATGATCTGTCCATTGGTGTAAGTGAGGTGTTAAAGTCCCCCACTATTATTGTGTTACTGTCGATTTCCTCTTTTATAGCTGTTAGCAGTTGCCTTATGTATTGAGGTGCTCCTATGTTGGGTGCATATATATTTATAATTGTTATATCTTCTTCTTGGATTGATCCCTTGATCATTATGTAGTGTCCTTCCTTGTCTCTTGTAACATTCTTTATTTTAAAGTCTATTTTATCTGATATGCGTATAGCTACTCCAGCTTTCTTTTGATTTCCATTTGCATGGAATATCTTTTTCCATCCCCTCACTTTCAGTCTGTATGGGTCCCTAGGTCTAAAGTGGGTTTCTTGTAGACAGCATATATATGGGTCTTGTTTTTGTATCCATTCAGCCAGTCTATGTCTTTTGGTTGGAGCATTTAATCCATTTACGTTTAAGGTAATTATCGATATGTGTGTTCCTATGACCATTTTCTTAATTGTTTTGGGTTTGTTTTTGTAGGTCCTTTTCTTCTCTTGTGTTTCCCACTTAGAGAAGTTCCTTTAGCATTTGTTGTAGAGCTGGTTTGGTGGTGCTGAATTCTCTTAGCTTTTGCTTGTCTGTAAAGCTTTTGATTTCTCCATCAAATCTAAATGAGGTCCTTGCTGGGTAGAGTAATCTTGGTTGTAGGTTCTTCCCTTTCATCACTTTAAGTATATCATGCCACTCCCTTCTAGCTTGCAGAGTTTCTGCTGAGAAATCAGCTGTTAACCTTATGGGAGTTCCCTTGTATGTTATTTGTCGTTTTTCCCTTGCTGCTTTCAATAATTTTTCTTTGTCTTTAATTTTTGCCACTTTGATTACTATGTGTCTCGGCGTGTTTCTCCTTGGGTTTATCCTGTATGGGACTCTCTGCGCTTCCTGGACTTGGGTGGCTGTTTCCTTTCCCATGTTAGGGAAGTTTTCGACTATAATCTCTTCAAATATTTTCTCTGGTCCTTTCTCTCTCTCTTCTCCTTCTGGGACCCCTATAACGCGAATGTTGTTGCGTTTAATGTTGTCCCAGAGGTCCCTTAGGCTGTCTTCATTTCTTTTCATTCTTTTTTCTTTAGTCTGTTCCGCAGCAGTGAATTCCACCATTCTGTCTTCCAGGTCACTTATCCGTTCTTCTGCCTCAGTTATTGTGCTATTGATTCCTTCTAGTGTAGTTTTCATTTCAGTTATTGTATTGGTCATCTCTGTTTGTTTGTTCTTTAATTCTTCTAGGTCTTTGTTAATCATTTCTTGCATCTTCTCAATCTTTGCCTCCATCCTTATTCCGAGGTCCTGGATCATCTTCACTATCATTATTCTGAATTCTTTTTCTGGAAGGTTGCCTATCTCCACTTCATTTAGTTGTTTTTCTGGGGTTTTATCTTGTTCCTTCATCTGGTTCATAGCCCTCTGCCTTTTCATCTTGTCTATCTTTCTGTAACTGTGGTTTTTGGTCCACAGGCTGCAGGATTGTAGTTTTTCTTGCTTCTGCTGTCTGCCCTCTATAAGCAGACTTTAATTAGACACAATTGATTATCCCAATGTCTCTCCTAATAAAGAGTTCAACAGAAAAACTCCAGATGCTAGCTTATGTATATAAAGAAAATTTTAATCTGTAGGCATTATCCTTGTGATGCATCATCTTTCAAAATTTTAAATAAGCTAATGTGTGATTACTGATACTCAACAAGTATTTATTTGGTATCTACATATATATATTTTGGATTAATGTAAGCTATTTTCAAATGTTGGTTACTAGATGTTAGCGCCTCTTAAACATCAGGCAGTATATAGAAGGATGTTTTACTAAATATTTCACAATTTTAAAGTTATAACAGAAGAATGGGACCCATTATGAATTTAATAATTAGAGATATATAACATCTTTTTAAACATTTTTTTAAACTTATTTTTATTTGTTTTTGGTTGCATTGGGTCTTTGTTGCTGTATGCGGGCCTTCTCTAGTTGCGGTGAGCGGGGGCTACTCTTCGTTCCGGTGCACGATCTTCTTATTGCAGTGGCTTCTCTTGTTGTGGAGCACGGGCTCTAGGTGCGTGGGCTTCAGTAGTTGTGGCACACGGGCTCAGTAGTTGTGGCTTGCGGGCTCCAGAGTGCAGGCTCAGTAGTTGTGGCGCGCACGGGCTTAGTTGCTCTGCGGCGTGTGGAATCTTCCCGGACCAGGGCTCGAACCCATGTCCCCTGCATTGGCAGGTGGGTTCTTAACCACTGCGCCACCAGGGGAGCCCCCATAACATCTTCTTAAATATGTTACTGAAAGGTATAAAACACTTGTTTAAAAAATATTTTTAAACAATTCAGAAGTATTTAAAGTATAAAATAAAAATCTTTTTTATACCTACTAATGCCCTATTTCCCATAGATGAACACTGTTAAACTCTACTTATGTGAATAGCCCAACGTCATATTACACTCAATTTTGTGCTTTTTGAACTCCAATAAAGTAGAACACTTTTCTGAGAGTACAAGTTTTTGTTAAAGAGGCCAGACTGACTCAAATCATCTTGTCTCTGCTACTTACTAGGTAGTTATTCAATCTTATTATCTATTAAAGAAAATAGAAATAATAATGCCTAATTCACTTGGTGGTTTTGAGATAAAAATATAATCATTTAAGTTAAGCACCTGGCATACAGTATATGTACAGTAATAATGTGGTAATGATAATTATTAACATTGTCTCCTACTCATAGTTTTTCTTATTCTTTTAGAAGCATCTTTTTTTTTTTTTTTTTTTTGACTGTGCCACTTGGCTTGCGGCATCTCAGTTCCCCGACCAGGGACTGAGCCTGGGCCATGGCAGTGAAAGTGCCAAATCCTAACCACTAGACCACCAGGGAACTCCCTGAAGCATCTTTTCTTAAATAGGCCCTTTTGAGGTATAATTTACATACTTCAAATTTACCAGTTTTAAGTATACAACTTCATGAGTTTTGACAAATGTTTTAAGTAAAGCATTCAACAGTTTAAGTACACAGTTTGATGCGTTTTAACAAATGTATACAGTTGTATAATTGTTACCGAAAATGGGGGTCCGGCTACTTGCCACTCAAAAGCCAATAAAGAGGCAAGGTTAGTGGAAAGGAAAGTTTGCTTTATTTTGGAGGCTGGCACCCAGGGTGGGGGTGGTTTACTGCTGCCTGTCCAAGGCTGACCCCCCCCCCCCACTGACTATCAGTGGGCAAAAGCTTTTATAGACAGAAGGAGGGAGCTACATGCAGAAACAGCACAGTCAGCTCTGACAGTCATCTTGAAATTGGTTATCAGTGGTCTGGCCAGCATCATCTTGATTGTTTTAAGTACAGTTAATCTTCAGTTCCAGGGTCGGTTTGTTCCCATTTCTTTGAGGCCAGCTCTCGGAATTGTGGAAACTTATGTCATGGCTACAGTCTGGTCATCATGTAGTTAACTTCTTTCTCCTGGTGGGGGTTTTAGTATCTATAAGACAGCTCACAGGATATGGCTCAGAATATTATCTATAGCCCTTGAGAAGGAACTAAAGGTCCTTGACTACGCTTAATGACTAAACTTGTCTTGTTGGGCTGTTAGTCTTGTTGGGCTGTTTTCCTTTGTTTCTGCATTTTCTCACTTCTCTGATTAAACTTATTCTTTGGCTAAAGTTTTTCCACAGACATAAGGCAGGCTGAGGACATGGGAGGAAAGGACCATAGCATCCTGCTACATTTCATAATCACTACTACAATCATAATATAGACTATTCTCATAACTCCAGAAAGTTCTTCCATGCCCTTTTGCAGTCAGTTCCCTCCCGATAACCCTCACCCGGGGCAATTACTTCTCTGCTTTCTATCACTTTCTAGAATTTCCTGGATTTCTAGAATTTCATGTTTTACCCTTTCTAGAATTTCATGTAAATGGAATTATACAGTACATAACCTTTTGTGTCTGACTTATTTCACTATGTACAGTGCTTTCAAGATTCATCCATGTTGTTGTGCATACCAGTAGTTTGTCCTTTTTTATTTCTGAGTAGTATTCCCTTGTATGGATAGACCACAGTTTGTTTATCTATTAACCAGTTGGACATTTTGGGTTCTTTCCAGTTGTTTGGCTGTAAATAAAGCTGCATAAACATTCAAGTACAAGTCATTGCATGGACATGTTTTTATTTCTCTTAAGTAAATATCTAGGGGTAGGATTACTTGGTCATGTAATAAGGACATGTTTAAATTCATGAGCCACAGTTAAAGTGGCTGAACCATTTTACATTCCCACTTAGCAGTGTGAGAGTTCTAGTTGCTCTACATCCTTCCCAACACTTGGTATCATCAGTTTTTAAAATTTCAGTCATTCTGTTGGGTGAATAGTAGTATTTCATTGAGGTTTTAATTTATGTTGCCCTAATGAATTACTAATCATTTTGAGCATCTTTTCATGTGCTTATTGGCAATGCATACATTTGGTTTTTTGTTTTTTTTGTTTCTTGGTTAAGTATCTGTACAAATCTTTTGCCTATTTTTTAAAAAGCAGATTGGTTTTCTTATTAAGGTGTAAAACTTGTGGATCAAAGTCCTTTATGAGACAAATGTTTTGCAAGTATTTTCTCCCTGTCTGTGGCTTGCTTTTTCATGTCCTTAATAGTGTATTTTGAAGATCAGAAGTTTTTTAATTTTGGTGAAGTTCAGTTTACAAATTTTTCAGGCTTTTTGCATCCTACTTAAAAAATCTTTGCCTAACCTAAGGTCACTAAGACTTTCTCCTATGTTTTCTTCCCAAAGTTTTATAATTTTAGTCTAACATTTAGGTCTATAACCCATTTAGAGTTAATTTTTATGTATGGTATGAGGCATAGGTTGGGGATCTTTTTTTTTTGCATACGTATATCCAGTTGTCCCAACACCACTAGTTGAAAATATTATCTTTCCCCATTAAATTGCCCTAACACCTTTATTGAAACTGTACATGTGGGTCCTGGACTCTATTTTGTTCCATTAATATATGTTCATCTTTGGAATACCACACAGTTTTGGATATTATAACTAAAGTCTTGAAACCAGGTAGAGTAAGTTCTAATTTTGTTCTTTTTTATAACGTTGTCTCAGCAGTCATAGGTCTTTTGCATTTTCTTACAACTTTCAGAATCAGCTTATCCATTTCTACAAAAAGCCTGCTGGTATTTTGAAGAAGATTGCATTCAGTCTCTAGATCAATTTCAGGAGAATTGATGTCTTAACAGTATTGAATCGTCCCATCGATTAAAATAGTATATTTCTCCATTATTTAAGTCTTTTAAAAAATATCACTTAACAGTGTTTTATAGTTTGCAGTGCATGAGTATTGTACATTTTTTGTTAAATTTATCCCAAACATTTTGTATTCTTTATGCTATTGTAAATAGTATTTTTAATTTAAATTTTCAGTGGATTATTATTCATATGTAGAAATACAGTGGATTCTTGTATATTGACATTGTATCCTGTGATCTTGAGATAATTCTAGTAGCTTTTTTTTTTCAATTTTATTTTATTTTTTTTATACAGCAGGTTCTTATTAGTTACCTATTTTATA
This sequence comes from Balaenoptera borealis, assembly GCF_965194805.1. NCBI lineage: Eukaryota > Metazoa > Chordata > Mammalia > Artiodactyla > Balaenopteridae > Balaenoptera > Balaenoptera borealis. The sequence goes on from NC_138870.1 coordinate 79,463,629, forward strand.
CGTATTAGTGTTTATATGTCAATCCCAATCTCCCAATTCATCCGACCCCCCCACCACCCCCCCGCTTTCCCCCTTTGGTGTCCGTACGTTTGTTCTCCACATCTGTGTCTCTATTTCTGCCTTGCAGACCCGTTCATCTGTACCATTATTCTAGATTCCACATATATGCGTTAATATACGATATTTGTTTTTCTCTTTCTGACTCACTTCACTCTGTATGACAGTCTCTAGATCCATCCACATCTCTACAAATGACCCAATTTCGTTCCTTTTTATGGCTGAGTAATATTCTGCTGTATATATGTACCACATCTTCTTTATCCATTTGTCTGTCGATGGGCATTTAGGTTGCTTCCATGACCTGGCTATTGCAAATAGTGCTGCAGTGAACACTGGGGTGCATGTGTCTTTTTGAATTATGGTTTTCTCTGGGTATATGCCCAGTAGTGGGATTGCTGGGTCATATGATAATTCTATTTTTAGTTTTTTAAGGAAACTCCATACTATTCTCCATTGTGGCTGTATCAATTTACATTCCCACCAACAGTGCAAGAGGGTTCCCTTTTCTCCACACCCTCTCCAGCATTTGTTGTTTGTAGATTTTCTGATGATGCCCATTCTAACTGGTGTGAGGTGATACCTCATTATAGTTTTGATTTGCATTTCTCTAATAATTAGTGATGTTGAGTAACTTTTCATGTGCCTCTTGGCCATCTGTATGTCTTCTTTGGAGAAATGTCTATTTAGGTCTTCTGCCCATTTTTTTTCTTTTTTTAATTTATTTACTTTGGCTGTGTTGGGTCTTTGTTGCTGCACGCAGGCTTTCTTTAGTTGCGGCGAGCGGGGACTACTCTTTGTTGCGGTGGGTGGGCTTCTCTTGTTGCAGAGCGTGGGCTCTAGGCATGAGGGCTGCAGTAGTTTTGGCACTTGGGCTCAGTAGTTGTGGCTCGTGGGCTTTAGAGTGCAGGCTCAGTAGTTGTGGCGCACAGGCTTAGTTGCTCCGCGGCATGTGGGAATCTTCCTGGACCAGGGCTCGAACGTGTGTCCCCTGCGTTGGCAGGCAGATTCTTAACCACTGTGCCACCAGGGAAGCCCCTTCTGCCCATTTTTTGATTGGGTTTTTTGTTTTTTTAATATTGAGCTGCATGAGTTGTTATATATTTTGGAGATTAATCCTTTGTCCGTTGATTTGTTTGCAAATATTTTCTCCCATTCTGAGGGTTGTCTTTTCATCTTGTTTATAGTTTCCTTTGCTGTGCAAAAGCTTTTAAGTTTCATTAGGTCCCATTTGTTTATTTTTCTTTTTATTTCCATTACTCTAGGAGGTGGGTCAAAAAAGATCTTGCTGTGATATTTGTCAAAGAGTGTTCTTCCTGTGTTTTCCTCTAAGAGTTTTATAGTGTCTGGTCTTACATTTAGGTCTTTAATCCATTTTGAGTTTATTTTTGTGTATGGTGTTAGACAGTGTTCTAATTTTACTCTTTTACTGTAGCTGTCCTGTTTTCCCGGCACCACTTATTGAAGAGACTGTCTTTTCTCCATTGTATATCCTTGCCTCCTTTGTCATAGATTAGTTGACTATAGGTGTGTGGGTTTACCTCTGGGCTTTCTATCCTGTTCCATTGATATATGTTTCTGTTTTGTACCAGTACCATATTGTCTTGATTACTGTAGCTTTGTAGTATGAAGTCCGGGAGCCTGATTGCTCCAGCTCCGTTTTTTTCCTTCAAGATTGCTTTGGCTTCTAGTAGCTTTTTAAGATGTTCCTAGGAGTTTTCTGCATAGATGATCATGCCATCATTGAATAAAGACAATTTTACTTCTCCTTTTACAATCTGTATGCTTTTTATTTCTTTCTCTTGTCCTGTTGCACTGCTTAGGACCTTAAGTACACTGTTGAGTAGAAGTGTTGAGTGTGGACATCATTGCCCTTTTCCCAGTTTTAGTGGGTCTTTAAACATTAAGTATGGGCTTCCCTGCTGGCACAGTGGCTAAGAATCCACCTGCCAATGCAGGGGACATGGGTTTGAGCCCTAGTCTGGGAAGATTCCACATGCCACAGAGCAACTAAGCCCGTGCGCCACAGCTACAGAGCCTGTGCTGTAGAGCCCACAAGCCACAACTACTGAAGGCCATCCACCTAGAGCCTGTGCCCTGCAACAAGAGAAGCCACCGCAATGAGAAGTCTGTGTGCTGCAATGAAGAGTAGTCCCCACTCACTGCAACTAGAGAAAGCCCGCACACAGCAACAAAGACCCAGTGCAGCCAAAAATAAATAAGTAAATTAAAAAAAAATCATCTAAACATTAAGTACAATGTTCAGTATGGATCTTTTTTTTTTAAATAAATTTTATTTATTTATTTATTTATTTATTTATTTATTTATTTATTTATTTATTTTTGGCTGAGTTGTGTCTTCGTTGCTGTGTGCGGGCTTTTTCTAGCTGCGGTGAGCGGGGGCTAGCTACTCTTTGTTGTGGCGTTTGGGCTTCTCATTGCTGTAGCTTCTCTTGTTGCAGGGCACAGGCTCTAGGCACGCGGGCTTCAGTAGTTGCAGCATGCAAGCTCAGTAGTTGTGGCTCACGAGCTCTAGAGCGCAGGCTCAGTAGTTGTGGTGCATGGCCTTAGTTGCTCTGTGGCATGTGGATCTTCCTGGACCAGGGATCGAACCCATGTCCCGGGCATTGGCAGGTGGATTCTCAACCGCTGTGCCACCAGGGAAGCCAGTATGGGTCTTTTTGTAGATGCCCTTTATCAGGTTGAGAAGGTCCCTTCTATTCCTAGTATGGAGAGTTTTTATCATGAGTGGGTGTTGAATTTTGTTTGATGCTTTTCCTTTATTTTTTAAGATGAACATATAATTTTTTTGTTTAGTCTTTAATATGATGGATTAAATTGAATGATTTTAAATGTGAACCAAACTTTCATTCCTTGGCTAAACCCCAGTTGATCATGATATATTATTTTTTTAATGTATTGTTGGTTGTGATTTGTTAAAATTTTGGGTAAAATTTTTACATCTTTGTTTTTAGGGATATTGGTCTGTATTTTATAATATTTTTCCCTGGTTTTGGTATCAAGTAATGCTTGTATCTTAGAATGAGTTTAGAAGTATTCCCTCCTCTTCAGTTTTTTTGCAAGAGTATTTGTAGGATGGTTATTATTTCTTTCTTAATGTTAGAATTCACCAGTGAAGCTGTCTGGGTCTGGAGTTTTCTTTGTGGGAGGATTTTTAACTACAAATCCAATTAGTGTAGTCAATAGCTAGGGCTATTACTGTAGTCAATAGCTAGTTTGTTTCATCTTGAGGGAACTTTGGTAGTTTATATCAAGGTATTTGCCCATTTCATCTAAATTGTATATTTGTTCATATTTTCTCATTCTTTTAATATTTTTATAATCTGTAGTGAACTCACGTTCCTTATTCCTGGCATTGTTATTTTGATCTTTTTGAGAACCAGCTATTGGTTTAATTGATTCTATTGTTTTTCTGTTTTTTATTTCATAAATGTTTTGCTCTGTTATTTTATTCCTTCTGCTTATTCTGGGTTTAATTTGTTCTTTTTCCGGTTTCTTAAGGCTTATTGTTTGGAAGTCTGTCTTCTTTAAGCGTTTAATGCTATAAATTTCCCTTTCAGCACAGTTAGCTACATCCCAGAAATTTTGATACGTTTTGTTTTTCATTCACTTCAAACTATTTTCTAATTTCCCTGTGATTTCTTCTTTGACCCAAGAGCTATTTAGCAGTGAGTTAATTTCCAGATGTTTTGAAGTTTTCCAATATCTTTTTTTAAAAATTTTATTTATTTATTTATTTTGGCTGCACTGGGTCTTAGTTGCGGCATGCGGGATCTTTAGTTGCGGGATCGCAGTGTGTGGACTCTTGGTTGTGAAACGCGGGTTACTTAGTTGTGACACGTGTGTGGGATCTAGTTCCCCGAGCAGGAATCATACCTGGGTCCCCTGCATTGGGAGCGCAGGGTCTTACCCACTGGACCACCAGGGAAGTCCCTCCAATATCTTTCTGTTCCTGGTTTCTAGTTTAATTCTGTTGTGATCACGAAACATACTTTGTATGGTTTCAGTCTTTAAATTAATTGAGATTTGTTTAATGTCCCAGATTATTGTCTGCCTTAGTGAATGTGTATTTGAAAAGAAAGTGTATATTGTGCCATGGCTGGGGGTGGTTTTCTAAAAATATCAATTAGGTCTACTTGGCTGGTGGTAGTGTTCAAGTTTTCTACAGCCTTACTAATTTTCTGTTTATTTAATCAGTTATTATGAGAGGAATGTTGAAATCTGCAACTGTAATCACAGATTTTTCTGTTTCTCCTCGCAGTTCTGTTTTGTCTTCATATATTTTGAAGCTCTGTTATTAGGTGTATATTCATTTCTTATTGTTATATTCTCTTGATAAATCGACACCTTATCTTTATGAAGTGTTCTTTTTTATTTCCACTGATATTTCTTATTCTGAAATCTAATTTGTCTAGTATTAATATAGCCTGTTCAGCCTTCTTTTGATTAGGGTTTGCATGATGTATCTGTTTCTATTCTTTTACTTTTAACCCACATGTGTCTTTATATTTGGAGTGTTTTTTTTTTAACATGGTATAATATTTATTTATTTATTTATTTTTAAATTTTTTAAGTTTTTATTGGAATGTAGTTGACTTACAGTATTGTGTTTGTTTCAGGTGTACAGTAGAGTGAATCATGTATGTGTGTGTGTGTGCGCACATCCTTTTTCAGACTCTTTTCCCATATAGGCTATTACAGAATATTGAGTAGAGTTCCCTGTGGTATACAGTAGGTCCTTGTTAATCTGTTTTATATGTAGTAGTGTGTATATATTAATCCCAATCTCCTGATTTATCACTCTCCCCCATGTTTCCCCTTTGGTAACCATAAGTTTGATTTCGAGATCTGTGAGTCTGTTTCTGTTTTGTAAAGAAGTTCATTTGTATCATTTTAAAAATTAGATTCTACATATAGATGTGCTAGTATATGATATTCTTCTTTCTCTGTCTGACTTCACTTAGCATGGTAATCTCTAGGTCCATCCATGTTGCTGCAAATGGCATTATTTCATTCTTTTTTATGGCTGAGTAAAATTCCATTGTATATATGTGCCACATCTTCTTTATCCATTCCTCTTGTCGATGGACATTTAGGTGGCTCCCATGTCTTGGCTACTGTAAATAGTGCTGCAGTGAACATTGGGGTGCATGTATCTTTTCGAATTATGGTTTTCCCCAGATATATGCCCAGGAGTGGGATTGCTAGATGATATGGTAGTTCTGTTTTTAGTTTTTTAAGGAACCTCTGTCTGTTCTCCATAATGGTTGTACCAGTTTACATTCCCACGAACAGTGGAGGAGGGTTTCCTTTTCTCCACACCCTCTCCAGCATTTACTGTTTGTAGATTTTTTTGATAATGGCCATTCTGACCAGTGTGAGGTGATACGTTAGTGAAGTTTTGATTTACATTTCTCTAATAATTAGTGATGTTGAGCATCTTTTCATGTGCTTTTTGGCCGTTTGTCTGTCTTTGGAGAAATGTCTATTTAGATCTTCTGTCCAATTTTTGATTGGGTTTTTTGTTTTTTGATATTGAGCAGCATGAGCTGTTTGTATATTTTGGAGATAAGTCCCTTGTTGGTTGCATCGTTTGCAAATATTTTCTCCCATTCTGTGGATTGTCTTTTCATTTTGTTTATGGTTTCCTTTGCTGTGTAAAAATTTTTAAGTTTAAAGCGGGTCTTTTTTAATGAATAGAATATAGTTGGATTTTGCTTTTTTATCCAATGTGACTTCTCATTTCAGTGTGAAGTCATCTTAAGTGCTTTCTGTTTTGATTTTCAGGACTTTCACTGTTCCTCTGCCATTTGCTCTTAGCTCACTTTTTTCATGAAATTTAATTTGATTATAGTCACTTTGAATAGCTACTACCCCATTAGCATAACTATATGCAACTATATTAGATATTAGATATCTGTTATTAGAGATCTATTAATGTTATATTTGTGGGTGATTTTTTGTTTTCATCATCTGCTCTCGATTATTCTGTCTTTATCAGGAATGCAACTTCTGTTTTGTAGTTTTCCAGAAGACCTCTAATACAATATCTTTAATACAATGTATGTGTGTTAAGTTACTGTCTGAGGGAATATTATCTTACCTAATTATCTTCACAGCTTGAAGGTGTTCAGTTTTTCTTTGAGACCATACTTTATGCTAGTCTTTGGGTTGGTCCGCTGGTAAATTTCCCAGTGATTCTTGGAAGTTTTATTCCCAGAGTTCAGGTATCAAGTCATGTGGATTTATCTAATTTCCATTTTATCTAGGTAGGTCACCTGTGGATTAAGATGTTCTTCATTATCAAATTCTGAATCAAGGTCAGCAGAGGCTTTATGATCCCAGGGTGTTGCCCACCTCATCCAATCCCGAACCTACCTGCATTTAATTATTGGCCTCACCCAAGGTGGGGTGGACTGAGAGTATAGGTAGTATGACTATACAAAATTGATGCTGAAATAGTCTAGTAGGCAGTAAACACTGGAGATTAGATTATCTCAAGTCTGGAGATCGAAGGTTAAAATTGTTACCACTAAATTTATGATTTGGATATTACTGTTTCCTTATCCTGGTGATCCTATTTGCTTTAGGATGGCAATTCAAAGAGTCTTCTTAGATTTAGGCTTTATACTGAAACTGGGTACTAGAACTGTTTGAATTTTTAGTGTGAGAGATGAGTGGTGAGGAAATCCAGGACATTGGGTGTGAGGTTAAATTGAACTTTTAGGTCCCTGCTCTCTGCCTTTGCCTGAATGACTATTTTTATACTCAGTTGTGCAAAGGTTGATTTAAAAAAATAGCATATGTAACCATGAGGCTCCTGCTACTTCCTTTTTGATGATATTACAGGTGATGAAAACAAATTAAACTAGCTTAGCCACTACATTATAATTTACCTGAAGTAATGGGGCTTCAAACATATTCTTTGAAAGGTGCTCCTTATGCAAATCAATTTTTTTGTACCCCTGTAGCAATTTGCATTAGATATCTCCTCTGTAAATAGTTGCTGGGGACATGATTCTGAGTTGTTTTGCCCTTCTCTGCAGTCCCTGAGGTATCTCCTGTTGGCCTCTAGTGTTGCCAGTACTCAGGAAGCAGGACGTATCAGTGCCCTCAGTTGCCAGCATCTGGGTACAAGCTCTTTTTCCTCTTTTCAGTCTTCCTCAATTGGCATGAAAAAAATAAAGTCAGTGGAGCATTCCTTCCATTATAATTCTTTGCAAACTACATCATTTTAGCAATATTGCAGAGTTCCTAATGGTTTTGTTTGAGTTTTCCATTATTTTTCTCATTAATTCAACCTTAATAAGTTTGTTGAAACTTTTTATGTACCCAGAGTTCATATACTATCTTGGTTTCTCTTGCTGATTGCATATCATTTCCCTTATCTCTAAATTTTGGAGTTTCCCAAGGATCAGTCCTTGGTTCTCTTCTCTTTTCTGTCCCATTCCCTAAGACAGTGATCTCATCCAGTCTCATGGCTTTAAATACCATCTGCATTGGCTCCCAAATCTATCTCTTCCTGTCCCTTCACCTCCAGATCTGTATATCCAGGGGCCTACTTATGTAATGGACATCCCTAACTTAATGTGTCTCTAACTGAGCTTTTCGTGATCCCTCACAAACCAGTTTCTTTTGCAGCCTTCCCTGTCTCAGTTGATGTCAGTTCCATTGTTCTAGCTGCTTGGGCCAGAAATCTTGGTGCCATTTTTGACTTTTCTCTTTGTCTCACACCCAACCTCTGGTCTATCAGCAAATCCTGTTGGCTCTATCTCCAAAATGTATCCAGATTTGACCATTTATCACCATTCCCTCTGCCATCATCCTGGTACACGCCACCATCTTTTGCCTGGTTCATAGAAGTGGCTTTCTAACTGGTCTCCCTACTTCTGCCTTTGCTTCCCTGCAGTTTGTTCTTAGCACACAGCCAGAGTAATCCTGTTAAAAATTCCATTAGGTCTTATAATTTTTCCGTTGAAAACCCTCCAACAGCTTTCCATCTCACTTAGAGAAAAGCTATAGACCTTAACTATTATCTACTAGAACCTATGTGATCTGACCCTCTTTTACCTTTCCACTCTCATTTCCTACTATTCTCTTCCTTCTTCACTCTGTTCCAGCCACGTGACCTCTTTGCTGTTCCTTGAACATGCCCTTCCTTCTACCTCAGAGCCCTTAATACCTGCTGTTTACTCTACATAGAATACTTTTTCCTGCTGATATCAGCAAAGATAGCTGTCTTACTTCTTTTGCGTTTTTACTCACTGAAGCCTTCCCTGGTCAACTTGTTTATCTTGTTTTTCTATCTAATACACTGGAATGTAATCTCCATGAGGGTGGGCATTTTGTCATGTTTTGTGTACCACAGAAACCTTAGCACCTAAAAATGGTGCCTGGCATGTGGTAGATGCTTCACACATTTAAAAATGAATGAATAAATGAACGAGCGAATGATCCTGATTTTCATAATATCTCTTAAAAAAGAAAATAACTAACATAACTCCACTAAATGTAAAGTTATGTTGAAAGAAAGAAGGATGGAAGGATTGAAAGAAGTCTGGATAGAAAGTAAGAAGGATCTGGAAAGTAATTCTAAATTTCTGAAATATAAAGCAATTCTATAAATGTATGAATAGCTGCACGACTTTATTTAAAGGACTACTTTACTATTTTTCCATGGAGGCAACAAAAATTAGCTACCACCATGAGTAGGAGACATTTGAACATCTAGCTGCGTTGTGAACCAGGAGGTGAAGTTCTATCTTGGACTAAGAACTGTAGACAAATCTTTCAGATATCACTGAGTCATTGTGTAATTTAAGAAGGGTAACAATATGTTTTGGTTTGCCAGGGACAGTCTCAGTTTAACTCTTTTGTTAATTATTAATAGAGTGGGTTTTTATTCTTTAAAGGATCCCAGTTTGGATGATAAGTTATAAGGGCACCCTAAAATTCAGGTGCTTGCTTCTGAGTGGTTATAGCATATATTGACATTCATGCATGATAAGAAATCTGTAAATGCTGTTTAACATTTATTGAGCATATTTCAGAGTTCGACTTTGTTAGGTTTAGGGCTATCAGGATCTCAAGCATTTTCAGTCAGTCTTGGGTAGTGAAAATGGTTGAGCATTGTAAGCTGAATCACATTTTTATAGGATAAATGCTTAGATTTTTAGGGCCACAGACTTCATTGAGAATCTGATGAAACCTATGAATCCACTTCCCAGAAAAACACATATACAAAATTTTTATAAATAATTTCAGGAAGTTTGTGACTTCCCAAACACCCCTATTGTGGTATCTAACTGCTTTGAGAGAACACCTTTCAGGGATACTATTGCACTAGTAAAACCTCGATTATCTGGCACATAACTGGAACCCTTAAGAAAACCATAATTTTCTCAATGCCAATATAAGTACATGTTTATTTAGATAAGTGATATTATGCTATATGTATTATTCTACAACTTAGGGTTCCATGTTAGTACATACAGATGTGCTTCATTTTTTTAAGTTAATTTCTGGATTTTGCAATTTGTCAAAAAATCAATATCAAAAAACAGTGTATAGGAAAGTTGCCTTATGAAATCTTAAGATAAGCAAAAAATACTGAAGATCATCTTTTTTTTTTTTAATTCATTTATTTATTTAATTGATTGCGCCAGGTCTTAGTTGCTGCAGGTGGGCTCCTTAGTTGTAGCACGTGGGCTCCTTAGTTGTGGCATGGGGGCTTCTTAGTTGTGGCATGCGAACTCTTAATTGCAGCATGCATGTGGGATCTAGTTCCCTGACCAGGGATTGAACCCAGGCCCCCTGCATTGGGAGCACAGAGTCTTATCCACTGCGGCACCAGGGAAGTCCCCCCAGATCATCTTAATCACAACAACTAAAGAGCATAAGAACATGTCTTATCATTTATGGTGTAGAAATCTTTACATTGAATTTCCACACTAGCAAAAAAAGTTAAAAATTAGCTCAGACCAACTTGCAAGATTCTGGCCTTAAGGGAATTTTTGAAGAGAATTCATCACCGAAAGCAAATGTACTCTGTGCAGACATTTTCTTAACTCAATAAAGAAAATAAGGAAATGTTGAGAAGAAAAAAGAATTCTCCATGGCGAAATCACTTAGTCACTGCTAACAATGCATTTTATTTCTCTTTTTCTTTCTGTGCATAAATTTTATTAGTTTGCATAAATTTTTACATGGTTTTAATCATACTGTATGTATAAATTTGCATCCTGTATCATCCCTTTCCCCATTAATATTTTAATATTAAAATAGTTAATATTTTAACTGCTTACTTATTGCTTTAGGATAGATTTCCAGAAGAGGAATTACTAGTCAAAAATTACGATTATTTAAAAAAAATTTTTTAAATATTGCCACACTGGTTTTCAAAAGTATTTTACTGATTAATACTTTAAGCAGTTGGGTCTGATATTGCTTGTTTCACCATACTCATACTTGGATTGTGCATTATAATTTTAAAAATATTTGTGATTGCAAAAAAAAGTAAAAACGTTTCTTACTGTTTTAATTTGCATTTCTTCCATTTTTGTGATATTGCACATTTTTCCATATACATATTACTAATCATATTTTATTATTAAAACATGATCTTGCAGCTTTAGAGGCCTCCATTTAGAGCTGATCATCCCCTTTTGAATAAAACTTTAATAGAGCACGTTCTGCATGTTCACAATGTTTAAGGAACAGTCATCCAGATTGCCATGTTGAAACTACCTCAAGATCTGAAAAAAGACTTTCCAAATGCTTAATTAATAGAAGACAATTTTCACAGCAGGAAAATGTGACTTATTAAGAGATATCTACCTGAGTTGTGTCTAAGTGTGTGTGTGTGTATTATATTTCACTGATTTTTTTGAATACCAGTAAACAGCAGGGTAATATAAATTTGATATTTCTATCAGAAACAGTTAACTTTTATTAAAATAATCTTATCTTAAATATTTTCTTCTTTTCAAGGTATCATAGACGTCGTAGGAAACTGAATCCTCCAAAAGACAGATGATATTGAGGTTTTCAGGAATCAAAGAGAAATGTTATCCTGCGTCTCATTTGCCATTTGAGAAAATACAATTGGGTATATTCACTAATATGTTATATAGTAAAATAATAAAATGTCTTCTCATATATTAGAATGTGTATTTCTTTATATATATTAAGTAATTCTGGATTTCACATTCTTATTTACGGAAGCCTATTTTTATTTTCCTTTTGAGTTATTAAAGTCTACTATTTATTTTTGTGTGCCTAGTATGATTAAGTACTTTTACATTATCAGCCAAATAGTAGTATAAATATGATTAATAAAAACGTGTATGATTCTCCTGAAGATTTTTAAACTGCCTTTGAAAAGAAACTCATGAGCTCCACAGAAAAAATAGATGTTATAATGTTTCCTTTTTTTGTGGCTCTAGGAAATAATTAGTTACATTTTAATCAGTTTATACTACCTGCTAGGTCCTTAGTTTACATTATTATTAAATTCTCACAATAATCCTTTGAAGAAAGTGCATCATCCCCATTTTACAGATAAGGCTAAGTGACTTGAAACCTACCTACCTAGCAAGTGGGAGAGCCAGGATCCAAACTGTCCAGAGCCTTTTTTACAAGGCATCACTATGACAAGAGGTGTTTTGTTTCACCCAAGAATGTGCTTTCCTAGAAAGAATATTATTCATTTTGAGATTTCTTTTCTGGCTGTCTTAAAAATTATGCTTGCTTCAGAGCACATGCAACTCTGTGATTAAAATGTTAATATTACTAAACTAGTCTTACAAAAATGTTAATAGTGTATTCTGTTGATTATCCCTACCAGCTTATATATGATCCTTAATAGCATTGATGTCCCTGCGATTTCTATTTAGGAGGTGAGGAGTCTTTCTTAAGAAGGTGAAAAGGTGCTTTATTCAAACTTGTGCAATATTTGTGATATTTTAAAATTTGGTGTGAAAAATGGTTTCACATTCAAAGTCTATTGCTTAATCTAGTTCTTTGAATAAAGGAAGGTGAAGGGTCAAGTGTTGAGTAAAATGTAAGGAATAGTGAATAGGAAAGAGTAAAGAAAATAATAGTGGCCACCCTCTATTACAGAAAGGAAGTGTTTTTAAGTGGTTTATGCTCTTTTCATTAATATATTATTCATTTGGGGGGAAAGATAAAGGAAAAACAAGTCAATAGAATTTGATAATCAGAAATATTAACTGGCTGTGTTTGGTGACATAGCTTCGAAAATAGTTTTTTTTCTGGTTGATTTATATCCAGGGTTTTACAAAGATTGAGATATGCCATGTTATAAAAGTAGGAAGAATAAAAACTAAATTAATTAAATAACAAATTTTCTTCTAAGTACAAGGATCTACTAAATAGGGATTGCTCAATTGTAAGATGCCCAAACCACACATTCACATGTCAGTGCTTTGGAGAATTAACTTAGTTTTTGTTGTACTGGAAATATAGTACATTGTACTTAACACTGTAGTTCCTGGAATTTTGGTCTTCACGAGTTGCTGAGTAAGTACGTATTTCATCACCACTATCACTTCCCCTGTGCTTCTCCACCTCAGAGGAGTAACCTATTATCCACTATGACTAACACTTTATGAAAGGTCAGTTTGTTTTTTCCAGAAATTTAAAAAGTACATAAAGCCTGATGCTTCTTTAAATGGAATAAATTTAGCTTCATGAAAATCTTACTACCCAGTTCTTACTCTCTTATTTCCTTCCATTGGTGAGGTGGATTAACACACTTCAAATTGATAAAAAGCATTGTCAGTGAAACCACCAGAGGGCACTCTCACATAGGGTTTAATTTGAACATTCCTCAACCAAAGGATAGTGACTTAACACTTAACAAGCAATATGTGGATTTCTTTAGGTAAGAATGACTAGTAGAGTAAATGACCTAGTGAAATTAGGTGAGGCCGTTATTGTATTCATTCTACTGATCTAGTCATTAAGCATTTATTGAACCCCTACTACATATGGAGAGGCATTATACTTTTTGCCAGGCCAATAACAAAAAATGGGCCCTTCTTAAGGAGCATAGTATCTACTTAACTAGTATCTATTGAGCTACTTAACTTTTCTAATGACGTTGCTTTTTCTTTTTCTTTTTAATTAATCTTTGGCTGGGTTGGGTCTTTGTTGCTGCGCGGGGGCTTTCTCTAGTTGCAGCGATGGGGGCTACGCTTCGTTGCAGTGCACGGGTTTCTCCTTGCGGTGGCTTCTCTTGTTGCGGAGCACGGGCTTCAGTAGTTTTGGCACACGGGCTCAGTAGTTGTGGCTCGTGGGCTCTAGAGCACAGGCTCAGTAGTTGTGGCACACGGGCCTAGCCACTCCTCATCATGTGGAATCTTCCCAGACCAGGGATCAAACCCGCGTCCCCTGCATTGGCAGGCGGATTCCTAACCACTGTGCCACCAGGGAAGTCCGACGTTGCTTTTTAACCATGAGTATAATACATCATTATTTTTTTAAATTAGAGACTAAATAAATAGAAAATAAAATTACCCATAATTGCCCCAGCTAAAGACAACACTAACATTTTTGCTACCTTTCTTTCTTATTATTTTGCTGCATAAATATATTTCAAAAATAATTGTATTTATTATGCATGTTGTTTTATAACTTGCTTTTTCACTTAATATCATGAATTTTTTTTTGCCATATCAGTAAATACTCTCATTTAATGGATTCCTATTATTTTATAATCTAGATTGTCATAATTTAATTAACTCCATACTGTTAGACATAATCGTTGTTTCTGTTTGTTCCCTGTTAGGAAGAATGCTGTTATTAACATCCTGGTAGATACTTTTTCTTTTTATTGAAAGCTGTTTTATTTTTTTAAAATTTTATTCTAATATAGTTGATTTACAATGTTGTGTTAGTTTCAGGTGTACAGCAAAGTGAATCAGTTATACATATATATATATCCATTCTTTTTTCAGATTCTTTTCCTATATAGGTTATTATGGAATATTGAGAAGAGTTCCCTGTGCTATACAATAGGTCCTTGTTAGTTATCTATTTTATATATAGTAGTGTGTATATGTTAATCCCAATCTCCTGATTTATCACTTCCCCCCATGTTTCCCCTTTGGTAACCATAAGTTTGATTTCAAGATCTGTGAGTCTGTTTCTGTTTTTGTAAAGAAGTTCATTTGTATCATTTTAAAAATTAGATTCTACATATAGATGTGCTAGTATATGATATTCTTCTTTCTCTGTCTGACTTCACTTAGCATGGTAATCTCTATGTCCATCCATGTTGCTGCAAATGGCATTATTTCATTCTTTTTTATGGCTGAGTAAAATTCCATTGTATATATGTGCCACATCTTCTTTATCTGTTCCTCTGTCGATGGACATTTAGGTGGCTCCCATGTCTTGGCTATTGTAAATAGTGCTGCAGTGAACATTGGGGTGCATGTATCTTTTCAAATTATGGTTTTCCCCAGATATATGCCCAGGAGTGGGATTGCTAGATGATATGGTAGTTCTATTTTTAGTTTTTTAAGGAACCTCTGTACTGTTCTCCATAATGGTTGTACCAGTTTACATTCCCACGAACAGTGGAGGAGGGTTCCCTTTTCTCCACACCCTCTCCAGCATTTATTGTTTGTAGATTTTTTGATAATGGCCATTCTGACCAGTGTGAGGTGGCACCTCATTGTAGTTTTGATTTGCGTTTCTCTAATAGAGATGTTGAGCTCTTTTCATTTGCCTGTTGGCCATCTGTATTTCTTCTTTGGAGAAATGTCTATTTAGGTCTTCTGCCCATTTTTAGATTGGGTTGTTTGGTTTTTGTTGTCGTCATTTCTATCCCTTTATTTATTTATTTATTTTTTTACATTTATTTTTATTTATTTATTTATTTTTGGCTGTGTTGGGTCTTCGTTTCTGTGCGAGGGCTTTCTCCAGTTGTGGCAAGCGGGGGCCACTCTTCATCGCGGTGCGCAGGCCTCTCACTATCACGGCCTCTCTTGTTGCGGAGCACAGGCTCCAGACGCGCAGGCTCAGTAGTTGTGGCTCACGGGCCTAGCTGCTCCGCGGCATGTGGGATCTTCCCAGACCAGGGCTCGAACCCGTGTCCCCTGCATTGGCAGGCAGATTCTCAACCACTGCGCCACCAGGGAAGCCCTGTCCCTTTATTTTTAACCTATATGTGTCTTTATGTTTAAAGTAGGTTTCTTGCAGACAGCATATAGTTGGTCTTGTTTTCTGATCCACTCTGACAATGTCTGTCTTTTAATCGGTGCATTTAGACCATTGACATTCAAAGTGATTATTGATATAGTTGGAATACTATCTGCCATATTTGTTACTGTTCTTTATTTGTTGCCCTTGTTCTTTGTTCTTATTTTTGTCTTCTACTCTTTTTTGCCTTTTGTGGTTTTAAATAATAATTTTATATGATTCTGTTTTCTCTCCTTTCTTAGCATATTTCTCATACTTCTTTTTTTTTTTAATCTTTTATAGTGATTGCCGTAGAGCTTGCAATACATATTTGCAACTAAGCCAAGTCCACCCCGTACTGCTGGATTATTTTGTTATTATAAGGTTCTTGCACTACCCCATAACCCTATACTGCTTCATGGGTAGTGCAAGAACCTTATAATAACAAAATAATCCCAATTCCTCCCTTCTATCCCTTATATCATTGTTGTCATTCATTTCTCATACACAAGCGTATATATGCATAATCAAATACATTGTTATTATTTTTATTTATTTATTTATTTGGTTGTGCCGGGTCTTAGTTGCTGCCCGGTGGGCTGCTTAGTTGTGGCTCTCTGGCTCCTTAGTTGCAGCACGTGGGCTCCTTAGTTGTGGCTCTCCGGCTCCTTAGTTGTGGCATGCGAACTCTTAGTTGCAGTATGCAGTATCCCACTAGTGGGATCTAGTTCCTTGACCAGGGATTGAACCTGGGCCCCCTGTATTGGGAGCGTGGAGTCTTAACCACTGAACTGTCAGGGAAGTTCCAAAAAAAGTTTTTATTTCACCTTCACTTATTCCTTCTCCACTGCTCTTCCTTTCTTTATGTAGATCTGCATTTCTGACCTATATCATTTTCCTTTTCTCTAAAGAACTTCTTTTAGCAGTTTTCCCAAGGCAGATCTACTGGCAGCAAATTCCCTCAGTTTTTGTTTGAGAAAGTATTTATCCTTTACTTTTGAAGGATAATATTGCAGGGTACAGAATTCTAGGTTGGTGGATTTTTTAATCTCAGCATTTTAAATATTTCAGTTCATTCTCTTCTTCCTTGCATGGTGTCTGAAGAGAGGTCAGATGTAATTCTTTTCTCCATTATACTTGATCAGAGTTTTTAATTAGGCATTTTTGCGTGTGTGTGATTATTTGATAAATGTCCATCTTCCCTACTAGACTGTAAACTCCATGACTTGCAAAGACCCTCAGTGGGTATGTGTACCACCATGTCCCTAGAGCCTAATATGGCCTGGTACATTCATTGTACCACAAGCATCTTAATATGATTTGTAAAAGAAATTAGTGCAGAAGATTTTAACCTAAGGATTCTGTAAATGGGATTTGGGGTTGGGAGTATCTATGAAACTCCTGAAATTGTCTAGAATTTTGAGAATTTTGTATCTGTGGTTTTTCCTGGGAATAGTTTTTCAGCAGTTCCTTAAAGACTGTGTCACATTATGCCCTAGTTCTTATTTGCCTGCAGCTAAGCACATAATAACATTAGTACTGGAATGATGTTGATATGCCTGAAAGAAAGTGTGGTTTCCACATATTCTCAGAAGCAACCTTAATTAGATTCCAGCATTTTTAAGAAAAGAGGAAAACAAGACATCATGTGCCTTCATTTTGGATGGGATAATTCCATCAAGGAATATTTTTCCAGTTTCAGATGTGTATTCAGAAATGAGTCAGCTTGGATATCAGTGCATAAACACAAGAAGTTAGCAAACCATTTCTTTTGCTGAAGGCATAAATAAATGTCTCCATTGCTTATAGGCAAAGGGAATGATTACTTAGATTTTTTTTCCACAGAAGTTCAAAATTACTTGCTAATATTTTTACCAAAATAATTTGCAAATATTCCAGTGCTAAAGACATTTTTCCCTATTACAGCTCAGCTATTAGCCCCTTACTATTTTCTAATGTGCTGTTTAACCTTTGAAAGTTAACCAGTTAAATGCACTGGGAAGAAATGCTCAGAAAGAGTATGTACTGTGTTTTCTAATTCTGCTGAAAGGCATCCACTTAGATTTAGTAACATCACCTCACATTTATATAGCATCTTCCTGCAGGAAACCTAAAATACTTCACAGTCATGATTGCCTGAATTTTTGTTATGTTGCTTAAAAAATGAGTGCCTGTTTTTAGATGGAGAAACTGAGGCAGAATCTCACTGTTACACCTGGTAATCTCAAGTAGAACTTCATTTCAGCAGGATTGTATCTTCTAAAGTTTTATCCAAGGGCTAATCATTTCAGCAAATTTTATTAAGCACCTACAGAGTTCAAGCCACTGTGGATTCAAAGATGAGATCTCATTCCTGATTGATAAAATATCTTGCCCAGACCTTCTCTTCTTTCCCCTCTACTCAGAATTCACCTCTTCCTCCTCCATAACCCAAAACACATTTAATTACTACTATACTACCACTTTAGTTTGTATTGAATTAGAGCAAAGTTTGTGGTTAGTAGCATGGTCAGTGTGATCATTTGAATTGCTCCCATTGGCCTTTTCCATCATTGCCATCCAGGTATAATTACCACCATTAGGATCATAGAAGATAGCATAGTAGATCTGAAAGAAACCTTAAAGATGATTTTTGGGCACAGACTGATTTTACAGATATGAGAACAGATTCAGCAAGACTAATTGACTTGCCCAAGATCATATATCATGGCAGAACCAACCAATGTTGTCCTTTTTTTTTTTTTTTAGATTAATTTATTTATATATATTTTTTATTTTTGGCTGCGTTGGGTCTTCGTTGCTGCGCGCAGGCTTTCTCTAGTTGCAGCAAATGGGCTTCTCATTGTGGTGGCCTCTTTTGTTGCAGAGCATGGGCTCCAGGTGCGCGGGCTTCAGTAGTTGTGGGCTCGAGGGCTCCAGAGCGTAGGCTCAGTAGTTGTGGTGCATGGGCTTAGTTGCTCCGCGACATGTGGGATCTTCCCGGAGCAGGGATCAAACTCTTGTCCCCTGCATTGGCAGGTGGATTCTTAGCCACTGAGCCACCAGGGAAACCCTAAGGATGTTTTAATGTGTATATGTATGTATATACCTACTAATGAAATTTGCCTCCAATAGCAGATGTGCCCAGTGGTATACTAGTAAAGGTTTAGCAACTGGCTCTGATTGGGAGTGCTTGCCAATTTCCATGGTGTAAATACACTCATCATGGCTGATTTAATCTACCAGTGGTTTAACAACTGGCTCACAAAATTTCTGAAAATTTAATAATTGGATCTCACAGGTTGGTGTGAACCAGCTCTAGCATTCCACTGGCTGTGCCCCTGAAATCATACACTTACTATTAAAGCATTAGATTATTTCCTCACTCATACTAGTTGTCTATTCAGAGACACTTTACCTTATTTTCTGATATTTCCAGGGAGAAATAAACTATTCCTTATGTGGCAGCTTCAACCTTCACTTGCAGTTTCTTTTAAGGATTTAATGACTTGTTGATAAGTGTCTAAAATTACTTGGTCTGTCTTTTAAGAGAACTTTGTATGAATCCTTGAGTATTTGTCATCTGTTGCTAAGTTACATATTACCCCAAAACTCATTGGCTTAAAACAACAACTTAGTTCACAGTTCTTTTGGGTACTCTTCTGGTGTAGGCTGGGCTTATACATCTGAAGTTCTTAATTAGGTTGATGAGACTGGCTAGTCTTGGATGGCATCATCCATATGTCAACAGCGATTGAATGGCTGTCAGCTGGGGCAATAAGAGGACCTTTGTGTTTCTCACTATCCAGCAAGCCAGCCCTGGTTTGTTCACGTGGCTTCAGGGTCTCAAGGGTACAAGACTGGAAGCTGTAAAAGTCTCTTAAGGCCAAGCCTTTGAACTGGCTCAGCATCACTTCCACAAGGCCATCCCAGGTTCAGGGAGTGGGGAAAGAGACTCTGCCTTTTGAAAAGAGAAGCAGCAAATATGATGGCCATTCCATCACAATAGGAATCACTAATCTTAACTGATTTACTTTTGCGTTTAGATCATCATGTGTCTGTAGGACAGAGCTGAATGCACATGGTATGGTGGGCTCTTAGTAAGAAATTGAAATTTTCTTTCCCAATGTACAAAAGAAATTCGGACAATTTCTTTTACTTATAAACCAGCTCTCCTTGAATGATCACTCACCGATATGCTCAATAACTGATAATTTCCTTCAATTAAACCATATATTTTAATACCGTTTTCCACACACACTGGTTAGCTGAGGGTGGGGTGGGGGAGTGGGAGAGAGCTAAACAATAAGGCAGCATGGTCTGCTTAACAATTGGAGGCCAGAATAAGATGTTAAGTACTCAACTGATGAGCACCATCGTTCAAGTTCAGGAAAAGAAGCAGTCACTGAGGATTAGATTAGTTGGGGAAGATTGCTTCTTGGAGAACCATTTTTTAAATCCACCTTATTGAGGTGTTATTTACATACAATAAAATGCACATATTTAAACATAGGGTTTAATGACTTTTGATAAATGTATACACTGATGTAACTGCCACCACAATCAAGATAGAGAACATTTTAAAAAATTGAAGTATAGTTGATTTACAATATTAGTTTCAAGTATACAACACAGTGATTCAAATTTTTTATAGATTATAGTCCATTTAAAGTTATTATAAAATATTGGCTATATTCCCTGTCCTATACTATATATCCTTGTAGCATATTTATTTTATACATAGTAGTTTTTACCTCTTAATCTCCTACCCTTGTCTTGCCACTCCCATCTCCCCACTGGTAACCAGTAGTTTGTTCTCTGTATCTGTGAGTCTGTTTATGTTTTGTTATATTCATTCATTTCTTTTACATTTTTAGATTCCACATATAAGTCATAATCTACAGTATTTGTTTTTCCTTGTCTGACTTATTTCACTAAGCATATTACCCTCCAGGTCCATCCATGTTGTTACAAATGGCAAAATTTTATTCTTTTTATGGCTGAGTAATATTTCATTGTGTATATATGTGTATATATATATATATATATATATATGCCACACCTTCTTTTTCCATTTACCTGTTGATGAACACTTAAGTTGCTTCCATATTTTGGCTATTGTAAATAATGCTGCTGTGAACATTGGGTGCGTGTATCTTCTCCACGGAGGGTTTTTGTTTTCTTAGGATATATACCCAGGAGTGGAATTGCTGGATCATACGGTAGTTCTAATTTTTAGTTTTTTGAGGAATCTTCATACTGTACTGTTTTCCATAGTGGCTGTACAAATTTACATTCCCACCAACAGTGCACAAGAGTTTCCTTTTCTCCACAATCTTGCCAACACTTGTTATTGGTGGTCTTTTTGATGATAGCCATTCTGACAGGTGTGAGGTGGTTTCTCATTGTGGTTTTGATTTGCATTTCTCTGATGATTAGCAGTGTTGAACATCTTTACATGTGCCTGTCAAAGAGTGTTCTGCCTATGTTTTCTTCTAGGAGTTTTATGATTTCTGGTTTTACGTTTGAGTCTTTAATCTGTTTTGAGTTTATTTTTGTATATGGTGTGAGAAAACATTCTAACTTCATTCTTTTACATGTAGCTGTCCAGTTTTCCCAGCACCACTTGTTAAAGAGACTGTCTTTTCCCCATTGTATATTCCCGCCTCCTTTGTTATAGATTAATTGTCCATAAACGTGTGGGTTTATTTCTGGGCTCTGTTCTGTTTCATGTGTCTGTTTTTGTGCCAGTACCATACTCTTTTGATGGCGGTAGCTTTGTAGTATAGTCTGAAGTCAGGGAGCATGATTCCTCTAGCTCTTTTCTTCTTAAGATTGCTTTGGCAAGATAGAGAACATTTCCATCATCCCTCAGATTGACCTCTTGCCCCTTTTGCTGTCTGTCCTCCCCAACTCCACGCCTTAGACAATCAGAGACAAGTCCAAAGAATTCTCTTTTTCAGCTTCATTGCTGACAAACATAACTAACTGTAAACAACAGAAAGCTGTGAAAGATTACATTGTCAGTGAATGTGGTTTGAAATTTTGAGTAGGAATACGATTAGATGCATAGCTGCAATGATAAGAAAACATTCTGGAGTAGTTGCTTAAATTAAGGACCTTGACCCAGAATATAAGTTAACATACCACTTCTTTCTTTCAGAAAGTCTTAGTATAAAAAGCTTATCAACTGAATTAAAGTGTGCTAGTGACTTAGTAAATATTATAAATTATGTAAAGGCTAATGCAATAATTTGAAATTACTCTCTTTATTATGTGATAATTGGGAAACATCATAAAGAACTATGATTTCATGCTGAGATATGATGGTTACCTGGGGGAAAATTCTATTGAGTATATTTGAATATTTAGCATCATTGCAAGAAACCAGCTTGGTCCCAACTTTTTAGATATAAACTGGCCAGCTAGAGTTATTAATTTGTTTGATATCTTCAGAATTTTAATCTTCAGAATTTGTCCACTCATAGGAGGAATGCAAGGTGTTTTTCAGTGGAAGGTAAAATCAAAGGGCAAAAACAAAATGTAGACGCCTGGAAGAACAGGGTTTCTACAGATTGTGATTACATGTTCCATAATTTAACAATTGTCAGTGGAAGAGGTGATTATCTTGATGTCGCACATCTGCAAAAAGTTATCATCAAACTATTATTAATTTGATAGAATGCTTTGAATTTTATTTTCCATTAAAAGAATGTCCAGACAGTAAATTCATAGATGTGGTATCCATTTATTTCATCAAAAGATGATTTAAGTTTAATTATAGACTTACAGGATACATTGTTCTAACTGGCAACTAATGAAGAATTTAAAATAAAATTTGAAATTACAGGATCACTCCCTTCATTTTGGACAAAAGTTAAAAATGAATAGTTTGAGCATGCTGAAATTATTTTAAAACCTCTCTTTTCCATTCCCATCATCATCCCTTTATAAACTCAGTTCTTTTTTTTTTTTTTTATGATACGAGCCATAGGTGTTTTTTTTTTTAAACTCAGTTCTTTCTTATGAATGATATATTTTTTTTTAATTTATTTATTTTTGGCTGCATTGTGTCTTCATTGCTGCGCATGGGCTTTCTCTAGTTGCTGCAGATGGTGGCTTCTCTTGTTGCAGAACACGGGCTCTAGGTGCACAGGCTCAGTAGTTGTGGCACCCAGGCTTAGTTGCTCCGCAGCATGTGGGATCTTCCCAGACCAGGGATCGAACCCGTGTCCCCTGCATTGGCAGGCAGATTCTTAACCACTGCGCCACCAGGGAAGTCCCATGAATGATATTAAAACATCTCATAGAAGTGGTTTAGATGTACATCATTCCCTGAAAGTACCATTGTCGTCAATCCAACCTGGATTAAAAATTTATTTATTTATTTTGGTCTGCATTGGGTCTTTGTTGCTGCGTGTGGGCTTTTTGCTAGTTGCGGCGAGTGGGGGCCACTCTTCGTTGTGGTGCGCGGACTTCTCATTGCGGTGGCTTCTCTTGTTGCGGAGCACGGGCTCTAGGCACGCGGGCTTCAGTAGTTGTGGCTCACGGGCTTAGTTGCTCTACGGCATGTGGGATCTTCCATATCAGGGCTCGAACCCATGTCTCCTGCATTGGCAGGCAGATTCTTAACCACTGCGCCAGCAGGGAAGCCCTGTTGTAGATATTTTAACAAGAAAGAAACAAGCTCATTTGTCACACGGTGTTTTAAAATATTAAAACTTTAAAATATTAATATGCAAGGTATTTATTCAAAGTATGCATATATTGGGCTAATCTAGAAAACTGCTAATTCACTCATAATTTTTTTCAGTTACAATTGAAGAACAACAAAATGTTAATAGTTATAGAAATTTTCTTTATTAATCCTAAATGTACATGTTCAATGAACAAGTTTTATCATTCTTTTTTATTTCCTTTATGTTTGTTCTAATTCTATTTATTAAAATTTAAGTTTATATTCATTGAATTAGGTAATAAAACTTTTGAGCTTCTACTTTTAATTTTTTTCTTTTCATTCTACTAATTTAGTTTTATTATAATTTATAAAAGTATTGGACCACAATGGATTAAAAAAACTGTACCTTTATCACAGATGGTTTGACAACTCCTGTTTTATAACATTCTTTCCAGACAGTTATTCAGCTTTGGCTTGAACCCTTCTAGTAACCAGGAGTTCATTACCTTTCCAGGCAGCTAACTTATTATTGGACAGTTCCGATTATTAGAAAGTGTTTCCTTATACTGAGTAGAAATCAATCTTCCTATGATTTGTAATCCTCAGAATTGATCCTGTCCTCAGAACTATACAAAATATATTTAGTCCCTCCTACATATGACAGCTCTTTGGATATTAGAAAATACTTGTCATATCCCTATTTTTCTTTAAGCTCCACTTTTTCTGATTATCCATATGACATGGTTTCCCTGTCCTGGTTGCCCTCTTCTGGACATATTTTTTAAATAATGTCTTTCTTAAAATGTATTACCTAGAACTGAACTAACATCATTTTCTTGTTCTGGACAATATACTTCTGCTAATGGTGTCAATAATAATGCATTGTTTTTTAGCAGTCATGTCACTCTGTTGATCTGTATTGAGTCATAAGGCATATCAAAATAGTGTCCAAATTCAGTTGATTCCTTGTGTAAAAATAAATTCTTCCACCCTTCTTAATTCCTTTTAGGGAGAAAAGAAAAGTTTTATATCAGTGCTAACCTCAGTGATTTTTAATTTTACCATTTAAATGTTAGCAACATGACTGATAATGTAACCAAAGAAGATTTTAAGCAGGGATGATATTTTTAGAAACTTCATTCTGGCTAACTGGGGGAGGGTAGAGGATGGACTGGAACAGGAGCAAGAGGAAATGTGGGGTGACTGATGTAGTAATTCAGATGACAAATGATAATGGCCTGGATTAGGGAAGCAGAAAAGAAGATGGAGAGAAGGGGACAGATTCTAGAGATATGTAGGAAGTAAAATTAATAGGACTTGGTAAGAAATTTATATGTGAATGACAGAGAGTAATGAATGAGAAAGAGGGGAAAAAAGCAGCTGTTGACATCCAGAAGCTGACCTGGCATTGAGAGTTAGGCCATGTTATTTTCTGTTGGCATAAGAATCTCACAGAATACCAGCATCAGATAAGATTATTCTGAGACCATCACAACATGAGACAAAACAAGTCCAGTTGATAATTTTGTCAAAGCACAGACAAAAACAGGGTCACTGTGCCATCCACAAAACACAAAACACCCTGCCCCTCTCCTGGCTAAAATGAGTGACAGCTACTTCTTTACCAATATATAGTGCTATCCTTGCTCTGGGGTGTCCTTCCTGTAGATAAGATGTATTGAGATGCCGATCATAAAATGCCTCTTCTTTCCAACAGTGGCCGATCTAGAGCAGACCCCTGCTTCCTCAGCCCTCTCTCAAATCACTCAACCAAATCTCAAATTCTCTAATAGGTTCCTTCAGACACTCTCTTTCTGAGTCCTGGGGTTCCCTAGGCTGTGTATCCTCCTTCACTACAATGAGTAAATTCAGTTTGTTCAACTAGAGATGTGTTTCTGGTGGTCTCTGGCTGAAGTGCACTGACATTAAGAATAACCCCAGGGTGGGATAGGGAGGGTGGGAGGGAGGGAGATGCAAGAGGGAAGAGATATGGGAACATATGTATATGTATAACTGATTCACTTTGTTATAAAGCAGAAACTAACACACCATTGTAAAGCAATTATACTCCAATAAAGATGTTAAAAAAAAAGAAAAAAAAAGAATAACCCCAGAGTTTCTTGGTTAGACAGTCAGATATTGGTAGTATCGGTAATAGAAATAAAGAATACTAGATGAGATGACGAAAATGTCTTCAGTTTTTAACAGGTTATCTTAGAGATATCAGTGGGTTAACTAAGTGGAGATATCCAGGAGGCAGTTGGATGGACTTATGGTTCTGGAGCTTTAAGAGAGTTGTCTGTGCTAAATCTATCTCTCCTCTGCTACCTACACATAAATATACTTGGAAGTATATATTTGAGAGCCATTGTTTATATAATAATTGAAGCTGTGGGATTAGCTAAGATCACCCAGGGAGGGAATAGAATGAGAAAAGTGCTGAGGACAGAACCCCAAGGAACACCTGTATTTATGAGGTGGGCAGAAAATGAGATACCCAGAAAAGACTCTTAGAAGGAGCTGTTATTGAGAAAATGACCAGAAGTTAGAGGACATGAGAGTTTTAAGAAGGAGGATGAGATTAATAGTTTTATATACTGCTAAGAATTCAGTTAAGATAAGGAGCCCTACAAGCTCTTTGACATTTCCCATCAGTTTGGAGCGCCTCTTTATTTGCTGGTACAATAAGATGTTTCAGGCTCCTCTTGTACTTCCCTCCTCTAGCTTTGGAATCAGCCATTTCTAAGGACTCCTGTTTCCTTTGAGTGGAAAATGGTACTTAGAAACCAAGATCTTGCACACTGCTCCTTTTAAAAAGCATGTCTGTGAAGGGCTGTGGCTATGCCTATGTCACATAGGAGAATGGAAGGACGGAGAGAGGGGGAAACTTGGCTTAGGTAAAGATGAGCAAAGCAGAGGTCTGATTATTAGAATTGAAACTTAAGGTCAAAAGCAGGTGAAAGATGATTTGATCTTGAGTCCCAGAGTGGCACATAGAACTCCAAGGTCTCCTTAAGGTTAGGATTCATTTTAGGAAATCTGAGCAGAGCTCTGACTTTCAGCAGACATTACATGATCTCAGCAGGGGAGGGAGGCCATCTGACAAGGGTAGACAGGGAGCAAAGCCTGACACCACTTGTGAAACGTTGGGGTTATCTACCTGTGCCAAGCATTTTATCTTGGTGTGCGGTCTTTAGCATTGAAATTGTAACTCTCTACTTGTTAAAGTAATAATTATGTTTATTGGCATTAATATTCCTTATTGTTAAGAAAAAAATTGGATGTTTGATGTGAACATCTCTGGTTTTGTTGACCTAGCATTTCAATCCTCTTTTTTCTGGAAAATGCTTATTTTTCTAACACAAACATCTTGTAGGGAGTCCCAACTCCTGGCCTTAGCAAATTGGACTAGAGATGAGTAACCATATCAAGTAGGGCTGATCAAAATACAGTGTTTTGGTCCTGAGTTTGCAGATAACCTAAACCAGGCCAATGAGAGTCCTTCAGGATTTGAAAAACTGGCCCTGGGCAAAGAGGCTTACTCCCTCCCTAAGACAAATTGAGAAGTGGAACATTCGATTTGTTTTTGGCATAATTCCTAGGAATAAAGCCAGCATAAGAGAAACAGAGATAAGGGATTAAAGGAGAAGACTCTGGGTGGTGTTTGAATCTCTGATTCCTTATCTGTGAGGCCCAGGTGTGCCCTTGCCATCTCAGGACTATCTGAGCCTTCCAACATAGATTCTTTTTTGCCTAAGCAAAAAAGAATGTGGGTTGATGTGGGTTTCAGTCACTTTTTACCAAGAGAGACCTCACTCATATGACTTCAAGTAAATCTGGGTTTAACTGACATTGTCAAAAGTTAACTTCATTTTGATAAGCATCTCAAACATCCCACCCAAAATGGTAAGAAATAAAGTGACCGTAAATGGCTGTTGTATTTTCCCTAATAAGAGTAGCAGTTGTCCAAAATGATTTTTTTCTATCTATGCCTAATATTAGAGCACCTATCCACGCAGTGTCCCAAGGATCTCTTTCTTGTTAGCAACCTTAGTTTAAATTGTATTTCCATTCCTACCTCCCCCATCACACTATTGCACTGAATGTGTATTATCTTGTCACTTTATCAAATACTTCCTTTTCTAAAGCAACAAGAAATAAATCAGTTTTGTAAGAGAAAATAATCTTTCTTTCCTTTAGTTACAAACAAGTTCCCAAGTGCCTACTCAAGCTTACACTTTCCCTAATGAAGAGTTACTTTAACAGGTTTTACTGTCTCTATTAGCTTTTCTAGTCCTTAAGGCTAAGTAGAAACCCTAATCCTTGTGTTTACCCAGACATTTGCTGAGTTCAAGGACAGCTATCCAAGCTGGTTAATGGCTGTATTCTTTAAAAAGAATCTGGGTTTGGTCCAATGCTTATAATCATCCAATGCCGTCAATGGCAGTGTTAATCATTGCATTCCATCATTTTTCTTTACCTCTCCTTGAAGAATCAGTCTCCAATTTCCTTCTGGGGATTTACCCTTTCCCCACTCTCAGTCTGTGATGTCTCAGTGGCATTCTGATCCCTACATCAAGAGTGGAGCCATGACCCAGGCCCAAGACAGCCTGCACATGTGTTTCTGAGTGGGTACCTGACCTAAACCAGTGCAATTCAAGGACATTTCAAGACTTTTATGAATGCCACCAGCAGATATATTTTTTCTCTCCACTGGATATGAACTTAAGGGTCTGTGAGGCTGGCATTCCTGCAGCCATCTTATGATCATGTGGGGATTGTCTGTCTGAGAATGGAGCTGACCCAAAAGACAGGAAGCTGAGAGATGGAGAAAGAAAAACTAGGTTCTAGTTAGTTACACTGAAACTTACCTTTTGCTTAATCACAATTGAATGGATCTTTCTTTTACTTCCAACCAAGAGTCTTAACTGATGTAACAATGATCACATAAAATTCACTTGAATAAGAGTCAAAATTGGATAAATACATATAAATCTGAATTTTTTAAGAGCAAGATCTGAAAACAAATGAAAACTCAGAATCTATTGGCCATGACAGCTCTTCCTATAGGCTTGCCAAAATTAATTGTCTAGAAAAGAGAGTAAAACGTAAGAAAGCAGGCTTTGAATATTCTGAAAAATCCAACCAATTGCTTGGAATAACTGAGAGGCTGAGATTTAATCTACTCCCTTAACAATGCATTACAATGAGAACAGTTGTTCTGAGTTGTGACCATGAGACACCAGAAAGGCACAGTTATCAGAGAGTAGGATTCACAGGGTTATAGAATATTAGGTTACTACTTAGCAATGCAGGGAAATGAACTCATGCCATTTTCAACAATATACAGATGAGCCTTGAACAACACGGGTTTGAACTGTGTGGGTCCACTTATACGCAGATTTTTTTCAAGAGTAAATACTTCAGTACTACACCATCCCCGTTGGTTGAATCCAGGGATGCAGAACCACTGATATGGAGGAACTGCATATATAGAGGAACAGGGTATATGGAGGGCCAACTATACATCTTATGTGGATTTTAAACTGTGTGGAGGGTCAGTCGGCACCCCTAACCCCTGTGTTGTTCAAGGGTCAACTGTAAATTCTTAAATAACTGAAAACTTAAATATATGAAAACAATGGTTTTCCAATCCCTTCTACTGACTAAGGCTGTATGATACAAGGGGATTTTACCATGGCTGGGCCGTCTTAGGTCTTGGGCAACGTAGAAGCTTAAAAAACAACCCCTACCTCTTTTCTCCATCCCATAATTCATATGTGGGATAAATGGTCTACTTTTTAAAGTAACCTTTGAGGAATGTCACACATTTTGATTCAAATTATTTGGGAGGAAGCATGTGAAATAGAAAATGGGAGAAATTTAGAGTTAGCAGATTTTCATTTGGATCTTAGCCCTGTCCATAACTGTGTCAGCTAGCTACTAGATGTAAGCCCATGAGGGCACGGCCCAGATCTATCTTAATTCACTGATGAACACACCATGCCGAGTACATGTACTAGATGCTCAATACATTTTTTTTTAAACATCTTTATTGGAGTATAATTGCCTACAGTGTTGTGTTAGTTTCTGCTGTATAACAAAGTGAATCAGCTATATGCATACATATATCCCCATATCCCCTCCCTCTTGTGTCTCCCTCCTACCCTCCTTATCCCACCCTCTAGGTGGTCGCAAAGCACCAAGCTGATCTCCCTGTGCTATGCAGCTGCTTCCCACCAGCTATTTTACATTTGGTAGTGTTTATATGTCAGTGCTGCTCTCTCACTTCGTCCCAGCTTACACTTCCCCCTCCCCGTGTCCTCAAGTCCATTCTCTACGTCTGTGTCTTTATTCCTGTCCTGCTCCTAGGTTCATCAGAACCTTTTTTTTCTTTAGATTGAATATATATGTGTTAGCATACATTATTTGTTTTTCTCTTTCTGACTTACTTCACTCTGTATGACAGACTCTAGGTCCATCCACCTCACTACAAATAACTCAGTTTCATTTCTTTTTATGGCTGAGTAATATTCCATTGTATATATGTGCCACATCTTCTTTATCCATTCATCTGTCGATGGACACTT
Organism: Balaenoptera borealis; assembly: GCF_965194805.1. Lineage (NCBI taxonomy): Eukaryota > Metazoa > Chordata > Mammalia > Artiodactyla > Balaenopteridae > Balaenoptera > Balaenoptera borealis. The sequence continues at coordinate 79,493,161 of NC_138870.1, forward strand.
AGGTTGCTTCCATGTCCTGGCTATTGTAAATAGTGCTACAATGAACATTTTGGTACATGACTCTTTGAATTATGGTTTTCTCAGGGTATGTGCCCAGCAGTGGGATTGCTGGGTCATATGGTAGTTCTATTTTTAGTTTTTTAAGGAACCTCCATACTCTTCTCCATAGTGGCTGTATCAATTTACATTCCCACCAACAGTGCAAGAGTGTTCCCTTTTCTCCACACCCTCTCCAGCATTTATTGTTTGTAGATTTTTTGATGATGGCCATTCTGACTGCTGTGAGGTGATACCTCATTGTAGTTTTGTTTTTTTTTTTTTTTTTACAGATAACTAGAAAAATCCTAATAAGTTTTGGTTTTTTTTTAAATTAATTAATTAATTTTTGGCTGTGTTGGGTCTTTGTTTCTGTATGAGGGCTTTCTCTAGTTGCGGCAAGCGGGGGCCACTCTTCATTGCAGTGTGCGGGCCTCTCACTATCACAGCCTCTCGTTGCAGAGCACAGGCTCCAGACGCGCAGGCTCAGTAGTTGTGGCTCATGGGCCTAGTTGCTCTGCGGCATGTGGGATCTTCCCGGACCAGGGCTCAAACCCGTGTCCCCTGCGTTGGCAGGCAGATTCTCAACCACTGTGCCACCAGGGAAGCCCCTCATTGTAGTTTTGATTTGCATTTCTCTGATGATTAGTGATTTTGAGCATCTTTTCATGTCTTTGTTGGCAATCTGTATATCTTCCTTGGAGAAATGTCTATTTAGGTCTTCTGCCCATTTTTTGATTGGGTTGTTTGTTTTTTCGATATTGAGCTGCATGACCTCCTTGTAAATTTTGGAGATTAATCCTTTGTCAGTTGCTTCGTTTGCAAATATTGTCTCCCATTCTGAGGGTTGTCTTTTCGTCTTGTTTATGGTTTCCTTTGCTGTGCAAAAGATTTTAAGTTTCATTAGGTCCCATTTGTTTATTTTTGTTTTTATTTCCATTTCTCTAGGAGGTGGGTCAGAAAAGATCTTTCTGTGATTTATGTCATAGAGTGTTCTGCCTCTGTTTTCCTCTAAGAGTTTTATAGTGTCTGGCCTTACATTTAGGTCTTTAATCCATTTTGAGTTTATTTTTGTGTATGGTGTTAGGGAGTGTTCTAATTTCATTCTTTTACATGTAGCCGTCCAGTTTTCCCAGCACCACTTATTGAAGAGGCTGTCTTTTCTCCATTGTATACTCTTGCCTCCTTTATCAAAGGTAAGGTGACCATATGTGTGTGGGTTTATCTCTGGGCTTTCTATCCTGTTCCATTGATCTATATTTCTGTTTTTGTGCCAGTACCATACTGTCTTGATTACTGTAGCTTTGTAGTATAGTCTGAAGTCCAGGAGCCTGATTCCTCCAGCTCCGTTTTTCTTTCTTAAGATTGCTTTGGCTATTCGGAGTCTTTTGTGTTTACATACAAATTGTGAAATTTTTTGTTCTAGTTCTGTGAAAAATGCCATTGGTAGTTTGATAGGGATTGCATTGAATCTGTAGATTGCTTTGGGTAGTATACTCATTTTCACAATGTTGATTCTTCCAATCCAAGAACATGGTATATCTCTCCATCTGTTGGTATCATCTTTAATTTCTTTCATCAGTGTCTTATAGTTTTCTGCATACAGGTCTTTTGTCTCCTTAGGTAGGTTTATTCCTAGGTATTTTATTCTTTTTGTTGCAGTGGTAAATGGGAGTATTTCCTTAATTTCTCTTTCAGATTTTTCATCATTAGTGTATAGGAATGCAAGAGATTTCCATGCATTAATTTTGTATCCTGCTACTTTACCAAATTCATTGATTAGCTCTAGTAGTTTTCTGGTAGCATCTATGTATAGTATCATGTCATTTGCAAACAGTGACAGTTTTACTTCTTCTTTTCTGATTTGGAATCCTTTTATTTCTTTTTTCTTCTCTGATTGCTGTGGCTAAAACTTCTAAAACTATGTTGAAGAATAGTGGTGAGAGTGGGCAACCTTGTCTTGTTCCTGATCTTAGGGGAAATGGTTTCAGTTTTTCACCATTGAGAACAATGTTGGCTGTGGGTTTGTCATATATGGCCTTTATTATGTTGAGGTAGGTTCCCTGTATGCCTACTTTCTGGAGAGTTTTTATCATAAATGGGTGTTGAATTTTGTTGAAAGCTTTTTCTGCATCTATTAAGATTATCATATGATTTTTATCCTTCAATTTGTTAATATGGTGTATCACATTGATTGATTTGCATATATTGAAGAATCCTTGCATTCCTGGGGTAAACCCCACTTGATCATGGTGTATCATCCTTTTAATGTGTTGTTGGATTCTGTTTGCTAGTATTTTGTTGAGGATTTTTGCATCTATGTTCATCAGAGATATTGGCCTGTAGTGTTCTTTCTTTGTGACATCTTTGTCTGGTTTTGGTATCAGGGTGATGGTGGCCTTGTAGAACGAGTTTGGGAGTGTTCCTCCCTCTGCTATATTTTGGAAGAGTTTGAGAAGGATAGGTGTTAGCTCTTCTCTAAATGTTTGATAGAATTCGCCTGTGAAGCCTCTGGTCCTGGGCTTTTGTTTGTTGGAAGATTTTTAATCACAGTTTCAATTCAGTGCTTGTGATTGGTCTGTTTATATTTTCTATTTCTTCCTGGTTCAGTGTGGGAAGGTTGTGCTTTTCTATGAATTTGTCCATTTATTCCAGGTTGTCCATTTTATTGGCACATAGTTGCTTTTAGTAATCTTTCATGATCCTTTGTATTTCTGCAGTGTCAGTTGTTACTTCTCCTTTTTCATTTCTAATTCTGTTGATTTGAGTCTTCTCCCTTTTTTTCTTGATGAGTCTGGCTAATGGTTTATCAATTTTGTTTATCTCCTCAAAGAACCAGCTTTTAGTTTTATTGATCTTTGCTATCGTTTGCTTCATTTCTTTTTCGTTTATTTCTGATCTGATCTTTATGATTTCTTTCCTTCTGCTAACTTTGGGGTTTTTTTATTCTTTCTCTAATTGCTTTAGGTGTAAGGTTAGGTTGTTTATTTGAAATATTTCTTGTTTCTTGAGGTAGGATTGTACTGCTATAAACTTCCCTCTTAGAACTGCTTTTGCTGCATCCCATAGGTTTTGGGTCGTCGTGTTTTCATTGTCATTTGTTTCTAGGTATTTTTTGATTTCCTCTTTGATTTCTTCAGTGATCTCTTGGTTATTTTGTAGTGTATTGTTTAGCCTCCATGTGTTTGTATTTTTTACAGTTTTTTTCCTGTAATTGGTATCTAGTCTCAGCATTGTGGTTGGAAGAGATACTTGATACGATTTCAATTTTTTTTAATTTACCAAGGCTTGATTTGTGATCCAAGATATGGTCTATCCTGGAGAATGTTGCATGAGCACTTGAGAAGAAAGTGTATTCTGTTGTTTTTGGATGGAATGTCCTATAAATATCTATTAAGTCCATCTTGTTTAATGTGTCATTTAAAGCTTGTGTTTCCTTATTTATTTTTATTTTGGATCATCTGTCCATTGGTGAAAGTTGGGTGTTAAAGTCCCTTACTATTATTGTGTTACTGTCGATTTCCCCTTTTATGGCTGTTAGCATTTGCCTTATGTATTGAGGTGCTCCTATGTTGGGTGCATAAATATTTACAATTGTTATATATTCTTCTTGGATTTATCCCTTGATCATTATGTAGTGTCCTTCTTTGTCTCTTCTAATAGTCTTTATTTTAAAGTCTATTTTGTCTGATATGAGAATTGCTACTCCAGCTTTCTTTTGATTTCCATTGGCATGGAATATCTTTTTCCATCCCCTCACTTTCAGTCTGTATGGGTCCCTAGGTCTGAAGTGGGTCTCTTGTAGACAGCATATGTATGGGTCTTGTTTTTGTATCCATTCAGCTAGTCTATGTCTTTTGGCTGTAGCATTTAATCCATTTACATTTAAGGTAATTATCAATATGTATTTTCCTATTACCATTTTCTTAATTTTTGGGGGTTTGTTTTTGTAGGTCTTTTCCTTCTCTTGTGTTTCCTACCTAGAGAAGTTCCTTTAGCATTTGTTGTAAAGCTCTTTTGGTGGTGCTGAATTCTCTTAATTATTGCTTGTCTGTAAAGCTTTTGATTATTCCATCAAATCTGAATGAGATCCTTGCTGGGTACAGTAATCTTGATTGTATGTTTTTCCCTTTCATCACTTTAAATATGTCCTGCCACTCTCTTCTGGCTTGCAGAGTTTCTGCTGAAAGATCAGCTGTTACCCTTATGGGGATTCCCTTGTATGTTATTTGTTGCTTTTCCCTTGCTGCTTTTAATATTTTTCTTTGTATTTAATTTTTGATTGTTTGATTAATATGTGTCTTAGCATGTTTCTTCTTGGGTTTATCCTGCCTGGGACTGTTGGTGCTTCTTGGACTTGGGTGGCTATTTCATTTCCCATGCTAGGGAAGTTTTCGACTATAATCTCTTCAAATATTTTCTCAGACCCTTTCTTTGTCTCTTCTTCTTCTGGGACCCCTATAATTCCAATGTTGGTGCGTTTAGTGTTGTCCCAGAGGTCTCTGAGACTGTCCTCAATTCTTTTCATTCTTTTTTCTTTATTCTGCTCCCTGGCAGTTATTTCCACCATTTTATCTTACAGCTCACTTATCCACTCTTCTGCCTCAGTTATTCTGATTTGATTCCTTCTAGAGTATTTTTAATTTCAATAATTGTGTTGTTCATCACTGTTTGTTTGCTCTTTAGTTCTTCTAGATCCTTGTTAAATGTTTCTTGTATTTTCTCCATTCTGTTTCCAAGATTTCGGATCATCTTTACTGTCATTACTCTGAATTCTTTTTCAGGTAGGTTGCCTATTTTGTCTTCATTTATTTGGTCTTGTAGGCTTTTACCTTGCTCCTTCATCTGTAACATATTTTTTGTCATTTTATTTTTTTTTTGATGGGTCGTGTTGTATTCCCGTCTTACTGGTTGTTTGACCTGAGACGTCCAGCACTGGAGTCTGCAGGCAGTTGGTTAGAGCTGGGTCTTGGTGCTGAGATGAGGACCTCCGGGAGGCCTCACTCCAATTGATAGTCCCTGGGGTCTGAGGTTCTCTGTTAGTCCAGTGGTTTGGACTCAGAGCTCCCACTACAGGAGCTTGGGCCCGACTTCTGGCCTGGGAACCAAGATCCCGTAAGCTTTGTGGTGTGGTTAAAAAAAAAAAAAAAAAGGGGCTTCCCTGGTGGCACAGTGGTTGAGAATCTGCCTGCCAATGCAGGGGACATGGGTTCGAGCCCTGGTCTGGGAAAATCCCACATGCCGTGGAGCAACTAGGCCCGTGAGCCACAACTACTGAGCCTGCGCGTCTGGAGCCTGTGCTCCGCAACAAGAGAGGCCGCAATAGTGAGAGGCCCGTGCATCACGATGAAGAGTGGCCCCCGCTTGCTGCAACTAGAGAAAGCCCTCGCACAGAAACGAAGACCTAACACAGCCAAAAATAATAAAATAATAAATAAATAATAACTAAATTTTAAAAAAAAAGGAAGAAAGAAGGAAAAGAAGGAGCAGTATAATATCAAAGAATAAAAAGCAAAATAAAATTAGAAAGATAAAAAATATATTAGGAAAAATAAAACTATAATTGAAACAACTGCAAAAAGGTCAAATAAAACCACAACAGAAAAACAATAATAAAAGGAGGTGGGAGAACAAGCCAAAGGAGAGAACAATAACAAAGTATAAAGAATAAAATAAAATTAGGAAAGTAAAAGATTTATTAGGAAAAATAAAAATATAAAAGAATCAACAACAATGAATCAACAAGGTAAAACAGAACCCCAGTCTAAAAGAGGAAAAAAGGAAAAAAAAAAAAAAAGCCTTGGCTATGGGGCAGAGTTTTGGCGGGGGTGGAACTTAGGCAGGACCCAGGGCCTAGGTGGGGCGACGTTCAAGCGTGGGGCGGATCCTCTGCTTAGGGCCTGTGGGGAAGGGGAGAGGCAGCACGTGGAAAGGAGGGCCTCTGGAGTGTGGAGTTCCGGAGTTTGGAGGTAAGGCCCTGGGTGAGGGTGTGTGGGTGGGGTTTAGGCCCAGCTCGTTGGACGGGGTCTCCGAGTGTAGAGGTGGGGCCCTGGGTGGGGGTGTAGGGGCGGGGCTCGGGTTCTGTGGGGCAGGAGGGAGGCTCCGAGGGCAGAGGATTAGGCCCAGGAGCCCAACAGGCTCCCTGGTGCCTAAGTGGACAGGGAAAGCGCTGGCCCCATTCCCTTCAGTTCCTTCGTGCCCCTCCCCCACCATCTCCCCCAGGGTCCTCCCCACCCCCCATTGCCGCTGGACCCCTAACCATGGGTGGGTCCCACTGGGTGTAGGAACTCCTCCTGTCCCCCCAGCCACCCCTCAGGGGTGCCAATCCCTGAGGTCCGGCCTTTACTTTTGCTCCCCCTTCCCTCCCTCCCTGTCCCTCAGGCAGGACCCGTGCAGCTGGAGGGAGCCTAGGTGGGCAGAGGATCAGGCCCGGGATCTCAGCAGGTTCCTGGGGACCCGAGTGTAGAGGGGAAACCTGGCCATGCTCCCTTTTGATCCTCTGCCCTCCCAATGGTCCCCCAGTTTCCCTCTTTGGGTGTGGGATCCCTTCCCCTCCCCCAGCCGCCCCTCGGGCGCCAGTCCTGTCCCACCTCCACTTCTCCTCCCCCTTCACTCACCCCACACCCCACATCCTACCCAGTTGCTGGGGGTTCCTCCCATCCCCTTAGGTGTCTGTGGTCCCCCACCAGTACCTGGTAGGTGCCCTTACATTTTTTTGTTAAATAAATTAATATATGGATTTTGCATGAGTCCCTTAGTTTTTCTTATGTTATTTAGGTTAACTGGTGCAACAACATCAAAACGTCAGCGCCTGGACAGAGGAAGGGCTTATTTCTCATTACTGCTATATTCTCACTTGGGTCAATTTCACAATGGGAAAAACATCTCTGCTCCACAGAGTCATTCAGAGACCCAGGCTCCTTCCAGTGGGTGGCTTCACCATCCCTTGAGGCCGCGAACTCCTCTACTGGATCCCATGCATCTGAATGCCAGGCAAAGGAGAAGAGAAAATGTGAAGAGAGGATTGTATGGTGGGTCAGCCCTAAAGGAGGGGGCTTCTGCCATATTTCATTGGGCAGAAACTTAGTTCTCTGCTGCTCTACTCCTCCAACTGCAAGAGAGCTAGGAACAGTGATCTAGTGACGCACCCTAGAAGAAGAAGAGAAACTCATACATCAGTAAGAATTCACTTTCTCTGCTTCACTCTTTGAGCCCCAACTTCTGAAAAGAAGAATTAACAATTGCTATTTGTCAACACTTTATGGGGGTTTAATGAGGCAATAAATGTGGAAGTACTTGGTAAAGTGCTAATCAAATGTTAGTTATGAATATTCCTGGGTAATTTAGTCCCTTTACTCCTGCTTTCATGGGTGAAATGTATAGGCTGAAATGCCCTCTAAGAATCCTTTCCAGCTCTAAAATGCTTAGCTTCTGTGGTTCTTTTAAAGCTTCAGCAAACAGGTGCCTTTCTGACTTTGTGGTGGTGCCTGGGATAAGCCCTTTAGGATCCTACAACCCCACCCGACTGTCCCCAAACCCTCTTTGATTGCTATAATATTGCCTGTGTTCTTTCTGAGACATAAGCTGACTCAGTCTTATCTCATTTTAATTCTGTTCATTCCAACTATGGGTAAAAGATAACTTTTGCTTCCTGTTGCATCAGCAAGTTGTAGCCCGTTAGATTCTTAATTTCAGAAGAAAATTGTAGATGGGGGAATAGAACCCAAGAAAGCATTCTACAGATTTGAAATATTAAAAACAAACAGGATTACTTTAATCCTGCCTTGAAAGATTCTGTGTAATAGAATTGGTTCAATCTACTGCCTTTGTGGTTTCTTCAGTCTCTTACCCCAGCTTTCCAACCTTTTTCTCCAGCTAAATTCCCTTTGTGGTTCATTGACAACTGTTTTGCACAACTCCTCGAGGAGGTGAGCAAGGAGAAGTCTGAATTCTCCTCTGTTAAGGACAGAATATGCATTGATGATATGCATTGATGCTCGGGGGTATTCCAGCTTCTAGGTAATTTGAATAAAGCAGAGGAAATGATCTACCCACTTCCATTCAGGCCCCTTCTTATCGTTCTCCAGACCACAGCCAGGGGGCTTTATTCACATTGCAAATCTGATGTCATTCCTGTAGTTAAACAGTTTAATGTGTATTGTACTTTTAAAAAAACTTTGATATATATTTTACAAATAATACAATGCACAGATCTTCAGTACAGTTTGAGGAGTTTTGATAATTGGATATGCTTGTGAAATCACCACCCCACACAAAATATAGAACATTTTTATCACCTCAGAAAGTTCTCTTGCTCCCCTTTTCCAGTGATTTCACTCCCTGCCCAGCCTCCCACACCCAGAGGCAAACACTTTCTGATTTTTATCACCATAGATTAGTTTTGCCCATTTTTGGATCCATACAGATATAAATACACAGTATGGACTTCTTTTGTGCCTGGCTATTTTTACTCAAAATAATCTTCTGGACGGCATTCTGTGTTGTTGTGTGTTCATTCCTTTCAGTTGAGTATGAATATACTGCAATTTATTTATCCATTCTCTTGTTGATGGACATTTGGATTGTTTCCAGTTTTAGGCTATTTTAAGGCAGCTGTGAATATTCATGTTAAGTCTTTTGGGGATATAAGTTTTCATTTCTCTTGGGTAAATACCTAAGAGTGGAATTGTCAAGTAATAGGGGCTTTAACAGTCTAAAGACCCATTTAGGATGAAGACCAAAACCCTGCATGACCTTGATCATGGGGTCATCCCACAAACTCCCCCCTTCTCTTCACTCTCTGACTGCAGCCCCTCTGTTCATGCTCTTCCCTCTGCCTGATACACACTTTCTTGCCTCTTTTCCAGCTTATCCTTCAGATCCAAACTCCAGCAACAGCTGCCTGCCTTCCCCATTAAGGTAAATCCTTTATCATAGGCATCCACAGCTCTGCGTTCTCGATGCCCTGCACACACCAAGACTGTGGTTTTATATTCATGGGCATGAGTACAGCTGACCCTCGAACAACGCAGGGGTTAGGGGCGCTGACCCTCTGCACAATGGAAAATCCACATATAACTTATAGTCGGCCCTCCCTATCCACAGTTCAGCATCCACAGATTCAACCAACCCTGGTGATGTAGTACTGTAGTATTTGAAAAAAACTAAAAAAAAAGAAATCTGCATATAAGTGGACCTGCGCAGTTCAAGCCCATGTTGCTCAAGGGTCAACTGTATTTGTTTAGTGTTTGCTTCTCACTCAGCTCAGGCTCCATGAGAGCAGGCTATCTGTCTGTTTCTCTCACACAGTGCCTGGTCTAGTTTCTGGCACATACTAAGCATTCAATAAGTCACTGTTGCATGAATGAATGATGGTGCTGTCCCTTACCACACCACAGATTCTGTCCTCCACTTCGGTAAAGCCCCTTTTGTTTATGCAGAGAAGAAACTCTTTGTCCTCCTCATGGATTTCTCCATAGCCGGGACTCAGCTGGAGAAAAAAAAGACCAGGCAATCAGTTATGTTTAGGCTGCCCGGCTTCCAGGAAAGAGAAGAGCTTGAATTTCAATCTTAATAATCTTTGTCTTAAGCAGACCATTATATAAATGAAATCCCTGCTAAAAGGGCTTCTGATCCAAATAAGACTACAAAGCAATGCAGTTAGCAAGTATTCCACCCTGAACTACATCAAAGGGGACTTGCTCCTAGTTTTCTTTGTTTCCCCTAGTTTTTCTTCTTGAGGACAGAATACTGGGGGCATTCTCAAGACAGCACTGGTTTTCTTGGAAAGCAGAAATTCTTCTTAGTAGAGAGTCAGGGAATGAAGTGGTTCCAGAAGAAAAATTAGAGGATAAAATGCTATGCAATGAAATTTGCTTATATATTGAAAAGCGCCTCCGTGAGGCATTTTTACCAGTTGAATTGCCAGAGCAGAGGTGCTGATGAGGTGGGAAGGCTCCTTTACTCCATGTGCTGTTATTGTGAGCAAGGCTAATCAGGGAGATGCTTAACTATACATCCTCTCTCCTCCTCAAACCCCCCCAATACGTAGAGGAATGAAGATGATTACTCGAATCTTACATACCTTTGCATGATTCCATATTTCTCATGAGTGATTTCCTTTCTGAGTTGAGTCCTTGTTTGCGTAGAGCGATAACAATGAGCAGATGAGTGTGTGGATACTCTTTCTTCTCTAAGTATTTTGCCTTTGCAAAAAGAGTGCAAAAATGTGCTCCTAGAGGATGAGTATAGTACCAAAAGGACTATAGGTGTTCAGGAAAACAACTGGAGTTTTATCACGCCAGATTACTTTTATCGCCACCAGGAAATGAAATTATTTTAGGAATCAGCAAATCTCTGTAGAAGGAATGGAAGATACTCTCCTGTCTTTAAATAGGGGTGAGTGATTCTCCCTTTGATGAAGATTTGAGGAAGTCAAAGGTGGTAATACGCATCAGAAACTCTGCCAAGATGTTTATTAAGAAACTTTAGAGTGTTCATACCCTTTGATCTAGTAATTCCACTCCTAGATATCTGTTCTGAAGAAATAATCATAGATATAGACAAGAGACTATTGCAAGGATGGTCATTGCTGCATAATTTACAGTAGGGAGATATTGGAAATGGTCTAAGTGTTTAACAAAAAGAGAATGGCTAAATAAATTCTGGGGTCTGCTTATCATAAATATTATGATATTAAAGTGTTTGCAAAGTCTAGTTAATAAGATAGGGAAAATTCTCCTAGTGAAAGAAGTACCTAGAATAGGGCCCGAGATATTGTAGGTACTCTGTAAATATTTGTTCAAGTAATAGATGGATAGATTATTTTTATAACCAGAAAAAATGATTTGAAAGTCTGCCAGAGAAATGGAGGTTAACATTTTTTAAAAAAATAGGTAGGGTTAACACTTCTGGAAAGGCATTTTGCAGAGGGAAAGAAGATGAAAGCAATTCTCCCCTCTCCTCCCTAAAAACCAACAAAAAACTTGACCTTGAATGTAGGCCAACGGAAAGACGTCTCTCCCGGGACATTTTAGATGGAAACAGAGTCCATTTGCAATGACGGCCAGGGTTGGGGGGGGGTGGTGCTTTGCTCTAAAAGGAGAATTAACTTAACTTAATAGTTCTTGAGCACTTTTTTTGGTGTATGTGCTAAAAATTTTGCTGAGATATTGGTTTGAGAGATTTTTCTAATTTAAAAGAGTTTTGTTCCTTCACTGTTTTGTTAGGTGAAGAGTTGAAAATATTTCTGCCTCATCAAACAGCCTCAATTCCAGAGAGACACCCAGACAGAACATCTGCCATGTAAGCCTGTTTCCTCCTCTTGCCCTCTAAAGTTGAGACTGGCAGCTGTGGGCATTCTTGGAAGTGTTTGCCTTGTACATTTGAGCTCAAACAGCTGGCTCACTGCCAATCTGCACTCCAGTTACTTAAATCTTAAATACTTAGTATTCTTCTGAAACTTAAATAGAAGATGCAACTTCACCAGATATAGACGAGTGCGCGTGCGCGTGTTTGCGTGTGTGTGTGTGTGTGTGTGTGTGTGTGTGTGTGTGTGTGTGTGTGTAGGGGGGCAGTGGGGAGAGGCACAAAAAGAAAATCGACAAAAAGGTGTAGATTGGAAGCTATACTCTGAGCCAAGCGCTGCGCTTCAGTGGAATTAGGGGTCCACCTACAACAGGAATGTTTCAAAACAAAGATCAGGACAGAGCCAGCAAGGTCCAAGGTCACCCCTAGGGATACATGGATTCTGAAGCAAATTTCTCTGGGCTTCACTGACTGGGAAGACCCAGCTTTGGGAGGTGAAGGGAGGCATTATAATTTTGGAAACCCTCTTTAAGAAAAGAATACAATTTTAGGTTGCAAATACTATAACAAGAAGACATGACAGTGCTTACATCTACTAAACCCCACTATGTGTATCCCCAAGCCAACTTTCCTTTAGCCAGATCCCAACATGTCCAAGGACTCTCCAAAGCTCCCTGACACGTGGGAGATTGTGATGGGAGGAATGTCAGAGAACAAGGACAGAGGTCTTAACTGACTGCGGTTACAATGTCTTAATTTTGCAAATTTAACAAAAACACATGCCCTTGTGAGCAGCGTTGGACTTTTCCTAGGGCCTTTACAAGGTAGGGGCTTTGAAACTCAAACTTCATTAACTTTGAGATCAATCCCCTCTGACCATGCCCCACCCTTAGCATTTTTCTGCAGATTACATCAGACTAAAGTTAAAGGCAGCCAATAGGGTAAGTGGAACGCAGAAATTATAGAAAGAGAACTCATCACATACATTCTTATAAGTCCTGTGATCTGATGAAGGACATGTTAGGTCTTCTGGAAGATTCAGTAAAGGAATCTTGGGGCTGAAGATCCAGCCTCCTGAGATAAGCAATAGCACAAGTTGGGAAACAAGGCTGCTTCAACCCAGTGGAGAAGGGAAAGTGACTTAGAAGGGCAGAGGAGTTACTTGGAGGTGAGAGAGGTAGCAGATAGTGCCTTGTCCAGGGACCTTACTTTGCTACTTGGCTTGGCAATCATTGCTAGCTTTGCAATTCCCTCCAGGAGAGCAAATGAAGAACTTGGAGCAAGTTTCTCAGGGAAGAGGGCTACACAAATGAAAAAAAACAAGGTTGACTTTTGGGTGGTCTAATGAACCTTAAGTTCTGGGGATTGGGAGTGAGCGGTTGGAGGAGGGATGATGGAGGGCACTCTTCCAACTCTAGGAATCCCTGAGGCAGCAACGGCAGAAACAATGAGAGCGTTAAGTGGGTGCAGGCACTGGATGGGTGGTTGTAGGGGGCATGTGGCAGAGAGAACTCTTGAATGAGATGTGAAGTCAAACCATTTAGGTCAATTAAAAATACGAGCTTACCAAACAGCACATATTTTATAAGAACACACAGAGACAAAAGAATGCAAACTAAATACATTAGAAGGGTTGTCTGTGGGAGAGGGTTAAGAGTAAGATTGGGGTTAAAAGGGAACATATTACTCACTTACCCAGTTCTTAATAAACAAGAGAGGAGCCATGAAAACAATCAAATAAAACAAAACACTCCAACAGCAATGGGAGAGCATCAGTTTTTTGTGAAACGGCGAGATTTCGAGTAATAACTCTGGGTGGGATCTGCATACATCAGTTTCAGACTCTCAGTAGTCCCAAGGTTGTTTAGCTTTGGGAAACAAGGGCTGCCCATGTATGAGAATAGAAGGGATATTTTAAAAAACTGCTTCATAGTTTTTTTGGGAAAATGATACATGATTTTGGTTTTCTTAAAAATGCAAACCATACAGATTACTGAATGAATTTAATCCATGTAAAATACTTGAAAGAATGCCTGACACATAGTATGCCCCCAATAAATGTTACAAAAATAACCTGAAATTCCACCACTCGTAGATAACTAGAATTAAGATTCTGGTAAATGTCCTTTCCAGGAAATATAGCAATTTACTTCTTCAATTGTATATAAATGAGATCAAACTCTACATGATGTTCTGTAATAAAATGAAACTCAGTCTCTATATACACACATCCTGTCGGTTCTGCTTCTCTGGAGAACCCTGACTAATACAGTTTGTTAGGTTGCCCAGCTCAAATGTTTATTGACTTTCTGTATTTATTTCTTTTCTTTTAACCTTTCCTTTCTTTCTTTCTCTCTCTCTTTCTCCCTCTTTCTGTCCTTCTTCCCTTCCTTCTTTCTTTCCTTCTTTCCTTTTCTTTCCCCTCCCTCCCTCCCTCCTTTCCTTCCTTCCTTCCATTCTAAAAATTATATCCTAGCCCTGTGTCTGGATCTTTCTCAGCTCCTCTGCTTATGCCTGACATGAGGCAACGTGACCTCGGGATCCCCCAAAGTGAGGGGTTCTAACCTATAATCCCTGGGTTTTTTTGGGAGTGAGGAGCCTTTTTGACTAGGGACTTGTACTACAAGTGAGATTATAGAAATAAATAGGTCGAATAAATAAAGCCAAGTAATTGAGAATTACTGGCTTTAGTTAAGGGAACTTACTTTAACAACCAGTTCCTCCTTCATTTATCAGTTTACAGCTGAATGTAGAATTTCCTGTTGTTTCTTTTTTTTCCCCCCTTGTAGTGGTTGATGTCATCACTGCCACCTAAAAGAACAATTTTCTACAGTGATGGAGGTTCTGTGATGTCATTGGGATTACAAAAGCTGGCAAGGAAATCTGCTATCAGCACTTATCACCGGAAATTACAAAGGAAATTAATTGTAAGCTTTCTAAGAAAGGACTGTTCAGTGAAACTAAACTTTTTTTTTTTTTCTTAATTTATTATACAGCGAAAGTCTTTCCTCTCTCTACAGAGAGAATGCCCTACAACTTCAGGAGACTAAATAAACAGGGTTGGTGTAAGAGATAGATTGTCCTACTTTGTGAGTGCTTGATTGGCTAAGTATCTGTGCCAAAATGGTAACTATCTTCATACGGGATGGTTTGGTGATGGACTGTTTTTTAAGCAATCAGACCTTGCCTGAGGAAGCTTTGAAATTTCCCCCTTTCTGTATCTTAGGTCAGATCTCCTAAGCAGGGTTCCCCTGCCCCTGCCCCTCCCCCCCTCCCCCCCCAGGCCATTAGAATGGAATTAGCATGTGTTTGTTTCCTGTGGCTGCTGTAACAAATCACCACAAACCGGGTGGCTTAAAACAACAAGAAATTAATTTTCTTACAGTTCTGGGGGCCAGAAGTTCAAAATCAAGGTGTCAGGAGGGTTCCATTGGAAATCACACCTGAACAACACAGAGCAGGGAGAAGCAGTTGCTGCAAGTAAGGGCAATACTGTCACCAGAAGGAAGGGAACACATGCAGCTGGGCAGCTTCAAACACCAGACCAAGAGTGCAGGGAGAAAGGCAGGGAGTTCAGTTCAGACATGCTGAGTTGTGGCGTGGCTGGTGAGGCACCCAAGTGGTGATGCCCGTCTGTTGAATTTAGCAGCAGGTGCACCGTGCTTGCCTTCAGGGAGAATGCTTTCAGTGGCATGTAAGGCAGGGGGATTATCGAAGGGAGGTGAAGAATGAATGGGAATTGAGGAAAGCTGAGAAGGGGGTGGTCAGAAGCCAAAGAGAATGAGGATCTTTTGCACTGAGGACAGGCTTTCAGGGCCCAAGGCGATGCCCTAGAGCAGTAGTTGTCGAAGGCTGGTACCCAAACCTGCAGCAGCAGGCACCCGGTAACTTACCAGGAAAGCAAGGGACCTACCCAAGACTTAACTGAATCAAAAACCATAGGCTAGAGCCCTGAAATCAGTGTTTAACAAGCTCCCAGGTGATTCTGATGTAGGCTAAGGTCTGAGAACTAGGCCCTAGGAGGCAGGAGAAACAGGCTTCGATAGAGCTGGTGGTGCCCTCTGTATCATGGAGGCATCTGTGGGGGTTGTGAACATGTTGAGTCCAGCTGGGCTTGCTGGAAGCAGAAAGTCTGGTCTGGGGTGGGGGGTGGCGGTATTGGACCTAAGGGCATGAATTTCTGTAAAGCAAGCAAATGAGGAAAGGGACTGGTTCCTTCCCAGGGCAGGATCCCTGCTGCTTGAGTATGAAATACACCTGTTTTGATCTTTCGCGCAGACCAGCAATTCGACATCTTTCCACTCCTCTGAGCAACATAGTAGTGAGCGGCTCTCTTGAAGCAGGAGCCTGGTGTTTGGCTGAAGCTGTCACAAAGTGGCATTTCTCGCAGTATTTGCAGAGCCCTTGGGAAATGTTAACCAGAAACTCGGTCTGCTCTTTGACTTCAGTCTTTATGGTTGAAAACCTTTCTAAAATGGATATTTTTGTCACTTCAGAGACTAGGATAATATCCAAAGTAGCAAAGTTGTGAAAGATTTATTAGCTTTCACAGATAAAGATAAAGCAGAGTGGCTTTAAGATGAGCTAATAGTGGCACTCTTACTCACTTGTGTTCTGATTTGCCTTCTTGAGAGGAAAAGATTGGGATGGAAGGAGTTCCTGCTGGGTGCTGGGACTTGCTTGTGACCTTCAGCATACATGATCCATGGCACACTCTGTTATGAATGTCTGTATCGGATTTCCCTTTAATGGCTATAATGAAAGTCATCTGTCCAGTGGCAGATAGCAGGAAGGATGGCGCAATGTAAACCTGATGAGAGCAGGGCTGGTTAGTTCTTGGTTTTCTCTCTAAAACTTAGAATTATAACAGCACCCAGTAAACATGTTGAATGAATAAAAATACATGGTAATTGCAATTGAATTTTGGATCATTCTGGAACGTACAGGTCTCAGGGCCGCTATTCCGAACATTAATTCTACCATCTGGGACCATAAATACAGCATGTATAGGCAGGACTGGCTACGTAATCTGTGGGGGCCAGTGCAAATTGAAAATGCAGGGCCCCTTGGTCAAAACATTAAGAACTTCAAGATACTGACAGCAGAGCATTAAACCAAATGTGGGGTCTTTCTGGGTGTGAGGTACTGTGCTCCTGCACAAGTCCCATGAAATCGGATCTACAGGTAGGAGATGGGGTGAAATCTTTCTAATCCTGGTAATGTCAAAAAATTTTTTGCAGAAATTCTTGAAATGACCTCTTTATGTACTTATTTTCTCCTTTTCTATGAACGAGAAGGACAATATCAAAATGGAGGGTGTCTATGATAGGATTAGATTATCCCAATTCGCTTCCACCTTGGAATACATCCAGTCTTTGCCATGTTGCTCTACAGTGCCTCCCACTGGAGAGATCAGAGTATATTTCCCCACCCTTCGATGTGGGACTTGGCATATGACACTTTTTGGGCAATGGAATGTTAGTGGCCATGACATGAGCACAGACCTTGAAGATGCTCCTGTAGGTTGGCTTGGCCCCTTGTGCTCCTGTCCTTTACCATGAGAAGAACTGTCCCAGGTAGCTGTTGGTCCAAGGAAAATGAGAGAAATGTGGAGTAGACCTGATCCTGATCCGTAACCCAAAGCAGAGCTGCCCCAACTGCTCCACAGACCTGTGAGGAAGAAAAGAAATGCTTTTGTTAAGCCACTGAGACTTTGGAGAATTTGTTACACAGCATTTAGGTAGCAGAAACCTAACTAATAAGGGGTCTTTCAGGCGAATCCTAGTAAACATATTTTACTGCATTAAAAAAAAAAAGAAGACGACTTTGGGGATGCTGAGAATGACAAAGGGGAGGCTAGAGAAAGAATCCAAATCAATGTTGGACATTGATGTACCATCCTGATGCTCAGCTCAAGCCAGTGAGTACTAAACAAAGGACCAAACAGTGCTAAGCTGAATATCATTAAAGAGATCTTATTCTAGTTGCCTTTGTTTTTTAGAGAGTACTTGCATACTTGCATAGTAGCTCCCTGAAAGCAGCAGCAGGAGGAAGAGGCTTCATTTTTAAGAATGCTGGTCCGGTATTTTGGCAAAGGTGGACACACCAGCTACCAGCTCATCCCCTTCAGCAGCAGAGAGGATCGTCTGGTTATTTAACAGCCAGAATGGAAAGGGCTCCAACCAGTCAGGGAGAGGCCCCACCCCTGACCCGTCTTCAGAGCAGGTGAGCGGTGATCTGCTCATCAAAAGCGGGATGTGTGGGTAGGGGCTGTTTGCCAGGAAATCCAGTAAAAGTCCCAAGTCTGCGCTGTGAGCCAGGGTTGTTGGGTTGGATAAACCCAGAATATATGACCCAGGAGTGAAAAGGAGAGTTTCGCTGTGCCACATAGAGCAATGCTCTCAACACCACTCCAAAGAGGTCTATATCCCAATCTGGAAGGAACTGTGAATAGGTTACATGGCAAAGAGGAATTAAGGTTGCCAATCAGGTGACCTTAAACTAGGGAGATTATCCAGGTAAACCCAATATAATCACCAGCATTCTTAAAAGTGGAAGAAAGGGGCAGAAGAGGGACAACCAGAGAGATGGTAACATGAGAGGGACTTGGCCTGATGTTGCCGGCTTTGAAGATGGAGGAATGAGGCCATGAGCCATGGTATGCGGGCAGTCTCTAGAAACTGGAAAACGCAGAGGAGCAGATTCTTCCCAAGGGCTTCCAGGAGGACCCAGCCCTGCTGATACCTTGACTTTAGCTCAGCGAGACCTATTGTTGATTTCCAACCTCCAGAAGTAAGTAAATAAGATGATAAATTTGTATTATTTTCAGCCACTAAATTTATGGTAATTTGTTACAGCAATGATAGAAAACTAGTACATTCCTCAACAGGAAAATTTTAGAGCACTCTTACTAAAACAAGGGGGAAATACTGGGCAAGCAAACAGACCAGACAGGTGGGTGCTGTAGACTAGATCTCTGGGATCTCTTGTTCTATGGCTCCCTGGATATTTTCCTAGGGGAGACAGAATATACTTTACAAAGCGTTGTCAATAGTAGCATGCACATGTTCCAAAACACCAAAGCTCACGGCACCTGCCAGCAAGAGCAGAAAAGCTTGAGAGTGTTGCTCTGAAGGCACTCCACCTAGCCTGGAAACCTGGTTCCCTCACCCATCAGCTGAGTTACTGTAGGCAAGTTCACCTCTATGTGCCTTAGTAAAAGAGGATGATAGATATGTATCTGATGGAGTTTTTATGAGATGTAACAATGTTAATACATAAAATTAATAATCATGACTGGCATGTGGTTAAGGCTCAGTAAATGTTAATGGTTGCTGTTACGACTAGGCAGTATGTATAGAGGTTAGTAACCCTGGATCTGGAGCCAAACTCCCTGGGGTCAAAGCCAGCTCTGTCACTTACATCATCTATGCTGGGGCAAGTTATTTAACATGTATGAGGCCTAGTTTTTTCATGTGTAAAATGGGGATATTAAAGGTACTCACAGTTGTGATGGGGATTAATCAATTAATACACGTAGAGTCCTAGAACAATGTCTGATACATCCAATAAAGGTCATCTGTCGTCGTCATCATCATCATCGTCATCAGTATTATGGGACCACCGTCACTCTGGATGATTAACAACTAAACAACCCCCATCATGAATTCAGTAGCATCTCATGTGATCATCCAGACCTTTTAGGTTAAGGAGAACCATGGTTCCCAGACTGTGGGAGTTACAGGGAGCAATACCATCTTTCTTCTTATCAGGAAATCAAATCATAGTAGCACCTAGGTAAGATGCATGTGAAAGGAAAGTGAAAAAATTAGTCATCAGAAACACCAGTAAGGAAAGACTCCTAAAAGAGATAAGAGAGAGCCTACCTACTTCTCTTTTTTCTCTACTCTGCAATTATGCAGGGCTGTACTTCCCTGTTGCTTTTGATTCAGTGTTTTTACACTTTGTAACATAGTAAGAACATTAGGTTGAGGAACCTTGCCACTTTCTTATTCAGAGCAGTCCTGTCCTCAATGCCAAGAATTCTCACTTCGATAGATAATGACAAGAAATACGACACCCCATTAGTAAACAGGCAAATCATTTCATGGCAACAGCGGATTTAATCAAAACATTCTGGTTTTTCCCTCATCTGAACCCACACAAAGAATGAACCAATCCAATTGGAAAAAATATTTGTTTTATCTTTGCCACATTTATTTACTCTTAGGGACTGTTTAACTTCATCGGGCAGAGAAGTTGGAAAGAACAAAAATACTCGAGGCACTGAACAGCCTTCTCTGTCTCCGGCACCAGACAGGAATGGCCTGGAGGTATTTCCACAGGGACCTGTTCTTGAGCTTTTTCTTGAAATCCTTTGCCCTCCTCTTCACGGGGGAGAATTAAACTGTTTGTGCACCAAGTTTTGGGGGGTAGGGTGCAGAATGGGAATTGAAGGATAAGTCAGTCGTTTAACAATCCTGCCCATCCATGCAAATGATTTCAAAATATGAAATACTCATTCCAGAAAATTTATTGACAATTTATTATGCAAGGTATTGTGTAGGTGTTACAGAAAGGCAAAGGTAAATTACATATGGATCAAATCTCAAGGAACTCCCTGTCAAAGAAGTCATGTAAAAGACACACAGATACCTGTGGGGAGTAGAAAGCTATGGGTGTGTTTTAGGTTGGATTCCTGGAAGTACAGCTAGAGCAGGGCTTGTGGGCTTTATTGAGGGAGGGATCTGGGTGAAAACTTTGAGGCTGTGAGCCGAGAAGGACAGGACAGGAGAGAAGCTAGGCAAAGAAGTGGGTGTAGCTGGAGCCTGATCCCATGAGGAGCTCTAAAGGATGATTTGTGCCTGTGGTATAATAAAAAATATATATCTGGTCTTTGTCCCTGATTTTGGAGTACAGAGCTCCTAAAGCCCTTACAAGTTATCTTTTGTATGCTAATGAGATGAGTCCTGTGGAGGCCCCAGATAGCCTCAGGATGGGAGCTGGTCACTAGAAAAGCCAGCTATAAGATTAGAGGGTTGGAAATCTCAGCCCCATTTCCCAACTTCTGGGGAGGGCAGAGGGGCTGGAGATTGAGGTCAGTTCCCCAATGGCCAATGACTTAATCAATCATGCCTGCATAATGAAATCTCCATAAAACCCCTAAACAATGGGGTTCAGAGAGTTGCTTTTTTTTTTTTTATTGAAGTATAGTTGATTTACAATGTTATGTTAATTTCTGCTGTAGAGCAAAGCGATTCAGAAATATATATCTATATACGTAGATATAGATATATATACATAGATATACATATATATATACATTCATTTTTTTTAATATTCTTTTCCATTATGGTTTATCACAGGATATTGTCTATAGTTCCCTGTGCTATACGGTAGGACCTTGTTGTTTACCCATTCTATATATTAAAAGCTTACATCTGCTGACCCCAAACTCCCACTCCATCTCTCCCCCAACCCCCTCCCCTTTGGCAACCACAAGTCTGTTCTCTATGTCTATGAGTCTGTTTCTGTTTCATAGATAAGTTCATTTGTGTCACAGTTTAGATTCCAAATATAAGTGATATCATATGGTATTTGTCTTTCTCTTTCTGACTTACTTTACTTAGTGTGATAGTCTCTAGTTCCATCCATGTTGCTGCAAATGGTATTATTTTGTTCTTTTTTATGGCTGAGTGGTATTCCATTGTATATATTATTACATCTTCTTTATCCATTCATCTGTTGATGGACATTTAGTTTGCTTCCATGTCTTGGCTATTGTGAATAGTGCTGCTATGAACATTGGGGTGCATGTATCTTTTCAAGTTATAGTTTTGTCTGGATATATGCCCAGGAGTGGGATTGCTGGATCATATGGTAATTCTAGTTTCTGAGTTGGTAAACACATCCATGTGCTGGGAGGGTGGCTCACCCCAACACCATAGTGCAGAAGCGCCTATGCTTGGGACCCTTCTGGAACTTGCCCTATGTACTTCTTCATCTGGCTGTTCATTTGTATTCTTTGTAGTAAATTGCAACATAAGTGGAGCACCTTCCGGAGCTCTCTGAGTCATTCCAGTGAATTATCAAACTTGAGGGGGCATCATAGGAACCCCTGAATTTGTAATCAGTTGGGCAGAAGTGTGGGTCTCCTGGGGATCCCACTTGTGACTGGCATCTGAAGCGGGGGGCCGTCTGGTGGGACTGAGCCTTTTAAATTGTGGGATCCGATGCCAGCTAACTCCAAGTAAATAACGTTAGAATTTAACTGAGTGGTTGGATACCCAGTTGGTGTTGGAGAATTGGTTGGTGTCAGGAAAAACCGCACATTTTGTGTTAGAAGTGGTGTCAGAAAGCAACATGTAGTACCACACAGGGGAAGAGCTGTCGTACACTGTATCAGCTAGCCATTGGCTGTGAGCTGCCCCTGGGGATAGAATAACCTCCCAAACAGTTCTGGGCAAGGTGGCTCCCATGAGTCAAGGGCAAACTCTCCAGAGAAGGAGGCAGCTGTAAGCCTGTAGCAGCTGACACAGCAGCTGTGGGATGCCCACATCTGCCTGGTAAAAGCAATCTGGACAGGACACAACAGCACTGATTACAAGGTAACATTCAGAGGAGGATAGGAAAGTGTTGGGGGAAGTTCCAGTGAGAAGTGAACTGAGCCATTGAAATCAGCAGGAGAGAGGTCATTCAAATGGAGGTTCTTCCAAAGGAAGTAGGAACCTCCTACTTCCAAAGGAAGTAAAACAAATACCTTGGAACAGTCATCAAGGAAGCTCCTGCCTGAAGATTCCAGTAAGACATAGGTGATTGTATCAGCCAGGGTTCTCCAAAGAAACAGTACCAATAAGGGCAAGTAACTTGCTAAGGGTCACTCAGCAGAGGAGTGGGGTTCCTACCCAATCCGTGACTCCCACTGTCGCTGCTCCCCACACCATGCTCACCACCTCCTCCTTCACGCTTTCTCCTTAGCTTTCCTATGACTCAGTGGTTCTCAAACTTCAGTGTGCGTCAGAATCACCTGGGGTGCTTCTTCAACCAGACTGCTGGGCCTGGCCATAAGAGTTTTGATTCAGGTGGTCTGGACCCAGGCAGAGAGACAGTCAGCTGCAAAATTCACTGCGTCCAGTGCAAAAAGAAAACGCAGGGCCCTGTCCTGGGGGGAAGTCCATCTCCCCTTCCCACAGGCCCACGGCCCTGGTCCACCCTTAACAGATACCCTCGCCGCTTCCCAAGGAAATGCAACCTCCGCACCAGGATGCGCTCAGTATCTGCATCAGGGCCGGCGAGAGGCCCCTGAAAAGTCACTGTGGTACTGCCCACCTGGGATGGGGACAGCGCCACCTCGCCCTGGCCTGAGCACCGAGGGGGCGAGGGGTGCGTGTCCCACCCCTCCCCTCCCTGTGTTTGTGCCCAGGGCCCAGCCGGGGGCAGAGGACAATGGCAAATGCAAGCCTCCCCTCATCGCTGCCACTTGGCTGCCCAGCCCCCTTCCCCGAGGTGGGGGGAGGCAGGGTCCTGGGGCAGGGAGGGTGGAGGCAGATGGCCTAGAACCCGGGCAGGGAAGCGCTGGGAGGCTCCAAGGTCCTGAACTTACACCGTTGTCCGAGCGGACTTCACTTAGGAAACACTCAAAGATAAAATTAAACTTCAACTGCCGGGCTCTGCTGAACCCGTGGCTGTGTGTAGCTACACTGGTTGCACGCCATGAATCCCGCTCTGGCCACAGGGGATATTTGCATTTCTAGCAAGTTCCTAGGTGTTTCTGAGAACCGTGTAATCATTCTTTTTTTTTTAAGTGAGGTAAAACATTGCTGCATGCTGTGGCTTTCCTTCCCTTCTCTGTAAAATGGTGACACTTCTGCCTCACAGGATTGGGGGAGAGGACACAGGGGAGCAGGCTTAGCCAGAGCTGAGAACACGGGCCACACTCTAGAACAATGCTGTCAGCAACAGCAGCACTAGTAGTAATGATCGTTACTATCATCACTACCTCTACTTTTGTGCAGGCTAATGCTTGTGTGTCTAATGCTTTCATCTGTTGTTTCCTGCTTATTTCCTCTCCGCTGTCTGTCACCTCAATTTTGAGAAGGAACTGAAAAGTACAGGGGAGGGGTTGGGGTGGGAGTGGGGAGGGACACCTCTGACCAAAGCCAGCTGTGGCAGGAAGCCACATCGAGAGGAAATGTGTAAGGATGCTGCCGTTTGCCTTAACAAATATCAACCTTGGATCCTCTGAAATTGGCACTAGAGGGAGAAGCTGAGTGTGAGGAGGCGTGGGTGGACCACTGCACCCCTTGTTCCCCTGGGGACTGAGCTTCTGCTCTGTAAAGGACATATGAATACCTTTAGGGAGGAGATAGCTCCAGGTGTTATTCAGAAAAGGACAAGATACAGTCCTGGGGATGGAGATGCACTTCTCACTGCCACCCGTCCTGTCCCTTCAGGTGTAAGTGGAGAGGGGCCACTTTCCCATCAGCATCTAGACCAGGTTAAGACGTCCAGAAGCACAAGACTGCAGCAAGGCTGGTTCATTTCCACAAGGCTTTATTAAAGTCAGGCTTACGGGGCCTTGCTTGCTCTCCAAGGCTTGCCCCATCCCATCCGCTGTAGAAAGAATACACTGTTCTCAAATTCTAGTGCGGGGTGACTAAGGCCCAGAGAGAGAGTGAGACTGAGTGCCTCTGCAATGGGTCTCAACCTTGGAATCTTCCTAGGAACTAAAACACACCAGTGCTTAGGGCCTACCCCAGGGGTTCTGATTTAATTCATTTGGGGGGCATTCTAGGCACTGGTGTTTAAAAAAACCTCCACTGGTGTAACGACTGTGTATGGAGGTTGAGAGCCACTGCTGTACAGCTCACTCAGCTCTGGGTGGCTCTGGGGACCCTTCCGTGCAGAATGAGCCACCCAATCAGGGGCACATCCGTTATTCACAATGGTGTGTCCTCGCCTGAGTGGCTGTCCAGGAAGTCCTCAGGACACACAACGTGCACACAAGAGAGGGCCACTATAAGGCCAGGTGAGGATGGGGTGTGGAATCATTTTAGGGGGAAGTGGGAGGGTCACTGGGTCACAAATCACCACAGGGTGAGAAATCAAGAGGAGGGATTCTAGGGTTGTGTCTAGAGTATGTCTCCTGGAAATAAAATGAATGATATAGAAAATCTTCCTCTTGCTGTTCTGATTGTCAGGAACCCCTTCCTCATGGCCTTAAAGCAGCTGTGCTGGAGGGTGATTTCACCACTGTGTCCTGAGACCTAAGCCTGGGGTAGGTGCCGGATGTTTATGAGAATTTTGCCTGGTCTGCCCTCTCCTCTCTGCCAGATACAAGCTGCCAACTTGAGTACAATCTCCTCACCTGAAATCAATTCTACAAACATTTATGGAACATCTTTTCTCTGACGGCAGCACACGAGGAACTAGGGAGCACACGATAAATAGCTGTTGTCATTGTTGATTAATACTCTTCTTAGAATGTTGACCTCAAGCAAGTTAACTTGCCTCGCAATATTTTAGTTTCCTAACCTGAAAATGTGATAATAATAGGGCTTACCTTGAAAGGTTGTCGTGAGGTCTAAATGAGTTAACACATCAAAACACTTAGAAGGATGCCTGGCGTATATTAAGTACTTAACAAGCATTAGCCATTGTTATTATGATGATTAATATTAATGTTAGTAACTGGGGCTACCACAGTGAATAAGACAGGCATAGTCTTTGGTCTTATGAAACTTACAGGCAAATGGAGAAAACAAGCAGTTATAATAGAGTGGTTGGTGTTAACATAGCCAGAAGTAGAGGTGCTGTAGGAACATTCAGGAGGGGCCCCGTACCAGGCTTGGGGGAATATTGAAGTTTTCCTAAGGGAAGCAATGGCTTGGCTGAGACCTGAAGAATGATTAAGAGATTTGCAGGTATGGGAAGGACTGTGACGAGGGAGAGGCAGAATGACCTTCCAGGCAGAGGGAGTAGCAACGTCAGCAGGTGAGAGAGGACTGGCTCAGCAGAGAAGAGGGGGACACAGGAGCAGGGTCCTTCAGGCCTGGCAAGCACGCTAAGGAATTTGGACTTGATCAAAAATGGAGAAGACACAGGTCCTGCCCTTGAGTAGCTGCCAGTTATGCAGGACAGATGGACATAAAATAGATACTTTATTATTTTTATTCATTATTTAAGATAATGTGAGACTAGAGAGGAAGGGCCTGTGGCAGAGAAGGAAGGGTTTATAGAAAAAACCAAGATGAAACGCCCAGATCGACATGGACAAGTGCTACATGGGAACACTTCCTCTATCTAAGCATGTCCTCTTGCCTCTCTTCCCAGGTTCTTTTGCTGTAACAACATCCTCTACCAAGTCAGAACCTTACTGTGATCCCCAGTGCCATTTTCTCACTCACTCCTCACATTCAACCAATGGCCAAGTCCCACTGAGTTGCCACCTCTCATTGCCCTGAGTGAGGGCTTTATCATCCCTTAAGGGATGCTTTCAACAACCATGTCTATCGATCTTGCGTTGCCCAGATCAAATTCAGTTTCATACCACGACTGCCAGAGTGATCTCAGCAACATAGAAATCCAGCCGTATCCCCTCCCTGGGGCAAAACTATTCAGTTTTACAGCATCTTGCTTTCCCTGCATTTCTACCCATGCACAGAGCTATTGTGAGCTAAGGATGCACATGTGTAAAATACCTTCAGTCCCTCTGGGGAAATGTAAGAGTGCTATTTTTATCATTTATTTATATTTTTAATTTTAAAAATTGAGATATAACTTACATAACATTGTTTAAATTTAAGGTGTACAACATGATTTGATACATTTATAATTTACGTGATTATCACCCCATCACAAAATTATCATTTCTTTTTTGTGGTGAGAACATTTAAGATCAAGTTCAGAGTGCTATTTTTAAACCTGTTTTTAGTACTGAAGGTAAAACAGTATCTTCTCCTATCTGTAATGTCACTGAACCTGAACTATTCTCTTTCTTGAGTGACCTGAATTAAAATGGGGAGGTGTACCTAGACCTTTTAGTTGCAGAGATAAAACTCACCCTTACCTCCCTTATTTGTCTTCCCAGAGTGAGAACCATACAAATGCCAAAATACAGGTTAGAGGGAAGGTTATTTAGTGATGGAGTCTTGCATGTACACTGATCTAGCCTGAATAACATAAGATTTCAGCCTTTTCCTCCTTTTTGTCCTTCTCCAAGGTAGTTCTTCTCTAGTTTTACTTTTTTTTTTAAATTTTATTTATTTATTTATTTATTTATTTATGGCTGTGTTGGGTCTTCGTTTCTGTGCAAGGCCTTTCTCCAGTTGCGGCAAGCGGGGGCCACTCTTCATCGCGGTGCGCAGGCCTCTCACTATCGCGGCCTCTCTTATTGTGGAGCACAGGCTCCAGACGCGCAGGCTCAGTAGTTGTGGCTCACGGGCCTAGTTGCTCCGCGGCATGTGGGATCTTCCCGGACCAGGGTTCGAACCCGTGTCCCCTGCATTGGCAGGCAGATTTTCAACCACTGTGCCACCAGGGAAGCCCTAGTTTTACCTTTTTAAGAGTCAGGTTTATTGGGGAATAATTCGCATAAAATAAAATTTACCCTTTTACAGTGTATCATTCAATGAGTTTTGTTGATTGTATACAGTCATGTAACTACTGCCTTAATCAAGATATAGAACATTTCTATCAACTCCAAATGTCCCCTCATGCTCTTTGCAGGCAACCTCCTCACCCGCCCTCATTTCCTGGCAACATATGACCTGTTTTCCAGAATGTCATGTAGATGGAATCCTGTAATATATAGCCCTTTGTGTCTGGCTTCTTATGCTTAGCATATTGCTTTTGAGATGAATTCATATTGTTTCGTGTGTCTGTAGTTTGTTCTTTTTTTATTGCTGACTATTATTCTATGGTCTGGATGTAGACAATTTGTTTACTCACCTGTTGGCAAACATTTGGGCTGTTTTCAGTCTTTAGCTATTATGAATAAAATTGTTTGAAATATGAGAGTTTCTGTTGCTTTGTATGCTCACCAATGTTTGGTCATGTCAATTTTTAAAATTTTAAACATTCTAGTGGGTGTACAATGGTATCTTCTCGTGTTTTAAGTTGCATTTCCCTAAACTCAAATTAGCATCTTTTAATGAACTAATTCGCCATTCAGTTATATTCTTTGGTGAAAGTGTCTGTTTAAATATTTTGACCACTTTTTAGTTGGATTTTTAAATATTATTCTTATTGAGCTGTAAAAGTTTTTTGTAAGTATTCTGGATATAAGTCCCTTATCAGATATAGAATTTTCTAATAATTTTCCAAGTCTGTGGCTTTTTTTCATTTTCTTAACATTATTTTTATAACAACTTTATTGAGATATATTCATTTAACTATCTTTTGAAGAGCAGAAATTTTTAGTTTTGATGAAGTCCAATGTATAATTTTTTTCTTTTATGGTTTCTGATGTTTGTTGCCTATCTAAGAAACCTTTGCTTAACCCAAGGCAACAAGATTTTCTCTGTTTTCTCAGAAGTTTTATAATTTTGTTTCTTAACATTTAGGTCTGTGATCTACTTCAAGTTAATTTTTGAGTGTGGTGTGAAGTAAGAATCAAGGTTAATTTTTTTTGGATATCCAATTGTTCCAGCACCATTTAAAAAAAAAATTTATTTGTTTTAACCTTTGGGTGTTTTGGATCTTCATGGCTGTGCAGGCCTTCTCCGGTTGTGGCGAGAGGGGGCCACCCTTCTCTGCGGTGCCTGGGCTTCTCATTGCGGTGGCCTCTCTTGTTGGGGAGCATGGGCTCTAGGCACGTGGGCTTCATTAGTTGTGGCGCATGGGCTCAGCAGATGTGGTTTGCGGGCTCTAGAGCACAGGCACTAGTTGTGGCGCATGGGCTCAGCTGTTCCCTGGCACGTGGGATCTTCTTGGACCAGGGATTGAACTCGTGTCCCCTGCATTGGCAAGAGGATTCTTAACCACTGCACCACTAGGGAAGCCCGCACCATTTGTTTTTTGTTTTTGTTTTTTATAAATTTATTTATTTTTGGCTGCATTGGGTCTTCGTTGCTGTGCGCAGACTTTCTCTAGGTGCGGCAAGCGGGGGCTACTCTTCGTTGCTGTGCGCAGGCTTCTCATTGCAGTGGCTTCTCTTGTTGTGGAGCACAGGATCTAGGTGTGCAGGCTTCAGTAGTTGTGGCACGCGGGCTCAGTAGTTGTAGCTAGTGGGCTCTAGAGTGTAGGCTCAGTAGTTGTGGCACACAGGCTTTGTTGTTCCACGGCATGTGAGATCTTCCCGGACCAGGGATAAAACCCGTGTCCCCTGCATTGGCAGGTGGATTCTTAACCACTGCACCACCAGGGAAGTCCCCAGCACCATTTGTTGAAAAACTGTTGTTTCTCCATTGAATTACCTGGACACTTTTGTTGAAAATCAGTTGACTGTATTTTGGTAGATCTATTTCTGGACTCTGTGGTCTGTCCCTTTGATCTGTATTTCTATCTTTAGACATATGCACTGTCTTGATTACCATAGCTTTAGAATAAATCTTGAAATCAGAGTGATTTCGACTCCAACTCAACTCCTCCAACTTTGTTATTCTTTTTTCAAAAATCATTTCTAGGTCTTTTGCATTTCCAAAAACTTTTTAGATTCAGTTTGTTAATTTCTACACCACCACCAACAACAAAGGCTGATCAGTAGTTCAATTTGGGAAGAATCGACATCTTAACAATACTGACTCTTCCCATTCATGAGCATGATTTGTCTCTTGGTTTGTTTAGTTCTTCCTTGATTTCTCTCAGCATTAAATCTACTTTTCGAGGTACAGGTCTTGCACATAGTTGATTATATTTATCTCTAAGTATTTCATGTATTTAATCTTTTGTGAGTGGTATTTTTAATATTTTCAATTTCCAATAGTTTGTTGCTAGTAAATAGAAAAACATCATATTTTTTATATTGACATTGTATCCTAAAACCTAGCTAAACTCATGTATTTGTTGTCATAACTATTTGTATTTTTGATTTCTTAGAATTTTCTATGCAGATGATTATGCTATTTACAATTAAAGACATTTTAATTTTTTTTTTTTTTTACAATCTATATACTTTTATTTATTTTCTTGTCTTATTGGACTAGCTAGAACCTCCAATATAATGGTGAAAAGAAGTTGTAAAAGTGGGCATTCTTGCTTTGATCCCAATCTTAGGGGCAAAGCACTCAATATTTTACTGTTAAAAATGATGTTACCAATTTTTTTTTTTTTATAGATAAGGTTTGCCATATTGAGAAAATTTCCTTCTATTCCAAGTTTGCTGAAATTTTTTATAATGGATGGATGTTGAATTTTATAAATGCTTTTTTTACATGTATTGAGATAATTATATGATTTTAATATTTTTGTCTGTTGAGATTGTGAATTTTACTGGTTGATTTTGAATGTTGAACCAACTTTGCTTTTCTGGAACATACCCAAGTGGGTCATGACATATTATCCTTTTTATAGATTTCTGGATTCAATTTGCTAATATTTTTTTACTATGCTCATGAGAAATATTGGTCTATAGTTTTCTGTCTTATCTATCTTTGGTATATAGATAATGCTGGCCTCCTAAAATGAGTTGTGAAATCTTCCCACTTCTATTTTTCTGGAAAAGTTTATGTAGAATAGGTGTTATTTCTTCATTAAGTGTTTGGTAAAATTCACCAGTAAAGCCTCCTGAATCTGGAGTCTATTTCTTTAACAGGGCTACACAGGTTGTCCATTTCTTTCTTTTCTTTTTTTTTTTTTTTTTTTAATATTTATTTATTTGGCTGCTCCAGGTCTTAGTTGCAGCATGAGGGATCTTAGTTGTGGCATGCATGCAGGATCTAGTTCCCTGACCAGGGATCGAACCTGGGTCCCCTGCATTGGGAGCATGGAGTCTTAGCCACTGGACCACCAGGGAAGTCCCTATCCATTTCTTTTTGAGTGGGCTTTGGTAACTGGTGTCTTATTCTCTTGTGGTGGTCTTTGTGTGAGATGTTGGCATATTATAACAGCCTTCTGATTTCCCAGTTGCTATCAGTGATATTTGTTTATTCATACCATCTTTATTTATTGTGCCTCTTTATTTTTGTTCGTTTAATGGCTGCAATAAACAGATCACAATAAAATGAATCTGGTTGACAGTGAACACGTGGCAGGGGAAGTTTGGTGGTGTGGCAGAGTAGAAGGCATTGTAGACTTTGGCTAAAAATTTTTATGTCATGAAAGGGAAGGATTTGCCTGATGACTTTGTCAGACAAATTTATCTCTTTCAAGTATTGGCTTTAAAAACAGGAGAAAACAAGGGAAGTTGCAATAAAAATCTCCTTCCCAGCAAGCACTGGAAAAACCAAAGGGAAAAATAGCAGGACTTACAACATGATGTGTGCAGAGTTATTTCTAAACAGGTTTTTTGTTTTTGTTTTTGTTTTTTTTGGCATTTTATAAGAAATAAGACTTTACCTTAGTGTTTATTTTGGAGTTAATGGCACATACTGAAATGTAATAATTTACTGATTGGGAGTATTTTAAAACAAAACAGAAAGAACCCAACTGTCCCCTCAATTCCTTATCCCTAGCCTATGTTTAAATATTGTAAATAACCTTTGAAAATATAACAGCCATATTTGTTGGAATAGCACTCAGTGATTTGAATGACCTATTTTAAAAGCAACTTACCCTACAAGTTACTTTTCCATTTAAAATGTTTTCTTTGTTCATACTAAACCCCATACTGTTTTCCCAAGGACAGTTTGGTTACAAGTACAGAATAACCTACTTAATATACTTTGGTTTAATTTACTTACAGGTAAAGTAGATATTTGTTTTCCTACCACCGTCAAAGGGTTTTCATAAGAGTAAAGTCAGATATATGCTATAATATATTGGTGAAAAAAGAGTAAAGCCATCATATAAAGGCAAACTGATGATATTATATTGCTTTCCTTTATGGCAGGGCATGATCATTATAATTTAATGTGCTAGGAAGCAGAAAAGGCCTGTATGTGTGATCAGCTGGGCTTTTCACGTGGGATGTATATGGAGGTTGTCCTGTGGCTTGAGGAGGTTGCTACTGCTTGTATGGTTTAGAGCTTGCCTTTTGTAGCTCTGGTTGTAACATGCCTTTGGTTAAAATTAGTCTCACCCATGATTGCCAATCTCCAGGTTGGTTCACTGGGTGCTGCTACTTCTCAGAATTCCATGACTAAGCCAGGAGTGGTGTTTGTTATTTACTAATAGGTATTTCTTCTGCCTGTTCTGCTTACCACATCATCATACCAGGCCTTGACCTTTGTGAACTCCTCTGGAAAATCAAACATACCTAGAAGCTGCCCCAGCTTAGGTCTAATAACACCATCAATTGCTCTTTGGGAGGTTGTGGAACAGAGCTTGGAAGGTGATTTGAATGAGAAGAAAACATAACAGCTCATCAAATCCAGATTTTCCATGAGAAAACAAGAATCCAAAGAAGTTAAGGGTCTTGATTAAGGTCCCTTCTTCCAGGAAGCCTTTCTGGATTTCCCAAGGTGGTTGTACTGGTGCTCCCCAGCTGTTTGCAAAACCACTCTTAATTCCTCCACAACTTTTCACTCTTTGCTAAAATGGTTTCCTGGTGATGTCTCTCACTAAGAGAGGGCTGAGTTACATTTGTCCACAAGGCCTAGAACATTTTAAGCCCTCATGAACATTTGTTGAGTGGCTGAGTCTCTCACATACTAGCTACTAGGTACTATAGATGTGAAGTCAGGCTCATGGAAATTAAAGAGAAACTCCAGGAAAGCCCAAGCTCTTCTTGGTAGCAGATCAGAGTCTGTAGGCTAAGCCAAAGACTAAGCTGAGAAGCACATGTAAGCAAGGGAAGATGAAAAAATTAAAGGGAGCCAGTCCAGAAAGGAGGTAGTGAAAGTGTTTCAATTTCCCTACTTGTAGATGCATTTGTTTAATTGATTCATTCAGCAACTTTATATTGGGCATCTACTATGGACCAGGAGCTATTTCAGGCATTGGACATACAGTAGTGAATAAAACAAAGTTCCTCTTATATTTCCAGTGGGAGAGAAACATTAAACAAATATCAAGTGAAAAATACTGATAACGTCAGGTAGTGATAAATGCTGGGATGGAAAATAAAGCAGGGGAAAGAAATAATCACTGATAAAAAAAAGGAAGGTCTCTCTGAGCAAAGACCTGAACAAAGTGAGGGAGCGATGCCATGAGAATATTGGAGAAAGAGTATTTCAGAGAGAATAAGTACAAAGATCCTGAGGCAGGCTTGGTGTGTTTGAGAAACAAGGTGACCAGAAGTTTAGAACAGCGTGGGGAAGGAGAAAGGAGATGAAGAAAATTCTTCTGCACTAGTGAAACTGTCCTTTCCAGCACCAGAGTGTTATGATTGGTGATCCTCTGACTATATAGACCAATTCCAATCAAGAGCGCCCCGTACAGTGCTGAAACCAGACCTTTATCTCTCAGGAGTGCTCTATTGAAGACTATCCACCACCTAGGACGAGGGTTCTCACCTGAGGTCAACAGGCCCCTGGGGGCTCACAGTCAGGCTTCATATGGTCAATTAACCCCCTCCCCAATCTGTGCCTCCCTCCTGAACATTTTTCTGCAGATAAAGTCTTAGATGGAACCTGTCTGCCAATGCCTGCAGGACCAGGTAGGAATATAGAAGAATGAAATAGGCCAATGTGAGAACCCAGCCACACTTTGTTTGCCTATTAAACAGAGGAATATTCTTCACTTCCACAGGGAAATAAGCTCTCTCCCATTTGTCTTGAAATATTCAATCTTTTGGTTCTATTTTTAATTTCCTCACTCTGGTAGAGACTTAGGGCCAGAGAAATACTTCTTCACCATAAGAAAACCAACAATGTAAGGGTGATGACCAATGGCGAGTACTGTTCAGTGCTGGGGATCCATAGAGGATGCTGAGGGTTGTGGAGGATGGGAGGGTACGTACCTTCCAAAGGCGGCAGCCACTACTCTGCTTCTGCTGCTCACTGCCTTGAGGGAATGGGACCCAGTGTGGACAGATCTTAGGACTGGTTAAGAGAAAGCAAAACTCTGGATCTCTTTTTTTTTTTTTTTTTTTCCACACACACACACACTGTATTTTATTTTTACAAGAGATAAATCGACTGACACCAAGCATTGTACATGGATGACCACAACAAAAGCAACAATGATTGCAATTACCAAACATGAAACACACTCATACTATGTCATAGTATTGACATTCAGTCCAGTAATCCTCCACTGTAACAGCTCCTTTACTTTGCAGTGAAAATTGATTTGTATATTCTTTGCCTCTGAGTCCTTGTGGAATTTTTTTTTTTTTTTAAATTCAGACAGAAAGTCACAAAAATTATACTCATCCTCATCAGTTCACTCAGTCCCATGTAATTAATTTTTTTTTTCATCTTGATCTTTTGTTAGCTCTTTTATGAGTTCATCAGTTTTTCATTAGAGTTCTGAAAATGCTTATTCATTCAGTTCAGCAGTACAGTCCGTTACCAGAAACCTGTACTTGTCAGAGTCTTTTCCATGTATTTCTTGAAGATGAAACCCTTTTATAGGAACATATTTGCAAAATCATCAGAGTACACCCAGAACTGTCTGTAAATGACAAAAGACTTAAAAATGACCACGGTTAAAGATTTGATGACAGTTCATAATAATGCAGTTGACAAGAAAATTAGTTATTTCTGAGATATACATTTTAAAGTAATAACTAGGATTATTACTTATAACATTATACCAGAACATATAAGATTTTTAGAAATTTCATGTAATGTCTGAAACATTTATATTAACATATTTCCATACATATTTCTCTGGATCTCTTTGGAGTTGAAATCTCCAGAGTTTTTATTTGGTTCACATTTTTTTTTTTTTAGAACCCTGGTAGACCACCCATAACACTCAGGGTCAAATATGGCCCATACGCAGGTGGTTTGTTGAACTCTGATCTATAGATTTTACCAGAATTTCTGAGAGATCTGTGACTTAACATTGACAACTACTGTCCTAGAACATGATTCCCTTCCACTTCTGTGGGTAGAAAGACCAAGGACACAGCCATCAACCATGTCCCAGGGTCCCAGAAGTCTAGGGGACGGCCATCTGCCTGGTTTCTCCCTCCCCCCATCCCTGACCCAGAGCACAGAAGCCAGCAGGATCTGCTCCTCTTCCTCTGTCCCCCAGTGAGTGTCCTCCACTATAGGGGTGGAGCAAGCAGGACATTGTAAAGGGAAATGGTACTGAGAAGCACCAGATGAAGTTTAAGAGACGCTCATTACTGTGAAAGGTAGCTCTCTTCTTTGTCTTCTCAATTCTCCACTCCACTCCCTCCCATACATCCCTCCACACCCAACCCACTACACCCCATGAGAGTATCTTTGATTACAAGTTACAGAAACCCAAATCAAACCCTGTGGGGAAAAAATAAACTCTTTCATTCCTGTATCTGAGAAGCTGAAGGGCAGTGCAGCTTCGGGCATGTTGGATTCAGGTGCTCAGGAATCTCTCCCTCTCACTCAAACCTGAGCTCTGCTTTCTACTCTGTTGCCTTTGTTCTTTGACAGATTCTCTCCAAGTGGTGGAAAAGTTGGCTTGCATGGTCATTACTGCTCATCGTCACAGAAGGGGAGGCACTTACATCAAGTCCTAAAAAAAATAATCTGCTTGGGCTGTGATACTGGACAAAACCCCTGTGTCCAGGGGCATGGGGTACTCCTATTGGCTAGCCTAGGTCATATGCTCTCCAGAAGAGTGGGTTCCAGAATCACAAGGAGCTTTGAAGGTGCTGAGTGTGAGTGTGTGTGTGTGTATGTGTATGTGTGTGTGTGTGTGGTGGTGGTAGTGAAATGGCAAACTCTAAAAGGAAGGGATGGTGGCCACTTAAAAGGGTACCTTCTACCCACAGGCACTTCAGACACAACAGCCAACGGTCATTCCCTCGGCCCCCAAACAAAACCCAAAAAGCTCTCTCTGCAACTCAGCAGAAGCTCAGTGCAGATTGCTCGTCAATTCCAGTATCAGAACATCTGCATCGCAAAACCAAGAAGGTGCAGTTCGGGTTTGGTACATAGAGATTTTCAAGCCTTGGCGATTCCTCCAGGTGGGCAACAGAAGACGCTCTCCAGCTTTGTGAAAATCACTCTCCCTTCCCTCCCCAAGTAGAATGAAAGTTCACCACTGCAGCCACGCACCTGCCCTGCTGAACAGAACAGATGTACTCCTGAAAATCTAGGAACAAACAGAATCACTATTTTACCCTATACATTTAAAGCTGAAGGTGAACTCCAGGGAATCAACTAACAGGAAGTTCTTGGGCAGTGACCAGAGAGTGACTGTTGGGTTTCATATAGGCAAAAATAAGATAATCTTACCCCTAGGGAGAAAAATCCAAACTCACTGAGAGTAAAAGAATGAGAGTTGAAATAATAGCTAATCTTTATTATTTGCTAAGTGCCAAAGCCCTTTTTATAGATTATCTCATGTAATTCTCACAATAGCTCTATATGTTTAATTATTATCTCCATAAGAGGCTAAATAATTTGCCAAAGATTATATGTGCAGCCCGCAGTGGCAGAGTAAGGATTCATGCCTGGGCAGTTTAACTTCAAAGCCATTCTGATGGAGCATCAATTCATTCATTCTACAGTCATGTGGAGTGCCTACTACATGTTGGGAACTATTCAAGGTGCTGAGATATATAGCTGTAAATAATGTAGATACAAATACAGATATATGTCCTCATGAAACTTGCATTCTTGTGGGGGAGAAAGATAGGAAACTGGACCAATGGATAAAACATATACTAGGTTAGATAGTGATCAGTGTAAGGGAAAAAACTATGGCATGGAGGAAAGAGAAGTGGAGGGGAGGAGTGGATTCTGAATAGTCAAGTCTCACTAAGAAGGTGACACTGAATAAAGATCTGAGGAAGTGAGGGAGTGAACCATGCAGATTATCTGGAGGAAGAGCATGATAGGTAGAGGAAACAGCAAAGACAAAGGCCCTGAGGAAGGAGCAAGGGCAGCATGCTCTACCAATAGCAAGAAGTCCACTGTGACGTGAGCACTGTGATCAAGGAACAGAACAGGAGGGGATGAGATCAGAGGTACCAGATCTTCTAGGGTCTTGCAAGTGGCTGTTAGTGTTTCGTCTTTTACTCTGGTGCAATGCAGCCACTTGGGTTAGAGCAGAGGAGGGACGTGAAAGGACTTAGTTTAAACAGGATCTCTCTCACTGCTCTGTCAGAAATAGCCTATTGGGCAGCAAGGAGGCCAAGAGGGAGGCTGCAGCAGTAAGCTGGGTAGAAATGGAGGTGGCCTGGACTAGTGTGCAGTGGAGATGCGGCAAGTGTTTCCATTCTGGGTTTACTGTGAAATCAGAGTCAGAGGGTTAGCTGACAGGTGAGATGTGGGGTGTGTGAAAAAGAGCAGTCAAAGATGGCTCTAAGGCTGTTGGCTGGCCTGAGCAACTGAAGACTGGAATTGACATTTTCAGAGATGGGGAACGGTGCAGGAGGGATAGCTTTGTTTTTATTTTATTTTTAAGGGTGGGGGGGAAGGGTTATCCAGGCCCCATTTTGGAACCTATTAAATGGGAGATACCGATTAGACATCCAAAGGGTAATGCCGGGTGGCAGGTCTGGGGTTCAGGAGGGCAGTCCATCAGCTCTACAAACTACACTCTACCCCCTGAGAGTAAGTGAAGACACCTGCATGCAATTTTGGGAAACTGATGGCTGTATCAGAAATACTAGAACAGTATTAAGGAAAGTCAAATTGAAAAATGCACCCACATCCTGCCACCCTAAAAACAGCTGCTTTTATTTCTTCACGTTCTGTTTTTGCCCACCTGTATACATACTTTTATAATGTCAAAATCATAGCATGGATACAATTTCATATTGTACTTTTTTTCACTTAACATGATCTCATAAATATTTTCCTAAGTGGCTCCCATATGTGCTTCCTGAGGCCAATAAAATGCCGGGCATTGCTGAGACCTTTCAGAAACAAAAGTTAAAAATCCTACTTTGGTACAAAGCTTGGTGCCCCTACAGCTGGCATTGTGTTTACTGCAATCTTTGTGGACGGTGACTCTCTGTGGATGTGACTTTGAGCCGGGCCCTGAGTGAGGAGAGTCTGCCATGCACCCAGTCTGGGGAGGGGCATTCCAGGAAGTGGGGAGGGTGTGTGCAAAGGTCCTTAGGAGGCAACAGGAAAGCACGTTAAGAAGTGCTGCTGGCAGATCCATTTCAACTGACAATTAAATAGAAATTATTTTATCTTTGTAAAATTTTAAAAATATCTTTAAACTACAGAAAAGTGAGTACACCCTTCCTCTGGGATGCCCTACCAAGGAAGGAGAGGTCAAATGGAATCATTCAGAGCATAATGAACCCTAGTAGATGTAGTGGCTCCTAAAGGTTCTGGGCCTCAGACTAGACACAAACTCCACATGGAATCTTATTTTTTCATTCATACCAGTCCCTCACCCAGAACCAGAGTCCAGTCCCTTAATTTTATAGAAAAGGTCTAGGGTCCAAGGACGATAAGCGACTTGTGCAAAATTATTCATCTCCATTATAGAGGGTTTTAGCTAGGATTCAATTAGCTCTGCCCTCCAGATCAGACTCTAAGAAACAAAACATGATTCAGTGCACGCGACTCCATCGTCGACAAAATCCTTTGTTAGCTGGGAAATGCAACCCCCCCTTCCTCTCCAGCTAATCTGCCTATCATTTGCATAATTATTTACTCAAAAGCAGGAAAATTATTGAGAAAAACCGTTTGTCCAGGAGTTCCGGCCTGAAGGTAGGAGCTGGTTTATGCTTCCTCGAAGAGCCAGCAGGGGGGTGCACCAGGCAAGGTTTGTGAGCCGCGCCTTCCCCTACGCCCCCTCCCCTTTCCTCGCCCAACTTCCCTATAGCCAACGCTTCAACTAAAAGTGGCCATTGACCTTTCAAGCTTTTGAATAGTGATGCAATAGAATAGTATTTCAAAGAAAAATGGTTATCGAAATTTTGGATCCGGTTTTCCCATGAGTGTTAATGGTTTTTAAAAAGTAGGTCACATTTAAAGTAGGTCACATTTCGGGGGCGGACGTGCAGGGAAGGAGATGAGTTTCAACTGAGGCCAGGTGGCCTTCAACCAGGTGGGAGGAGGTGAGGGTCCCTGGGCAGGGAAGAAGAGCCGGGATCTTTCCGCATTCCCGGGCCCCGGGTGCAAGCTCTGCGGGAAATCACAGAGTCGAGCGCTCTCGGCCTGCGGACACCGAGGCGGGCCGGCCAGGACCACCAGGGCGCGCGGGTCTGGGCGTCCCCTCCGCGATCGGCGCAGGTGAGCCGGAGAGCCGCCAGGTGGCCGGAAGGAGACAGCGGAGCGGCGAGGAGGAGGAAGGGACGGAGGAGCTGGGCTGGGCCGGTGCGGGAGACGGCGAGCAAGACCGCCACGGGGAGGAGACAGAGCGGCCGGGCGCCGCTCTCCACCCGCTGGCAGCCTTCTAGGACCGGACCCGAGAGGACCGCCATCAGCCCGCTCCCTCCGGGTCTCGGGCGTGGGCGCGGGAGTGCTGAAGAGGGAGCTCTCCCACTCCATTAATGTGTCTTAGAACGGGAGGGGCCGTTTCCGAGGACCTCTAGTCTCTCCAGCCACCACCACCCCCAAAATGTGCGGCCTGGAAAGTCGCCTGGAGAAGGCGCAGAGGGGATGGAAAAGACAACCAGCCGCGGCGGGCCGAGGGGCGAGAACGTCTGCTAACCGCTCGACTCCGGCGCACAGCTTGCATGTGTTGGGCGCAAGCTCCAGCCGCCGAAACCGGGACGGTGATGGCCTGGTGCTTCTCCTGCGCGTCTCCGAGAACTCCGGGGCGTGGGGTCAGAGGAGGGCGGATTCCCAGGCATCCACCCCGCCCTGGCCGGCACCCGAACGCTCTGAGCCCGTCTCCCCTGAAGCCTGCGCATTAGCACCGGAGTCTCTTTAAAGCAGTAGCGGGGGCCGCGGTCACGTGAGGTGGATTCCTGGAAAGTTCCTGGAAAGCGGCCTCCGCAGCCGCGGGGCGGGGCGCGCGGGGAGCGCGGACTAGGGAGAGAGGCGGGGAGCGAGGGAGGCGCGTAAATCTGGGAAGTCGCGCGCACACAGCGCTCCGGGGACAGACATTTAACTCTTGTCTAGTCTCGCCGCCGCCGCGGCTCGCGAGCCTTGGGCTTCCCTTGAAGCATGAGCCTTCTCGCCCGCCGCCACTGGCACTGCGCGGGCCGCGGACAGTGCGCGCCGGGGTCCCGGGCGCACAGCCTCAGGATTCCCGTCGCCTACAGCTGGGGCGCCGGAGGAGCTCGGGCAGGGGCCCGCGGCAGGTATCGGGCCGGGGAGCCCAAAGGCTCCGCCCCTAGGAGGGCTGGGGAGGGCACTGGGGCGCGGCCGAGAGCGCGGGGCAGCCTTGGCTTCCGCAGTTTGGAGCCTCTGGGCTAGAGAGCCCGAGCTGCGGCTCTGCCCCGAG
This sequence comes from Balaenoptera borealis, assembly GCF_965194805.1. NCBI lineage: Eukaryota > Metazoa > Chordata > Mammalia > Artiodactyla > Balaenopteridae > Balaenoptera > Balaenoptera borealis. The sequence continues at coordinate 79,533,055 of NC_138870.1, forward strand.
GCTGGGAGCTACTGCCTGCTTTCTCCGGTTCTTTCCCGGCGTCTGGAAGTCTCTAGAGTTTTTGTTTTTGTTTTTCCTCCCCTAAACTGCCATCCAGATTAATAATCCTCCTAATAAGCTGATCTCCCGCTCCTCCCCACCCGCCTGCCTCCCGCCCTCTTTCCTCCCTCCCTCTCTCCTTCTCATCTCCTTGGTTGCAGCCGGAGGGAGCCCAGCAGCTGCCCCGGGTCGGGGGTGTCCGAGCCCGGAGGGGGTGTTAGAGCCCGGAGAATCGAGGCGATGGTCCCCGGGGTTCACGTTTGCCCTCTGTGCAGAGAACTCCGGCCGCCCCCGCCGCTAAGCCCAGGGCTCGTCACATCCCCAGGCATCTCGTTCCCAAATTAAAAGTCAACAGGGGAAACTCGGGCAGACACCCCTCCTCCCGGGCCCCTCCCGGCTCCCCCGCCCCATGCCTGCTGGGGAGGCTGCCTGGTGCGGAGGCGGCAGCGGCGGCCGAGGCCGAGGTAAGGGCTCAGCGTTGGTTGTCTAGCACGTCCCGCAGCGCTCTCTGCCGCCTGCTCGGCCCCCTGCTCGGGTCAGGGCTCGGAGCCCCCGCGCGGGCTGCGCGCTCGGGCAGATTCCTCGACAGCGCTCGCGGCGGCAACAGCAGCCTCAGCCGCCCGGCCTCGGGAGCGGCCGCCACGGCGCCCCCAACCCCTGCCCCAAGCGAGCTCCGGGAAGCGGGGGGAGGGGAGCGAGGCAGCCTCTCCTGCAGGGCTGCGGCAGCTCCCGCACCTCCGCGTCCCGGGCTGCCGGCTCTGCCCGGGAAGCCCCGCGGCGCTGTAGGGTCGGGAACTAGGTTTGTGCGGGTTGCTTCCTCCTGGGGCTCCCCGGGCTGTGCGGAGTGTGAGATAGGAATGCCAAGTGGGGACCTCTCCTGTTCTTTCCTTTTTACATTTTTCTTCTTGTCCTTGACTGAGGCCTGTCTACCACCGTACCCGCAGGTGACTCTTTGCTCTTCTCATCTCCTAGTCTGCGATTTCAGCCAGCAGACCTGGGCGGGAAAGAAGCCGGTTCGCCACCCTCATCCTGTCCCCCGCCCCAACTCTTGCGTCTTGGATCCCTGATCTCTCTTTATCCTTCTTTCTCTAGAACGGGCCAGGGCAGTAACTGGATGCTCGGGGTTAAATGGTGCAGGAGCGCAGACGCGGAGGATTCCCGGGATTTTCCACGTCTCTGTCCCTCCACCCACGCCCCGGCCGCAGGGGTCCAGTTCCGACTGACCCAACCCTCCACTTTCTCTTTGCAGGCAAACTGTGCGTGACCGCGCCTGCGGGGGATTTTGCCATCCGTGCACCGGGACCTGGGGAGGAAGAACCAGCGGCTCCCCATTACCTCCTCCTCCATTTCCATTTCGCGGACCCCTCAGGGACTCGTTTTGGGGTTCCCACTGACTTCTAAGAAGGACGCGTGCCCCTCTCTGACCCCAGCTCGGGCGGCCACCTGTCTTTGCCGCGGTGACCCTTCTCCCATGACCCTGCGGTGCCTCGAGCCCTCCGGGAATGGCGCGGAAGGGACGCAGAGCCATTGGGGGACCTCGGGGTCGGCGGAGGAGCCGTCCCCGGAGGCGGCGCGTCTGGCGAAGGCCCTGCGGGAACTTAGTGACACAGGTAGGGAGCGGACCGGCCGCAATGCGTGCGAGAAGGGGGCGCCTCCCCAAAGACAAGGATGCGGTTGTGCTAGCGAGGCTGGGAAGCAATCGCTACCGTCCGCGCCCCAGCTCAGGGAACCGCGGGGAGAATGCCCCTACGGACTTGGATCCTTGGAATGCGAAAGAGAAGTGGTTCTCGAGGGACTCAGAGGCCTAGGGGAGGTTAGAGCGCTAGAAGGACTCTTAGGGCGCTGGAATTTTTGCTATTTTCCGCGGCCGTTTGGGGGTCGGCACTCGGGCTCGGACCTTAGCCGGAGAAAGTGCCCGGCGTCTTTCCTGTCCGCGGGGTGAGAGGGCGGCGAGTGGGCGCTGCGCTGCCCGCAGCTTCAGCTGCATCTGGCTCCCGGGCCGGGCAGCCGCTGCAGCCTGGAATCTTGGCGGCCAAGTTCGGGGACCGACAGATTGCCGCTCAGGACTGCCGCAAAGCCGGGAGAAGGGCGGGCTGCGAAGCCCCAGCCGAGCTTGGCCTCGCTTGTTTCGAGCGCAGTCTTGCGCTTTGCGCGGCTCGCTGTCGTCTCTCGGCATCTGAAAGAAGAAAAGATGGAAAAAAAGATTCTGGCAAACCTGCAGGCTTTCAAAATCAGGATCCTCAAAGCTTACGTGTGGGGCAAAGTTGAAGTTTTGGTAGCAGTAGGGAGAAGGAAAAGTTCCTTCACTTGCGGTTCCGGTCTTTCCGTGCAGGCCACGGGCTTTCCCTCAGCGGGAGGAACCGGCAGATCGCAGGTACCCGAGCAAGTTTTTTTTTGGAGGGGGGGAGCATTGTTCAAACTTTTAAACTGTAAGATGTCGCTAAGTCACTTTTGAAAACGGGATGGGAGATGGAACTGGCAGGTAGACTCGAGAATGCTGGGGAGACCGACGGTTGTGACTGGATTTGAATTAGGGCAAAGTCCAAAAGAGTTTATGGAAGACTGTAAACTGGAAGTACTAATTATCAATTGGGCTTTCTCTCATTTCTCAGTGGCTGATAAGGTAGTTGTAATCAAAGCAGCGAACAGAAGCTATTGTATCATACTAGAACTGCACTCTTAAAACAAGTAAATAGCGGTGCTTTCCCGGACTTTGAAAAGAGATATATGGATGCAGCCGCTAACAGATTTGGGGAGGGTGGGAGTGGACACCAGCCATCCAAAAAGTTGCTTCTTTTTATCTTGTTGGAATTAACTGGAGTTGGGTTTTCCACTTTTTTAAGGGCATGGCTTTTATTTCTAACTTCTGACTTAATTTACATTAAATCTTTGATTTCACTTGACTAGTGGAGAAGCATCATGCCTGGTCAGCCAGTGTGTCATATTGCAAACATTCTTTTGTTTTTTTAGGAGAAAGTCTTAAGAGAGTTTAAAGAACAGCTACAGAAAGTTACTTTTTAAAAAAGAAAACTGGCCTGCAGTTTGTTCAGAAAATAAAATGGACCTATGTTTTCATCAAATTTCTATAGAAAGTATTTATGGTAGCCTCTGGTAAACTTTCACAAACTTCTTTTTAGAGCTAGAAAAATTGTTGCCAAGTATTTACCCTATTTAAAAAATTCTCTATAATAACTATTTTACTCTCTTTTCTTTTTCTTTTGAACAAAAACCCCAGGTTGGTACTGGGGAAGTATGACTGTTAATGAAGCCAAAGAGAAATTAAAAGAGGCACCAGAAGGAACTTTCTTGATTAGAGATAGTTCGCATTCAGACTACCTACTAACAATATCTGTTAAAACATCAGCTGGACCAACTAATCTTCGCATCGAATACCAAGATGGGAAATTTAGATTGGACTCTATCATATGTGTCAAGTCCAAGCTTAAACAATTTGACAGTGTGGTTCATCTGATCGACTACTATGTTCAGATGTGCAAGGATAAGCGGACGGGCCCAGAAGCCCCCCGGAACGGCACTGTTCACCTTTATCTGACCAAACCGCTCTACACATCAGCACCACCTCTGCAGCATCTCTGTAGACTCACCATTAACAAATGTACCGGTACCATCTGGGGACTGCCTTTACCAACAAGACTAAAAGATTACTTGGAAGAATATAAATTCCAGGTATAAGTGTTTCTCTTTTTCTAAACATGCCTCCTATAGAGTATCTCCGAATGCAGCTATGTAAAAGAGAACCATAACTTGAGTGACGGCTCTGGATAACTACGCGGAATTCTAAGAACAGCTGAAGTCAATCTAATTTAAACGTGTGGAGGGGTAGCTAGGTATTTAAAGTTCCCCCAAATATTTTCACCTGAGTGATGCTTCCCTTCCTAAGGCTGACCAAGACCAGTTTATCCTTTTAAGTTAAAAATAAAACGTCCCAAGTAAAGGCTGAAGGAACACTTTATCAGAACTCTTTGCCTTTCTGAGGTTCCTGTTAGGTGGAAGGTGCCAGCACTGGCAGTAGAGAAAGAGCTCCACTTAGGAGTGCTGAAGAAGTGGAAGGAACCAAACTGACACAGGCTTAACTTCAATTTTGTATGCCTGGTGATCAGAGTCTATTTTAGGACATTTGATATTTTGCATTCTGATGTACTTAGGAGATTTGTTAAACAGATATGCTTGTGAGTATTTATCCTTCATTTTATGCAATTAACCAAATCAACCAAAAAAAGTGACCACGAAATCCTGTATTTGTCTTTTTACTACATGTATGAACTCTCTCATGTGAATGAGTACTGTAGTAATCCATTTCAAGGGAGCCTTATTTCAGAAATATTTCAAACTGGTGCAAATGGAAAAGACTTCTTCTTTTCCTTTAAGGCTAAAGACAAGAATGTCATGCTATACAGGTGCAACTCAATCCCTGTTAATAAAACCATGTAGATAGAGACATTTTACCCTTTGAAGTAGCTGTGTCCCACAACCTGTTGCCATTGATTTTTCAGAAATGGCTTTAGAAATTTCCAAGTGGTCTAACCATGGACATTAGCAATTGTCTCCCTTCTACCGTGTAGAATACTCTGACTTAATTTTCTTCCAGATATAGGGGGATACCTGCCTGTTTTTCAAAGTGTTTATTTACTGCTGTTACTATTTGATTAGAATGTATTAAATAAAAAAACCTGACTTTCACAAGTTGCACTTAATTACTTTGAATCGTAGAGGACATACACTTTCATGGTAATAGAGGGTTGCCATAAAAACTTACGTCAAGTGAAATAACTAAATATTCAGCCAGAGGTAGAACGTTGCTTGCCCTTCTCTGAAGTTGCAGGTCACACTTGCCCTTTGCATTTTGGAAAGCATGGTTTAGAAACTACAAGAATTGCCAAGTGGCCTGGTCTTTTACAACTTGCAAAGGCATAATACTAATGCCCGTTGTGTTTCCGAAAAACCTGGTTTAGAAACTACAAAAATTTTTACAGGTTGAATAGGCACAGTACAAAATACAAAGTAAGAGTTTTATGGCCATTTTTTTTTTTTTGCCACACGGTCTCACGACTGTTGCAAATGCACCATCTTTTCTGGAGTTCAGACGTTATTCATTTTTCTGCCTTTAAAACAAAATGTCCTGCATAGCTGCATACTATGCTGTGTCACTGGGAAGGTGAGCCTAGTATATCGTGTGTGTGCCCCAAGTGAACAAGAAAATTCAGTTATAAATTATAGTAAAACCTGCTAATCGCATATCATGAAAATATGAATATTTTCATGAAGCTCTTAAAAACCGGTTTTGTGCCTGGAAGGAAAACATAACTGTGCGTGTCCAGACAGCAGAGCCAAACACAAAAGATTGCTAGGTGTGCCTTAGGAAGAATTTATTTGTAACCTAAAATTTACAGAAGAGCTAGACTTTTAAGGTCTGGTCTCTGATGGGGAGGTAGCCTTCTCATAAGGATGCTCAGAATCTGTGCTTTATTTACCCTCTTTTCCCACCAAGAACCATTGTGTGGTGTGGGACGTTTGGCTTTTCTGGCAAAACTTCTGGCACATGATTGGTGCCAAGGGGCTCTGTGGAATTTCTTTAAGGTCTTTTGCATTTCTGTCCTCATTATTTCAAACACTCTGCTACCTCTCAGTTATTGAGAGTTGGATGTATAGTGGGGTGTGAGTACCCGTGGCATTATGGAAAGTTCTTCTTAATGGCTATCAAGTGACTGATCACAAGAAAACCAGAGGACAGCACAAACATCTCTGGATTGTGCTGCGGAAGTAGTATTGTCTCATGTTTCGATCTTCCCTATTCCAAGTAAGTCGATAAGCATCAGGAAACAGTCCCCCCCCCCCCCCCGGTTTTTTGGTTTTGTTTTGTTGTTTGTGTGTTGTTGTTTTTACAATTAGTAACATCATTGATTTACTGAGTTTATTGTGTGCCAGATGCTCGCTCAGCACATTCCATGCATTATCTCATGTAGTCTTCACACTGAGCACAGTACAGTGATTACAAGAGGTATACCTTCTAATTTGTGAGTGAGGAGGCATTCCAGGAATATCCTAGTCCTTTTTATTCCTGGAGAGGAATTACGAAGAGCAATTTGCTGCTATTTCTACATTGATCCAGACGAACAAGTCAGAGCAAGTTGTAAGAGGAACCCTCAGCCTTTTTACTGGTGCCTCAACGGGAAAAGTATAGGTATCTTAATTAGCGTTGTGCTCTGTGGGATTGGAGCCAGCTTGGCCTAGTGGTTTTTTCCTAGTGTCGGGGTGGGTCAGGAGGGGGTTAACTGTTTTACCCGGTGGCTGGTAAGTGATGCCAGTTACCAATTATCGGTCACCCCATTTTACAGACTGGCCAACAGAAGAGTTAAGATTGTACACTTGTCTAAATTATTCTCAACAGAATCAGAAAAAATATCAGTGTTCTCCTTCTATGAAGGGCAGTTTGGGGCATCAGTAAGGGTTTGTTATTGTCGTTATTGTTGAGGAATATAGTATACAGGACTTACATCCCCACAGATTTAAAATATTTTGATCTGAGTTTCCATTCTGAGCAGAGTTGAGGCGGTGGAGTTTTTCATTCTATCTCAGTGGGCACTGGGGACTGCTTTTTAGGGACTTGGAGGTTTTTTAGGGCTTTGGACAGTGGAGAAAAGGCGGTTCAGCTTATGAGCTGAGAGGTCTTTTCTGGCGTGTCAATAAGAAAGTCTTGACTTCATAGCAATTATGTAATCCAAATAGGTAACAGAATGGGACAGTTGTTTGGGAGTGTTTATTTTCTTGGGAAGGATTTTTCTCTGCTTTTAGAAAATTGTACTCTGGGAGGAGGGTAGGAGAGAGACACGTCATCAAATAATCCATGGGATGGAATGTCCCAGGACCAGGCCGTGCCCTTCTCGGCTGAGGGTTTAGGCACAAGGAGTGGGGGTGGAGTGGCAGTGGTGACATCTAACAGCTAGGCAGAGGCCCTCCTGTGTCCGAGGTTTCTAGCCTTTGGAGCAAAAAAGTTGTCATTCATTCTAGGCCTTTTGTTTACTAAGTGGCCTGCATTCTCCTCTCCCAATTTTTTCACTTCCTAGAATAAAGCTTGAAACCACTTCTCAGATGACATAATTTATTTCCGTCATTTTACTGAGGAAGACACCCAGCCCCGGGGAGATCAGGAGAATCGCGTGCACATGTGCACAGAGACACACACACCATCAACCCAGCAAGTCAAGGGCGGAGTCCATATTGGAACACAGATATTTTAAACTCAGGTTTAGTATTTGTAAAAGCTGCACCCTCCTACCCTTTGTTTCAGTCATCAGTACTTTTCTTTGGCGACCCTGTACGCCCTACAGTTCTTTGAACATTGGGTTTTCCTTCCTTTGGAATTTAGACAGCGGGCCTTGGGAATACTCTGCGGGCTAATTCCCGGTTCTTGGCTCCTTCCACCGAACTCCGGAAGAATCAGCTTCTGCTGGTTTTCATGATGTTTTGATTCACATCAGAGTTTTGCATTAATTTTTAACTCCTCAACGTTTCTAATCTACTTGCTGCTTTAAAATCGAAACCCTGCCATCCATGCTGTTTTGTGATCTCATTTTTGCCTCTGCCAGATGTGACTCACGCCCAGCTGGTGATGCCTGTTGGCCCAGTGACTGCCTACCCTCCTGTCCTCACCAGGGGAGCCATTCTTTCTTTCACCCGCTCTTGGTCCTAATGGCTCAGTTCATTCCTCCCTTACTTTCCCCCGTTTGGAGCATGAGGTTGCTCTGTTTGCTCACCTGACCCAGCCCTGCTGACCAGATTATACTCCAGTGAAATGGGGTAGTTAATTACCTTCTCCCTGAGTTGGGTAACTGAGTGATTTAGGATCCCTAAGATTAAATCTGTCTCTTTGTCTCATTCTTTGATTCCTTTCAGGTTTTGAAACAAGTAGCCAGCCCCAAATGCCACACTTTTGTCATGTGCATTTTTTAACTCTTTTTATGTAAAGTATCAGAAGCTGCTTCTTCACTAAGTTGCCCTTCATTTGAATGGAATGGAAATACCCTCTGTTCCTTCCCTTCTGGATATCTATCTGTAAAAATGAATCTGTGATAGTTTCGTTTCACTCTCCTATGTAGGCATGGTTTTCTTGTATTCTCATCTTCACATATTTTTGATGTTTCTAATTTTTTCCTCTATGTGGCTTGAGTTCAGGTTACTTTAACTTTATTACTAAAGTAAAGTAACAGCTGTTGCCACAGAAGCTTCTTAAAAGCCCCAGAGTACCAAATGCCTAGATAGTAAGTCAGCTGAAATCATGGAGCAAAACCTGGATATTCCTTCGGGAGCTTTGTCAACGAGAGAGGCTGGATCACACGAGTGTTGTCACAGAGAATGGGGTAGCATCAATAAACATCTACTGAGCCATAAAACTGCTTTCATAGACAATTCTCACTCTGAACTGCATCCTTAACTTATAGGAACTCTGACTTGCCCTAGAGATCAGGAGCATATTTCGTGAAGTATTATTACTCAGGTAGTGCTGCCTCTGTTAGAAACAGAGGGAAGGGGAAGGCAAGCCAGAGTCCTAGTGAGAGGGCAGGAAATATTGCCAGCTGCCTTCCTCTTCTGTCTAAGCATAAATACCACCCAAGGAGCCCCTTTCCTATGGCAGAGAGAGTGAGGCTTCATCACAGAACTTCATAAAATTTATATCTCTCCAGTTTCCAACCACGTTAAGATAAAAACTTACATTTTGCTAAACGGTTTTCCCTTCTGTTAGTTTGGTGTGCTTTTTCCTGTTTAGATTTTGGTCCAGAGAGCTGCTGTGATCTTTAACATTCAGAAAAATATTTTCTCTGTTTATTTCTATCCAGAGGAGTTGTCTGATTTCCCATTTTAACATGCCCTCTGCCACCTTTTTAAAAGCTGAACTATAGTTGATGTACAATATTACGTTAGTTTCAGGTGTACGATATAGTGATTTGGCAGTTAAATACGTTTTGAAATGATCACCACAAGTCTAGTAACCATTTGTCCCCATACGAAGTCATTACAGTATTATTGACCATGTTCCTTATGCCGCATTTTACATCCCCTTGACTTATTTTATAACTTGAAGTTTGTACCTCTTAATTCCCTTCACCTGTCCTGCCCATCCCCCTCCACCTGTTTGTTCTATCTATGGGTCTGTTTTCATTTTGTTTTGTTTGTTTTGTTTTTAGATTCCACATATAAGTGAGATCATATGGTATTTTTCTCTGACTTATTTCACTCAGCATAATACCCCCAAGGTCCATCCATGTTGTCACAAAAGGCAAGATTTCATTCTTTTTTTTAAGGTATTCCATTGTATATATATATATATCACATCTTTATCCATTCATCTATGGCTGCACACTTTGGTTCTTTCCATATGTTTGCTATTGTAAATATACTGCAATGAACATGGGGATGCACATATCTTTTCAGTTTAGTGTTTTTGTTTTCTTCGGGTAAATACCCAGGAGTGGAATTGCTGAATCGTATGGTAGTTCTAGTTTTAATTTTTTCAGGAAACTCCATACTGTTTTCCAAAGTGGCTGCACCAGTTTATATTCCCACCAGCAATGCATGATGGTTCTTTGCTCCACATCTTCGCTAACATTTGTTATTTGTTGTAATTTTTGATGATGGCCATTCTGACAGGTGTGAGGTGGTGTCTCATTGTGGTTTTGATTTGCATTTCCCTGATGATTAATGACAGTGAGCATCTTCTCATGTGCCTGTTGGCCATCTGTATGTCTTCTTTGGAAAAATGTCTATTGAGGTCCTCTGTCCATCTTCCCCTCTGCTGAACTTGATGCTGATTTGATGAACTTGACCCTTAGGTTTCTAGCATAGCTTTTTTTGGCCTCATTTCTATTACCAGGTTGTGGCCATTAATTTTATATTTGATCAGAAAGTATGTTTATATTTTGCACATTTGATTAGGGCATCTGCTCAGTTATCTGCAGTAATAAGGGGCAGAGAGAATAGGGATAATTGAAACCCGCAAACACATAGCAGTTTCAGCTTCCTCCCTCTTCAATCTGCTTTGCTAGAACCACTGACAGAAAAATCATCTGCTCTCTCTTTTATTTTCCTTGTCCATCAGGCAATAAGGATGTTAAAAAACAACAGAGTGACTAAAAAGATGGCAAAAATGAGAAAATTAAGAGGAATGGAGAATCAGTGGTGTGCTGAGGGCTCCTGAGAGCCAGTTGTTAAATGCTTAGGGATTTTGGGAACTAAATCATTGTAAGTGTGTCATTAGTAGATTGAAATCACCCATGGTGGGAGTATTTACACCACAGAAACTGGCAGGCACTACAAATTAAGGCTTCTTTTCCCCCCCTCTGGTTTAATAACATACCACTGATCTATGTGTGTTAATTGAGACCTCACTAGAGTAAGATCAGTTTATTTGTATTCTCGTTTGTGTTAAGCCCAGCATTTAGAGTGGAATAGGAATGAACAATTTGGGGAATGAAAATTTTTTAAAGTATGTGTGCCAATCCTATATTGGACTACAATGGCTTCTCCTGGTAGATCTGCCAGTCTCTGGATTCAGGGTCTTTTCTTCGTGACAGTAGTATCTGCAGATATCCTTTCAGAGTTTATTAGTAGAGAAGGCTATGACATTCTCACAGTCATATGACCAGTGTGTATAGTAACTTTGTTAGCTCTAACAGATCAGGGTCTCTTTTTGCTTCTAGCTTCATTCATTCATTCATTCATTTCATTATTTAATTTTCTTCTTCCTTTCCTCCCTCCCTGCCTCCTCTGCATTCCTCCCTCCCTCTTCTGTTTTTTTCCTGCCAACATTTATTAAGTGCCTACTGTATTATTCACCAGGAATACAAAAGAGTAAAAAGAAGGTTCTAGCATTAAGGGAGCTCTTATAGCCAATGGGAAGGGATGGAGAGGAGAGGAACTAACATTTATTAAGCCATCGAATATGTTTTCTACCTCATACTGTCATTCCATTTAACCCTCCCAGCAAACTGTTAAGGTATGCATTTCCCCATTTACTGAAAATGAAACTGAGGCTTGGCTTCCCCAGTAAGTGGGGAAGTCATGGTTCAAACCCAGGTTTTTGTTGGGCTCTGAAGCCTGGTTCTGCCTCTCAGGATACCATGTTGTTTAGGCGCTTTAACTACATGAACAATTTATTGTGAAATGCCAAGATAAAGGCAGTAATAATTACCTGTGGACAAGGTACCATCAAGCTGCTTTGAGAGGTTAGGGAAGACCTTGGAGGAAGGTGCCTTTTGTCTGAGTATTAAAGGGCGGAAAGGAGTCGTTAGACCCCTCGGTGAGGAAGGTCTTTCTCCCACAAGGCTGAAGAGGAGGCAGAGGTAAGTCGGGGCAGATCTTATAGGCCTTGCTGAAGCACTTGAATTTTATCTGGAGGGCAGTGGATAAAAGCTTTTTAAATGGGGCAATAACTGAACTCGGTTTGTGTTTTATATGATCCCTCTGGAAGGGCCCTTTGGAAAATAGCTTGGAACAAAGCTAGAGTGGAGTTAAGGAGACAAGTTAGATGTGAGGGGATGGGAAGGAGGGGTTGGCTTGGGAGAAGATTAGGGGGAGGGTGCAGACATCGACTCCTTTTCCTTGTCTGCAGGCTCACATTTGCCCTGGAGTTTGGGGCTTTGAGTCCCCCAGATGCATGCTTCCCTTTGAAGGCCGGCTTCCACGCCAGGCAGGCTGAGGTAAGTGGCAGATTCCATTCTCAGGAAAGGAGGAAGTAGTGTTACAGTGGGCAGAACCTTGAACTAGCAACTGGAAAATTTGGAGTCCACTTCTGGTTGTTTGACCTTGGGTCAAACACTGAATCTCTTAGGGCCTCTTGGTGGCTTCATGCTTTTTTGTTCCCTTCCAGTGAGGTACCCCAAGTGCCAAGATACAGGAGCAACCTCTCTGCCATTGGGGTGAGAGTGGCCTGAGAAGGGGCAATTTCCATGTTCCTGTGGAGTCTCAGTTTCGACTTAAATTGTAATGTAGATTTTGCTTCTGTGCCATAATATATTCTCATTTATTTTGAAAAAATGGTTTAACACCCTCTTAACTCTGTACTTTTTCACAGCTGGAGTCAGTTGACTCCATTTTCATCCTGGTCAGAAGAATTTGTGTTTTCTCCTGGCTATGGATCTTTGCGCACTACCCTATAATCATAGAGTTTGGACTTGGGTTTTTAGATCTTGGTTGTGATGAAGAAACAGGAATCTGATGTGTGTCAGCCATTATCACAATAACCCTCTGGATGAATTTTCATTGTTTAGGGACCTGGAGGTGTGTCTGTGCTCTGCTTCCTGGCCAACACAATAGATGTGCTCCCAGAAAATTGTGGGCAGAGGATATGCTTTTGCAAGTCATTTTTCCCACTTACGTAGATCTTTCTCACTTTTGAGCAATCATTAATGGATAAAGAAGTCATTGAGTTTTATTTTTCCTTTTCTCTGTCAAACAATTTATTAAAAGGAAAGAAAGAAACCTGCAAAGGACTAAGGAAATTTTTGGACTCTTTGGCATAATGACAAGGATCTTGGAGCATGAATAATCCTGCCCCAATCTATCATCTTGCATATTTGGATTTTCCTGGATCTCTTTTAAAGTGGGGCACTGGTCTTGATAGCCTAGGAGGGTGGGAGTGTGCAGAAGTCATAGGCAGAGATACAGCACTGAGCCTGGTAACGGCTGAAAGCTCCCATGAGATCCAGTTTGAAGCTGCATTGGGTAGGCATGGGATTTGCTATGTTCAAGGCAGGACAGTGAGGCAGTCATTCTATAACCAGCCAACCCTTGGGCTTCCAGGGGACTGGAAAAAGCTAGAAGATTTAGTAACACCAGGCAGTGCACTTGACACTTTACAGATATGACCTCAATTAGTGCTCCCATCAAACCTTTGAAGTAGGTTCTGTTTTTATCTCCACTTTAGAGATAAGAAGACTGACACTTAGGCTGATTTAAGAAGTAGAACTGAGATTTGAATTCAGGCCCATCTAATTCCAAAATCCATGCTTTTATTCACTCTTCTATCCTTTTTCTGAGTAAGCTTACAAATGCTTTTAAGCTCTGAGGCCTGCAGCCAGCATATACCTCAGTGGTGTATGCTAGGCCATGTACCTTTTAGTCGTATGTAGTTAATATCAAGAGTGCTATGACTTTGCCCAATTTGTAATTATAGTATTATTAGGACTTTGATTTCAGAAGTAATACAAGATCTCCCCAAGCCCTGGGCACCCAGCTTGGAAGGATCCTTTACATCTGAATTTACACCTTTCCTCTCTTCCACTAATCTCCTTTAGGGCTCTATCCATGGCAACCATAACACACCATCTCTTCCCTATCACGCTTTTCCTTTCTCTGGAGGTAAATTATTTGAATAATGTGTCAGTCATAATAAGCTAGGTTATGCTGCAAAACAAACAACCCCAAAGTCTCAGAGGCTTAAAACAACAAAGGATTGCTTCTTAAAGTAACACAGATTTCTCTACCCATACATGTGTCACCAGGGAAACTCTTCTCTTAGTCATTCTGGAACCAAGGCTGGCAAAGCAGCTACCTCCTCAAACATGGTGGGAGCCAGTGGGAAAGGAGAAATCCGAGGATGTCTTGTTGGCATTTAAATGCTGTCACTTCTATTCCCAACTCATTGGCCAGAACTCTGCAAAATGGTGCCACCCAACCACGAGAGGGCCAGGCAGTCCAGTCCTCCCTGTGCCCAGGAGGAGGAGAAAAACAGACAAATTAGGTGAGCAGCAGTAATAATCACCACATATTTCATGCCATGTATACCTTGCTTCCTTCTTTTTTTTTTTTCCTCCCTAGCTTGACCAATTTGACTTCAGGTAAACTTTACAGAACACACATAGCACCCCCCCCCCTTTTTTTAACATCTTTATTGGAGTACTATTGCTTTACAATGGTGTGTTAGTTTCTGCTTTATAACAAAGTGAATCAGCTACACATATACATATATCCCCATATGCCCTCCCTCTTGCGTCTCCCTCCCACCCTCCCTAACCCACCCCTCTAGGTCTTCGCAAAGCACGAGCTGATCTCCCTGTGCCACGTGGCTGCTTCGCACTAGCTATCTATTTTACATTTAGTAGTGTATATGTGTCCATGCCACTCTCTCACTTCGTCCCAGCTTACCCTTCCCTTTCCCCTTCCCCGTGTTCTCAAGTCCATTCTCTACGTCTGCGTCTTTATTCCTGTCCTGCCCCTAGGTTCTTCAGAACCATGGTTTTTTTTTTTTTAGATTCCATATATATGTGTTAGCATATGGTATTTGTTTTTCTCTTTCTGACTTACTTCACTCTGTATGACAAACTCTAGGTCCATCCACCTCACTACAAATAACTCAATTTCATTTCTTTTTATGGCTGAGTAATATTCCATTGTATATATGTGCCATAGCTTCTTTATCCATTCATCTGTTGATGGACATTTAGGTTGCTTCCATGTCCTGGCTATTGTAAATAGAGCTGCAATGAACATTGTGGTACATGGCTCTTTTTGAATTATGGTTTTCTCAGGGTATATGCCCAGCAGTGGGATTGCTGGGTCATATGGTAGTTCTTTTTTTAGTTTTTTAAGGAACTATCATACTGTTCTCCATAGTGGCTGTATCAATTTACATTCCCACCAACAGTGCAAGAGAGTTCCCTTTTCTCCACACCCTCTCCAGCATTTATTGTTTGTAGATTTTTTGATGATGGCCATTCTGACTGGTGTGAGGTGAAACCTCATTGTAGTTTTGATTTGCATTTCTCTGATGATTAGTGATGTTGAGCATCCTTTCATGTGTTTGTTGGCAATCTGTATATCTTCTTTGGAGAAATGTCTATTTAGGTCTTCTGCCCATTTTTGGATTGGGTTCTTTGTTTTTTTGATATTGAGCGGCATGAGCTGCTTGTAAATTTTGGAGATTAATCCTTTGTCAGTTGCTTCGTTTGCAAATATTGTCTCTCATTCTGAGGGTTGTCTTTTCGTCTTGTTTATGGTTTCCTTTGCTGTGCAAAAGATTTTAAGTTTCATTAGGTCCCATTTGTTTATTTTTGTTTTTATTTCCATTTCTCTAGGAGGTGGGTCAGAAAAGATCTTTCTGTGATTTATGTCATACAGTGTTCTGCCTATGTTTTCCTCTAAGAGTTTTATAGTATCTGGCCTTACATTTAGGTCTTTAATCCATTTTGAGTTAATTTTTGTGTATGGTGTTAGGGAGTGTTCTAATTTCATTCTTTTACATGTAGCTGTCCAGTTTTCCCAGCACCACTTATTGAAGAGGCTGTCTTTTCTCCATTGTATATTCTTGCCTCCTTTATCAAACATAAGGTGACCATATGTGTGTGGGTTTATCTCTGGGCTTTCTATCCTGTTCCATTGATCTATATTTCTGTTTTGGTGCCAGTACCATACTGTGTTGACTACCGTAGCTTTGTAGTATAGTCTAAAGTCCAGGAGCCTGATTCCTCCAGCTCCATTTTTCTTTCTCAAGATTGCTTTGGCTATTCGGGGTCTTTTGTGTTTCCATACAAATTGTGCAATTTTTTGTTCTAGTTCTGTGAAAAATGCCATTGGTAGTTTGATAGGGATTGCATTGAATCTGTAGATTGCTTTGGGTAGTATAGTCATTTTCACAATGTTGATTCTTCCAATCCAAGAACATGGTATCTCTCTCCATCTGTTGGTATCATCTTTAATTTCTTTCATCAGTGTCTTATAGTTTTCTGCATACAGGTCCTTTGTCTCCTTAGGTAGGTTTATTCCTAGGTATTTTATTCTTTTTGTTGCAATGGTAAATGGGAGTGTTTCCTAATTTCTGTTTCAGATTTTTCATCATTAGTGTGTAGGAATGCAAGAGATTTCTGTGCGTTAATTTTGTATCCTGCTACTTTACCAAATTCATTGCTTAGCTCTAGTAGTTTTCTGGTAGCACCTTTAGGATTCTCTATGTATAGTATCATGTCATCTGCAAACAGTGACAGCTTTACTTCTTCTTTTCCGATTTGGATTCCTTTTTTTTTTTTTTTTTTCTTCTCTGATTGCTGTGGCTAGACTTCCAAAACTATGTTGAATAATAATGGTGAGAGTGGACAACCTTGTCTTGTTCCTGATCTTAGAGGAAATGGTTTCAGTTTTTCACCATTGAAAACGATGTTGGCTGTGGGTTTGTCATACATGGCCTTTATTATGATGAGGTAAGTTCCCTCTATGACTACTTTCTGGAGGGTTTTTATCATAAATGGGTGTTGAATTTTGTCAAAAGCTTTTTCTGCATCTATTGAGACGATCATATGGTTTTCTCCTTCAATCTGTTAATATGGTGTATCACATTGATTGATTTGTGTATATTGAATAATCCTTGCATTCCTGGAAAAAACCCCACTTGATCATTGTGTATGATCCCTTTAATGTTCTGTTGGATTCTGTTTGCTAGTATTTTGGTGAGGATTTTTACACATAGCCTTTTTAACTCCATTCCCCCTTCCTCTTTGTCTTCCAAAACTTTTTCAAGTATTGCAAAAATAATTTCTCTTTTTCCTTTGTGTGAGACATTTGTGGGCCAAAAGGAAAGGTCTTAAGTCTTGAAATGAAATTATACATATTACAGAGCTAGGTACAAACTACTATACATATAATAGATAGGCAACAAGGATTTACTGTATAGCACAAGGAATTACAGTCAATATCTTGTAACAACTTATAAAGCAATATAATCTGCAAAAAGAAACCCAACACCTGAATCACTATGCAGTACACCTGAAATTAATGCAATGCAATATTTTAAATCAACTATACTTCAATTGAAAAAAAAAAAAAAAAGATCTAGGGCTACTATCTTTTACTGCTGAAATAACCAGAAGTTTCTTCTGATCTTCACAAATACCTCTCTGGGCTTTCTCACCCTGCTAAAATTAAACCTATCTTTCTTCTAATTGTTAATATTCAAGATAAATGATGTTCACATTCACTTCTGCTTACTGTTTTGCTTAACTGGCTATACTGCAATAGTATTGAATAGTATTATTTTCTACCACTTTTCAATTAAACATGGAGCCACAGGCACATTACAAATCAAATGGGCTTTTGTATGATCCCCAGTTTTAACTGGCTTCTGAGGGAAATTGTATTCTAAATTCTAGATAACTGGTTTGCAAACCTTGTTTTGGAATGCAACCTATTTTTAGGTTGAGGTCTTTTTATATAGCATATTTATGTATAATCAGAATACCAGAACAACTGCTGTGTTTTAATGGACAATTAACTTCTACTGCATTCATGGATGATCTTTGAAAAAATTAGAATATGTGAAATGTCCTTAACGTAAGACTTTATGAACACAGTATTTTCTTTTATACTCCATTTCACTTTTTCTCCATTAACCCAGATTAGACACTGTAATCTTTGCCTTTTCCCTCTTCATATTTAGCTCTTTGGTTTATTTAGGCATTCATTCACTGCATCATTCAACAGATATTTTTTGAGCATCTACATGTGCCAGGCAGGAGGCAAAGTCCTGGAGAAAATTAAAACACAGTCACCACTGTCAGGGAGATTGTGAGTAGTAGGGAGACACACATGCCAGCAACTATAATGCAATACAGTAATCAATATAAGAAGGTATGTACAAAGAACAGTGGAAGCTGAGATGAAACACCTGGGTCTGCTTGAAGGCATCAGAGAGGAGGTGGCTTTTGACCTGGCGCTTAAGAAAGAGTTGGCCTGACAAGGAGGGTGAAGGAGTCCCAAGGGGAAAACGTACTGTTGTGGGTGGAGCTTCAAATGCAAAAGACGAAACCCAAGTGGGGATAAGCCTCAGTTGGTAAGCAGAGAACAGGGCAAGGGCTTTACCTACCTTTCAGAAGGGTTTGTATTTTACCTGGGAAGCAAGGGAGCTATTGAAGAGTTTTGAGCAGGAGAATGACAGCGTAAGATTTGTGGCATTGTGGAGGGTGGTTTGGTCGGGCATGACCCTAGATCAGGGCTTCTTATCCCAGTCCTTTGACTTGCAAGAGACCCATGGATAGAAAGCTTGGGATCTATGAACTTGGATAGGGAAAAAATTAACATTGTCACTAACCTCTAATTGAAATTGAACATTTTTTTCAAATATGAATCTGGGCAACAGATCACAGTAGGATTAGCAGAAGATGTGAGTTTATCACCAACAGAAATCAGGTATTTTGATATAATAATACAGGTGTTGCAGATATCTCAAAATATCCTTTACACTTTTCACTAAACCAAAATTACTGTAGCCATTAGACCCACAGCTACATCTTGTCATTTAATGAATTAATAAAGAAGTATGCATGAACTTTTGTCAGACTTAAAAATAATTTGACATACGCATTTTTTAATAGAATTCATCTTTTGTGATTTGTGTATTTAATTTTATTATGTAAACACAGTATTCTGAGGTGGGGTCCACAGTCTTCGCTGGACTGCCGAAGGGGTCAGAAAATGTCAGAACGCATGCATCAGAGGAAGGTGATTGTGGGGAGGTCATTGCAGCCCAAGGCAGTGGTGGGGAGGAGGGCAAAGGGGAAGAATTTGTGGGGGATTCTGGAGACAGAGTGAACTTGATCTGGGACATAAAGCAGAGGGAAGGATCTGCATGTACCCTATTTCCCCCATCAAGTTTCTGGCTAGAGCAGAATTCTTCGTATTGCTTGTTACCTGCTCCTTCCTTCCCTGTGCTATTGTTATGTAGCTCTTACACTCTTATCAAAGTCATACATGCAACGTGGTTCAAAAAAACCAAGGAGTATGGAAAGACATAAGGAAAAACAATCATTCCTTGCTCCCCTCCTCTCCACCTCCAGTCTTACAACTTTTTGAACTCTTAAAGTGGTATCTTCTCTAGCTAGATGGCAAATTCTGTACAGGAAGTGCCTTTTAATCCCCACTATGTTTTTCATTTTAGGTGTTGAACAAATATCTGATAGATTCCAAAGATACTTTCTGTTGCAAGGTCACTATGTACAGCAAGTATACCATACTCTAGTTACAGAAGTTATACCAACGGTGACATTCTAGGAAATGGTTCTTTTCCCTAAATGCGCATGTTTTCTGTCACTTGTCTTCACATGAAATAACACAGAATGTGCAAACAAAAATTCCATTTACTTAGGCTTTCTGGTTGTCTTTGTGAAAGTGAGATTTGTGTGCTGGTGGGTTAAATAATCCTATGGAATCACAAACCAGAAATTGAGAAGGTTGATTTGAAATTTCCACCCATTACTTTTCTTGGTGGGTTGGGGGGCGGAGGTATTACTGTCTTGGTAGCAGTGGTTAATTTCAGTGTTGTTACCCAAGTTGTACACTACAGATGGAGTTGCCCCTGAACCCTTTGGTTGGCTGGCTGAAATTCCTTGCCATGCTTCTTGTGAGGTCCAGGAATGTATAGTTTTGTGGTCTGATATATTTTGATGGTTGCCAGATAAAATTGATGTCTGGCACTTTTTCTAGGAAAAACACATGTAGATGTTTCCAAATTGATTCGTAGGAACTTAGAGTTATTAGAATTTTGTGGCAGAATTTTTTCTCAAGTGGCAGAAGAAATAAAGGAACTTCAGTTTTGAGGGCTGTTAACAGCACCTTCCATTAGTGCCAAATCTGAGAAGGCTGACAAACAAATCCATTGTTACTATGGATTTATGACAAAAATAAGCAAGTATGTAGACTTTTAAGAGTTACCGATATAGTAAAGTACAGTTTTAGCTACTGACACTGGACTAGCCCCAAACTTAGAAAAAGGCACCTTTTCCCCTTATTTTCTGATAACATTTCTCAATCCAGTAACCAGAGAGACTACTCTGGGGTTAAACCTTGAGATTTGATTGCCATTTACTGTTCTTACTGTTTTATTGGAGGGAGGGAAAGCAAGGCTTGGGAGAAATAGACTGCGGAAAAGTTAGCTTCCCAAGTTACACGTGAGAATCACAATCCTTTCCTTCATTTATGTTATAACTATTTGAGGAGCAAGTTAGAGATTGTTTGTGAAGAAATGAGAGAGATTACCAAGTAATATGATGAGTTAATTCTTTAAACGTACTGGCTTCCCCCTTAACACTAACTGGCCAGATAACAAGTTTCTACTTGTTGGCACAGCAGTTAAGCCTCAGAATACTCGCAGCAAAATGACTATTTTTCAAAAACGGCTTCACTGAAATATAATTTTAGTGGAGGAATATTTTAGATTTAGAAGAAATATTTAAGCTCCGGAACGTCAAACCCAACGTTTCTAAAAGACTTGAAATGAGCAGGTTAATGAAGCCTCAGAGGAGAGAAGTTTTACGGTTAATCAAGGAGGTAAAAACCAAGACTCAGTAGGAGAGACTGGAAACAGTTGACTTTGATTTATAGACATAAGACTAGAAACGAAATAGCCCGGGTGGATATTTCTAGGAACTAGTTAAGGGAGAATGAAAAAGACAGGAGTGAGGACAAGAAAGTGTGTCTGTTTGCCGGAGGAGGAATCTTACTTATGAGAGTTCCTGCCCTTTCTACATGAGAATTTTCAAACGGAGTTGCTACAGGGGCTGGCTCTAAAGTCTGCGACGTGCACACAGGCTGTTGACAGGGAAGTGATCCTGGCGCCACTGGGTGATGTAGAAAAAGTTCTTTGTGTGTAGCCGGCTTGAGTGCGGAGCTCAACCGCGCAATCGCGGCTGTGGCGAGGCAGCTCCTCCCAGGCGCGTCCCGGCGGCGCTGCTCCGGGCTCCTGGACCTCATGGAACGTAGCGTCGGAAGAAAGATGTTTAGAAACTGACCGACGTCAACGTGTTTAATAGTGGAAACACCCCAGGTGACTGTGGTATGCAGAGTAAACGGCTGTGTTGAACATTCTGCTGTGTAGCTAATGGGTTAACGTCCGTTCGCGTAGGCTTAGTTATCCTGGTAGAGATGAGAACGTGATTAGGCAAAGTGGCTTCCGAGGACTGTCCCATAAAAGAGCATCGCTCTGTTTCTGTTAATGTAGGTTTAGTATAAGCTCTTATTATTAGCTAGTTTTTCAGTTGTTCTAAAAGTAATAACGTGATTATTACCATGATTAGAAATCGAATCCGTTCAGAAGGGTATGAAGTGAAAAATAAAATTGCAAACACTCCTAGTTCCACTCTCCAGAGGTCACTATCATTAAAAGTTTCTTTTATTTCTTCCAGAATTTTTTTTAATGCAAGATACGCATATATTTAAATCGTTTTTACAAAGCATACACAAATAGTATCATACTATGCATTCTGTTCTGCAATTTGCTTTTTTAATTTAATATTTGGGACCTCGCTATAGCTGGATAGCTTTATATATCTTTTATGGTAACAAAAAACTTTACATCATTCTTTTAACATCTGTACGGTATTTCATGGTATGAATGCACCATTGCCGATTGAATCAACCCCCACTACCAGTGGGCATTTAGGTTGTTTCCAGCTTTCTGGTATTATGAACAATGATGCAGTAAACATCACAGAGTAGATCTCTGTGCTAATGTTGCTGTGTATCTGTGGGAATATATATGTTGAGTAAATTTCTAGCAATGAAATTTTAGCGTCAAAGCATATAGACATTAACATTTTAATGGATATTTCCAAATCATGTTCCAAAAAGGTTGCACCAATTAATATTTCAGGTTTAAATAAGTTACTGTCTTTTAAATTGTTAACTATAAATTGATGGTTTTCCTTAAAAAGCTGTTAAATTTTAAACAGCATATTTAGTATTCAGACCAAATAAGCTTGTTCATTCGCTAATTAAATGACCTGGAAGTTAAGTCTCTGTTCCACAGAGGATGTCTCTGGAGTGTTAAGTGTCTGCCCCAGGCCTTTAGAACCAGCAAAAGGCCTGGCCCAGCAGCCTGAGAATCTCAGACCCCGCATGACCAGAGACATCCAGAGCTATGAGATATGCACAGGGCTTCATGCTTTGCCTGTGGCTCCAGTTAAAACAACTGACTGTCTTGAGAAATCCTAGGGCAGAATCTGAAAAAAACATTTTTTTAAATGTGCAATAATACCATCTTCCATTAGTTCTGATCAAAAGACATTGATTAAGCACAACTATGGGATAAAGTTCCTTCTTTAACAACTGTCTGTCATCCCCACTCTCTATCTCCTTATCCTAGTTCTCTCTCTTCTCTGTCTCTTTTTGTGTTTGTTTCTTTGCATACCAACCACTTATCCTCTGCACCTACTCATGATACCAGAGGAGTGGCCAGTTCAAGGGACAGCTAAATTGATTTCCTGCAAGTGAAATGTGGTCCTGGAGAGGAGATTAACTTTGCCTGTGCTTATTACCACAGTGATCCGACTCTGTATCTCGATTCTACCCCCCATGGGATATTTGATCTGCTTATAATGCCAAATGCTTAAAGCATTCCACCTATACAAAAACACTTCATTTCTTATTTTTAAGTTTTTAAATAGTTAACACTTATTACAGATGAAACAAAGATATAAGTCAAGTTTCAAAAAAGTTGTGACTCAAGTTGTTCTTAAATTTTTTCATAAATGATCATAGTAGCTCCTCCAAATACCTTTTAGATTATAGCCAACTCTTTGGGAATTACAGAATTTTGACAAGTATTTTATTTCACAAATTACCTGCTTTTTTGGAAAACAGCTCTTTCAAAACCCAGCTCTTTCACCACCCTCAAAACATCTTAAACAAGGACACAGTCACTTCAGAATAGGATTTAGCTGTCAGCAAAAAGGGGGAAACAACTAAACTAAACTAAATTTCCCATTTAATGTCTGAATCTCAGTGGCTTTGTAAGCTACTTCATTATCATACAGAGACTTAACGCCTTAAAGGAAATAAACCAACAGGCACAGAAAGCCTGTCTAATCAAAACTCTTAATTTCAAACTCTCAGTTTCCCAGTGACACATTAGAAGCCAGCAGGAAGACAGAGGAGGTGAAATGTGTTGTTTCATGTTGTCCCTAAATAGAATGTTCTTCCCAACTGGCAGGAAGCACCTGGGGGATTACTTGGTTTAGAAATTTGTAAATAAATTGTTTTTGAAATAAGAAGGGAAAAATAAATTGGTTTCTAAGTTCAGGTGCTCTTAACATTTTCACATACGTGCATTTTTATAATCTGAATTCTCATGGGAATGAATTAAAACAAGTTAAAAATGGTTTTAAATTTAGGGAAGAATGTAGATAACATCAAGATAGGGAATTGAGATAGGAAATTGTAGCTTAACTTTGAATCTCCTTTTCTTACTTTGACTAAAATTGACCTTCATTATTACAGTACTTTCATTTTTACAGCTCTTTACATATTCTGTAAGAAAGCTTAAAAGTGAAACAAAGATTTTTCTTGACTATTATAATCTCTACTGTCCAATTTTTCTAATTTTTAAAATCCATTAAGACTTTAGAAGATACTCTTTTCCAAATCCATCTTTTAATTAACAATTTACTAATGGAATTGACATGATTTTTTCCATTTTTATTATCTATGAGAAGAAATATTCTGGTTCCTTTTATTATTCTTATCTTATTTCTTTAGATGTAATTCTTTTTTTCTTTTATAGTTAATATGAAATTAATTCATTGCAGAGAATTCTGTTGTTCTGACTGATAATATGAATACATATTTACCCATATTGCTAGTAAGAATGTTGTATAAGAGAGTTAGTGGGAAGTATCAGCTCTCAGACACTGGAAATTAAGAGAGAAATTTTTACTTGTAGACCATTGATCTTTGTGTTTTAAATAAAAATTTTAAAAGAATTTCACCATTATATAACCAGTACCTTAAGAAAATTTTACTACATTCTGTTAATACTGAATTAACAATGGACAATTAACAGAATTAGCAAATTGAATAATCCAACCAGAAACACAAGGTACCAGTTCTTCTGGTCAGCAATACTTTAAAATTAGGGATTTACTGAGAGTTCTTTTATTACCTCGACTTTATTTCTTTTGTAAAATATGTGATGGGTATTAAACTTAGATTTACTAGTGTTCTTAAAATCCTGTAACACTTTTCGTTATAAGTGTTACTGATTTAAAAGCGTTTGTGAGGGGAGATGGTCCTGCTTTTGGAGTCTCACTCATTACTGAAAATAAAATATTCTTGACTTTTTTTTCTTTTTATAGTAGACATGTATTTGACTGATTCCAAGTTGATACTTCAGGAATACTTCACATATTTTAACTAATTTTTGTGATTTAGTTTTAAAAATGAGTTGCATTTTAGATTGTTCCCTCTTTTAGATACCTGATTTATGTATTTCTAAAGATATGTTGCAGACCCTGTCATTACAAATTCAGTTGAAAGACCAGTTCTTTTTACCATCCTTTGTTGTTCTGATTTCAGAATTTCAAGTGGGTTTGTTGTCAACTTTAATGTACCTTTTGAGAATAAATGCAGTCTCCAATTTCTTGTGTGTGTGAACGCTCCTGGAGCTGGAATGCTTTTCTTCGGCCAACTGAAAGTGGAGCCTGGTCCGTCTCCTCTCACAGATTAAATCTAGTTCCAGTAGTTTTAAATTTAGTTGGTTCATGACCAAAAGAAAAGAAATGCCCTCATTTTTCTTTTTAATTTTAAACAACCGTAATCTATAGTCTTGCAGTAGTCTTTGGGAACTTTAAGTATATAGCTATTTTTGGCTTTATGTCTGGTTAATCTAATAGAGTCTATATATTCTCTTGGCATTGAATTTGTGATTATACCTTATTGTCGTCTATAGGGTTACACAAACACAGTGAGCCATTTTGGTTTATATTCTTTTCTTTTTCTGGTGGGGATATGGTTCTCCCAGCTATTTTCTAATAGGCAATTGTGGTAATTTTATTGAGTTTGCCTCACCCCTGTCCTTATCCCTACCTCCACTTACCCACAATTTAATACTTCTCAATAAGACCCTTCACATTTCACCTAGCACAAAAACCTGATTATGTGGTTGGACAGTATCATGCATAGGCCAGTCCTTGGGACAAATAGTAGATGTATTTGGGTTTATTTCCCAGGTAATAGGCTGTGTTTCTTGACTTTTAGTTGCACTCTTACTATGTGGCAAGTTTTATGCTGAGCACTTTACATGTATTATTTGATTTAAACACCATGAGTGGCATATAATCACATTGTTCCCATTTTGCAGATGAAGAAGATGAGGTTCAAAGAGGTTGAAATAGAAGGCCATCCCTTTACCAAGTGGCAGAGCTGGGATTTGAAGCCAGCTTATCTGATTTTAACATCTGATCTATGATCTAATATCTGGGATCTCCAGCCTTGCTATGCAGCCTGAGTCAGTCCCTGGGAGTCACCGTTATATCAGAGGAAGGGCTACCAAGGGATCTAGACCCGTGCATTTGCTGACTTGATTGTTCAAAGAAAACTCCAGGTGCTGCAGGCCTCCCTGCCCTGCCCCATACACCACCTACTACAAATCACTTTTGTTCTTAGGGGCCTCACTTCTCTCATCTGTTAACTAGAAACAATGTTATTTTGGGTAAACTACATATTTTTCTATTTGTAAAATTTTTGAAATAGTTATAAATTTATATTATATAAAAATTATAAAGGTAGTTGCAAAGATAGTACAGAGAGGGACAGAGAGGAACTGTGTACCCTTCATCGAATTTCCCCCAGTGGTTACATCGTATGTAACTGTAGCACAAGCAGAACCTGAAAACTGACATTGTTATAAAGTGCATGCATAGTTCTATGCCATTTTATCACCAGCAGATTAGTGTAGCCACCCCCGAAATCACGATGCAAACTTCTTAATCACTGTTAAGATCTCCCTCATGCTACCCATTTAGAGTCACCATCCTCCCATCCCTAACCCTTGGCAACTATTGATTTGTTCTCCATCTCTATAATTTTATTTCAAATCAATCTTTAAAAAAAAACAAAACACCCGTTTTCATTATGAAATACCTTGAGCAGAAAAGTACAGAGAATACTGTAACAATACTTCATAACCACCACTCAGATAAACAGGTTTCATACATGTTGTTGTATTGCCTTCAAAATTAAAAAAAAAAAATCACAGATTGAGTTTAAGGTCTCTTTGTCTTACTCTCTGAACCTATTGACCACCTACCCTCCCCCGAGATAAACTCTACCCTAAAGGTATTGTGTATCCTTCCTGTCCGTGTTTTTAATCTTTTACAACATAACTAGGAGCCTATAAATACCATGTAGCATAGTTTTGTATGTATTTACATTTTATATAAGGAAGTCAACAAATATTTATCGAGTACCTACTATGTGCTAGGTGCTGCTCCAGACCCTGGGAATATGGTGGTAAATAAGGCAAAACCCTTGTCCTAAATATATAAATATGTGAATAAATGAGATAATTGTACATGTCTGTAACTGTGTGGAAATGATAAAATAGGATACTGTGGTTCGGATTATCAGAGGTGGGGGAGTGAGGGAGTTGGCAGGGCCCTGAGGAATGGCCTTGCTGAGGATATTGCTCTTGTGAGTTATCTTGGTTATTTTTTTGTCCTGATACTAACTTATGGATCAACTTATCAAGTGCCATGGGAAAAAATTATGGATTTTAATTGTAATTGCAATGAACTTATAGATTAATTTGGAGAGAATTGCCATCTTTGAGTCTTCCCATCCCATACATGAACATGGCATATCCTTTAATTTATTTAGATCTTTTACGTGCCTCAATCAAGCTTTATCCATAAAGATCTTGTATTTCCTTTATTAGATTTATTTATAAGTTCCCCAAGTTTTTGTTGCTGCTGTTAATGGAATCTTGGTTTTAAATTATACCTTCTATTAGTTTTCTGTTGGGATATGGGATAACTTTTTTTTTTTTTGAATGTTCATTTGTATCCAACAACCTTTTTAATTCTAGTGGTTTGTCAGAGAGTCTTTTAGATTTTTTAATGTAGACAGTCATATTGTCTGCAGATTATTGTGTTAGTTTTTTTCAGTTAACCAATGTGTGGATAATCTTAAATCTCTTTCAAACCCTAGGATCCGTAATTCTATTCAATGCTTTTGTATCTATGTGTGGGTAAAAAGTAAGCATGGGTACTCACTCTTGATGCATCATATAATATCTTGATACACTGTACAACAATCTTTTTTTATTCTTGCCTCCTATTCCCTTCTCTATTGACTTTACTGGGAAATTTTCACCAAAATTTTGATAACAAAAATAAAATAGTTATAATAAAAAAGTCTTTAAGAGATTAGACATCATTCATCACTTGCTGGTGACTGTGATACCACTATAGGCTTAGATGTACATGGCACATATTATAGATTGCAAGATGTGGGTCAAGACGAAGTGAGAAAAAGAAAATTGTCAATCCTCCGTATTTGTAGAACACACACATGTACACACATACGTAACACACATACATACCATATGTGTGTGTGTATGAAGTCAGGTGAGCTACACAATATATTGGCATTTAGATCATATTTTCTATAGTTGGAAACATCAAATCCAGGAAATGTATACAGTTTCCAATTAAGGTTCAGAGGCATATGGCAGGTCTCTAAGAGACTTTGGGAGGTATTGTTTCTGGAGGTGAGTCTCTACTCTTTGATGGGTCCCTTGGATCAGGAGTGGATCAAGTTTGGGTGGTTCTCAACTCCTAGGATTATGGTCAGGACGGTCCACAGGGTGGGTTGTAGCATAAGTCCCCTTCACTGCTCAGCTCCTGGGAAGTAAGGAGGCTATGTTCTGCCTCAGAGCCCTGTGTTCTGTGATTCCCTAAGACATTGGACCTAGCACTACATGGGGTGCTAGGTGGTGGTGGTGAGATGAACACAGGAAGTGCCATTTTGGCATTTTCCTAGGTAAAAAAGGAAAGACCATAGGCCCACTCCTCTTGGGAAGCCTTCTGAAGGGCCTCGCCTATCGAACTTTGCTTGGGCTGCTTTTCTGGGTTGTCCAAACCTCCCTGGAGTGAGGTCCAGTCAGGATGTGGTCTGAGCTGAGATGCAGTTGGAAGGCCATTTATTCCACCACTGAATCTACTTGGTCAGAGACCAAGTCATAGCTGTTCCCCGAAGCTATGAGAGTAAACACTGCCTCCTATTTTTAGTAGTTCGTTGCTTGCAAAAATCCAGGCCTTTGAGTCTAAGCCGCCTTCAGCTTAACAGGCTACCCTGTGATAACAACCACCTCAACAATGACCATGACAGTCACCATTACCAGTTTTCTGGGGTTACTGTGTGCAGGTGTTGTGCTAAGTGCTCTATATGCATTATCTTGTTGCATCCTCACACGGGGTAGTCAGTGTTATTATCCCTATTTTCCAAATGGGAAAACCAAGATTCAGAAAGGTAAGGCCACCTGTCCCAAGTCGCACAGCCCTTCAGAAGCAGAGCCTAGTCCTGAGCCCAAGTCAGCCCAGCTAGATGCCATAGTTCACATTTTAAAAAATTATTTATTTATTTATTTAGTTTTGGCTGCTTTGGGTCTTCGTTGCTGCACGCGGGCTTTTCTCTAGTTGCGGTGAGCAGGGGCTACTCTTCGTTGCGGTGCGGTGGCTTCTCATCACGGTGGCTTCTCATTGCGGTGGCTTCTCTTGTTGCAGAGCACGGGCTCTAGGCACGCGGGCTTCACTAGTTGTGGCACGCAGGCTCAGTAGTTGTGGCTCACAGGCTTAGTTGCTTCGCGGCATGTGGGATCTTCCCGGACCAGGGCTGGAACCTGTGTCCCCTGCACTGGCAGGCAGATTCTTAACCACTGCGCCACCAGGGAAGTCCCATAGTTCACATTTTTGACCACTTCTTATTCCTGCCTTTCCATGTTCCATAATGGCATCTGTGGTGGTATGTTTATTACATGGGATCTGGTCCAGGTTCCTCAATGAACTTTAGTTGATAATTGGATTCAGGTTAAAAAATCAAGAGATTTATGTCAGTCTCTATGGGAGATATTAAATGTCATTTTTCTTATCGTTTTCTTATTTTTTAAAAGCCATTGGATTTACAAGTTACCTTGTTCTTCTCACCATGTTCTCTTTTTACAGAGAAACCCAAGATATTTTTCCAATACAGTGTTATTTGGGGTAATTGACAATTTGAAGAGCATCCAGCAGTTGTGTAGAACGTAGTCTTAAAATGGCCAATAATACCATCAGAATATGAACAAGCTCCAGGGGTGGAACCAGAAATGTGGCTGCATGCTCCTCGTTGATTGCTTTAGCAGAAAAATCAAGTTCAGGATCTTGTGTTTACTGAGATGACTAGAGCACATTATCAGAGTAGCTGTACCTGGAAAATTTCTGACTTAAGTCTACTGATGTCATGTAAATGGCATTTGGGAAACAATAAGTGATGGTTTGGTTGCCAAATAAAAGTCCAGGGAACACCCACATGGAGACAATATACTTGTTTCTAATTTGACAGCTCTCAGAGGGCAAACACGGTGGTGCTGGCCATTTCCTGATGAGTCCTCATTGTGTAGATGAGTAGATAAAAGCTTCACTATTTATGCGGTGAGGTGAGGTGGCGGGTGGCAGCCTCGCAGAATGCCTGCACTGGGAGTTGTCAGAGTCAAGGCTCTTTTGCTTGCAAGTAACAGAAATCTACTTCAAAGTAGCTTAAACAAAAATAAATGAAGGATAATATTTATACATGTACATACGTACATGAGATAACATAAATAGGACAGGGGCTTTACTCGAAGGATACAGGGTTATCTCATGGAATCCAAGGATGACCAGGGTTGGGGGCTTCGGTAGAGACAAGAATGCCTGCGCTCTAGGGTGGCTGTCCTCTCGGGCACCTCCTCTCTGGGATCCATGGCCCCTTGTCCCTGCTTCTCCATCCTTCCTCCTCTTTTCTCTTCTCATTGTCTGTGGACCAGCTCTATCTGCTTCTCTGTGCACGGCTGCCGCACAACTCACAACGCCACCCTTCCTTCCTTAGCTTATGAGACTAAAAGACCCTGACTCTGTACCTCAAGTCCAGATTCTGGGTCAGAGGATGGAACTGACCCAGCCCAGCTCAGATCAGCAAGCCCGATTGTCAGCTCTGGCTTGCAGGGGGTGGGCACAAATGGGCAAGAAGGCTCAGTTTCCAAACACATTCTTTTCTTTCTACTCTTCTGAACACATATATTCTTAAAAAAAAAAAAAAAAGCTGAATTTTTGTCACTGTTACTCCTCTCATGGTGGGAGAAAATGTGAGAAGTAGTTGTTATCTTTGCATGAATAGGCCATGCATAAACAACGTATGAGGGGAGATACCTGTTTTATAAAATTGATACTCCAATAATCTGCATTTTTATTCCTAAGACCAAGAAGAAATGATTCATTTTATCCAAATCTAATATTTTATATTTGAAAGAGTTTCACTGATTGCCTATCAAAATTAATTACAATGACTATAATAAAGAAGTAGTTTTGTCAGACATTATTTTATAGATACAGTTATGTCTATCCAAACATACGTGAATTGTGTGTTTTAAGAAAAAAAAACTGTGGTGGGTATTTTAGAAAGTTAGACTACATTTGTAAAGTCATCTATTCACATATCTGCTGGGTAAGTTCAGAATTTTTACCTGTTGGGTTTAAAAGCAAAAAATATATTTGCTCACATATGTAGGGTAAAATATTTAGGAAACAACAAACCCTCCTACCTACTCCCATCCCCAACCTGAGTGGTCTTGGTGATTTTGTAAGTCAGTACAGCTTCTGAGTAGTCCTTTTAAATTCCCTTACTTTTTATTTAAAAATTGTGCTTATAATGTATTTTAAATACACATAAAGCATAGAGAAGAATATGACACCCCTCTCCCCACATTTAACAAGGATGATTGTTTTGGCATTGTTTGTTGTGGTATTGTTTTTCATAGTCTCCTAAATGAGCAAGTTGCCAAGCGTTACACCCAGTGTATAACCAATATATGTAAGATTAAAAATTTTCCAAAGCTATACTATATATTTCTTGGGATACATATACTTGTTAAGACATAAATACACAATGGGGAGGTACTCAGCCACTTCCGAAGGGTTGTTACCTGTCAGAAATTTGATGGGTGACATCAGAGGCTTCAACCACATCTGGATGCTTTATTAAAAAAAATCATCTGAAGCAAATATGGAAAATGTTAACAATTGTTGATTCTTGGAGGTTTTCAGTATAAAGCATATGGTGAGACAATTTGACTTTTCAAGTGGAAGCTTAGAAATGTTTTTCCTTCCCCTCAGCCATGTTTGTAATTAATAAAAAGGAACCACATGAAAAAATCATGGGTGGATGTCTATTGCAAGAATGTCACTTGAGTCAGAGAATGGAGTAAAGGGGGGAAAAGGAAATGTCCTTCAAATTGTGTAGCTCTTCATTTTATTCTAATCGATGCTCTTCTGAGGGGTAGTAGAGGTAGAATTCATAACTATCACTATCATCTTACTAGCTGGCATTTACTGCATGCTTTATAATGTGTCCGTCACTTGCCAAACACTTCACATGGGATATTAGTTAGGATACATGTTCATTTGCCATAACAGAGACCCAAAGTAACAGTGTCTTAAATAAGACAGAATTTTATTTGTCACTCACAGAACAGTCTGGACAGATGAGTCCACAGCTAATACGATGGCTCCATGAGAGCCAAGGATCTGAGCTCCTCCTGTCTTGTTGCTCTGCCATTCCTAGGGTGTTGCCCTTATACTCATAGTCCAGGATGGCACTTAGCTTTCCATTACTAGTTGTTGCTCATATTTCCTTGACCAGAAGTGAGTCACATGAGCACATCTGGCTGTAAAGGAAGCTGGGAAATGTAGTCTTTATTCTGCACAGCCATGTATGGCAGCTACAAAAACTGGGGTTTCTATTCCTATAGGGTAAGAGGAGATGGGTATGGGAGGCCACAAGAAGTCTGTGCCACAAGCAGAAAGTTTCTTTTCTTTTTTTTTAAATTTTAATTTTATTGGAGCATAGTTGATTTACAATGTTGTGTTAGTTTCAGGTGCACAGCAGAGTGATTCAGTTATATATATATATATATATATATATATATATATATATATATATATATATATATATTCATTCTTTTTTCAGATTCTTTTCTCATATAGGTTATCACAGAACATTGAGTGGTGTTCCCTGTGCTATACAGTATGTCCTTGTTGGTTATCTATCTTACATATAATAGTGTGTGTATGTTCATCCCAAGCTCCTGATTTATCCCTCCCCCCACGTTTCCCCTTTGGTAACCGTAAGTCTGTGTTCGAAATCTGTATCCAGCCATTGGCTTTTATTGTCCCATAGCTCTTGGATGCTCTGTTCTGTTTTTGTTTAATTTGTTGTGTTTTCCACTCTTTTTTGCCTTTGTGTTTCAGTTTGTTTAATTTCCATTGACCTGTCTTCAAGTTCACCAATCCCTTTTTCTTATTTTAAATTTTTTTAAATTTCTTTTTTATTTTTTTTTTAATTTTTATTTATTTATTTATTTATCCATTTATTCATGGCTGTGTTGGGTCTTCGTTTCTGTGCGAGGGCTTTCTCTAGTTGCGGCAAGTGGGGGCCACTCTTCATCGTGGTGCGTGGGCCTCTCATTATCGCGGCCTCTCTTGTTGCGGAGCACAGGCTCCAGACGCGCAGGCTCAGTAATTGTGGCTCACGGGCCCAGTTGCTCCGCGACATGTGGGATCTTCCCAGACCAGGGCTCGAACCCGTGTCCCCTGCATTGGCAGGCAGATTCTCAACCACTGTGCCACCAGGGAAGCCCCTAAAATTTTTTATTGAAGTATAGTTGAATTACAATGTTATGTTAATTACTGCTGTACAGCAAAGTGACTCAGTTGTACATATATATACATTCTTTTTCATATTCTTTTCCATTATGGTTTATTACAGGATATTGAATGTAGTTCCCTATGCTATACAGTAGGACCTTTTTGTTTATCGATTCTGTATATACCAGTTTGCATCTGCTAGTCCCAAACTCCCAATCCAGCCCTCTCCCACCCACCTCTCCCTTGGCAACCACCAGTCTATTCTCTATGTCCCTGATTCTGTTTCATAGATAGGTTCATTTGTGCCATATTTTAGATTCCACATATAAGTGATATCATATGGTATTTGCCTTTCTCTTTCTGACTTACTTCACTTAGTATGATAATCTCTAGTTGCATCCATGTTGCTGCAAATGGCATTATTTTGCTCTTTTTTATGGCTGAGTAGTATTCCACTGTATGTATGTACTGCATCTTCTTTAGCCATTCATCTGTCGATGGACATTTAGGTTGTTTCCATGTCTTGGCTATCGTGAATAGTGCTGCTATTTACATAGGGGTGCATGTATCTTTTTGAATTATAGTTTTGTCTGGATATATGCCCAGGAGTGGGATTGCTGGATCATATGGTAATTCTATTTTTAGTTTTCTGAGGAACCTCCATACTGTTTTCCATAGTGGCTGCACCAACTTACATTCCCACTAAACATGTAGGAGGGTTTCCTTTTCTCCACACCATCTCCAGCATTTGTTATTTGTAGACTTTTTAATGATGGCCATTCTGACCGATGTGAGGTGGTACCTCACTGAAGTTTGATTTGCATTTCTCTAATAATTAGTGATGTTGAGCATCTTTTCATGTGCCTGTTGGCCATCTGTATATCTTCTTTGGAGAAATGTCTCTTTAGGTCTTCTGCCCATTTTTGGATTGGGTTGTTTGTTTTTTTGTTGTCAAGTTGTATGAGCTGTTTGTATATTTTGGGAATTAAGCCCTTGTCGGCCGCATTGTTTGCAAATACTTTCTCCCATTCTGTAGGTTAGGTTGTCTTTTTGTTTTTGTTTATGGTTTCCTTTGCTGTGCAAAAGTTTGTAAGTTTGATTAGGTCCCATTTATTTATTTTTGTTTTTACTTCTATTGCCTTGGGAGACTGACCTAAGAAAACATTGGTACAATTTCTGTCAGGGAATGTTTTGCCTATGTTCTCTTCTAGGAGTTTTATGGTGTCATGTCTTGTGTTTAAGTCTTTAAGCCATTTTGAGTTTATTTTTGTGTATGGTGAGAGGGTGTGTCCTAACTTCATTGATTTACATGCGGCTGTCCAACTTTCCCAGCACCACTTGCTGAAGAGACTGCCTTTTTCCCATTGTATATTCTTGCCTCCTTTGTCGAAGATTAATTGACCGTAGGTGTGTGGGTTTATTTCTGGGCTCTCTATTCTGTTCCATTGATCCATATATCTGTTTTTTTTTTTTTTTTAATTTTTATTTATTTATTTATTTATTTATGGCTGTGTTGAGTCTTCGTTTCTGTGCGAGGGCTTTCTGTAGTTGTGGCAAGTGGGGGCCACTCTTCATCGCGGTGCGCGGGCCTCTCACTATCGCAGGCTCTCCTGTTGCAGAGCACAGGCTGCAGATGCGCAGGCTCAGTAATTGTGGCTCACGGGCCCAGTCGCTCCGCGGCATGTGGGATCTTCCCAGACCAGGGCTCGAACCCGTGTCCCCTGCATTGGCAGGCAGATTCTCAACCACTGCGCCACCAGGGAAGCCCCATATATCTGTTTTTTTGTGCTGATACCACACTGTTTTGATTACTGTAGCTTTGTAGCATTGTCTGAAGTCTGCCTCCTGCTTTGTTCTTTTTCCTCAGGATTGCTTTGGAAATTCTGGGTCTTTTATGTTTCCATATGAATTTTAGGATTATTTGTTTTAGTTCTGTGAGAAAGGTCATGGGTAATTTGATAGGGATTGCATTAAATCTGTAGATTGCTTTAGTAGTATGGCCATTTTACAATATTAATTCTTCCAGTCCAAGAGGATGGGATATCTTTCCATTTCTTTGAATCATCTTCAATTTCCTTTATAAATGTTTTATAGTTCTCAGCATATAAATCTTTCAGCTCCTTGGTGAGGTTTATTCCTAAGTATTTTATTTTTTGTGCTGCAATTTTAAAAGATATTGGTTTTTTTTACATTCCCTTTCTGATATTTCATTGTTGGTGGAAAGAAATGCAACTGATTTCTGTATGTTAATCTTGTATTCTGCTGCCATGCTGAATTCATTTATCAGTTCTAGTAGTTTTTGTGTGGTGTCTTTAGGGTTTTCTATATATAGTATCATATCATCTGCATATAATGACAGTTTTACCTCTTCCTTTCCAATTTGGATACCTTTTATTTCTTTTTCTTGTCTGATTGCTGTGGCTTGGACTTCCAATGCTATGTTGAAGAGAAGTGGTGAGAGTGGGCATCCTTGTTTTGGTTCAGATTTTAGCAGGAAGGCTTTCAACTTTTCTCCATTGAGTATTATATTGGCTATGGGTTTGTGATAAATAGCTTTTATTATTTTGAGATATGTTCCCTCTATACCCACTTTGGTAAGAGTTTTTATCATGAATGGATGTTGAATTTTGTCAAATGCTTTTTCTGCATCTATTGAGATGATCATTTGGTTTTTGTCCTTTCTTTTGTTTATGTGGTGTACCACATTGATTGATTTGTGTATGTTGAACCATCCTTGTGAACTTGGGATGAATCCCACTTGGTCGTGGTATATGATCTTTTTTATGTGTTGTTGGATTCGGTTTGCCAATATTTTGTTGAGAAGAGAGTTTCTATTTAACCTCACAACAAAACTAAGAGTCATGCCTGAATTGATCTGTTGAACACATGAGAAAAAGAGAGATTAAGTTACTTGCTGAAGGTCACACAGCTAGTACTTTGTGGAGCTGGATGAGGCTTTATTTTGATTACTTTTTGCATTTACATCCAGTTTTCTGAGAAGTTCTAGCACTGGGATCTGGGCTGGGAGTGCTCAGCCTTCTTAGGACTGCCACACCTCATCAGTGCATACTTGATTTCATCACACCTTTTAAAACAATAACCTGGGAAGGAGCTGTGTGCCCTGTCCTTTAGAGTTGAAAGCAAACACACATTTAATTGTGTTCAAGGAATTCTGTGACATTTCTCGAGCAATGGGTAGTACATTTGGATGTTGTCCAATCAGAACTGGGAACCTAGACCAGGGATATGTCATTCTTTAGTTCAGATTGTACCTGGCTTCTGGTTAGTCTAGAAAATGTGCCTCCAAATCTTCTTAATAAGAAGGAAATGCTTTAATTAAATATGTGTTCTAACATCTTGTACTGAGCCCAATATTAAGGCCATGGACTATCTCCTGGGCTTTAAATAAAAAGTGGCAAATTTTCTAGAGATGATTTTAAGGAGAAAAAAGTAGCATCGAAACCAGATGTTGCTTTTGGACACCATCCAACCACCAGCATCTTCCACGCAACAAAACTTGGCAGAAGAGTGACCCCTTTCTCCCACCAGATCAGTTTTCAAGAGATGCCATGTGCTGAAAACAAAATTTCACAAGGGAAACCTGTTTTCCTGAAGGTCTACATCTGACATTATTCAAGCTCATGCTAGATCAAAATGATACACCCTAGGAAAAGGCACGCAATTATACCTGTTATATATCCCTGCCTTTGGAAATGCTAGAAGTTGAAGTCTTTACATGATGAACTCAGGACCAAGGTCAGGATTAGGGTAAGGCAAGTGAGGCACCCACTTCTGGCAGCAAAATTCACAGGGGTACTGAAAAACTTATTAATCAAGTAAAATAGTATTTTAATGCAAAAATTTAAAAATAAAAATAAATATAAAATAAATTCATGATGAAAAAATAACAAAATTTTAAGTGAAGACTGGCTGTTGTTGCTTGTGTTACTAGCCTGTATTGTTGTGTGATGGGAACAGCCATGTCGAGTCAGCCCCTAGGTTCCTGGCTCCAGGGTCCTCAGATTGCCCACCAGGAAGGTTTATAAGGTTTGACAATGTGTGCAAAAGATTGGGCAATGCAAGGCTTTATGTATTGTCATGACTTTTGATCACAGAGCTTTTATTAATTTTTCTCACTTGGTTCAAAATATTTTGGAGGATATTTTGATGAGTGTATATAGGAGTGCATATTTCTCCATTGTCTCAGGCTCCAGTATGGCTCCAGATGGCACTGCTTAGGACCTCTGGGAAGCCTGCTCTTCATTCTAGATGAGGCTTTGCTGAAGGAGTTCCAAGCTCTTGGGAGTTCTAACAGTGTTGGTTCCTTCTCTGAGAACATTTGACTTAACACGTGCCACAAATGCTCTTAGCCCTTCAATCACCATGCCACAAATGCCCTTAGCCTTTTTCATTTACACCAGACCAAGTCTTTGCTTAGTTTGTCTAGAGATGCATTAATACCATCTAAACTAGGCTGGAAGTCCCTTGATACCCATCTCCCCAACCCTTCCCTTCACAGGTTAGGTCCCTCTTTTTTCTCTCCCTTTTCAATGCTTATTATAATTTTACCTGTGTGTGTTTATTTCACACCTGTCTCCCCTGCTAGACTGAGGCATTATGAGGGCAGGGAGCATGTCTGGCTGACATCACTGTGCCCCTAGGACCTAGCAGAGACTCTGCATAATGTAGGGAGTGCATACAGACTTTTTAATAGCAGAATGAATTTGCAAGTGACATGGTCCAATTCTAAGTGAAACTTCAGAGGCTTAATAAATATTTTCGGTATTGACGCTACAAGATTTTTTTTTTTTTAATCAAGAATGCCTTCAAATGTCAATGAATTAATTCTCTTTCTTTTCCTCTTTTCTGAGTTAGATCTTGATTAAGCAATATTTCTCCTACCTGACAACCACTGTTATATTTTAAGTGATGCTTTGCAGTATCTGAAAAGTTAACAATGCAAAGGCAGTTTGGCTTAGTGGGAAGAGCATTGGATTGGAAGTTGGGAGGCCTGGGTGTGAAGGGTGACTCTAACAGAGAATGAGATGCTTTTGATAGGATGGTCTGGGTTTCATCCTACAGTCAAGTAGGCCTCATTCTCATTCTCTTAGAGGTTGCTGGCCATTAGCAAGTCCCTGAAGTCCAAAGTCTGCCCTGCCCACCAGCTAATTCTGACCACAAGGCCTCTTCACACCAGAGCCCTTCCACGACCCCATTTTGCAGCCAGTGAAGCTTCCATATCCAAGTTCAGTGTCTTCTCTGAGTGTCTTCTCTTTGGAGCTTCTGGATAGTGTCAGGGGAATCTGGGAGCCACATCCTTGAGGACGCCAGTGGGTCAAAATGTTTGGCCAACTCAAGTTATGCTTTTGCACCAGATCAGGCAAGGAGTCCCTGTCTTCTAGGGCTGTCTTATCAGGCCAGGAGAGGCAGGATGGTGAGGGGGAAAGAGCCCTGGCTTTGGAGTCAGACAGACTGGGCTCTAGTCCCAGGATGACACTCACCACCCAGGTAGTCTCAGTTTGACACTGAGAAAGTAGAAAGAGAATAATATAAATACTCTACCAGCCAGAACTCTTGGTTGCACATGACAGACACCTAACTCAAAGTAACTTAAATGGGTATAAATAACTTAAATGGCATAAATGGGAATTAACCAGAGGGGCTTGTCTGGTTTATCTCCTGTAAGCCCAGCAAGGGTAGGATATAGCTGGAGTTTGGTGACAGTTGGAACCAGGATCTGCAATATTGTTAGGGCACCTCTTTCTGTCTCTGTTTTCTGCTTGTTTCTATGTGCAAAGATTTTAGTTCCTAAGGAGGGCTGCTTCTAGTGGAGGGAAACATGGCCTCATATTTCACAGCTTCTGCACTAGAGAGAGATTGCTTCTCTTCAAATGACTCCATTTGAAAAATCCTGAGAAGGATCTGATTGGCTTGACTTGGATCCCATGCTGACCCATGGACCAAGCAACTTTGGCAAGGGTGGGGTGGTTTACTGTGATTGACAACCTGCAGTAGAAGCACATGCTGGAGTTGGTAGAGGGGCATTCCTCAAAAGAAGGGAGGTTGCTTTTTTCAGAATATGGAGAAGTGCCAGGAAGGTAAACAA
This sequence comes from Balaenoptera borealis, assembly GCF_965194805.1. Classification (NCBI taxonomy): domain Eukaryota; kingdom Metazoa; phylum Chordata; class Mammalia; order Artiodactyla; family Balaenopteridae; genus Balaenoptera; species Balaenoptera borealis. Next base: position 79,571,905 of record NC_138870.1, read on the forward strand.
CAGATGTCCACCACACATATTTACCTTTTAGGCTTGTTTGTGAGGATTAGAAATAATATATGCAAAGCACTAGTGGTGCTGATGATGGGAAAAAGTAGTATCTTTCCATCTCTGGATACCCAGGCTCTACTTATGGTACCAAAATACCTCATAGATAGAAGCACACTCTTTTCTTTGTTATTCTCTTGACCTTGGGACAATCATCATAATAGACTCCTATGAAGCCCCCTGGTCATAGTTGAAGAAAATAAGACCTAAGAAGAGTATGTGATTTGCTCAAGGATGTGAAGCTGGTTAGTGGCATGGTGAGGCCTAGACCCAGCCTTTAAGGGTCCCAATCTCCTTTTATATATCATGTGGTGATTAAGTGCCGGTTTTAAAGCTGGCCTGCCTGGCTTAAAGCTCAGCCCCTTTTACTGTGTGACCTCAGGCAAGTTCCTAACCTCTCTGATTCTCAGAGAGTCCCTTTGCAGGGCTGTTTTGAGGATTAAATGAATTAACATGGGTATATTAGCTATTATGATGTTCCCATCCTCAGACATTTGCAGTTAAGCCTCCTGCCCTAGCGCTTCTCCAAGTGTGTCTGGGGACATGCCAGGCACTGCAGTGGGGCCACAGTTTGGTTTCATTGGGCACTAGGATTGGAGTGGCAGCAGCCATTCAAATCACTTAGGGCTCTGAGTGGCAAATGAAGTCATCGCCAACTCTCTCTGTCCCAGAAGTAGCATATTAAGCAGTTTTAAAAATAAATATGTTCCCAACATAAAAGTTCTTAATGAACTATTGATGCTGCCAGGCCGCTTCGCTGATCTCACAGGGGATGTTCAGCAAACAGCCTAGCCTCCCTGCGTCCTTTCCTCCTCTGAAAGAGAGCCACGGCCACACCTGTGATTTCACGAAGAGCATAGCCTTTGGAGTCAGATAGGCCTGGGTTTGAATCCTGCCTCTGGCACTCATTAGCTGTGTGACTTATACAAGGTGCTGGACCTTCTTTCATGTCTGAATTGAGAACAATATCAATATGCACCTTGTTGGGAGGAGCCTCCAAAGGGCAGGCACAGTGTTCAGTACAGAGGGTGCCCTTTAGATGGTGGCTATTGTTAGCATTAAGTATCACCTGCTGGGTACGTGTTTGAGAACACGCAAAATCATTGAGCCAGTCTGGAGCCTCGTTTTTATAAAATAAAGACGTTTGCATGTATAGTTTCTCATAATCATGCTACTTCTTTTAATAATGCAGAAGGCTCAAGTAGATAGAGCCTCGGGTAAGAGTTTTCTACATGATTTTTAAAACGACAACAACAGTAAGAAAATATACTCACACACACAGGAGAAGTGTCTTCTTTGGTTCTGTGAAAGGCTGCAGGGTTAATTCTGACAACAGAAACAAACAGGAACCTTCCCAGAGAAGCAAATGATTTTCACCCTTGGTTTCAGAGGAGGATAGCCACTCGCACATTTATCTACCCGCATCATGCTGAGCGCTTCTATCAACCTCGAAGCTGGAGGCCGGCTGGCTCTGGGAAAGGGATATCTTCTTAAAAATAGAATTTGCAACATTCTTTCAACTTCCCTTTGTATCCTCCACATCCCTCACCCCCCAATCCTGCCTGGGGTCCCAATGTGTTGGGACCATTTGTTGAAGGCTCAAGTCCTACAGTTTCAAGTAATCCCTGTTTGCAAAATCCTCTTGAACATTTTAGGAATTTCCTTTATACTCTAGAGAAAAATACTCTCCCAGTAGTGGAAAGTGCTTTCTAATGTAATACATAATATCTTGATGAGATGTGCTTGTATTGGCCAGGAAAGGCTAGGTCAAGTGTGGTAACAAACCAACCTCTGCTATCTCAGTGTAAAGTTTATTTCTCACCCACGCAAATCTACTGCAGGTCTGTTGAATCTCTGGGGTAGCTTCTTTCCAAGTGGGAGCTCAGGGACCCAGTCTGCTTGCATCTGGTAACTCTACCATGGAGCTCCCAGGCCGCTGCAACAGAGGAAGAGACCCTCCCTCTCAAATGCTGCCCATCACTTCTCTTCACAGCTCATTGGCCAGAACCAGGTCTCACAGACACACCTAATTATACGGAGGCCGGGAGGTGTAGTTTCCCAATGTACCCAGGAAAGAGAGAGAACTAAAAATGAACAGCAGAAGACTCTGCTGCCATACTTTTCCAGTGCAGAGATCCTGGTTCCTGCATCAGGGTCCCTGTGAGAAAAATCTGAAAGAGGCTTGAAAGTCTGAGCAGAAGGAAAGAGGGAGAACCAGTAGTGAAATGGGAAAGTATTTTCTAAAGAATGCTGACTACCTTCCTGTCAGCAGTTCATGGTTCTTTAAAATAGCAGGAGAACTCAGAGAACCCAAAAAGCTTGAGAATGGAGACCAGTGGGAGCATCGTGCCGAAATGCAGTACCACCCCAAATACAATCACTCGTCTACCTCCTTCTCATCTTTTCCCTCCATCCTAGTACCACACACACCACCGGGTATCACCTTCACAATTCTCTGTTATTATTATCAACTTAAATTTTTCCTTTCAGTAACTCACTTTTCCCTTAAGTAAAAGGAACTTTATGTCTCTGCCTGAGTGGAAGTCCAATATTATTTACCATACATAGACGGTATCCAATAGGAACAAATACAATGTCAGCCAAACAGAGGGTTCTGAACCTGAAGTTTGCTCTCTAGTTAGAGAGAAACTAGCAAATATTGGAAAGATGAAAAAGACGAGTCAGCTCTAAACCTGAACTTGCTTCGTGGAATTGAAAGAGAATTATAAAGGGAGAGGCAAATAGCTCAGTAGTGGACTCTGTGTCAAGATGCCTGGGTTCTAATTTCAGGGCCACATTACCTGCTAACTGTATGACCTTGGTGCCTCAGTTTTCTCATCTGTAGAACTGAGGATAGAACTCTTATAACAGTGCCTGGCACATACATAGTAAGGGTTATATGAGCATCAGCAATTTTTAGCATTATTTCTCACAATGTGATGTCTTATTTAATGCTGCCCAGTCTACCTTCTACAGTCATCTCCCCTAACACATTAAACCATCTCTCCTTCCCTGGTAAGTTGCATTCCACTCTTGAGGAAACATGGGCTTAATGGAACCAACACAGGCTCTAGAAAGTGACATCCTTGAACCCCAAGCCCTTGGGCTTACTGGTGATCCTATAGGCAGGTTACTAACTTCTTTAAATCTATTTTCTTTTCTCTTCTTTTCTTTCTTTCGACTACGGTGGTCTTTATTATTTATTTATTTTAAAAATTTTATTTATTTTTTTGGCTACGTCGGGTCTTAGTTGTGGCATGCAGGATCCTTCGTTGCAGTGTGCACGGGTCTTCGTTGGGGCACGCAGGCTTAGTTGCCTCGCTGCATGTGGGATCTTAGTTCCCCGACCAGGGATCAAACCCGCATCCCCTGCACTGGAAGGCGGATTCTTAAGCACTGGACCACAAGGGAAGTCCCTAAATCTCACTTTTCTAGGTGAGGATTAAAATACCTACCTCCCTGAGGATGCTGTATGATCACAGAGGTAAAACAAAGGGCATCCGTCCAAACTTTTGACCTGTAAAGGATGCTGAATACATATTGGCTTACCTTAAAGCAGTAATTCGTAGCCGTCCCCAAGGGATTTGTGGAAATCTTCACTGAAATCTTCAAGTGTGTTGTGCACTGTATTATGTTAATTTAAAAATATGCATACATATGTTAGAGCAGTGGTTTTCAGACTTTAGCACACATGAGAATCACGTGGAGTTAGAGTAACCAACCCATCTCAGATCACCCTGGACTCTGCAGTTTTAACACTAGTAGTTCCTCTTCGACGGACGCTCCCCTGCCTGGGGCAAACTTGGACGCTTGGTCACTCTGCCTGGAGAATTGCTCAAACCCAGTTTTCTGGGCTCCCACCTCCAGAGATTCTGAGTCAGCAGGACTGGTGTGGGATGGAGCCTGATAATTTGCATTTCTAACAAAGCTGCACGGTGCTGCTGTGAGCCTGAGGACTATTCTTTTAGTAGCGCTAAGAGAACTTTCTCATATTAATACCCATGCTTGGTGTTCCATTTCTAAATGTTGAGAATTGCTCAACTTTCAAAACTTCACAGGGGTTCTCACAGCCCATTTTATGGACAAGAAAACTGAGGCTTAGCAGGGGTTTAGTAATTTGGTTGAAGTCACATAGCTAGGAAGTGACTCAAACCCAGGTCTGACACCAAAACAGGTTTTCTCAATCCTGTCTTCTTAAATCACAGATTTCCAGGCTCCCACTGCCTTAGTTTCGGATGAATTCTCTCCAGGGAGGCTCTCTAATCCCCCCCTGCCCCACCAAGACATGCACTTCTGGCCGATATTACCATAGACCTGCAGTAGACACAGCAAAGACTCAAGTGGGGACTTCTGCTATGCAAATTTTGCTTACATATACATAGCTTTTCCAATGAACAAACAGAAATTGTCACAATGTGATTTTTGTGTTGCAGATTGCCTTATTTCAACAGATTTTGCACCCATCAGCTATAGAAATCAGCTACATAATTTTTTACCAAAAAATATTTTTTAAAATCCTCTTTCATTACAATGTATTATTAGTTGCCTTGAGAGTCATATTATTCTATGTTTCAGCACAGTTTTCTTGATTTCTGCAGTTCCCAAAATGCAGCATTGCTAAATGAATGTAGGAGTAAATCAAATCTAAAATTGTATTGAATTTTTTTATAATGGTCAATGCTATTATGTGTAAATTTAGTAAACCTTGCTTTGGTCTTCAGTTTATATTGATTGCTTTCCTTTTTCACATTCCACAAAGGAGTCCTAGTTCAGCTTGCGTCTCTGCTTTCCTTATGACTCCTCTCTCTGCTCAGAGAACTGGCTAGTTTGATCTCAGCCCCCATCAATTGGTTGTGCTTTTGACTCCGTGACCATCGGGCCTGTCACTTCTGGCTTCACATGTTTCCAGGGAATATTGTTCTTTGATCTCAAGAGATGCTAGAAGGACCTGGGAACAATACCTACCTCATGGGGTTGTTGTGAAATGAGCTAGAGGATGTATCAAAAGTGCCCAACATGTACCTGGCATGTGGTGAGCGCTCAACCATTTTCCCTTCAGAGAAGCTCTCCAACCTATTTCCCTTCCCATGCCCTCCCAATCCAGGGCTTTGCAGATGTGCTTCCCATGCCTGAAACCCAACCCCTCCTTTTAATCTTGGTTGCACTTTCTCAAGGTACCACGTACCTCTCCTTTGTAGCACCAGTCACAGTGCATTATACATTTTTCTGTGATTATGTTATGGCTGCTGCCCCCTCTACCAGACCTTATGTGCTGGAGGCTCTGATGAGCCACTCAGATCCACCTTCAGGATTAAAGGCTATTATGGCCTCCACTGATGGAAGCGTGACCCCCCCTTGGCCTTGCCTCAGCTGAAGAGAGCTGCCCCCCCAAGGCCACACCCCCTCTCAATGATTGATCTACATGGGGGTGTGAAGGCCTGACCTCTCACTCACCTGGGAACAGCTCTGAAAGGTCATTCCTCTTTAGAACCCTGTGTAGGGCTGGCCCAGGCTCCTCTTGAGACTGTTTCATATTTTGACTGCATTCTGGGCTCACTCCTGCTTACTTTCCTTCTCTCCATGGGTGTTAATCCTAAGAGCACTCTGTAATATGATGTATGCATTCTAATCTGTCTCAGAGTCAGCTTCCTGGGGAACACTGTAGCCTCAATAAAGGTAGGGATTATATTGGTGTTTGCCAATTGTGTACATTCTCAGAGCCTATGAAAGTCCCTGGTACCAGCTGGATCTCAGTAAATGTTTGTGGAATGAGTGAAGGAATCATGGTAGTAGTATCATTGGTAATTTCTGTTTTATGTTCCAACCCCTCTCCTTTCTTCAAGGGGAAATGTAACTTTTACACAAGCATTTGTTGGATTTCCATCCGGGGATTGATTTTCTTTCTTTTCATTCCTCTCTCCTTGCATGTTCCCAGCCCCTTTTCCCCTCCCCCTCCCCTTTCTAAAATCCCTGCCTTAGAATCCCTGCCTAGCAATCGCCCTTAGATGTGGCTGAGGAGGGAGGAAGAAGCCTTGGGAATGCAGCTGAGAGATGGTGATGGGAAACAGCTAAATTACTTCAGAGGCCAATTCAGAAATTCCAGCTTTCCTTTCTCTCAGGAGCCTGTGTGGAGCCCTATGAAAAAGGGTAATGCCGAGAACAGAGGAAATCAATATCTGAAGGCCCTGCTAATTGCATGGCTGTCAGAAGGTATTTTCTCATTCTGAATGAGAAGAAAGGGCCTTTTAAAACAACAAAGCTCTTGTACAAATAGAAAAAAAAAAACCCGAGAACTCACATTTTGGGTCCACATGAAAAATGGCCTCTTTGTTACTAATTTCTCATCCTCATGTAAAGCTTCGGCAGTCAACACTTTTTTTTGCAACCCAGTTTTTTGTTTTGTTTTGGCTTCTTTCACCCCCTCCTAAAAAAAATCCTGGATTCAAGTTAGAAGCCTGGGTTCAAGACCTAGCTCGGCCGCTTTCGTAGCTGTGGAGCGTCTCTGAGCCTCAGTCCCTCCGTCTGTAACGTAGGCATTTGCTAATCAAGTCACTGAGTTGGGTTATTGAGAGGCTCAAATGAGACAGTGGATATAAATAAGCTTTGAAAATTGCGACAGACTCTAAGGAGAGATTGTCATTGCTACTTAATCTTCAGTGAAACAGAGCTTGAAAGTTAAAGCTAGTACAGAAAAAAAAAAAAAATGGAATGCGCTTCCAAGCCAAATATAAATTAAAAAAATTATTCCTCATCCTGCAGGATGTTTGGCAAAGGTCCCTGTTATCCCGCATGATTAAGAATTGACTGTCCTTGTAGTGGACTGAGAATGTCAGACTTCTATGGAAATCAGCCATTTTTTCAGTTATTCATTAATTCATGACAGATTTGGGAAGCCACCTGTTCTCCAGACCAGGTTTTAGGTTGATTGGGTAGATGTTGTTTTCACAGCTCAATTAGTACTCTTCCTTGTTTCTCTTTGGTCTAAGGCAGCCCTGGCATTCAGATGCATCTCTGCTTTTCTTCCAGACACGTGATGGTCTGAGGATTTATGCCATTAGGAATAATCTCCTCTCAAGCCTGGGTGTGCAGGGAGCCATGATTTCTTTTGTGCAGAGCAATTTTCTGAGGAATATAGAACTTTCTCCCTTCTGCAGGAGGCAGACATATAAGGCTCCTTGAGCAGCCAGCAGAGAGTCCCAGGTTTGCCCCTTGAATGCTGATGGATTGTTAAATCCTTGTTATAATATTTGGGGGCTGCAGAGATCTTGAGTTGTTTTATAATCAGGTGTGAGGTGTGGTCAAATTTTCAGCAGAGACTTACAGATCACCTGTAAGCATTTTTGGACCAGGGATGGGCTTTTAAAAAGTCTTTGTCCCAGGTGCAGGCATTTTTCTGAAGAGCGAGCTTTACGTGGAACAAGGTAAAGTGTGAATAAACAGACATACATAACACAAAAACTACAGAAGCAAGCGGTCAGATACTGGGCATGAAGTCCTTCCTCTATCATTATGATGGTATGATCACAGACTTCTTGAAGACAACTGGTCTTATGTCTCCCTGACCCCACATGATACTGGTAGATCCTTTGTAAAAATGAGAGATATTGTGTTACCCTCCTGCTTAAAATCCTTCAGTGGCTCCTCAGTGCCTCCATGATAAAAATCCACCTTCTTGGTTTGGTACTCCAGTTCCCTACAATGAAGCCTGGCCTTACCTCTTGCCACTGCCCCATTTAAACTCCACAACGGCAGCCACTTGCAACAAACTGCAACGCTCCAAGACTGCCCCAACTTGCTGCATTGTGAATGCCTTTCTCAACTGGCTAAATTCTTCTCTTTCGCCTTCCAGGCCCTATTCAGGATCTCCTTAGAAACAACGTCCCTGATTATTCTCTCAGCTCCTCAGGCCCTAAACCCTATCTATCTCCTAGTGGGTTACGTGCCCCTCATCTGAGCCACCTTACCATCCTGCCACAGCCCTTGACCTTCTGAACTGTCAATCAGCGGTTTGCTTGTCTGTGCCCACCTCAAGACTGTTGTCTTAGAGAACAGGGGCTGTGCCTTGCTCACGTTCATTCCCAGAGGCTAGTACAGTGCTTGAGATACAGGAAGTGCATAATAATTACTGGTTGAATTAATCAATGAATGGCTGGTTCCGATTTCATCCCTCTCTCTCCATTGGCACCAGCCTCTCTGGCTTGTTTCTTTACGGGGTCACTGGGCAGGGATCTTGCAGAGAGGATGGGGAAGGCCTGCACTATGATGGGGCTTGCCCCTTCCAAATGGCTTATCACATCAGTGGTTAAGTCTCTGCTGTGCCCATTTTAATTGGATTAAGAAATTATTCTCTAAGAGGTAAAGATACTACGTAGCACGCCCATGAGAAATTAGGTGGAATCATAAAGTGTTAAAGTAGAAGGGATCTTAGAAGCTGTAGGGTCCATCCCTCTCTTTTTGCAGTTGAGAAACCAGCCCCAGAGGTGGAAAGATTTGTCACGCTCTTGTGATTAATTAATGACTGAAGAGGACGCATGTGGCTGTGGCCGGCCTCAGTCCTTCTGGGGAACCAGCCCTTCCCACTCTCACTTCTAGCATTTTGCGTGGTGCTGACTTTACCCCCAAATCCACCATGAGCAAGTGAGCTGGGCCTCACCAACCAGAGCATCAGGACATGTGTTCCCAGGAGGCCAATCAAAGCTAACTAGACTTGATTTCAGGACCTTGGAATAGAGAAGTTCATGTGCTCCCTTGGGGTTGCTGGGAGGATAGGACTGTTGGCGGAGAGCCAAGGAAAGCAGTGCCAAGATGTGGAGAGAGTGAGTCTGTCTTAATGACGTTGTTGGAGACCCTGATATAGCTGTATCTGATCACTGACCCCCGAAGGAACTCGTTCAATACTGGATTTTTTGTTTGTTTTTTGCTTAAGTTGAATTCTACCACTTTCAGCTAATTAACTATCCTAAGTGATGTAATGTTTGTTAGAACTAGAACCAGGCCTCTTAACTCTCAAATGCAGCGCTCTTTCTACTAAACCATCATGGGCATTCCTTGGATTAAGCTGATGCCACGCATTGTCACATAGCAGAAAGCAGAACTGGGAGAGAATGGGAGGCGGGAGGGCTATGTTATGATGGGTAGGGCCGTGTGTGCTTCTGGTGAGGGACTCTGGGGCCAGTGGGAGGCATGAGGTCACTGGAGTTAATGGGAGGGGCCAGAATTGGAATGAGCAAAAGAGTGCATCAAAACCAAATCTTGCCTGCTTCCCTGTTTTGACCCTGGCAGTGTAATGAAGGACAGGGGTGGCCGGGGTCGGGACCTACATGTGACTAGAGGCAGATTCAGCTGGACTTTTCATCTGGATTAATGAAAACACCTTTTGGTCTGGACCTGGGAAAGCTGCTGGAGCGCAGCCTGGGAAAGCAAGGGCAAAAGTCAAGACATCACCATTTTACTCTTAACATCTCATGACTCATCGAAGGTGTGGGAAAAGATTATGCTGCCTGACAGCCACGGCTATGCTAAACAGACATTCTAATACATAGACAGCACTACTGATGTGACCTTGCTGGGCCGTGTCCATTGATGGGGATCCAGGCTAATGAGGTTGCTTCACGCCTTGGGGATAATTTGGGTTCTAGTCTCTGAGGTCAGATCTTCATCACAATGCCCAGGAAGCATGAACGGAAACTGAGGGCCCGTCCCTGGTGGGAACCCCATGCTGCCCACACGCCATGATGGGCGTTTCAGAGGTCTGCTTCATCCCACTTACATAACTCTCATCTCTGCATTCATGTAAAGTTCAAAAACAAGCAAAACTAAATTATGGTGTTAGAAATCAGGATGATAGTTACACTGGGCGTGGGGTGGGGCGTGGCTTGGAGAAGGTGCCAGAGGGGTTCCTGGAGTGTTAGGTTCTTAAACTGTGTGCTGGTTATGGAGACGTTCAGTTTGTGAAAATGCACTGAATTATGTACTTAGGAGTGGTGTACTTTTCTGTGTGTGTGTGTTATGTGTTAATAAAATCATCACATTATGTTAAATGCTGTCATTGTAGGCAATCATTTGGTGCTGTGGAGGTCTTAGAATCCAAATGAAATGGCGCCACTGAACTTATGTGATAATACTACTCTGTTATAAGGCGGGCGTGCAGATGATCCAGGATATGTTCATCTAATTTTGAAATATAGAATCATTAAAATGAAAATACAAATTAATGGGCTTCCCTGGTGGCGCAGTGGTTGAGAGTCTGCCTGCCGATGCAGGGGACACGGGTTCAAGCCCTGGTCTGGGAAGATCCCACATGCCGCGGAGCAACTAGGCCCGTGAGCCACAACTACTGAGCCTGCGCGTCTGGAGCCTGTGCCCTGCAACAAGAGAGGCGGCGATAGTGAGAGGCCCGCGCACCGCGATGAAGAGTGGCCCCCACTTGCCGCAACTAGAGAAAGCCCTCGCACAGAAACGAAGACCCAACACAGCCATAAATAAATAAATAAATAAATAAAGGAGTTCCTTTAAAAAAAAAAAACAAACAAACAAAATTGTGAAGCCCTATTCCTAACAAATTAGGTTAGATGTTATTTAAAAAAAAAAAATACAAATTAATAAAAAATATATAGTGTGCTCACCATCCTCCAAGGATCTAGGACACTGGTTGGGAAAAACTAAAGTATTATGATACCTCAGGATCATAGTGTAAAAGGATCTCAAGTCCATTCACATCTCTCCATTGCCATTGCCAACACTCTAGTTCAAGCCACCAGCAACTCTGGCCTGGACCATAGCAATAACCTCCCACTCTTTCCTGATGTACAATCCATTGCCCACACAGTAGAAGACTGTAGATTCAAAACATGGCTCAAATTACTGCCCAACCTGCAGCCCTTCAAAGACTTCCTAATATACTTAGTCTTTAAGTCCAGGTCGCTTTCCACAGCCCACCACGCCCAGCACTGACTGGCCCCTCCTGCCTCTCTGACCATATTCCCACCACTCACCCCCCACGGCACCAATTTCCAGCCCCACTGGCCTCTTTTTATTATTCCAACACCCCATGCTTGTCGTCACCTTAAGGCTCTTAAATATGCACTTCTGCCTGAAACAGGGCTCTCCCAGATCTTTGGATTGCTGGCTCCCCCTCAGCCTTTAGGTCTCTGTTTAAATGTCATCCCCCTCAAGTAGCCTCTCCCAACCATTCTTTATCACATTACCTTATTTTCTTCTTAGTACCTGTGGCTATTTTGTTTATGCAATTTTTATCAGAACGTAGGAGGCGAGGACTTGTCTGCCTTCTTCATCATGTATGTCAGAGCCCCAGTGAGCAGCAGGTGCAGAAGAGTTTAACTGAAGGGAACTGAACAAAGAGACCATGTACAGTGTGAAGGGAACCCACAAGACATGGTGAGGGCCCCAGGGATTGTCATCCCCCGCCAGGTGTGAAGGGGCAGGAGGAGGGAGCTGGGTCCCACACGAGCTGGGAGCTGTGCTAAGGAAGAGGGGCTACCCACCACCCCCAAGACAAGACAGGGAGGAAGTGGAGCACGGAGTAAATTGCCCAACTTCTTTCTCCTCCTGCCCTCAGATTTCCTGCCAGTGTTTCCAACTGGAAGCTAGAGGGCAAGGGAGGCTGGGTGATGTGGTCCATGGTTGTCAGGCTCCTGGGGCACAGCACAGGGCAGGGATGAGTGTGGAGTGGAACTGGATGGGAACAGACAGACAATAACCAGCCCAGTGCTGGTACAAGATGGGTGCTCAACCCATGCCGAACGTATGAGTGAATGGATGACTAAGTGACTGACTGATTGAATGAATGAATGAACAAAGACAGCTGAAGAGAAAGAGAAAGAGATATTAAAAAAATTAACATTTAACAAGTTAATGGTCCAGGCATCTTATACAAATGATCTTGTTTAATCTACACAAAGATCCTATAAGATGCATTATTATTGGAAAACCTATGACCTCAGAGGTTAACATAAGTCATTCAGGAGAAATCACAGAGCCAGGGATCCAGCTCAGGGCCTAAGTTCTTTCCCCTACATCACATTAAACATAACTTGCATGTTTCCATACCTGCATCAGTACAGATTCTGCATCCCTTCCTGCCTGGAATGCCCTTTGGTTTCCTGAAATCCCGATAAACCTCTCGTTCAGCTCCCACTCCTCTTCACAGCCTGCCTGGATCACCACAGCCAGAGGTCATCTTTCTCTCCTCTGAGTATTATAGCAACTGTTATATATTGTTCATATTCCAAATACCACCTGATTTCTTTTTTAAAAATTTTTATTTATTTTTTTATACAGCAGGTTCTTATTAGTCATCAATTTTATACACATCAGTGTATACACGTCAATCCCAATCGCCCAATTCATCACAGCACCATCCCCACGCCCCCGCCGCTTTCCCCCCTTGGTGTCCATATGTTTGTTCTCTACGTCTACCACCTAATTTCTTTACGATGTAATTATTAGAGAGCATCTCATCTCCTTAATTATTTTGAAAGCTCTTGGAAACAGGAAGTAATTTTTTTGTTTCTTGTCATTACTTTGCATCTACAGTACTTAGTAGGTAATCAGTAAATATTTGTTGGTTTGTCTATTTACGTGTAGTATATGGGTCATTTTCAGTGTTTTTTGTTGTTTAAGAAAAATTCATTTAAATGATGCATTTTGATATATGCTGTATAAACAACTTGTGTCCTTTTCTCATTTATTATTGGTTCATAAGTATTTTTCTATTGCACATCCTTTGTAAGCAATGTTTTTAATGGTGATCTAATAGTCAACCCTATGGTTGTACCAAAATATACTTTATATTGCTGGACATTTGGGTGCATGGCTTTCCCACACTCTTCTCACTCCCACCCCCATCAATGTTGTTATGAATATTTTTGGAGTTGCATTTCTCTCAATGGAATCATTTCTCTAAGAGCCCATTTTTAGGGAATGTTTGGTTACGAATGATTAAGCACTACAGTTGTTAATTACACCAAATGGATTTAGCTTTGAGACTATCTATCTTGGGACTGGCTCTAAGGGAAGAGTCAGAATAACATTGTCTCCTGTATATGCAGATGTGTATACCTTTGAGCCAATCCATCATCCATCCATCCCCCCATCCAGTGCACACTACCTAGGAGTCCTGGTTGGGAGTGTGGCAGTCACCATGGGAGGTTGGTGGCCTCTTCTGAAGATACAACATTTCACCATGTTCAGAGCATGCCTGTTGTTTGGTGGCCAAGAAGCTGAGCACAAATGTCATCACAGCTGTTCCACCTTCCAGCCAAGTCCATATAGATTTCATTTATTATGATACTGATCACCTGCCTGGATATTACGGCAGCTCTTGAGGCACCGAACTGAAATGACAACTGTCATTAATATCTAAAATGCCAAGCTGTCCTCTTTAGCATCAGAAAAATCCCTAATTCTTTCTTCTCTTCTCTTTCTTCTGTCCTCTTTAGCATCAGAAAAATCCCTAATTCTTTCTTCTCTTTTAAAATGTATTTATTTATTTTGGCCACGCTGGGTCTTAGTTGCGGCACGCGGGATCTTTAGTTGCAGCATGCGGGATCTTTAGTTGTGGCATGTGGACTCAGTTGTGGCACATGGGATCTAGTTCCCTAACCAGGGATCGAACCTGGGCCCCCTGCATTGGGAGCACAGAGTCTTAGCCACTGGACCACCAGGGAAGTCCCCCAAATCCCTAATTCTATTCTTGAAATTGCTTCAAAGCATTGGAGGGGATGAGGGAAGGGAACTTACATGGACTGAATATCAATTACGGGCAGAAATTTGTACTGAGTGTTTCACAAGCATAATGTATTGATTAAGAGTAGTGAAATCTGGAGCCAGGTTACCTGGGTCCAGGCTCACCTTCCTGCTCTACTTCATCATGACTGTGTGACCAGAGCAAATTACTCAACTTCTCTTTTCCGTACTTTCCTTACCTGTAAAGTGGAAGTAACAGTTACATCTCCCCATAAGGTTGTTGTAAGACCTGGTTACATATGAGTACTAGATTGGTAAAGCAAGCAGAATGGTGCCTGGCCCATATTAAGTGCTATGTGAGTGTTTTGCTATTATTATTACTGATCTTATTTTAAATATAGTTAATTCAGTTCTCACAACAACTGTCAGAGGTAGATCAGGGGTTGAAAATAGTGAGTCTATGGGCTGAACTTGGCCTCCACGTGTATTTTGTTTGGCCTGCACATATTCCTTTAATCTGAGCCAACGTTTTAAAATCTGGAGTTTTATATAAAAATCTGGATTCCTAGCTCTTCTTGAAAAATCCTCATCTGGCAGCAACCAGCAGGAACTGAGTGCAGCCGACTTCTTTAGATGAGGAATGCCCCTCAGTATTATGTCAAGATGAGGTGGGGATGATTTCAGTGTGACTGATAGAAAACCCAACTAATAGCTTCACGTAAGGGTGTATTACCTCAATTAAGGTAGGGGAGCTCCAGGGTTCATACAGTGGCACAAAAATGTTGTCAAGGACTGCTGCCCGCACCACTGATGTTTTCCACCTTTCCCCCGACATCTTCAGTAAGTCAGCTGTGATGTTCCCCTCCTTCCTACCAATGCCTCCAAAAGGCACACATGTCACATGCAGACACATATCCAGAAGAGGAAAGCATGTCCTCCCATTGGTTTCTCTTTCTTGTAAAGGTAAAACTTAATAAAAAAAGTCCCTAACTGACTTCCCCCTGAGCTTACAATTGACCAAGACTGGCTCATATGCCAACATCCTAGGTGCAAGGGAGCCTAGGAAAGCATGTCTCACACTTCCTACTGCTCTAAGTGGGAAGGCAGGATCTGCCTACAGAAGAGGCAAGGTTAGTGATTCAGCCACCAAGAATGCCAGGTATATCTCACTTAATAATTGCTCAAGTGCTTACACCTAGCTCCCTCTACTTAGCTACCTGTGGGCAACTGAATTTGTGATTCCAGTGTTTTCCCCATTTTACAGATGAACTGAAGCTCACAGAGAATACATGATTTACCCAAAGTGATACAACATAAATGCTTAGAAGAATGCCTGCCACAGAGGACGCATTCAGCAAATGATAGCTACTAATTGTCTTCTGGGAGGTTTGAGGCATAATTAATTTAGATAGATTTTTTAAAATCAATTTGAGTTCTTTAGAAAGGAGGCCCACATTAAGTTCAAAGTGGCATGATGACTTTGCTGTTTAGAGTTTGAAATTCAGTTGGGATATTGACTCCTGCCTGGATAATCAACAGCACCAAGCAGTATTTATGGTGTCTCCAGGTGAGCATGTAAGATGACACGTAAGATGCTATACAGGGAGGGACTTCCCAGGTGGTCCAGTGGGTAAGACTGAGCTCCCAATGCAGGGGGCCCGGGTTCGATCCCTGGTTGGAGAACTAGATCCCACATGCATGCCACAACTAAGAGTCCACATGCCTCAACTAAGAAGCCCGCATGCTGCAACTAAAAGATCCCACATGCCGCAACTAAAAGATCCCACATGCCGCAACTAAAGATCCCACGTGCCGTAATTAAGACCCGGAGCAGGGGACTTCCCTGGTGGTGCAGTGGATAAGACTCTGGGCTCCCAATGCAGGGGACCCAGGTTCGATCCCTGGTCAGGGAACTAGATCCCACATGCATGCCGCAACTAAGGAGCCCGCATGCCGCAGCTAAGGAGCTGCAACTAAGGAGCCCACCTGCTGCAACTAAGACCCAGTGCAACCGAATAAAAAAAAAAAAGACCCGGAGCAGCCTAAATAAATAAGTAAATATATAAATATATTAAAAAAAGAGCAAACGTCAATTCTCTAAAAAACAAACAAAAAAAGATGCTATACAGGGATGTGGTCACCAGTGTCTAGGTACTGATCACCAAACAACTCTGGAGGGTGTTGTTTTATAAAAGAACAGTGTAGAGCATGTGAATGTTGCAAGTATCAGAGATTGTTGGAGATTCTTGACAGGGCTCTCAAGCCATTCTATCAACAAGGGGCAGGGGGAAAGCTTTAGTAGAAACTAAGTATGTAAAGTTGTTTTTGATTCCATATGAAAAATAGAACCTGAAACAGGTCCAGCAAGAGGTTTGTTGCTGAAAGGATCTCCTTGGCTTAGCAATCATAGTGGCTGATGCTTTTTACAGTTCTTTTCATCTATACCTTATGAGCGGCCTTTAGAACAAGCAGGTTGGAGCCCAACCCTTCACTAATCCCCTGAGGTAATCTTTTTAAGACTCTCAAGCGGAAGGTCCCACTTTTTCCCCCACCTCTGATGTTTCGTTCAGATCCCTTCACCAATCATGCTTGCCCTTACTGGCTATTTCCCATGCTAAATCATTCACCGACGATCTGGCCATCTCCTAGGGGAGCCAAATGGTTTTAAACATTTTCTGTGTCTCATGTATGCTTACCAGTTCTCTTATTTATTTATTTTTTGTTGATGTCTCACACACACACATGCAAAATCGGATGCTAAAAAAAAGAGCATCAGTCACAGAAAACCAAATCTCCACTTTCTTAGTGCGTCTTCACTTGTATTTTAGTTTTTGGTTTATACAATTGAAATAAAAGTTTGCTTATTTAATCTTTAACCAAGTCCCAAGTTTAGCCAAGAGTGTCAAATTCAGGATTCAGCCCTATGAAGCTTAAGAATTTCTTGATGAAAAAGAATGCCATATCATTACTATTTGGCCCACGGGTGATCAGTTGCTCTGCTGCCTTCAACTGCACTGGCACCAAACCCTGCATCTGAAATCACTCAGTGATGAGACTAACAGAGCCAGTGGTGCAATCTTATTTTATTATTTTTGAAAAGCCCTTAAAATATAGGGTGCTGAGTAACTAAGAGAAGAACGCCTGATGAAAGTGACAGTAGAAATGAGAGGGATGCAGAATAGACACCACAGTGAATACTTAACCTGGTTCTTAGACCGTTCTAAGGCTTGGCTCTTTCCAGCTTGAGATCATTGCTTAGGTCTTCCTAGGGAGTATTTAAAGTAAAATGAGCCTCTTTTTGTTTATCCCACAGCTGCCATTTTGTCTTAACAATGTACTCCTTGAAGGCTTCTAAAGGTAATGCTGATCTCTGTTGAATGCAGACATATCTTTGCAGGCTACGCTAAGTCCTGCCATCCCTAGGCAACCACTTATCTATGCGTTGCCTCTGTAGATTTGCCTCTTCTGGGCATTTCATATAAATGGAATCATACAATATCCAGTTCTACAGCTCTTTGTGTTTGGCTTCTTTCACTTAGAATATTTTCAAGATTCATCCATGTTATAGGATATATCAATACTTCATTCCCTTTTATTGCTGAATAATATTCCATTGCATGAATATACTACATTTTATTTATCCATTCATCAGTTAATGGACATTTGGGTTGTTTCTACTTCTGGCTATATAAGATATATGAGTTGCAAATATTTTCTCTCATTCTCTGAGTTGTCTTTCCACTTCCTTGATAGTGTCCTATGAAGCACAATAGTTGTAAATTCTGATGAAGTTCAATTTATTTTTACTTTTGTTGCTGTGCTTTGGTGTCATATCTAAGAAATCATTGCTTAATCCAAGATCATGAAGATTTCCACCTACATTTTCTTCTAAACGTTTTATAGTTTTAGTGCTTACATTTATGAGGTTTTTGATCCATTTTCAGTTAATTTTTGTAAATGGTATGAGATAGAGGTCTTACTTTGTCCATGTAGATATCTAGTTGTCCCAGTACCATTTGTTGAAAAAAATTATTCTTCTTCTATCCAATTGCTTGGGCACCCTTGCTGAAAATCAATTGACTATAAATGTGAGAATTTATTTCTGACTCTCAATTCTATTCTGTTGATCTACATGTCTGTCCTTGTACCAATAGCACACTATCCTGCTTACTGTAGCTTTGTACTAAGTTTTATAATCGGGAATTTTGAGTTATTCTTCTATTTCAAGATTGTTTTGGCTATTCTGGATCTCTTGAATTTTCATATGAATTTTAGGGTCGGCTTGTCAGTTTCTACAAAGAAACCAGCTAGGGTTTTGAAAGGGATTGCATTGAATCTGTGGACCTATTGAAAGAGTACTGCCATCATAACCATATTGTCTTTCCATCAGCGAACATGGAGTGTCTTTCCATTTGTTTGTCTTCTTTAGTTTCTTTCAGTAATATTTTGTAATTTTCAGTGTATATACTTTGTACTTTTTTTCTTAAATTTATTCCTGAGTATTTTATTCCTTTTGATGCTATTGTAAATGGAATTGTTTTCTTAATTTCATTTTCACATTGCTCATTGCAAGTGTATAGAAATACAGTTGGTCTTATGTACTGATTTTGTATCTTACAATCTTGCCAAATTCGTTTTTCAGTTCTAGTAGTATTTTTTTAGTGGTTTCCTTAGGATTTTCTATATACAAGTTCATGTCATCTGCAAATAGAGACAGTTTTACTTCTTTCCCATCTTAGTGCCTTTTATTTCTTTTCTTGCCTAACTGTCTAATTCACTGCAGTATGGTATTGAATACAAGTGGTAAAAGTGAACATCCTTGTCTTGTTCCTAGTCTTAGGGAGAAAGCATTCAGTCTTTCACCATTAAGTATGATGTTACCTGTGGGTTTTTCATATATGCCCTTTATCAGATTGAGAAAGTTTCTTTCTATTCCTGGTTTGTGGAGATTTTTTTTTTTAATTTATGAAAGGGTGTTGGATTTTGTCAAATACTTTCCTGCATTTTTGCATCTATAATCATAAGGAATATTGGTCTGTAGTTTTCTTTTGTTGTAATCTCCTTTTTACAATCTCAAATTGCAACTTTATTTTTCAAATACTCAAGAACCTAGAAATCAACTTATTTATTAACTTCCAAGACACTTGTGTTAGGAAGAGTTCTATATTACCACATTTATTCTGTACCTTCAATACTTCAAATCCAATAAAATGCTGTTTTAGTATTCCTGAAAGCAATTGTATTTGTGTAATGCTCGCACAAGAAAACAAATTGTATGATGGCATTTGAAGAATGAAAAAGCAAAATGACATTGTCACAACCATTTCTGCCTTCGCTCTACATGCCTTTTCCTTTCATTAATAGAATCTATAAAAATGGCAAGGAGAGATATAGGAAAGTTTATCAAAGACACAGTAGCTTTTATAGAAATTTAGAATTTAGCAGACGTTTTACATAAGTCAAAACATCCACCTATATAACAGAAGTATTTGCAAAGTTTTCTGGTTTTAGTTTCAGGGTCATACTGGCCTCATAGAATGAATTGGGAAGTTTTCCCTCTTTTTCTATTTTTTTGGGAAGAGTTTGTGAAGAATTGGTATTATTTCTTCTTTAAATATCTGTAGAATTCACCAGTGATGCAATCTGTGCCTGAGGTTTTCCTGTGGATAGTTTTAAAATTATTAATTGTTTTAAAACATAGGTTTTATCAGGACTTCCCTGGTGGCACAGTGGTTAAGAATCCACCTGCCAATGCAGGGCACACAGGTTCGATCCCTGGTCTGGGAAGATCCCACATACTGCGGAGCAACTAAGCCCGTGAGCCACAACTACTGAGCCTGCGCTCTACAGCCTGTGAGTCACAACTACTGAGCCCGTGTGCCAGAACTACTGAAGCCCGTGCGCCTAGAGCCCGTGCTCTGCAACAAGAGAAGCCACCGCAATGAGAAGCCCATGCACCACAACAAAGAGTAGCCCCTGCTCATTGCAATTAGAGAAAGCCCGCATAGCAACAAAGACCCAACACAGCCAAAAATAAATAAATTTTTTAAAAAATAGGTTTTATTATTATTCAGGTATGGTGAGGCCATTTGATCAGGAGATGATTGCCATTGAAAAGATAGTTTGTTACTCATAGTTCTCAAGTTCCCACACATATGGGGGAAATAACAGGGTCAGTCAGGAGGCAAAAGGAACAAGGGGAAAACATTGGCAAGAACCCTTTTGTTTTTCCCTTGGAAGCCAGTGCAAGCAGGTTTAGGGTTAGCTATTTTGAATAATTTCAGCAGGTTCTGGGGCCTGGACCTGGGGTGATTAGGGCAGATAACGTATGAGAGAAGAAAAGAGAGCAAGTATATATTTATAGAGTTTGTTATATTTTCCTTCTTGTTTACCTTTCCAGTCCTCTTCATTTGATCCTGTGGATTTGGTGTCGTTTCCTTACTCTAATATAGTTTTGCTCCCACCCACTTTGTGCTCTTACTGTTAAATACACTGTTTCTATATGCTGAATGCCCATCAGTACAATTATATACATATTGTTTTATACAATTGATTTTCAAATAGGAGAAGAAATATGCATTTATCCTTTCTTATCATTACTGACATAATTACCTCTCCTGGTGCTCTTTGTTTTTTGTGTGTGGAATCTAATTATTCTCTAGGGTCACTCGCTTTCAGCTTGAAGAACTCTCTCTAGTGTTTCTTGTAAGATGAGCCTATATATTTTTTATTAAATCTTTGTTGTTTTTCACTTAATAATGTACCATGTCATTTCCCATCAACTCTTCTTCAAAAACACAGCTTATTATACCTACATGATGTTTCATGGCCAACATATATCTATTATCCTAAGGGGTTATTTTCAACTTTTCATTATTACATATGATGCTATCATAAACATCTTTGTATATGCATCCTTTAGGAAACATTCTTTTTTAAAGTAGGTAATTAATCTGAGAATACAATTATATCTAAAACCATTCAGACTCCCTTCAAAGGTGTTCTCCCTGCCCATCCCCATCTCCTTCTCAAATGTAATGATTCTTATAGTCTTGGTGTGTGTACATTTTCATGTACTTCCCTATGCATTGAGAGAGAGAAGAAAGGAAGGAGGGAAGGAGGGAGGGAGGGAGAGAGAGAAAAAGAGAGAGAGAGAAAGAGATGCGTTTTGTTTGTTTTGGCACTGGTTTTAGTTTTACATCAGTGGGATCATCCTGTGTGTCCTGATTTTCACCTTGTTTACTTTACTTAACAACAGGTCTAGGAGATCTTTCCACATCATAATTTGAACTCATTCTTTTTTTAACTGCTATGTAGAATTCCAGAGCCATTTAACAAACATTTATTGAGTCCCACTGTGTGTCAGAGTCTGGGGATTCAGAGACTATTTTCTCATGAAGTTTTACTGTCGCAGTGTGGATATGCTAAATTTAATATTCCCATTTTGATGAATGTGTAGGTTTTTTCCCAAAGACAGATGCTTAGAAGAGGAATTACTGAGTCAAAATATATGAAAATTTAAAAGTATCTTGACATGTAATATGAAATTACCTTCCAGGAAGGGAGACCAGTTTATATTCCCAAGGGGAATGCTAGCCTGCTAATTTGGTAGATGGAAAATTTCAGTTTAAATTTGCATTTTTTTATATTACTACTGAGATTGAATATTTTTCCATATTTATTAGCCAACTGTATTTTCTTTATGGATTGTTAAAAAGTTTTTTTTTTTTGGCCCAACTTTTAATAAGGTCTATTTTCGTGTTTTATTATTTATTTGCATAAATATTTAATATATTGTGGATATTTTTCTTTTGTAGTTTTTGTTGCAAATATTCTTTCCTATTTGTTTTTTGTATCTAATTTTTAAAATGACTCCCTGATGGACAGAAAGATTTTATTTTTTAAAGGTTTCATTTTAATGGAGTCAAAGAGTCCATTTTTTCTCTTTTTTTCCCATTGTATTTATACTTACAAAGTCCTTCCATAAATCAAGATAAGATAGAAAACCATATATTTATTTAGCTATTGGTTTCATTTTTAACATCAAACTTTTTAATCTACCTGAAAAAAATTACTACTTTAACTTTATTTTTTTTTCCCCAAACTGTTCTCATACAAATTACTGAATGACTCCTATGCTCACTGTATCTGATGCCACAGAACTCTATCTCCATACAGCCACTCAAAACCCTTTTTTATTTACATTTTTTACTTTCATCATTGATCCCACTCCTATTTTTTATGTACCATAGACACCTACCTTAAAATGTGTTACATAAGTCCTCATATAATGTATACATTCTTATAAAATAAGGATTGCTCGTTGCACGTGCTTAAAATATATATTCAGTGTAAAATCCCACAGATCATTCTGTGTTTTACTATATGTCTCACTGGAGTTGTGTCTATTTTGTACATCTTTTCAAATAATCCATTGTTGGTTTGTTCATGTCCTCTATTTTATTTCTGTCTCTACCCTTATTATTTCTTCCTTACATTTCACCAGGCTTATTTAATATTTTTTCCAATTCCACAAATTAAGAGTTCAGCTTATTTTCTTTCAATTTCCCGTTTTCTAATAAATGTATCTAAAGCTATAAACTCTCTTTTTGGTACTACTTTAATTGTATTTCATAATTTCTTTCACGTAGCATTTCCAATGTTTTTAATTCCAAGCATTTTTAATGCTCCTTACAGCTTCTGCTTTAATCCAAGCATGATTTCAGTAGAATTTATTTTAGTTTTCAGACACAAAGAATAATTTTTAATATCCTTTTGTTATTGGTTTCTAATTTTTGTTAGAACATTATTGGTAAGATGTTAACTGTACTTTGTTAAGATTGCCTTTGTGATTAATTTTTGTGGGTGTTCTATGTTGCTTGGAATGAATATGCATTACCTGCTTGTTCCATGTTTAAGTTTATTATTTGTTTTTTCAAATAAGCCATACATTTGTGTGTGTGTGTATGAGTGTGTGTATGTGTTTTTTTGTTTTTTGTTTTTTGTTTTGGTCTGCTTGACCTAAGAGTTTCTGCCAAGGACATTTGAAATATCCAGCAGCAATTATATCTTCTGTTTCTCCCTACAGTTCTGTCAGCTGTTATTTTATTTAGTGGGGAGATGGTCACAGTCATTATATTTTATAGAACTTGGTTCCTTTCTCTAATGCATGATGTCTCTTGTTATCCCTTGTGCTTTTTGGTCTTGAATTCCGTTTTGTCTGACAGCAAATATTTCTAAGTAATTAATTTACTTTCCTTAATCTTGTAGCATCCTTCTATATTTATTTCTCTTCTTTTAAGAGTTTCTTCAAAAAGGTCTTGATAGGATAAACCTTCTGAGTCTTTTTTTCTTTTTTGTTGCACACACTCACATGGAAAAGATAATTTAGCTGGTTATAAATTTCAACATAAGGCATCTCGGTTTTGTTTTTCCCTAATCCTCTTTGTCAGTCTCTAAGGGCTTTCAAGCTGAAAAAATTTTCCTTAATCTGGTAAATTCTGTCATCCCTTCAAACATTTCCTCCCCTTTGTTTTTTCTCCTTTTGGGATTCCTATTGATATGGAAGATCTCCTAGCTCAGCAATTTTTTTCTTTAGGTGTATTTCTTGAGTTATTAATCTCATTTATTGAGTTATTTTTATAAATCATGTATCACTTTTTTTTGTAGCCAGGTTTTCCACTTGGTTCTTTATTCTATTAGTTCTGATATCATGTTACCACTATTGTCTCTTATTTGTTTCAAGATTTTTATGCTTATTTAGCAATAGTTATTTATCTACTCATTAATTCTGCTTCTCTTCTTGTTGTCTTTCTTTTATAGTGATGCTCTTCTTTTCAGGTTTCTACTCCCCTGGGAGCATCAGCTCCAGTGTATGGCAATATATACTGGGGAGCTGTTAGGCCTTGGGTTATGGCGGGTCAGGTCCTGGGAGGGCGTGGGGGTCCACCCTCAGGATGGAGAGTGCCCCTCACCTTCCCACCCCTGTCCCACAGTATGGGCTTGAGCAACCTTTGTTGTCTCCTGCCCATCACCCATAGAGCAGGTCACCTGTCCCTTAGGGAACCTCCATTACTTCTGTCCTTCACTTGAGCTTTTTCCAAGAGTTTCTCTCACCTAGGGATGGGCAGGAGAGCAGGAGGGAGGACCTGGTGCTCAGCCAGTCTACCTGCACCTGTTGTTTTCTCCTTCTCACCCAGCCAGCTCCAGGGCCACCTGCCAACGTGTTACCCTGCCAACCTGGCACTACGGGGTGGGTTCCGCCGTTTTTCTGTTTCTCTAGAGGCATCAGGCACACAATCCACCCAGGATATTGTGAGAGAGAAGGAACGCAACTCCTAAACAACCCCTGGCCGGGAGGCCAGGCCTCCTGGATTGTCCTCTCTCCCCCCACTGGCCCTGTCCTCCAGGAGGTTCTCGTGGTGTTCTGGTGGGGTTTGCAGAGCAACACACACCCCTCATGTTCTGGCCCGTGGCTGCTCTGAACTCATCCCCTGGTGCTCACCAGCCCCAGCCCCTTCCTGTTCCTGGAGGCATCAGACACATTCCCTCCCAGGGTCCCTGTGCTGTTGACTTTTGCTCCTCTGCCCGATGGACTCTTCTACCTGCTGGAATCTGGTGGAGGGAATTCCTTACCTCCTTCAGGTCTCTGCTCAGTGAGGCCTTCTCTGAGCATATGCCCCACGAATGCAGGCCTGGTCGTTCCCCATCCTGCCAGGGCCCAACACCCTCCAGATAACACGAAGAGTCATTTTGTTAAGTTGTCCCCTCTGCCAATTCCACTGAGATTTTGATTAGGATGTGGGGGGGGGGGTCTTAGGTATTTTATTGGAATTGCATTAAATATGAACTTGGACAGAATTAGCCACTTTACAATAGTTCAGACTCTCTTATTGAAAGAATGTGCTAAGTATGTTAGTTTCCCAGGCTGCTGTAACAAAGTATCACAATGGGGTGGCTTAAAATAAGAGAAATTTATTCTCTCACATTTCTGAGGCTGGAAGTCCAAAACCAAGGTGTTGCCAGGGCCATGCTCTCTCTGAAGCCTCTAGAGAAGGGTCCTTTGTTGCCTCTCTCTAGCTTCTTGTGGTTGCCTGTAATTCTTGGAGTTCCTTGACTTGTAGCTGCATCATTCCAATCTCTGCCTTTATAATCACATGGTCATCTTCCTTCTGTGTGTGTCTGTGTCCAAATTTCCTTCTTCTTATAAGGATACTAATCCTTGGATTAGGACCCACCTAATCTAGCATGATTTCATTTTAGCAAAGACCTTATTTCCAAATAAGGCTATAGTCACAGGTTTTGGGGAGACATTATAGGTGGGCACTATTCAATCCAGTACAGTAAGTCCCTCTCTTTTTATGTCTTTGTGGCTGTTTGGGAAGGGGATAGATACATAGTTTTTTAAACCATCATATTTTTGAGCTGGTAATTACTATGAAAGGAATGTATTTTGGATAGTGGAAGTAGAAGACCCCCACCAGATTCCTACTAAGCTCTCCTGTTAGTAGACATGAGATTCCCATCAGTAGAATCAGAAAGAGATTGTTAATAAATGACAGGATCATTATTTCTACTCTGCAGAGGACTTGTTCTTTTGTCCTTTTCTGTTCGTAGATAACTATGTATTTTTTGAACAGATAAATTCTTTTTTGACTTGGCACACAGAAGTGACTTTCTGGGCTGACCAGAAAGGACACATAAATTAATTTTAGTGTGAGTTAATCAGACGGTTCAGCAGTAGGTGGGGCAGACCCAGGCATACGGAACTGACACCTCAGGTGATGGAAGAGCAGCAGTGGGAGGAGGGAAGAGGGATTCTGAGAGAAGAGGTTGTTTCCATCTCAGGTTCTGTAGCCATTCATTCAGCCTCCAGGCAGAGAGAGTAACTGGATGCTGAGAGTAGTGACAAAAACACATGCTTGACTCTGACACTTAGCAATTGACCTCTGGGTAAGCATCTTATTGTCATTGAGGCTTAGTGTTCTCATCTGGAAAATGGGGCCCTAATACCTCAGAATGTGGTTGTTAGAAGTTTACGAGATAATATAGAGAGAATTCCAAGTACAGTGTCTGGTCCCTGACAGGTGTTTAAAAAATGTTAGTTCCTTCCCCCAAACACTCCTCAATCTTTTCCCTTTCCATTGGAACGTTAAAAACAATGGGCAAGAAAATGAATGCTACAATTTTCAGGGAATGTGAATATCTTGATATTACATTTACAATTCTATTTCTCGTTATATCCTAGCCGTGTTTCTTTCAGTTATTGCCAAGTCGGGAACACAATTGGCAATTAAAAAACATGCTTCACTCTTTCATTCTTGTTCTTCTGCATTTTAGCCCAAGACTTTTACTTTCTCAAACTGTCTCACTTTGTCACATATCCGGCTCCTAGAGCGTAAGCAGGTGGTGGGTAGAGGTAGTCCCCTTTGTATAGAGACATTTATAGCGTCTATTCCCAGAGTTACATGGCACATTTTCACTTTGTTCCTCTTGTTCTTTCACTCCGCTTTCACACTTTTGCAAAACAGCTGCTGTTGTTAGCTCTTCTAAGTACCCTTGTGAACACTGGGAATCGTCCTATTGTCAAAATCTTTGCAGCTGGCTCCTGGCTAGTATTTCGTAATCCATTCTGAAAATTTTAATAGCCCTTAGTTTTTCATGTCAGTTGTGTTTCCTGTCTTACAGATAATTGTGAGTCACCGTCAAGGCTTGGTTGGCCCAACTCTTCCCTTTTTCACGTGACTTTAAGACGTGCTGGGAATTCAGATTCCTAAGGCTGATAGAAACTAATTCTTTTCTGTTTGGTGTTACAACTTTGCTCAAAGACATTATTATTTATTCCACTTCTAAGCATTGATTTGTCCTTGAAATCTGTGTGATTTATCCTTCTGATATGCGTGGGTGTTTTCTAAATTTTCTTCTTTTTTTATTTCTTCGTGAATGATTCTTAAAGAGCTTTGGACTTTTGAGTGGGTACCAGACTTTTCAATTTCACGGACCAATGAGAAAGAAAACAAAAACGTTGAGGACTGAAATCGTGTTGCCAACATTTAATTTTGCCAGGAGTATATATTTGAAAAAAACAACCCACCGCTTTCTACCATTGTCATTTCATAAAAGAACATTTTAACATTCAAGCAAGTAAGGAAGTAATCCTGCAATAAATGACAGTCTTTTAAGTGGAATGCATTTTGAAAAAAACTTGCTACATTGTCCTTTTTCTCTTTTTGCCTGGATCCAGTGAAAATCTCTACAAAGACATGTGAGAACTGCTGCCTTCAGAGCCTGATCTATAGCCTCTCACATGGTGGCTTTGAGCGTTTTCTGTTACCTTCATTGTGTCAAGGTTGCTCCTACCTGGCATTTTCCCCTCACGCTCCAGCAGCATTCAAAGACCTCTCCTTCTGGCAAAGGCTTCACTGCCACACTGGACAGCCTTGACTGTCAATTCTGCGAGGCTAGACGTCAAAGGAGCTGGTGGTAGAGAAAACCCAGCAGAGGCGGCAGCTGTTAGCTCTGAGGACACGGAGCAGCTGTCTGCTGTCGTTCCAGAGCTATCTCATCATTTATTGTGCACAAAGGTGGCTTTACAATTCTCCATCCTTGTTCTTCTCCCCCAGCCCAGGAGAACCCAATGTCTTTCATGGTGCCATGACTCAAGATCTTTGCCATTTGTCTTCCTTTCCTTCAGGGCTTTCAATAGTTTTTTTGTGTCATAGACTAGAGTGTTTCAATGTCAAATACAAAATGCAGGCCTCCACAGAGCAAGGATTCCTACCCTTTTGCCTTTGATTAGATTTTCTTTCTGAATTCCAAATAACAGCCTCTGCAAAATTGGGAAGAAGATGAAGTGTCAGGTGTGGCTGGACTTTCCTCTCCGCATTCTCCATTTCAGTTCCATCCTCCTTTCCTCCTGAGAGCTGGTGACTTTGTGCTGTCATTTGCTCTTCCTCCAGAGGGCAAGTAATCTGATAAAACCACTCATAGTAAGGAGCTAGAAGCGTAGTTTCCCCCCTGCCGGATGTTCTTACACACTGTGAAGTAGAAAGAGAGCTCACCTTTGGAGTCTGAACGAGTTAATTCCAGCCCTGGCTGTAGTTGCTGCTATGGGACTTGGGCAATTGATATAGTTTCTCTGAGATTCTGTTTCTTCATCAACAAAATGAGAATGATAATCGTGTCTATCTCACAGGCTTGATGTCAAAATTAAACGCGATTGCGAGTAGTCAAAATACTTTATAATCTGAAAAGTGTTTTGATTGTTTGTTAGTCTTTTCCTTGGGCTATAAACAGTAGAAACCTACTTGAGCCAGCTTGAGTAACGATACTGGGTTTGACCAAGTCTCATATAAGGCAAGATTGAGGGCCTGTGGGAAATCAAGAGGTTCTCTTCCTCTTGGAGATCCATCTAGTGTTCAACAGTATCTTCTGCTCTCCTTCATAACGCCCAGTTAAGTTGTATTTCCAAGCCCTCCTTACTCTAGGTGGAACTATGTGACTGTGGGAAGAAGTGATATAGGCCTCTTCTAGGCCTGGTTACAAAATGTCCCATGTGATTTTCTATGTTCCCTCCCTTCAGTATTGGGATGGGGTAGAATGATGCCCAGGGACTCTTGAAACCACAAGACTGTGGAGACATGAGATGAGATGAAAACATCCTGGGTCCCTGAGTCACCACTTGGAGAAAGCTGCACGGGAGAGCCACCCAACCAAAAACATTAGTGTTGAACTTTGTGTGAACAAGAAATAAACTTGTATTGTGTGCAGTCACTGAGATTTGGGATTGTTTCTTACAGTAGTTAGTCTACCCTAATAC
Organism: Balaenoptera borealis; assembly: GCF_965194805.1. Taxonomy (NCBI): domain Eukaryota; kingdom Metazoa; phylum Chordata; class Mammalia; order Artiodactyla; family Balaenopteridae; genus Balaenoptera; species Balaenoptera borealis. Next base: position 79,600,478 of record NC_138870.1, read on the forward strand.
ACCGTATCTTGAGTCTGCTTCCCCCTACCCGCCCGGGCATCATTTATTTCCCTTGCTGCACACCAGCTTTCTCTGCCTTCTCATTCATCACAGTGGAAAATGGCCACCAGCAAAAGCAACCAAGTTGACCCCTCTTCTGTTCAAGAGAACAGCTTGATCGCAACTAAGACACATTTCATATTTCAAATTCCTTTGAGAGAACTGAGTTAAGTCCAGCTGGTTTTGGGTGCTGATCCGTGAACCAACCCACATGTGATATCTGTGAGGATAAGGAGGAGGGGCACTTTCCAGAAAGGCAGTGTGGGCAGCCAACTCCAAACATGCTTACCACAGTGCTCTATACTTGTGATAACATTTTAAAAAAGGAACATGGGAGGAGTGGAGACATACTTTTCTTCTTACATACCCCCCAAAAGAATGAGTCTCTAAGGAAGGCTTGGCTTTTCAGTCATCAGGTAATGGTTTACTTCTTGGGGCAGGATAGCCTTTCCCAACTGCCCTCAAACAATATTGGTTTAATGTAACAATATTGCCCATCCAGTGTCATGAGGCACTGGGTTAGGGGCTGCATGTTCTGCACCACACCAGGCATGATGACCACGCTAATATCTGCAGTAGGTAAGGGGCAGGAATCATTGTTGGGTGCATTGGTACTTCAAGTGGGATGCAACAAAGTCCATAAAGTGACCTTGGGATGGTGTCATAAGAGATGGCAGACAAGAATAGGAGTTTGATTCCTTCCAAAGCACGGAATGAATATCACAAAACAAAAAACTAGCTCACAGAAATGTCTGCTTTTCCGTGTAAACAACTCTCCATATCAATGTCACCTCCCACCGCCTAAAAGGTAAAAGTCAAGTTTCTGAGGTGGTGCACAAGGCCCTTGGTGAGTGGCTCTTTCCAGCCTGACCTCCCAGTGGGTCCTCACACACTCCATCCACTAGCCTCTAACCACACTGAACCAGGAGCATTTCCCTGAGAGGATCATCTTCTCTAAAGCCTCAGTTTTCAATGTATGCTTTCCCCTCTGCCTGAACTATCCCTTTACCCTTACCTACAAAGAATCATGCCTGATGTCAGGACTCAGCTCCAGCACACCTTCCAGGACTAGCATCCCCTAGTTAGTGTTAAGCCATCTCTCTTTCCTGCTCCATTGTAATATCTAAATATGCCTTGTTTTTTTTAAACGACATTTTTTCTAAGTGCGAAGATCAAAAAATGTTAATGCTACCAACTTTGAAAAGTTCAAATAAGCCCAAAAAACAAAATAAAAATCTCCCATTATCCCACCCTTCAGGGGGAATATATGTGCAGTACACACACACACACAAAGCACACAACACATGTACATATACATATAATTTCCAAAAATATTTTGCTTTTGTACTTGCTTTTCCCTCTTAACAAATGTATCATGAAGTTCCTATTCATCTATAATACAATTTTTAATGAATATGTAATAACTTGTGGATATCCCATAATTTATTTGAGCAAACTTATTGTTCGATGTTTATGATTGTTTCTAATTTTTCATTGTAGTAAATAATTCTGGGATGAATAACCTTGGATGTAAATCTTTGCATATCTCTCTGGTTATTTCTTTAGGATAAAAACCTAGAAAGAGAGTTACTGGGTCAAGGGGTATGCAAAAAAGATCCAAAGGCAAGAAAGCAAAGAGAATTACTGTCTTGGGTCCCTTTCTCAGAAAGAGGAAAACTTTCCCAGGAACCCTCCTCCCCAGAAGATTACTCTTTTGTCTCAGGGACAGAATTGCATCATGTGTATATGCAGAAACCAGATACTGGCAAGGGAAGGGAGACTACCTTTGGCTTAGACCACCCAGATGTAGCCTATCACACCCAATACCTCAAAAAAATGGCCTTCTGTTATTAAGGAAGATTTGAGAGTAGCTGTTTTATATCACATATTGTACAAATATTCATATCCTTTCAAAAGTGACTGTGTTTTACTTTCTGAACCCTACAGAGCCCAAGGCTGTCTCTGCCATATAGTCAGCCCCAAATGAAGGCTTGTCAGATGAATGAAGCCTACATATACATGTACCTATATACAGTTTGGTGTGTGTTTTGTAGTAATAAGTAAGAACAGATGGGAGAGTGGTTCACCGTACAATTGACCTCTAGAGACTGGATAGTTGTGGGATATAGACTCAAGGCAGCCTGGGAACAGAATAAGAGATTTTCCCAGGACATATCAGCCAGTTACATCCAAAACTCAGCTTACTTTTCTACTAGTTCAATGTATTTTCCATTGGTCAGCTTTTGAATCAGTTTTACAATGACCATTACAATTCCATCCTTATTTAAGCCAAAAGAGCTTTGATGGGCTATGGAGAAAAATATCCATCACCTGGAGAAATAAAGCAACCCAGATATTAATTATAGAATTGTTCACCTTGACAGAGATCCTTATGTGAATGAGTCCTTGTATAATTATTATTAGAATGAATTTGCAGTTAGAAGAAGTTGTCATGGTCTCTTAAGGCTAGAGTTACAGAATTCTGAAGAGCAATAGAAAGAAATATTGGTCTATTGTTGAAGAATTAATATGGTAAGTCATCAGTTTGAATCCTGAGGTTTATGGGAACTGAATAAGTGTTTGTGTGTAGGGGGCACTGCTGTAAGCTTCTTTTGACAATGGAAGGCTTGGAAATTTGTCTTACAAACCCAGGACCTTGCGTGAGAAAAGTGCAAGTTTTAAAATTTCTTGATTAAAAATAAAAAAGGAATTTTTTTTTTTTTGGTTTAGGGACAGAAGTTAAGAACAGCCTTCTAATGGAGCCTTAAATAAATGAACCAGGCTTCCTTTTTTATGTGGTTAATGATCTACATCAGCACAGTCATATATTAGCATCATCTTCCAAGATGATGAATAATTATGCACCCTTTGGTCCATCAATAACTGACTACCTCTGCGTCTCTATTCCTGCTCTGCAAATAAGTTCATCTGTACCATTTTCTAGATTCCACATATATGCATTAATATAAGATATTTGTTTTTCTCTTTCTGACTTCACTCTGCATGACAGACTCTAGGTCCATCCACATCTCTACAAATGAGACTTGTGGACACAGGCAGGGAAGGGGAGGGCGGGATGAACTGGGAGATTAGGAATGACATATATACACTACCATGTGTAAAATAGATTGCTAGTGGGAACCTGCTACATAGCACAGGGAGCTCAGCTCAGCTCTCTGTGATAACCTAGATGGGTGGGATTGGGTAGGTGAGAGGGAGGTCCAAGAGGGAGGGGATACATATATACATATAGCTGATTCACTTCGTTGTACAGCAGAAACTAACACAACATTGTAAAGAAATTATACTCCAATAAAAAAAAAATAACCAACTACCTAGTTACGTTACCATAACCAACCTTCCTGTGAAAACAGTTATTTAGATGTGTAATTATTGATAATGCAATTAACTTGATTTTACAATAATTTATCTAAATCTAACAGTTTTTATGGTCTGCTTTTTAAAAAAATAAACCATAGGGAATGAATGCATCAAATCGCTCTTTCTTAGCTTTACTGGGATTTTTCAATAATTAAACATTGAAATGACTTTTGCCTGAAGGAGATATGGACTGTTCAAGGTTGTGTAATTGATTATGAAATTCAATAATTGACTGCAAAGTTCTATAATCCTCCATCATCCAGAGATGAGAGCAATCAATGACAAGCCGATGAGAATTAATGAGTGAATTACAAAGTGTTAAGTGTTAAAATTCATTGGCACTCAGGTGTGTGAAGAGATTATAGAAATGCGCTGGTAAGAAAAGAGCCATATGATTCTGCCACCACTGTCCTCTCCTTGCCTCACCCAGACAGAGTCTCTGAGCGTGGGTAGTCATCCCCAGAGCCCAAGCCTTGCCTGCTCACTTTGATATAATGTTCAGAGGTGGAGGATTAAGTTAGGACTGATGTTATGGACTGAATGTTTGTGTGTCCCTCCTCCTCCACCCCGTACTCCCAAATTCATATGATGAAGCCCTAACCTTCAATGTCATGGTATTTGGAGAAGGGGCCTTTGGGTTAGGCTAGATCACGAAGATGGGTCCTTATGATGGGATTAGTGCCCTTATAAGAAGAGAAAGAGACAGCAGAATGCTCTGTTATGTGAGGACACAATGAAAAAGTGGCCAGGAAGAGAGCTCTCACTGGGAATCCAATTGGCCAGCACCTCAATCTTGGACTTCTCAGCCTCCAGAACTGCAAGAAATAAATGTCGTAGGTTTAAGGCACCCAGTCTATGGTATTTTGTTATGGCAGCCTGGGCTAAGACAGACTGAGATCTAGGCTTCTGAGGATTTGATGAACAAATTGGACTTCTCAGGTGTATTGTCCCATGGCTATACCTTCCTTTGTATTAATATCTTTCCTCATTTTTATTAGCAACCTTATCACACTTCATCAGCACTTATAGAATATGCAATTTGGCTTCATTACTTTATTGCCTAAGTATTTATTAAACATATACTAATGTAGCCACTCTGGCCTTCGGCTTTGAATAAGATATGAAGGTAACTAAGCATCAGTCGTTGCAATTGAGAATTTACACCTCAGTTTACACCTGAGTCGTAAAAAAATAACTGACAATAGAGGACTGTGAACTAGGTGCTATGGGAACCCAGGGAGTGCGACTTCCAGAGCATTCCAGGAAGGCTTTCAAGAGGGGTGACTTTTGAGTTTTACTAAATAACAAAAATGCATATGAAAATTAATATTAACACTCTAAATTATGAAACGTATTAAACATACAGAAGACACAGAAAATACTATAACGGACATCCGTATATCCACTACTCAAATGAAATACAAGTAAGCTTTGTTTTAGATAGCTCCCCCTTACTCTTTTTTTTTTTTAATTTTTAGAAATAAAATGCAATAGTTACAGGTTAAGTTCCATCCTTCAACCCTTTATTTTTTCCTCATCCGGAAGTAATATCTATCCTGAAATTGATGAGTGTCATCATATATATTTTGCAATGCTTACTACATAGGTGAGTGTGTATACATAGAATTGTTATATGTATGTTTTAAACGCACTTCATAGTGTTCTTCTAAAATTTGCAATCTTGTTGTTAGCACATGTTTTTGAGATTTAGTCACATATAGATAGGCTATTCCTCTACTTTTTCTGGGGCTGCTGTGAATCAGTAATGAAATAAACTTTCTTATCAATATCTCATTTGCATTTGAAAGAGTATTCTCTAGTTTAGATGCCTGCAAATGGAGCTTTTAAACACCATTTTAAAGAAATTCTCAGACTACGTTTTAATCATTTCAGGAAAGTGTTGTTCTAACCCATGGAACTGCTTCATCACTTGAACACAAACTGCAGTATGAATCTTGCTGGTAACAAAACAACACAATCATTATTTATTCAGGCTTCCTATATGCCAGGCACTGTTATACGTGGTATATATGAATTACTTCTTTCATATACAACTTCACTTGTTCTTTTTTTTAATTTCAACTTTATTTGTATAACAAAAAGCTTTCATTTTAATGAAGTCCAACTCTTTTTTTTTTCATGGATCATGCTTTTGAAAAATTTATCACTGTAGCATAAAATTTCCTACCTTAAGCATTTTAAAGCATTGGTCCCCAACCTTTCTGGCACCAGGGACTGGTCTTGTGGAAGACGATTTTTCCACGGATTGGGGGAAGGGGGTGGGAGGGTTGGGAGTGGGGATGGTTCGGGAGGTAATGCTAGTGATGGGGAGTGATGGGGAGCGGCAGATGAAGCTTCATTCGCTCACCCACCACTCACCTCCTGCTGTGCGGCCCAGTTCCTAACAGGCTGTGGACTGGTACTGGTCTGCGGCCTGGGGGTTGGGGACCCCTGTTTTAAAGTATACAGTACAGTAGTGTTAATTATAAGCACATTGTTGTGCAACAGATCTCTAGAACTTTTTCATCTTGCAAAACTAAAACTCTGTACCCATTGAACCAACAGCTCCCCATTTCCCCTTCCCCAGCAGCCCTTGGTAACGACAGTCAGCGTTCTGTTTCTATGCATTTGACTACTTTAGATACATCAGGTAAGTACAGTATTCTGTTCTGTGATTGGCTTATGTCACTTAGCATAATGTCTTCAAAGTTTACCTATGTTGTAGTGTGTGACAGGATTTCCATCTTTTTTAAGGCTGAATAATATGGCATTGTATGCAAATATCACATTTTGTTAATCCATCCCTCTGCCATTGACATTTGGGTTGCTTCCACCTCTTGGCTATTTCGAATAGTGCTGCAATGAACACGGATGTGCACATATCTCTTTGAGATCCTGTTTTCACTTCTTTTCATATATACCCAGAAGTGGCATTGCTGGTCGTATGGTAGTTCTATTTTTAATTTTTTGAGGAACCTCCATGCTGTTTTCCATAGCGGCTGAACTATTTTACATTCCCACCAACAGTGCACAATGATTCCAATTTCTCCACATTCTCACCAGCACTTGTATTTTCTGTGTTTTGGAGAGTTGCCATCCCATGAATGTGAAGTGGTATCTCATTGTGGTTTTGATTTGCATTTTTCTCATGGTTAGTGACCTTGAGCATCTTTTCATATGCCTGTTGGACATTTGTACATCTTCTATGGAGAAATGTCTGTTCAAGTCCTTTGCCAATTTTTTCTTTTTTTTCTGATTTTAATTAAAAAATTTTTTTTAATACAATTTTAAAGATTACACTCCATTAACAGTTATTAATATTTGCTATATCCCCCCATTGTACAATACATCCTTGTAGCCTATCTTACACCCATTAGTTTGTACCCCCGCCCTTATATTGCCCCTCTTCCCTCCCCACTGGTAAACATTAGTTTGTCCTCTATATCTGTGAGTCTGCTTCTTTTTTGTTATATTCACTAGTTTGTTGTATTTTTTAGATTCCGTATATAAGTGATATCATACAGTATTTGTCTTCTCTATCTGATTTATTTCACTTAGCATAATGCCCTCCAAGTCCATCCATGTTGCTGCAAATGGCAAAATGTCATTCTTTTTTATGGCTGAGTAGTATTCCACTGTGTGTGTGTGTGTGTGTGTATACATATATACATATACATATATATGTATGTGTACATATTGTATTCCATTGTGTATATATATATATATATATATATATATATATATATATATATATCACATCTTCTTTATCCATTCATCTGTTGATGGACACTTCCATATCTTACCAATTGTAAATAATGCTGCTATGAACATTGGGTTGCATGTATCTTTTCAAATTGGACATTTGTATATCTTCTTTGGAGATTTGTCTGTTCAAGTACTTTGCCCATTTTAAAAAAAACTGGGCTATTTGTTTATTTTGTTACTGACTTTCAGGGGTTCTTTGTATATTCTGGATATTAACCGTCTATCAGATATATGGTCTGCAGGTATTTTCTCCCATTCCGTAGGTTGCCTTTTCACTCTGTTGATTGTTTCTCGTGCTGCATAGAGGTCTTTAAAACTGGGTAGTCTCATGTGTCCATTTTTGCTTTTGTTGCTTGTGCTTTTTGGTGTCATATGAGGCAGATCTTGAGCTGATTATAACACAGTGACTAGAATTAGAATCAAGCTTTCCAGAAGTTAGCTCTCTCATAAAACAATGTTGGGGAAGTGGGTTCTGTGCTCCAATTTGAGATGGCAGTTTTATTTCCTTACTGGGGTCTCCTTTTTCTTCCATCCTTACCTTCAGGGCCTGCTACCAGCTGTTAATCAAGACTTTCATGGTTTGAGGTTCCATTAAATTGGGTCTTGAGGACAGAAATTTAGTTTAGGGACAAGTTAAGAAACCTGCCTGAACCATGATGAGCCACCTACAGAGCTGGACTTGAACTTAATGTGGCTACATTGCCCCTGCTCTAAACTACCTCATGCACCACACTTCAGTCACTGAAGACCCAAGTAAGAAGAGGGGCCTTGGGATGCTTATCATGGCAACAGTTATTGAAGGCTTCCTACATATCAGGCACAGCTCCTTAAATCCTCACAACAACCCTATTCAATTATTAGCCCATATTACAGATAAGGAAACTGAGGCACCAAGGAATTAATTTACTTGCCCAAAGCCACATGTTTTTTTTTTTTTTTAAAGTAGAGGGAAGGATTATTTATTTATTTATTTATTTATTTATTTATTTATTTATTTATTTTTGGCTGTGTTGGGTCTTCGTTTTGTGCGAAGGCTTTCTCTAGTTGTGGCAAGCGGAGGCCACTCTTCATCGCGGTGCGCGGGCGTTTCACTATCGCGGCCTCTCTTGTTGCGGGGCACAGGCTCCAGATGCGCAGGCTCAGTGGTTGTGGCTCACGGGCTTAGTTGATCCGTGGCATGTGGGATCTTCCCAGGCCAGGGCTCGAACCCGTGTCCCCTGCATTGGCAGGCAGATTCTCAACCACTGCACCACCAGGGAAGCCCCACCACATGGTTTTTAAGTGGTGAGGAGGGATTTCAATCTCCAGAGTCTGGTCTCTTAACCATTATCTTCCCCTGGGTGAAGGGAGGTGCCTCACCCACATTTCTGAAGTGTTCCTGAAGCCTTGTTTGTCTGGGAGTGAGGTCCACCTGGGTTAAGAGCCACCTCTGCAAAGTTATCAGTCAATCCTGGGCTCCTGGGAACACAGAGAACAGGCTGTGTTGAGATTTGAGCTCCAGACAGTCCCTGGCTTTGCTGCAGGAACTGTCCAGGCAACTACTCAGTTGCTTGATGACAATTTCTCTTAGGCATATCATATGTTCAAGCCAAAAAGTAGGGCTGGCTACATGATCTACAGGGCTCAGGGCAAAATAAAAATGCAGGTCCCTTTGTTCAAAAAGCCAGAAAAAAAGTGCCAGTAAATTTGTTAAAATATATAGCCCTTTCCTTCTTTCACAATCTTTCTCAACATGTCATGATATTTTTTGTGTGCTATTTAATGTCTTTCTAAGTAAAGAAAATTTTAAATTATTAACATAAATCTTACCATTCATCTTTACATCATGCAATGCCAGTTTTAAATGCAAATATCGGAGCATTTAATTCATGTGTGGAATCACAGAAATCACGCAACTTACATTTCGTATCTCCTACATGCATATGTGTTTTGTTCTTATCATAACCGTGGAAATGCTGCACAAAACTGAACTAACTCAATTGTTTTTATTTCACTTCTTAATATGCACACTTTCTATCAACACTCTGTGGAAGCTGGCAACTTTCGTAATATTATATTTGCTTTGAGTCTCACTAAATTTCCACACATCGTGGGTCTGAAGTTTTGTGTGAATGGGACAGCAAGGAACCATGAGCATGCATTCTGTGCATGTCTTATCTGTTCACATGCACACTCTATCGTCCCATTAGATTTCACTTATAAAACACAAGTTCAAAGATGAAATATGATGAATTTCAAGACAGTGACAGTAAAGCATTAAACTAAGCATGGGGTCCTTCTGATCAGAGCATGAGGTGGTGTGTGATTATACATGTCTCATGCTCAGGAAGACCACCTTGCTAGAAGGGACTTCAAGGCTTCCCTGAAGCTCACCCATTTGCTTCAGTGGGAATACATAGGCCAGAGCAAGGTGACTTCCGGCACCTCCTACATCAACCAGAATTAGGTCCATATTGAGCCTCTGATGGAAACGCATGACATTCCTAATTATCCAACTCTAAAATTCAGAGCTGGAAAGGGCAGCTCTTAGCTCTTTGTCTCTCTTTTTTTTAATGAAGCCTGTGTTTTTAAATACAGGAAAACACAGAATACTGTAACGAACTTCAGTTAATTTCAGAACAAATCATTGTTAATATTTCGTTTTTTCGAAGCCTTTTTTTTTTTTTTTTAAATTAAAGAACTGGGACATTTTAGGTAAGAATGAAGTACTCTTTATCCTCCACCCCCAATCAAATTCCACACTCTCTTTAGAGGCAGCCGTTACTGTGAATTTGGTGTATATCCTTCCAAGCCATTTAAAAATATTTTTACTTATATATAGTAACCATAAACCAGACAGATTTTTCTGTATACGTGTTTGGTTATTTCCTTAAGATTTATACAGTGGTATCTTATAATACATATTATTCCGCAACTTGCTTTTATCCTCATGCAACGTTGTATTTTTGAGATCTATCTTAATATATAGTGCTAGTTTACTCCTATTAAATGCTATAGCGCATTTTATGCAAGTGCCACGTTTTAGTTATTTACTACCCTGGTGGATGGAGTTTGGCTTTTGCCCTGACACTCCCCCTCGCCCCAAGTCTGGTGGTGAGGGGATGCAGCCAGTCTATCCTCCATTTCAAAAGCCTCCTGAAAACACGACTGCTTGTCCTGCTGTGTTTTTCTGAGTGTGTGTGGTGAACGGGGGCAAAGGGTCAGGGGTGAAATTATATACTGTTATTTGAAGAGTCTGGGGCACTTTAAGACAGGGCTGGAGATAAAATTCAAGGAACAGTTGAATTTTAAAAGTTTCATCAGAATAGGCTCAGGTGTTATTAATGCAATTGAGGAGAAAGGTTGTTTGGATAGAGATGCTGAGCAATTCAAATCTGGAAGGTTGATGTGACTTTGCTAGTATGAAAACAGCCTGTGCTTTTACAGATCAACATACTTATTTCTATACAAATCATGTATCACACTACAGAACTCATTGTTCAAAGATAATATACATAAAAAGAAATCCTCCTTCCTTTACTCTGTTCAGAGGACTTTCTGTTGGCTGAAAGGGCGGAAAGGATAGGTATCCATCCACAAAGGTTTATAGGCATGAATTAAAGCTTAAGTCTTTTCCCAGAGGAACACTGGCCTGGAATTAAGCCCTGCATTTATGAATAATGCAGAGAGACACCAGGGAAAAGGGCAGCATGATGGGTGGGTCTTTGTGTAGCCACACTCGATGAAGCTCTCCTTTACTTAACCCAGACCTGGGTTTGTTTACTCACGAGCTAATTAACCTTTAAGCCTTAGTGTTCTCATCTGAAAATGAGGATAATAATAATTCTGACTTCACAGGACTGTTGCTGACAATTAAAAGAGATAATGCATTTGAAGTGCCAAGCATATAGGAAGCACTCGATAAATGCCAGCTTTCCTTATTGTTAGTTTCTACCCTCTCTGAATTCTTAAAAGGCTTTTGGTGGACTGCCTCATCATTTAGTTTGCTACAGTTTCTTCTAAGTTAATCGTATCTCTCTTATGCATCATTGATCTTATGAAGGAGATAACTGTCTTAATATCTAAACCTGCACCTTTACAATGTACAAAATGTGTCTAAAGATATTCTTTTACATGTCTTTTGAATCTCCCACTTGCCCAGCCCACAGCTGAACACAGATGAGGCACTCTACAATATGTACTGATGGATTGATGGTTCTTTGTCGGTGAGATAATCCCTCTAGAAGTTACTGCAATGATTGTGAATCAAAGAGCTTCACTTTTTTTTTTCAAAGAGCTTCACTTTGAAGAGAGCACAGTGCATTTTAAAACATCCTAAAAGAAAGCTTCTCATCTTGACAATTTTTGTCTGCTAGATTAAATACAAAATGATTATTAATCCTTTTTTTTATGGGAGCACTCTGGTGAAGTTAAAAAGTACCTGTGGCACACTGTCCCTTTTTGAAGAGGAAAACACAATACTGTAAAGGTTCGTGGAGCGCATTGCTAAGCAACAGAACCAGGTCTGGACTGCACAGGAGTAAAAATTCTTTGTTCAGTATGATGAAGAATTATGAAATGGAATCTTAATAGAATCTTACCTGCAACAATAACACTCATTATTTTTCAAAGCACTAATCAGCAGTTGATAACTAATTTTCATGGGAGTCTCTAAAAATAACTCACAGTTCTGTTCTCTGAGTGAAAGAGTTCAGCAAGAAGGTTTTGAATATTCATTTTTATGGAAGACATGGATCTGTCATCTGGATTTCAACTCACCATTCCCTGTGTTCTAGGATTAATCTAGGATTATAAAAATCCATCTCAAGTAATTTCAATACTGCTTAATCTTGATGGAAATGTGTTTATCACATAATTTAAAACAGTGGTCTCCAGACAGCATCACCTGGGAACCTGTTAGAAATGCAAAATCTTGAGCCCCATCCATCCCGGGTCTACTGGATCAGAGAATCTGGGGTCAGGACCCAGCGCTCTGCTTTCCTCCTGGTGATTCTGATGTTGTATGAAGTTTGAGAACTTAGAGAATCAGGATAACTGTGTGAAACACATAAAAGTAGACAGCGAAGAGTTAAATTCAGTTTGGCACTAGTGGATCATCTTGAACCACTGTTGAATTGTTGGGCCATTTTGAACTGGGAATAAAATTATAGTTGTAACTCAGAAAGTAACTGCAGAGAAAAAAAGCACATGTAATGGAGGAGAGTCTTCAAGGTAGCTTTCAATTACTTCCTGCTGAAATTGGAGCCAACTATAAACGCCTTCCACCAGTTGCATCTGTGACAATCAATGTTTGAAGACTTTATTTACCAAGAATATATAATAATTTTTCTATTATTTTTCCCCAGAGACATGAAGGAGACATGATGTCCATTGCTTATTACATGAGAGATTGGTAACCTGAAATGTTTTAAACAAAATATAAAGTCTTGAAAAAAATATGTGCACATCAATATCATAAGCTTGGCATAATCTTGAAAGTTTGAAGTCGTGAATATTAACTCAGGAAAAATGACTGAAAGGGTTATTGCTCAGTTACATATTGAGCACTAAATTTGGTAAATGATGTAATTTCATTCTATCAGCTACTAGCCCTGCAGCCACAAGTCACTTTACCTCTCTGTGCCTCCTTTTCTACTTTTGTGAAATAAGAGGTCATTTCTTAGTTCCTTTCCATTTCCAGAATTTTGTTATTGTATAAATAATGCACATTCTGTGAAATATCTCACATTTTTTTCAAAGAGAGATATGCACTAGCTCACTTGACCTTTACGAGAACTAGGTCCTTCTGTACAGTAAAAGAAATGTTTAACTTTGTAGACCTGAATCTTAGAAAGCATGTAACAATCATTGTATAAGTTCTGCAGAAGGTTCAGACATTTAATAATTAACTAACTTGGAAAATGCTGTTTTGGATAGTGTCTTGCTGTGCTTGCAGGATGTGTATCCTAGGAAGAATGTTCTTGTGTAGCCAAGACTTGATCTCCATGTGCTCTCCAAGTGAACACTGTCTCTGTTACCTTCCAGGAGAGGGACGTGAGCTCTAAGTTGAGGCTAAGCTGCCCTGACCTTACTCTCCTGGGTGAATGTTCCCAGGGAACCTGGCCCATCTGAAGGGAGCATAGTATCAGCAGGCAATCTAACCTAGGTTGGGACTTAGGTCTTTGGGATAAGACTGATCTGTATTTGAATTCTGGCTCTGCCACTTGGCTAGTTGTACCTACTTCTTAAGGTTGTGCAAGGATTGAACAAAACTAAATGAGATGGTGTGTGTAAAGAATGTCCATAGTTCCTGGCATATGTAAATGTTCAATAATTATTAGCTTTAAAAGTTAAGGTTAAAACTGTTGAGGGAAACTGGAAAATTTAAATTGGGTCTCAATGAATATATTACTTTACTTAAGAACCTGTGTTGTTTTGCATTCTGCTTGTTTTTCATGTTCAAATGCATTTTAGGCTTATTAGCTAATTGAGTCATTGACTTCTTAATTAAAGAACTATTTATTGAGCACCTATATGTGTCACATTCTCTTGTAGACAGTGGAAGTATGACAGCAAACAAGAGAGCAAAAGTCTCTGCTTTTATGGATGTGCATTTTAATGGGGAGAGATGAAAATACTCCCCTTCCCAATAAACAAACAAATAAATAAAAAATTAACTGGTAGTGATAAATGCTAAGAAAAAAAATAAAACAAGGTGATGTGCTTGAGTCTGGGAGCAATTTTAGATCAGGTGTTCAGAGAAGGCTTCTCTAAGAAGGTGACATTTAAGATGTCACCTGAATAACAAGATAGAGCAAAGTTCTGGAGTCTGAGCAAGATGCGGTAGTGATTTATATGAGGGTAGTGGTGGTTAGAATGGAGAGATGTGATTGGATTAGGAGATGTTACAGTGATAGAATCAGTAGGACTTACTAATGGATTGGATGGGAGGTGTGAGGGTAAGAGAGGAATCAAGGATGCCTCCTCCAGTCTTTGGCTTGATGGGATGGTGGTACCATTTACAGAAGTGGAGCAGGTTGGGGAGAAGTGAGTTGGGGGTAAGAAGAGTCCAGAGCCTAGATTTGGAAAGATTAAATTTGAGTTGCCTATTGAACTCCAAGTGGAGATGTCAAGTAGACAACTGGATACATGAGGACAGGACTAAACATTTGGGAGATTTTTTTACCTTTGCATAATATTTAATGGAGTGGGTTGGTTGAGAATACTTAGGGAAAAGAGTACAGTTAGAAAAGAGAAGAAATTCTAGGAGCATTCTTAAAATTTCAGGTACTTATGACTCATAACAAAATCTTATAGTAATAACATATAACCCTTGTAAAATTTGCTACATAAAAATGTATTGAGAGGAATTTTTGACTTTCTTATGTTCTTTAGTATACATAAGTGGGAAACAAAAAGAAGTCTGGTTGTGATACACTGGTCTTATATACATTCATTTGATCCATATTTTTGAGTGCCTACTGCAAGGTACCATATTATGTACTATGTGTAAAATGAAACCAATAGAACAGTCCTATTGTTAGTCAACCATATTTACTGAGCATATGCTGTGTACATACTACTAGATGATTTGAGTAGAGACCACAAAAATGGAAAATCAATTCTCTGTCCCTAAGAGAAGACAGTCTAAAACTGCCACTCAAAAGGAGAACAAACCACTCAAAAGTCATAAGGAGAGTGTGTTTCCTTTTCCTTTTGCTTATCTGATGCTCTTAGGCCATTAGGAGAAATCTATGTAGGCCAAATGAACTTGGTGAAGTAGGCCACAGTTCATAATCCATTTTGTCTTTTCCCCTCCCTTCTACTTCTGGTCAATGGAGAGCTTCCCTGGGTGGAGAGAAGCTTATTTTAGCCCATGTCATACTTCTAGTTGACTGGTCCTCCAAGCATCCCAGCATTCATATTCTCATTATCTGGGGAGAAGAGACATAAAGAATCCATCAGCACTTGTAATGGCTAATTTCTTTGCCCTATTAACTCAAACACAGTTTCCCTGAAGAACAGTTCTAATTTGTTCAAAATTCTATACTTCCTGTATAGCTAGTGGATAGAGTGGATGGATTGGATGCATGCCCACTTACCAGTGCACATGGGAAGGAAGGGAAGCACCCTCTTCTGGGCTAATGGTTGTATTTGCTTTATTAAGATCCAGCCTAACCTTTTGGAGGCTTGTTACCAGAAAGAACAGTCTAGCATCAATTATGCTGAAACAAAAATCATTATATTTAGTAGTCATTGTCTAATTTCTAAGTGGACTTTATTAAATAAATCCAGATAAAAGCTTAGTTCATTCAACTACATGGTGCATTTGCTGATAAATCATCTGGGCAGACTCATGATGATGTAGTTCTGTTTGGAAAGAAATTCTCAGTACAGTAAAGTCCATGTGAAGTTTTTTTTTGTCGTCAGTGTGGCCAACTGGTAATAGAAATACTTAGGGGTTTTTTTTGGTGGGGGGCAAAATAATTTCTTTGTGCTTTATGATGTCGAATTCTGTGGTCTCAGCCAAATACTTGGCCATATGCTTAAACAGGTTCAAACATTTTGTTGTTGTTCATTGAGAAACATTTTGATCCTTTTGCTGATACCAGCATAGCTTGCTTCTGTGTCATTTTGCTTGAACAAGAATGGAAGGTTAGCTACTAAATTGTTCATCACAAAATGTTGAAAATTCCTTTATATATTCTATCTGAAGTGTATGGATTTCTCTTCAATCAGTGATACATGATGTCATCCCAGTAGATAGTCAGCAGAAAGAAAATTCAGCTAATAAATTTTGCCATTCAGAATACTTATGTTCGGTTGTTAGCTGGTACTTGAGAGGGTCTAAATGGCATCCATTTACTGGTCTCTTTCAGTCACTGCATTTGGTTATATCACCAGAAAGTCGGTACCTAGACTGTATTATCTTGTGCTTTATAGTGGGTCAATACCGAGAATGTACATTTGAAGAACATTCTGGTATCTTCTACAAAAGAACACAGGAAAATCATAGTTTATTAGTTTATTTGATGTTCCTTATATAAAGAATCATATGATAAATTCCTTCTTGAAACTAGTGTCAGAGACATATTAGTCTCTTTGGATGACTCAGTATGTTTTCTTTCTTTGAGAGATAGGAACTATACAACACAAATGGTTTTTATTTTTTATTGTGAATGCCAGGAAACTAAGAACTTATTTTAGCAAGTCCTAATATCTTTAGGTATCCTAATATTTTAAATTCTCAACTTGTTTCTTATCCATCTTTTAAATGTGTGTAGTACAGTTTTATACCTACTGCAATATTTTGGGGGAAGAAAAATAGGAGAGGTCACCTCCTCAAAGAGGCTTTTCTCTGAAGACTCCATTGAAATCAGCTCCCCTCCTCCAGCCCCCTGGACTGGTTTTTCTTATCAAAGCACTCTTCCTTTATTGCACTTACAATAATTTGTAGTTATCAATTTTATTTGTTTCCTTATTTATGTTTGTTTCCTTATTTATGTTTGTTTCCTTCTCTAGACTCTAAGCTCCAAGAAGACAGAGATCATATCTCTCTTTCAGTCTGTTAGACCTAGTTGACCCTAGCACATAATACATGCTCAATAAAAACTGATTGCTGTCAAATTCTGGTAAATTGCAATCATCCTAGTATTATCAATCACTAAAGTTTCATAGCATAAAACTTCAAACATATAGAAATATTGTTGGGGTATTAAATTAGCATACAATAATTTGAATAACAATGTATTTGGCCCTGTTAAAAGGTTTGCAGTTTAGGCTTCTGTGAACCACCCCAGGATTTTTACAGTAAGCAATAGTTCACCTAAGATCGAAATGAGATATGAGAGAACTGAAGGAATCATTAGAATTCATAACTTAGTAAAAGAATAATTAATTAGTGCACATGATTCAGGTAATATTATCTATAGCATAATACCTATATTAACGGTTGTACAGAAAGAGGGGATAGCATGGCTGCATATTCCAAGTGTAGTTTCAGGATTTCTAGTTACAGGGACAGATGCCTATATTTCCTTTGGCAAATTCTGTTTTTTTCTTTTCTTGGGGGAGGAGTACAGGGCAGGGGGCTACATGGGATTCCAGTTGCACATCAAGGAAATAACGAAGATGAAATGGGAATAAGAATTTAGCCCAGAGGTCTTCATATCTTCCTGATGATGGGAAAGTCCTTTGCCATCTTCCTTTTCTACTTCTTTCTTCTTCTCTTCCCTCCCTCGCTCCTTCCCTTCCTTTAGTTGTCATATCTCCTTCGTCTCCTCCAATCCGGGACAGTTTCCCAGTCCTTCCTGGTCTTTCATGACCTTGACACTTCTGAATAGTAATTTTCAGATATTTTGTGGAGGGTCTCTCAATTTGGGTTTGTCTGATTGATTCTCATGAAAAGACTAATATTATGGATTTTGGGGAAGAATACCACAGAGGTGATGTGCCCTTCTTGTCACATCGTATTGGGGCACATGATATCAACAGAACTTCTTTTTTCTACTGGACTATAGTTGATTTACAATATTGTGTTAGTTTCAGGTGTATGGCAAAGTGATTCAGTTATATATATTGTATATATATTTATATATATGTATATATATATATTCTTTTTCAAATCCTTTTCCATTATAGGTTATTACAAGATATTGAATATAGTTCCCTGTGCTGTACAGTAGGAACTTGTTGTTTATCTATTTTATATATAGTAGTGTGTATCTGTTAACCCCATATTCCTAATTTATCCCTCCCTCCCCTTTCCCCTTTGGTAACCATAAGTTTGTTTTTGAAATCTGTGAGCCTGTTTGTGTTTTGTAAATAGGTTCATTTATATCATTTTTAAAAAATTAGTTTCCATGTATGAGTGATATTATATGATATTTGTCTTTCTCTGTCTGACTTACTTCACTTCGTATGATAATCTCTAGGTCCATCCACGTTGCTGCAAATGGCAATATTTCATTCTTTTTTATGGGTGAGTAATATTCCATTGTATATATGTACCATATATTCTTTATCCATTCATCTGTTGATGTACACTTAGGTTGTTTCCATGTCTAGGCTATTGTAAATAGCCCATAGCTGCTGTGAACATTGGGGTGCATGTATCTTTTCAAATTAGAGCTTTTGTCTTTTTAAACAGGACTTATTTTTGATGTTAACCTTGATTACTTGGTTCAGGGGGTGTCTGCCAGATTCTTCTGCTATAAAGTCTTTTTTCTTTCTTTCTATACTCTGTTGGTTAGAAGTGTGTGACTTTTTGTCTCTAGCTTTATTGAGGTATAATTGACAAGTAAAAATTATATTTACATTTACAATGTGATGTTTTGACATATGTATGCATTGTGAAATGATTACCACAATCAAGCTTATCAACGTACCCATCACCTCACATAGTTATCTTAGTTATCTTTTGTGTGTGTGTGTGTGTGTGTGTGTGTGAGAACCTTTAAGATCTACTCTCTTAGCAAATTGCAAGTACACAATATAGTATTATTAACAATAATCACCAGGCTGTACATTAGATTTCCAGAATTTATTCATCCTGCATAGCTCAAACTTCATATCCTTTGTCCAACATCTCATTTCCCCCACCTCCCAGGCCCTGGCAACTACCATTACACTCTCTGCTTCTATGACTGACGTTTTTAGTTTTCACATGTAAGTGAGATCGTGCAGTATTTGTCTTTCTGTGTCTGGCTTATTTCACTTAGCATAATGTCCTCCATGTTCACCCAGGTTGTAGTATATGACAGGAGTTCCTTTTTTTTTTTACTTTTCTTTTAGTTAAGCTTTTATTTTTTTAGAGCAGTTTAAGATTCACAGCAAAATTGAAAAGAAGATGTAGAGATTTCCCATATACCCTCTGCCCCACACATGCACAGCCTCCCTCATTATGGACATCCCCCACCATAGTGGTCCATTTCTACAACTGATGAACCTACATTGACACATCATAATCACCCAAAGTCCACAATTTTACCTTGGGTTTCACTCTTGGCGTTGTATGTTCTATGGGTTTGGACAAAGGTATAATGACATGCATCCATCATTATGGTATCATACAGAGTATTTCCACTGCCCTAAAAATCTCCTGTGCCCCCTTCCCAACCCCCTGGTGAATACCAATCTTTTTGTTGTCTCCACAATTTTGTCTTTTCTAGAATGTCATATATTGGGATTATACAGTATATGGCTTTTTCTATGGGCTTCTTTCACTTAGTAATATGCATTTAAGGTTCCTCCATGTCTTTTCATACTTGATAGCTCATTTCTTTTTAGGGCTGAAAAATATTCCAGTGTCTGGATGTACCACTTGGTTGTTTCTAAGACTTGGCAATTATGAATAAGCTGCTATAAACATCCGTGTGCATGTTTTTGTATAGACATAAGCTTTCGGCTCCTTTGGGTAAATACCAAGGAGCATTAATTGCTGGATCATATGATGACAGTGTATTTAGTTTTGTAATGAACTGCCAATCTGTTTTCCAAAATGTCTGTACCACTTTGCATTCCCACCAGCAATGAATGAGAGTTTCTGTTGCTCAACATCCTCACCAGCATTTGGTGTTGTGAGAGTTCTGGATTTTGGCCATTCTAATAGATGTGATTTCCATCTTTTTTAAGGCTGAATTATATATATACACTATATATATTATGTATTATATATATAAATTTATATTACATTTCTTCATGCTGAATGATATTTATATCTATCTCTCTTTCTATGTTAATATGTATCACATTTTCTTTTTCCATTCATCTGTCATGAATACTTAGGTTGATTCCATATCTTGGCTATTGTGTGTAATGCTGCAATGAACATGGGAGTGCAGACATCTCTTTGAGACACTGATTTCATTTCCTTTGTATCTATAACCAGAAGTGGAATTGCTGGATCACATGATAGTCCTATTTTTAATTTTTGAGGGCTCTCCATACTGTTTTCCATATGGCTATACCATTAGAAATGTGTGACTTTTTTTTAAACTCAAGAGTTTAAGGGTATTTTATTTAGTCTCCAAACATATGGGATTTATGGAAGCTATTCTTTTGTTAAAATTTCCAATTTTATTGTAAAATGATAGAGTACGTAGTTTGTAGGCTATTGATTTTTTGAATTTATTGAAGTTTCTTTGTGAATTAATTCATGACCTTTTTCTGTAACTGTTTCACACGTGCTTGAAAAGAATCTGTTTTTCTCCATGGCTTAATTTCCACATCTATGAAACAAGAAGAACCAAAAATGTCCAACTCCTTTGATTTTTGTTTTGGAGGTTGCCAAACCAAAGACCCAAATGAAAGAAAATACAACACTTGTTCTTTTTGACTCTTTGGCAAACTCACAATGGGTATATCTTGACACAAGAGAGCACGTAGGGGACAGAGAAAAAGGAAAATATCTGTCCTTCCTGAAAATAGATTTGTTACCACTGAATAACAGGTGCTTAATCCTCGGTGGGGGCATAATTCCAGCCTATGGAGAGGGACCAGATGGAGTGGAGGAGCAACCACCTGTGTTAGTGATTCTCATCTGTGTTTGATTCCTTCAGGACCTGCTGGCCTTGGATATTTATAAAAGTGAAGCTGAGCCTTTGGCGTGCTACTCAGACTATCATTATATGCTAGGGTGGGGTGGTGTTCCTCCAACAGGCTGATTGATAGCAGCTGGCTAGCCAATCAGAGAGCCAGCCTAGTCACTTAGGAGGCAGCATGGATGCTTACCTCAATTTTCCGAAAGGGGAATTTGATGGTCAAGGGCTTCACCTTATGGTTTTAGGTGAGACCCTTAATAGCCAGCCTCTCAGGTTCTTCACCATAAGAACTCCATGAGCCTCAGCTCCTGCACTGACTCTTCTCATGCCTCTCTCACTCTCTTCTCTTCTGTGAGCTCTCATGGAACCCACTGTTGGCTTACCACCTCCTCCTGGACATCATCAGCAATGTCTCCTTCTCTTTCCTAGGACATCTCAAGCCTTTCCAAATACAACGAGTCATTAAGAAGCATTTTTAAAATAGGTAGTTTTATATGGGTGTTTTTGGTGTTATTTGTTTCAACTTTGCTATTTGTTTGAAAGTTATCAAAGTTTACAGTCAGAAAAAATCCTTTTTTTTTCTTCCCCCAAAGTCAGTAACCTCAGCTATTGACATTATCGCAAGAGGTCTGTACTTTATCCAGATGAAGACAGAATATTGCTAACACCTGTCCACCAACAGAAGGAGAATCTTGCCCAGGAAAGGACAGCAATTCCAGAGTGAAAGAAGACGGTGAGAGTGAAGAGAGTACCTGGAACTCAAGAGTATCAAGAGTAGGAGGTGGTACCAGAATGATTCACTAATATTTTGGCTGTCATTAGAATAGTAGACACTTCACCATACAGGGGTGTGTCATGTACCGTGTATTGGAGAGAGCATGAAATCAGAGGGACCTGGTTATAATTCAGGTTTTGCTGTATATTAGCTGTGAGATTTTGGCTAAGACACTTGACCACTTTGATTCCACGGTCCTCACTTGTGGAATGTGTAAAATGCTAATGATAATAATAATAATACTTGCCACCCAATGTAAAAATATTGTCACTGGCATAGTAAAATGCTATATTGGTATAGTAACCCTTTAAACTTGTTACAAAAGTTAGAATGTTTTGAGGAGGGAGGTTTAGAAGTGCTTTCCATTGATTTGCTTACAATGATATTTTCATCTTCCACTAGAAGTGTTGGTTGTGAAAAACCTCTATAGAAATAATGATTTTTTAGGTTTTCTTCTGTTACTGTCAACCACTTTTAGCAGGTGTACAACTTTCTGTGTATGTCACCCAATTGACTTAAAAGTGAGTTAATGAATGTATTTATTGATTGCCTCATTTCATAAAGGAATCTGAGTAAGGACCCTCAATTTGACATTCTTTTCTCTATATATATTTGGAGCAGGCATTTGTCTTGCCTTCCAACTCCAAACTACATGCCCCAGACACCCTTACTGCTAATGTCCCTAATTCCTCATGACAAATCCCTATCTGTGCAGAATAGCTGGTTGATTGCTGTAGCTGAATCCCGACTGATTGATTTGTACACTTTTTTTGGGAAGGACCCCTGTGATATAAAGGAATGACCTTGCATTTTAGTGGGGGGAAAACAGATGATAAACAAATAATTAGGTAAACGTTTTAGTAAGTGATATGTCCTTCAGGTAAAAATAAAGCTGGAAAAGGGGATGGGGAGCGCAGGAGGTGAATGTTGCGAGTTTAAATAGCGTGGTGGTGGGCACTGCAGTTTTAAATACAAGTGGTCATGGAAGGCTTCCCTGATAAGGTGACTTTTGAGACCCGACTATTATGTCAATTGGGTGCAAGTCCCTGGTGGAGTTCATGTGTTAAAATGCAATTATCCAATTACTCCTTTCCTTAAATAACTCCCTAAATGATGCTATTTTCCATCTCCAGGTGGTTATACTCTCTGCCCACAGCAAACATGGCGGAAAAGGCTTCATCCTGATATCTGGGCCACCAATAAAGATGGCCACAGCACTTCCTGTGTTTGCCCTTAACAAAGATGGTGACAATACTTCCTGTTCAGGGCTTTTGCCTTCAACAAAAATGGTGCTTACGGTGCAGGTTCCCTGATACTTTGGATTCCGGTTGCAGTTTTTTTTTTTTTTTTTCCCGTAAGATACGTGTTTGCAGACGTAAGTAACAGGATACCAGAACCCCCGTATGCATCTTTTCTCGAAGGCCCCGCGCCGTGGCGTCTGCGGCCTGGGCCCTGCGTGGCTCCCCCGCCCGCTAACTTGCTCGCGGCGTTCCCGCGCCGCTCGGGTTGGGGTGGCGGTGGAGGTGCTCGGGGCCCTGCTCTCCCCTCGGTCTGCTCTGTACGTCATTCCCAGCACCCCCTTTATAGCGGGTCAGGTGGCCCCGAAAATCTTTCATAGTTCTTTCCGTTCGTAATGCCACAGGGCTTCAGCTGGCGAGGCGGGAAATAAAAAGTTCCACATGGGCGGGGACAGCCCAAAGGGCACATCTCCCTGCTCACCTGCCGCCTCTCGGGGTCGCCCGCTGTAGCTCTACTTTCTGTGGGTGTCATAAAGCCCCATTTGCCGCCCCCCGTCTCCCCTCCCCGCCACTTACGTCCCCTCGTAGCCGTCCCTTTGCTCACTGGTGCAGTGGTCTTGGAAACAAGGCTTCAATGGCGTGTGGACATTTAAAAAAAATCTTTTAAAGGAAAAAAAAAAGTACAACATTAAATGTCCCATGCATGTGTGGCCATGACAGTGTTGCGATGGAGATTCGAAATCTTCCAGAGAAGGGCTGGAGTCTGTGACTATATATAAGATTTACTGTAGACTGGGCATGAACGCCTAATGTTTTCCTTGAAGGCAATGGTGTATAGGCGTTTTCTCTTAGGGAAAAAGATCGTTAAACTTACTGGTACCTGCCGGTTTATTGCCCCACTTCCATTGATGATCAGGTTCTGCAGATGCCCGCGGTCTTAAGGGCACTTGTATGCATATTGGCCGTTTCTGCGGTGGTGGGGTATCTCTGATGAACGCAATGTTAAAGTAAAAGCACTATTTCTTCTCAAGTATGTTAGAATGAAGTGCTCCTCTGTAATCCTCAGATAAAAGTTGCTTTTTAAGCACGTTCTCTAATCCACTTTTCCCCAAATCTCTTTATGGAACAAGGAATGGAGCTAGGACCCCATTGTGTGGAAAGTAAAAGCAGAGAAGATGATTCATGTTCAGTGCTGTTCATCATGTTCTGAAGCATTCGAAATTAATTCAGCTTGGCTTAACAGCCGTGTATTAAACACCATGGCCTGGCGTTCTGCTAGGGTTCAAAGATGTCCGTGACCTTAAGGAGCTTGCACTGTAAGACACTATCTTTAGGGGCTCATCAGGCTTCCTGTGATCTGAGCTACCATTTTGTCTCTTTCCAGGGGGAGATGGAGGCTAGAGACAAGCAAGTGCTTCGCTCCCTTCGCCTCGAGCTGGGTGCAGAGGTACTGGTGGAGGGACTGGTCCTCCAGTATCTTTACCAGGAAGGGGTCTTGACGGAAAGCCATGTTCAAGAAATTAAAGCTCAAGCCACAGGCCTCCGGAAAACAATGCTGCTGCTGGATATCCTACCTACCAGGGGTCCTAAAGCATTCGATGCCTTCCTAGATTCCCTGCAGGAATTCCCCTGGGTAAGGGAGAAACTGGAGAAGGCAAGAGAAGAAGCCATGGTTGAGCTGCCTGCAGGTAGGCCTCAAAAAGATCACTCCAGACCACCTCCAAGATTGTTGGAACTGTGCCCTTTGGATTTGAAGTTGGGGTTTTAGGCTGGGTGGGGGTTGGCGGGTCCTGAAAGTAGGAAAGGAGTTTGGTTTGAAGGCATGTGGTGCTGGAGGGACTGGATGAGGAGGTGGAGTTAGGAAGTGCAGGGAATGAGGGAGGAATGGACCATGATTGAGAGGGTGAGGAGGGAGCTCAGAGGATACATTTAGAAATGCTTCCAGGGAAAGTTGGCAAGTCACTTGGGAGGCATGTTCTCATCTGAGAGCCAGGTCATATCTCAGCCCTTGGCACTGGGAGCCGTTTGGAAAGTGCAGATGGGAAAGCAGGCTTTAGGCTTCCTGATAACTGATTCGTGGGGTGCCAGCGCGGCCGGCTGGAAAAGGTCAGACTCATGAAGAAGGGGACAGCCTCTAGGAAGGCACGCCTTGCACCTGTTCCCTGGGCTGTCCTGCATGGCCAAAGGGGATTATTTGGAAGGCTGGCTTAGTTTGTTTTTAAAGACTGTTGATTTAAAGTCATCCTTTTTAGTTTGGCTTTGTTCAGGCACCTGGAGTATTTAATTTTATAAGGACAGTAGTTTTTTTTTTTGGGGGGGGTGTCTCATTTTGATTTTAAGGAACGTTGGAAGCTATGGAAAAGAGAAACAGTCCTAGTGCTATCAGCCTGGCTTGTAGCAGGCAGAAGATGTGATATGAAACACTTGTTCCCTCTCAACACCTCCCATGACGTCTACTTTTTACAGAGATTGAGGAGCAGGGAACTGAACTGGCAAAAAAAAAAGAAGGAAAAAAGAAAGTTGACTTGTAAATTTTTAAGAGTTAGGAAATCGACATTCTCATTTTTTTATAGCAGTGATAGTTAGAACTACCCCAACTCAGGGGTCCCCAGAATTTGTTGTTGCTGTTTTTCAAATACCAATATAACTAGTAAAAAAACAAATGCCAGTAATAAAGAGACTACTTTTATTATTTTTGCCCCATGGACCTCATATTTTGAATGATTTTCCAGACCACATGTATTAAGTAATCATGACTAATTCTTCTAATATTTTTATTAATGACATATGTCTGAATATTTGATCAACATGAGATAACTGGTTGACTTAGGAAGGCCTGGTAAAATCCCAGTGGAAAAAGCAAAAATATTTTCATTTCCTTGCATGGCCAAATTACAGGTAAATGTATGTTTCAGGCTTTTTGAAATACTGAAAAAAGCTGGCCTTTGAGGACCACAGGAATTTTCAGGTTGGATTATTCCTACAAAATAAAATACTCCAGGTGTGTGAACAAAGCCAAACTGAAGAAGGTAAAATGTTTCTACCACTTGACTGAAAGCAGAATATATAACATAGAAGTGGGGAGATGTTAAAAGAAATATTAGGGTGTCCAATATCTTTTCATGGTATTTGACGTAGAGGTTCCTCTGGGCAACACATAGTTGGAAACAACAAAACAGGCAAACTGAAAGCCTGTTACTACTGAAATACTTAATTTAATTTTACAATCATTGTAGGTGTTGTAAATAGTACCATTGTATGTTGTTCAAAGAGGTGTGACCCCATTTTCATTTCTTCTGATTCATTCAAAGAACAAGAAAAATTAAAATTATTTTTACCAAATGGTGAAAGTTACAACGATGTTGAAGAAGAAAAAAATATACATATATATTTTTAAGTGAGCGGTATGAAACATCGTGGAGCGGGAAAAAATTGAGTGTATCTGTGTTGAAGTTTGGAAAAATAATGTTAATACGTTAATTCTGTGGAAGTGGTCAAATGGAACCATAGGTTGGCTACTGCACAAATGAAGTCCTCTTAATTGTTTTACTTCTTGTTGAGTAACACTGCTACTGAAAAAAATATCCTGAAGAGAGAGTTTGTTTACATAGCGTTCTGTATACTTTCCACAGTGGCAATTGCACAAACTCATTTTTAAAATAGCTTTTGTTAATTATTGAATATTTTAGGTAAGATTACAAAATATAAGTAAGGTGTGAAGAACAATGGTACAGTGAGCACCTGTCTCCCCATCACTCAGTTAAAAAAAAATCACATGGCCTTTGAGGACCCCTGGGTTCTCCTCTCAATCCCAGCTCATCCCCAACCTCCACTCACCAATAAACCCTGAATTTGGAGTTTATCATTTCCTTCTTCACTTTGTAATTTTCCATCTCATAAAACTCACTTTTAAAATCCACATATGTTATGGAAAATTCACTACACCATAAGTTTCAGCAATATCTATATACGTAAGGCGTGGAGGAAATGGTATATTTTAAAGGAGTTGTTAGTTAACAGCTTTCTTTATTTGAGACCTTAAACTTTAAGTGTTAAATTAACTTGATGGCTGTATTTTAATTATAAAATTAAATTAGGACTTAATTAATTGGAAACCTATTTTTTTTTTTTAAATCCTGGAAAGAGTATATTAGACTTGAAATGCCTTCAGTTTTAATGTAAAAAATGCGAATGGACCCAGGGGCCTATTTTCCAGGACCCCAGTGCTTCTCCAGTGTCGTAATGGAGTAATTTTAACAAGGTTTTAAATAGTCCATTTAAATTTTTGTAAAGGCATGTTTGAACTTTGAAGAATTAGAATGTAGGAAAATGTGGTGCTTATATATGTGTGTGTATACAATAACCTCTTCTGACTTTTTACTCATTTCAGTTGCAGTTATTAATTAATTTGTACAGGTTTGGTGGTCTTCTCTTGGGAGGCTTTGAAAACGAATGGGGAGGAATGGCTTTCTCTTTGGCCGAGAGGTCTATCCTGATTGATCTGAATGAACTGATGTTATATTATAAAAAGTTTTCTTGTTTTGGTCTTTTCAGAGATTCTTGGTTTTCCTTTTGTTTGTTTGGTTAATTTTTGTGTTTCACTTGTAAACTTTGAGCTACTTCAGAGGCCTTATTTGGTGATTGATCCCGGTTAGTTGCTTTTAATTTATATTCTGGGTGTCATTTTTTATTTTATTTTATTTATTTATTTTTAATTTTTACTTTATTTTTTTAATAGACACCTAGCCATTTTATTTTATTTTATTCTTGGCTGTGCCGCGTGGCATGTGGGATCTTAGTTTCCCCACCAGGGATAGAACCCATGCCCCCTGCAGTGGAAGCCCTGAGTCTTAACCACTGGACTGCCAGGGAAGTCCCTGGGTGTCATTTTTTAGAGAAGAATCAAGTTGTATCTTGATTCTCTCTATTCTTCTAAACCATGCCCCCAGGAAATCCCAAAACATTAAAAAAAAAAAAAAAAGTTTAACCTTTGATTCTCTCAATATGCCTAGATGACTGGTATCCCTATCCCTACTAAAAAAAAAAAAAAAAAAAAAAAAAAGACCAAGCTGTTAATGGATAATTGATTTCGTGTTTTTCTCACCTTATAAAGACTCTTATATTTTATTGTTTTTTTATCTTTTTTTATAAATTTATTTTATTTATTTATTTTTGGCTGTGTTGGGTCTGTTGCTTCGCGTGGGCTTTCTCTACTTGCAGCGAGCGGGGGCTACTCTTCGTTGCGGTGCACAGGGTTCTCATCGCGGTGGCTTCTCTTGTTGCGAAACACAGGCTCTAGGTCTGTGGGCTTCAGTAGTTGTGGCTTGTGGGCTGTAGAGCGCAGGCTCAGTAGTTGTGGCACACGGGCTTTGTTGCTCCGCAGCATGTGGGATCTTCCGGGACCAGGGCTCAAACCCATGTCCCCTGCACTGGCAGGCGGATTCTTAACCACTGCACCACCAGGGAAGCCCAAGACTCCTATATTTTAAAAGAGGAACTCTGGCAATAAAATGACTTAATCCCACTTGGCACCATGGAAGGCACACTTCACAGTATGTCCCCTACTGGCCAAGGTCACGTAGTAGACACTAGATTAGCTGGAAATCCTCCCTGGGCTCCTGGCAGGTCGCTTAGGAGATGAGGATAGTGCTGAATCTGGGTGAAGGCAGCGTGTGTCTTCCTGCCTGGCTTCCCGCTACTCATGGGCCCTGTCTAGGCTGACAAGCTTGCTCTGGTGCCTGAGCTAATCTGGATCTGGAAAGGAGGTTTGTCAGCAGCCCCGGTCTCACCAGCTGGTAGGACTTAGCCTTAGGTCATGGTGGGAGTGACTTCTGGGCCCAAGGACTCCCTGTTCTACCATGTTGGCCCTGGCTGTGGGATTGGGTCTCTGCCATGATTCCCACTTAACAGTCAGCCTGGCAACCCTTCCTTTAACCCCAGTCTTTTTTAGGCTTGGGAGTTTTTGTTTTTTCTTTCTTCCTAGGCTAAATTTCTGCTTTATATTCTCTTAGCCACTAGCAAGGATGAAAGATAAATATCTTATAATGCAGCTCAGTGACTCCTGTTTTAGCATCAGATGCCTCAACTCTCTGGCCTGCTGGAGTAGCTGTCCTGGGGCTGACATTTGTTGTAACCTTGCCTGAGCTTGAGCTGGTCCTCGCCATGGACTCTGTGCCCTGGACTCTGGCTGCCCTCACTGGAGCAGGACGCAGGGCTGGCCTGTTTCCCCTCTGCCCAGAGGGTCCAGGGCTCAGCCTGTCCCTTTTGGAGCTGGCCTTGTGTGACCACGTAGAGCTACGTCAGCCACTGTTTCGAGACACACTCTGGTTGTCAGATGTCTACTTGGATACATCTGAAGTTACTGAGCAATAAAGTTACTGAGCAATAAAAAAGCAATGAAGTTTTTACTTTAGGTATTGTAATAGGTTTATTAGAGAGATTTCTAGCCTGGGATTTTTAAATCATACCATGAATTCATACCTACTCTGGGTATGGTAGTTTCAGTGTCGATCTTAGTTCATCAGGCTTGTGGTCTGTCCAGGCATTTCCACTGTGGCTGAGTAGTGTTCACTCTGTGGCATCCTGTGTCCTAGAGAGGGGATGGTGGGTCAGCATTCAGAGCAAGAACCCTCCTTGAGCTAAGGGCAGATTCTACAGAGAGCCCAGGTTTCTATGTGTCCCCAATATGATTATCATATACTTCTTGAGGACCAACTAGATGCCAGGCACTAGGTGATAAAGATACATGAATATCACCAGATCAGCTGAGAAGAAGATTCGTTCATTTATTCAACAGATATTAGTCTTGACCATGTGCCAGACACTGGGTGCTGGGTATATTGTAGTAAACAAAGCGCCTGCTCTTCTGGAGCTCACTGTATTGTGTAGTCTGATGGGGACCGACAACAAGCAAGTGAATAAATAATACATCAGGTGGTGAGAGTGCTTTGAAGAAGAACAGTGCGTGCGTGGTGTTGAGGAAGGACTTTCCATAGTATGTGGGGTGGTCAGAGAAAGCTTCTCTGATGAGAGGACGTTGAGCAGAGACCTGAATTCTTCAACAGAGTGGATACCTGGAGGAAGAGCTTTCAGATAGAGGGGACCACAAGTGCAAAGGAACTCAAGTGGAGCCCCAGTGACAGGGTGGCTAGAGCCCAGGCCCTTCTGGGAGAACAACCTTTCTCCCAGAGAGATGCTACGTCATATTGCCGGTCGCGAAGGCCCAGTCTTGACTGTTTGTCCTTTTGTTTCCCAGAATGTGAGATGTGTGCACAGCCATGATCTTGGGTGGCTCTTAAAATGATTTTAGATGATATGTGGACATGGGATTAGATCACAAGGTGAAAGAGCTATTTCCTTTTTCTTTCTGTTTCAATCCTGATAACATCCAAGTGAAAAACCTCCATTTGGTACAAGTATTTCTGTAACATCTCTTGACACTTGCCAATTTTTCTTCCTAACAGACAGCAAAAGCTCCTGATGCTTAAAGCCTTCTGTAGACAACAGTATTTAGTTACAATTTAGTTGTTTTGCTTGTTTTTTTCCCCTTGTATCAATTTAATGGTTTCCTGACATTATGGCAAGTAAAACTGTTTTCTGTTTACTTTAAAATACATTGTATTTAAGTAAAAGTGAGTCAACATAAAGAAAAATACTAAGAAAATAATAATGGTATGACAATATGACAAAAAGTGTGAAGATGCGTTTCATGTATTTTCTCATTTGAAAAGAGCGACAGGAGTTTGGGGCAGGAAGCATCGTGTGGCTGGCGTAGTTGGGGCAGGAAGGCTCTGGCTCTAGTTCAAATGGAAGATAACACCATATTCAAGGTACTTTACTGTTTTGCTTATTCAGTGGACGCACAGTGGCTGGGAACTGGTTAAATTGATTAGCAGAATTGCCAGAATGACTTAATTATAAGTTGTCTAAATTGTAAACGCATTCGCTTGCTAACGTAACAAGTCAGCAAAATGGAGACACATCCCAGTATTCCAGACTTTAAGACTGGGAGGGTGATGGTCGCAGATCATCTAATTTTTCTCTGAGAAAACGGCGTGCTAGAGAGATTAAGACAACTTGCCCGTGATCGCACAGCTAGTTAATGTAATTTATTGCCAGGACTGGAACCCAGGCCTCCCGACTCTGGATTTAAGACTTTTGCTCTGCAGTCTTGGCTCCCTGCTGGGTTTGAACTGGAATTGTATTATGCTGTAGTGTTAATCATTGAAATTAGCCTTTAATAAAATTGTACTAATGCTTTTTTCTTCATTTTAAGAGGAAACTTTCAAGGGCTTTTAGAGGTATACTGGGATGAGATTTTACTAATATATTTTATCAGTGCCAATTTTAATCATTTAAAAGGAAATTTTGATGGTTCAGTGCTTCATTTTGTCAGAAGACTCCACCCCTCACCCCCCCCCCCACCCCCTTCTGCAAGGCTGACATACAGAAAGGGCGGAAGACTTTTATCAAGTATTTATGGGACTGATGAAATAATGCATCTGTTGGCAGCAAACGGCAGCTCTTTCTAGGAATAGCAAACCGTGTGACAGGTCTCTCCTCAGCAGGGATGCCTCCATATCACTCTAAAAAATGGATTTAATGTTCTTTCCTTTTAGAAATTCTCACTGTGACGTTTTTTTCTCCCTCCTGTGGATGTATGGGTCGCTTGGCTACATCAGTCACCCTACTGACCCTCAGTGTTGCTTTAGCTCAGTATTGTTTAACTCTGGCTTTTAAAAAAAGCCTAATGATCCTCAGGCTTCACCCCAGACCAGTTCATGCCAAAATCTGTGGAGGTGGGGTCTGGGCAGTGGTATTAAAGACACAAACACGCATACACAGGCACAGACACCTTCCTAGGTTAATTTTGAAATGCAGCCAGGATTGAGAACCTTGAGATCCGACCAGCAGATTGGGCACATAGCTCCTTTCTCACTTATTGCTCCCTGGGTATGGGCCTCCCAAAGCTGTGTGCTTGCTTGAAGAGTTGCTCTTGTTTTCAGGTGGGGGAAGGTGGGAGGGGGCTAGGAATGGAGATGTAGAAGGATAGATAGCTTTGTTTTAAATGTGCGCTCACCATTGTTTTTAATTCTTTGAATTCCCTGAACATTGTTGCTTAAGAATGTTCTAGCATCTCAGACCCCATGCAGGTGTGACTGTACTACCAACATTGAACTCCGTTAGCGCTCCATGGGGATTCATAGGCTACGTGTTTATAGAACAAAACTGAAGAGAGGGTTTTGAACTATCTGGTGAATTTGGATTTGGGGGAATTCCATTCATTGTCTATTCATGTTGTTTGGTAATTACAGACCATCCACAATACTTTGTGCCCTGTAGATCAAGCTGTGTCCAAATGGAGACAGAACCTGCTGGAGGAGAGTGAGTTGGGTGCTGCTCTCAGCTACAGAGGGAGCTGAAGATGGCTTGAGGATGGATGAGAGGAGGAGAGACACCAATGGCCAGTCGGGAAGACTGGGACTGGCTTAGTCTGTCCATCTGTGGGTTGGTCAGACAATCTGCCCCCAGTTTCTGTTTACAGTTAAAAATGAATTTTAATATTTTCTGTGTCTCACCAAGAACCTCAAATAATACCAGTGAAATAATAATCATAGTATTTGTCAGCAGCTTAATTTACCATGTGCCAGGCACTGTTCCAGGTCCTTTGCATTTATTAATTCAATCCTGACAGTAACTTAATGAGGTAGAAGGTATTATTACCCTCATTGCACAGAGATGTTAAGTCACTTGCTCAAGGTCATACAATGTAGTTAAGCCAAATTTGCAATCTAGGCACTTTGACTTCAAAGCCTGCTGATTCATGTCCTGTAAAGACACTTTCTCAAAATTTGCTTTTCTCTCCTCCCTAATTCTGATAACCTGTGGCTGCTTCAGAGCCTGTTATTTACCAGCCCCCACTTTTTCCTCCCCCCCTACTCCAGGCTCTCCCAGACATGCAGCCATAGGGTCTTTTATGTCTTTCTCTTTCCCACCTACTGTCCAAAGACTAATTCCTGGTTGGTCTCTCTCTCTCTCCCCCATCTCTCATTTTATCCTTTTTTTGGGGGGGGGTGGGAAGGAGTAGGGTCTAATGTGAGGCCATATGGGGTCAAGGGACAGGGCCCTTGGGTTGCTTCCATCCCACTTGCTACCTTGAGAGTAAAAAAAGACTCAGTCTTCTTGGCTGTGATCAGGAGACGGTGTGTTGGCTCTCCTGGTCCTGGAATCAGGTCCCACTTTTCCAGCTCCTAAATCACGCTATGGAAAGTCGTCAGTTCCAATAACCAGCTTTTCTGGTGGCGTGGCCTCAGAGTTTAACTGTACATTTAGCAAGGTGGTGTTCTCTTTTTTTGGTATAGTTCAGACTTGTAGGCTGCTGTTGTAGCTAGCTGCAGGAATGTTTGCCTTTACTTAATTTTAATAGGCAGCTGTGTTTATACTTGTTCCTCAGTTTGAGCAGTAAGGAGTATATGAATATGATTCTTTGGAGGACTTTTCCCCCAGAGGGAAAAAAGAGTACATTGTACTTTTCCAAACAGTAAATTTTAATTGAGAAGGAAATGTAACTTCTAGAAGAAGTTTGGGGCAGGTTTTAGTCTTAGGCTTTAGTTTTGTTAGCGTTATAAAAGAAATCTTAACTCCTTGTGAGAAGCGCCAAGTTGACAATTCCTGGAAATGTTCATGTTCTATTTATGCTCAGCACCACAGCAGAGAGGGTGGTGACACTGTTACCAAAATAAAACTGCTGAGATGTAGTAAGTGGCAAACGAGAGCTTATGGTTTTATAACCTAAATATAAGACTTTTAAAGCATCTCTCAGTCCCACCATTTGTCCATAAGGTATATGGGGGCTGAGTGGTAGTGGTGCAGTTGTTATGGAGAATTACAGAGCAAGCAGAGCACATCTGTTGGGACTTGCCCTGTTGTTAGAACTGGGGAAGGTTAGAGCCGGAAGGTACCTCAGAGACTTTACAGATGAGGGAACTAAGAGATGCAAGTCAGTCAAACATGTATGTGGGCTCTTTGGTTCAACCAGTAGACCTCTTGCTAACATAAGCAAAAGTGGAAATTTCTCTAACGTGCACTGGGTAGTTCACAACTTTGAAGTAGTTGCTAAAATTTCAGGGCTCAGTAAAGGCAGGAGTCAGGCAACCCTGGGGATTTCTGGGCATTGATGACCATCTCCAGCTCAGTTCCTCCACTTTGTCTTCTCTCGACGTTCAGAGTCTGGTTGGCCTAGGCTGAGTCATGAGCCCTTCCCTTAGGACACCAGAGTCACCTAGAGTGGGGAAGGGACAGTTCCAAAAGGAAGAGGTGAAAGCTGATTAAGAGATGTCTGCTGTACTATATCATGCCCATTCTTTTTATATTTAACAGGTTCCACACTTGTGGGCCTGGAAAGAACTGGTAGCCCTTTAAGGAAGGAGAATGTTCTACATCCTAATATAGCAAGGCCCAGGTTGAAGGCCAGAGGTGCTAGGAAGAGTAAAGGAGAACAGTTTTTGAAAGAAGATAGGGCTTCTGAAACCTTTTCAAAATCAGACGATATTGGGGGGAAAAATGGATTGAGAATGTTGAAGTAGAGAGGAGGTTAGAAGGAGAATTTGGATTGAGTTCTAGCCTAAGGGCTTTACATATATAAACTCACTTTATCCTCATAGACCTTTGAAGTAGGTACTATTACTGTCAGTAGATAAATCGCCCAAAGTCGCAGAGCTCAATAGTAGCAGAGCTGAGATTTGAACACTGACACTCTGGTCTTCCAGTCTTATTGATCACTAGGCAGTTCCCGTTCTTGGTTCTGATTGGAGTCATGTGCCTTAGATTACCTGACCTGGGCTAGCCACAGCTTCTTTATTTCCTGACCCCTTTTTGCCTTGGGTCTCACCTGTGGCCAACATTTTCATGCCTTTTTTGTTGTTGTTGTTTGTTTTTTATACAGTTTACCAAATGGGAGATTAAAAGAAATACCAAAGAGGATAAAAAATGTTTTCTAAGAAATGTGATTAGACAAAGATTTTAAAAGAGATTGACATGGCAGTTTTTGTTCGTTGAGTCTTTAAACTTGTCTCTTCCCTTTCAATTCCTTTTTATTCTCAATTAGTCATTTGATGGTGCCATGGGAAAATGTGCTTTTTTCAGGCCTCTCCTATTTGTTTGAGCCCTTTTTATTCTTTCATGTGTCTGTCAGGATCCATTCTAGAGACAAAAACCACATAGTAATTTGAATAAGGAAAATTTAATATAAAGAATTATACACTGGTAAAAAGTTAACAATGGTTAACTACTAACAGAGGTAAAAGAGGTCTCCAAGGAATACAGGAATAGCAAGTGGAAGAAGCTACTTTTTCTAGGGCTGGAAGAGAGTACAGGTTGAAGGCACTACGAGCTTGCACAAGGCCCCTCTCCACTCCCAAGGCTGTGGTTCAGACCTCACTGGAGGTGAAGTGACTGCCACATGAGTATGCAGCCTGCCGGTGGCCAGGGAACTAGCCAGAGGTTCCAGGCTGGAGCTGGCCTGTAAGAGCAGCCCACCAGGTTGAGAAACTTGTTAGAGAATGTGGGTAGAGCAGAGTTGATTCTCAGAGAGCAGACTGCTTGAGTGGTAGAGAAATTCCCTGGATAGTGAGCGCCTTTTGTTTCCCAAACACCACTGGCAGTAGTACACTTCAGAGGGGATAAAGCATCCCAAGCCAGAATGAAAAGCCCCTTCCTCTGCAATGGCCTTGCAGTATCCCTCTAGTGCCCTCTACTGATGAAAACTAACACTGCACCACCTGACAAAGGAGAAATGTTTGCAGGGTCCAGCCCCAGTATCACAAAGCAGGGCAAAGAGGGTGAATACATTGTCTTAGCAAGAAGTAATACATTGCTAATTGGTGCACCTCATCTGTAAAAGGATGATAGTACATAAATCCTGAAGTACTTCTTAGAAGCTGATTCATTCATTCATTCCTTAGGCAACATTTATTATCTACCATTGCTGGCTGTTGTGCTAAGGCTTTGAGATTATGATTGTCATTGTCTATTTTTTTGTGTTCCTGCAAAAAGAGTGTAGTCTTCTCTAAAGCAGAGGCTGTTTTTATCTCTGTACTTGCAGAGTCTATCTAGCATAGTGCTAGATACATGTTAATCCTCACATGTTTATTGAATGAATGAAGGAATGACTATAAAGATGAATGTAAAGGCAGAGTAGTACCCTCAAAGAGTTTATTTATTTTAATTTTTGTTTAGTTTTTTTTTTTGGCTGTGCCACACGGCTTGTGGGATCTTAGTTCCCTGACCAGGAATCGAACCGGGGGCCCCAGCAGTGAAAGCGCTAAATCCTAACCACTGGACTGACAGGGAATTCCCATCAAAGAGTTTAAATTGCAACTGGGGAAAGGTAGAGGCAAGTACTTAAGTATTGATATAATATGGTATTCTGGTTATCTTTTGTTGTGTAACAAGCTACTCCAAAACTTAATGGCTTAAAATAACAGTCCTGTATTTTACCCATGAATGTGCAGTTTGGCCAGGGCTCAGGTGGGACAGCTCATTTCTGTTTCACCCGGTGCCAATTGCGATGGTTTACCTGGGGCTGGAGGATCCATTTCCCAGGTGGGTTGCTCACATTTCTGGTAAATTGGTGCTGCTTGTCGGTTTCTCTCCACGTAGGCCTTTCTACAGGTAGCTGGGGTTTCCTCACAGTATGGTGGCTGAGTTTCAAAGGGCAGGAAGTAGAAGCTGCTTGTTTATTAAGTCCTGGATCCGCATACTGGCATAGTGTTGACTTTCACTGTGTTCTTTCAGTTAAGCTGTCCCAAAGCCCACATTCAAAGGGAGGAGATAGAGACCTCACATTTCCTGGGGGGTATGTCAGTCATTTTGGAGCCTTACCGTACTTATCAGATATAGTGGTTTAAAATATGTATATTTCTTATCATAAATGGGAAATTAGCTGCCCTGTGTGAAAGTGACTTGTAAATTAATAACAAATGTTATTTGATGTTGTTAATGTTTAACAAAAAATGTTTTTTAAAGTGAAAATAGATTTTCCTTCCGAATATAAAAGCAACACGTATTTGTTGTTTAAAAAAAAAGCTCTAGGAAGATATCAAGAAAATGGAAATCACCCATAATCTTATTGCCCAGAGATAACCATGGTTTATAATAAATGAGTAGTGAAATGCAATATTTGGGTTTTTACCACAGGAAATTTTGTTTTAGAAGCTCTTTCTTCTCTGAACTCTAGTCATTTTGAGAAAGTTATTATTGATACTAACACTGAAATCCATGTGATGCCAGATAAAGAAAAAAATTCAGATTATATTTGTGTGTGTAAAAATATATACTTTTCTTCAGAGAGTGAAACTTTCTGAATCAACCTGAAGTAGTCTTTTCACATTGTTATTAAGGCTCGTTGCTATTTCAATTAGCAAAGGGTGGGTGTGGGAGCACTGGACTTAAATGACCTTCTCCAATGACTCTTAGGGAACTACGAGTAGTATTTTTCACTCTGCCCTGTAAAGTATTTTTCTGTTTATCTTTCTGTGAGTATTCTATTTCAAAGTGTTTCACTAGATTATTATATAACCTGATTTTTTCAAAGTCTCCTGTTTGTATGCTTTTAAATACTACTACATTTCTAAATCTTTCTTCTTCACTGTTTTTCCCAAACTGTTGGGCTATAGGTGATTAAGCCTTTGCCTGTGGCATGTTAAGATATATTGATGTCCTTCAAATTGACTAGATTTGTAAATATGTTAGTGTTCTGAATTGTAGATTAGATTTTTTCCCCCTTGCACTTGGAAAGGCATTCCTAATACCTTTTTTTTTTTTTTTTTAAACAAATCAGTATATTTCAAAGAAACTGTTAAAACCTTTGGCAGAATAGTCATATCCCACGCCCCTCACTCTTTATTACCAGGGTAATACCATAAACCATTGTAGGAGGGGCTGGATAAGTCAGAGAAAGAGCAGGTATGAGAAACCAAAACTTTGCTTCCTGCATGATTTCAGCCAGCACTTATTGAATACTATGTGCCAGGAGTTAAATAGGTATACAGAAATTAAGGTATAATCCCTGCCCTCAAGGTGCTCCAGATAAATGAGATGATACATGTAAAGTACTTAGAACAGAGCCTGGCATATATTACACATTCAGTTAATGTTTGCTGAATGTTAGTTAGTAAAATTCCATGGGAGGGATACAACTAGGAAAAAATGTCTAAAAAGTCTTCTTAGGGAGACAATAATGAAAATAAGGTTGAGAAGCACTGGATGGAAGGACTCGTTACCTGATTGGACTCTGGGCTGAGGGAGAAGGAGGATTCTGGGATGACACCCAGGTTTCTGGTTTGGACACTTACTGAAATTCACCAAGACCGGATACACAGGAGGTATGGTTGATGTACAGATGATGCTCGTTGAATTTAAGCTAGTAGTGACTCACAGTTATTGGGCACTTATTGTGAGCCAGCTCCTTTAGGTGCTTTACATTTGTCAGTAGTGCGAAGTAGATACTATAATATTATTGTTCCCATTTTAAAGATTAGGAAGCTGAGACCCAGCCCAGGGCCACATAGCATTTCCTTTAGCGAAAATGCTTGGTAAGCTTTTGGAGATGTGGGTCTAGGTTCAGGATGGAGTCCTGCTCCTACCTTTTGTTTGCTCTTTGACCTTGGGGATTATTATTATTTTTTTCTCTGAATATAATTCCTTTGTGTGTAAAATAGAGTTGCCTCTTGCTCTTCTCCAAGAGTAGTTCAGGTTAAATGAGAGGAGATTTGAATACACCTTCTAAAGCGTATGTGTATATGTAGGTAGTAATTTTAATGTTAGCTGGTACCCCACAGTAAATGCCGTCTTCTCCCTTGCTGTACTTCTTACCTTTCCCCTCTGTATTCAGGTAGCTCTCAGAGGTGTTGGAAGGACAGAGTGAGAGCCTCCCACCCTCATCCTTCCACCATTTTTGTTGCAACTATGTCCATATCGTCTGATTCTTCCCCGATCATCCATCCCAGAAGATGACGCAGGAAGCTTTTATTTCCATGGGTTTTCATGAACCTCCTCCCATGTAAACACAGTGATTCACTTCTCCAGCTGTAGTCATTTGACTTCTGCCCCTTACAGCTGTTTTCACAGAGGTCATCGGTGACCTTTAGTTAAGTCGATCAACATTTTTCAGGTTGCCACTTGCTGTCTTGGCAGCATCTGACGTTGGGGGCCACTCTCTCATTCTTGATGTTGCCTCCTTCCTTGGTCGTGTTTTTCCTCCTGCCTCTGCATCTACTATTTCTCAACTTCTTCTTAGTCTGCTTGCCTCTTAAATGCTTGTCTTCTCCTGAGTTCTATCACATCCTTCTTCTCCTCTCACTGGCACCATTCTTCTTGGGCAAAGCTCATCTGTACTCATGGCTTGATGACCACTTCAGTAAGAACTGCTTCTAAATCACTGTCTCCAGCCCAAATAGATAGCTGCACTCCAGTCCTCGGTACCTTAGCTCAACATGGCCAAAATACGACCCCTCATTTCACACATCAAACTTCCTCCTCCTCAATGATACTTATTTTTCTCCAATTCAAAAATATATTCCTATATATGGGCTTTTTTTTTTTTTTTTGAGTTCCCCAACCAGGGATTGAACCCATGCCCCCTGCAGTGGAAGCATGGAGTCTTAACCACTGGACAGCCAGAGAAGTCCCCAAAGTGGGCTTTTTTATTGTTATTTTATTTATTTTTTTTTTTAAAGTACTTAGTCCAGACATCACCTCTTTCTTGAAGCTTTGCATCACCCCTTCATGGCTAGCTGAGAAACTCCTCTTCTGTGTTTCCAGAGGACTTGGGGCATATTTCTGTTATGGCACATCCATACTATGTTAGAGGTTTGTCCTCAAGCATACTATGAGTTTGGTGAGGGCAAGAACTTAGTTTTACAACCTTATAGACTCAGAACCTAACATGTTGCCAGATACCTAGTGGGACCAATAAATGTTGGTTGAATGAGTGATCTGTGGTAGCCTTATTTGCTCCCCTCACTTTCCTCTTAATCTCTAAGTACCATAACTATTTATATTAGTTTGCTAGGGCTGCCATAATAAAATACCCAGACTATGTGGCTTAAACAACAGAAATTTATTTTCTCACAGTTCTGCAGGCCGGAAGTCCAAGATCAAATTGTCAGCAGGTTTGTTTTCTTCTGAGGCCCCCTTGGCTTGTAGATGACTGCCCTCCTGCTGCCCCTTCACATAGTCACCCCCCTGTGTGTGTATCCCGGTGTCTCTCCGTGTGTCCTCATTTCCTCTCTTGTCAGGATACCAGGCAGGTTGGATTAGGACCACCCTAATGGCCTCATTTTAACTCAGTTACGTCTGTAAAGACTCCAAGTACAATCACAGTCTTAGGTATCAGGGGTTAGGGTTTCAACATATGAATTTTGGAGAGGCCGTTCCGCCCATAACACTATTATTGCTTTTTGAAAAACTGTATCTTATTTTTCAGCTCATCCTGGACAGGCAGCAGATAATAACTCTTTAGTTCCTGACCCTCCATGAAAGTGATTCTTTGGCATTTCTTAGTGGTTTCTATTTAGTGTTTGCTGACTACCAGCCATTAGCCATTCATTTTACCAAACTTAAAACAGAGTTTGTTCTGGTCTCTGTGTAGCATAAGTTCTGAACTGTCTGTCTGGGTATTAATCCATTTTATCAGCGTTATTAGTAACTGTTGTAATAATGAACTCTCACATGGGGGGTGGTGTTCCTTAACTTCCTTATTGCTGAAAACTCCAGTTGTGGGGGTACAGGTTAAGTATAGGAGTGGGTACAGCAGTCAGAACCCTTGAAGCCCAGCTCTGCCCAGGGCCAAATCATTTTAAAGATGAGGGGAATTCAAAGACCGAAGATTTGAGGCTTTCAGGATTGGCCCCTTTGAACTGATATTCCTAGGAACGCTGTACAAAGTAAAAGCAAAATGAAAATCACCCCCTCCAACATGCACAAATCACAGGAGACTTCTAACAACACGACTCCTTGCCTGCTAAGAGAATAGTTTTGTGCACAGAGTAAGTAGCCTTGGTTCTTCAGTTCTGGGCTCCTTCATTAATCTGCAGTTCAGCTTTCTTACAGTTTAATCTATAGCCCATCTCCTGGGCTAGTTACTAGCTGACTTACCTTTTACCCCTTCATTTCCAACAAGTGCCCTAGAGTCTTGGTCTCCTGCTTCTTTCTTCTTTTCTCCCCTCCCCAAGTACTCCCCTGCCCATCAGCTGTCACCTCCTTTGCTTGGGTTCCTCTCCCTCAGGCTACAATCTTATAATTTCTCACGGGCATCCTTTCTTCCTGTTTCATTCGCCTTCTGTTCCTTACTTCTTTCCTTCTCCAACGGCCTTCTCCTTTGAGACACAGGCTGAACAGTTTCTAAGCTCATTTTGACTTTTCGTTGCTACCTACCTTTGCTGTAAAGCAGGGGTTGGCAACTATGGCCAAATCCTTGTGAGCCAAATTCAGTCTACTACTTGTTGTAGCATGGCCTGTGAGCTAAGCGTGGTCTTTCTATTTTTAAAGAATTGAAACAAAAATGAAACAAAAGAAGAAGAATATTTCATGACCTGTGAAAATTATATGAAATTCAGATTTAGTGTCTATAAATAAAGTTTGCTTGGAAGGCAGCCGCGCTTGTTTGTTTATCTGTTGTCTGTGGCTGCTTTCACGCCGTGCCAGCAGAGCTGAGTAGCTGCAGTAGAGACCCTGTGGCCCGCAAAGCCTAAAAAATATTTACTCTAGGCCTTTACAGATGAAGTCTGCCCATTCTTCGTATAAAGAGTGAGAAGGGCCGGAAAATAGCCTTGCACGACAGGAACCAGCTTTGTTTACCTTTCTTTTCTTGGTGCTTACCAGAGGGCTGGATTAAAGCTAATGCTTAGTTCTAAAATTGTTTTGAGAGTCAAAACCAGAGAGGCCTTTCTTCAGGGCAGACTTTTCCTGTGAAAGTATGTCATTATCTTTGCCATTTCTTTTGACTAAAATTTTGCCAGAAGAGATTTGTCATACCAGGGCCATTGAACCTTTTCTTTCATTTCTAAAATTGTACATAAGAGAAGAAGAATTAGGTAAACCAAACAGCTAAAACTCCTTTGTACTCTGCCCATTCACACGAGGATTTAATTTCAGCTTATCGTGTATACTCACTCATGGTTTAGTCTCAAGATTTTTAAGTATTAGGGTGATGAGATAATGTTAGCATTTAAGTACTAACCAC
The DNA here is from genome assembly GCF_965194805.1 of Balaenoptera borealis. Classification (NCBI taxonomy): domain Eukaryota; kingdom Metazoa; phylum Chordata; class Mammalia; order Artiodactyla; family Balaenopteridae; genus Balaenoptera; species Balaenoptera borealis. Next base: position 79,642,439 of record NC_138870.1, read on the forward strand.
AAAAAGAGTTGAGCAAGGTTTGCAGTCATGAGCATTTGCCTTTTGTTCCCATCCATTAGGTATTTTGTGTATTTTTTTTTTTACAACCCCCCACCTTGTCTTTGTTTTCATGCCTTTTAAAGGAAATTATCACTGACACTCAAACCTCCTGACAAGTAATGCCAAGCAAGGGTAAGAATTTCTTCCCATTCGTTCTTCGAGATAGCCATTGTACTATTTCTGTCTGTTATTCAGAAGTGTGGCTGTATTGGGTTTCTCAACCCCTTAGGGCGTTTGTTAACAATACATTTTGAGTGTTCACAGAGTACTGTGGGCTCCAAAAGGCATCAGAGGATTTCATCAGAAATAGAAGGTAGAACAAGGAGTCTGTAATCTCTACCACAAGAGAGGGGTGACATGTATGTGACATTCTGAACATTTAACAGCAGCCTACAAAGAAAGACCAATGGCTGGAGGTCCACCAGAGCATGCAGCACGAAGGCATGGTCTCAGTGGGGTGGGGAGGAGAAAGTAGGAAGTGCTTCTAGGGTGACACTGGGTTTTATGGAATGTAGTCATTGCTTACCCGGGAAGAAGCCAGTCCAGACAGAGTAGATGCTGAGTACTTTCTCCTAGACATCTTCTCAGGGTGCCTTGCTGGATCATTAAACCCATCATGTTGCAAATGGAACGAATTTTTCCCGATAAATCCAGCTCCTCCTCCTGCCTTTAGTCTTCTCATTCATGTCATTTTTGTTTTCTGAGTTATATACCTGCCCTCTTTACAAAGTAGCTTCTTGAATGAGTGGGTTCTGTGAGGGGAAGGACAACACATAGATTGTTTGGTTCAAAGGAAGAATTGATATATTTTTTTAAAAAGAGGGAGAGACAGGTAAGAGAGAGAAGATGAGTTGGTGGATGATCTTGTTTTCTAAGGATTGGATTTGGGCTTGATAGGGTAGTGGAGTGAGCCTGGAGTGTGAGGAAACTGGCTTAGGGAGAGAGAAAAACTCTCTCCCAGCTCCCATCTTCCAGGACTGACTTCAGTAACTGCCCCATATCTTCCAGATTTCCCCAGATTTTAGTTGAGATGAGAGACTTGCGTTGCATTACTCATCGTAACTAAGAAAATCCTTCCTGAGTTGGCTTCAGGTTGGTGCTGCTGCTAGGTCCTGATAGTGATAGGCTTTGATGGAGGACTGAAAATCCCACATTCGAGGTGGCATCCAACTGTGGCTCTACCTGACATGACTCTGCAGTTTCCCTTGTGAGAGGGAAATGTCTCCACCTGTTCTTTGACTCCTTTTCACGGTCTTCTTGCCTCCAGGCTTCCCTCCAGGCTTCTTAGAGCATGGTCCACACTGTCCCACTGTTCCTTCCGCAAAAACCCCACCACCCTTTTCAGGCCAGCACACCGTATAGGTGCTGTGTTGGCCTGCGAATGGGAATGCAGCTGTTGGTCTTTGGCATTATTGATGGTTCTCTGCAGGGCCATGAGAGCATTGGTCCTGGACAAATAGGATAAAATCTCCCAGTCTGAGGTTACTGGTTTTTCCGCACTCTGGGCCATTCAGATTTGGTAAACTCCATTTTGATTCATTCCACAAAAGGCTTAAATCATTTACATTGTTTTGTTCAACTCAATCAGGAAAGGAAAGCATAGACATTTTAATTGTTTTACAACAGTGTTTCACACCTGCTGCAGACTCCCACAGCCAGCCAAATGCAGATCTTGCCTCCAAGGTTGCTGAGTGCATGCTGTCTTCTTGAGGGCAGAAGTGAAAACCGCCCAGGACAAAAAAGCAGTTTCTCTTTAGAAGGTGAAGGGGAGCAGAATAGGCTGCCCCCAGATGTGCTGCTTTGGCATGTGGATGATTTTGAGCTGAAGGCAATCAAGGCCCAGCAGACTGAAGAAGAACTTTTACCTCTCCCTTAACTATCTAAAAGAATTTAGACAGGGGGCCTGGCCACGAAAGAGAGCTATTACCAGAGATAACTTTTTATCTGAATGACCTTATCTGTTTGGCAGGGCAAATATCTATTTACCAAACATCTGGTCTTCTTATGGTCCTGAGAATTACTCTCTTCCCCTTTGAAGCCCCAGACTCCTAGCCCATTCTTTAGCTCAGGAATCTATATAAGGCTCAATCTCCCTACTCACCCTTGGGTCTCATATTTTTATGGGGCTCCAGTACATGTAAAATTAAATTTCTTTTTCTGCTGCTAATCTGTCTTAGGTCAATTCAATTATTAGGCCAGCCAAAGAACCTAGAAAGGAAGAAGGAAAATTTTTTCCTCCCCTACAAAAGTAAGAAAACAGGTGCCATGAAGGAAAGAGGTGCCAATTAGGTATTGCTTTTTTTTTCCACATAAGATCCTTTTAATTTAAAGAACATTTGAAACAACAAGGATTCACTGTATAGCACATGGAACTATATTCAATATATTGTAATAACTTACAATGGAAAAGAATCTGAAGCTGTACACCTGAAACTAACACAGTATTGTAAATCAACTATAGTTTAATTTAAAAAAAGAACTTTTGAGTAAATTGAGAATATAATCAAAAGGACTAGAAATCAGGTGATCTAGGCTCAGATGTTTCCTGTTTCCTACTAGTTCTGTGTCCTTAGACAAGATTTAAAAAAGAAAAAACTTTTTACTTTGAAATAATTTAAGACAAGTTCAGTAAAACAGTTCCCAGGTACCCTACACTCAGTCCCCGTTCCCCTCCCACCCCACAGTGAAAATATCTTACATAACCATAGTCCATTGCCAAAACCAGGAAACTGACATTGATTTAATACTATTAAATACATTATTGGGATAGTTTTTACGTGTACTCTGCGTGTGTGTGTGCAGCTCTATGAAATTATGTCACACGTGTAGATTCGTGTATGCTTTTGGTTTTTAATGCACACTTATCTTGAAATTATTTTGAGCCTTTGTGTGAATAATTAATAGTAGCAAAATAGCAAAACTGGAAATTATTAATTTGGAAATCTGAATTTAACACTCTTAATTAAAAGACTTCTGGATTAAGAAGTAGAAGGTCAGGTTCTAATTCCATCTCTCCAACTGGAGAAGAAATGGGGGAGCTATACCAAACAGAAATCTTGATTTCCCGTGGTTCCAGCCAGGCACGTAGAACTCATCCTTCTTTCATCTTGCACTGCACCAACCGTCCTCCCCAGCGTCTGTCCCATGAGCAGGGCTTCTAAAATATCCCCCACATCTGTCTGCTAGTCTCCTTCCCTTGCCTGGATGACTGCAGTAGCCTCACACGGACTCCCTGTACAATCCATTTTCCATACAGCAGGCACAACCATCTTTTAAAAATATAAGCCAGATTATGTTGTTCCTCTGCGTAAATCCTCCTCCAGTGGCTTCCCATTGCCCCGAGAGTCCGATCGGAGCTCCTGCCCAGAGCCATGAGGCCCCTGTGGTGGGCTGCTCCCATCCCATTGACGTTCTCCTGCCTTATCACTGTGCTGCAGCCTCGCAGGCCTCCGTTGTCTGTCCAGTTGGCCACCATAGTCCTCCCTGTGGGCTTTGTTCTAGCTCTTCCCTCGGTCGGGTATGCCCAGCTCCTAGTTTTGCTGTGATAACTAGCCCCTTCTGGACATTTATTTAGGTGTCAGTCCAAATTAGACACCTCCCAAGTCACTTTCTATCATATCATCATCCTGCTTTATTTCCTCCGTAGCATCTAACATGATCTGAAACTATCCTCTGTGCTAGATTGGACTTGTTTTTACTTGACTAGTGAGTTACCCTTCCTTCGACTGTAAGCTCCTTGAGAAGTGGGGTTGCAGTAACTGTTTGGTTCACCCTCCATCCCAGAGCCAAAGACAGTGCCTGCCCCATAGAAGGCATCAATAATTATTTTTTGAGTAGATGCATTAAAGCACCAGGTAATCACAGAGGTTCTTGAAATTGAAAAAAATTACTTAATTAAGTGAAATAATTTGATGTTTAAGATTATTAATTTTTTCCCATATTTAGGACTCTGAGAACATTGTGATTAAATTCCTATATACAACGGATTCCCTTTTGTGTGCCCGTGTGTTAGTAACAGGTCTTTTTTCTGAGGCAGGACCATTTCAGATGGGAAAGAGAAGTCCTCTGTACCCTGGTGATAGGCTCCTGTTTGCCTGAACATGTCAGACAGACCACCTTAGTGCTTTGAAGTGATAAAGTTGAAATTCCCTCCATTCAGTTACCCCCATCAGCTGAGCTTTTGCATTAGAGAAGACCATTGAGCAGGTTTTCATACAGAAGGTGCAAGAAACTTAGTATCATGTGGTTTGGCATTTAGCCAGACTTGCTTTCATTATTTAGTTTAGGTTGAACACATCCCTTTTCTTTTGAATTTAGCATGTAAGTAATGGCTCCCAGAACTGGAAGACATGGAGCTGCTAATGTTCTGACTTAAATGGAAAGAACAGAATTTATGTCCTCTGCTTCATTTCTTAAATTCCTGCTTAACTTCCATTTTATTGATTGTCAGAGCCGCATAACCAAAATGTCACTCTATTTACTTTTGATGGTGTTACCAGCCACTTGTGCCATTTAAGCCGTTTTAGAAATGTAATGTAGTGTAGGAATATAAATACATATGTTTTTAGACATGTGTTATGCTGAATTAGTGATTTACTGCTGCTGAAGGAATGGTTTTTGTTTGAAAGAAATGGTTAGTCTTTCACTGACTATTCTTATCAGAGGTTAATACACTTTCTCTTCTCTGATTAAATTCTGGAGTTCTCTTTTGAAAAATGCATGTACCCATATAGCTTCCAGTGACGTAAATGTTGATCTTTTGGTTCCTTTTGTTATGTTTTTATTGTTGTTACTGCTAATGAATTAATTTCCAAGCAAATATATACTTGTAAATCTGGAAGATGATATTTTTCTCTTAAAAGCATTTTGCCATTTTCACATTGTTATGCCCCTAGCTTATAGGGTGTTTTCTTGAGAAGTCATTTTCTTCTGTGGATTTTTAAAAAATGGTGTACTCATAGTGAGTGTGATCATATTATGAAAAATGTGAGTGATAGAATATGATTAGATGTACTTCAAAGTCATAGTCTGTGTGAAAAATTGATGCTTTAAAGCATTTATTAACAAAATTTGTTCTTTTTGTGTTACCCTCTCCCCCCTCCTCAGGTCCTCTTAATGTTTCTATATTTTTTTGGTGAACCAAGCATGACTTGAAGAAGGTAGTAGGGCAGAGGGAGGAGTTGGAGGGGTATAAAATGAGCAGGCTGCTTTCCCAGGAGCCTCTCACTTGCAGGGTCTGAAATGACTGCTTTTGGGGAGCAGTGATATTCACACTGAGGGAGGTAAAAATGCCTGCCCATTTTGAGGAGCTTTTGCTTTCATAATAGAACTTCATTGTACAAACCAAAGGATGTTTTAAAGGAGAGGACCATTTGCAATTGAGTGTTTTCCATTCGGGTAGCATCTGACAGAATAATTTTCAGAGATTTGTAGTATTGCATGCAATCATAGCTTAGCAGTTGGATCTTATTATTATTATTATTTTTTGGCTGCACTGCACAGCTTTCGGGATCTTAGTTCCCCAGACCAGGGATCGAACCTGGACTCCCTGCAGTGGAAGCGTGGAGTCCTAACTGCTGGACCACCAGGGAATTCCCAGATCTTTTTATCTTTATGATAAAATTGTACATTTCATTTCTGTTTTAAGTCCCACCCATGCTTTTTAAGTAGTGTAGTAAACTGTTTTCTTACCTGCAGGGTGACTGAGTGAAACTACGTATAATTTGCCCAATAGTAATTCTGCGATCTGTATAATCCAATGTATGCTATGGCTTTTGCACTGGATAACTTTCAGATGACTTTTGTTTTGGCCTGCAATCTTATTAGTAAGATTGATTCAGGGTACTCATTCAAAGTCACCTGATTTGTCTTTCCTCATGTCCTAAGAATCAAATCTCTGAGCAGAGCAGCCATTGGATACAGGACAAACCTTGGACTGGTGTATCTATCATTTTAAAAAACAATTGGGGGAGAGACACTCTGTAAGTTGTGATGTTCTATGATGATTCCTTTTTTTTTTTTTTTAATAAAAAAAAACGATTGCTATCTAACAAACTACCCCAAAACTTGGCAGGTTCAAACAACCATTTTATTTTGAAGGTTAGGGATTCAGGAAGGGCTCAGCTGGGTGGTTTGTCTCTGATCCATGTGCTGTCAGTTGAGGTGGCTGGAGCTGGAGGATCTGCGTCTCAGATGGCTTTTTCACTCATATGTCTGGTTCTTGGGCTGGGATGGCTGACGGTTGATGCTGGCTCTTGGCAGGGGGCTAAGTTGGGGGCTGTTAGTCTGAACACTGCCACGTGGTTCTCCATGTGCTTGGGTTACTCACAACATGGCAGCTGGGTTTTTAGAGGGAGCATTCCCAAAAGGTGTGGGTGGAAACTTTAAGGCTCAAGGCTTCTTATGACATAGCCCTGTAAGTCCCAGAATGCCACTTTCCCTGCATTTTATTGGTCAAGTAAGTCACTAAGACCCACCCAGACTCAAAGTGAGGGGAATTATCCTCCAGCTTTCAGTGGGAGAAGCAGCAAAGAATTTGAGGTCAAGTTTAATGGCTGATGATGGAATCACATCAGGGTAGCATTTATATAATCGCAGTTTATGCCTCTCCTAAGGTTCAAGTGGCTTAAAGTACAAATACTAATAAGTAGTTTCATGTACTGGTACCCCCATTCCAAGTGGGGGTACCAATTAAACACAAACTCTGAGGTCCTCCATTCCAGTCATGTAGTGCCCTAAAAGTGGCATGACTGTAATCTCATTTTATAATATCTAGAAAGATGTCAGTCCTCTGAGTCATTGTGCAAACTAGTTTGTCAAAAGAGTTCAAAGGAATCATAGATCTTACAGCTGGAAGGGACTCTAAGGGATTACATCATCATTATCACCTTCCAAAGAGATTTATTGAGCTCTACTGGGTGCCAGGCCCTGGGAATGCAGAGGCGAATATGACAGAATTCTTGCCCTTGAGACATAGTTGAGAAAATAGGACTGATGCGTAAGAGATGAATAGAAATTCATAGCCTGAGTGGCAAATACAAGTACAGGCGAAATGTGTACAAGAAAGAGAATTGATCAGTAGAGGCTGTTGGATCTGGGAAAAGAGGTAAAGAGATAGGCTCCTCATCACAATGAAACATAAAACCGATTACCTGCAAGTCCCTATGTGACCTGGGCCCCTGCTTCCTCTCAGCTCCTTTTCTGCCTCTTTTCCTCGCTCACTGGTCTCCTTCCTTGAATATGCAGACATTTCAGGACCTCTGCATTTGCTTGTTTCTCTATCTGGAATGCTCTTTCCCCAGATATTCTCCTGGCTTCTTTTCTCACTGCAATCAGATCTCTGGTCAGATGTGCCCTCCTCAAGCCTTCCCTGACTACCTACCCTGTCTACTTTCTACCCTTCATCACCATTTAGGCAGGGCCTAATTGTCTGCCTTGTTCATTATTGTATCCTCAGCAACAAGAAGAGTGCCCGGCAAATAACTGGTGCCCAATAAAAAATGGTTGAATGAATAAATGAGTAAGTGAATATAGAACCTTGAAACAGGGGAAGGATTTAACAAAGTGAAGAACAGATGATGTTGCTGGCTGCCTGCAAGGTAGAGTGAAAGAGAATCGAAAGTGTACGTGGTACATTCATAAATTATCTGTTTCAATACCCTGACATCAGGGGTCATTGTTTTATAACCTTGCGTCCTTCAAACTACCTTCTTAGCTCTATGTGATAAGCACTAAATTAGGGCTTACACAGGGAGTGATTCATTCAGACTAGAATGGCTGGGTCATACATGGCCTCAGTTGTAGGAGAACTTGCCATTCCTGAAAAATACTCTGTACTATACCACTTCTTTGTCTTTACTCCTGTTCATACTTCTATCTGAAATATCCCGTGTTTTGTTGTGATGTTGAAATTCCACATGAATGATCCATTTCCTCCATTGTACTTAATATTTACATGACTTGATTATCACATAAGGACATTCTGCTTCAACTGGAAGTATTTGTGTACATGTATTTCTTTCATTTGAATTCAAACTCTTAGAGGGCAGAGCCTGGGTCTAATTCATCTTTTATTTACCTATACAATACATAAGAGATTCTTAATAAAAATGTGTTAAATTTAATTAAATATGAGAAATGAGTGTACTTCAGCTTCTAATGTAAAACAAATGCGTATGCCTAGAAATCAGAAGAGGCAATGCTAAATTCCCAAGGAAACAAAACAATAATGAAGTATCTTCATCCATGGATTTTCCTGGTCGATTTGATCTGTTTAGCTTCCTCATATTGCATTCATGATTTGCAAAGGGTCTGTAGAATCAACAACTTACACATTTTATTTCAGTTATCTCTTGCTGCATAACATACCACCCTCAAATGTAGTGGCTTAAAACAGTAACAGTTTATTATTTCTCACAATTTCGTGGGTTGGCCAGGCTCAGCTGGGTGGTTGTTTTGCTCCATGTGGCATTGGCTAGTGTCATCAATATAGCATATGCTTTTGGTTTCGGAGCTTGACTGGGACTAGAATGTTCAAGGCACCTTTACTCACATGTCTTGTATTAGCCGTAGACAGGAACAACTTTGCTCTCCTCAATAAGGCCTCATTTCCTCTGGTATCTAGACCAGCCTCCTTAGAGCACGGTGGCTGGATTCCGAACATGTCAAAATGGAGGTTGTCACTTCTCTTGAGGCCTAGATCTGGACCTGGCACAGCATCACCTTCACCACATTTTGTTGCTCAAAATGAGTCACAAGTTCAGAGGGAGGGGAAGTAAATGTCACGTCTCGATGGAGTGGGGATCATGCACATTCAGGGATGGGAGGAATTATTAATGGCAGTGTTTACAGACTATATACATCAGCATGCTTAGATATTCATTAATATTATCTTTTCAATGAGAAGTAGAACATCTTTAGTAAAGTCTCAGGCCTTTGAGTATTATTTGAACCCTTTGGCTTTGAATTTTGAATGGTTTCTAGAGAGAAGTGCTGTGAACATTTTGGGCATAATTGAGTAGCAGCTGAAGACGATCATTGACTGTGTTGACCTTGTTTTTTGCTCTGCTTGCCATTTATATTGTGTTGTACATGTTCCCTTCATTTGCGTGGAAGTTGGGATCAGAAGCCAAGAGATCTGAAGGGTGGTCCTGAACTCTTCTCTGGTTCTCAGTGTAACTTAGAGCAGGTGACTCCAGCAGCAGGACAGGTAAGCACGGGCCACAAAGCAAAAGGAAACAAGCCAGTTGCTCTCGGCTGATATTATAATGTGAACAGATGGCAGAGGGAAACTTGAATTACTCAGCTGCTGTTTGGCCTCCATCTTCTCTGCCCTAACTGGTTTCTCTGATTCTGTTCTCCCCACATAGCGACCAGAGATCTTTAAAAAATGTAAATCAGATCATGTCATTCTCCTGCTTAAAACACCCCAGTGGGTTTCCATTGTACTTGTAATAAAATACAGACTCATCATAAATTGGCTCCTGTTCCCACCTCTTCAACTTCCCCTCCTATGACTCTTCCCCCCTCTTTATGTTTTAGCCACATTTTGTTTTTTTCTGTTCCTGGAGCCCCCCAGGTTTATCCTGCCAGGTTCATGCCATCTTAGGTCCTTTACACTTGCTGTTCCCTCTCTCTGGAACACTCTTCCTCTAGATCCGTGTGCGGCTGGCTCTAGATGACCTCAGAGAGACCTGTCATGACTCCCAGACTATAGTAGCGCACCAGGCCTTCTCCCTCACAATTTCTCTGTTCTGTTCTTTCTAGAACTGAACCCGTTTCTCAATTTTCACTTGTATAAAGATGGGGTTGATAATAACAGAACATACTTCATAAAGCTGTTATGAGGATTCAATTAGTTAATATTTAGAAGGTTATCTGGCACATGATGTGCTCTCAAGTGTGAACTGTATTATTATATCACTCTTTACTACCTGCTCATTTATTTGCTTGTTTATTATCTTTCACCCAGCACTAGACTGTCAGCTCTTTGCAAGCAGGGACTGGTTTTGCCTGTCTTGTTCATGTCCCATTTGTATCCCCATTCTGTTGGCATATACAGTAGATCTTCAACACGTACCTGTAAAATGAATAAATGAAAGGCAGAATGGTCATCCTGAACAGGCTAGTAAAATCCATGGTAACATGAAATTAAAGCTTGAGAAAGTTGAGTGGATTGTAAGAGATTTTTTAGTTGCAAAAAATGAGTGTAAGATTTTTGATCCAGAAGAATTGTATTCCAGGACACTGAAAGAACTTGGGGATAATTAATTATTGTTTTATTTTTATGGAATTTTGAAGAGTGGAGAAATATCACAATTATGAATGAAGGTAAATACAATCCTGAGTTTCAATAGTGAGGAATATGGGTTCAAAAACCATAGACTGAGGGGTGGGAGGAATTGGGAGACTGGGATTGACACATATACATGATTGATACTATGTATAAAATAGACAACTGATGGGAACATACTGTATAGCACAGGGAACCCTACCTAATGCACTGTGGTAACCTAAATGGGAGGGAAGCCCAAAAGGGAGGGAATATCTGTATGTGTATGGCTGATTCATTTTGTTGTGCAGTGGAAGCTAACACAACATTGTAAAGCAACCATACTCCAATAAAAATTAAAAATCAAAAACAAACAAAAAAAACCCCCATAGACTGAGAGGGAGCCTTATGCTATTTGTGGGTAGAGTTCTAGAATGGATTATTGAAAGGATGGTTTGTGAATGCTTAGAACAGTGTTGCTTAGTGGGAAAGTGGGGCACCCTTAGAGAAAAGAGACCTAGAAAAATAAATTGTTTTTTTTTTTTTCAGGTCACCACTTAGTTTCGTGGCAGAATCAAAATGAGAATAAAGACCCCCTGATTCTGTTCCAAGGGTGTTTTCAAACTGGGACCTTAGAGCGCCTCAAATTCTATACGCCATAGAGTCTTTTTTGTATGTTTTTATTTTGAGGATTAGCTGGGAAAAAAAAAAACACTTTTGAAGACAGTTTCTCAGTTGGGGAACATTGACCCCTGGAAGTTCAAGGACATAGTCTCAGAGGTCCATGAGATTTAATTCCCCTCCGCACTCCTTTAAAAGAGATCTGTGCAGTACTCTAGGTGAAGAAGCTCGGCATTGTGATATTTTGCCAGTTTATCTGAGTAACCAAACAGTGCATGTTGTCCATGTACAGAAAACAGCACGTTCTTCCATTAGACCTGTGTTGTCCTGTGCGGCAGCCTCCCATGTGTGGCTTTTGAACGGTGAAACTGACTGCTCCAAACTGATACGTCCTGCAGTGGAAAATGCATTCTGGATTTCAAAGACTTAGTACCAAAAAAAAGTGTAAAATATTTCATAATCATTTACTTTATTTTGAGTATTTGTTGAAGTGATAATATTTTTGATAAATTGGGCTACCTAAAAAATATTATTAAGATTAATTGCACCTCATTTTTCTTTTTAAAAATGTGGCTGCTTAGGTCACTAGAAAATTTAAAATTGTGCGTGTGGCTTGCATTGTTGGATGGTGCTGCATTAAACCTGTTGCCTCTCCCAGGAGGAAAGGTGAAGGAATTGGTAAACATCAGTGTGCAGGTGAGGTGATATGACAGCTACCTTCCACCATTTGGATGGCTCTGATTCATAAAAGAGATTCTCTCTGTTGTGTATTTCTCAGAAGGTGGAAGGAAGACAAATGGCTAGAATTTGTAAGCCAGGGTAATATAAGAAACACCTTTCTAAAACAGTTGTCCAAATATGGTTATGGGCTCTTTCTAGAGGTAGTGAATCCCTCATCATTTTGCATAATTCAAGCAGAGGCTAGATAGCTGCTTAATAGGTTATTTGGAGAGAGCTCAGGTGGTTAAAATGAATTCCCCTTCCAATCCTGAGATTCTGATCCTGAAATAAAATCAGGCAGAGAGCTGGTTTTTACAGAAATATAAAATAGATGGATTCTGTGGGCAGGAGAAGAAAACAAAATTTACTTCACTCTTTGTTTCATTTTCCTTTAAACTTTCATATGAATGTTTTTTAGGAGCTTTGAGGAGCTTTGCATTCTTCGTTACAGACAACCGTTTGGTTCTCTAAGCCTGGTGAATCTGGTGAGCAGTGCATTGGTTAGGAATGTGCTTGCCAACAAGTCAAGCAAACAAACAAAATCCACCAAACTGACAGTGGCAAAATAAGTAGAAACTTATTTTAATCATGTAACAGGAAGTCTGGAGGTCAGCTGCTTCTGGCATTGGTTTGTTGGCTCAGAAGCATCAGGGCAAGTGTCTCTGTGCTTCTCTTGGCTTTTGTTTTCCTTCTGGTAGCAAGATGGCTGCAACTACCGACAGTGCATCTGTAAGGCTGGAAGGTAGGGGAAGGAGTAGCTCCTGATGCATCTGTCAGTTTTATCTGGAGAAGCAGTAGTCTTTTCAGAAATTGCCAGCACACTTCCCCTTTTGTTTCAATGGCTAAAATAGTCATATGGCCACTCCTCGCTGCAGTGGAGGCTGCAAAGTGAATGTTTGTTTTTCTAGCCTCTAGAATGGAGACAGTACAGGAGAAGGAGGTTGGGAATGGTGGTTGTGTTAGCCTGAAGAGCAGGGTCTGCCACAGACTAGCCTCAGGTGTGACTGAGGGCGCCACTCCCAAATCTGATTCAGGTGCTTCGGAGTCAAGAGGGAAGATCATCCAGTGGCCGCTGATGACTTTTGCCTAGGTTGAGTTTTATTCAACAACTCCTTTTTAGAGATGAGAAAACTGAGGACCAGAGAAGTTCATGCCTTTGAACTTGTAGGATAGGACTAAGACTTCTCACTTTGCCCCTTCCACCTTACTAACTTCATTAGCAAGGAGAGCATATTCCCCCCAAATGATAAGGCACGTTGGATATAATTGTCACTATCTTGGATCTTTTTCATGTAGGTTTAGACATTTTGTCTTTCTACAAAAGAATTTTGAGTAGGTGAATGTAACGTGTACAGTAAGGAACAGCCTTATAGTTTTTACGTTTGTCTCCCCATTAATTTGTTGAATTTCCCTATCAGTGTTCCCTGTGCTTCTCTTTTTAAACCAGTGGCCCATTATGAGTACGAGTGGAATAATATATGTGTAAGAATAAAACAGTTTTAAGCCACCATGATTACTGGCAGTGTCCAGCTGAGTATCTGATTGTCACCAGCTGCTATACGTACTCCTTGGATATGCAGTTGCATATTCTCAAACAGTTCTGCATGGAAGGAAAAAAATATTATTGATTGATTAAAAAAATAAAAATTGAACCAGATTCCACTACCTCCTTTAAAGACTCAAGTCCCCCCACCGCCTGCCTCCTTCCCTGCCTCATTGCTCCTAGCAAAATCCCTTGTGAACTACTTTGGGAAATGATGGTGGTGGCAGTGGTGTGATGGTATTTGTGAGAGCAAGAAGATGAAAGGTTGGAAATATATGAGAAAATCAAGTTTTGCTGAAGAGGAGAATTGATCTGTGGAGTATTGTAAGGCAAAATGAGGTTGGTGTGTAATAATGGAAAGAATTTGATATATGAAATAGGGTCCATTGTGGGTTGAGAAGCTGGGGACATTTACTTTGACCATTTAGAGGGCAGAGAATTTGATAGGAAACTAGCTAGTTGTGGAATGCTTCCTCTGTCTATACATTATATATAACTCTCTCTTAATCCTCAAAAACCTCTCTCTATGAGGAAGGTATTTCCCGCATTTTGCAGGGAAGCAAGCTCAGAGAGATGAACTTTTCCAGGGTTTGAAAGCTAATACATCATGGTGGTGTTATTTAAACCCAAGGCTGACTCCAAGACCTGTGACTCTCCTACTGAGTTAATCTGAATGTTTGCAAAATCTGCAGCTCTAATTGTTTCTGCGGTTAATGTTCTTGAACTGGCAACGAGTAAATAGTTTAGCTATTTAATGACTCTCTCAACTTTTTGGGCTTATTCATTTGAGACCATGTATTATTTATTTGGGACAATGTATTTTTACATTTAACTACATATTTGATTTTTCTCAGGTCTTACTTTTTGTATTAGTGAACCAAGCTTTACTAGTACTCTTTTTTGGAGGGGTACCTCTCTTATCAGGCAAAAATCTTATTCAGATAAACAAATACATGCCATGACAATAAAGAACTACAAGTTATTATTTTTTCCCCATTCTTTTCTGCTGTGCATCTTACCAGGTAGAAGTTTAGTTTTCATAGCAGGAAAGAACAAGTAGCAACTTTGTGAATTGTGGCATTTGAGATTAGACTGATAAGACAGTGACCTACAGCAGAGTAGTTAACAGAAAGGAACAGAATAGTTGCGGAAGACAGAGGAAGGTCTATTGTAACTGAAAGAGTAATCTTTGGCATTTGGCCATCTCAGTTTCATGATAACACGAAGAAGCAGGAACCTTGGAATTGCTCTTCTTTATATTCCATTTCTGGATAATTACCAACCATACTCAGATTTTGAAAGGTCCTTTTATTTTGTGATTGCATCTTTCAGCAACAACTCTTATTATCCTATTATGCAATTTGTCTCATTTAAGATGCTCAGGTGGGGAAACTTTCAGCCTCAGCAACTGTAAAGATCACTATGATTGAGCATTTTGTGGCACTTTCACTCACTTTGCTGTTGAGCAAGCAGGATTCAAGGCAGGTGAATTCTTTCCAGATGTGCTTTTGAATAACGGGACAGATCCCTGGGGTCTCTTCAGGATAACCCAAGTGACTGTGTATGCTTGCCCCCCTTTGTCCACACATAGCTTCCTGTGGTCACTCCGCAGAGGGCTCTGTAGTTGTGGGATGATTCCACAGCGCATACGGAATCCAGGAGGACAGGTAAATAGTCCTCCAAGCAGCGGATCCCCGAGCTTTCCTAGGTCTGCTTGTTTGGGTACCAGAACCCATCCCTCTCCAGGAGACACGCAGCAGTTTTGCTTTCATTTGCTTTGTCACCATTTTAGGCATGAAACGGAACCGTTTTCTCCCAGAACACAATGTCCCTGTGTAGAAGCAGTGAGGAGTCTAGGGCCAGGCCTGTTAGTAACTAATGCTGAATGACTCAACTTGACACTGATGGCCTTCTCCTGAGGTTACTGAGGAGGGGAGGTGTGGGCAGTGTGGTTCCTTTACCCACTGTGCCCAGCCCCCAACTCAGCGATGGGCTGCCAGGAGGGCTGAACCAGTGGGAGAAGCCAGCACGTGGACGGGATTTGCTGACATGTCCTGACGTGGAAGACAGGGCACACCCAGCTCTGTATTAATGGCACGCGTTAGGTCTGAAGGACTGAATGCAGCTTCTAGATGTGCCTCCTCCTTGCCAGGCATGTTCAGGGGAGAAACTGGGACCCACCTTAGGGGTTGGCGTCAGCTCTTTACGAAGCTTTTCCTGACAATACTCTGTATTCCTGGAGGAGGACTTTGTGTTGTTCTCATGGGCTTGCCTCTAACCCAGAACTTACGATGCTGTGTTTTGCTTGTCTGTTTCCTTTTTTATCTCCCTAGACTGTGAACCCTTGAAGATAGGGATAGTATATCTTATCACTGTTTTAATTCTCAGTGCTTAGGTCATATTATGTGTTCACTAAATGTTTGTTAAATAAATGAAATAATAATATTCAACCCCTTTATTCCGCATGGTTCTCCATCCTGTCCAAGGACAGAATTTTATCAGAAATTATATTGGTTATCCTCAGTTGGTACTCAGACTAATGAAACACAGTAGCATAGATATGAGTAGAGCTGAAAAATAAAGGTGATTATAAAATACATAGAAATAAACTTAATAAGAATTGGGCAGAATTTATGAGAAAAAGACTTCCAAACTTAGCTGAGGCATATAAAAGAACACTTGAATAAATAAACATATCCTGTATGTTGGCGAGAAGAGTTATTATAGTAAATGTATCAATATCATTTTTGTCCACATTAGTCTAAAATTTAATGCTATTCCAATACAACTTGCAATGGGATGATTATTCTGTGGAACTTGATAAGTCCAGAATAATATTGTTTGAGACGAATGAAGAATGAAAAACAGGGGAGAGTTTATCTCATCACATATTAAGACATTGTAAAATATAGTAAATAAAAACAAAATAGCATATAAGATAGAAGCCAGTATAACCTGGATTCCAAAACTTGATGAAGACATTATAAGGAAAAAATATGGACTTCATTAACATAGATGTAAAAATCCTTAACAAAATATTAACAAGTTGAATCTAGCAAAATAGAAAAAAGATAATACATCATTACCAAATGAAGTTTATCTCAGAAACTCAAGATCAGTTTAGCGTTTGAAAGCCATGTAATTTATCATGTTAACAGAATAAAAGAGAATTTAGAATTAGTCTAAAAACAGACTTGAGTATACATATGGAAACCTGGTACAAATCTACAATCCCTTATTTGAAACATTTGGGGCCAAACATGTTTCAGAATTTAGGGTTTTTAACAACATCTCATAGTCAAATTTGTGTTTATTTCCACAGCAAAACTGATTAATAGTGACACTAGATGGGATAAATAAAGGCCAGAAATAGCATCAGCATTACCTCAGGTAAGACTTTGCTACCACATAATTTTGGCACCAAACTTTAGAAAAAACAAACAGAAAGTTCTTTGTTTTCAAGAGCTTTATGATTTCAGAATCTCAGGGAAGGAATTATCAACTTTTTAACATAAAGTTGGCACATTTCAAATCAGAGATGAAAGGACTTCTGAAGGGTGTTGGGATTACATACTAGTCATTTAAGAGAAAAAGAAAGTTAAATCCCTACTTTAGAGCAAAATTAATTTTTTTTTTTTTTTTGGCTGTGCCGCACAGTTTGCAGGATCTTAGTTGCCCAACCAGGGATTGAACCCACGTCCTCAGCAGTGAAAGTGCAGAGTCCTAACCACTGGACTGCCAGGGAATTCCCAATGATTTATAGAGATATTACTGTTAAAAAATTAAAGAATCTATAAAAGTAATAGAATAAACTATATACCCAGTCTTTATTTATAATCTTGTGATAGTGGAGATCTTTGTAAGCATTACACCAATGGTAGAAACTAAAGAATTAAAAAATAAAGAAGAAAGAGAAAAGAGAGATTAAACTGTGTAAAAATTAACTTCTATACAACAAAGAACACCATAATAAATTTAAAAATGAATGCCAACACGGGAAAAATGTTGGCATCATATATAATAGCAGCCAAAGAGTTATTACCCATAATTTATAACAAGCTCTTACAGATTAATAAACAAAAGATGAATTCTCCAGCACAAAAAAGGACCAATTATATGAAAAGGCAGTTTGCATGAGAAGAAATACAAATGGCTGCCAATATTCTACCAGTACTCAGACAACAATTAGGACTACTACAGCTTCTATAGCGACTGCAGCAGCTACAACCAGCCGCTACCATTTACTGAGTGCTTATTGTGTACCAGGGACTGGGCTAAGGGCTTTACACAAAATGCTTAAGAAAATACTGAGACAGGTGTAATTATTTACACTTTGCAATGAGGAGTACACGATTTAGTGAGTCGAGGCAGCTTGTCCTAGGTCACACATTTAGCAGGGCTTTTGTAACTCAGAACTGTTTGCCTCCAAAGCGCTTGCTTTTCAGTAGACGCTGACTTACTGCCTCTATATATCAATGTACTTATGAAAAGAAAATCAAATGAAAGCAGCCTGAAGTTACCATTTGTTTTGTCTGTCAGATTGGCAATGATTTGAAAAGAATACTCATTGCCAGGGAAGGTCAGGATGTGGAGAAGCCTGGTGGGAGTATCAGTTGGCATGATCCTTCTGGAAGGCAGTTAGGCAATATGTATCAAAAGCCACATCCTTTGACATAGTATTTCTACTTCTAGGAATTTATCTGAAAGGACTAATTTGACAAATACTCGTATGTACAAGGATATTCAATTCAATATTGTTTATAAAACCACAAGGTTGAAGGAAACTTACTTGTCCTTCGATGAAGATTGGTTAAATCAGTTAGGGGAGAATTTATGATATAAAGCTATATTTATTAATTTTTGAACATTGTCCTATTCAAATTTATTATTGGATGGAAAAATAAAACAAAACAAAGCAGGTTGCAAAACAGTCCATGTGATGCAACCCTATATTTGAGAAACTCAAGTTGTTTATATATGCATGTATGCCAAGAAAAAAGTCTGGGACGTGGCGTTGACAGTGGTGTAATTATAAGTGATTTATTTTCTTTATATTTTTCTGCAATGTTTATTGATTTATTTTTTGCTGTTACACATATACTCTGGTTTTTAAAAAGTACTTAAAAATACATATAATTTCCCCGTACTGATGGAACATCCCAACTTGAAGATTAAGCACAAAATCTGGGGATCTAATCCAGGTCTGTAACTTTACTTTGCTTTTGTTAGGGGGTATTTAGGTACTTTCCATACTTACATTTTACTCTTTGAAAGTTGACACGGGCATGAGTTTACACATACACATAATTTCCCACATGTTTTTCCAAGAATTGCCAGATTTCTTTTTCACTGATTGTGTTTAAAGTCATAGTTTGCCAGCTATTTGGTTTACAAAATCCAGTCAGTGTGAAATTGATGTGAATAAACTTTTTAATAGATATAAGGAAGTCCTATTCATGTTTGCCCAATCAGTAGATCAAGGTCAGATTTCCTTATATGGCTGACACCTTCTTAATAACAAGTGGAGTTTTTAAGAGTAGTCTTAACAAATGTAGCTGAGGAGTCCTGCCCAAGGGAAAGGTTTAGAAAAGTATTATTTCCGATAGGGAGGCGGCCATGTTGGGAATATCTTAATAGGCTTGATATAACCTAGAATTTACTATGAAACTGTGAAAACTAATATATGGCACGTGAGCAATTTGCACAGTGCTTTTCAACATCTTTCTAACCACTCAACATTGTTTAATGATGAGAATTGTGGACTAAGGAGTGTACATTTTGGTGGTGTTTGAAGATTTGGATATAGGGATTTGAGTTCCATTTGACTGAACTGGCAGTTTAAGAAATAGATTTTTAAATTGCTTACCAAGTGAAAAAGGAAAACACTTGTAGTGAAAATGCTGATTGTAGATAGTTCTAAAGGCTATTTGGGGCAACAGAACAAGGTGACAATCACCGAGAAAATGGTTAGTAATGGGCTCTTAGAGACAGTGTCTTAATGCAGTTGTTATTTTAAATTATCTTTAAAGTGGTTTATTGACCCTGTTTTTCTGTTTTGACACTCTCTTTCAAAGGTGTATAAGTTACACTGATACTATTTGAATAGTGGAACTCTTATGTAGCAGTTAAGAGAGTGCATTTTGGAGTCAGGCGGACCTGTGTTAAAATCCAAACTCTACTACATAGTAGTTTTTTGACCTTTGGCAAGTTACCCAGTCTCTCTAGGTCTCTCTCAGTTTCTTCATCTCAAAAAATACCAACCTTACAGGGCTGTTGAGAAGATTAAGTGAGATAATTTTTATAAAGAGCTTAATAGCATCTGACACAGGTAAATGCTTAGGTTGCTTTAATGATTATGTATAGTTCAATCTTATTTAGAATATTTTAATAATAATATGTAGTATAATGGAAAGAATGTATGTTGTACTGTCTAATGAACCCAGATTTGAACCCTGGCTGTGCCCCTTAATAACCCCATAATCTTGGCAAGTCACTTATGTGCTGAGCCCGAATTTTCTCCTCCATGAAACGGGGTCCTCCATAATGCTTACTTTGTCAGATGTTGTGAGCATTAGAGATGGTAGGCCAAGTGTCAAACTCTGTGTTTGGAGCAAAGTAGATATTCAGTGAATGGTAACTATTGTCACTGCTATGAAAGCTAATAAATATCAAAGAACTTCTTAAGGGCTTTTGATATTTTCCCTCTTTGTTTTTTACCTTTAGTTTCAATTCTTTAAGAAACTGGGTACACATAGCCAAGACTATGCAATATAAGAAAAGCTAAAGAAATTATATAAAATTGACCATAGTACTACATTCGGTAAACCAAAAGAATAAGAGTCTGAAGTGATGGACTGTATTAATAGAGGAGGATGTGTACATAGGGCCTGGCCTTGGGGCCCTTGTCAGGGACTGGTCTCTCAGGAAGAAGCAGCATGAAGGCAGTGGTTTCATTTCTCCTACTCGCCCCCTGTCACTTACTGCACTGAGGAAGTGTATGTCATGGGCTTCTGATCCTGTGCTGGCTGGCCAACTGGCCAGTCCTCTAGAACAGCTGCTGGAGGTGCCTGGTGCACTGGCACTGAGGGCAGGCCCGGCTGGCTGGCAGGCACTTGTGATGTTATGCTAATGAGTCCTTCTGTGGAGGCTGCCCTCCCAGGTGGGCTTTGTCCACACACGGTCCATCTTGCTTCATATTTGCATGGTATGGTGCTTGATGTATCCATTTGTCTGCCTGTCCTCCTGCCTTCCCTCCCTTCCATCCTTCTTTCCATCCATTCATCCATCCATCCATCCATCCTCTAAGTGCTAGGTATAGCAGTGAAAAACAGATAAAATGCTTGCCTCAAGGATCTTACATTTTAGAGATTCAAAGCATATTTATTTATTTATTTACTTGTTTGTTTGTTTATTTATTTTAGGCTGCATTGGGTCTTCGTTGCTGTGCGCGGGCTTTCTCTAGTTGCAGCGACTAGGAACGGGGGCTACTCTTTGTTGCGGTGTGCGGGCTTCTCATTGCAGGGGCTTCTCATTACGGAGGCTTCTCGTTGCAGAGCATGGGCTCTAGGCGCGCAGGCTTCAGTAGTTGTGGCTCACGGGCTTAGTTGCTCCGCGGCATGTGGGATCTTCCCGGACCAGGGCTCGAACCCGTGTCCCCTGCATTGGCAGGTTGATTCTTAACCACTGCGCCACCAGGGAAGCCCCTCAAAGCATTTTGAAATGTCAAATGTAGTATCTCATTTGCTTTTTACAATGAATATGTGAGTTTTGAATTTTTTAGTACTTTTATTTGATAGATGAGGAAGTGGAGATATTTTGAGTTTAAATGGCCTACCCAGGATAATAGTACTATGAGTAGAACCCCTTAGTTTTCATTCATGGTTTAGCACCCTTTCTCCTATGACACTATGCTTTCTATTCTAAATATGTTTTCCTTTATCAGAGCACTTTTTCATACTGTTTTCTTCTTGATATATCAATCACAGGTAGCCAAGGGAATTTGAGTTCAGTGGACAAACTTTAACCTTTCAGTGTGTTCCTATTGCTCTTAGGGTGAGATTTGAATCCAAACTGTCGTCTACAGTGTCCTGAAGCATCTGGCTATGCCACCTTCCCAGCTTGTCTTGGGACACTTTCCCTCTTATAACCTGCCTTCTTTCCTCACCTCAGAAGCATTGTGTTCTTTCCAGCTTCAGGCCTTTGCATATTTTGTTCCCTCTGCTTGGAATGCTTCTCTCTGTTTCCCCTCCTGTCCCTCCACACCCACCTTCATCTAGTTTCACTCAACTCATAGATCTCAGCTTTAATGCCACTTCTGCGGGGAGGCCTTCCTCATCCCCCAGCCAAAGGTCAGGTCCCTGTGCCATACATACTTTCTCACAGCATCTTGTGGTTTTTCTTCGTAACAAGCCTATCACAATCCATGGGTTTGTTTGCTGCCTTCCTTCCATCTTGGAATGGTTAGAAGGTAAGCTCTATGAGGGCAGGAACTCTGGTTATCTTGTTTCCACTACTGTTTCCCCAGCTAGCACTGGGCCTTATATTAGATGCTCCAAAAATATGGAATGGAGAGTGGCTGGAGCAAATTTATGGTTTGTTCAATTTCACTTCCCTCTGGAATCTGATTCTAACAATGAAGGCGGTTTATGAAATGGTGTAGGTTACTCATGTTTCATTAATGTTTAAATAAGGAATGGGAAAGCAACTACTAAGATTTGGAAAGTTAGTAAAGTGGCAGCAAAAAGTGACAAAGGGGAGAAACAAAACTCCATACAGAGCCTGGGGGAAAAGAGAATAAAACAAGTTATTTGTTTTTGTGTCCCTTTCCCACTAAACTTTGAGCAATTCGAAGTCAAGCACCACAACTTGTTTATGTTTTATATTCTAAAAGAAAGTACAGTGCCTGGCACATAGTAGCTCTTGAATAAATGTTGAATGAATGAATGAATGAATGATATACCCCTTACCTTTGAAGCTGCCTTCTTGTGTTCTTAATGCTGAAATTAGAAATAGGAATAGTATGATTTATAGAAAGAATACTGGATTTAGAACCAGACAGATATAGGTTTAAAACTGCATTGAGAATGGGAATAAGTATGCCTACCAAGTGGGCTTATTGGGAGGGTGGTATATAAAGTGACTGGCACATGTAAGAGGTCCTCGAGAGATCTTAGCTCCCCTTTTCTGCCTCTCTCCCTTTGATCTAGTCCCAGAAAAACTTTTGAGGATTATGGTACATAAATTGTTAAAATAAATAAAGAGAACTTCAAAGAAAATCATGCCACTGGAGCTATGACATGAATCAGTACGTGGCACTCATATTTATCAGAGCAAACATGACGCCAGATGCTTAAACAGCAATGCAGGACGTTGTGTAGGAATTGGAGAATAATGTTCTTATTATTCTTGTCTGTGGTCAGCCTATTACTAGAAAAAGAAACCAAAATGATTTCTAAGGCCCTTAGGTTCAAACCTTTCTGTTTTGACCTCCATCATTTATGTTTTTCCCATCTTTACTTACAAACATCACCTAACCCCAGCTCTTCCTCAGATTCTTTCTTCTAATAGTTTTATTTTGTTCTCCACAGTAAATCCTCTCTTTTTATTTCCAACAATGGCGTTTCAGATACTTTTGATGGGTGGATGGAAGGTGTGTTAAATTTTGATAGATCCACCAGTTTCCTTGAGTTCCACACTGATTTCTTTTAGGATGTGACTAGGTAGCCCGATTATTCTCCCGTACCCCAGCTCCCATCCCCATCTAATTATGATACAGAGGACAGAGAAGTGTGACCAGTTTTTCTTTTTCCTCTGAGGATAGAGCAAGAACAAATGGCTTCAGACTACAGCAGGACAGACTTTGGATCAACCAGCAGGATCTATATGAGCCTTGTACTAGGCTCATTATGTTTAAAAGCTAGAAGTCATTTTACAGCCACACCAGGTTAGTTCTCGTTTATAGCACCTGTTTTTTTTTTGTGCAAAATATGCAAGGCTCTGGAGATGCAAAAACAATTAGTTCCTCGAGGAGTTTGAGTCCAGCAGGGGAGACAGATGCATGAACAGACATGGTACTATCCGATAGAGGCAGTGCAGGTACTTGTACAAGTGACACAGGAGGCAGAGATGGACTCAGATGTGGGACAGGTGAGGGGTGGTGGCATAGGCCGCCTGCTGAAGAGTAGAGTTCACTGTGTGGACAGGGTTGGAGAGGCTGTTCTAAGTAGAGGAAAAAGCGCGTGGAGAGACATGGAGACGTAGTAGCATGGTGGGTGCAGGGAACTCCAAGTAATTAGATATTGTTTGATTGTCAAGTACGAAGGCTGTTGTGAAGTCTGGCAACGCCAAGGTAGGTTATAGAATTTCTTTCTTTGAAGTCTTAAAAATCAGAATGAAGCATTTATGTCTGCTTAGGATGGTTTGGGTAGTATTTTTGCCAGAGGTAGAGGCATATACTGTATGTGTCAGAGAAAGGTCAATGACTACTTCTGTAAACGTTGAAGTTGTATTAAATAATTTAAGAGAAAGGACTCAAACTTTGCACTTTACTGTATTTGCTATTCTGGGATGTACAGTTTTCAAGTCACTTAACTAAGGCACTCTGTTTTGTGGAACTCTTCTCCCTCTTCATGAAGCAAATGCATTCATAAAAAGCAGTAGAAATTCAGTGTCCCCCTTTCTCCATTGGAGGGGTGTTTTCTTTTGGAGCAGAGGTAGTTCCCAGGGAATCAATGTAAGAGTCAGGAAAAAAATGGAGGGTGGCTTCTGCTGGGCCACTCTTGGCTGCCTGGGAGTGAAATGGAACCTCGGATATTGTGTACCTTTAAATCGTCCATGTTGCCTGTTTCACGGCCTCCCCAGGCCAAGGAACTGGCTAGTCAGTTTCTAGTTCTCAGAACTGGAGCAGGACTGCTGTGCTTGCAGTTGCATGCTTTTTATGGAACAGGGAATGTTGTTTAGGGAATTTAGGCAGCTGGAACCTGCCACATTAGCAATTTGGACTAAGGAAAAATTTCAGAGTGAGAAAATAAAGCTTATTATATAATTTCACTTGGGTCTTTAGGAGGCTGAGAGGGGAGATGAGAGTATTATGAAGGCAAGCAGGAGAGTTTCATAAACAGCTCCCTCCCTCTCTATTCCTTTTTACTGTAAGAGCTGGATTTAAATAGGGTGATCACATGGCCCATTTTGAAAAGGGCAGTCATGTTCTTCTGCTGTTTCTTAGCTGTTTTGTCAGTTGGAGCAAAACAACAGCGCTGCTCACTTTTTGCAGGGTTAGAGGAAAAAGGAAGGGCTGGCAGAAGAATGGGGTGGGAAGCTAGAGGAGAGAGGAGAGGCCAAAAGTGTCAGACTGTGGGGACGAGGACCTGAAGGAGGCCCCTTTGGCCTCAGGGATGGGGCCTGGAACTCTGCCTTTTTGAAGCCTGTTGACGATCTCATCCTAATTTAGCCTTTTGTGGAATCTTCCATGAGATGTAGTTGCCAGCTTCAGCCTTCCTAGAGAATAGAGGCTGCTGAATCTGTTCTGAAGTCTACCCAGAAGAGTTGGCAAAGCAGGCCCCCTCCTTAGAACCAGGATAACACTGACAGGAGGCGAAAGTCCGCTCCTCCTTTAAGAAAACACAGTCAATGCCTCACACCTGTTTCACCCCCACTGCACAAAAGAAAAAAAAAACCACCGGCCCTCAGCAAAAACTAAAACTGAGGAAGTCACTGTAACCTTTGGTTATTCTTTCTTTGTGCGTAAAGTGTCAACCTCTTGTTTTATCTTGTAAACAATGGAAATCTTATTTCTTTCCAGAAAATTACAAAAGGTAACAGGGACCAGATTCAAACAGAATAAAAATCATAAGTGACCCAGAGAGTCTGGCTTAAAAAAAAGAAGAAAAGAAAAAAGAAAGAAAGGAAAAAGAACGTGTCCTCTCGGCCTTAAAACTTGTCTTAAAGGGAAATCATTTAGGTTCCTGGTGGCTTCTTTCTTCATCATGCTAACTTCTGTTAGCAACGTGTGATTTTGAAAGGATGCAGGGAGTTTGGGAAAAGAGAGCTTTATATATTTTTTGTTTTTCCCTTTCTTCTCACAGCAAAATACAAAGGTATCTGACCGTAGAGATGCTTAAACTGAGCTATTCTGATTGCCAATGGTCAGGACATGGAAGTGTGGTGCCCCGGGATGGGCAGCTGCCCGGATAAAGGACCTGGCTGGCTCTACTTTCCACCTCTCTCTCCTACACCCAAATGGGGAGATTTGAGCAGTGGTTAATGTAGCCTCTTCTCCTTTTAAAAAAGTGTATCCCCTGCTCATTTCCAACACAGATTTGAGGTTGTTACTCGCTTATCTTAACAGAACATGTGTCTTGAAAGTATTATTTAATATAGAATATAATGTTATTTAGATCTTATTAAATTATCCTGTTTTTAGGGAATGCCAATGGACTAAATTTGTCTGAACTACTGAGATTTAGGCTATCTAACTTTTATTGGCATTGGAGGATTTCTCTAAAAAAAAAAACTATTGAGATTAAATATCAATATCATATAAATCTTTCTAGGAAAATATAATCGAAAGCATCAAGGCTCCTACAGTTGGTGGTTTCTGTTATCTTGGTTCACAGAGCTATGACAATGTCATTGAATTTCAAGAATTCAAAAAGATAAAAATAAAACTCATAGTTTTGAAATGGAGAAAGAGAAAGATCCTGGAAGTTGTCTTCTGTTTTTAAAATAGTCATTCTCACCTTAAAAGTACAAAAACTATTTTTCATTTATTAAGAAAAAACCCTGCCACCTTATACTCCTGAATTAATGCAAAGACCAGTATTTTATAAATAAACATTACTAATAATTGTGGAGGCTACTGTTTACAACTCTGCTTTTGATTTATTGCAAATATGCCTTCAATTTTCTTCCTCATTACCAACCACCTTCTTTAATTATAATAGGACTTTCATACAATATTTGTATTGTTTATTTTGAAGCACCTAACTTTAAAAGAAGTTTACTGATTTTTATAGCAAAAAATATAAATGTTTTTATTTTAGGATACAGACCATAAACTAAAACGTTACTGGGGGAGTTTGGCCGAAGATACAAAAATATATGGGAGGAAAAGTATACTTGCCTAATACTGTGCACATTTTTACAACAGAGCAAATGACATCTGGATTTAGAGTTTTAACTAGTAGTAACCTCATTTGTTTAGTAATGACTTTTAAAATAGAAAAAGAAAAATCTGCCGAAGCAGACCAGGCACTTACTAGATATTGAACTTGGATGAGCTGAAGTTAGTGAAGCAAGGTAATTAGAATAACTTTATCAACATCTAAATATTTCTCCTTTTCTTCAACATTTCAATTAAGTGTGAAGAAGTCCCAGAAATGAGATACCCATTAGCTACATGAAAGGAATTCTGAGGATTATAAGCTAGCCACATTTTTCTATGGCATGAATACTGCTTTTTTCTTTCTTTCTTTTTTTTTTTTTAATAATTTGGAGGGGATTTTAAAATTTGTTAAGCTTCTCTAACGCTGTGGTTTACCACAGGTTTTGCTTTTAATAAAAAAAAAGAAAAACTTTTAAAAGAAGCTATCTGAATCAATTCATTTTTGTTTGTAGTCAGTCATTTTTGTTTGTTATTGTGATTAAAAATAAGTGGACTATATTTCTGTGAAAACCACATTCTTAATGTCACTACCTACCTAGAAAATATAGGAGTCATACTTGATCATTCCTAATCATTTTGAAATTCTCTGGTCATTTTTTTTAGGGCCAGCATTGACTAATAATAATTGTGTGGCTCGTTATTTATTCTTATCATAGTAGTTTAGTTATTTTTGTATAACTGTAGTTTTTTCAAACTAGTTGGAAATGATTCTACTTGTGATTATCAAAGTATGTACATTTGATAATTTTGTTGTATAAAATACTTAGTACCTGTTCAAAGCTGTTTGAGTTTCGGTTTTAAAACAGCTCTGTAGTTTGGTGAGTCCTGCAAAGATTCCGGCTTTCTCCGTGGCCTGCCAGCCAAATAATTTTTGCAGCATTTTCCTTTGCTTTCTTATAAACATCTAAAAAATTTCCTTGCTTTTTCGTAAGTTCAACAATTACGTTAGAAAGCACTGAAGTTGCTATGAAATTGCCCTTTAGTTTTTCATATATTAGGGAGGAATGATAGATTTTTGCATATCCCCTGTAAGTTGTTAAAACAAATACTGAGGGCTGCTATTCTCATGGAGCTGTATATTTGCCCTGTTACAGATGAAATGATTATGTCTGACTGTATTGCTTTAAAATGAGTTTTGTTGCTTTCACGCTTAGGCAAAGATATTTAAATTTATTTTTGTTCAGTGTATCATGTAATATACTTCTCCCCCATCTTGTGCTCCCAAATTTGGGATAAGCATTGAATCCTTTTTGGACTGCAGGTTGCTGTCTGATTTACTAGAAAGCATGATGCATATAAAATAGTGGCTAATGATTATGGAGTCTCACCTTAAAGGTTATCAAGAGAAAAAGTTAAAATATCAAGGAAGGTGCTACTACAGTAAAAACCTTATTTCCTCTGTAAAACCGTGGTATCTCATAGGAAGCCTCGGATCTTATTCTCAGCTACCAAAAATGTTTAAATATGAAAGTAAAGATGACATGAGAGTGTAGTACATTGTTCTTAAGGCCCACTGTTCTCAAGGTGCATAGTTATTAATCTTGGTTTGAATGTATAAATTATTTAAGATTAATTTGCAGATAGGGTCGATGGAGGTTAGTGCATGGGGTTTTAGAATGAGGAAGCTGATAAAGTATTACTCATCAGCCTTTCTGCTTCAGTTTTTGACGCTTTGGAAATGCTGTTAGTTTTACTTTTCTGTGTTCTTAAAGCTGTGGTCAAAGTAAGTAGGCTTAGAGATAAAACTTACATTATTTTCTCCTTTGTAAAATAAGGGGGCTGGACCGTGCTGTTTCTAGGCAGTTTCCAGAGATGTGAATCTCGGATTCTGAACTCTCACTACTCTTTCGGAGCTCTACCTTTCTACTCTGCACGCCCTGCTTTTTGTTATCTGATTTGCAAGTCAATGTTATGGAAAGTCTCTATTGTAATGCAAACAGCCTCAGCTTCAGGTCCCAGCTGTTATCAACAACCCAAACACGCTATTCAAACCACCTCGGAAAGAAAAATCGTTTTAAAAGATGGCAAATTTTGCTTTCATGTTCACCCAAAATGAAGTTCTCGAGCAGCATCTGGCTGTGCAGAGTAATCCAATCTATTTTAACGCAAAGATTTTCCAAGAAGGCAGGAAACAGTCAAGGGGAAGGCTTTCAGGCATCTGCTGTTTCGTTTCCAGATCCCTTGTGTTAATTTAATGTTTCTAGGGAACCAGGCTCTTTCTTTTTTCTCAGAATCCCTTCTCTAGGAACTGGTGAGTGCGGTGGCGCTGTGCGAATAGCAGATAAAGCAGAGAGCTTGGCTGGGGCGCTCCGTGGTCCTTTGCAGCCTGGTCATCCCGCCACCCCGGGGGCGCCCTGGGTGTGATCTGCGGGTGACTCGGCAGTTTCCCTTCGTTCCCTGCATCTTACGCAAAGGCGGCGCCCGGAGTGACAGAGGTATACTTGAAAGACGTGTTTCCTTGCATTTGTCCAATTTGGCCTTAGTGAAAGGTAGCTAGGAAGCGACTGGCTCTTCCTCGCTCTACCAAAACCAGGGAAACTCAGCCAATCTCCAGGAAACAAACCAAACCAAACACAAACCTGAGTGAAGTGTGAATCTTGCATTAAACACTTGGATTTGTGTTCGGGAAGAGAATCCCGGGAAAACTGGCGTTCCTTTCAACAGCCTGCTGCCCATCCTCGGTAAATTAGCAATCGCAGGTTGCCGGGAAATTTCTTGTCCGTGTGCGATGAGCAGGCTCGGCAGATTTTGTGTTGAAGGGCAGACTGTGCTAGCGGAGTCAGGTGCTTGTGCGGCGCCAGAATATTAACGCCTTGCGTTCCGGGGCCCTTATCTTCCGGGCAGGGACTCTTTTACATTCTCGTCTCCCACTTCAGAACCAGAAGGATGCATCCAAACTTCGCCTTTGAAAAGGAATTCTGCAGAATCAAAAACAAAAAAAGGCTGTCCTTTAAAATAGTTTCGTTTTTGGATATTCGTATCTGTCTAGAAGCTTAGAATGCTAGTAATTCATGCTGCTGTGAGAATTGCCCTGGTACCTAATGTTAAAGTTTAATGAGTTCACATGTAACTTACCTAGTACTCTGATAATGCCAGTATTCTTATAGCAGCCAATCTGTGTTACTAAGTTGTTGGAATCACAGAATTTGAGTTGGAATAGAGTGTAGAGGTCATTTAGGCCAATTTTCAAATGGAATTGTAAGAATCTCTTTTATAACATTTCTGACCACTTTTTGAGGCAGTCCATTCTGTTGCTGGAGAGTTGTAATTATTAAAACGTTATTCCTTTTATTAAATTGAATTCTCTCCTTGGTTCTTGTTCTCCTTTAAATAATAGAAGGCTAAAACACCTTTTTTTCATATTTTTGAGTGAGTGTGGTATATACTTGAAGATCATGATAAGACAAGAGATTAGATTCATAGTAATGATAACCACATTTCGGGCTCCAAATTCTTGCTTTATGCCTTATGAATCTTCTTTTGAACTGCTTAGAAACAATGGCAGAACTTCCCATTT
This sequence comes from Balaenoptera borealis, assembly GCF_965194805.1. Classification (NCBI taxonomy): domain Eukaryota; kingdom Metazoa; phylum Chordata; class Mammalia; order Artiodactyla; family Balaenopteridae; genus Balaenoptera; species Balaenoptera borealis. The sequence goes on from NC_138870.1 coordinate 79,672,311, forward strand.
CAAGGTAGTACTTGAGATTAAGCAATTAAATGATATATTGGCAACATAGTTTTCATTTTAAAAATCCCTTTGCTTTCATACTCATATCCTAATTTTCTGTTATGGTAGTTTTTGGTTTACTTTTAGTTTTCTATGGAATGTTCTGTGCTTCAGCCAAAATCATTAAATAAAGATAAATAAGTTTACTAGACTCAGAAATGTGCATCTTTTGGCTCTTTTTTGCTTTACCTCTGTATTAGTTTTCTATTGCTGCTATAACAAATTACCACAAAGTTAGTAGCTTACAGCAAAACCCATTTATTATCTCACCTTCCTATGGGTCTGAACTTTGGGCACAGTATGGCTCTTCTGGGTTCTCTGTTCATGTCCTCACGAGGCCCCACGTCAAGATATCAGCAGGCCTGGACTCTTACCCCTGTAGGTCCTGGGGGAGAATTCAGTTCCATGTGGTTGTAGGACTGATGTCCCGTTTCCTTGCTAGCTCTTAGCCAGTGGTCTTCCTCAGCTCCACATTCCTTAACTCATGCTCCCCCACCCCCCATCTTCAGAGTCAGTAATAGTGTGTGGAATCCTTTTGCTTTGAATATCTCTGCCTTCCCCTTCTCTTTTGTTCTTATGCTTTTAAAGGACTCATGCAATTCCATTGGGCCCACCTGGATAAAGTCAAATGATTAGTAACCTTAATTACCCAGCAAATTCTCTTCACAGCAGTACCTAGCTTAGTGCTTGATTGATGACTAGGGGGATGGGAATCTTGGGGGCACATCTTTAGAATTCTGCTTACCATATCCTTCTAGGTACAGCTTTCCTGGGATGGTTATAGTCATAATCCAACATTTTAAAGAGATTTTAAGCATCTTAATTCTCAAAATTTTGCAAAGTGAAATTAGAACTGAAAAAGTCAGGTAGCATTAAATATTACTTACAAAGAAGTTTTAGAGGCTTAATAAAACAATAAACCCTTTTTTAAAAAAATTCAAACTTCTATGTTGCAAAACCTTTCCCAATCTTCTTGTTTTGTTTTGTTTTTTGCACTGTAATAAGATAGCATCAGACAGAAGTCATTTTGTAGTACCAATACTATATATACTACTAATAATTGCATTTAAAAAAGATTGTTTTCCTCTGCAGTCTCATTTCAGCCTTGGAGAGTTTTTGATATATTCAAATAGAATTCTACTAGAATCCAATTTTGGATAAGAAACCGGGTCCCCTGACCTAGCTGCCACTTACTCATACCTAAAATGTGCTTGAATATGCAACTTCCTAATTGTAGGGCACATGTAAACCCCCTCCTCACTTTTTGTAGAGCTGCATAGTTCTTACAGCTCGGGGTCAGGGGAGTGCAGGCTTACATTATGCATCCTAATTTACTATTTATGAATCCTGATTACCATTCATTATTTAAATTCTAATTTTTCCCTTCAGAGGTTTTAACTAGACAACTGTTCAGAAGTACGGATTATACATGGGGAAATTCTAGTGCTTTGGAGCTACTGAAAAGAAAATAAAAGGATGATCATCAGATGCAGCAGTAAAACAGAAAGTGTTTGGCTCTTGGGGAGTTTTGTGAATACTCTTTAGGACTTTGTCACCTTCTTCCAGCAACTCCAGCAAGTAGGGGGCCTGGTGCAAGAAGTGGCGATCTGCCAGTTTCAGGCTCAGACGTGGTGCTGTGAGATGTAACTGATGGTCTGGAGATACAGGGCAGAGGGATAGGCAGTATGTATGCTGAGACTTGAAACTCCTGCCTCCTTAACCCTCGGGGTGAGGTGATGATCAAATCACAACCACACATCTCGGGTGACTAATTTGAAACACGCAATTTAGCTAAGGCGCTTCTTTTGCTTTCCCTAATTTATGATTATTTTCATGTAATGAATGATGGTCATGGGCATTCTGATATAGAAGGTTTTAATTATGGCTCAGGATCTGTGCAATTAATCAAGCAAAATGATTTAGAGTTCTGTTATTACTGACGTCTTTTCAGCTGGAATTAAGTGGATCCACACCAGTGCATTATTAAGCATACAGTTACTTATTTGTTTATTTATCTGGACTCCACCTTATTATAAAAATATTTTGAGGAAATTTACACATACGTACATACCCACCACCACCACCACATAAAATAAACAGATGAAGAAATTAGGCAAAAGGAAAATAAAATTAGGAGAAAAATAACAAGGCTGCTTTGGGTAGGTTTAATGCAAAGAAAATATAGTATAAAATTCTATACAGGTGCTAGAACTAGGCTATAAATTTGGCTCTGATTTTTTTTCTAGCAGCCAAAACAAAATGGCAGCAAAGTAATCAGCTATAGGATTCATCACATTCATAAAATGATTATAAGAAGATTGGAATTTTCCTTTGAACTCATCTTGTGTTGAAAGGGACATTTTATGCTTTCCTTCTGCTAGAAAGGTTAACTTTGAATTGCAATTAAACTTATAAAAACATAATTTTGGCAGAAATAAGAATGAACAGAAGGGCAGAATGGGAGCAGTTAGCAGGATTTCTAGTATTCCCTCTCTTTTTCTTGGTTCATGTTCTAATGTTCCAATACTCTCCTCAGTGCACAGAGAGGTCCAAGAAGATTAGCCGTTCTTTTTGGAAGCTGAAGACTTCACTGAAGATTCTGTGAGAATGGGAAGCAGAATCTGATTTTTTTTTTTTTCAGAATGGAAACCTTTTATCATGAAGAATTTTTTTCTTTATTGTATACTTTTATATAGTTTCCAACCCATGAATTAGTGGTGTTCCAAAAGTTCATTTTTAAGTTGCTTGTTTGAAATTAAGAATATATTTTCCCAAAGAAATGATGTTGTCTGCGACCTAATTTCAGACTTGCAATGAACCCAAGGTTCAAGGAGGTTAAATCTGAATAAATACAGGTCTTCAATTCTGTATTCAAAACCTTTGAGACCAGATTTGCTGACTTTGAGTTTTGTTTTGTTTTGTTTTTTGAGAAGGATAATATTGTGCATATACCAGTTATTACATAGCACTGCAGTGTGGTCTGGAGCAGGATCCTATAATCAAACACATTAATACTTCTGCAGTGAAACTGATGAATATTCACACTCAGTGGGATAAATAAAAACTATAAATAGCCTCATGTCAGTTCAGGTCGGGTTTTGTCGCCAAATGAATTCAGGCCAAATGAGTTCAGGTCAGGTCAGGTTTTGCTGCCAAATGAGTTATGAAAAAACTTCTGGTTTTCAGAGCGTTTTGGATTTCAGATTAGTGTATCTCTATTATACATTTTTTTTTAATAAAAAAGCCACTGGTATTATAAACTCTAACCACAATGTAATGTTCTTTTATGGAAAAATGTGTTGAATTCCAATTAGGGAAGCCAGAAAGCCATCACTGTATTGCAGCCGTACAGCAAGAATGAAGTGTTTCCATTAGGCAGGACTCAAGAGCAGAAATGCCCTCCTATGTAACCCAGGAGAGGGCTCTTGTCAGGCAGGTGCTAGTGAAGGTTCAAGGTCAAGGGCAGGGGACTGGTAGGAAGTATGAGAGAGGGGAGGCGGGAGAACAAGGTGGGACTTCCCCTTCTATTATTCATTTCTCCCCCCACCCTTTAACTCTTCCTTTCCTGTTAATGCAGGGAGCCCGATAGTGATGTCAGGCATGGCATTTCCCTCCCCTCCACTCCCACCCTTTCCCCAAAACTGCCTATAAAGACACCATTTGGTATTTAATAATAAAGCTTCTAAAGGTAGTTAAACTTAGGTGTAGATCTTGCCTCTGCCACCCTCTAGCTGTGTGACCTTAGGTGGTTTGCTCAACTTGTGAAAGAAAAAAAAGAAAGAATCCGATCTGCTTTCTAGGGTGGTTGAGAAGACATTAGGTTCTGAAGTCAGTGTGCTGTTATGTGCAAGTGCCTCACACAGAATGGAGCTCAATAAACGGTGGTGGCATCCTTCAGCATTGTGGTCCCCTCACATATCTTCTGGTAATTCTTTCCTTCTCCCCCTGAACACTGGCTGAGAAGCAGGGAGCCAGGACCCAGTGGAGATGCAGTGTATCTGTGAGCAGGAGGGGAGAAGCTTCTCAGGTGATGAGTATGGCGGTTGTGATGGAGAAGTGCTCTGCAAAGGCACGAAGCCCCCAAAGTGTAGGCATTTGCATCTGGCTCGACCAAGGCATCCAGTCCCTCTTTAGGGTCTGATCTAGGCTCGGTAAACCCCCAGACTTGGAAGTTTCTGGAAGAAAAAAATCATCCACAGGCTTTTGTGGGAGTTAGGCTGGAACCAGTTATCTTTGGAGCTTACCTGAAAGCTGTTTGCAGCCATGAGGGTTGATATTGCCCCATGGGCCAGGCTCAACAGGAGTAGAAATAAGACTTTCCAGAAGCCGCTAAAAATTTCACAGCTATTCTAGGGCTTTGACACGGGCGCTGCTGGGTGGCACTCTAGCTCTCCGTATTGATTACATGCATTCTTTCAGTGATATTACGTGCTTAGTTAATGCCAGGCACTGTTCTGGGGATACAATGGTTAATGACATAGGCAAGATCCCTGCTGTCATGAAAACAGATGAGGGTGCTATGTTAGCAAAGGGTAAGATGTGAGTGGGTGGGTGGGTGAGTTGGGGTGGTTAGGGAAGGTCTGTTTGAGGAGGTGACATTGAAGCTGAGACCTGAAGGACGGGTTGCAGGTAGCCATGCCAGGAGCATCCTCGATAGAGGGCCAGCAGGTTCAAAGGTCCTAAGATGGGGAGGAGCTTGGTGTGTCCTAGGACCTTTCAGAAGCCGGGCTGGAGCTTCATGAGCAAAGGGGCAAGGATCCGGGGTAGAGGGAAAGGCAGGCTGGGCTAGACCTTGCTGAACCTCGTATGCTCTGGACAGGAATATGAATTTCATTCAAAGAACAGGAAACCCCTGAAGGTTTTTAAGCAGGGGAGGAACATGATTTGCATAAGTTCACTTGGCCTCTCAAGTGGATGTCATGCGATATTAAAAACTAGGCTAGGCTCCTTTGGGAATATTCCAGTGTTTCCCTTGTTTTTAACTCAAATGTGAAAACTTTGAAGTCACTTGTTTCTCTTTAGTTTTTAGGTTTTCTCCTCAAATCCAATTAACTGTCATCATAAATTTAGCTTTTTTGGTGAAAGAATGCATGAGCAGTCACCTCTGTAATATTGAGCAATTCTCCTGTTACCTGTTTTTTGTTTCCTACTATGGCTTTTGTCTGTTTATCTTCCAACACACCCATCCTTTGCTGCCAGCATTGACATGCTTTCTCTTTTAATCCTTTCTCTTTTCCTCCCTTGGTTTTGCAGTTGTGATAGACTTTTTGTGTTTGTCCATTTCTTGCATGACTGTTGAGGCATTCTCTCTTGGCTATACTGATTTCCTTTAAAGAACTCTATTCAATATAACAAACCTAACACAGCTCCCTGTACATAGTAGGTACTCAGTAAAGTTTTGTTATGTGAATGAATAAACTGCAAGATCTGCTGGGCTTTTGTGATGAACCTGAAGATGAATAGGTCATGTTTATGCCCTTAAGCAGGCCACTTCAGGATCTAAAGTCAGTGTTTGTCATAGGACCCTAATAAAGGGACGTAAGTACAGAGTGGAAAGGAACTCTGGAGGATGAATTTGACACTGAACCTCAGATCCAGCCTCTGTTCTGGCTTTTTATTTAGGTGGATTTTTCAGGGAGAGAAGTATAGGTGTCATTATTATGGACAACTGAATCAGGATTTTATGGACATTAAGAAAAATGTTCTGAAACTTGGTAATAAGATGTTAAGACGGAGATACAGCCTTTCAGAGTCATTGTCTAATAAGACCTAAGAGTCATCTGATTCTCTAGAGAATGTAACTTTGTTTTACTTACTATTTGCTATTAATTAGTCCTCAGACTCTGTTAAAGTTAGAACTTATAGAAAATTGTTATGATGCAAATGACTTCTTGAAAGTAGAGAAGATAACCCCAAAGGTTATATTTTATTGCCCTATAGAATATTAACTAGTGTTGTATGTAATTTAGCAATCTTGTTCCAGTATTCTTTTTTTTTAATTTACTATATCAATTTCTTTGCCACCTTGCTATTTTCCTCGTTATGAGTTACATAAGTCTTTGACATGTGCTCACTGTATATTTGTATGTGAATTATATTTCTAACCTTTTAAAAACTGTATTTTGACATTCATATTCAGTAAAATCCTTAGACATGAATGTGCAAGTCACTATCCAGATTTCCTCATTTTATGCTACCATATAATTTCTGAGTGGAAACATCATGGATGTCACAATAAAGGGCCTTATAGTATGAGATAGAGGTAAAATTTTTACTTACAGAAAACCTGTACTTTTAGAGGGCATCTGTCCCTGTACAAGTTCAATATAAACAATCTTAAGGAATTTTAGGCCAGTCTCAGGGAAAGGTCTTATTGAATTGATCCGGGAATGAGTTTGTATTTACCATGCTCTTTCTTGTATGGTGGCAAAAATAAATAAGTAAACTTGAGAGACATTCCACAAATACAAATCTTACTTTTTTTTTTTTTTTTGCTTTAAAAAGAAGCATGAACATCATTATAGGAAAAAGTAGATTCTGAAATTTTAAAAAAAAATTATTTATTTACTTATTTTTGGCTGTGTTGGGTCTTCATTGCTGCGCGCGGGCTTTCTCTAGTTGCAGCGAGTGGGAGCTACTCTTTGTTGCGGTGCGCGGGCTTCTCATTGTGGTGGCTTCTCTTGTTACAGAGCACGGGCTCTAGGCGTGCGGCCTTCAGTAGTTGTGGCATGTGGGCTCAGTAGTTGTGGCTAATGGGCTCTAGAGCACAGGCTCAGTAGCTGTGACGCACGGGCTTAGTTGCTCTGCGGCATGTGGGATCTTCCCGGACCAGGGCTTGAACCCGTGTCCCCTGCATTGGCAGGCGGATTCTTAACCACTGCGCCACCAGGGAAGCCTGATTCTGAATTAGTTACCATAAAGAATCACTAGACCAATAGCGTAGTTAGTCATGAAGTACAGATCACAAAAATCTCACCAATCACATTTGAAAGTTCAGCCCTGGATGGTGTTTATTTCCTCAAAGATACTTCACCTGCAGTGAGGGCAGCCTGTCACCAGCTGATGCCATGTTTATAGCCTCTTGGTCTAAACTGGAAGTTCAGTTAAAGTCACTATTAACTGAACCTACATTAATATGTATTCTGCCCCATTAGAAACTGTTAAGAAAGGGAAGATTAATACTGTATTTGAACAGATGACACATTAAGAGAAGAACTAAGGAAATAAAACATTCATTTATTACCTTTTGGTAAATTATTATTTTTCCATCACCGCTTAAAGGAATCCTAGTAGTGACCTCAGTCAGGGTTTTAGTATAATGCTTTACACACTTGACTCAGTCTTTATCTTTGCTCCTCTCAGGATAGCTCTGGAGTTTGGTTCTCCTTTTCAGAGCTTCGTTCTCAACTTCAGCAGTTTATTTATACTGTAGTCACTTAAGGGTGTTTATATACCTGCTTTGATAGGGACTGTCCTGTTTTATGCTTCTTTTCTCAACATGATTCTCAGTAGGGCTGCTTTTACTCTCAGAAGTATCCATGTTTTTCATGATAAATTATATGGCCACACTTCTTTGCCCTGGCTAGATGTGGTTGAAGGCTTTTTAGCCCCAATCTTGTCTGCCTTCTTTTGTCTCTCTGCCCTTTTTTTCCTTCTCTACATGTGGCAGGAGCCAAAAAAACATAAGAGTAACAGCCAGATGAATGTGTTTCCTCAATCCTTTCTACTATCATTCCCCCCTCTTATAAAGAACAGCCTCATTTATTTATTTATTCATATGTCACACTAGCTGGTATTTATTGAGCTCTTGCTGTGCTCCTGACACTGCTCTTTACTAGGATTAGCTCAGTTCTCACAACACTCGTATGAAATACATACTATTCTTATCCCCACTTTACAAGACTGGGTAGATGAATAACTTGCCTTGGGTCACACAGCATAGAGCATACCTTTGAACCCGGTTAGTCTGACTTCAGAGTCCATGCTATTGACTACCAGTATATAAGAATTGTTTATTCAAGTGTATGCAGTTGCTGGTCTTAGTATGAATTGATAGTTAACATCAAATGGTTCATTTCAGCTAGCAACTTAACAATATAAAGTTTTACATTAGTAATCTATTGCTGCATAACAAATCACCCCTGAATCTAGCAGCTTAAAACAATGAGCATATATTATCTCATACAGTTTCTTTTGGTCAGGGATTTGGAAGTTCCTTAGCTGAATAGCTCTGGCTTGGTGTCTCTGATGACATCTCAAGATGTCAGCTGGGACCAGAGTCATTCTTGCATGGCACCGCTGCTTCCAAGATGGTGCACTCATGTGGTATAAGTGCCTAGCATTATGCTTTTTGACTGTGATGTAAGCATCTGGCTTTAAGCTTTAGATTGCTGAGGCAACCATTTCAAAGACATCCATCTTGAATAAATATATTGCCAGCTGTATAGCACTGCTGCTATTAGCAAAACAATGAGATAAGGAACTGGCTGCCTCCACCCATGAAGTTCCCCTTTTATCTGGGTAACCTAGATAACTGACCACCTGAGTGACCCTGCTTCTCCTTTCCCATGCCCTAATGCTTTACATTTGCCAATAAAGAGTGAACCCGTGAAACCCTAGGCACCCCACCCTCAGACCCTAATAAAGGCAGAGCCCCAGGTCTTTACTTCCTTCCTCTCTCTCTACCCATGACCTCGCTGTGTTGCCCTTGGGCATGCCGTGTGCCCTCCAGGACTTGTGAGTGATAAATCTTGTTTTTCAAAGTTCCCTCATGAATTGCTGAAGTACATCTTGAGATCATAATAAGCACCACAAGGGCTGGTCCAGCCACAACACTGGCTTCAATCAGGAAGATGTCTGTGGGACCTCGTCACAAGTCATACAGGCCTAGGTGATGCCGTAGGTATTCCTAGCCATAGCATCGCTATCGATAGGCTGAGGCTGACACAGCTCACATGGTGTTGGTTGTTGGCAGGTCTCACTTTCTTCCCATTTGGGCTTCTCCCTGAGCTTCCTGAGTGTCCTCTCAGTATGGAGGCCAGCTTCCCCCAGAGCGAACAAGCCTGGAGAGCAAGGTGGAAGCCAAAATATCTTTTAAAACTTAGTCTAGGAAGTCACATTTCCCTGTCATTTTTGTGATATCCTGTTGGTTGCCCTGGGTCCGGGAGGGGAGTGGGACAGCTACACAGGGTGAATACTAGGAGGAAAGAATCACTGGGTCATTTTGCAGGCTGGATCTTACAAAAGGGCTAATGTATTTTAAAGCAAACAATTTTTAAAATTATTTTTCATATTCTTTTCTATTATGGTTTATTACAGGATATTGAATATAGTTCCCTGTGCCATACAATAAAACCTTGTTGTTTATCCATCCTATATATATTAGTTTGCATCTGCTAGTTCCAAACTCCTAATCCAACCCTCTCCCACCCCTTCTCCCCCTTGGCAACCACAAGTCTGTTCTCTATATCTGTGAGTTTGTTTCTGTTTCATAGATAAGTTCATTTGTGTCATATTTTAGATTCCACATATAAGTGATATGGTATCTGTCTTTCTCTTTCTGACTTCTTCACTTAGTATGATAATCTCTAGTTCCATCCATGTAGCTGCAAATGGCATTTTTCATTCTTTTTTTTATGGCTGAGTAGTATTCCATTGTATATATATACACTACATTTTCTTTATCCATTCATCTGTAGATGAACATTTCGGTTGTTTCCATGTATTGGCTATTGTAAATAGTGCTGCTGTGAACATAGGGATGCATGTATGGTGCATGTATCTTTTCAAATTATAGTTTTATCTGGATATATGCCCAGGAGTAGGATTGCTGGATCATGTGGCAACTCTATTTTTAGTTTTTCGAGGAATCTCCTTACTGTTTTCCATAGTAGCTGCACCAATTTACATATCCACCAACAGTATGGGAGGGTTCCCTTTTCTCCACACCCTCTGCAGCATTTGTTATTTGTAGGCTTTTTAATGCTGGCTATTCTGACCAGTGTGAGGTTGTACCTCATTGTAGTTTTGATTTGCATTCCTCTAATAATTAACAGTGTTGAGCATATTTTCATGTGCCTATTGGACATCTGTATGTCTTCTTTGGAGAAATGTCTGTTTAGGTCTTCTGCCCATTTTTTGATATTTTTTTTGTTATTGAGTTGTATGAACTGTTTTTATTTATTTTTCTGTTAAATTTTATTTATTTTTATTTATTTTTGGCTGTGTTGGGTCTTTGTTGCTGCGCGGGCTTTCTCTAGTTGTGGTGAGCGGGGGCTACTCTTTGTTGCAGTGCGTGGGCTCAGTAGTTGTGGCTTGTGGGCTCTAGAGCGCAGGCTCGGTAGTTGTGGTGCACAGGCTTAGTTGCTCCGCGGCATGTGGGATCTTCCCGCACCAGGGCTGGAACCCGTGTCCCCTGCATTGGCAGGTGGATTCTTAACCACTGTGCCACCAGGGAAGCCCAGAGCTGTGTTTATATTTTGGAAAGTAAGCTCTTGTTGGTCGCATTGTTTGCAAATATTTTCTCCCAGTCCGTAGGTTTGTCTTTTTGTTTTGTCTGTGGTTTCCTTTGTTGTACAAAAGCTTATAAGTTTGATTAGGTCCCATTTGTTTATTTTTACTTTTATTTCTATTGCCTTGGTAGACTAACCTAAGAAAACATTGGTACGATTTCTGTCAGAGAACGTTTTGCCTATGTTCTCTTCTAGGAGTTATATGGTGTTGTGTCTTATGTTTAAGTCTTTAAGCCATTTTGAGTTTACTTTTGTGTGTGGTGTAAGGGTGTGTTCTAACTTCATTGATTTACATGCAGCTGTCCAGCTTCCCCAGCACCACTTGCTGAAGAGACTGTCTTTTCTCCATTGTGTATTCTTGCCTCCTTTGTCAAAGATTAATTGACCATAGGTGTGTGGGTTTATTTCTGGGCTCTCTGTTCTGTTCCATTGATCCATATGTCTGTTTTTGTGCCAATACCATGCTGGTTTTTTTTTTTTAATTTATTTAATTAATTAATTTATTTATGGCTGTGTTGGGTCTTCGTTTCTGTGCGAGGGCTTTCTCTAGTTGCGGCAAGTGGGGGCCACTCTTCATCGCGGTGCGCGGGCCTCTCATTATCGCGGCTTCTCTTGTTGCGGAGCACAGGCTCCAGACGCGCAGGCTCAGTAATTGTGGCTCACGGGCCTAGCCGCTCCACGGCATGTGGGATCTTCCCAGACCAGGGCTCGAACCTGCCTCCCCTGCATTGGCAGGCAGATTGTCAACCACTGCGCCACCAGGGAAGCCCTACCATGCTGTTTTGATTACTGTAGCTTTGTGGTATTGTCTGAAGTCTGGAAGGGTTATGCCTCCTGCTTTGTTCTTTTTCCTCAGGATCGCTTTGGCAATTTGGGTCTTTTGTGGTTCCATATAAATTTTAGGATTGTTTGTTCTAGTTCTGTGAAAAATGTCATGGGTAATTTTATAGGGGTCACATTAAATCTACAGATTGCTTTGGGTAGTATGGCCATTTTAACAATATTAATTCTTCCAGTCCAAGAACATGGAATAGCTTTCCATTTCTTTGAATCATCTTCAGTTTCCTTTATTAATGTTTTATAGTTCTCAGCATATAAGTCTTTCATTTCCCTGGTCAGGTTTATTCGTCGGTATTTTATTTTTTGGGGCACAACTTTAAAAGGAATTTTTTTTTAACTTTCCCTTTGTGATATTTCATTGTTAGTATAAGGTAATGGAACCGATTTCTAAAGCAAACAATTTTTAAGGCTTAACATTTTAAAACCTAAAACTTAGATTCTTTTACCTGCAAATTAACAGTAACTTTTTTTTTTTTAAGTATACCCATATCTAGTTGTTTTTCTCAGTTTTCCACTGATACTAGAATATTTTTGTATTCTTATAAAAACTGCAGTTACTATTAATCCTCTGGTACAGACTGAACTCAGAAGTTCTGTCCAAAAATGTGTGGTGACAAAGGAGCAGCTCCTGAAAACCTGATAACAATAAACAGAGTGCACATAGGCACCTAACTCTGAAGAAAGTAGTGAGGAAAGAGAAAATAAGGTAGTTGTTCGCCTTCAGAGGTTTGAGGTGAAGTGGCAGGCAAGTAACTGCCAGCAGTGTACTTGAGGGAGCCTTGAAAGCATTTTTACTTGCCAAGGGTGGGCCATGAATGTTTTCCTGGATAGTTGTTCCCTCTGAACTCCAGTGGAGGGTAAAGTAGAGTCTTTGCTGAAGGTTTCCAGGTAGCATTCCAAAGTACAGTTAGCATTAAAGATTGGGGATGGTGACCATCTAGCTTACGCATAATGTGGAGACCCTTTGGGTCACTTATAAGGCCTTTCTGTTTAGGCCTGCTAAGGATGTCAGCCATGTTAATATTAAAGGCAGGGATCTTAGGTTGTGATAGTGATCACTGAGGAATTTTGGTAGCTCATTTTGTCAAGTACTGAGACCACATCCCCTGTTAAGTCTTCAGGAGAAATAGACTGGTCAAATTAACACTGTTTAGGCTATGAGAGCCTGAGACCCCTGTGAATTAGTGGGTTAGCAGACATGAGGCACTTGGACACATACTTTTACTAAGGGCTGTAGCTTTTACTTATCTTGGATAAAAGATATACTCCAACCAGTTAGGATGAAGGCTATATCTGATGGTAAAATGGATAAAGCTCCTGAGTGTTACCTTATCCCTCACAAAGGAGTGGTGGGCTTATGAGGCCACATGTCAGAGGAGTCCTGCATCTCCCCTGTGCAGGCTTTTATCTCCTGATTTGGAAGGTCCTTCATCTGTGTCCTAGCTCCATCTTGTACCCTACAGAACAACGCAGGCTTAGGGCACAGCTGGCATAAGTTGCTTATTCCAGGGCTTTTCTTGTTCACTGCCACATCCTCAGCATCCAGAACAGGGCCTGATGGGTAAGAGATGCTCAAGAAATATTTTTTGAATGAGGAAGGGCACAATCTTCCTAAGTAGTGGGTAGCCATTATGTACAGGATAAAAGAAGGAGGAGCAATCCAAAGAGGAAATGGGTCCAATGGGAAAAAGCTAATGAGATATGCTATAGAGGCATAAAACCATAACCTCTTAGCTTGTTAGGTATCAGGGAATTTCCAAGTAGTGAGGACACATAGCCTCCCTGCCTTCATCTGTAATAGTATGCCTCCTTTCTCCTCCTGGCATACCTGCAGGTGGGAAGCCTTGAGCGCCCTCTTGAGGCTGAACACTCCACTGACAGAAATAATTCAACTTAACCAGAAGATTAATTTCTTTAAAAGTGAGTCATTATATTTGCTCACTTTATTACCATTGTCTTGGAGGAATCCATTTTTCATCTAAGGGATGAATGAATTGTAACCTTTTAAGCACAATCACTTAAAACTATTCCAACCATTTTGTTGGAAACTTTTCTAAAGCATTGTATATTTCCCCATCTTCTTAATAAAGTATTTGGAATATCATCTAATGTTTTCCTATTATTTCAGGATCGTTTTGGAAATACCATGCTGTAAATACAGTGATACACTTAGGGTTTACTCCAGATGGGGTTTTTCCATTACACTGAAGACCATATATTGTTGTTTTTTGAATTCTCTTGTCCATTTTTCATAGTTTTGCTACCTCCTTCTCTCCGGTAGGCTATTAGTGTTTACTTCCTGATGCCACTTATATGCCTGCCCCAAGAGCTCCCAGTCCCCAAGAGTACATTCTCTCTGGTTATGTGTAGGAAAGTAGATGACTGAGTTTATGAAGTTTGTCTAAAATACAAGGGAACTTTCGTGGGTGGACTTTGTGGAATCTATGAGTCTCCTTTCCAGTTTCTCCCACCTCTGGTTCTTCTCAGGAGTGTTCTGGAAAGTTAGGCTCATCAGACATGTGGCTTCTGGTTAAGTGAGGTGTTAATGACTCTTGTAGTTATTCTGTTCCAAATTTTGAAAGTAGTAGGATATCAGTACTAAAAATATGCTATTTTTTGGGGCCACTTTTCTTAGCCCCATTCTCATCAGAGCTTGAGAAGGAGGAAACAACAATAGGATGTTGTTTATCCAGTCTCTCTGTTTCTGGGTAAGAAGGAGGAAGAAGGGAAGGGAAAACGTGCAGGGTTCTGTCATGTTCTAGTAGGTAGTTTTGAAAGATTCTTCTAGGTTTAGAGTGGGAAAATGGATTGTAGAGGACTAAGGAGGGAGCATGGAGGCTGGTCAAGAGGCCATGGAGGTTGTCCATGTGAGGGATGATGATGACTTGGACAGGTGTGGAAGTGGTGCACGTAGTGTAGGATGGCTGGACTCAGAGTATGTAATCGAGGTAGAGTCTGTAGGGTCAGGTGTTGGCCCTGAGCAGATAATATGGTACACTGCTCTTATTATTAGAGTTTAGTAATGAGTATTCACGTCCTACATTTGTTTTTGCTAAGGAATTAAGTGTATCAGTTAATACTCATTGCTACTAATATTACCATGGTTGGATTTTCTCCAAAGGTAACATTACCACATACAGTATAGAATGAAAAACAGTCCCTATCTTGTGGGCAAGCGATCCAAACGTTTGAGGTTAGAATCTAGAATCTGGTGCTGAAGATGTATCAGAACATATGTTTAGCAAGGAACATAAGATTTTTTCTTCTCAATTCTTATTATATAATTTATCAAACAAAGATAATTTGGGGGCTTGTTTAGAAACTCCACCATTTTTAAGGAAATAAATATAAATCTCCAAATAAATAACTAAATATTCCTCATAGGATAGTAAGAAATATAACTTACAATTTAGCTCATTTCTTTTAGTTAAATTTTTTGTTTCTTTATAGTTCATAGCAGCATTGAATGAAATAAGGGTTTTAGATGCAGTGGAAGGCTTTACATGTGGCATTACTCAAATTCTTTGATTTATTGGTAGTTTGATTTACATGAAAATCTTATCATTAATTTTAGATTTGGTAGATTTTAACCTGATATCACTTTATGTGGATTTATATTCAAAGGCTTTATTAAAATCCTGGGGGTACACATTTTAAGTACAAGTGTCCAATCTTATTATATTATTTTATTATAAGAACGAAAAGTATGGAACCTTGAGGCTAGGACTGTTCACGCTTTACTCTTATGAAATCAAGTTCTCATAATCATTTTGCGGCCCTTATTTGTTGTGCTTTTGCAGTACCTTGTTTCTTCTGAGCTATCCTTACAGGTTGCTAGGAATTCAAGGGCCAAGAGACAGTCTACTAAGAATTTGCAGTTCCAAAGCACTTAATTTTGTTTGAGTATAGAGTGTTTATTCCTTTTTACGTTTTGAGGACCAGCAAAATGGAGAAGTGTATTGTGTTATACACATGTTGTATTGTAAATAATTTTACTTTTATTGCACATGATGTAACCAGAATGGAAAAAAACACAGAAAAAAAATAATTGTTGATATAATCTTGCCGGGGGAGGGTGATGGGGAGTATGACACAAGAAGAGAAAAAAAATATCTGTTACCAATTACAGTAAAATTATTAGAGTTAAAAAGAGTTGCACAGATGAGTGAGTAATAATCAAACTTTCACGTAGCTTTCCTGAAAATTTGTAATCTTCTTCCATCTTTCTTTGCTTAGGTACTTGATAAAGGAAAAAAAAAATCCTCTTGGGATTTTTGGATGAAAAACTAATTCCGTTATTTTGCTCTCTGTAGCTCTTTGTCTTTAATTTTAGTCCCCAGAGAATACCATTTGGCTATTTTGAAATCATTTCTGTTTCCAACTGAGCTTGCCCTTGGCCTGCTGAGAGCCTTTCCCCATCTCATCCTGCCTTTTCCTCTACCCCACTGCTCGCCGTGCTCCCACCTCTTTTCCTAGAGCCAAGGAAGGAACTTGTTAACCACCACTTTCTCTTTTATGAACCAACTGAAAAATCCCTTCTGTACAATACATTCCCAGGCAGCTTACCTCAGTCTGATCCCAGAAAAACACGCAACAGGAAACACAGGAAAACACGCAGCTCAACTCAACCCAGATAGACAGAATTAGCCAAAGGAAAATGCCAGAACAACAGAGACTGTTCATTTGATTTCCAGGAATGGAGATTATTGGTAGTCTGCTCTTTTCAAAATAAACTTTGATCCGGAGCTGATCACCTTGTTAGTGACTCCCGTCTGATGCTGAGGAGTGCCAGCTACCCTTGCTGGGTTTTTAAGGTCAGTCTGTTAATTGTAGACATAACTGGCTAACCCATCCACTAGAGAAGTGGAGAATACTAGTCACTTGTCAAATCTGGGCCTCAAGGTAAAAGCAGCGTAAGGGTGTGGGGGGTTATTCAGCTGAAGTGGAAAGGAGATGGAAAAGAGGCTAGGGAAAAGCACAGAAATGTGGCCTCAGAATTACAGCTAGGAGAAGACTGTTATCTTACCAATCTGTATGTTATTCATCAATTATAAAGGAATCTTCTCTAATGTTCATGTTCCCTGTAGACTGTCCTTTCTTATCTCTTTCTTACAATTTCCCCATTTCCTTACCTTTTCCCCTCTCCTTTGTTTTCTCTCTTCCTTCTTTCCTCTCTCCTGATCCTCCCTCCTTTTGCTGTTGTTGTTCTTTTTGAGCTTAACCTGGTGCTGTGGCGAAAACAAAGATGATTAAGAACAAATCTAGCTTGGCTGATGGCAAGTCCACATACAAATAACTGTAATACAAGGCACCCCATGAGAATACTGCTAGAGAGGTAGAAAACAAAATTCCATGGGGATTCTGAGAGAAAGGACTTTATCTGCTTGTGGGGAGATGTGACTTTTTGCACTCATTTGTTCATTCATTCATTCACTACCCCCCCTCCCCCCCGTCCCGTATGCCAGGCATTCTGCCAGGAACTGAGGGGACAGTGTAACAACAGGGGCAATTTGTAGGTATGGTCACTGCCTCCCAGGAGTTTATATGCTAATGGAGAGACTGGAAGCAAGCAAACGAATATCAAATAGTTACAGGTTGTGAAAAGGGTTTTGAAGGAAACAGTTATTCTTTTTTTTTTTAAATAACTTTATTTATTTATTTTTGGCTGCGTTGGGTCTTTGTTACTGCGCGTGGGCTTTCTCTAGTTGCGGCGAGCGGGGGCGACTCTTCGTTGCGGTGCACGGGCTTCTCATTGCGGTGGCTTCTCTTTTTGCGGAGCACGGGTTCTAGGTGCACGGACTTCAGTAGTTGTGACATGTGAGCTCAGTAGTTGTAGCTCGCAGGCTCTAAAGCGCAGGCTCAGTAATTGTGGCTCACGGGCCCAGTTGCTCCGCGGCATGTGGGATCTTCCTGGACCAGGGCTCGAACCCGTGTCCCCTGCATTGGCAGGCAGATCCTTAACCATTGTGCCACCAGGAAAGTCCCGGAAACAGTTATTCTTTGCAGTGGCAGAGAGTAAAGTGGAAGCTGCCTTCCTTGTGTGGTCTGTGAAGGCTCCTTGAGGAGGGATATTGCAGGAGACATCCGAGGGATGAGAGGAAGCCAGTCCTGGGGAGAGCTAGGAGAAGAGTGGCCTGGTAGGAGGGACTGTAAGTGCCAAGGCCCTGAGGAGAAGAGTGGGTCGCTCTGTAGAACTGACAGGAGGTCGGGATGGCTGGAGGAACAAGGTAGGAGTGGCCAAGATGAGATCCAAAAGGGAGGTGGGCCTGGAACTCTGAGGAGCTGGGGTTGAGTTCTAGGTGGAGTGGGAAGTCATTGAAAGGGAAGTCATTGCTGGGATTTTATTTTTAAAAGTCCAATCTGTATGATGTATGGAGAATACATTTTAGGGGGCCAGAGTGGAAGCATGGAAATCACACACACAAAAATCTCTCCTATAGAAAAACAAAAGGAGTATTAGGAAGTTATGGGATTAGGAAGTGTGTTATGAACATGGCGATATTTTATCTAGGCTTTTAAGACTGGTTGGAATTTTGACAAGCAGAGATTTGGAGTGAAGGGAATTTCTAGAGCAAGAGACAGAATGATCCAGGTATGGGGGGTGAGAGGCATGAGGTGATTTGGCAGAAGGCCAGCTTACTTTGTATGACTGCAGGGAGCACGTATGTCAGGGGAGGAAAGTGTACCTTTCTGCCTGATAATATGAGGTCTTGAATGCAAGGCCACATTTTTAGGAGTTTGGCTAACATAAACAGAAGGTTAATTGTTTATTTTACTTAGGCATGTTTTATTTGCTATGGGAAATCTTCCCAGTTCTTGGTTTTGTATTGTAGAAAAATTAGCCAGAGTTGCAGTTCTATTGTCTGTTTTTGGAAAATAAGATGTCTGAGGTGTTAGACATCATATAAACTGCCCTACCCCATCGTCACTGGCATTTACTATCTCACTGACATGTATGCAGTCACAGCCTGGATATATAATGGGGCTCCTCAGTGGGAGCTTAACGTTTAAAGGTTCATGTCTTTGTTGTTTCCTTTGTTCATTCAATCATTCGACAAGCATCCGCTGAGCACCAGCCTGTTGCAGGTACTGTTTATCCTGGGTGCATGTGAGAGGCTCCCTACCCTCCATGTGCCTGCTGTTTTTGACAACTTTCTTTAGTGATGATTTAGGATACTGTGCACAGTGGCAGGCGGCTTTCATCCAGGTTGAGAAGGTCTCCCTGAGGTAGTGACATTTGAACTGAAGCCTAATTGATGATCAAGGGGAAGATTATTGGTTCAAACAGGTGGGCTTGCATGCCAGGGCTATAAGGTGGGCATGAGCTTGGGGCATGTGAGCAGGACGGAGGCCGCTGTGGATGGGGTCCAGTGGCCAGATGGGACTGGACGGCGGGCCAGCAGTGCTCTAGCCCTGGCTGCACACAGCAGGCCTCTAGTTGGCCTAGGCCACACCCCACACCACGTACATCACAAGTTCTGGTGGGACCCAGACATCAGCATTTTTACAAAGCTCCCCAGGTGACTCTAATGTGAGTTTGGATTTATTCTGATTGTACTGGGAAGCTTTTGGAGGGGAGTGATATAATCGGATTGTCCTTCTTTCAGAGACCACTTTGTAGTATGTACAGTACCAAGTGTGTAGCGTGTAGTGTGCCAGGTAAGCAGAAGGAGAAAGGTAAAGGGTGTCATCAGGAAGACTAGTCACAGGGTCCTAGCAGTGCTGTAAGCAAGAGGTGATGGTGGCTGAAATGAAGGCGGCAGTGGTGGCGACCGTGAGAAGTGGTTACTTCCAGGAAGGGGGAGTGAGGCTAAGAGAGAAATCAAGGATGACTCCTAGTTTTGGGGACAGAACAGTGGGCCATTAGTTGAGTGAGGGACAACTGAAGGAAAGTCAGGTTTGGTGATGCAGGGAGAGGGGAGAGGGATTAGTTGGCCTGGCTTGTCATCTCCTTCCCAGTGTCTCCTGGCAAACTCATAGTGCTCCTGTGGGACACAGCTCGTCTTGACTTTCTGCAGCTCTTTCAGTTCATTTCTCTATTGTAGTACTATTAGGTTGTATTGCCTGCTATGGACTCTGCCATAGTTTCAGCAGAAATCACTATGTGACCAAATTGGTCTTATGAGCACTAGTTTCATTTTTATGCCAAATAGGAACGGAGAGAAAATTCTCAGTAATTTCCCCAATTTTAATTCTCTGTTTCTCAGTATGCTTTGAGCCCTGATGGATTTCTTGCTAATTTTCAGAAAAATTCTGCCCATGCTTTATTTTATTTTTTATTTTTTTTATTTTTTGGTTTATTTTTGGCTGCGTTGGGTCTTCGTTGCTATGCGCGGGCTTTCTCTAGTTGAGGCGAGCGGGGGCTACTCTTCGTCGCGGTGCGCAGGCTTCTCATTGCAGTGGCTTCTCTTGTTGCGGAGCACGGGCTCTAGGCACGCGGGCTTCAGTAGCTGTGGCGCACCAGCTTAGTTGCTCTGCAGCATGTGAGGTCTTCCCGGACCAGGGATCGAGCCTGGGTCCCCTGCATTGGCAGGTGGATTCTTAACCACTGCGCCACCAGGGAAGTCCCTCTGCCCATGCTTTAAGATAAAGGAGGGGCAGATGAATACTGTGAATTCAGAAAGCTGCGGTGTCTTCTTGGAGGATGAGCTTTGCTTTCCTGCCATCTTCTGTGCTTTGTTTCTTCTCAACATTAAAGGAAATACTACCCCAGGGCAATAAAAACCTGAAACTAAGATCCAGCTCAGCAGAAAGTAAAAGACCAATAAGCTGAAAATAAATTTGAAAAGGTTAAAGATTTGAAACCTTTTTTTAAGCTCAAGAAAGGATTCATTGTCTTAAAGTGATAGTTTGCTTCTTCTGGGTTTCATCATGATATCTTCTGAATAAAGATAACCTGCAGGTGGTGTGATCAATTGTGATTGCTACTCTCTGAGTTATGTCAGGCAGTGATTAATCAATAAATATTAATTGCCACCATGTCTGGGATGAGGCTGAGAGCAGTAAAGAATCAGGAGGCTTGCTCCTTGCCTTTTAGGATTTGCAGTGTGTTGGAAAAATATGCCTGGCTTTCTTGAACCAGTTCACAACTACATTTGATGTGATTGGGAGCTAAATTATGGAGATGAGAGCAGTGGACATTCAGAGCAAGGGGAGGTCAGCCAGGAAGAGCCATGAGGTCAGTGAAGTCCTTATGGGCCAAAGAACTTGGCTCTCAAGTGTTGGGTTGAGTCAAGGTGGAAGTTGAGCTGGACCTTAAATGATATATAGACCTTTATCTAATGCTCTGTGTTAATATTGAACATTATACTTATTTTGAATTGCTAACGTGCACAAGTTACAAATGCTGAAGGTCTCCTTTCTACTCCTGTCCCCAGTCCCTCAGTCCCCCTAACCCAGAGGCAGTGCTGTGACTCATTTCTTACAGTCCCTCCTGGATAGAATGTAATACTTTTACACATATATAGGGTTTCTTATTTGAGTTGATGAAATATTTTCATTTTTAAAATGTATCCCTTCCTAAGCGCTAAAATGTAGTAAAGAATGTGAAAGCTAAAAAACACCCAAACCAAACCAAAAGAAATCCAACCAACTGCTTTCCTGTTGCAAGGCCACAGCTGTGCTGGTCTGGTTTATTGGTGGTGGGCAGCACCTGATTGAGATTTGCTTTCCCTGAGAAGTTTGCTTCCACACCAATTGGAATATTGGTAACTGGAAGGTAAGCAACTGTGAACCCTCCACAGCTTGGAGAATGATAATTATTGTCTTGAATGCAGTGCTGTGCTAGAACTTCACCACTATTTTCTCTGATCTCCATGTCAACTCCACAAGGTGGTCTTTTTCCTCTTTTCAGATGAGGAAGCTGAGACTCAGGCCACAGGGGAAATAGGAGGTGCTGTCAAGGTTTGCACCAGCTTCTAAACCCGACCTTTCTCTGCGCTTATCAGGCTGCGTCTCTAGATGGGAAGGTCTTGGTGCTATATTTCTGGAATCACTGCTGCCATATTTTTCACCTGTGGCTTTAAGTTCTGAGACATTGGTGTGAACTTGGGGTGACCTAAGAGAAAAAAGTGAGCAGAAGCTTTCTTCCTCTCTATTAAAAAAAAAAAAATCTGCTAACAGGAAAAGAGCAAATTCACAGCTCAGTTACAGGGGCTGTAAGTCAAGGCATGTATTTATTTATTTATTTTTTAAATGTGGATAAACTGCCTCTCTCATCTTGAGTTTTTGAACCTGAAATGATGAGAGTCTCATGAATAACAAATATATACTTCTAATGAGCATTTTGGATTCAAGTTTAGAAATTATTTTTGTTATTTCTTTTTGTCCAGCCTCTTCTTTGAAAAAGATTGTTTTGAAGGCATAAAATACAACAAAATTGGGAAGACAATCGTCTTCTTGCTTTTTTGCACAAGCCACATTTTTATTCATGTGCATATGTGTAACTGTGGTCCCAGGCTGTGCTCCCAATGCCCAGACCCTGTGGCAGAGAGGACTCCACGCCCCTCCTGCAGCATCTCAGCAGTGACACATGGTGAATTACAACCAGAGGCTGGGGAGAGAGCTCCCATCTAGCACATATTTGACAGGACATTTTTGTTTGTTTGGGGGAGGCTGAGTAGGTCTGGTTAAAGAACGTGGACTCTGGGTTTGAATCCTGGCTCGTCCACTTTCTAGTCGTGGAACCTTGGGCAAGTTATACCCTTAAAAGTGAGGAACAGAATAGAATGTCTACCTCAAAGCTTTGAATGAATTAAATGAGTATAAAGGACCTAGAACAGTGTTTAGCCCAAAGTAAACATACTCTTGGCTATTGTTATTATTTTTCTTAGTCCCACCCTATTTTCTAGTTTCTCTTCCTGCTTTCTTCATGCCTAGAATATGAATGCAGCGTCTGGGGGCTTCCATCTGGGCCCTTGAAGGAGAGGCCAAAAGAAGAGCAATTCACTGGCTCTGAAACCATCGAGATGTTCACCAGTGTCTCCTGCCCTTACTTGTGACCTTCTTGTTGAATGAGAGAAATAAACCCTATTTCTTTAGGTTGCTCTGTCATTCCCACAGCCCAGAAGCAGAGAGAAAGTATGACTTGCCCAGCGAATTGTAAGGAGCTCAGCACAGTCAGGGCCCAGCTCATGTTGAGAGATGACACTGGAGCCATGGGCATGGCTCAGATTGTGAAGAGTTTAGTTGGATTTAGGACTTTTTTCCTGGTGAGCTATTTTAATCAGGGGGTCAGACATGACCAGGTTTTTGGCTTAAGAAAAATCACTCTGGCTGCTCTGTGAACAGTGAATTGGAAGTGGTAAGATTGGGGTAAGGGAGATCTGTTTGAAGGCTACATATAACCCCAGTGAGTGTCGATCTTGGGGATGGAGACAAGTGAGAGAATTCTGGAAATGTTTAGGGATAGAAGAGAATAGGGATTGATGTGGGGAAGAGGGAGGAGGAGGAGGACTCAAGAGTAACTTGGGAGTTTCTGGTTTGTGTAACTGCTTGGATGGTGGTGTTTTTAGCTGACAAAGGCCATGCAGAGGAGGTGATTCTTAGTCTTTCTTTTCTTGATGGGGTTTAATAAAGTCATCCAGAGTTTCATACCATACTTTATTTCATATCATATTTCTTCATGCTCTTTTTGGCCACCCCCCCCTCCCCTTTTTTTCTTTCTTTTTACTTTTTCATGGCAGGAGGGTTTAAGAGTTTCAGTTGCACAGGAAATTCACCTCCCTGCTAGGAAAGTGTCTGTGGTATCCTTAGAACAGTTTTCTTCCTAATTGCAGAATTCTCTGTGGTATTTAGTTATTATTATTATTATTTGTCTACAGGGAGTGGAATAGAGATCATTATAGTATGTAAAAAATGTTCTCTCTCCTAATAATTTCTTTGATGCAGTTTTATGTGCCAGGAAATTATCTTTATGGAATTCAGCTTTCTATGAATGTGGTAAAGAGGGTAATGCCTCATTTTAATGAAAGGCATCCATCCAATTTTGAATTATTTGGGAAAGAAACCTCTATGGAGACATGAACTTAAGGGATCAATAAATTTCTCTAATTCAGAAATTGAGATATGGCTGAATGGATATTTTAAACCTTGAGCATGGTCATAAATTGGAAATGTAAGATATAGACTAGGTCCAATCCAGAAAGCAAAAAAGGCTCAATATTTTTGAAATTATTATTAGACTGTGAGCTTGTTATGCTAAATGAAGATAAACATCATTTTAGCGCAAATTGCCTGCTGCTCGGGGAGTAAAGGGCTTTTTGAAGTCGTTCAGAGAGAGTAAGAGGGGATTACCGGTTTCCTTTTTTGTTTTTAAGGAAGGTTTGTTGAATAATAATCGTAAAAATAATGATGCCTTCTATTTGTATAGGGCTTAGGAGTTTACACTGCTCTTTAAAATGCATGATCCATTTAGCCCTGTGTGAAGTAGGCAGGGCAAATATGCTTAACTCCACTTCAGAGAGGAGGAAACTAAGATCCAAGGAGTTTACCTCAGGTCATCTGATTCCTGGAGCAGTACTTTTTCCAGTAAACACCAATTTCCCTGTGCCTTACAATGGTCTCCACAGTGCAGCTGTGTGGCGGGGAAGGGGAGCCTCTTTAGGGAGGGTGAGGGAGTGAACCGTCTCCTGGGTGTGCTCTCCCAGGATTATGTTAGCTCTAGTCACATGTGTGAGTGGAAACAAAAAAGATGTTGGACTAAGCATGATCAGCTATTTCTCATTTTTTTCCAGTAAATTTTAGTTCTTTGTCTCTTATCTTCCTCTAGCATTCTTTAGGAAAAGTATTCATTAGTTAGTGCCACAGGTTTTTTAAAAATGTGAAAAATACATTGAGAATGTTTTAATTATCAACTTCTTTTCTGTGAATTAGTAAAAGATTGCTGTGTATGATCTTAGCAGAGTATCTTGGTTCAGATTGAGGAACTCCAACCAGTAATCCTTGGGGGCATAGTTTGAGAACCGCTAACAAACATTTTGAAAGTGATTGGAATGGACGTCCTTAAAAAGGTAGTTTATTGCCTTCTGAGGAACAGTTGTATAGATTTTTCAATTATTCATATTTGAAAGAATGGCATTATACAGGCAACCTTATTATTATTGTTTTTTTAAAGGAAATTCATGTTTTAAGTGAGTGCCAGGCCTGGATGGTTCTTTTTTTTTAAAATATTTATTTATTTACTTATTTGGCTGCATCAGGTCTTAGTTGCGGCACGTGGGATCTTTTGTTGCGGTGTGTGGGCTTCTCTCTAGTTGTGGCACGAGGGCTCTAGAGCGCACAGGCTTAGTTGCCCCTGCAGCATGTGGGATCTTAGTGTCCTGACCAAGGATTGAACCCGTGTCCCCTGCATTGGAAGGCAGATTCTTAACCACTGGACCACCAGGGAAGTCCCCAGGCAACCTTATTTTTGAGATAGAGCTGGTAATTATCTTGTGGAAAACTCCAAATGCCTGCCTGTTCCACTTGTCATCCATCTTCTGACAGCTTAAACTAGTTTCTGGTTATTTTTGAGACTTTTACCTCAAGGCTTGCTTAGTGAATCTTAAGGTTCTGTGGTCAAGTTTAGTGGATAGACCATTCCATGTTGCGTCTTCTCCTTCCCTCTCCCTCTCTTACAGTGTCTGTCACTATACATGATTTAGCCAAAAATGTGTGGTCTTTTAGTGATGGGGAGGTAGTAAGGGAATACTCAAAGTAATTAAAGATACTGCTTTTTTCTGATTAAAACAAAAGCCAGAAGGCTCTCATTTGTCACCTGTAACAGTATACTTTTTTTTTTCTGCAGTTGCCCACTGGACTGTATCATCTGATTTGAATGGTCAGCTGCCTCTGGCTGCTCTGGGACTTTTTTCTGGCTGATGTCTTGCAGTCCCTTTATTGAATTGTCATAGCTTCTAATGCTTCTTTCTAGTATTCATTCTGCCTCTGGGCAAGGTTAAAACTAACTCCAAGGTGCAGCTGGTCCTGGGGAAAGTGGTGTGTCTCACTCTTTCTTTGATATTCCTCCTTCACAGAAGATGGCTAGTTTAAGAGTAAATGGCACCAACTATCTTTTGCTGGGTGGGAGAGAGTCAAACCTTGTAGAATATAAGCTGTATGAGGGCAATGAACTTGTTCTATCCATCCCTCTCTTCCCAGTGCCCAGAACAGGGCCTGGAACATTGTAAAGAAAGATTGGTGATGAAAGGAATGAAACTTTCCTGTCGGACTCTCTGGAGACAGCTGGCTCAGGGTAGAGATCAGGACTCATGGTTGCAAGTGACAGATATAGAATGGACTTGGAACAGTTCCCTGAATCTTTCCTTCTCACTTGTACCCAGCCAGAGACAAAGCCCTTGTCCTTTCTGTCTAGGCCTAGGGAGAAAGCCCATTGCCTGTGCTTCCCAAAATATTAAATCTCACATTCACAAAGAATCTGGTTTCTTCAGGTTTATCTATATGTTCCAAGCTCCAGCCCATATGCAAAAGGTCTCAACAAAAGTATTTATTTATTATTCATATCCTTTCCATTCCAGAGATTGGGTGAAATGTTAAACTGTTGGTTTCTACTCTTCACTTCTCTTAAGCCTTAACAGGAGCCCCTTCTTATATAAGAAGCCTTCCCTGATTAACCCCATCTCCCTTAGACCTGCTCATACCTCACTTTGTGTTTCCTCAGCATATTGCCAGTAGGTTGTGCTGTGCTGCCTTGCATTTATTTTGTTATTCTGTTTCCCCTGTTTTCAGTTTTTAAAAATAATGAATTTACTTTATTTCATAACATACACACAATAGTCTCAATTTAACAATACTCACACTACCACCAACAAAATGATTACTGAGAACAATTTAAGATTAAAAAATTCTTCAATTTTGTTTCCTTCCTTCCTTCCCTCCCTCCCACGCCACCCTCCTTCCCACCCTCCCTTCCTCCCTCACCTCTTTTTCTTCCTGAGAACACTTAAGGTCAACTCTCTTAGCAAATCAAATTTCAATTATACAATATGGTATTATCAACTATAGTCACAATGTTATACATTAAATCCTCAGACCTCACTCTTCTTATAACTGAAAGTTTCTACCCTTTTACCAACCTCTCTCCTTTCCTCCTATCCCCCAGCCCCTAGCAACCACCATTCTACTCCCTGTTTGTATGAGTTTGACTTTTTTTTTCAGATTTTAGATTTTTTTTTTTTTTTTTAGATTCTACATATAAATGATACTAGGCAGTATTTATCTTTCTCTCTCTGACTTATTTCATTTAGCATAATGCTCTTTAGGTTTATTCATGTTGTTGCACGTGGCAGGATTTCCTTCTTTTTTAAGGCTGGATAATATTCCATTATATATCTATATATCACATTTTATTTATCCATTACTCTGTCAGCAAACCCTTAGGTTGTTTCCATGCCTTCACTATTGTGAATAATGCTGCAATAAGCATGAGAGTACAGATATATCTTTTCAAGATAGTGATTTCATTCCCTTTAGATATATATATCCAGAAGTGAGATTACAGGATCACGTAGTATGTACATTTAAAATTTCTTGAGGAACCTCCATACTGTTTTCCATAGTGGCTGTACCAGTTTACAGTCCCACCAGCAATGTAGAAGTGTTCTTTTTTCTCTACATCCAGCATGTCTTCTCTCTCCTCTTTTAGATAATAGACATCCTAAGAGATGGGAGGTAATATCTCACTGTGGTTTTGATATGCATTTTGCTGACGATTAGTGATGTTGAGCACCTTTTCTTGTACCTGTTGGCCATTTGTATGTCTCATTTGGAAAATGTCTATTCCAGTCCTTTGCCCATTTTTTAATTGGGTTATTTAGTTTGTTTTGCTATTGAGTTGTATGAGTACCTTGTATATTTTGGATATTAATTCCTTATTGGATATATGGTTTGCAAATATTTTCTCCCATTTGGTAAGTTGCCTTTTCATTTTGTTGATGGTTTCCTTTTCTGTGCAGAAGAAGCTTGTTAGTTTGGCGTAGTCCCACTTGTCTATTTTTGCTTTTGTTGCTTTTGCTTTTGGTGTCAAATCCAAAAAAAATATTGCCAATACTGGTGCCAAGGAGCTTACCATCCATGTTTTCTTCTAGGAGTTTCAGGTCTTATGTTGAAGTCTTTAATCCATTTTGAGTTGATTTTTGTGTATGGTATAAGATAGGGGTCCAGTTTCATTGTTTTGCATGTGGTTGTCCAGTTTTCCCAGCATCACTTATTGAAGAGACTGTCCTTTCTACATTGTATATTCTTGGCTCCTTTGTCAAAAATTAATTGCCCATATATGCATTGGTTTATTTCTGAGCTCTCTATTCTGTTCCATTGATCTGTGTGTCTGGTTTTATGCCAATACCATACTGTTTTGATGACTATAGCTTTGTAATGTAGTTTGAAATCAGAAAGTGTGATGCCTCCAGCTTTGTTCTTTCTCAAGATTGCTTTGGTTATTTGGGGTTCTTTGTGATTCCATACAAATTTTAGGAATATTTTTTCTATTTCTGTGAAAACTGCCATTGGAATTTTGATAGGGATTTCATTGAGTCTGTAGACTGCTTTGAGTAGTATGGACATTTCAACAACATTAATTCTTTCATTCCATGAACACATATCTTTCCATTTATTTGTGTCTTCTTCGATTTCTTTTATCAAAGTATTATAGATTTCAGTATATAGATCTTTCACCCCCTTGGTTAAATTTATTCGTATATATTTTGTTCTTTTTGATGCTATTGTAAATGGGGTTGTTTTCTTAGTTTCTCTTCCTGATAGTTTTTTGTTAGTTTATAGAAATATAACTGATTTTTGTATATTGATTTTTTATCCTGCAACTTTACTGAATTCATTTATTAGTTCTAAGAGTTTTTAGTGGAGTCTTTCAAGTTTTCTGTATATAATATCATGTCACCTGCAAACAGAGACAATTTTGCTTCTACTTTTCTGACTTGGATGCCTTTTATTTCTTTTTCTTTTCTAATTTCTCTGGCTTGGGCTTTTAGTACTATGTTGAATAATGTGGTGTGAGTGGGCAGCCTTGCTTGTTCCTGACCTTAGAGGAAAAGCTTTCATGTTTTCACCACTGAGTATGATGTTAGCTGTAGGCTTGTCATATATAGCCTTTTTTATGTTTAGGTACGTCCCTTCTATACCCAGTATGTTGAGAGTTTTTATCATGAAAGGATGGTGAATTTTGTTAAATAATTTTTCTGCATCTATTGAGATGACGATACATTTTTTATTCTTCATTTTATAATGTGGTGTATCACATTTATTGATTTGCATATATTGAATCATTTTTGCATCCCAGGAATAAATGCCGCTTGATTATGGTGTTTGATCCTTTTAATGTACTGTTGAATTCAGTTTGCTAGTATTTTGTTGAGTTTTTTACATCTATGTTCATTAGGGATATTGGCCTGTAATTATCTTTTCTTGTGGTGTTTTTCTCTGGCTTTGGTATCAGGGTAATGCTTGCCTCATAAAATGGGTTTGGAAGTGTTCCCTCCTCTTCTAATTTTTCAAAGAGTTTGAGAAGTATTGGCATTAATTCTTTAAATGTTTGATAGAATTCACTAGTGAAAACATTTGGTCCTGGACTTTCCTTTGTTGGGAGGTTTTTGATTACTGATTTAATCTCCTTACTAGTAATTGGTCTGTTCAGTTTTTCTGTTTCTTCATGATTCAGTCTTGGTAGGTTGTATGTTTCTAGGAATTTATCCATTTCTTCTAGGTAATCTAATTTGTTAGTGTATAATTGTTCATAGTAGTTTCTTATGATCCTTAGTGTTTTTATGTTATCAGTTGCAATGTCTCCTCTTTCATTTCTGATTTAATTCTAATTTATTCCATGTTGAGTGCATAAATATCTACAGTTGTTATATCCTCTTGATGAATTGACCCTTTTATCATTATATGATGACCTTTGTCTCTTGTTACAATTTTTGGCTTAAAGTCTATTTTGTCTGATATAATTATAGCTACCTCTACTTTCTTTTGGTTTCCTTTTTTTTTTTAATTAATTAATTAATTTATTTATTTATTTATGGCTGTGTTGGCTCTTCGTTTCTGTGCGAGGGCTTTCTCTAGTTGTGGCAAGCGGGGGCCACTCTTCATCGCGGTGCACGGGCCTCTCACTATCGCGGCCTCTCTTGTTGGGGAGCACAGGTTCCAGACGCGCAGGCTCAGTAATTGTGGCTCACGGGCCCAGCTGCTCCGGGGCATGTGGGATCTTCCCAGACCAGGGCTCGAACCCGTGTCCCCTGCATTAGCAGGCAGATTCTCAACCACTGTGCCACCAGGGAAGCCCTGGTTTCCATTTTTTATGGAATATCTTTCCCCTTCACTTACAGTCTATGTGTATCCTTAAAGCTAAAGTGAGTCTCTTATATGCAGCATATGGTTGAGTCTTTTTTTAATCCATTCAGCCACTCTGTGTCTTTTGATTGGATAATTTAATCCATTTAAATTTCAAGTAATGATTGATACATATAGACTTACTACTGCCATTTTGTTCATTGTTTTCTGGCTGTTTTGTAGTTCTTTTCTTCCTCTCTTGCTTTCTTCCTTTGTGATTTGATGATTTTCTGTAGTGGTGTGCTTAGATTCCTTTCTCTTTATTTTTTGTGTATTTACTATAGGCTTTTGCTTTGTGGTACCATAAGACTTACATAAAAATCTTATATTTTTAACATTCTATTTTAAGCTGATAGCAACTTAACTTCAAATGCATACAAAAGCTCTACATTTTTACATTCCCCTCTGACCACATTTTATGTTTTTCATGTCACACTTTACATCTTTTTATATTGTGTATCTGTTAACAAATTATTGTAGGTATAGTTACTTTGAATACTTTTGTCTTTTAACCTTTATACTAGAGTTAGAAGTTATTTATCCACCACCATTACAACATTAGAGTATTCTGAATTTAACTATGTTTACCTTTACCAGTGAGTTTTATGCTTTCATATGTTTTTCTGTTAATAATTAACATCTTTTTATTTCAGCTTGAATAGCTCCCTTTAACATTTCTTGTAGTCTGGTGGTGATGAACTCGTTAAGCTTTTGTTTGTCTGAAAAACTCCTTATTTCTCCTTTAATTCTGAATGACAACATTGCTGGGTAGAGTATTCTTGGTTGGCAGCTTTTTTCTTTTAGCACTTTGTATGTATTATTCCACTTCCTTCTGGCCTGCAAAGTTTTTGCTGAAGAATCTGCTAGTAGTCTTGTGGGAGTTCTCTCATATGTAACAATTTGCTTTTCTCTTGCTGCTTTTAAGATTTTGACAATTTAATTATAATATGTCTCTGTGTGCGTTTCTTTAGATTAATCCTATTTGGTACTTTTTGGACTTCCTGTATTTGGGTATATGTTTCTTCAGGTTAGAGAATTTTTCAGCCATTATTTCTTTGACTTTTTTCTGCCCCTTCTCTCTCTCTCTCTCGCTCTCGCTCTCTCTCTCATCTTTTTCTGGGACCCTTAAATGCAAATATTGGTCTGCTTGATGGTGTCCCATTAGTTCCTTAAGCTCTTGTCATTCTTTTTCATTCTTTTTCTTTTGGCTCCTCTGGATGAATTCCACTGCCCTGTCTTCAGGTTCACTGGTCCTTTCTTCCACTTGATCTAGTCTGCTGTTGAGCTCCTCTACTGAATTTTTCAGTTCAGTTTTTGTATTCCTTAGCTCTATGATTTCTGTTTGTACTTTTTAATATTTTCTATCTGTTTGTTGAAATTCTCACTTTGTTCAGACATTGCTCTTCTGACCTCAGTGAACATCTTCATGACCATTATTTTGAACTCTCTATCAGGTAAATCACTCATTTCTATTTTATTGAGATTGGTTTCTGGAGATTTATCTTGTTCTTTTGTTTGGAACATAGTCCCCTGTTTCTTCATTATCCTTAACTCTCTGTGTTGGTTTCTGTGCCTTAGGTAAAACAGCCACTTCTTCCATTCTTGACAGACTGGTTTTATGTAGGAGATGAACCTTGTCAGTCAGCCTGGCCTGAGCTCCTTGTTGTCTCTCAAAGTTTTGTGATTGTCCAACTGCCATCTTTTTTCTTGGTGGCTCCCAGAAGTTGAATGTGTGTCAAGACCCATTTGTGTTCCAAAGGGG
Organism: Balaenoptera borealis; assembly: GCF_965194805.1. NCBI lineage: Eukaryota > Metazoa > Chordata > Mammalia > Artiodactyla > Balaenopteridae > Balaenoptera > Balaenoptera borealis. The sequence continues at coordinate 79,703,802 of NC_138870.1, forward strand.
TGGATTGCTGTCAGCACCTAGATGCAAGCTGATTAGAAGCTGGACCCTCAGACAGCAGCTGGGAAAGTAAATAGTTAAACACCTTCCAGAGAGAAACTGGGAGATAAGTGTTTTTACCTGCTCGCTCTGTGCTGATTCTGGGTGTATAGCCATGGGACCATTGGGGTGGGGAGTGGTTTATGCCTGTCCCTGTTTAAAAACTGCTTCTTTATTTACTATAGTCCTGTGGGACTGTGAATGCAAGCCCTTTTGGCTATCAAAGCTATGTGATCTAGGGGCCTGTCCCTCAAATCAGCCCTGAAAGTGGGGTACTAGATATGTGAAGAAACTCCAGGGAGATCCTAGCCACGTGGTTTTATTATTCTAACAAACTGGAAGGAGGAGGAGGAAGTGCCTACTGGCTCCTTTAGGCTCCAGGGAGGATTGTAGTCCGCTCTTATATGCATGCTAATTAGAAGCCAGATCCTCAGGCAGCAGCTTATAGAGTATGCAGTCAAACCCCTCCCAGTGAAAACTAGGAGATGGGCATTTTTGCCTGTTTTCTCTGTGCTGAGCCCTGGGGGTATAGCAGCAGTGAGTGCTGACATGTGCCTGTTAAGAACTGATTTGCTACAGCCTTATGGGACTCATGAATGCAAGCCCTGCTGGCTATCAGACCTAGGCAGTCTGGAGGCCCATCTCTCAGGTGGCAGCTGAAAAAGCTGGGGCACCTGAAACGTGTACAAGTTCTTTCCAGAGAGATCTGGTAACTTGGTTTTATCCTTGGAGCAGGCCAGAGAGAGAAAGTAGAGGAAGTGCCTACCAGCTAGCTTCCCCAGGTTCTGGTGTGGATTGCAGCCAGCCCCTAGTTGCATGCTAAATTAGAAGTCAGACCCTCAGGCAGTAGCGTATTAAGTTGCACTTAAACCCCTTCTAGGTAAAGACTGGGAGATGGGCATTTTTGCCTGCTCCCTTTGCACTGAGCCTCTGGGGAACAGCCTTGGCGAGTGCTCACATGCCCATTAAGAACTGCTTCTTTGTTTGCTCTAGTCTTGTAGTCTTGTGGACACAGCCCCATCGGCTTCCATAGCTAGGTGTTTGGGAGCCTGTCCCTTGGTTTGGAGTCTTAAAAGTTGGGGCACTAGATATGTGATTTAAACCCTTAGTTCCTCAGGGAGAATCTGGGAGTTGGAAGTTCCTTCCTGATTGAATGGCACTGTGCTTAGGGTGGGGTTTATGGTGAGAGTGTGTCTCAGCCTTTCCTACCCATTTCAATGTGGGTGTTTTCTCATTCACATTAACAATGTGTAGGTGTCACTCAGTTTCTGGATTTTTCTCGGAGGGTATTTCTCAGTGTGTAGCTGTACATTCATTGTGTCTGTGGGAGGAGGGAAGTTTAGGATTTTCCTATGTTGCCATCTTGGGCTCTCCCTTCTGTTTTCATTTTTTAAGATAACGTGTACTGAGGCTTACTATGTCTGAGGCATTGTGTTTAGGGTTTAGATCCTGCATTGTCACATTAATTCTCATAGCAACTGTTTGTGGTAGGTGGTATTATTCCTTTTTTACAGAAAAGAAACCTGAGTTTTAGAAAGGAGACATGCCCAAGAATGTACAGCTATACAGCTAGTAGATGACAGAGCTGGAGTTTCAGTTTTGATCTTTTTCATTTAAAAGACTTAATCACATTTCACATTCTCTTAGGGAGGGCAGGGCTCACATCATCTATTTCCCTCTATTTCTACCATTCTTCGAGAGTATTTTGTAAAGTGGTCTTATAGCCAGCTTCTTATGACTTGAAAAAATGTGTGAATACAAGTCCTCTGAAGAAATACACACAAGCAAATTGAAATAAAAATTACCAGAAACCCCTCCAATCAAGATAAAGCAGTATTAACATTTTGGAGCATATCATTCTATATTTCTTATGCAGAGAATTAAGTATATATATTAGAAGTGCTCTTAAAGCAAAATGCATTCTACTAACAAACAAATTTCTCTGTAGTATACCCAAAGCTGTGTGCTTTCTAAGAGCCATTTGTATTTTTTCTTAGCCCTGTTTATGCCCGTTGAACTTATAGCAGTTTGTAATGTAATTAAATATTACATAAACCAATGAAATATGAGTATAAAAATAGAGCTGTTTTCTCCACTAAAATTAGGTTGAATGTTTTAGCAAAATTTGATTGACAAATCTCTAAAATAATTGCTCTGGAAATCAGAGTGGGTGAGATAACTAAACGATTCAAAGAGAAATATTAAAAGTCATGAAGGATTCCATATTCATATTGCTTCACAAGTATAATTAAATTTTTTTTCATATTAACAAAACTAAAACTAAAAATAGAGAAGAAGATGATGGATATGATTTATACAGGAAAGATGATGTGGAATTCTAGTAAAGCAGATACTCAAGTCCTTACTGTTCAGTGAAAAATAAAGTGTTTTAGGCTGCAGTGTTATTTTTTATGAATCCTCACTTTCACTAGCTTCTGAAATTAGAAGTAATTAACTTCTAGTCCTAGACGCATTAGATTAAGAATGCTTCTCTTTACGTCTCAAAAGGAGAATTATATAATTTGCTAAGCTACCTTTTTCACTTAATACATACATCATGCACATATCTCCAAGCTAATAAATACAGATTAAAGTATTTTATGGCAATATAACATACGTTCAGAAAAGCACACAAATTCTAAGTGTATAGCTCAATGAATGGTCACAAAACGAACACATCCACGTGACCCACACCCAGGTCAAGAAGCCACATTTTCAGTTGTCCTGGGAGCCCCCCATGGCCTCTTCTTCCCCACCAGTGATAACTGCTATTTTGACTTTTAATGCAGTAGTATCTGTTTTTAAACTTTATGTAAAAGAAATGAATGTAGGTTTTTTTTTTTTGATGTTCTTAACTCAACGTTTGTTTGTGAGATTTGTCCATGTGTTTAGCATGCATTATTTGGTTATTCATTGTCACTGCTGAATATTTTTTCATTGAAAGAACATGGCAAAATATTTACTCATTCTGTTGTTGATAGCCATTAGAGTTGTTTATAGTTTGGGGCTATTATGAAAATATTGCTATGAACTCTCTTGTACTTGAAGTTTGGTATACGTGAGCAGGCTTTAATTTTTTGTTTGTTTATATGGCTAGGAATGGAATTGGTGGGTCAGAGGATATGTTTCTGTTCAACTTTAGGAAATACTGCTAAAGAGGTTGTACTGATTTATACCCCATCATCAGTGTGTATCAATTTCTGTTGCTCCACAGCTTTGACACCACTTGGTATTGTCAGTTTTATTGATTTTATCCAATCTGGTAGGTTTGTGGTAGTAGGTTTGTGATTTTAACTTGCATTTTCCTGATGACTATAATGAGGTTGAACACTTTTTCCTGTATTTATTGGCCATTGGGGTATCTTTGGTTGGGGGCGGGGGTTTGAAGTGCTTGTTTAAGTCTCTTGCCCATTTTTCGAAAGAATTGGAAGACTTTTTCTTATTTATACTTCATGTATCCTAGATATAAGTTCCTTTGTTAGTTATACGTATTAACAATATCTTCTCACACTCTGTGGCTTGCTTTTGTTACTCTTTTAATAGAGGTTAATGGAAGCTCCTAATTTTAATGTAATCCAGTTTATCAGCTTTTCCCTTTATTGTTAGTGCTTTTTGAATCCTGTTTAAGAAATCCTTGCTTACACCCAACCCCAAGGTTGTGAAGATGTCTTCCTGTATTATCTTCCATCAATTTTATTGTTTCACCTTTTATAATTGATCTGTAGTTCACATGGAATTAATTTATGTATATGGTGAGAAGTTAGCGTTAAGTTTCATTTTATCCCACATTTGTATCTAGTTGATCAAGCAGCATTTATCAAGAAGACCATCCATTCCCCATTGCTTTGCATAAATCAAGTATCTGTGTATGCAAAGATTCAGTTCTGGACTCTGTGCTCTTCTATTTGTGTATTTCTCTTGTGCTTGTATTGATATATGCTTTGATTACTGTAGCTTAATAAACTGAAGACTCAGTCTTCTTTGTACCAATTCCTGATGATATTCTCTGACCCTTTGCATTTCCAAATAAAGCTTAGAACCAGCTTTTCAGTTTCTACAGACATGCAAGGATTTTGATCAAGATTGCTTTGGCTCCATGCATCAGTTGCTTTGACAATCAAATCTATAGGAGAATTGACATCTTTGCAGTAATGAGCCTTTCAGTTCATGTGTATGAAATATCTTCTATTTGGGTCTTCTTTAATTTGCCTGATGTTTTACATTTTAATTATTTGGCTTTAACATAATTCTTTTCAATAGCTATAGAATTTTGTGGGTAACATATCGAAATTTATTTAATCAATATCCTTACATTAGTACCTTTCTGTCTCCTTAGAATTAACTCCTGAATGTGGAATCTAGAAAAATGGTACAGATGAACCCATTTGCAAGGCAGAAATAGAGACACAGACGTAGAGAACAAACATATGGACAGCAAGGGGGGAAAGGTGGGGGTGGGAATGAATTAGGAGATTGGGATTGACATACATACACTAATATGTATAAAATAGATAACTAATGAGGACCTGCTGTATAGCACAGGGAACTCCACTTCACTGTATAGTAGAAACTAACACAGTATTGTAAAACAACTATACCCCAATTAAAAAAAAAAAAAAAACTCCTGAAACTGGCACTTTGGGGTCAGATAGCATGCACTCTTACCTTCCCCTGTGAACTGTGTCATTTTAAACTTTTCGCTCACAGTTATAAAGGATTCCACTCTTGCAACGTAGAGAGTTAGTGATTTTTTTTTTTTAGTATTTTTCAACTTGATAGGAAAAAATATTCATTGTTCTTTCAATTTGTACTTTTATTACTAGTGAGATTGAGCAAGTTTTCAGTTGGCCATTTGTAGTTTCTTTGTGAATAGCCTATTTATAGCTTTTACTTATTTTCTATCAGTGTTTTTATTTTTTTCTTATTCATTAGTAAGTGCTCTTTATATATCATAGATAAAAATCCTTTGTCATGTATATTTTCAAAATATAAATCTGTACAATAAATGAATCAACCAGTATACTTTTGCTATTAGAGTGGGCCTTTGCAACGGAGCAAAAAAGGAAGACCCTGTTTAGTCTGTCTAAATTGTGATTATTCCTCAAATATTTGTGTCCTTTGCATACTTAGTAATATCACAATAATAATGTGCTTGGTAGCAGAGACTATCAGCAACTAGATAAAATAGAAGAAAGATAATATAATAGAGTGGGAAGATCATTAAAATTAGAGCTGGAAGCCTGGGTTCTAGGGCTGGCCCTGCCATTCTTTATCTCTGTGATCTTGGTTAATCCACATAGTCTCTCTGAGCCTTAATTTCCTCATCTGTATAGTGGGCAGATGTGTATCATATATCTCACAGGGTTAAGATGAGATCATGTGCGAAAAAAGTATTGCAAACAGTAAAAGTTAAACAATACAAATTATAATGTTAATAAGTGTGGTATAAGTGTAGCAACCTGAATGTATACTTTATTAAAATTATCATCTTTTGAGGTAACCTAATTAATAAAATATTCAGCCTAACATCATTCTGAGCCTGTGGTTTTGGGGTCTAATTTGCAGGACTCCTTTGAAAAGAAATGACTTGTTATTCAAAAATTCAAGCTGATGTTCTTTGTGACAATGCAGAGTGTGTTTGTGATGTATTGGCTTCTAGGGCACTGGGCTCTGTCTCCAATATTGACAGCCTTTGTGAGGTCATTAGCCACCTTTCTGGTAAAAGCCATTTTGATCTGCGATGAGGGCATTGCATTAAATGGGCATTGATGTTGGAAATCTATATTTTGGTCCTTTCATTAAAATGCGTTCTTCACAAAAGAGGCAATATGAATTTGCATTGCAAAGGATAGCTTATTTCTTTTTAAAACTCTTGAAACCAGGTAATTTGATTATGTCTCTGCCACAGCCTTTTATCTTCCTCTGCAAAGGAACTCTGTCTCCTTTTGACTCCTCATATTGGAAGCCAGTCTTCTTCTTCTCAGAATTAATTAACATGCAAATACTTGTCTAGAGACATGGGAACACTGCTTTTTCGATTAGCACTTAATGTCACTCTTAATGATGTCAGATTGACTCTTAAGGGCAAATTAAAATGGTATAGTCATCATCTGATTATTTCCTAGGGCATGTTATTGGTATTTCTGATTATTTGGTCTTAGTGGGAGCTTTAATCTTCTACTGTTCACAGGCTAACTGAGTCAGATCCAAGTACCCTCTTATCGTGGTTTCACTTTCCACGGTTTCAGTTACCTGTGGTAAACTGTGGTCTGAAAATAGTAAATGGAAAATTCCAGAAATAAACAATTCATAAGTTTGAAATTGTATGCTCTTCTGAGTCGCGTGATAAAATCTTGCGCCGTCCTGCTCTGTCCCACCCAAGATGTGAATCATCCCTTTGTCCAGCGCATCCCACCTGTTAGTCACTTAGTAGGCATCTCAGTTATCAGATACACTGACTCGGTATCACAGAGCTTGTGTTCAGGTAACCCTTATTTTACTTAATAATGGCCCCAAAGCACAAGAGTAGTGATGCCAGCAATTCAGATATGTGAAAGAAAAGCTGTAAAGTGCTTTCTTTAAGTGAAAGTTGAAAATTTTTGACTTAATAGGGAAAGAAAAAAAATTGCATGCTGAGGTTGCTAAGATCTACAGTAGGAATGAGTCTTCTATCTGTGAAACTGTGAGGAAGGGAAAAGAAAATTGTGCTGCTTTTGCTGTAGCACCTCAAATTGCAAAAGTTATGGCCACAATATGTGATAAGTGCTTGGTCATAAGATGGAAAAGGCATTAAATTTGTGGGTGGAAGACATGAACAGAAAATGTCTTCCAATTGATAGCAGCGTATTAGGCCAGAAAGCATTCAGTCTACATGAAGACTTCAGCAAGGGATCCCCTGAAGTGAGTGACACTAAGCCGTTTACTGCAAGTAAAGATGGTTACACAGATTCATGAATAGGTTTGGACTGAAAAATATAAAGATTACTGGAGAGGCTGAGCCTGTCCATGAGAAGCTGCTGCCATATTTCCAGCAGAGTTTAGGAAGTTGATTAAGGAGAGAGAGCACATTCAGATAACTTTTATTACAATATATTGTTATAATTGCTCTATTACTAGTTATTGTTGTTAATCTCTTACTGTGCCTAATTTATAACTCCATCATAGGTATGTATGTATAGGAAAAAACATAGTATATGCGTTCAGTACTATCCATGGTTTCAGGCATCCACTGGGGGTCTTGGAACATAGGCTCTGCAGATAAGGGGGGACCACTGTCCTTGATTGCCGCAAAGCTGGGTTCTGGCCTTTCTTTGATTATGGCTTCTAGAAAGGCCTACTTGCCATACCTTGCATTGCTTCTCAGCAACAATTTTATGCAGTAGCAGCATCTGCAGGAGCTGTTAGCAACAGGTCAAGGTACCCAGGAAGGAGGTGCAGAGGGGCTTGGGTAGTGACCGTGTGGTAAAGAATAAAGAAAAGGGACTTTGGAGTTAGAGATTCATAGGTTCAGATCTTGCCTGTTCCACTTTGAAGCTGTGTGACCTTGAACAAATTATTTCTCTGAGACTCAGTTTTCTCATCAGTGAAATATAAATAGTAATAACTACCACTCAGGCTGTTGGGAGGCTTAAAGGTGATAATGTGTATCAGGTACTACACAGTCAGAGTAAGCTATCTACTCTAACAAAGAACCCCCAGATTCCATTGGTTTAATTAATTAATTAATTAATTTTTAACATCTTTATTGGAGTATAATTGCTCTACAATGGTGTGTTAGTTTCTGCTTTATAACAAAGTGAATCAGCCATACATATACATATATCTCCATATCTCCTCCTTCTTGCGTCTCCCTCCACCCCTCCCTATCCCACCCCTCTAGGTGGTAACAAAGCACCAAGCTGATCTCCCTTTGCTATGTGGCTGCTTCCCACTAGCTATCGATTTTATATTTGGTAGTGTATATATGTCCATGCCACTCTCTCACTTCGTCCCAGCTTACCTTTCCCCCTCCCCGTGTCCTCAAGTCCATTCTCTATATCTGCGTATTTATTCCTGTCCTGCCCCTAGGTTCTTCAGAACCTTTTTTTCTTTTCGTTTTTTTTTTTAGATTCCATATATATGTGTTAGCATACGGTATTTGTTTTTCTCTTTCTGACTTACTTCACTCTGTATGACAGACTCTAGGTCCATCCACCTCACTACAAATAACTCAATTTCGTTTCTTTTTATGGCTGAGTAATATTCCATTGTATATATGTGCCATATCTTCTTTATCCATTCATCTGTCAGTGGACACTTAGGTTGCTTCCATGTCCTGGCTATTGTAAATAGAGCTGCAATGAACATTGTGGTACATGACTCTTTTTGAATTACGGTTTTCTCAGGGTATATGCCCAGTAGTGGGATTGCTGGGTCATATGGTAGTTCTGTTTTTAGTTTTCTAAGGAACCTCCATACTGTTCTCCATAGTGGCTGTATCAATTTACATTCCCACCAACAGTGCCAGAAGGTTCCCTTTTCTCCACACCCTCTCCAGAATTTATTGTTTTAGATTTTTTGATGATGGCCATTCTGACTGGTGTGAGGTGATACCTCATTGTAGTTTAGATTTTCATTTCTCTAATGATTAGTGATGTTGAGCATCCTTTCATGTCTTTGTTGGCAATCTGTATATCTTCTTTGGAGAAATGTCTGTTTAGATCTTCTGCCCATTTTTGGATTGGATTGTTTGTTTTTTTGATATTGAGCCTCATGAGCTGCTTGTAAATTTTGGAGATTAATCCTTTGTCAGTGGCTTCATTTGCAAATATTGTCTCCCATTCTGAGGGTTATCTTTTCGTCTTGTTTATGGTTTCCTTTGCTGTGCAAAAGCTTTTAAGTTTCATTAGATCCCATTTGTTTATTTTTGTTTTTATTTCCATTTCTCTAGGAGATGGGTCAAAAAGGATCTTGCTGTAATTTATGTCATAGCGTGTTCTGCCTATGTTTTCCTCTAAGAGTTTGATAGTGTCTGGCCTTACATTTAGGTCTTTAATCCATTTTGAGTTTATTTTTGTGTATGGTGTTAGGGAGTGTTCTAATTTCATTCTTTTACATGTAGCTGTCTAGTTTTCCCAGCAGCACTTATTGAAGAGGCTGTCTTTTCTCCATTGTATATTCTTGCCTCCTTTATCAAAAATAAGGTGACCATAGGTGTGTGGGTTTATCTCTGGGCTTTCTGTCCTGTTCCATTGATCTATATTTCTGTTTTGGTGCCAGTACCATACTGTCTTGATTACTGTAGCTTTGTAGTATAGTCTGAAGTCAGGGAGTCTGATTCCTCTAGCTCTGTTTTTCTTTCTCAAGATTGCTTTGGCTATTCAGGGTCTTTTGTGTTTCCATTCAAATTGTGCAATTTTTTGTTCTAGTTCTGTGAAAAATGCCATTGGTAGTTTGATAAGGATTGCATTGAATCTGTAGATTGCTTTGGGTAGTATAGTCATTTTCACAATGTTGATTCTTCCAATCCAAGAACATGGTATATCTCTCCATCTGTTTGTATCATCTTTAATTTCTTTCATCAATGTCTTATAGTTTTCTGCATACAGGTCTTTTGTCTCCTTAGGTAGGTTTATTCCTAGGTATTTTATTCTTTTTGTTGCAATGGTAAATGGGAGTGTTTCCTTAATTTTTCTTTCAGATTTTTCATCATTAGTGTATAGGAATGCCAGAGATTTCTGTGCATTAATTTTGTATCCTGCTACTCTACCGAATTCATTGATTAGCTCTAGTAGTTTTCTGGTGGCATCTTTAGGATTCTCTATGTATAGTATCATGTCATCTGCAAACAGTGACAGCTTTACTTCTTTTCCAATTTGTATTCCTTTTATTTCTTTTTCTTCTCTGATTGCCATGGCTAATACTTCCCAAACTATGTTGAATAATAGGGATGAAAGTGGGCAACCTTGTCTTGTTCCTGATCTTAGAGGAAATGGTTTCAGTTTTTCACCATTGAGAACGATGTTGGCTGTGGGTTTGTCATATATGGCCTTTATTATATTGAGGTAAGTTCCCTCTATGCCTACTTTCTGTAGGGTTTTTATCATAGATGGGTGTTGAATTTTGTCAAAAGCTTTTTCTGCATCTATTGAGATGATCATATGGTTTTTCTCCTTCAGTTTGTTAATATGGTGTATCATACTGATTGATTTGCGTCTGTTGAAGAATCCTTGCACTCCTGGGATAAACCCCACTTGATCATGGTGTATGATCCTTTTAATGTGCTGCTGGATTCTGTTTGCTAGTATTTTGTTGAGGAGCTTTGCATCTATGTTCATCAGTGATATTGGCCTGTAGTTTTCTTTCTTTGTGACATCTTTGTCTGGTTTTGGTATCAGGGTGATTGTGGCCTCATAGAATGAGTTTGGGAGTGTTCCTCCCTATGCTATATTTTGGAAGAGTTTGAGAAGGATACGTGTTAGCTCTTCTCTAAATGTTTGATAGAATTCACCTGTGAAGCCATCTGGTCCAGGGCTTTTGTTTGTTGGAAGATTTTTAATCACAGTTTCAATTTCAGTGCTTGTGATTGGTCTGTTTATATTTTCTATTTCTTCCTGGTTTATTCTCGGAAGGTTGTGCTTTTCTAAGAATTTGTCCATTTCTTCAAGGTTGTCCATTTTATTGGCATATAGTTGCTTGTAGTAATCTCTCATGATCCTTTGTATTTCTGCAATGTCAGTTGTTACTTCTCCTTTTTCATTTCTAATTCTGTTGTTTTGAGTCTTCTCCCTTTTTTTCTTGATGAGTCTGGCTAATAGTTTTTCAATTTTATCTTCTAAAAGAACCAGATTTTAGTTTTATTGATCTTTGCTATCGTTTTCTTCATTTCTTTTTCATTTATTTCTGATCTGATCTTTATGGTTTCTTCTGCTAACTTTGGGGGTTTTTTGTTCTTTTTTCTCTAATTGCTTTAGGTGTAAGATCAGGTTGTTTATTTGAGATGTTTCTTGTTTCTTGAGGTAAGATTGTATTGCTCTTAACTTCCCTCTTAGAACTGCTTTTGCTGCATCCCATGGTTTTGGGTTGTTGTGTTTTCATTGTCATTTGTTTCTAGGTATTTTTTGATTTCCTTTTTGATTTCTTCAGTGATCTCTTGGTTATTTAGTAGCGTATTGTTTAGCCTCCATGTGTTTGTATGTTTTACAGATTTTTTCCTGTAATTGATATCTAGTCTCATAGCATTGTGGTTGGAAAAGATACTTGATACGATTTCAATTTTCTTAAATTTACCAAGGCTTGCTTTGTGACCCAAGATGTGATCTATCCTGGAGAATGTTCCATGAGCACTTGAGAAGAAAGTGTATTCTGGTTTTTTTGGATGGAATGTCCTATAAATATCATTTAAGTCCATCTTGTTTAATGTGTCATTTAAAGCTTGTGTTTCCTTATTTATTTTCATTTTGGATGATCTGTCCATTGGTGTAAGTGGGGTGTTAAAGTCCCTTTCTGTTGTGTTACTGTTGATTTCCCTTTTTATGGTTGTTAGCATTTGCCTTATGTATTGAGGTGCTCCTATGTTGGGTGCATGTATATTTACAATTGTTATATCTTCTTCTTGGATTGATCCCTCGATCATTGTGTAGTGTCTTTCTTTGTCTCTTGTAATAGTCTTTGTTTTATAGTCTGTTTGTCTGATATGAAAATTGCTACTCTAGCTTTCTTTTGATTTCCATTGGCATGGAATATCTTTTTCCATCCCCTTACTTTCATTCTGTATGTGTCTCTAAGTCTGAAGTGGGTCTGTTGTAGACACCATATATGCGGGTCTTGTTTTTGTATCCATTCAGCCAGTCTATGTCTTTTGGTTGGAGCATTTAATCCATTTACATTTAAGGTAATTATCTATATGTATGTTCCTATTACCATTTTATTATTTGTTTGGGGTTTGTTATTGTAGCTCTTTTCCTCCTCTTGTGTTTCCTGCCTAGAGAAGTTCCTTTCACATTTGTTGTAAAGCTGGTTTGGTGTGCTGAATTCTCTTAGCTTTTGCTTGTCTGTAATGGTTTTAATTTCCCTGTCGAATCTGAGTGAGATCCTTGCTGGGCAGAGTAATCTTGGTCGTAGGTTTTTGCCTTTTATCACTTTAAATATGTCCTGCCACTCCCTTCTGGCTTGCACAGTTTCTGCTGAACGATCAGCTGTTAACCTTATGGGGATTCCCTTGTATGTTATTTGTTGCTTTTTCCTGCTGCTTTTAATATTTTTTCTTTGTATTTAATTTTTCATAGTTTGATTAGTATGTGTCTTGGCGTGTTTCTCCTTGGATTTATCCTGTATGGGACTCTTTACACTCCCTGGACTTGATTGACTATTTCCTTTCCCATGTTAGGGAAGTTTTCTACTATAATCTCTTCAAATATTTTCTCAGACCCTTTCTTTTTCTCTTCTTCTTCTGGGATCCCTATAATTCGAATGTTGGTGCATTTAATGTTTTCCCAGAGGTCTCCGAGACTGTCCTTAATTCTTTTCATTTTTTCTTTATTCTGCTCTGCACTAGTTATTTCCACTATTTTATCTTCCAGGTCACTTATCCGTTCTTCTGCCTCAGTTATTCTGCTATTGATTCCTTCTAGAGAATTTTTAATTTCATTTATTGTGTTGTTCATCACTGTTTGTTTGCTCTTTAGTTCTTCTAGGTCCTTGTTAAATGTTTCTTATATTTTTTCCATTCTATTTCCAAGATTTTGGATCATCTTTACTATTATTACTCTGAATTCTATTTCAGGTAGACTGCCTATTTCCTCTTCATTTGTTTGGTCTGTTGGGTGTTTACCTTGCTCCTTCATCTGCTGCATATTTCTCTGTCTTCTCATTTTGTTTCACTTACTGTGTTTGGTGTCTCCTTTTTGCAGGCTGTAGGTTAGTAGTTCCCATTGTTTTTGGTGTCTGCCCCCAGTGAGTGAGGTTGGTTCAGTGGCTTGTGTAGGCTTCCTTGTGGAGTCTGGTGCCTGTGTTCTGGTGAGTGGGGCTGGATCTTGTCCTTCAAGGGCCACATCTGGTGGTATGTTTTGGGGTGTCTGCAAACTTAGTATGATTTTAGGCAGCCTCTCTGCTATTGGTGGGATTGTGTTCCTGTCTTGCTAGTTGTTTGGCATGGGATGTCCAGCACTGGAGTTTGCTGGCCGTTGGGTGGAGTTGGGTCTTAGTGTTGAGACAGAGATCTCTGGGAGAGCCCTCGCCGATTGATATTACATGGGGCCAGGAATTTGTCTGGTGGTCCAGTGTCCTGAACTTGGCTCTCCCACCTCAGATGCTCAGGCCTGACACCAGGCCAGAGCACCAAGATCCTGTCAGCCACATGGCTCAGAAGAAAAGGGAGAAAAAAAGAAAGAAAAAAATAAATAAAAATTGAAAAAAAAAATTTTACAAATTATTAAAATAAAAAATAATAATAATAATAAAAAAGAAGTGAGCAACCAAACCAGTAAACAAATCCACCAATGAGAACAAGCACTAAACACTAAACTAAGACAAACATAAAAATCAGAAATAAATCAGTCACAAACAGCAAACCCCAAGTCTACAGTTGCTCCCAAAGTCCACCGCCACAATTTTGGGACGATTTGTTGTCTATTCAGGTATTCTACAGATGCAGGGTACATCGAGTTAATTGTGGGGATTTAATCCTGTGCTTCTGAGGCTGCACAGAGAAATTTCCTTTTCTCTTCTTCGTTCACACAGCTCCTGGGGTTCAGCTTTGGTTTTAGCTCCACTTTTGCGTTCAGGTTGCCCTCAGGCGTCTGTTCCCCGCCCAGACAGGAGGGGGTTAAAGCAGCAGCTTATTAGGGTGCTCTTGCTCATTGAGGCCAGAGGGAGGGAGGGGTACTGTGGTTATAATTGGAATGCAGGGTGAGCCCGCGGCGGCAGAGGCCTGCACAACATTGCAGGAGCCTGGGGCGCACCGTGTGTTCTCCAGGGAAGTTGTCCCTGGATCATGGGACCCTGGCAGTGGCGGGCTGCACAGGCTCCCAGGGTGGGAGGTGTGGGCTGTGGATTGTGAGGTCCGCGCTGACAGCCATGGCTCACACCCGTCTCTGAAGCTTGTTTAGGTGGTGCTCTGAATCCACTCTCCTCGCACACCCCGAAACAATGGTCTCTTGCCTCTTAGGCAGGTCCAAACTTTTTCCCAGACTCCCTCCTGGCTAGCTGTGCCGCACTAGCCCCCTTCAGGCTGTGTTCTCGCAGCCAACCCCTGTCCTCTCCCTGAGATCTGGCCTCCAAAGCCCAAGCCTCAGCTCTCAGCCCCCACCTGCCCCAGCAGGTGAGCATACAAGCCTCTCGGGCTAGTGAGTGCTGGTCGGCACTGATCCTCTGTGCGGGAATCTCTCCGCTTTGCCCGCTGCACCCCTGTTGCTGCGCTCTCCTCCGTGGCTCCTGAGCTTCCCCTCCGCTACCCCATCTCCACCAGTGAAGGGGCTTCATAGAGTGTGGAAACTTTTCCTCCTTCACAGCTCCCTCCCCAAGGTGCAGGTCTTGTCCTTATTCTTTTGTCTCTGTTTTTTCTTTTTTCTTTTGCCCTACCCAGGTACATGGGGAGTTTCTTGCCTTTTGGGAAGTCTAAGGCTTCTGCCAGTTGTCAGTAGGTGTTCTGTAGGAGTTGTTCCACATGTAGATGTATTTCTGATATATTTGTGGGGAGGAAGATGATCGCCACGTCTTACTCTTCCGCCATCTTGAAGGTCTCCACGTTGGTTTAATTTAGGTTATTTCCTTACGGGGGAGGGAGGGCTCTGCTCCATACAGACATTCAGTGACCCAGACTTCTTTTATCCAGTGGTCGTGCCATTCCCTAAGGCGATGGAGCCCTTCAGCGGATTATCTGTCTCTGGTAGGCAGGTGAGGGAAGAGCGTGAGCATATGGGTTGCACAGGAGACTTTATAGGCCAGGCTGGAGATGGTGCACAGCACTGCCGCTCGTCTCCCACTGGCCAGAATGCAATTCCATAGATCCACCTACTTTCAGGTGAGCCTGGGAAATGTGTGTCTTAGGAGGAAAATAAAATGGGTTTGTTCGGTGAGCAATTAGTCCTCCACTACAAGCATCCAGTAATATTTGTTGAGTAAATGAAAGAAAGAATAAATGGATTCTCTGTTCATTTTCCTCTATATGGACTTTTAGAGTGTTAGAGCTGATAGGGGGCCTTAGAAGTGATTACGTTTTACCCTTTCTTTTTATAGATGGGGAGCCTGAGATCCTGGGGAACTTAGTGACCTATACAGGATCTTCCAGATATTAGTAGCAGGACTAGAGACCCTGAATCTGTTTTCCCAAAAGCTGCTGTTTATTCTGTGTTTAATTTCTTGAAACATCATTCTTTGTTTTCTGCCATAAGGTTGCCCTTGCACTTTGGCATGTGAAGATAAGGGGTTTTAAGATATGTTAGTCTGGTCATTGTAGGTAGACTTCAATTTTGTTTGGAAGGGGGAATTTGGTATTTTAGGGTGGTGGGATAGATACCCTCAGAGGCTGGAGACTGCACAGCTTTTTAGTATTTTGCACTAAGTGTGAGAATTAATCTTCACTCACCCACTCTCATGTTTAAGCAACCTTTCTTTAGCTCCCTTCTATACGCAATGAATTATACAAGGTGATGTGGATGCAGCAGTGATTAAGACAGAAACATTCACAGCCGAAGGAAGGTCTCAAGTATTTAAACAATAAATACTACATAAAGTGAGAGTGCAGTGGAAGCAGTAAGGTAGAAGTGACCAGCTGCTGGGGTCGGAGGGAGAGGGAGTATGGGAAGCTTCATGGAGGAAGCAGGTCTTTGAACTGGATCTTAAAGAATCCAGTTTATTGGGAATTTGATCTGCTTTAAAACGTACACACTTGTGTATGTATTTATATAATTGGTATAGATAATCTTGCCTGGTTGTGATTGTGCATTGAGAAAAATGAGGTAAGAAAACCAAACAGACAAAAAAACCAAAGCCGTGATCAAGTTTCCTGTGTTAAATTAGCATTTAGCACTCACATTTACCATTCATCTATCATTTTGTTGAGTTATTACCAGTAAATAATTACAGAAAATAACCCTTGAATACAGATCAATCATTATCAGCAAATATTTTATCGTGAGCCAGCAAGTTCTTGACACTGTCATTTTAGGTCCAGTGGGCTTTGCGTAATTTTTGGTTAGGTACAGACCCTTAAAAGAATTTGTAGAGGCAGGGATAAGGTGCAAGAGATACCAGAAAACTGTGAATCAGTATGAAGGGGAGGGGAACACAGGCACTATGTATGACGCATGAAAATGTACATAGGTTTAGATTAGGGGGCTTGATTTTCAGAGAAGCTTCTCTGAGAGGTACTATTTGGAACCTAGGTTCGTAGAGTTCTTGGAAATGCTTGGGAGTTGGCATCTCAGGTATAGCTATTAAGTCATGTTGAAAGAGCATGGGCTATTTCATAGTCTGGCAAGGAGAATTCTCGGCAAGGAAGGATTGAATGAAAGTTTCACAGAAAGCGGCAGAGGCTGGCTGAGCACTCAGGCTTGTCTGACGTCTGTCCTTCTCCCACAGCTCCATCCTGCCTCTCTGAGAATGCAAGGAGGAGTCAGAATCCTATGATGCTGTCCAATTTACAGGTTAGAATCAGGGTTGCCCAGGATCAGCTAGGAAGCAGAAGGTGTTTGTTTTCAGCACCCTGGCTCCTCTGTGGTGTGTCTCTCTTCTCTTTGGCATATATTTTCTCATATCCTCTTATAACCTATTCACAGTGGAGTGTCAGGAAGACTCGTACTATTTTAAAATATACATTTTAAACTCTAAAGGCATTCTTATACAGTAACAATTCAAGTTGTACAAAAAGGATATAAAATGCAAAGTAACTGTCCCTCTTTTCCAAAACCTTTAATCCTCATTTTTAAAAAAGTATCTTTTGGGGACTTCCCTGACGGTCCAGTGGTTAAGACTCCGTGCTTCCAATGCAGGGGGCGTGGGTTCCATCCCTGGTTGGGAAACTAAGATCCCACATGCTGTGGGGCGTGGCCAAAAAAAAAAAACAACTTTAAAAAAGTATCTTTCTAGACATTTTATTTGGACATACTAGCACACACAGATACATCATTTTTTATTTAAGTGGACTCATTTAATATATGCATTTTCTGTAACCTTCTTTCTATAATTAACATGTGAATTAAAAGCTAATTAATAGCTTTTCCTACCACTACATAGTTCTATCTTATTTTTTAAATCAGCAGAGTAGTCTCCGTACTGCTTCTACATGATTCTTATTGAATAATATTTAAGTTTATTTTCTTAATCCTTTGCTATTTACTACACACTCTGCTGCAGAGAGCATCCTTGTAGCCATCTGCAGAATTGTAGAGGAGTAATTTGTAGGGTATTTGCAGTGGAGTTCCTAGGTCAAAAAAGATAGATAGATATTGCTGAACTGTCCTCCAGAAAGGTTGTACTTATTTTCATTCTATCCACAGTGTATGCAAATTCTTTTTTTCTGAGTATTTTTCTTTTTAAAGAGGATCCTGGACTTAGGGCCAGAGAAGAAGAGGCAAAGAGGAGAGAGCCTGCTAAAAATAAGTGGTGGCCAAGAGAAATGAAAACATATGTTCACACAAAAACTTGGACATAGCAGCACTGTTCATAACAGCCAAAAAGTGGAAACAACCCAAATGTCCATCAGCTGTTGAATGGATTAACAAAACGTGGTATATACGTACAATGGAATATTATTCAGCAATAAAAGGAGTGAAGTACTAATACATGCTATAACATGAATGAGCCTTGAAAGCATTATGCTATTATAATATATAATATAAATTATATTTTAATTTTAATTAATATTAATTATATATTAATATATAAGAATGCTATGCATTATTTCATATAAATATGTGTGGTGTTTGTGACTGGTGAAAGAAACCAGTCACAAACACCACACATATTTATATGAAATGTCCAGAATAGGCAAATCCATAGAGATAGAAAGTGTATTAGTGGTTTTGCTTAGGCCTGGGGAGGTAGGCGGGAGGGGGATTTGGGAAGTGTCTGCTAATAGGTACAGAGTTTCTTTTGAGGGTGTCGAAAATGTTCTAAAATTAGATTGTGGTGATGGTTACACAAGTCTGTGAGTATGCTAAAAACCATTGAATTGTACACTTTAAATGAGTGAATTTTATGGTATGTGAATTATATATCAATTAAGCTGTTGGAAAAAAAAAGAGTGGTGGCAGAATGTATGGAATGGAATGGAAAGGATAAAGACATGGCCATTAGCATGGGCCTGTGGGACAGACAGGAAGACACTGTTGTGGCCACGTGGCAGGGAATCTGGATGCGGAAGGCATTCCTCTGAACAGCACTGAGCTGAGTGTTCAGGTGGCTGATGGTAGCCAGCTGCAGAGGTGGCTGGTGGGTGTTCTTCCCCCCCAGCAGAATGGGGACAAGGGGCAGTTAACACATGCCCTGGGCAGGGTGAGAGTGGGGGTTAGGACACTGAATTACTGACTTCTTGTCCTTGTTCAGTCCTTCGAATACACAGAAGATACTGTTCTCCTGGAAGGCAGTAATAGTTTCCTTTGCTGACCTAGAAATGCCTGCTGTGCTCCAGCGTTTGGAAAAGGAAGGTCAGAGAGAGGAAGCTGAGCTCAGCTGCTGAGTCAAGGAGAAGGGGAGGAAGACCTAGGGTCACAAAAGACAATAAGGCCCTCGTTTGTGAATAAGAGCAAGTAGTCAGTTTTAAATCAGCAATTAAGCTTTTTCTACACAGTGGAAGTGACTGTTCTTTTGGAATGTGTTTGCTAGTAAATATCATGCTAAGAATGTTGAAAAGGAAGTTATGATTTTAAGTAGCCTATGAGTTGCACTGATTGATAAAATTTCACTCAAGGGAAAGAGGGTTAATTTTGCAGTAAACACTGAAAATTAAAGGAAAATTAGCACACCTTTCTGTGAGAGCCCAGTTTGCTTTGCGGTTGTGGCTTTTTGAACGTGCTCTTTACTTCTCATTCCCTACCATCGTGACCCTGTAGCACAGATTAGACCGAACTGCAACGTCCGAAACCTTCTTAATTACTTTTAGGTCCGAGGTTTTTGGCTTCAAAAAGAGCGGAAGTAGGTTTCCATGGTTCTGTTTTGAAGGTTAATCGTCTTTAGGTGGCTACGACTGGTTTACCATCAGTTTACTTGAGAAGCCCAGGACAGCACGTGTGTGGATCAGTATAGATCCTAACGGCAAAATTATTTTGTGTCAGGTAGAAGTCTTTTGCTTTGTCACTGTATTTGATTCACTACCCTGACTGTGCTTTATTCTCCAGAAAATTCATGTAAGTATATATGATGGATATTAAACTATTAGTCTTGGTGCTTGATTAGGATGTAAACAGGCATCTCATCCACTTTTAAACCTTCCCAAGAGGTAACTTTTCCTCTGATTTTATTTGACTTTCTAAAGAACCTTTAGCATTGAGAGAAAATTTGGTCGATGATTCAGAGTGTAAGGGAGGGGAAGGGAGCGATTCTGGCACATGTGCACAAGTTGAATAACAGCTGGTGGATATTTTTATATTTATTGCTCTTCTTAGTCCAAGGCCTGTAGTTAACTAGGGAGTAACTAAGCTCAGCTACACTTATCAGACTTAGAGATTTTAGTTTGAATATGTCAGTATTTAGGCCTTTGGGAAAACTTACGTGTGTTTAGCCGATGGTAGAAATGCAAACCTTCTCTGATGGAATTCCCTCTCATTCAATAAACGAAGAAGAAACTTTTAACAGATCAAACTGAGATAATTAAAATTGCTCTTTATTTCTGGCTGTTAACCAAATCCTAACCACTACACATAGCTACACAGGGTTTTTGTTTGGTTTTGGCTTGTTTTACTTTTTGGTTCGTTTCTCTTAAATATATTTTAAGGGTAATCAGTTATGGCCTATATTAGAATACCTTCTTGTGTTATTGAATTAGCATTCTGGAAGTAGCAGTGAATTCACAGGAGGACTCAAGAATGTAAGAGATCATATGTCGATTATATCTCAGTTTTAAAAATTAATAAAAAACAAACTAGAACAAACATAGGAGCAAGGTGTTTCTACCACTTACTGAGTTGGAGGTATAAACTTTCATCCTTTGCCAACCCACTTAGAAATCGTGAGTGTGAGCTGTCATGACAACTTCAAAGCACAGCTTGTTCTCTTGGTGGCAGAGCCAAAACATTTTAATTATGCCTGAACAACTATTATAGGTTAGTGTAGACAAGTGAGTGAGAGTCTTACTTTGCTGGTTGATGATACTGCACATATTTAGATTGAGCTAAACATCAAAATTGCCACAAGCCAAGATATACTCATTGATGAGGACTTTCTTTAACCTTCTCAGTGTCTGATAGATGTTTCATGGAAAGCAAAACCCTTTCTGTCATTTTCTTTTTTTTAAACCACAGATTGAGGAAGCAATGAGATAGAAATACTTCTCTGAACTTGGTTCTAACCAACGAGAAAAACTGTTTCTTGAAGTAGAATTGACTAAAATCTTGGGAGGGAAGTAACCATGATAGTATTGTTTTGTAACTGCAAAAGAAAGTGAGGTGTAACCATATAGTAATTGTGACTTTAGGAAAATATACATTTAGAGAAAGGATAGATATTTTTCAATGTCCAGAGACTTGAAAAGTGAAAACAGTACAAAAAGAAAGGGGGAAAGAAAGAGAAAGAAAGAAAGAAAAAAAAATTCTGACAGCAAAAGTTACAATTTGGAGGGATGAGGAAGAAAAAAGGATAGAACCATTTCAAGAACGAGGACTTTTTGATGGGCTTGGATATTAAGAGAACATGTACAGAAGATTGAAAGACAAGCACATGCTCAAGGACAAATGCAGAAAAGTGGTATAAAACCAGTAAGAAAATATCTGCAAAGCTCAAGTCCAGACTGAGCTGAGGCTGGAGAGAATGCTAAAGACAACAGAAAAGGGCTCTTTAAAGCTATGTTCCAAACAAGAAGAACAAGTAAAGGCTAAGCTCATTGCTTGGGGCAGATGGAATAATGTTAACATGATGAAAAGCAGACCTACTCAACTACTTGGTTTCTCTCTTCCTCTATCAAAGAGAGTGATCTTCAGACTGGAATGTGTAACATAAACATGGTTAAGAATACATTGAAGCACGCAGGATCAGTGATGATAATAGTAGTTGCAATTATAATTTGCTGAGTTTCTACTCAGGACTGAGTATTAAGGTTTTTTGTTTTTTTGGTTTATTTTTTCAAGAGCTTATGGCAGCTTTTCATGGTAGGTATTATTGTCATCAACCCCATTTTACAGGTGAGAACACTGAGGCTCAGGAAGATTTAGTAACAAGCCTGAAGTTACATAGCCAGTAAGTGATGGGCTAAAATTCAGATCCAGGCCTGACTCTTTGCCTGGACACCCTGATTCCCATGCCTTTCAGCCCCTAGCTGTTTTAAATAGGATTGTGTCTTTCAGCGTAAGTTATGTTCTAAGACACATAAACAAACAAAAATCCAGTAGATGTTATTGAAAAACCACAGTGGGTAATCGCAGGGGAAACAGGGAAAATGGAATATCAAAACGACGAAAAACAAAGACTGTCTTAATTTCTTTCTTAAAGGTTTGCCTTAGACTATCTAGAGCAAAGAGCTGGATGTTGATCCTCAGCACACTTGAGATTTTGTTCTGCAAGTGAACAGTTGTAAATGAAAGTAAGGATCCTTAGGAGGCAGCAGAGGTTCACAAAGCATCCCAAATGAGACTCTTCCCTCCTGGCCTCCCTTCCTTCCTAATTATTTAACTGGTAACCCTATCATTTGACGGAGAGTCCCGTATGGCTTATAAACAAGTTGAATCAATCTAGGCTCAGTTGAGTAGATTCATATTTGTTTGAACTACTTTATACAGATTATTGACTTTAGACAAACAGGCTTTAGTGAAATTAAAATACCATATTTATGGCATTTCCCCTGTCTATCCATATAGCAGCTCTGTAAAAAAAGGAAATGAAGTTTTTTTGGCCTGAATTGTTCTTGCTAAACCCCTGTGGTTTCTGGTATTTACTGCCTTCTAAGTGCTTATGAACTATCTATGTCAGCGTTCCTCAAGCTGTTTTCTGAAGAACTCTATAGATGTTGGAAAGGTTAATAGGTGTCATCTCATGAAAGCACAGTTTGGGAAATGCTGATCTGTGTAATAATTTGTTCTTAAACTTTGCCAGGGATAGACATCAAGTTCATTGATCTGTGATTTAGGGACTCAAACTCTTTAATCATTTTTAAAATCTGGGCTGGATTGTCTGCCTTCTCTTTGATTGCTCCGAGTATTCCACGCCTTTATACCTGTCAGTTCATTCAGCATCCTAGAATATGATTTACCTTGGCTTGGTGACTTGAAGTCCTTTAAAGGAATTAGGCATATTCTTACTTTTGGGGGGCTTTAACCCTTATTTATGCTTTACCTTTTGAGGTTTGAGGAGGAATTAGATATGGCATGCGGAGTGTCTGATGGCTTAAAGTAGGAGCAGTAATTGAAGTTACAAATAAAGAGATTTCACATGAATATAATGAAATGCTTTCTAGTAATTCGAAGGGGTCAAGCAGAGATTATATTATATCTGGTAGAGATATAAAGAGGAGATTCATACACTGAATGGGGCGTTAGAGGAGATAACCTTCTCACACTAAGATTTCATGATTATAGACATGTTCATTTCATATATAGTCAGAAATAGGATAGCCCTTGGATACTGTCAAAATCTTAGAAATCAAAGACTATTTTGTTATGGTACCATGATTATCCAAGAAAAGTATGTGCAATCTCAAGTTCTGAAGAGTAAGTGCTGCCTTGGTTATTCAAAGGGGATGGGTAGCTGGGCAGCGGATCTATTTTAGGGACCCTTCAGTTTATTACTGTGAAATGATTGGTTATCACCACTGCCTGCTCTTCCAATAGCACTGTTCTAAGTGGTTTTGTTTTTATTGATCGTCAAAGAAGAGAAATCAAATTCTGGTTAGGACCCTGTTTGAATATAACATGACTTTGTTGAGATTAAAACTTTGCAGAAGTTTGAAATGAAATGGAATTAATTAATGGCATCGCCCTGTAGGTAGGTTGGAAGCAACACTTGCGAGATTTTTGCCAGGACAGAGAGTTGCAGTCAGTATTCATTTTTTCAAAACAAGTAGTGGTTCTTGAAAATAGCTCATTTCCTCCACAGTAATGAATAAATTACCTAAAATAATGGGATTAACAGGATTGTATTTTGTTGTCAAAACAAAACATTGCCAGGAGTTATAGCTGGTGTTCAGGTCCAGACTTTGGGTGAATTCCATGGCAACATCAGCATTTGAAGAATGTAACAGAGAATAGGTTTACAATATTCAGTGCACACTTGGTGCTTAACAATATGAAATGAACAAGGGACTGATGAAATACGACTGTTGTTGAATAAACTTGCAAGATGAGTAATGTTGGAGTAACCATCGCTGATCTTGCCTGATTATGACAATTGTGGGACATGGAGTATGATGGTGTACACAGTTATAACGTGTTTTATGGGATTTTGTAACTTTTACCGCCCTGTTCCAAAGCACTTCAGATTAGTGACCATACTGTGTTGTAAAAATGTATTCATGTGTCTCTTTCCCAGTAGATTATAAGCTCCTTGAGGGCAATTATGCAGTGCATCTTAGTCATGTTGCACTGTACTTGGATCCCGACTGCTGCACGTAGCCACTAGGCTGATGATCACAAAGCTCCAGGGGGCCATTACATCATGATGGTCTACGCCCTCACATCTCCTCAGTTGTGCAGGCGTCTAGCCAAGCTCTGTGGCTGTAACCAATGCTTGCTGAATAATTAAAGGGAGGAACGAATGAACAGGCAAACTGTTTTTGCTATGTACTGGCAGACCCTTCTGGAATAGGACTGACCAGTACAGACATCGGTATCCTACTGTGCATGTGGCAAACAGGCTCTCTTTAGTGGCGCTTGTGACATTGCTGCAGTCGTGCCTCCCTTTCCTGCCAGTTTTGCAGCCCTTCCTGCCAATCTCCCCATCCTAAGATGCAGCAGCTGGTGTAGTTTCCCTCCCTCCCTCCCTCCCTCCCCTCCTTCCCTCCCTCCCTCCCTCCCTTCCTTCCTTTCTTCCTTCCTCCCTCCTTCCCTCCCTCCCTTCCTTCCTCCCTCCCTTCTTTCCTCCCTCCCTCCCTCCTTCCCTTCCTTCTTTCCTTTCCTTCCTTGTATTTTTGGAATACCTCACACATGCCAAGCACTGTGCTAGTGCTTTTGCATATATTCTGTATTTAATCATATATAATGCTTTCAGTTTGAAAAATATTTTATTGGTCTGGAAACAAAGACCCAGAGCTACCCAGAACATGGTCACACAGAAATAAACAGAAAGTGCCAGGGTTCAACCCAAGTGTCTCTGGTTCCTGATTTCATGTTCCTTCTGTTACACCATGTAGCCTCCCTGGATTGAGCCTCATGATTGCTCTTTTATTTCTCTCTGTCATCCCTGTCCTCCCTCACATGCTGTTTCCTCACCCAAAACACAGACTGGGGTGAGTCCTTGAAACAACACTTTTCAAAGGATACTGAAATTATGCTCATTTTATATGATGTCACCAAATGTTCAGCGCTGTTTAGCCCTTTGGTTAGAACTAGGCCATTTCCCACTTCGCTTACCATGACTTAGTCTTTGTATTTCCTGTTTCTTCTCAGACAAGTCTGAACACTGTGGAAGAATTCATCTTTCTACCAGGCCAACTGTGCCATTCTCCTCCAGTATATCCTACAGTAACTCTCCATCTTTTCTTGCAGAGGGGCAGCATTGAGGGCTGGTTGAGGTCATGGTCTCTGGAGTCAGAATGCCAGGGTGGGACCCCTGACTTTTGCTCCATGCTAGCTGTGTTACATGGGATAAGTTACCTCTGGACCTCAGTCTCCTCTCCTGAAAAATGGAGATGAGAATGATACTGCCATCACAGGACTGTTGATTTAATCTACTTAGAGCCCTTAAAGCCAAAAGCCCATAATAAGACCTTCAAAAAATGTTAAGTATTATTTTGAATAAAGGCCAAGAGCCTCACTCGTGGTTTAAGAATCATCCATGAACTGCTTGGGTTTCCTTGATCTTTTGCTTCCCATTCATTCTTCCTTCTCCTCTGGCCTCCCATCTTCTGCCTGTTCCTCCAGTCTGTGTCAGCAAATCATCTGCCCACCCCCGAACCTGGACCTCGTCTTCTGCCTCCATCTCACTCCCTGTGGGCTGTCCATGTGTGTCAGCTGGTCCCCCTTACAGAGCATCTAGAGCCTTCCAAAATCCCTTGTCTTTCATGAAATCTTTCTTACTAAGCGGGAGAGAGATGAGTAACTCCCCCGCTTGTATGTTTTCTGAACATACACCTTCACCTCACCAAAACACAGTGGTATTGATGTACGTTTGTGAAAAGAAATAATTTGATTTCACTATTTGCTCTGTACCTAACTGTGTGTTTGGAAGATCAACATTCATTTAGAAAAGGGCGCTCGTTTCTGTTTGTGCCTGTTCTGAGTCCACAGCTCATGGGGAATAGAGACTCTGACTTCAGACGTCCCAGTCCAGTGTCACCTGGCCATCTGTGAATAGTAAATTCTTGATTCAGAGAAAAGGCAATTTGAATTTAATTATCCACAAAAAAGCCTAACCCCTAACATGCATTTTGAAAATGCATGTTTAATGCTTTGCTCAGATCTAACAGTTGAAAGATCATCTAAAGCCTTCTCATCTTGTGTTAGGGCTTTTACATTTCTCTGAAGTCTCAATAAATATCGACTAAAGATATTTTCCCTGGAGTAGACATAGAAGACATCCATGCTTCTTCCCACCCATCCGGCACCCCGCTGCCTCCTGAAAACTTTCATATTTACCCCTGCGTATCATTGGCCCTACCTTGTACTTCAGGCCCTGTATTGGAGGAATGACTTTCACAACAACATGGTAGGAACTGTTCTGGATCCTTAAGGAAAAAACTGCCACTGAATAGTGCATAGTCTTCTACTTTGGAGAGATGACAAAAATTACAGTGGTTTTGCCTGTCATTTAAAAAATAAACAGACTCTGAACCTGTCTGGATTTATTGGCTTTACAGAACCAGACTGAGAGTACGCCATGCACCAAATTATGGCAGAACAAATTCTTCTATAGGACATTGATGGTGGGTTGGGCTGTTCTTTTTTTTCTTTGTGTGTCTCATTACTGGCAATGATTTCTGAACCATCAAGCATTTTCACCTTTGTATAAAATTAATCAAAGGCAGACTCTTAGTGGCCTGGAGCTATTTTTCCTCTCTATGTTGGACAAAATCCTTGTCATGGCTGCCTTATGGTGTCCTAGATAGAGGTGGGTATTCCTGAAGAGCAGCATATAGTCTATAAAGAATGCCTTTTGGATGCCGACTGGTCAGGTTGTTTTACATGAACCTTCAAAAATGAAACAGCGAAGGAATATAGGCGTTTAGGGACAAAAGGTGGGTCCTTATTTTTATCTTTAAGATGGAATGTAGGAGTAGGATATTTGTTAATGGAGAAGATGGGGATATTGCCTGAGCAGATGCCCTTCTTTTTGCTACGTCTTAACATTTAAATTTACTTTAGTTTCCAAACTGCTCTCATATACATAATTGAATTTTAACTTCCCAGCAATCCTGTGAAGTTGTAGGAAAGATATTTATTATCTCCAACATGTGAAGAATCATTTCTAAAGAAACCAGATTTGATCAAGTTGGCTCAGGTCTCGTGACTGAATCCAGATGGCAGTCTTCCAGTTCCCTGTGCAGTGCTTTCCCCACTAGATCAGGGAATCTCACTCTTGCCGATTCAGAAGGTCTGGGCTTGGGCTTAGAAATTAACAATTTTGTCACACGCCCCAGGAGACTGATTGTGATGCAGATGTGTATTGGACCACACTTTAAAAAAACCTACTCTACACCATATTGTATTTTGGGTTTCAGCTTCTTTTTAATTGTGATGTACTAAAAATATCACTTTTAAGATGGAACTTTCCAGTCTTCTCTTAAGAGAAGACTGAAAAGTTCATTTAAATGTTGTGGTAAAAATCGAAAATGATACAAGCACAAGTTTATTTATTATAACATTGCTGGTAATAGCTGAAGACGGGAACCTTTCAGATATCCATTAATAGAGGAATGATCAGATAACCAAATGGTACAATCATAAAGGGGAATAATATGAATCTAAGAAGGAATGAGGAAGACTTCTACTTTTTGCCATGAAGTTATCTTCAGGATCTATATTAAGTGATAAAAATAAAGCAGAAAAAAAAGTGTTTATATAGTATGCTACTTGCAGGAAGGAAAATATAAATATATTTATGTATATGTGTGTGGATACTTTAGGGTACATTCTTAATAGAGAATTACAGCTAATAAATACAGAAGGATGCTGGAAATGGAAAACCAATATCTCACAACATCTAATGAAATAATGGAGTGCGGCAACAATCATTAACGGATGCTAAAATCATGAGGTGAAATTGGAGCTTTCTAATGGAGAATCAGCCTGACAACACTTGAACCCAGCGAGCAATCTCAACATCACTACAAGTGGAACAACTAAACACTTATACTCCTCCTGATGTGCTCTGATAGAAAAGAAACAACACCACGTGTGAATTATTCTTGCCCACACCCCCTCCCTACAAATTTGAACCAGAATCTCATCAAGCTTCCATATCTAAGTACCAGTTTTCAGGAAATATAGGAGACAGAGGAACATGTTAACCACCACCAGGAGAGTACACATCGGTCAAGTCCTAAATGTGGAATATTCTACAAAGCAAATGACCCAATGTCTTCAGCAAATAAATGTCACGGGAAAAAAAAAAGGAGAAGGAACTGTTTGTTATAAGTGAAAAAGACTTAAGAGACTTATAAACAAATTCAGTGTATGAACCTTGTTTGGAATTTGATTTGAACAAACGAACTATAAAAATGCCTTTCTTTTTTAAACAACAAGAGAGAATGAGACATTTTCTGTTTATTGCATGTTATTAAGAAATGATTGACAATTTTATTGATTCTGATAGTGGTATTGTGATTATTTTTTTAAAGCCCTTACCTACTAGAAACATTTGCTCTTGAATTGATGTGATGCCTGAGATTTTCTTTTAAAATACTCCATCAAAAGGAAAAAAAAATGTGTTTAGGCAAATAGAAGAAATCAGAATGGTAGAATGTAATCACTGTTGAATCTTGGTGATGTGTTCATGGGGGTTGTTTACAGTTTTCTCTCTACTTTGTTGTATATGGAAAATTTACATAGTAAAAAAGATGAAGTTGTGCTATTTTAGAGGCAGAATCCTGGCAAAAGGCAGAATTGTAGCCTCTATTTGTATAACTCAGGGAGAGTCATGGCTACTCACTCCTTTTCCTCCTCCCTCCCTTCCTTTTTACATTTCTTCAGTTCCTCTGTTTCTTCAAAAATTATTTACTGAACCACATTTTGCAACAGGCACTATTCTGGTGCCACCAGCCTTACAAGATATAGAGACTCTTACTATTCTTACTTTACAGATGAGGAAACTGAAGCTTAGAGGGGTTAAGTTTCTTGCCCATAAGCCCACATCTGCCTGTCACCAAAATCTGAGCTCTTATGCATTTTGTGCTGCTTCCCAGGAGTAGTCCTTTCATTTTATAGTTTTTTAATTTTAATTTTGTTTATGGATAAATTTTTCACAATGAGTAAATAAGGATAAATCAAGTGGAGTAACATCTATATATTACTCACGTGTGAGAAAGATGTAAGATATCTTTCTTATCTTAATAATTACAAAGACCTAATCAAAGACAGAGTGGCGATAGAAGAGAAATCCATAGCAACTTTCTTCATAGTCATAAAAAAGTAAAACTGTGAATTGTAACTTTAAGCCACAAAATAAGGTTTATTTATGCTTGTTCTTCAGTGTCATGTATTTGATCGTCTTCTTACTAGAAATGAAGGCCAGAGAAAAAATGGCTGATTAATTTCTTTTGCGTTTGTACAATACTTTTAGGACTGATGAAATAAAGAAATCCTTTCAAACTAACAAAGCAAACAAATAAAATCTTGAACTTCCCACGGGCCACTGTTTGCTTTACTGTCTTGCAAAATTATTTTGGCATTTGTAAAACGCTGTTGTGCCCATGGACATGTGCAGTCATGACACTGTCGTCTGTCATGTGTGATGCTCTAGTTGTAAGATATAGCAGTCATCAGTCAGGGAACAAGAGCGAGAGCTTCCCTGAGTTCCTGCTGCCGGGCGTCTGTGAATCATACCCTCCGCTTTACAAGATTTAGTGTGACTTTCCAAAACACCGGCCGTGTGCTGCTTCGTGGCTGGGCCCACATAATGATTTATGTCCTAGAGCTGTCTGACCAGAATCTTAGAAAATTAGACTGATGGGTCTGACAGTGTTGTTTCCTTCAAGAATCAAGGCACTAAATTCAGTCAAGCTGAATGAAAAAATTTTACCCATATCCAGGGCATGCTGGTGAGGTCATCAAAAATGGATGAATAATAAATACTGTTAGTATTTATTGAGTCTACTGGATGCCAGGAGCTCTGCTAAGCCCTTTAAATACCTAATTGCATTTAACCCTCTCAGTAATCCCATTTTAAAACAGAAGAGGCTGAGGCACAGAGAGGTTAAGTGACTTGCCCAAGGTTACACAGTAAGTGGCAGAGCTGTTAGTAAGTGGCAGTCTCAGAGCACCAGCAGAAAGATGTGAACACCCAGTAATCCACACTGCCATGACTTGTCCCTCTGAATTTTCAGGGCACCTTAAAAACCTTTGTTGTGTGACAGAGTTCCATTTTACAGTTTTACAGATGTCTGGAGCCAAGCAGAAAGAGATGAAGAGACTGATAAAAGTGCATGTGGCAAATCTTTGTTATTTGGTATTAGATACACAGAGTTGGTATTAGAACACAGAGTCCCAGAGTGATTACTGTCTAGTGGGAAAGCCAGCTGGTCTGGCTACCTTGCAAGATGGTTAAAGGACATAAGCATGGATATTCATTCAAGACTGTCAGAAAGTAGTTCAGAAATGAAATGAAAAACAATGGCAAAGATACCATCTTGGTATAAATTTTAAAACCTGTCCTGATTAATGAGAGGGGTGTCTATTTCTTATCAACTTATTAGAAAAGCATGGAACCTGCTTGCTTTAAAATTCTAAAACCTCTTCCGGCCCAACTCAGTATTCATTATTAATGTGGTGTACTTTTCTCAAAAGAATAATATTTTCACAAATGCTATTCCTGGCTTCAGTCACGTATAGAAACATTGGAATGAGCACAACATGGTGTTTTGCTTTTTTTTTTTTTTTTAATAGGAACTGTATTTGATAATGCATATGCTACAAACACCTCTAAAAATAATTTGCAATTGGCAGACTGTTTCTTTAGTGCCTTCTCCTAGTCTTGGAGAGGAAGTTTTAAAATTTAAATTCGATAAACTTGGTACCTTTGGGAGTAAGGAGGATAAATTTTGCCAGCTTATAGGATCAGAATATGCGTTAGTATTTATGCAATAATTGAGAGTGACTCAACGTGATTTTTCCCTGGCTAACATCAGAAATAAAAATAAAAATTATGTCTCCTCCAGAGGGTGGTAGGCTTGAGTCAGCCACTGGTATGCATGACCTATGAGTCACCCACTGGTATCTTCCTCATCTTCCCGATCCCTGACCTGTGGGTTAGAAGTCAAGGATGCTTCTTTGGGGCATCCTCCGTAGCTTCTTTTACCCTTCGGTATTTTTTTTTTTTGAATTTTATTTATTTATTTTTTTATACAGCAAGTTCTTATTAGTTATCTATTTTATACATATTAGTGTATATATGTCAATCCTAATCCCCCAATTCATCCCACCACCAACCTCCCCCCCACCCCGGGCTTTCCCCCCTTGGTGTCCATATGTTTGTTCTCTACATCTGTGTCTCTATTTCTGTCTTGCAAACCAGTTCATCTGTACCATTTTTCTAGATTTCACATATATGCGTTAATACACAATACTTGTTTTTCTCTTTCTGACTTACTTCACTCTGTATGACAGTCTCTAGGTCCATCCACATCTCTAAAAATGACCCAATTTCGTTCCTTTTTATGGCTGAGTAATATTCCATTGTATATATGTACCACATCTTCTTTATCCAAATTCGTCTCTCAATGGGCATTTAGGTTGCTTCCATGACCTGGCTATTGTAAATAGTGCTGCAGTGAACATTGGGATGCATGTGTCTTTTTGAATTACGGTTTTCTCTGGGTACATGCCCAGTAGTGGGATTGCTGGGTCATATGGTAATTCTATTTTTAGTTTTTTAAGGAACCTCCATACTGTTCTTCATAGTGGCTGTATCAATTTACATTCCCACCAACAGTGCAAGAGGGTTCCCTTTTCTCCACACCCTCTCCAGCATTTGTTGTTTGTAGATTTTCTGATGATGCCCATTCTAACTGGTGTGAGATGATACCTCATTGAAGTTTTGATTTGCATTTCTCTAATGATTACTGATGTTGAACAGCTTTTCATGTGCCCCTTGGCCATCTGTATGTCTTCTCTGGAGAAGGTCTTCTGCCCATTTTTCGCTTGGGTTGTTTGTTTTTTTAATATTGAGCTGCATGAGCTGTTTATATAATTTGGAGATTAATCCTTTGTCCGTTGATTTGTATGCAAATATTTTCTCCCATTCTGTGGGTTGTCTTTTCATCTTGTTTATAGTTTCCTTTGCTGTGTAAAAGCTTTTAAGTTTCATTAGGTCCCATTTGTTTATTTTTGATTTTATTTCCATTACTCTAGGAGGTGGCTCAAAAAGATCTTGCTTTGATTTATGTCAGAGTGTTCTTCCTATGTTTTCCTCTAAGAGTTTTATAGTGTCCGGTCTTACATTTAGGTCTCTAATCCATTTTGAATTTATTTTTGCGTATGGTGTTAGGGAGTATTCTAATTTCATTCTTTTACATGTAGCTGTCCAGTTTTCCCAGCACCACTTATTGAAGAGACTGTCTTTTCTCCATTGTATATCCTTGCCTCCTTTGTCGTAGATTAGTTGACCATAGGTGTGTGGGTTTATCTCTGGGCTTTCTATTTTGTTCCATTGATCTATATTTCTGTTTCTGTGTCGGTACCATATTGTCTTGATTACTGTACCTTTGTAGTATAGTCTGAAGTCAGGGAGCCTGATTCCTCCAGCTCCATTTTTTTCCCTCAAGATTGCTTTGGCTATTCAGGGTCTTTTTTGTCTCCATACAAATTTTAAGATTTTTTGTTCCAGTTCTGTAAAAAATGCCATTGGTAGTTTGATAGGGATTGCATTGAATCTGTAGATTGCTTTGGGTAGTATTGTCATTTTCACAATATTGATTCTTCCAATCCAAGAACATGGTATATCTTTCCATCTGTTTGTGTCATCTTTGATTTCTTTCATCAGTGTCTTATAGTTTTCTGAGTACAGCTCTTTTACCTCCTTAGGTAGGTTTATTCCTAGGTACTTTATTCTTTTTGTTGCAGTGGTGAATGGGAGTGTTTCCTTAATTTCTCTTTCAGATTTTTCATCATTAGTGTATAGGAATGCAAGATATTTCTGTGCATTAAGTTTATATCCTGCAACTTTACCACATTCATTGATTAGCTCTACTAGTTTTCTGGTGGGATCTTTAGGATTCTCTATGTATAGTATCATGTCATCTGCAAACTGCCAGTTTTACTTTTTCTTTTCCAATTTGTATTCCTTTTATTTCTTTTTCTTCTCTGATTGCCATGGCTAAAACTTCCCAAACTATGTTGAATAATAGTGGTGAGAGTGGACATCCTTGTCTTGTTCCTGATCTTAGAGGAAATGCTTTCAGTTTTTCACCATTGAGAATGATGTTTGCTGTGGGTTTGTCGTATATGGCCTTTATTATGTTGAGGTAGGTTCCCTCTATGCCCACTTTCTTGAGAGTTTTTATCATTAATGGGTGTTGAATTTTGTCAAAAGCTTTTTCTGCATCTATTGTGATGATCATATGGTTTTTATTCTTCAATTTGTTAATGTGGTGTATCACATTGATTGATTTCCGTATTCTGAAGAATCCTTGCATCCCTGGGATAAATCCTACTTGATCATGGTGTATGATCCTTTTAATGTGTTGTTGGATTCTGTTTGCTAGTATTTTGTTGAGGATTTTTGCATCTATATTCATGAGTGATATTGGTCTGTAATTTTCTTTTTTTGTAGTATCTTTGTCTGGTTTTGGTATCAGGGTGATGGTGGCCTCATAGAATGAGTTTGGGAGTGTTCCTTTCTCCGCAATTCTTTGGAAGACTTTGAGAAGGATGGGTGTTAGCTCTTCTCTAAATGTTTGATAAAATTCACCTGTGAAGCCATCTGGTCCTGGACTTTTGTTTGTTGGAAGATTTTTCATCACAGTTTCAATTTCAGTACTTGTGATTGGTCTGTTCATATTTTCTGTTTCTTCCTGGTTCAGTCTTGGAAGGTTATACCTTTCTAAGAATTTGTCCATTTCTTCCAGGCTGTCCATTTTATTGGCATAGAGTTGCTTGTAGTAGTCTCTTAGGATGCTTTGTATTTCTGCGGTGTCTGTTGTAACTTCTCCTTTTTCATTTCTAATTTTATTGATTTGAGTCCTCTCCCTCTTTTGCTTGATGAGTCTGGCTAATGGTTTATCAATTTTGTTTATCTTCTCAAAGAACCAACTTTTAGTTTTATTGATGTTTGCTATTGTTTTCTTTGTTTCTATTTCATTTATTTCTGCTTTAATTTTTATGATTTCTTTCCTTCTGCTAACTTTGGGTTTTGTTTGTTCTTCTTTCTCTAGTGCCTTTAGGTGTAAGGTTAGATTGTTTACTTGAGATTTTTCTTGTTTCTTGAGGTAGGCTTGTATAGCTATAAACTTCCCTCTTAGAACTCCTTTTGCTGCATCCCATAGGTTTTGGATCGTCGTGTTTTCATTGTCATTTGTCTCTAGGTATATTTTGATTTCCTCTTTGATTTCTTCAGTGATCTCTTGGTTTTTTAGTAACGTGTTGTTTAGCCTCCATGTGTTTGTGTTTTTTATGTTTTTTTCCCTGTAATTCATTTGTAATCTCATAGCGTTGTGGTCAGAAAAGATGCTTGATATGATTTCAGTTTTCTTAAATTTACTGAGGCGTGATTTGTGACCCAAGATGTTATCTATC
Source organism: Balaenoptera borealis (assembly GCF_965194805.1). Classification (NCBI taxonomy): domain Eukaryota; kingdom Metazoa; phylum Chordata; class Mammalia; order Artiodactyla; family Balaenopteridae; genus Balaenoptera; species Balaenoptera borealis. The sequence goes on from NC_138870.1 coordinate 79,738,064, forward strand.
CTGGAGAATGTTCTGTGCGCACTTGAAAGTGTAAGCTGCTGTTTTTGGATGGAATGTCCTATAAATATCAATTAAATCTATCTGGTCTATTGTGTCATTTAAAGCTTCTGTTTCCTTATTTATTTTCATTTTGGATGATCTGTCCATTGGTGTAAGTGAGGTGTTAAAAATCCCCCACTATTATTGTGTTACTGTCGATTTCCTCTTTTACACCTGTAGCAGTTGCCTTATGTATTGAGGTCCTCCTATGTTGGGTGCATATATATTTACAATTGTTATATCTTCTTCTTGGATTGATCCCTTGATCATTATGTAGTGTCCTTCCTTGTCTCTTGTAACATTCTCTATTTTAAAGTGTATTTTATCTGATATGAGTATTGCTACTCCAGCTTTCTTTTGATTTCCATTTGCATGGAATATCTCTTTCCATCCCCTCACTTTCAGTCTGTATGTGTCCCTAGGTCTGAAGTGGGTCTCTTGTAGACAACATGTATATGGGTCTTGTTTTTGTATCCATTCAGCAAGCCTGTGTCTTTTGGTTGGAGCATTTAATCCATTCACGTTTAAGGTAATTATTGATATGTATGTTCCTATGACCATTTTCTTAATTGTTTTGGGTTTGTTTTTGTAGGTCCTTTTCTTCTCTTGTGTTTCCCACTTAGAGAAGTTCCTTTAGCATTTGTTGTAGAGCTGGTTTGGTGGTGCTGAATTCTCTTAGCTTTTGCTTGTTTGTAAAGCTTTTGATTACTCCATCGAATCTGAATGAGATCCTTGCTGGGTAGAGTAATCTTGGTTGTAGGTTCTTCCCTTTCATCACTTTAAGTATATCTTGCCACTCCCTTCTGGCTTGTAGAGTTTCTGCTGAGAAGTCAGCTGTTAACCTTATGGGAGTTCCCTTGTATGTTATTTGTCATTTTTCCCTTGCTGCTTTCAGTGATTTTTCTTTGTCTTTAACTTTTGCCAATTTGATTACTATGTGTCTTGGTGTGATTCTCCTTGGGTTTATCCTGGATGGGGCTCTCTGTGCTTCCTGGACTTGGGTGGCTATTTCCTTTCCCATGTTAGGGAAGTTTTCGACTATAATCTCTTCAAACATTTTCTCGGGTCCTTTCTCTCTCTCTTCTCCTTCTGGGACCCCTATAATGTGAATGTTGTTGTATTTAATGTTGTCCCAGAGGTCTCTTAGGCTGTCTTCATTTCTTTTCATTCTTTTTTCTTTATTCTGTTCCACAGCAGTGAATTCCACCATTCTGTCTTCCAGGTCACTTATCCCTTCTTCTGCCTCAGTTATTCTGCTATTGATTCCTTCTAGTGTATTTTTCATTTAAGTTATTGTATTATTCATCTGTGTTTGTTTGTTCTTTAATTCTTCAGGGTCTTTGTTAAGCATTTCTTGCATCTTCTTGATCTTTCCCTCCATTCTTTTTCCGAGGTCCTGGATCGTCTTCACTATCATTATTCTGAATTGTTTTTCTGGAAGGTTGCCTGTCTCCACTTCATTTGGTTGTTTTTCTTCGGTTTTATCTTGTTCCTTCATCTGGTACATAGCCCTCTGCCTTTTCATCTTGTCTGTCTTTCTGTGAATGTGGTTTTTGTTCCACAGGCTGCAGGATTGTAGTTCTTCTTGCTTCTGCTGTCTGCCCTCTGGTGGATGAGGCTATCTAAGAGGCTTGTGCAAGCTTCCTGATGGGAGGGACTGGTGGTGGGTAGAGCTGGCTGTTGCTCTGGTGGGCAGAGCTCAGTAAAACTTTAATCTGCTTGCCTGCTGATGGGTGGGGCTGCGTTCTCTCCCTGTTGGTTGTTTGGCCTGAGGCAACCCAACACTGGAGCCTACCTGAGCTCTTCAGTGCGCCTAATGGCAGACTCTGGGAGGGCTCACGCCAAGGAGTACTTCCCAGAACCTCTGCTGCCAGTTTCCTTGTCCTCATGGTGAGCCACAGCCACCACTTGCCTCTGCAGGAGACCCTCCAACACTAACAGGTAAGTCTGGTTCAGTCTCCCCTGGGGTCCCTGCTCCTTCCCCTGGGTCCCGATGCGCACACTACTTTGTGTGTGCCCTCCAAGAGTGGAGTCTCTGTTTCCCCCAGTCCTGTCGAAGTCCTGCAATCAATTCCCACTAGGCTTCAAAGTCTGATTGTCTAGGAATTCTCCTCCCATTGCCAGACCCCCAGGTTGGGAAGCCTGACGTGGGGCTTAGAACCTTCACTCCAGTGGGTGGACTTCTGTGATATAAGTGTTCTCCAGTCTGTGAGTCACCCACCCAGCAGTTATGGGATTTGAGTTTACTGTGATTGCGCCCCTCCTACTGTCTCTTTGTGGCTTCTCCTTTGTCGTTGGATGTGGGGTATCTTTCTTGGTGAGTTCCAGTGTCTTCCTGTCAATGATTGTCCAGCAGCTAGTTGTGATTCTGGTGTTCTCGCAACAGGGGATGAGAGCACGTCCTTCTACTCCGCCATCTTGGTTCCTGAGTAGGCACATTCTCAATGTTAATTGTGTTACCTTTGCTATGGTGGTAGATATTCTATATATATATTTTTTCATTTTTATCTTGATGGCCAATTGCTCAAAATTTAGAAAAGATGGTAAATACCAGTGCTTTTTGATAGATTCTGAAATTTCTTTAACTTACATTTCAATTATTTAAAAATGAAGATTTCACCTTGAAGAGACAACCGTTCGGTGGGTTGAGTTATCCATTTGCCAGTGGATAAAGGGGGCAGTTTAATCAAAGAGAACATTCGTTACTCTTGAAAACCGCCTTTGATGATGCAGAAACATAAGACCGCATTTCCTCCTTAGGAAAAAGTCTGGTGGATGAAGGCCCTGTTGTTCCATAGTTTGATTATTCTTAAGGGAAATGTATTTTGAAAAGCATTTGCTACATGCCCTACTATGTGCCAGGCTCTGCCAGGGGAATGATATAAAGATTACTGAGACATAGTGGAATTATTATGTACAAGACCGTCCTGGCTTTTCAGATCACAGTTTGTGCAGAATTGTGTATGAGTTCTTCTTGAGAGGCTACAGAGATCGTCCCGTAATGCTGCTCTTGCTTAAGATGTCTTTGAAATCTCTCTTTGGAATTTGCCTTTAGAGCCATTTTGCTGAAGATTTTTTACACTGATGGTATTTATTTTTTATTTTTTTGAATTTTATTTTGTTTATTTTTTATACAGAAGGTTCTTATTAGTTATCTGTTTTTTACATATTAGTGTCTATATGTCAATCCCAGTCTCTCAATTCATCCCACCACCACCACCCCTCCCGCCACTTTCCCACCTTGGTGTCCATACGTTTGTTCTCTACATCTGTGTCTCTATTTCTGGTATTTATTCTTGGAAGGTGGATTTGATTCGGGGGACTGGCCAAGAACTGTTCATCACTATGTCTGCCACATAGGTGGCAATCAAACTGGCTAGAATAATGTTTGGTTAAAAATAAGCCAGGACCGTGAGGACTGTGGAGCATTGGCTAATTCATGCCCTTTCTAAAGGCTTTTGTTGTTAGGTTCTATGTGAGAATGCAAGCCAACTGTTGTCCATTTTTCAGATTTCTCCAGAGAAACTGAAATTCCCCATTTTGGGTGAAATCTCCCAATTTAAAATATGACAGTTGCTTACCTTTTTTTTTAACTCTTATGGAAACAAAACCCTGATCTCTGTTCCAACGTTTACTTATCTTATTTAAGATAAGGACTAAAACCAAGGATGACAATTTAAGGTATAGTTGCACATTGCGCAATGCATGTTTCCTCAAAAAAGAGCATGTAGATCACATATAATTAAATCAAGTTCTAAGTGCATCGGAGATACTTGTGATTTAAAGGAAGCCCATGATGAATCCTTTTGTCTTGTAAAGAATTATTCCCAGTTTTGTTTTGATAAATTATTATCGAAGGGATAGAACAAGACTGTAGAAAGAGTAAAGAGCAAAGCAGTGACGTCATACAAATATGTATCATATACTAGGTTTGTGACACACAAATTTTGTGGACAAAACCTTGTATCATTTTTGTGTATATTAAATCAGATAATGTATTTAATACAGTTTTAGTGAAAATTAAATGATATATTTAAGCAAAAAAAAAAAAAAAAAAAAGCCAGGACCATAAGTAATATGACAGGTTTTCTTGTATGTCATGTAAACTGATTTTAGAGATGAAGGCAGCTCCAAAAGAGGCATTCTGTAAGTTTTTCGCTCAAAACCAGTATCACTGGAATATATTTGTAGCTTCCCAACAGAGTGTTGCTTTGAAAGGAGTGGTGCTCATCTGTGCATATGTTATAATATGTGTCCTTAAAGAGCCTTGTACCTTACCTCTTAGTAAACCCAGTTGTTTGCTTATTTTTTCCTTTCAAACGTATAGCCTTCTACCAAGCTCAGAGATATATTTCTTCCGAGAAAATGAAACAAGTTAGATCTACTCTAAGGAGACTTTAATGGGAAAAAATACATGTTTATATCAAGTTCTTTAAGGTTATCTGAACTGCAAACAATTGCCTCATTGTTGACTATGATTATTTTACCATGATTTAGGGGCAAATAAATTACCCATCCACTGTTGAACATTAGAATTAAAGAGTTCTGTGGTGTGGCCTGTTGACCTCATTCAAGCATTCCACAAATACATACATCTTTTGAGGCCAACTGTATGCCAGGCATTATCAGGCACTTGTGATGATGATAATGATGATACAAACATGCTTCACCTCAAGGAAGCCCGATATGCAAGAATACAAACTTGCGCAACAAGTAACTTGAGTGTATTTAATAGTAGTATTGTCAATTATCTCTTTCCTTAAAGGATAATTTGGAGTTCTATGAAGTGGCAAGTCTCTCTAGTGCATTTGAAATATGGTTCATCCTATGACCACTGGAATGTATATACACTCTTGAGGAAACACGTCTCTGCCATAGCACCTGGTTGCCATGTGTGTGGTCCCTGAGGTCCAAGGATCAATCTCAGAGCACATCTTTACCAAATGCTGAGTCTTTGTTAGATTGATGTTCTTGGCTCTGGAGGGAGGCTCTGAGGTTGTTGTCACATTTCATCACCTCTTAAGGGTGCTATCTAGGGAAGCAGGAACAGCAGTGCCACTGGGCTCAGAAGACACACTTTCTAGTCCCAGCCTTGCTCTCCTTAGTGGTCACTTGACCTAAGCCTCAATTTTCTTACCTTCTAAGGGAGACCTGTAACATGGTTTTATTCACAGCACTGTTGTGGGGAATGTGAGAGATGGGGTACGTGAAAGCATTCTGGGAACTGTGGATGTTAGTCCGTGAGGTCTTCATTGTCCTGATGGTGAAGACTTGGCTGCACTGAGATGGGAGGAGCTGTCTTGCCCTTGGAGTCCTGTAGCACTTTGTTTCATGGCTCTTTGCTCTTAGCACTCTTCCTCCTATGGGTTATTTGTCTATCTTATCTTCTGATGTCAAGCTTTACAAGGTCAGAGATTGTAGTGCTGTTCCCCTTACCCCCAAGCATTCTGTCTTCCCACTTCCTGTGTTACTAACAAAATCTCCTTATTTCCCTGAGTTGCCAAAGTTTTTCTCTGGGAGGCTAGGTCCATGTTTTTCTCCAGGCAGAGGCTGATAAGTGCCTGATGCAGTCATTTACTTTCAGAATGTGGTTAGTTTAACTCCAGAGTGTTACCTCAGGAGCTGAAGCTTCCAGGGAAAGGTGGTCACCCCATCTTTCCTGAGCGGGCTGTGCGTGCCGCCTTGATACACCAGGCCCTGTGATAGCATGAAGGAACCAGAAGACAAAGCATTGAACTTCCAGTAGTTTATAATTTTAGAGGTAGAACATAGGGTAATCGATTGGTTTAGAAGATACAGGGAATGACTAAGGAGCACATGCAAAACAATAATGTTAAATTTAGATTTTCATTTTTGATTAAAAAATTTTTTTAATTGTATAGCTTTAAAAATTGAAAGCAGAACTGTGGTTGCCCTGGATTGGGCGGGGGAACATGGTGGGAGGGAATGATGACAAAGGGGCAGACAGAGACTTCGGGGGATAACGGATATGTGTATTATCTTGGTTTTGGTAATGTTTCACAGATGTATACCTATATCAAATTGTAACAAAATGCATATGCAGTTTATTGTATGTCAAGTATACTTCAATAAGGTTGGTAAAAATTGTAGTTTCATTATTCTGAAAGGAGGGAAATTTTGGAAAAGAGATTTTGCTGTAGAGAATAGCATTCTAGAAAGAAAAACCAAACACAGTCCAAGTTATTATGTTTTCTTTCGTTTTTTTCTTCCTTCACAAATTCTCTATTTTGGGCTAATTGGTGATTTCACAACATGTAAAAGTAGTCTGAACTCTTTAGAAGTTCTTTTAAAATTGTAATCTAGGTAGTAGACATGGTTTTAGAAAATAGTGTGCATATGTTTCTTCTGTAAATTGCACACAAGCCTCCTCCACCCCTCAGGGGAGCTTGTCACTTAATGGAATTTTGCAGGAACTCCTAAACAGTGTGGCCAGGGCCCAGGGTCTCAGAGTCGAGGATGTTGTCAGCTCTGTTACTCAAGGTCACAAAGTTATAGCCCATTTGAAAAATACTTGTGGAATTCAGCTCAGGAAGAGCTTTGCTTCTCTGGATGGAAACAGTAGGTATTCTCCTTTCTGGTAACTGTAACAGATGCTACTCCTTTCTTCTTTCTGGCCCTCAAGAAACTCAGAGGTAAACTTACTTGAAGCTTAGTTCTAACAACCATAGTCTGCGTACTTGTGTTCATATTTCCACCGGTCTTGAGTTTCTATTTTATTTATATTTCCCTGTCTTAAGACTGTATTTTTTTGAATATTGATACCTCTATATGTTCTTGACAGAAATCCCCTAAAATCTTTTTGTAATTGGTCAGAGAATGAAATCTATGATTTAATCTGTTGATTTTTCTTTGGGCAAGGGATACTTGGGCTAGAAAAACCAAAGATTATAGTAAATTTGAAAAACCAATATGTTTCTTTAGGTTTAAACATGATCAGTCCTCAAGTTTGCCCCTGACCTTAGGAATTAACTCTCTTGGTCCCAACTTTTAACTAGGTGTGAATTTCTTATGAACAATAATCATATTTAAACCCTCCCCCCAAAAAAGAAAAGAAAGAAGCCACTTAATTAACAGTGATTATTGAGTATCAGTGTCTCCTCCAAAAGTAAAATGTTTCTCTCTCTCTCTCTCCCTCTCTCTCTCTCCCTCTCTCTCCCTCCCTCTCTCTCTCTCCCTCTCTCTCTCCCTCCCTCCCTCTCTCTCTCTCTCCCCCTTCTCTCTCTCCCTCTCTCTCTCCCCCCCTCTCCCTCCCCCTCCCTTTCTCTCTCTCCCTCTCTCTCTCTCTCTCCCTCCCTCTCTCTCCCCCTCTCTCTCTCTCTCTCCCTCTCTCTCTCTCTCTCTCTCTCTCTCTCTCTCTAGTCATGCAAATAGCTAACTCCAGTCCCTTCAGCCCCTTTTCTTCCTTCCCTTCACTACCACAGGAGCTGTTGAAGAAAAAAAAGTTAGGTTAAATAAAATACTACATTGTTTCAAAATAGAAGAAACCATGAAAATAATGCTAATAAGTTTTTCATGTCAAGGTCCCCTTCCAGAAGAGGCTCTATGGTGGCCCAGACTGCTTGAATTTTTTCACTTAACTTTGTTACTCTGCCTAAATTTCTAGTAATTAGGTATTTTGGTAAGAATTTTCTTTCAAAAACAGAGATACTTCTGAGGCTTTAAAGGTGTTAATAGTCGTATACAAGTAATTGTAGATTTTTAAAAAACATTTTGCTTCTCACACATAGCTGGGGGCAGAAGATCCTAGAGTTAGAATTCATTTCTGAAGAAGAGTATACTTTGGGGGAGAACTGGCCTGGTAAGCATTACAGTAAAAGACTCTGGACAGAATAAGGGTACTTGGGGTCTTAGAAAGAATGGAGTTAGAAAGTAGGACAGCCTTGCAGAAAGGTGAGAGGATGCTGAAGTCCCTCCTCAACATATTTTATAATGTTCTCTAAGGCTGGCCCAGTATTCACGAAAGGATTCATACCTTTTCTCTGCTTTCTGCACCGTAGTTCCAAGATCCAGAATTCAGGCTAATATTCTTAGTGAATACTTGGGTTATATTATGGGTTAAGTAGATTTGGGTATAAAGCTAGTCACCATTTATTCTCTTATATCTACCACTTAGGTTGATTTCAAGTTATACTTTAGTGATTTTCAAAGTGTCCTTTTTTAGATCCCTGGTGTCACAAACTGTAATAATAGTAGCAACTGTTGTTGTAAGAAGGTGTAGTAGTAATATTTTCTATGGAAAAATTTAGAACTTAATAGGTGCCAGGTATTGTTCCAGTTATGGATATTCACTCATTTAAAGATATTTATTATCCCCATTTTACAGATGATGAAACTGAGGAACAGATAAGTAACTTAGTTTTCCAAGGTCACATGGCTACTAAGTAGCAAAGCCTTGATTTGAACCTAGACTCTCTAGATCCAGTTAGTGCTCATAACTGTTATGCTGCCTCAACAGGATTGAGGTTTTCTACAGCTAAAATAAAATTTTAAAGTCCCCCTTAATCTGCAGAAAAAGTTAACAATATATAGAATTTTCTAGGTTTTAAGCTTTATGTCTCAAATCTTTGTATCCTGAACCACAGTTAACCAATGAATAAACAAGTGGCAAATTAATATTAATAATACAAATATGCATCACTGTATACTGAGGGTTTAGCCAAACAACCCACAATAAACTATGCTGTTGGTGATGAAGCTAAGTAATTTGTAGTCAAAAAGCAAAAATAGAATTGCAAACAAGTAACTCAAGACACGCGTGGGTTTTTAGGCATCCTTCACCCCAGTTTACAGAAATTCCCACCATCTGTAAATGTTCTGCAACAGTTCCAGGCATTGTTTGGCAGTCAGACTGCTTAGCATAATTTTGAATAAGAGTCATTCGCAAACTCTAGTAATGTACTGATTTTAGGAAACCTAATCAACTTACTAAATAAGTTATGCGACTTACTCATGCACAGAAACAAAACAAAGACCATGAACTTGGACTGACTCTTCCTCCATCCATGAGAGCTGATGGAAGAACTTGGGTTTGTCACAGCTTGCTGCTCATCTGGAAGCCCCCTCATGGCTCATCTGTGGACTGTAGGCCATAGTTTGAGAATCCCTGCTTTAAAGGAAAAATAACTTTTATACCTTTTATTGAAGATACTCTGTTAATGTCATGGAGCTTGAATTTTCTCAGTGATAGCATTGTTTAATAGGGCTTCCTGTTTTCCTTCTTTATAACAAATAATATTTCTCACTTAAAGCAAAATAAGAATAATCTTTCCTTGAAATAATGTCTGGGATTTGCTTCAAAATAACCCAAAGGGTGGGGAACTGGGAATGAGTTGGGGATGGGGGGGAATAGATAAGAAGTGTGGTGAGGAGGAGATAGTTGTGAAAGCCGGGTGACACAGGGGATTCATCCACTGTTCTCTCTACTTTTCTGCATCTTAGAACATAAAAGTCAACAACAACAACAAAACCCTCCTTGACCCCCATCCTACCTACTTCATTTCTCTGCTCTCTTTCATAGCAGAGCTTCTAGGAAGAACTGTCTATATAAGCCATTTCTCTTTCCTCATCCTCCACTCTGTTCAGCCACTTCGTTTAGCTTCCATCCCATCCGTCCACTGCAGGTACCTCTGTCAAGGGCACCACTGATCTCCATCTTGCCATATATGTGGTTAATTCTTTTTTTCTCATGTTAGTTGACTTTCAGCAACATTTGCTTTAATAGGTCACTTTTTCCTTCTTGGAATATTTTCTTTTCTTGGCTGATGTCAACTCAAACTTGTTTTTTCTGCACCTCACTGGTTGTTCCTCCACCTCCTGACCTCTGGCTATTGGAAAGCCTCTTGGGACTTCTCTGTACTCTTTCTCTGGGTAATCTTAGTGGGTCCTATTGCTTTACGTACCTTCTGTTTACTAACTTACATCTTTAACCCTGACTTCCAGACTTGAAGTCTGAGAGGTATCTCAAATTTAATGTATCCAGATCAGAACTCTTAATCTTACTCCTCCTTTCTCCATCATACCTGCGCCTCCCCGTTATCCCCATCTCAGTAAATAAGCTCACTATATACCCAATTGCTTGATCCCCAAACCTGCGTGTCATCATTGATTGCTCTTTCCCCTTCATCTCCCACATCCAGTCTATCAGGATCACATACTGAAATACCCCCGCATTTACCCAGATCCATCTCCTTCTCTCCTCTCTGCCATCTGTAAATGTTCTGATTTACAGTCCAAACCTCTGCTCGCTCACTGGACTTCCACACCGCCTCCTCACCTGCCTGTCTGCTTCTATGCTTGCCCCTGCAGTCTACCCGAGATAGCAGCCGGAGGGGTCTTTTTAAACAGAAGTGTCATTCCCCTGCTTAAAATCCTCCATCACCTTCTTGTCGAATTTAGAAGAAATTCCAAACTCCTTTGTGCTGTGGCTCCTGCCTACCGCTGTCCCTTATCTCTTATCACTCTCCTGTGGCTCACTACTTAAGTCAGATCAGATATTTCTGATCTTCACACATCCCAAGCGGGGGTCTTACCTCAAGTCTTTTGCAGTTCTCTCCTCTCTCGCTGGTATACAGGCCACTATATAAGGCTGGCTTCCTCTCGTTATCTAGGCCTCAGCTCAAGCCCCCTCTCCCGGAAGGTTTTCCCTGACCACCCTATCTAAAGCACCCTAACCCCAGGTCACACTCTAGCCCATACCTAAAACAGTATCTGGAATATATGGAGACTGATACTTATTGCATGAATAAGTAAACAGATGACTTTAGTTTCTGATTCCCCATCAAAGAACTTGGCTCCCAAGAGCGTATTTAAGCAGCCTTATCCTTACTTCTTCCCCCCATCCTCATCCCCTGCTCATCTGGATGCTGTGCTTGCGTACTGGGTAAACCTTGTTCAACATTCCTTTTTATTTTTCTTTTATAAATTTATTTTATTTATTTATTTTTGACTGCGTTGGGTATTCGTTGCTGCGTGCGGGCTTTCTCTAGTTGCGGCGAGCGGGGGCTACCCTTCATTGTGGTGCGCGGGCTTCTCATTGTGGTGGCGTCTCTTGTTGCGGAGCACGGGCTCTAGGCGCACGAGCTTCAGTAGTTGTGGCACGCAGGCTCAGTAGTTGTGGCTTGCGGACTCTAGAGCGCAGGCTCAGTAGCTGTGGCGCACGGGCTTAGTTGCTCCGCAGCATGTGGGATCTTCCCGGACCAGGGCTCAAACCCGTGTCCCCCGCATTGGCAGGCAGATTCTTAACCACTGCACCGCCAGGGAAGACCCTTGTTCAACATTCTTAAGTACGTTAAAGAAATACTGTACTTTAGGGTCTTTGTAATTTCAGATTCTATCTGGGGTGCCACCTTGGAGAGGTCTTGTCCCGTTTCCCAATTTCTCGAAAAGACTGTTTAATGGTTGCTTGCATCTCCTCTTCTCCAGCAGTATTTGAACTTCACACCCTTCATCAGCAGAGCTAGGATCTTTCCTTCCTCAGAACAAAGAGCAACAGAGATCTGTCAGTTCCATTCACTCTTTGATCTAAGACACACTTGTTTCTTATCTTTCTCTGCCTGTTTTTCGTTGTCAATTTGCTCCTTCCTTTCCCTTCCCCTCTGTTTTTCTCTTCCTATAGAAAACAACTCATAAATTTCTAGTTTACTGAGATCAGGTGCTAGAAAGACCATTTCCCAGGCTTGTCTGTATAACTGAAAACTGTGCTCACATCCTAATTTTAATATAATTGAGCAGCCTTCTGTAAAATAGCTAGAGCAAAGGTAAAGTTATGAATCTGACTGTCAGGTCTGACCCAGGGATTTGAACAAATTCTTGTCTTCTCTGAAGAGGGCGTAAGGAAACTCCTGACCAGAGTGAAATCCTTTCTTATGTCTCAGAGTAGATCAATACTTGAAGAGTCTTCTGGACTGGGGATAAGTTGGAATCACCAAATTTTATTTACTTATCTAATGAGTATAGTAATAGCTATCTGTGTCTACTTGATGGAGTGGTTGGGAGGTTAAAGTTTTTTCTTTCCTGAAGACTTTTAGGCTCTTTCTCAAAGAATTATATCTTAAGGAAAAACTTTATATGAAGCTTAACCATTGGGTTTTTTTTTTTCCTGCCACAGCTAACAGTTTTGTACTTGACATTCTTTGCATGGTATACATAGAAGACTGTTCTTTTGTCAAGATCATTCTTTATGAATAACCATATAAAAATCATCTGAATAATACTTATTCCTTATAAGTGTTAAGTATTTACTATTAGATCATTGAAAACATTTTTATGGGGCTAGAACTTTCCTTGTCAAGGTTATAATTTTTCTTAAGAGTTTTTACTTGAAGCCCCTGTTTCCTAAGGCCCTAGGGTTAATGGGTCTCTTTGACATTAATAATTTTAATTTTGCTGGTTTATATCCCCCTCTGCCTCTATTAGAGCTCCAGCCCTTTGCAAGTCTCTCTTCCGCCCTTGAGCTTAGCCCTGAGGGCATGTGACATGTCCTGGCACCACCTCTGCTACTTGTACTGGCCACTGTTGCATCCCTTGGCACAGCTGCTGCTTCCACTGGGATCAGCCCCTCCTCTCAAATATAAATTTTAGCTAGGGAAGCTAGGCAAAATGGAAATGCTATCATGTGAACATCTGGAATTTGCTTTATGAAGGAAATAACCTTGGAGAAAACACCTTGATGAGTGTTTGAGAAAGAATATGAGGCCCCAAAGGCCTGCATGTTGGCAGAGCTACTCTGTGAGAGTCCAGGGGAAGCATTTATTGGTTGTTGAGAGAGGGAGGGGGATAACATGCAAGAACAAAAGAGAGGCGAGGGAGGAGGAGGGACAGAGCATCAGCTAAATGCAGGAGATTGTGGGGAGGACCATGCTGCCACTGTTCCTTGTGATCCCCAACTTTTCTGTGAGGTCTCCGCTGCCTGCGCATGCCTGGCGTGGAGTGGATTTCAGGGGTGAAGTTGGAGATGCAGAGATTCACATCACAGTTGATGCAGTACAATGTGGAGATGACAGTCATACAATCAGGAGCCCAGAAAGTAAAGGAGGCCCTGAGAACATGATCTCACCAAATGTTGAGAAGGGCTTTGGGATCTCAGAGGGCATAGAGTTCACGGAGCCTTGAGCCAATTTCTTGAAGGTCAGTGAGGCCCCAGCTAACATCTGGGCTACATCTAGGTAGTACCTGGTATACTTTTGGCCAAGGAATTTTACCACTACTGCAATAGGTATCTCAACTACTAATATTGTATTTTATGTGTGTTTGGTGTGTTTGTATATCTGTAATTCTATTAAAAATTTCTTTATTGCACAAATAACATTAGAACAATTCATAACTATGTACCAAGAACAATATTAAATCAAAAGACAAAGGGACACATTCAGCCAAATGTGTCTCGAATGTCTGGCAGAAGGTCTTCAGGGCAGAGCTGTGTGAAAAGAGAGCCCAAGGGGAGGCAGTTCCTGTCTTTCAGCAGCTTTCGGATTTGAGTCCACAATCCCAGCACCATGTGAATCAGCTTTTTTTGTTTTTCCATTCTAGGAACATCTTTCAGGCTTTGCGTAATTTATTAAGAGAACCAGTAAAGTTCTGTGCAAGACCAGAAACAGTCTTTTCCCACACCGTGTAAGCCTCAGCTGAAGTGTCACCTCCCTCACCGCTCTCCTTAAGCATCCCTGAGACTCCTCCTGGTCAACTCAGTTGCTTTCCCTTCCCTGGTCGGGTAGCACTTTGTATATTTCTCAGTTTCTATACTTGGCACATTATTTGTAATTGGTTACATGTATTTGTCTTTGTTTCCCAGGAGGTTGTACCTATCTTGAAGGCAGGAAACTGTATCTTGTCTGTATTTTGTGGCTCCCAGGAAATATTTGCTGAATGAATGTTTTTGGGGACATGAGTAAGGGTATAGTAGAAGCAAAAGTGTTTTCATTTTCTTCCTTCTGGAATGAAGGATAAGTGAAGAGGCATAGTGAGAAATAAGATTGATGGAGTAAAAGGCTACGTCAGTCACTGTTCTAAGCATTTTATATATAATAACTCGTTCATTCCTTATAACAACCCTACGAGATAGCGATTATCATCCTCCATTTTATAGGGGAAGAAGCTGAGACACAGGTCAAGTGACTTGCTCAAAGTCACACAGCTAATAGGTGGCAGTTGGGATCTGAACTCCACAGACCAGACTCTTTTTAAATTATTTTTATTTCTAGCTGCGTTGGGTCTTTGTTGCTGTGCGTGGGCTTTCTCTAGTTGTGGCCAGCGGGGGCTACTCTTCGTTGTTGCGGTGCGCGGGCTTCTCATTGAGGTGTCTTGTCTTTGTTGCGGAGCATGGGCTCTAGGCACGTGGGCTTAGTAGTTGTGGCTCACGAGCTCTAGAGCACAGGCTCAGTGGTTGTGACACACGGGCTTAGTTGCTACGCGGCACATGGGATCTTCCCGGACCAGGGCTCGAACCCGTTTCCCCTGCATTGGCAGGCGGATTCTTAACCACTGCGCCACTAAGGAAGCCCCACAGACTGGGCTCTTAACCGTTATTCTTTCTCTCTAAGGTTGGAAGAGACTGTGAGAGCTCAGGTCCTCAACAGGTATTATTGGCCAGGTCACAGCTGTTGCTATTACTGCAATATCACTAAAGAACTAAACTGAACCATGTGGCTGACTCCTTTTGCAGGCCTTTCCCCTACTTAACGCTGAGATAGTGAAGACAGGTGAGTCCTAGGAAAGCAGGCCGAGGAATTTCTCTCTGTGGCCCTGGGAATGCCGGCAGCCCACCCGAGGTCTTGTAATCTGGCTCTGTAGCCCTCTTCCAGCTTGCAAAAGAGAAAGCGACTCCAGGAACAGAATTCTGAGAGCATAGGTGGGGACAGGGCAAGGGATGGAGAAGGGGCGTGTATTCCCACCTGTCTGCGTTTTGGTTTCCTTATCTTACAATGAATGGCTTGAACTAGATTATTCTTTCTCAACTTGGGGTCTAAGGACCCAGGGGATCCAAAAGTTCTGTGAGAGCTAGGTATTTTTATTTAAATGTTAACTAAAAAATTAGTATAACCTTTTTTGGGATCATCTTCTAAGGGACTCCTGCCTCTTGATTTCAGTTTCTAAAGTTGCCTTTGTGATGGTGACTGTGTTGGGTGTGTATCAGTCACTAAAGCAGCCACGTTCAGGCTTTCTGAAATACATTTTACCTTTTAACCCAGCACACACATCCATGTGAATATAAATGCAACAAAACATTTCCTAAAGTATCATTTACCCTTTTACAAAGGAAGTACCTGTTGTTCCCCTCCCTTCCCCAACTAGTCACGACCCACAGACTTCAGTTAGAAAGACTATGGCATTCAACAGTGAGCATGTCTGGGCTGCTGTTTTCTTTTACAGTGGAAACTTTCCACTGAAAGACATATTATAGAATAAATCTTCAGTTTCTTAACTGATTTCAGAGATTTCATTAACTTAAGAAACTGAGTCATTGACTTGAGGTTATGAGAAGAAAACTAAGGTATGAAATAATGACTTTTGTTCTGGATTACTGAGGAAAATACACAAGCAATTTAATCTGTTTATGTCTGTGAATCAGAATTACAGTTGATTCTTGAACAACGTGGATTTGGACCATGCAGGTCCACTGATTTGCGGATTTTTTTCAATAAATATGTACTGCAGTACTACACGATCTGTGGTTGGTTGAATCTGCAGATGCAGAACCACTGATGGGGAACAGGGTACAGAGGGCCGAGGGCTAACTGCAAAGTTAGATGCAGATTTTCAACTGCTCGGGAATTGGCGCCCTTAACCCCCGCCTTGTTCAAGGGTCAACTGTACTCACCCCATAAAAGCTAAATCAGAATCTCTTTGCTGCAAGAAAAGCAAAGTTTTGTAGCAGAGGTCAGTAAGCAGATACATCAAAGCAACCTGGGCCACAGCACCCAGTGCTGTATTTATTTGCTTTGTGAGTAGGTATAGTGCATGGGTCCCATCTCTGAATACACCAGCTTACAGCATTCATTAGCAGAAAACGTAACAAGTGGATAGGGTTTTGTTTTTTTTTTCATAACACTTAAATTTTTTATGTTATTTATTTTGGAATACACTATTAAGGTGGATGGATCATTTGTCTTTTACGTTTTTACACATTCTGAATTTGGGTAATTTTATTCTTGTGGTGGTGGTTAATACGTTCTTCCATTCCCTATGTTTCCTATAAACTAGTAGTTGGATCTAGAGGCTTGATTAAATTTAGGCTAAATAGTTCAGGCAAGGATACTTCATTGGTGGTGCTGTATGCTCTCAAATATATCACATCAGGAGATACATAAAGCTAGGCAGTCCCATTTGTAATGCAGGGAGGAGGCCCACCTCTTCAACCTGTTCACCCGCCTAGTGCTGTTTGTGAGCAAGAGAAAAAATATCTACTGTATTTGCACCTACCTTAACAAATACACTTTCTCTCTTAAAGTCATTCCACATCCACCTTTTGGCATTAAGCATCTAAAACCATCCAAAAAACTGTAAGTGCCTTGCAAGTGCCTTGCCTTACCAATAAGCTGTTAGCAAGTCTTAACTCAGGAGATGTCTCCCCTGGCATTCTGAGAAGCAGAAGTCTCAAATTACTTCCAGCTGAAATGGAAAATAAACACAACAAAATAGAAACTCATCTGTGGTCGGCAGAATAATGATCCTACCACCCCCAAAGTTGTACACGTCTTAATCTCCAGGACCTGGTGATATGTTACCTTATCTGGCAAAAGAGACTCTTCAGAGGTGACTAAGGGTACTCATTTTGAGATGAAGGGATTATCCTGGATTATCTAGATGCACCCATTCTAGTCACATGAAAAAAAGTAGAAAAGGAAGGCAGAGGAGTGGGTCAGAGAGATGTGATGTGAGGATTTGACCCACTGTTGCAGTCTTTGAAAATGGAGGAAGGGGCCATGAGCCAAAGAATGCAGGCAGTCTCTAAGAAGCTGGAGAAGGCAAGGGAACAGAATCCCTCCTAGTGCTTCCAAAAAGGAATACAACCTTGCTGATGCCTTGATTTTTAGCTCAGTGAGATCCATGTCAGACTTCTGCCTTACATAACTGTTAGATTAAATCGCTAGGTTTGTAGTCATTTGCTACGGCAGCAATAGAAGACTAGAAAAAAACCATCCCACAAAAAAAAACACAAAACACTTAAATTTTTATCTATCTATCTATCTATCTATCTACCTCTGTACAGTATTCATATTTAAAGGTCCTTAGTGCCTAGTATCGATCCCTGGAAACTTGGGTACTTACTTAATGCATTTTGACAAGATGGATGTCAATGAGCATGTTCCTCAGTAGCTGAAATATATCCGGGCTGTTAAAATGATGCCAGACATTCAGGGGCAAGTGGTAGCAAGTATAACAATACTGGAAATAGACAAAATAGAGTTCAAGGTGAAAGTATCAAATATAAGAAAGATATTGTTCATGTTGATAAAATTTACAGTTGATAAAATTTGCAGTATGCAAAGAAGTGCTAAGAGATACACTGTGAACCTGATAACATTGCATCAAAATGTAAAAAGGTAGTAAAGGCATACAAACATAAGGAGAAATTGTTAGATTTCCACTTTGCTAGGTAAATCACTTTGAGAATTGAGAGCTTAATTTTATAACAAGATGGCAAAGAAAATTACAACTAATTCCCAAAGCAGAAATCATACAGGCCACATGTCTAATTACAATACAAAATCGATTAATTAAAATAAAATGTAAAAATTACTAAAGAAGGGCTACAGTTTTTTAAAAACAACATTTTAAATAATTTTAAGGAGAAAATAAAACCTGAAATTATAGTAGAAAAATAAGAGACCTACATATTAAACACTGAGTGTATTCAGCCATTGAAGTTAGTACGGAGAGAAAAAAACGTACAGCCTTACATACATTTAGGACAAATGGAAAGTAAATGAACTTAGCACTCAATTCAGGAGGCTAAGAAAAGCAAAGCAAAAAAAAGACCCAAGAAAATAAATCCTAAAATAGTAGAAGGAAGATAATTAACAACAACCATAGGCAGAAACTAATGGAACGAGTACAAAAATTAGTAAACTTTGTCTATAAAACCAAAAGCTAGTCCTTCAAAAAGACATTAGATGGGCAAACCTTTGGCAGGTTTTATCATGTAAAAGAAGCAAGAACAACAATACGGAATTTTAGGAATGAAACATGAGATATGAGAGATATAGGTTTTTTTTTTTTTTACCTTTTAATATTCTTTTAAGTATAGCTTTATGCAAAGAATTTGAAAACCTGGGTGAAATGGATATTTCTAGGAAAATTGACTAGAGAAGAAGAAGAAAATTTGAATAGACCAAACTTTATTATATTATTTAGAAGTTTCAGTAGGAACCAAGATAAAAACAAAGCCATAAAAGCACTAAGAAGAAAATGTAAAAGAATTTAATTATAGTTTTGGTAAGGGAAAGGCCTTTATAAGCCTGTCTCAAAACCAAAAAGCCATAAAGGAAAGAATTAATAAATTTAATTATGTAAATATCTAAAACTTCTGTTCAGCGAAACAGCTATAAGCAAAGTAAAAATAAACAAGAAGAAATATTTCTAACACAAATGACAAAGGGCTAATATCCTTAACATAATTGCTAATATAACAATATCCTGAAGAATTTACAATTTTAAATTAGGGTAATAGCAGCATAGATGGTAAGATACAGTTGGATCCATGTATTTTGGGAGTAGATCCAACAGGTCTTTCTGATTGATTAGAAATATGGGGCAATGAGGAAGCAAAGATGTCCTAGTCTGAGAAAACGAGTGGAGGGTAGTACCATTTACTGATGTAAAGAAGGCTAGGCAGGGGGATTTGTGTTAAGAAGTGAATTTGGGTGTAGAGTAGGGAGAGAGAAATAACGCTGATTTGGTCATGTTAAATTTAAGATTCCTATTTGATATTTCAGTGGGAATGTGAAATACACAGTTAAATACAGGTCTGAAACTCAGGTAAGAGATCTTGGCTGGAGACTTATATTTACGAGTCATTAGCAAATGAGTGAGTAATATGTGAAACCATGGGCGTGGATGATGATGATAAAATAATAATAATAGCAACAACAACAATAATAGGTAACATTTGTTGAGTGCTTAATAAGAGTCAAGGCTTTGGGGAGGTTGACCTCAGATGCAGCTGGAGGTGTCATGGCACTGGGAAAACTGGCAATTTGACGTCTTGATCCTGCTGGTCTTGCTCTTGGGAAGAGGAGGTAGATGCTGGGGCTCATGTGACCTCATGGCAGCCTGTCTCTCCCATAAGTATTGAGGCATTCAGGAAGAGAGGGTTCAGTACTTGATGGGACTCTAGTCTGATCACTCTTCCAAGTCAAGAATTTTAAAAATAGTATTTCTTTGATTATTTCCTGTCCTCCATTCTTGCTTTCCTCTTCTAACTTCTTTTAGATTGATATTAGAATTTCTGAATCTATTCTCCCTGTCTCTCAATTTTTCCTTCATACCATCCATCTTTGTCATTTTGAGCCATGTTCTTCCAGAGAGGAAGGAGGATCCTTTGTCAGTCTTCCAGCTCTCAATTTCTTTCTTTTTTTTTCTTTTTCTTTCTTTCTTTCTTTTTTTTGCTTCAACTGTGTCTATTCTGCTGTTGGTTTTATTTCAATAATCATATTTTCTCATTCTCAAGATTTCTAATCAGTTTGTATTTTTTATGAAACTGATATCTTCTTGAGTCTCTTTGGTAGCATTTTATACTTGTTTTAACTTAGAGACACAAAGTATACTAAATATATTAAATGTTTCCATTTTTTTTGTTTGTTTCCAAGGCTATTTAGCAATACAATTGAAAGCTGCGGAGACTGCATTATGGTGACCAGATATAAAGGCAGGTGGCAGGAATGCTATCTATTATAAAGATTTTATAATAGTTTGTAGAACTCAGGAAAAAAATGATAAATGATATATCTCTTTATTTTCTAGACTGGATTAAATGTAGTGAAATTCCATTTTCTTAGCTCTGGCAACAAGAATAAATAGGACTGAGGAACTAGTGTTTTTGTCTTTCAAGAAAATGAATATGAAGTAAGGAAATATATATTTACTACCTAAAATGTTTTCTGAATTTGATACAATGCTGTGTGTAATCTTTAGAGCGGAGAATATCATCTCTTCAGTATCTAGGTTCTAAACAGGCTATGGCCCCATAATTTGGAAACAAAGTTAAAAAAAAAACTTTTAAGAGCTCAGTGTCACCCATGGCTCTTTTCCAAATTCCATCCTGGAACTGGGTTGGTTCACAAATCTCAGAAAGTTATTTTATTTATAAATTCATTAAAGTTGCCATTTTTACCCATCATTCACTCATTTCTGTGACAAGTTCGTGAGAGGAGTGGAAAATACAGGAAATAGCTGATTTAGATAAATTATTAAAGAAGTTTTGTCATGAAGGGATGGAAAAAGTTATCCTGATTGGCCAGTATAAGTATTTCGTTCCTTTGGAGAAGTAACATCATGCCATTGTTATAGATTTGTTTGATTTTATTATGTCCTGAAATTATGCATCTCCCCTTTACTCCAACACTGCTCCTACTCAGTTTCCAAGGAGGCCAGTGAGACAAGGTGTTGGTGTGTGACAGTATTTTGGACCGCTCTGCATTGTGTCTTATCAGCATAGCTCTTTGCTAATACATTTCCAGTTCCTGGTCACCTGTGAGTAAACCAATGTTATTGAACAGCCAAACACCATGAATACTTGAATGCTTCTCTTGGTTTTCTCTAAAGAACCTCCACATCAGACTGACCATGTTCCCAGGAGGGTCTGGGAAGCTAGACTGTACTAGCTCATCTCAAGCCCAAAATCTTCGGGAAACCTTTTTTTAAAAAAATTTTTTTTATTTTTTGGCTTCGTTGGGTCTTCGTTGCTGTGTGCGGGCTTTCTCTAGTTGCGACGATTGGGGGCTACTCTTCGTTGCAGTGTGCGGGCTTCTCCGTAACATTCTTCTTGTGGAGCATGGGCTCCAGGTGTGCGAGCTTCAGTAGTTGTGGCACGCGGGCTCAGTAGTTGTGGCTTGCAGGCTCTAGAGCGCAGGCTCAGTAGTTGTGGTGCACGAGCTCAGTTGCTCTGCGGTATGTGGGATCTTCCTGGACCAGGTATCGAACATGTGTCCCCCGCATTGGCAGGCGGACTCTTAACCACTGCACCACCAGGGAAGTCCTGTGAAACCTTCTTTTTATCTTAAACATTTTTTAACTTCCATTCTGTACTATACGCATTTTAATTTTAAAAAAATTTTAAATTTTTAAAAAATTGAAATATAGTTGATTTACAGTGTTGTGTTAGTTCAGGTGTACAGCAAAGTGATTCAGTTTTATATATATATAAAACTTTTTCAGATTCTTTTCCATTATAGGTTTTTATAAGATGTTGAATATAGCTTCCCGTGCTATACAGTAGGTCCTTGTTGTTTATTTTATAGATAGTAGTGTATATCTGTTGATCCCAAACCCCTAATTTATCACCCCCCACTCCCTTTCCCCTTTGGTAACCATAAGTTTGTTTTTTATGTCTGTGAGTCTGTTTCTGTTTTGTAAATAATTTCATTTGTATCATTTTTTTAGATTCCACATATAAGTGATAGCATATGATATTTGTCTGACTTACCTCAGTATGATAATCTCTAGGTCCATCCATGTTGCCGCAAATGGCAATATTGCAATATTTCATTCTCTTTTTATGGCTGAGTAATATTCCATTGTATATATGTACCACATCTTCTTTATCCATTCATCTGTTGATGGACACTTAGGTTGCTTCTGTGTCTTGGCTGTTGTAAATAGTGTCTTGGCTGTTGTAAATGCTACTGTGAACATTGGGGTGCATGTATCTTTTTGAATTAGAGTTTTCGTCTTTTCCGGGGGTATGCCTGGGAGTGGGATTACTGGATCTTATGGTAGCTCTGTTTTTAGTTTCTTAAGGAACCTCCATACTGTTCTCCATAGTGGCTGCACCAATTTACATTTCCACCAACAGTGTAGGAGGGTTCCCTTTTCTCCACGCCCTCTCCAGCATTTGTTATTTGTAGACTTTTGATGATGGCTGCATTTTTTAACTATAAAATTGCTTATCACTGAATAGTATCAGCCCTCCAGGAAAATGCACCATGTTTATCCTGTTGCTTTGCATACTGCTTGTGCCCCAGGGAGTGATTCTGCTTCAGTTTGAGGAACATGGATATACTGGAAAGCATACTGGGTCAGGGATGGAGATATTTTGAGTTCTTAGCGCCATCTTTGCCATATATTAGCTGCGTGACCTTGGGAAAATCATTTAAAGCAATCCGTCTTCATTTTCCTTTATCTTAATTCAGGGGAGGTGAACAATAAGACTGGATAATCACAAAGTCCCTTCCTTCTGTCATTCTGAAATGACATAGAATCTGGAATGCCAGACCCATTACTCTATAGGGCCTGAGTTGGCCTGAGTTGTTGCGTTTTAAACTATGAGGTCCAGTTTGTACAACTGGCTGCCCTTACCTCTTTACCATTCATAATTGCAGTAAATTATTTTTCATTATTGAATGAATAAAGTATGAGTAGGCATCTTGGCATAGCTGGTTTACACATTTCTTTCCCCCTTTTCTATCTTGAGGGAAATATGAATTAAATCCATAGCCCTCCCTTGGCAAACAAAGACATGGGCATAAGATTTCCATGAATTTAGCCTGCTTTCATATTCAGCAGTCTCATCTCTTCCCCTCAACTTGTGTCCTTTCTGAACGAAATCTAGTCACTTCTACAAGTGGCAGCCAAAGAAATATTCTCTTATAACCTCTACCAACAGCTGAAAAGTTATATACCTTTTTAATAAATTTTTAAAGAGGTGACAATTAGCAAAGGGTGGTGCTTCTAGGCTCATCCAAATTGCTATGTAAAGCACACTCCCTAAATTAACCAGATTGTATTATCCATGAGAACAAGCATCACTGTTCTTCCTAGGCTTCTTAAGCTATTTCTCCAGGCTGTACCTAATTGTGCTCTCTTGAAGCAGGACATTCTGTGCCACGTTTGAAGGCTGGATGACTAACGTAACTAGAATTGCTGAAAGGAGGAGAGGGGAAGAGAAGGAATTGATACACTTTAAGAATAGGGAATTTCACTAGGCTCTTTGCAGTATACAGTATGGCCGATATGTGTATTATTATGTGGAAAATATTATTCTCCACCTTCTAGTTGGTGGGATGGTCTCCATATCATGCTTCAAGGTCCTACTAAGTAAGTGACTAAGTAAGCCTAACAGTGAGCATGGGCTGGCCGTGGCCCCTGTTCTCCCCAGCCGTCCCTGCCTGTCACTCCTCCCCGACACCTACAACTGTATGTTGTGATGATCAGTTAACTGAAGTGCAGGTGTATCTGGATTTCTGCCCTGCTTGAAAATTAGGAGTATCTCAGATCATGCCTCAAGAGTGCAATGCAAAACTCCCCTGTCTTGAGTTAAAAATATAAAAACATTTTTAAGTCACTAAATATCTTAGTTAGCTTACAGGTATGAGTCTATGATAGTCATCTTAGTTGTTTCTGGCAAAAAAAACTTACAAGGGGCAGCCAGTGACTTTTCCCCTCAGCCTCCCATCCTAACCAGCTGCTGGTGTTCTAGGTCTTTGAAAGAAGCCCTGAATTCAGAAACCTGATGCTGAGGCTTTTGGTTACAATACTAATACACTGAAAGTGTTTTTATGGGGTGTTAATGCAGAGTTTAATGTCTTTGCCTACAGCCAGAGTTGTATTGTATTGAGATATTGAGGCAGGGCTCCTTCTAACACCTGCCCTCTGCCGTATTGGCAGGGCCTGTAGCCTCTTCCTGGAGCTGTGGCGGAGGAGGAGGAGAGGACGACTCTGGTGTAGGGGAGGGGAAAGCTGCAAGGCTTGTGCAGTAGCATATTTCCCTGGTGTCTGGCTTTAGACTCAGGACAGGGACATTAACACATAGAGCAGAGATTGCCTACATACACTTACACCACTGAAGGACCCTGACCTGGCTGATGTTTGGTTTGCTTGGAGATGCAGCATTGTGTAGTAGCAAGATCACCACCTTTAAAGCCAGACCAACCCAAACTTGAATGCCGGCATTAGTCACTACTCTTCTGTGTGACTTTGGGCAAATTATTTAACCTCTTGGAATCTCAATTTTCTCATCTAACAGGTATAAAATACATATATTGAAGGGTAGTTAAAAGATTAAGCAATAAGAAGCAAAATAGAACAGCCACGTTGGGAGACAGTTTGGGAGTATCTTAAAAAGCTAAGCATAATCTTACCACATGATCCAGGAGCCCTGCTCCTAGGTATTTGCCTAAATAGTTGAAAACTTGTGTCCACACAGAAACCTGCACACTAATGCTTAGAGTAGCTTTATTCATATTTGCCAAAATTGGAAGCAACCCAGATGCCCTTTGATAATTGAAAGGATAAACTGTGGTACATCCATGTGATGGAATATTATTCAGCAATAAAACAAAATGAACTATCAAAGCATGAAAAGATATGGAGAAACCTTAAATGCATATTGCTAAGTGGAGGAAGCCAGTCTGAAAAGGATATACACTGTATAATTCCAACTATGTGACATACTGGAAAAGGCAAAACTTTAGAGACCATTAAAAGATCGGTGGTTGCCAGGGGTTTGGGCTGAGGGGCTGAGGGGCTGAGGGATGAATACATGAAGCACAGGGGATTTTCAGAACAGAGACTATTCTGTATGATGTAATGGTGGACACATGGCATATATGTTTATCAAATCCCTTGGAATGTACAATACAAAGCCTGAACCCTAGTGTAAACTATGGACTTAAAGTTTTTTTTAAAAAGGCACAAGGCAATGTATGTAAACTAACAACCTACTAATTAGTGCAGACTAGACTCTAAAGATTTTATTATTTTTATTCTTACTCTACATTCCAATAATGTCATTTAGGCATAGTTTCTGTTTGTGTTAGATGTATCAGTTTTAATTAAAAGTGATATTATTATTATTTAAAAATCTACCTGTTTACCAAATGAGAATTAGCTGTCCTTTATAACCATTTCCTCCTCTGCTGTCTATCCTATGCAAACTTAGTAACTTGTTGCCAAATCCAAGGAAGGCAACCTCTGGCTCAGGCATGAGTTTTATTTCGGTCCATGATTTACAGTTGGTGTAAAATTTGGGTCTGGAGTTGGTTAGTTATAATGCAATTGCAATACAAGGCATCTTGAGTTGATTTTTGCCATATCCTGTATTGTTATGTAAAATGCTAACTTTCATCAGGAATTGTTTCAATACAATATCCTTACTTGTCCTAGATGCAGTTTCTCCTCTTTTGTGTAAGTTTTTTTGTATGGTTCAAATTAGTGTGGGAAGAATAGGCAGGAAATATAAATTTAAGTGACACATGTTAAATCATAAAAGAATTACATCACAAAGCATTAAAATGGTGCACAGAGAACTTTGCCAACATCTGATAGAGCAGCGGGGATTGTATAATTAAATAAGAACTAACACCTATTCTATAACTGGAAATCGAGTGTGTTGGAATCCCTTTCCTTTTTTCACTAGATGCTAGGAGTCCAACCATGCAAAAATGTCCAAAGTGGCCAAATCTCACAGAACTTGAATCCAGCGCAACCCTGCAGAAGTTGTCAAGCATATGCAATAAATAGTCTTTGGGCTTTTACAAAGCACTGAAAATTAAATGTGACTTTTATGTCCTTATCCTCTACCTCTTGCTTGGCAGCTTTTCTTGGCTCATTTCAGAGACATGGAATTACAAGCAATTAGGGGAAGTTGGGAGAGATACTTCTCTCTTTCCTTTTCTTTTTCCTTCATGTATCTGTGCCTAAATATCTCCTCTCACATTCACGTTATCCACTCCTGTTAGAGAAATCTGAAAGACCAGTTTCATTGGTTTCTTTTGTTCCATCCCTGTAACTGTTTTAGGTTGAGGTCTCTGGCTCATGTACTGGGGCCTGTATGACAGATTATCTCAAAGCCAAGGGGACCTCAGTGGTACAAATGCCAGCAACAAGGGGCACTTGCTGGCATGGTGTGGGCTTGGCCTGGGTTCTGTGGATATTGGGGAACCACTGGCCTGAAGAAGGGCATGGAGCTGAGCCAGGGAAGGGGGCAGAATGAGCTTCGAGCTCCCCAAGAAAGGGGAAGAATATATGCTTGAAAAAAAAGATGATTCTGGGGAATCTGAGAGCAGGTTGGAGTCCAGGGCAAGCCAGAACCACCTTTTACCCCACCTGCTGAGGGTGTCACAGAGAAGAAGTTGACCTGGAGCCACAGAATATTGCCTGCAGACCAAATGCTCAAATTGAGGGGCGTAGACAGGTAGGGGGAAGCAAGGGCAGTCGTCAAGTTGGCTGTCAGAGGCTGCTGCCCATGCAAGGTTTCTCCACTGCCTGCCGATTCTCTGCTGGGGCAATGCCAGCCACAAAGTACAGACCATACTTTGGTGCTGGCTGTAGGCATATTGTTTTCCCATAGCTACTGTCATTCAAACAGGATCTGGTTTCCTGGCGTGAGCAGATTTTCCCACTGAGCAAGGCCAGGAGATCCTCTGAGGAACTGGATGGCATCCCCATTCCGAAATAAGCAGTTGAGGGGTCGAGGGAGAAGGAGAGAAGCTGACTTCACCTTCTGTTTACGTATAAAGTTTTGAATGAAATGGGCAGAATGCACACTCCCCCCAAAGTGAACGACATTCAAGTGGGGTTACCCAGTAGGACTGCAGTTTGACTGCAGTTTCACTTGTTTGAAGGATCTGAATATTTACTCTTATCATGAATCCTAGAATCACACGTAAGCAACGACCGAGGCTCTGAAAGTAAACACTGCTGCTGGAGATATTTATACAAGTGTTGCAACTAGTACAGCTTCTGCTGTGACATCCTAGAAACTTTTGAGTATGTAGAGGAAATGAGCCTGAAGCAAGGACCTGGCAACCGGGAGCCCTGGCCTCTCCAGCTCAGCCTGCCTCTGACTCTCTGAGCCTCCAGGCCTCTTTTGTCCAGTGAGAATGCAGGCAAAGCATCTCAGAAGACAAGTCTTTTTTATAACTTGAAACGTGGCAGAACCAACAGTGATCAGCCACATAAATTGTGAAACCTAAGTTCATGATTCCCTTCGTTCTATCATAGTATAGATACACACAACTTTCTTGAAAATAGACCATCAAAACTTAACATTACTGTATCTGATATCTGTGCCCTTACATTTTATTCAAATTATGCTAGTAATTAAAAAGTTTGGCCTATCAGAGATTCTCTACAGAGGTTGGCCTCACCCCCTTGGGTGCTTTTAGAATCCTGTGGGAGTGTTTTTAGATGTCACAGTGGTTAGGGGTGGGGTGCTAGTGACATTTGATGGACAGGGGCAGAGCTGCTATATAATACTCTGGAGAGTTCTGCAAAGAGAAGAATTGTCCCACAACCTGCATGGTTTTCATATGTTCTGTCAGATATTCAAAGAATCCAACTTTGTTTTACAAATAAATGTATTCACTGAATTTTCCAGGAATAGGTATAAAAAGAGGTAAGATTGTACCCTCTTTTGCTCAGAACTTTACGGAGTTATTCATCATTTCAGAAAAATCAGATCACCAATAGCAAACACTAAAGATGTTTGAGTCACCAAAACAACACACCTGTAAAGTCTGCATTGTAGCTGTCACATTCATGGCGATTCTATAGGTGTGTGAATCTGAGGCTTCATTGCACTTTAGAGCAGTCATACAGAGTATTTATATATTGAAATACATATTATTTTATAGAAGTTATTTTCTTTTCATTTCTCCTGTGTATTACAATTTGCACATTAATTTAAAAATATGTGTATAGGTAGGTTATATTATTTTATACTGGATTAGTAAATACAGCACTATAAAATGTTATAAAAATGCATTGTAACTGATTGGATTGAAAACCACTGGGCCATAGGATCCTAAGGTCCCTTTTAGCTTTAAAATTCTGTTAACCTATCAGATTATTTGGTCTGATGCCTTCATTTTTACAGGTGAGTAAACTGAAGCCCACTAAGTCTTTCATGCATTGCATTCAACAAATATCTATTGACTACCTCCTAGAGGTGTGGGTACAGAGCTGGGTGCTATGGACAAAAACATGGTCCCTGTCTTTGAGGAGCCTTCCGCTTGGCGGCCAAGATGAGATATATGCCAAGAAATAAAAAATAGAAAATCCCAGAGCTGGTTAGTAGCTCAGCTGCATCTAGAACCCACCATTTTTTTGAAGACTGGTTTCATTTTCTGTGCCTGGTGCTCCAGGGGCCTGAGGTGGGAGCCTGGTGTTCTGAGGCCAGGAATGTTTCTGGCTGTGATCACTGGAGGGGGGTGGGCTGAGAGGACTATACCACCAGCCAAAAGAACATGATTTTAGTTTACTTTCCACTTTTTCCCCCCCAGAGTAACAAAAGCCTGGGAGTGGCTAGTTAGCCTCCCACCGGTATCACTGCTCACTCGTGTGAAGGGTAAGGACTGACCATGAGGAGGGCAGCGGTGAGAGGGAAAAGAGTACAGAAAGCTGGTTCCACAGCCGTGTCATCTAATGGAAACATCAAAATAATGCAAGCCACGATGTGAACCACATATGTAATTTACATTGTCTAGTAGTTACATTTTAAAAAGTAGAAAGAACATGTGAAATTAGTCTGAATGATTTGTTTAACCCAATATATCCAAAGTACTATTATCATTTCAACATGAAAGGAATAGCAAACAATTATTAATGAGGTATTTTACACTTTTTTTCACACTGAGTCTTCACATCTGGTGTGAACTTCACACTTACAACACACTTCAATTTGTATGAGGCTCATTTTAAGTGCTCAACAGTCACATGTGGCTAGTGGCTACCATATTGGACAGTACAACTCCAGTGAAATGGCTTTCAGCCCTTTTTTCTGCCTCCACCCAGTTCCCCTATCTAGGCACTCCCATCGGAACTTCTTTCATTACATGCAGTGACTCCTAATCTAGAGGACACCCCCATCCCTGTGAAATGACAATGGATGGAGAATGGGGGAATAGGAGGTGGCTTACCATTACCCACCCACTCTCTGAACAAGAGTGAAAGGCTTTGAAAATACAGGGGGTTCCCACTGAGTGTTACTTGCACAGTTTAGTGTTCTGGAGTGATAGCTCCAGAATGGAGGACTGATCTGGAATGAGAGATCTGAATTTGGAGAAGTGGTTGAGTGGCCAAGAAGTGGCCAGGAATTCGAGGGCTCAGTACTATAGAATGTTACAATAGAATTCCACAAATTTACTATTTTTTTAAGTAATTCCTTTTTCTTCTCATTCTATATTCATCTTTTCATTTAGCTCCTTTATGGAAAGCACATACAAAGGGTATTGGGCCAGATGATTTCTCAAGGACCTTCCCTGTCCATGTTACTGTCTCCTAGTTTGGAAGGCAGTCCATCAGAACCTTGGACCTGGTCCTTCAAGGGACTGCAGCTTCTGGCCAGGTCTCCCTGATAGTGGCTCTGAGGTACTTGAAATGTGTTTTCAAAATGCCTGGGAGCCAAAGCAATCTACAGATTCAGTGCAGTCCCTATCAAACTACCAATGGCATTTTTCACAGAACTAGAACAAAAAATTTCACAATTTGTACGGAAACACAAAAGACCACAAATAGCCAAAGCAATATTGAGAAAGAAAAACAGAGCTGGAGGAATCAGACTCCCTGACTTCAGACTGTACTACAAAGCTACAGTAATCAAGACAGTTTGGTACTGGCATAAAAACAGAAATACAGATCAATGGAACAGGATAGAAAGCCCAGAGATAAACCCACGCACATATGGTCACCTTATTTTTGATAAAGGAGGCGAGAATATACAATGGAGAAAAGACAGCCTCTTCAATAAGTGCTGCTGGGAAAACTGGACAGCTACATGTAAAAGAATGAAATTGGAACACTCCCTAACCCCATACACAAAAATAAACTCAAAATGGATTAAAGACCTAAATGTAAGGCCAGACACTATAAAACTCTTAGAGGAAAACATAGGCAGAACACTCTATGACATAAATCACAGCAAGATCCTTTTTGACCCACCTCCTAGAGAAATGGAAATAAAAACAAAAATAAATAAATGGGACCTAATGAAACTTAAAAGCTTTTGCACAGCAAAGGAAACCATAAACAAGAAGAAAAGACAACCCTCAAAATGGGAGAAAATATTTGCAAATGAAACAACTGACAAAGGGTTAATCTCCAAAATTTACAAGCAGCTCATGCAGCTCCATATCAGAAAAACAAACAACCCCATCCAAAAATGGGCAGAAGACCTAAATAGACATTTCTCCAAAGAAGATATACAGATTGCCAACAAACACATGAAAGAATGTTCAACATCACATTAGAGAAATGCAAATCAAAACTACAATGAGGTATCACCTCACACCGGTCAGAATGACCATCATCAAAAAATCTACAAACAATAAATGCTGGAGAGGGTGTGGAGAAAAGGGAACCCTCTGACACTGTTGGTGGGAATGTAAATTGATATAGCCACTATGGAGAACAGTATGGAGGTTCCTTAGAAAACTAAAAATAAAACTACCATACGACCCAGCAATCCCACTACTGGGCATATACCCTGCGAAAACCATAATTCAAAAAGAGTCATGTACCACAGTGTTCATTGCAGCTCTATTTACAATAACCAGGACATGGAAGCAACCTAAGTGTCCATCAACAGATGAATGGATAAAGAAGATGTGGCACATATATACAATGGAATATTACTCAGCCATAAAAAGAAACGAAATTGAGTTATTTGTAGTGAGGTGGATGGACCTAGAGTCTGTCATACAGAGTGAAGTAAGTCAGAAAGAGAAAAACAAATACCGTATGCTAACACATATATATGGAATCCAAAAAAAAAAAAATGGTTATGAAGAACCTAGGGGCAGGACAAGAATAAAGACTCAGACATAGAGAATGGACTTGAGGACATGGGGAGAGGGATGGGTAAGCTGGGACGAAGTGAGAGAGTGGCATGGACATATATACACTACCAAATGTAAAATCGATAGCTAGTGGGAAGCAGCCCCATAGCACAGGGAGATCAGCTCGGTGCTTTGTGACCACCTAGAGGGGTGGGATAGGGAAGGTGGGAGGGAGACGCAAGAGGGAGGAGATATGGGGATATATGTATATGTATAGCTGATTCACTTTGTTATAAAGCAGCAAGTAACAGACCATTGGAAAGCAATTATACTCCAATAAAGGTGTTAAAAAAAAAAAAAAAGCCTGGGAGCCATGCCCAGGGGTGTGTGTGTTGCGGGGAGGGTAAGGGCAGAGAGTGTGGAGCCTGGCTGGGCAAAGTGCTCTTCACCCTGGTGAGTCAGTAGGATGACCATTTGACGTAGATCCTAGAGTTATCCTCATTTTCTACAAGAGGAAACAGAGGCAGAAGAGGTTAAGTAACTTGCTCCAGGTCCCAGTAGCTACCATCATTCCATTCTTTATGGTTGGCTGGCAGAATTTTCTTTCTTGGCAGCAAACTGCCTACCCCTTCTTATCCGTCCTTCTTTTCCGTGGCATCTTCTCCTCCACACCTCCCTCACCCCTTCACCACAGACGTGTTTCAGGTAAGGAGCGCCTCGTCATAAAACAAGTTGGGGGCTTGGCTTGTCATCCACTATCTGTGGCCCTCAGACTGGTGTTCCACTTGGTGGCTCAGATTCCTTCTTCAGAAGGCTCAATCTGAGGACATATGACATTCAACTTACATCAGGTTTGTTCAGCCAATCAGGGATCCAGTTTGCCTGTCGTCTCCTGGGATCCAGACCAGGGAGCTGCTGCTGCCACCTTAGCCTTTCATAGGAAGAAAAGCTGCTTCCCAGGACCAGAAGGGGGCTGTGTGGCCACTCAGCAGACCTTGCAGATGGGCAGTGCCTTGCCAGGATGCCCCCATCCAGGTCTGTTCCTCAGCTTTGCCGACCAAGGGATTCTCGGACCAGAGCAGCCTGGGAAAGGGGATGGAGAAACTGATTCATGAGAACCAGTCTTAGAGACTGGTGTACAAATCACAATACCCACTCGTGAATGTGTTGAAAACATGTTTTCCTAAGAGGACACAAATATTCACGTTTGCAGGTTAGTATGTTTTTCACCCTACAGAAAACCTTGTGTGAGGGGCCAGACTTTTATCAGAAGGTTGTATTAACACACCTGGAATCAGAACTACGAGAGTTAGATTATTATTGAAAAATGAAGTATTTGTAGTTGAAGAGGACATGATACAAAAGGGCACCTAGTGAAAAAGGTCAGCCTCCCTTCTAGGCTTCCCCAAACCCTCGCTCCTTAGCCCCTTCCCCAGAGGCAACCCGTATTAATAATGAACTTCTTCCACAAGTTGGATTGTCTGGGGCCTCCATTTCCTGAACAGAGATGTACCTGCTGCACAGGCCAGGTGACTTATTTCTTCTGACTGGGATGCCCTCCTGGACCAGTTTTTGCTTGACAGATTAGAGGGTGGGAGGTGGGGAGATACTGAGCAGTGGGATGGCAGAGGCCAGTTGCGAGGAGAGGCATGCAGGAATCTGCTGAGTTAAAAAGATCTGCATTTTCTAGAGGGGAAGATACAAAGAAGGGGTGTAGGGTGAGCCAGGAGCTACCCAGTGACAGTAGAAAAGTGTGTTCCCAGGTGTCTGGCAGGGAGCAGATGGTGAGTACCCCCTGACCCTTCCTAGGCCCTGGGGAACAGAATGGGAAGGAAAACCAGAGAGTGAGAGATAAGGGGGGCTCTGCCCCACTGTCTTGAAGGGGCAGCACCCGCCCCAGAACAATACCCCAAAGAGACAGAGCAGGATCAAAAACACTGTGAAAGGTAGCCCGGCCCCAGAGCAGCCGTGCCATACAAGGTCAGTCGTATCATGTGGTGCAGCCAAGTAAGGTGCCTTCCAGCTTCAATGCTGTGACCTGGAGACAGCGCTGGAGAAGGTCTGCAGCAAGATGGAACAATGTGCCAATTCATTATGTTGGCATTTCTAGCCACAAAATGAGGCCTTGACCCTTACTTAGGGTTGTGACAGATAAAAGTATATTCCCAGCGGACTCCCGTTACTCACGCGAGCAGGCCTGTTACCCCTACCTGGTTTGGCCCTGTCCGTGTATGAGGGCTTGCTCTGTGTGTGCGCTCTTGGCAGCTTTGTAAAGGATTCAGAAGGAATAAACACAGGGCCTGCTTCCTGCCCTTTGTCCAGAAAAGAAGACTCATTCATACATACGGTCCAAGCCAGCAAACTTTGCTGGTTCAAGAGCAGGAAAATAGCTAATCGGGGGTGGGGTGTCTAGAAACCAGTTCACGTGAGGAAAATATAGCTGATGAGGGATCTAGAGTCCAGTTCAAGTGAGGAACCAGGAGTCGTTAGTGTGGAAGAGGGAGACTAAAAGAAGCCATGGACATCGTCATCTCAGATGTTTGAAGAGGTGGTGAACGTAGTGTGTGGTGGTTAAAAGCCAGATTGCCTGAGTTCAGATTCTGGTTAAGGCACTTGCAACCTTTGTGACCTTGGGCAAGTAACTTCACCTCTCTGTGCCTCAGTTTCCTCATTTAAGAAAGTGAGGATAATATGATACTGGGTTGGCCAAAAAGTTCGTTTGGGTTTTTCTGTAACATCTTATGGAAAAACCCAAACGAACTTTTTGGCCAACCCAATGCCTATCTCATAGGGCTGTTGTGAGAATTGAGCAGGTTAATACGTGGTGAGCACTTGTAACAGTGCCTGACAAGTTGAGCACTGTGTAAGTATTTGCTACTATACATAAGAAGGTAGGGAGCAGATAGTGGGTTGCACCAGATAACCAAAGTAGAATCAGGGATGGAAAATCTACCTTAATATATAGATTAACTTCTTTTATTATTAGAGTTACCCAGTAAGGGACTTTGAAAAATAATGAGCAAAGACAATGCTAGAGTTTGAATGGATTTATTCTCCAACCCAGAGCCATTTGAGTTCTGCATATCTAGTCATCTTGACGTTTCCACTTGGATATCTTCCAGGCATCTCACCTTTAACATGTTTAAAACTCACCTCTGGATCCTGCTTCCACATGCTCCTCCCTCAGCCTTCTCCATTTCAGTGCCAGCAGTGGCAATACCAGCCACCCAGTCACCCAAGATAGAAACTTGACAGTCAGTCATCTTGGACGCCTCCCTCTACTTTGTCCCAGATTTAATCAATCACCCAAAGATGTCCATTCTACCTCTTCAATATCTTTGGAGTCCATCTACTTTTCTCCATAGCCACTGCCTCTATTCTAGTCCGAAGAATCACCATCTCTCCCTTACAGTAACTTTCTAACTGGCCTTCTTATCTTACCTGTGCCCCAAGGCCAGAAAGCCTACAGGGCACCTTGGTGCCGAAAAGTACACTGCCCATATGAGGAGATGCAGCCCTGGGCCAGGCCTTTGTGAGCAGACTGCGGCCAGATTTCACCCCTCACTTGTCTATTTAGCTGGCACCCTTGTGCTTCAACACCTGCTCAACCATGTGCAGTGGCCCTTCCTTCCAGCTGAGTCTTCCAACAGCAGTTGGAGTGATTTTATTAAAATGTAAATTGGATTATGCCACACTTCTCTCCAGTATCACCCCATCCCCAGTCATTCATGCCTTTCTGTTGCCCTTGAGCTCTGAATCAAATCTGAGATTCATCCTGTCATCTGCAGTGAAATATTAATATCCATTAATCAGGTAGGAGATCTTGCTGTAAAAACTAGCTCTGGGGTGGATTGTGGAACATTAGCCCTTAAAGAGAACGGAGAGACACTCCGCCTAGGGCAGAGGCCATAGACTGAACACCTAGGGGCTGTAGCCAGCCTGCAGACACATTTTGATTGGCTCACACAACATTAAACAATTTTTTTTAATCAGTTGACACTATTTCAAATTGAGATTTCACTTGAAGTATAGATTCTTGGCTTCTCCTGAAAGATTAGAAGATGCAGAGATGATGGACCCTCCTCCTCCCAGGGTGACAGTTGGCTGGTTGAGCGGCAGCTGCTCCCCCCAGCTGGGGCATGCGCACTCTGGTTCTCCCCAGCTCCCACGGCTCCATAGTTTATACTTTATTTCATGCATGCTATCTGTCAGGCCCTGGTAGACGTCTGCCTTTGCAGCCTCTAAGCTCACACAACCCCTTCGCTTTATGCGGGGGGAAGCTGAGGCTAGACAGGTGGCACATCGGTCTCCAGATCTTGTTCTGGATCATGAACCATCTCATGGCTTCTGCTGTCTCTACTGAATCACAGCTGCCTCTCAGTTACTGACGGAAGGGAAACACACCGTGCAACTTGGTTAATTATTCTTCCTGCTGTGATTCCTAGACAAGACGCCCTTTAGTTATCTTGCTTATATCTGTGACCACATGAAAATTAGAACATTTGGTCTAGAGGATTGAGATGGCGTTCTGTGAATATCACCGACTCGGCATGAGAGTCTAGCCCAAATAAGAGAAAAGGAGAAATGGGGAGGATTGGAAATGACAGGAACAATAAAGTCTGGACATCTTTTGAGAAGGGCACAGTCTCTTCCTTGTGGTGTTACAGAAAGGGGGGAGCCGGCTGGGTTTTCACCTTTTCAGGGATGTAGAAATCGAGATGCAGATGGCAATGAGTCAGGGGCGGGGAAAAGACTGGAGAGCAAATCTTGGGCTCAGTTCCCCATACCACGCTGTCACACCCTGAGAATGACCACGGACAGATCGATCACTGCAAAAAAGGGAAATTTGCAATTTACCTTGGCAAACAATGACTTTGGTCAATCAAGAGGAATGAGAATGAAGCACAGCCCCAGAGCCTTGAGTCAGATGGAAATTGTCTTCCTGTGTTCACTAGAGAAGGCGACCAAATCATGCCATAGGGAAATTAGCTGCCAGGGCCTCCTGGATACTGCATCCTCTTTGTACCACAGTGAGTCAATGCCATGAAGCCGAGAGACTGCTCCAAGTCATGAACGACTCGAGACTCCATCCTCATGGCAACTCTGGGCTCCTTCTTTGTAAGCTGTAGAAAGGCAGGTTGTTTATGAGGAGAGAAAGGAGTTACAAGATGGGTTCCCAAAGGCAAGGCATGGGAAGGAGTTGGTGTTACACGAATTCCCCTTGGGGTCTGTGTCTCTATTGTATTATTCTCTTTTTTGTTTCACTTTGGAGTCTAAAAATGTTTAATGATACCTAGTATCATTAAATAGTACTTTAAAAAATCTGTATTCAAATGTATCTAAGAACTTCTGCATATATTAACACTCTCATGATTAAGCCAATGTAATTAGAATATTTTATCAGTAAGAAAATTTTCCTTTAGACAGATGTAGAAATCAAATTCTCTCTTTCAAATCTCTGACTCATTGCTCAACAATGGAAATCAGATTTATGATTTCATAGATTGTCTCTCCTTAAAACAGCAGACTAATGAACACGGTGATATATGCAAATGAAATGTACTCATTGAAGAATAGGCTCACATTGTTGATTTCATTTCCAGAATCCCCTGGGCTTTTATCTGTTTTCCCCCCTTAAAGAATATACTAAAAGAGTGAGTAATGGATCAATAACTGTCATCATCCCCCTCTACTCCCTCCCCTTAGACAAAAGTAATTTTCAAAATTCAGACTAAAATTACTTCTACTAATGGCGTATCTCATAATTGGTTGGATCAACAGGAATATTCAATAGAAAGCTTTTTTCCATTTCTTTTAAGAGTTTTCTGCCACCAAGTTCTTTCAGCTAAAGAATGTTCGTTTGTTATAACACCTCTTCAGTTCAGGCATTTACTTTGTTCACCTGAAGTGTGAATCCATTGCTATTCTCGTCTTTGTCTGACTTTGTCTTTTTAAAAGCGAGGTCTTTTTCCTTGCCTGTGGTTCATGCAGAAGTGGAGACATGATTGTGTTGAAAGTGCAGGGAGAGTCTAGAAGTAGGTAATGGAGGTGGGTGTGGAGTGGGGAATTGTCAGAGGGGAAAGAAGTAGGGTTGTTGGAATGGAGTGGAGCAGAGACTGAGCTGTAAGGGAGTCCCAGCATAAAACCCCAGCTGCTCAAGTCTGGGAAATTATCAACAGCAGAGAGTGCGTAGTCAGAGCAGCTTGGGTGCAACTGCTCTCGGCAGTAAAATGCTGAGTTGTGGAGAACAGTGACTCATGCTGACAAAATAATGAAATCGATGGCTTTTCCCCAGTGAATGGAAATTTGCTTTTTCCCATTTTCCAAAACACTGGCTCCAGTTTGGTGCATGTTGTGTTTTCATTTGTAATATTATGCATTGATGGTTTCTGAAAACTCTCCTGGAGTCTGTGAGTTTTGATTCAGGCTCTATGGCGGCCTTGTCCTCACCTCTAGCCACTGTTATGACACACCCCGGCTCTCATTTTCAGTGTCTCGGCATACTTTCCAAGGCTTCCAGTAATTGATTGTGCAAAACACAAAACCAAAAGCAGATGGGACATATGTAGATAAGCTGTTTTGTTTTCCATCCCTGTAATTTCCTAGGTTTGATAGCACTTCAATTTTCTAACCATAAAAGCTACTTCTGTGCTCTTTGGAACACACATACACACACAATGCTGCCAGTAAGTAGTCTAAAAGAATATTACATGTGTCTTTCTGTTGTTTTTGTTGCTTTTTCTTTCTTTCTTTCTTTTTTAAAGAAGTACCTTGCTGCTAGAGAAGGAAGTTCAAAAAAAACTACTTTGAGTGTGTTTGTTAGAGTTCAGTTTACTTAATGGAACTACTGTGTTAACACAGAAGAATATTTTAGAATGACATCTCATAGGAAGCTAAAACCTAGGCTTCTGCTGAGCAGTATTCGTTTACCAAAATTTTAGATGCTGGTTCTGGGGTCTGCATCTCCTGTACTGGGGGAGAATGGCTCTTCTGTCCCCAGAATGTAACTGGGCAGCAGGAGGTAAAAGCTGCCACTAGACAAAGCGGAGCACGTTGTGGGGAGAGAGCACGTTAAAGGAGGTGTCCCTTTGGACCCATCCATCTTTTTGTCAATTAAATGCTCATGTTTTCTTTTCAGTGAGATAGACATTACAGGCGTGGATTTACAAGGGCTTTAAGTCCATCGTGAACATAAGTTTTTGTTGTTGGTATTATTTATTAAAGTGCACCTACCCCCAAATTTCAGTCTGTAAAGTGAATAAATTCCTCTCTTCAGGCAACCTCCTTACACATTGGCTCCAGGCTCAACCATTTAGCAGGTATCTCTGGGTATCTGCACAGTTTGGGAACTACATTAAACCAGCACAAAATTGTTGCCCAGTAATCCTCTGTCTCTCTTAAGGGATTTGTTAACACTCATCTAATCAGACAGAGACAAGAGAGTGTAGAGAAACTCACAGGAAGAGCACAGACTCTGGAACCAGACAGACCTGAGTTTGAAAACAGGCTGTCACTTCTTCGGCTGAGTGATTTGAGCCAAGTCATTCATCTTCCCCTAATAGTAATGCCCTCTGTACCAAAAGGATATGATGATAATACGTATCTCATGGTGATGGCTTTAAGAGTAAAAGTGTTTCCTCTGTCTTCCCTTCTTGTTTCAGAGTGACACAGGATGGAACACACTTAAATGAGAACTCTCTGAAACCAAACAGGGCTATGTTTGAGACTATTTATAAGCATGGAGCAGGGCATTTGTCATATTAGTAATACAGTGAGAAGGAAATGACTTATCTTGCTTGTCTTCTCTGTTATCCATCCAGTAGCTAGGCAGGGGAACGTAGGGGCTGGTTAAGGAACAGCAGCAGGAGGCCAAGAAAGCCCCTTCCGTGTGCCCTTTCTCAGCCCTTCCCTGGTGGTCAAAGGGCCACCGCACCAAGGAGGGGTCAACAGGATGTCCCATGCACGACCTTTCAGGCCCTTCACTGCACGGACCCCACCCACACAGGAGGGCGGGCATGGGAGCCATCCCACATGTCCCCTCTCTCCCTCCTCCTCATGTCTGCCTGATGGAATTGTTTTTCCTATGAGTAAAAGTACAGTTCCTTTTAAATGAACAGAAAGTGAGGCGAGTACACCCCGAGAATCCGACAAGTATTTACGGAGCGCTGTGCTTTTATTTTCTGTTCGGCCTGCAGAGTGCATAAATGGAAGGGCTAAACTGTCTTCAGGAAAATCTGAAAGCCAGGAACTTACTAACAGGCTTGACACCTGTCTCCATGAGGAACTTCTGAGGCCGGAGATAGTCTTTGTAACCGAAGTCCATCTGTTGCACAGATTTTTAATTCAGATATTCTTCCTTCTCGAGCCAAGGCTGAGAAAGCAGCCAGTTTTGTGGAAAGATCTCCTTAATAAGAAACGAATAAAACTATCAGTGCTAAATAAAATAGACCACTGTGAAACTTGGGTTAAATCCCACAGGGACGAGTATGTGAGATTAACTGCATTATATAACAAGACTGCCTTTAATAGCTGGCATGGTTCTTTGTGTTGTTCCAAAAGGGAGAGGCAGCCAAGGCCAGGGCCAGAGCACATGATATTATTTTAAAGTACTGCAGCCTCTGGAATTTTTCCTCAGAGAGATGTCAGGAATCAGAGTTGTACTATGATTTTTGGTTGCTTCAAATGTTTAACGCTTTTTACATTTTCAGAGCTACATCCTCTGCTTCTAGTAGCCTAGGATGTGTTTCTGTTGCTTTTGAAAGATCATTTTCAAATAGGAAGTTTTAAAATTATGCAAAAGGAGGTTTTAGCCTCCTTGGTGTTTGAGTGATTTTAAATGGATAAAAGGGATGAGGCCATAAAGGCAGGGCCCCGTAGCCTTTTTTCTCAGCTGCTTGTGATGACCCAAAAGAGAGTGGGCAGCCGGAGAGAAAAGGATTTTCAAAGTGACAGCACATTTACTCAGCAAACATCATTGGGCCAGATCTTCCTCAGACCTCAGAGAGCTCACCTTCAAGTCCAGTTGACAAGCAAGCACTTAGGTTGAGCCACATGAAGCTGCCATTTTTTAGATCAGAAATGGTAGAATGTTGGTAGTGTCATACTGGCTCAACTTAATAGTTAAGTGA
Organism: Balaenoptera borealis; assembly: GCF_965194805.1. Taxonomy (NCBI): domain Eukaryota; kingdom Metazoa; phylum Chordata; class Mammalia; order Artiodactyla; family Balaenopteridae; genus Balaenoptera; species Balaenoptera borealis. Next base: position 79,778,181 of record NC_138870.1, read on the forward strand.
AAACTATACACAGTAATAAAGATTGCACTGGGGCCAGCATATGGTGCTATGGGAAAGTCTAGGAAAGAGGACCTAACACGGTGACATGGGGTCAGGGGACAAGAACGGGACAGCACAACTGAGTGTTGTTTTTTTGTTTTATTTTGTTATTTGTTTTGTTTTTTTAAGAAACAAAACACTTTATTGAGGTATAATTGGCATGCAATAAACTGCACATATTCTTGGTGTACACGTTTTGACATATATACACCATGAAATCTTCACTACAATCAAATAATGAACATATCTATCACCCCCAAAGCTTCCTCATACCCCTTTGTAATTCCTTCCTCCTGGCACCACTACCCTGGCAAACACTGATGTGCTGTCCTTATACATTCATTTCATTGCCTAGAATTTTATACAAATGGAGTTATATAGTGCTCTTTTTTGTCTGGCTTCTCTCACTCTGCGTAGTTATTTTTAGATTCATTCATGTTGAAGTGGGCATCAATATTTCATTTTTTTTAAATTACAGAACAGTATTTCAATGTACAGATATACCACAGTTTGTTTTTCCATTCACCTGTTGATGGACACCTGTGTTGTTGGCCATTACAAATAAAGCTGCTCTGACCATTCATGTACAAGTCTCTGTATAGACATAGGCTTTCTTTTCTCCTTGGTATTCACATACAAGTGGAATGGCTGGAATGTATGGGAGGTGTATGTTTAACTTCTTAAGGGACTGCCAAACTGTTTTCCAAAGTCCCGCTTTACTTTCCAACCAGCACTGTATGAGCATTCCAGTTCCTCCACATCTGCACCAACATTGTACGATTGGTCTTCTTAATTCTTACCACTTACCATGGTGGTATCTCATTCTGGTTTTAATTTGCACTTCTCTAATGACAAATGATGTTGGGCATTTTTTCAGGTGTTCATTTGCCATCCGTATATCTTGTTAACTGAAATATATGTTCAAGTCTTTGCCCATTTCTAAACTGAGTTGTTTTCTTGCTAAGCTTAGAGAATTCTTTGTATATACTATATACAAGTCCTTTATAAGATATGTTGAAACTGCAGAAATGTGTCTGGGGGCGGGGGGGGCTCCAAGGAGCTCTGGTTCTTTATGTCTCAGTGCAGAAAGAATTCAGTGAGAGGCAAAGTGATAGATAAGAAGTGATTTATTAGAACAGGATGCTTGTGAGCTTTACAAGTGGGTGGGTAAGAGGGTGCTGCCCCAAGAACCTAGTGGGCTACAGTTTTATAATCAAAGGACAAGTGGGAAGGGGGAGAAGACCACCTTCTTCCTCATTCTTGAGTAGACATCAAGCTTCCACCATCAGTTCCTCCTCCACGTCAGGCGGGGGAGTTTTCTTGTCCCTTCATGGTCAAGCCAGGACTGTCATGGTACAATGGAAATGAGCAAAAAGGCGGTAACATATACTAAAATATGGTAAATCATCTCGGGTTTCAGTATGATGTCACCTTTTCCTTATATTTTTGTTTTTACTGTGTGCAGAGGAGCATGTCCTAGGAATCATTAACTTAATGACCTCACTGGGCAGGATGTGGGTCTCATTCCACCATTGTTTTATTGTTTTGGGGCATGTCTCATGCTTCTGTTGCACGGTTTTATTGCTAAGCAAGGCTGCTTGGTTTTGTGGTTAAGCAAACCTGCATTCTTGAGTGATCAGTAACTTACAGGGATCTCCCATACTTTTTTCTTTACTTACGATCCCTTGGTGGGATTAACTATTTAGTCACCTATTTTGTCCCTTTACTCTGTCCCTATCAATATGATTTGCATGTATTTTCTTCCAGTCTGTAGTTTGTCTTTTCATTCTCTTAACAGTGTCTTTCAAAGAGTAGAAGTTTTGCATTTTGACAACATCCACTTTATTAATTTGTTCTTATATGGATCATACTTTGGGTGTTGTTTCTAAGAAAACCTTACCTAAGCCAAGGTTGCGAATGTTTTTTTTTTTTTGCCTATGTTTTCTTCTGGAAGTTATATAGTTTTAGGTTTTTCATTTGGGTCTATGATCAATTTTGAGTTAATTTTTGTATATGGTATGAGGTATGGATTGAACTTCTCTTTATTGTTGTGCATATAGATAGCCAATTGTGGCTGCATCATTTGTTGGGAAGACTGTCCTTTCTCCAGTGAATTGCCTTTGTACCTTTGTTGAAAATCAGTTGTCCATAAAGATGTAGATCTATTTCTGGACTTCAGTCTGTTCCATTGATCTATTTGTCTATCATTTTACTAATAGCACACTCTCTTCGTTTCTTTAGTTTTAGAATAAGTCTTGTAATCAACACAGTGCTAAACAAGATTAAAGTTGCATACATTAGTAAAACATAATTCAGCATCCTTAATTTGGTGTAAGTGTGACACATTTTCTTGCTTCCCTATGTAGTATAATTTCTCCAACTTTGTTCTTTCTCAAAATTATTTTGGCCCTCACATCTCCTTATATGTTTTAGACTCAGCTTGTCAATTTCTATTTTTAAAATATGCTGGGATTTTGATTGAGAATAATTTTGATTGAGACTTTTAGGGCTTTCATGAGGATGTGTCCATGGGAGGAAGGCATTCAAACATCACTTTTATATCTGAACAACTGGAATTTTGAGACCAGTACAGCATTTAAAAAGTTTTCCACAGCCTTGCTTCCAAGTTTATTGAAAACCCACCTGTGCAAAATGGTGTTATTCAATGCCAAAGGATACAAGGAAAAATAAAATGTTCTAATTTTCGTCCTTACTTCCTATGATTCTGCCTTTTTTTTCATCTCTTCCCAGAGAGAGAGAAAGAGAATAAAGACAGTTCTCTCGAGCAGCCTTTCACCCCTGCGAAAAGATCACAGATACGTGGATGTCTGTGCTTTCTTGAGTGGGAGGGGTCCTTTTTGCTATGCTCTCTTTCTTCCCCCGGATGGCTGGAGGCTCATTCACTCCACATGCTTTTCTCCCATTGCTTGGTACAAGAGTCACGAATCACACACCTGTAGGACCTGAGAGGTCCTGGACATGGGAAAGCAGCCCGGCACCTGGGCTTTCACGTGTGCCGTGGAGAGAGTGGAGATTCAGAGGTGACCAGCCCGAGGATGACTCTGGTGAACTGACAAGCAAAGCCACAAATCTAGAATTTTGTGAAATCTCCGTATTTTCAAATGCTGTCTCTGTAGTTTTTTGCACTGCACAAGCCAAATGAAACACATATGTGAGCCAAATTCAGTCCATTGGCTCCCAGGGTGCAGCCTCTGATGGATGGGCTCTTTTATTTGCTTTCAGGGTCAGCTCTTTCATCAGCTCCCTAAAGGATTTATTTCAACAATTGCTTAATGAGTGCTTATGATGCTCCAGGAAGTGCTCGGTGCCCAAGAAATCGATCAGGGGTGAGAAGCCCCTCTCACCCCTGAGCTTGAGGGACTCCTGCCCCGATGTGGAGCTCAGGTGTGGCACAGAGAGGCATTCCAGCACTACCTCCTATTCTCTCCTAAATCTGCCCCTTTCCCGTATCCTCACTGTCACTCATGTCCGGCTTTAAAGAAGGACATGGTTGATTGTGCTTGGCGGAGTCCTGGAAGGCTTCTCAGAGGAGATGACATGTGAGCTCATTATTGATTGGGAGAGTAGTAAGAAGCCAGCAGAATGCACACTAGAACAATGTTGCTACGTGTTAGTGGAACATGAAGTCAATTTAGTGGTCGCTGATCCGGATTAGAGTAAAATAAAATAGGATAACATATAGTAAAGGTAAGGATTTGTTGTTTTGTTAAACTTTTCTTTCAGTTTCACACACACATACATGCACATGCTTCTAATACATCTATGTTTGTAAAAGAAATTGTTGGTTAAAAAACATAGAAAAACATAGTCTGGAAAATTTTTCATTTGGGGGAATGTTAAAAAGGAGATTAAAAGAATATTTATTAACTATGATCTTGTATTATTTCTGAGATCCCTCCATAAATGTGCCCCCAGATTGTTAACTTCAGCTGCTCATTTGCAGCTGTAAAGCAGGCACTGAATCCCCGCTGCAATAGGCATCTGTAGGTCACGGTCTTCAGAGCTCCATGGCCAATTAATTGTGAGAGTGAGCAAGTAACTTTAATTCCTTTCATTTTATATTTTCATTGGTGAAATCAATGAGTTGGTTTAGACAGATAGCTGTAAAGCCCTAAGTTCCATGGGGGTGCTTTAGACAAACTGCGGACAGTTTACATAAATAGCTAAATTTGCCCAGTGCTGAATGATTAGCACTAAAAGGTAGCCGGTACATAATAGACCTCAATTAATATTTGCTAAATGAATGTATCTATCCTCAGAGTGCCCTTGCTTATTGATATTAGGCATATTCAAATTAGTTGGTAAAAATTATTACTGAAGTCACACTTTAGGCACAAAATTTGAGATAATGCAAATCCTAGAAAATTTAAATTTTGCCAAGAATCACAAAATTCCAAAGCCAAGTGGAATTCTCTGTGGTGCTTAAGCTCTTGCTACAAAGCGGTGCTCCTGTGCTTTGCCGGTTTAGTCTCCCATTATGTGAGTTCTTCTGAATTTATCCCCTGTATAAAATGCAACTGGTCCATATGTTTTTAAACTAAAGTCTTAAAAGTTATTTCTCGGAAGCTGTGATGTACCAGATATGTGCTAGGTCCTTGCTATGAACAAGACAGACACAGTTTCCACCTCGCTAGAGCTCATAGTTCACCGTGGTAGATGCCAAATGCTTGCTTTCATACTGAGTTCATATGCGCTTACACGTTAATGTCTTTGGGCAGACCTTCATTCAGGCTTTGCCTGCTTCTCTGTCCCAATAATATGAAATCAGGTCATTGATTTGGAAGGGGTCAGTCTGACTATTGCGAATCTGTGAGATTGTCATCTCCCTCTTCCTGATTCCAAAGTTATGTACAGTATTTGGAACTAACATTGTGTCAGTTTTTCTTTTCTTTTTTTGGTAGGGTCACATTGCATTTGCAGTCAATTAAAACATCTGAATCTTTTCTCCTAAACTGCATTTGAGGCAGGTTGACAACAGTCTGCATCTTTATGATTGATATTTTTAAGTTTGGTAGGATGTCACATTTATCCCAAAACAAATTAAATCTTGTTAGTGTCATTCCATCAATCTATCCAAATTATATTGACTCCTGATTATGTCAGTCACCACATTCATTGTCCCTTCTAGTTGTGGGAAGGGGAAGGCAGTAAATTAAAAAGTCTGACTTCTGTCTCTCTCCCTAGGTTGCTGATAAGAGGACTGAGAGTTTCATTTTTAAGATTATTGTTGTATCATAGCTTTGAAAGATTTTGCTTGGCAAAGTTACATGACCTTCATCCTTTTTTATTTCTTTGGTCTTATCGCCAAGCCACTCAACCCAGCTGAACTCCCTTCAAAGGCATGTACTTTTGATGCCTGAAGTCAAGTTCTGTAAGCACTCCTTGGTTATCTTGTCCTTCTCCTAAGCAGGTTTAGGACCAAGAAGGAAAACTTAAATCTATCAAAGTTGTTATTTTATAATTTCAATATGCAATTGAAGCTTCTTAAACTAACTCTCTTTACTGCCCAGGGACCAGCAGCAAAGACAGAATCAAGGGACCATGGGGGCAGCTTGTTTTCTTCAGTTTGAGTATCAGTTTAAATATTTATGTATTTGGTCTCTTGAAGACTAAAATAAATTTACTAATATTTTTAAACAATTTTGAAAACTTGGGAGAACAATTATCTGTGGGAAATAATGTGATTAATGTGATTAAGGAGTTCATTTTCCCTATTTAGAAAGGAAAAAAAAACCCTCAAAACTTAATATCCTTATAATGCAACTTCATGTAAAGGAATCTTTAAGGTCGTTAGACTGTGAAAAAAAGTGTTGTCATTAACGTTGAGAATTAACATTAGTCATCTGTGCACTCTGAGGAACTGACAAGGCACTTTGGAATTCTGTCTCTCAACAACTACACTGTTTTTAATTTGGAAAGGTAGTGTTTTAAGTACATGTTTCAATAAACCAGGTAATTTTTGCCATCTGCCAATGAATCTGTGCCTTAGAAACAGGGCCACATTATGAACTTTCATAGATTGGAGGCACTGCTGCCTTTGTGGGCCTTTTCCTCCATAAAAAAATATGAAAAAGTACAGTTTATGACTGGGTTGTTATATAGATGAATATATTAATATTATATATTCAGATATTTTCTTTGACCTAAAGTTTATTTTTTCTTCTGAGTTTTACAAGAAATTAAAACATTTTCATGGGCCCTCAAAAGTACTACGGGCCCTCAGCACTATCGCCACCGTGCGTAATGGGTTAGTCTGCTCTGGTTAGAAGATATATTTCCTCTTCAATTTATTAATTGTACTTTTGCATTTAATGTCCATATTTTTTAAATGGGGAAAACCAACTCTGTTTCTATAGTACACCTCTATTAAACTCAATAAGCAACTGCATATTTGGTAAGAATGACCTGTATCAGCAAGATATAAAAGACTTAAAAATTGGTAAAATAGAAATGTATGTCCTTTTACATACCTGATTCAAACCAGCTGCCTGGCCTGAAGCTATGAGCATTTACCCATTTTGTAATTTCAAACAGTGTATAACAATCATGAAATACCACATTTTTTCCTACTTTAATCCCCTTCCCTTTCCCAGTGCAATGTAAAAATCTCCTTTTTTTTTTAGCATCTGGTGATTTTAAGGCTTGATAATTGAAAGCCAAGTGTTATTTTGGCTAATTCATATTCTAATAATGACTCTGTTGTGTTTATAAAAATGATACATTCGCATTATTAAAAATCCAAGGAATGCAGAAAAGTAAAAAGAAGATAAAAAATCCTAACACTCAGAAATAAGCCTCATTAAGTGAACATCCTGTTGGACATTTGGACATCTCTCTAAGCATGTTTGTGGATGAGAAGATGGATGGATGGATGGTAGGTAGATAGGTAGATGGGTGGATAGATAGATACATAGATAGAAATGCTTTCATAAAAGTGGAATCGTGCTAATTTTTAAATTTCAAAACTAAATACATTTAATTTTATTTGAAGTTAACTGGATAAAAAGAAACTAAGTGAAAATTAAGAAATTACTGAAATTTAAATAAACATTTTTTTTCACAGTAAGAGATGTTATTTTTTTTTCTTAGGTTCAGAAGAGAGGTGATGAACTTGATGTTTTTGGTTCTGGCTTTTCTTTTTCTCCAAGTATATTTCTTGGTAGACGTTATTGGTGTTCACCCAGTTCTCTCCCTGTTCTGGGGTATAGGAGAATTGTACTTCTTCACTCCCTTCAAGTTAGGTGTGACCTTGTGACTTGCTTTAACCACAAAATGCGAGCAGAAGTGACTAGCATCACTTACAGATGGATGTATTTAATTGCCAGATCTCCAGTCTGTCACCCTCTCTTTCCCTGTCTTGGTGAGCATGAATGCTTATCTTATGTGATATGTGAATGTGGAGGAGCGTAACGTCAGTGTGGCATGGAACGCAGCACCAGCTCACAGAGGCACTGCCCTGAAGAGCCACGTGGGCCTGCGGTGGAAGGTGTGTGAGTGAGAACTTAACTCGTTCTGTTAAGTCATGAGATTCAGGGCTTATGTCCTACTGTAGATAACAGGCTGTCTTGACTGCCACCATCTCCATTTCAGACAGTATAGATTTCCCTGCCGTGATAAATGGGCTCATAGGCACTCTCACTCTCTTTCCTTTCTTCCTTCTAGATTTTGGTTAGTTACATTGTTATTTTCACACAGGGTAATTTAGCGTTTACATTCTATTCTATAATCTAGCCTTGCTTTTGATTAGTTATATTATTGTTTTCATATAATCAAGATATGTAACATTATGTTCTGTTCAGGTGTTTAAAATTAGTTTTATATTTAAATAAATTCAATATCCAGTACTGATCTTTTTACTGTGGCTTTCCAATCACTGTTATTAAGAAGCAGGTCAGGTGGCTTAGAGGATCCTGACTGCCTGGTGGGGGAACATTCCACCCCAGAAAAGAGGGATGTTTTATCATTTGCATTGCTTAGATTGTTGGTACATGGTGATATGAAAAGCAGAGGGATTTTTAGTGGTTTTATTTCTACTTTTAAATTCTCTATAAGCAATGCATTCTTTATTGCCTGCATCTGAAGGAAACCATTTCCATCTACCCACCCTTGGTATGCCACTGCTGATATTTTTACTTTATTCATTGCACTGACTAGATTGTCAAGACTTTTAAAGGAAGGTTCAGAACAAACAGTGAATTCTTGAGTTGTTTTTATGTTCAACAATATCTGCTGATTACCTTTTTTATATAAAAATCATCTTGGCTAAGAATAATATTCAGAGACTACTCTTTATCCCCCTTAAAATTTTGGTGGAATTGCATTATCTTTTGCATTTAAAGCACTGTTGAAAAATTTGACTGACTTTCTTCTTGTAGGCAAGTTGCTTTTTCTGCTTGAAGAATTATATTCTGGAACAGAAAATTCAATTATTTAACCAGTATATGTCTCATAGTTGATTATTCTGTATCAGTTTTTTCCTAATATAGAGTATGCTCTTTCAATTTAGAGATTAGATTCCATCGTGTATTCGTTTTAGGGATATTTTCTTGTGTTAGATTTTTGAATACTTTGGGCTGGATTTTCTACCTCAGGAATATCCATTAACCTATTTTTTCTAAATTCATTTATTTTACTTATTTTTGGCTGCGTTGGGTCTTTGTTGCTGCACGCGGGCTTTCTCTAGTTGTGGCGAGCGGGGGCTACTCTTTGTTGCAGTGTGCGGGCTTCTCATTGCGGTGGCTTCTCTTGTTGTGGAGCATGAGCTCTAGGCATGCAGGCTTCAGTAGTTGTGGCTCACAGGCTCTAGAGCACAGGCTCAGTAGTTGTGGGGCATGGGCTTAGTTGCTCTGCGGCATGTGGGATCTTCCCAGACCAGGGCTCGAACCCATGTCCCCTGCATTGGCAGGCAGATTCTTAACCACTGTGCCACCAGGGAAGGCCCCCATTAACCTTTCAATGGACTGTGTTTTGCTCTCCTCCATATCTATCATTTTTCTCTAATTGCTTTAAATTCTGCCCTTATCTCAAGCCTTTCCTGAATATATATAATTTGGGGTCACGTTAACGCTATTCCTTGGTATTTCTAATTTATGTATTAGTTTCATAGTGATGCTATTTGGTCGTCCATTTATCATTTTAGTATGACAAGCTTCTTTTAAAATCTCATTTTGTTATTTTTATTGTCTCATTGTAAGCTCTTGTTTTACTGTATTCACGTTTCTATTATGCTTTTAAATTATTCTGTGACAAATTACTTTCTCTTATTCCTTGAGGATTGTGAATTTTTTGTCAGTTTTTTCCCCATATTATGTTCCCTTTTAAAATCACTTATGGGACTTCCCTGGTGGCGAAGTGGTTAAGAATCCACCTGCAAATGCAGGGGACACGGGTTCGAGCCCTGGTCTGGGAAGATCCCACATGCCGCAGAGCAACTAAGCCCATGCCCCACAACTACTGAGCCTGCGCTCTAGAGCCCGTGAGCCACAACTACTGAGCCCACGTGCCACAACTACTGCAGCCCGTGTGCCTAGAGCCCACGCACAGCAACGAAGAGTAGCCCCCGCTCACCACAACTAGAGAAAGCCAGTGCACAGCAACAAAGATCCAACACAGCCAAAAATAAATAAATTAATAAACTAATTAATTTAAAAATAAATAGAATAAAATAAAATAAATCACTTGTTACAATAGTATGTTAGTTGCTGTTCCATTTCATTCCATCTTGCCCATGTTTGGGCAGCCATGCTCAGCCTTTGGTGCTCTAACAGACTGGAGTGGTTTCTCCTTGGCACCCCTGTGATCCCCCTATTTGTTGCCCCTTGAGGACTGGATATTTCCTATTCTGTCCACTTTCTTTAGCTGAAGGGCACATGTCAGCAGAAGAGTTGGGCAGAGCAGGGAGCTCATCTGAGTTGTTTGTGTGGGCCACGTTGTAACACCTGTGCTCTGCAGTCTCTCCTGAGACCCTGTGAAATGTCTCATCACTTCTGCCAGGAACAGTCAGTCCTCGTTCTTATTTCTGATCTCCGCATCCTTCCCTGTGGCAATTACCATCCCCAATCTACTGAAGTCAGAGGAGAAGAAGTGATAAGAAAGCCCACTTAATTCATTGTTCCTCTCCAGATTTGGGGATATCAGTCTCTCTTTTAGAGTTGAGTTTTATTGAATGATTGATACAGCTTCAGGGGGGTATTGAACTGTGGTTCTGCCATCTTTTTTGGGTGGTAAGGCTGCCTTTTTATTACCTTTTGCTTATTTCCTTAGGTACTGGGAGGTTGGAATCAGAGTATTTACCCAGAAACCATCTTGGGGTCTGTCAGTGGTTCTAAGTCTCTTAAAATTAACCATCTATGTAGAGGGGAGGAGTTCATTGTGGCCCAGTTCAGTACAGAGAGTGGGAACCTGCCTACCCTGAACCTTGACAATATCTTACTGTTACAGAGTCGCCCACCCCCCTTTAAAATTTTCTATATACTCCCAGATGATACGGTATAATTTCTTTGGTTTTTAAGTGCTAAGTAACTAAAAGTAGGAGCACTTGGTAATACTGTAGCCATAGAGAGCACAGCTAAATGAGTATGTTGTAATTGTAATGGATCATTCCTTTTAATTTGTTCATTTATCCAACAATATTCATTTATGTAATGAGAACCTACTATGTGCTAGGTACCATTCTTGGTGCCCAGGATACATCATTGAGCATCACTGAACAAAATTGACAAAATTCCCCTGCCTGTGAGGAGCTTACATTCCAGCAGGGATGGGATGAGTGAGTGGAGTGGGGCCAGTCAGCAACAACAAATATAGTGCATCCATAAAGTATATGTTTGAAGGTGATATGTGGATAAGGGGGATCACAGAGTGGAATAGGAGTTGGCACTGAGAATAGGGCAGTCAGGCTGGGTTTCATTGAGAAGTCACACTTGATGGAGGAAGTCAGAGGAAGAATGTTCCAGGGAGAAGGACCAGCTAGCACAAGGCCCTAAGGTTCCAGGCAGACTGGTGTGTTCAGGGGGCAGGATGAATGGTAAATTGATGGAGTTGGGTCAGGTCTGCGCAAGTGTGTGAGAAAAATGAGTGGCTCGGCAAGTTGTAACATGAACTTTTAAAGTTTTAAATCCTGTTTTGAAAAAATTTACTCTACCAATGTTCAATTAACTTTTTTGCAATGGAAGGATAAGTTTCCATGAGTGATATTTAGAAAGCAAGAACGAGCAAAAAAGCATCAGTAAAACCCCAAAGGTCTTGGTTCTCTCGTAGAAGACATGTAGGGAAAAGTGATGCAACAATACGTGAATAATTGTTGATTAATGAGAAGTCAAAAGGCATGAGATCTGCAGAAAATAAAATTGCTTTTTTAAAAGATAATATAACGTGTCATATCTGAATAAGGCCTTGAAAGTCATCTGGTTTTACCTTTTCCAAATGAGAAAACAATCCAAGAGAAGCTAAATGACTTATCGCCAGTTTTATGGCAAGTTGGTGGCAGATTCAAATTTAGATTGCAGCCAGGCCTGCCAATTCTTAGCCCAGAGCTCTGTCCGCCCTGCCTCCCTCCTTTCAACTCAGTGAGAACTCAATTATTGCTAATAGTTTTGTTGTTGACCTTCCATGGACTTGATGGCAAATCAAGTTTTCCATGACAGTAAGTATGATTTACTTGCATTTTGCAACAGGCCTTCATCTAGCTGAAAATCGGTTTTAGAAAGACCAGTTTATTTCTCCACCTCTCTGTGAGGACCAGATTGTTCTCTGTGATTATATACCAGAACAAGGGGTTCTAATTAGTTTTCTTTTCAAGGTGCTTTTCTTTCATTTCCAGGCAGCCTGTCAGACCTTGGGCCAAAGGGATTTCTCTGCAAAACCATTGCACTCAGGGATGCAGATTAACATGTTGGCCCTGGGAGGTGGCCTGTCACGTTAAGTTTTCTCAGCCTGGCAGCCTCCCCCTATTTCCTCCCCTTCCATAACTAATTATTCTGTCCGATACATATTCTTATTTATGTGTGTTTTTGTAAATGGTGTTGTTTTAGACATATATTTTAAAATTCGCATTGTTATAGATATCATTCTTCTTTTAACATTTTCACCTTAGTCCATTCTTTCTAACTGCATGGTATTCTCTATATGCTCCTTCATATTTTTTATCTGCTCCCCTAGTATTGAGCTCTTGTATTGCTTCCAGCTCTTTTCTTCCCAGTGTTACTTGATACAAACAACCTCATACATGACCCCTCATGGGGTCTGATCTGAATGAGAATTCTTCTGGGATATATAAACCCCAAAACAGGATTGCTGGGTTATAAGGTATATATGTTTGCTAACACAAATGATTTAGCTTTGTACAGACAGCCTTCTGCATGTCCCTTATCGATCTTTTTCAGAATTTTTCTTGGGTACATACACCTAGGAACAAGATTGTATACTATATTCAGTTTTATTCACACGGCCCACTTGCTTGTAGAATGGCTGCGCAGTCTTCATTCCCACCAGCAGTGAATAAAGTTTCCTACATGGCCACATCCCAGCCAAAGCTTGGTATTGTCTAGATTTCTATGCACATAAAGTAATTTATCATTGTTGTTTCAATTGTTATTTCATAAATTTCTGCATTTGAGCATCTCTTTATATGCTTGCTTTTGCATTTCCTCTAATTTGAATTGCCTGGTCATTCCTTTGTCATTTTTCCTTTGGAGATTCTTATCTTTTTTCCTGTTGGTTTCAGGAGTACCTTATAAATCCAGAAATTTTTCCCTCCTTGGTTTTAACAAACGTTAACAAATACCTTTTCCCATTCTCCTCTGTCAACTTGAATCATAGTCTCCTTTGATGTAAAAAACTCATCTTTGGGGGGATTCATTTAAAAAGTCACTTCTGGGGTGGGGGAGGGATAAATTAGGAAGTTGGGATTAACATATACACACTACTATATATAAAATAGATAACCAAAAAGGACCTACTATATAGCACAGGGAACTGTACTCAATATTTTGTAATAACCAATAAGGGTAAAGAATCTGAAAAAGTATATATATTCCACACATATATAAAACTGAATCACTGTGCTGTATACCTGAAACTAACATGACGTTGTAAATCAACTATACTTCAATTTTAAAAAATTAAGTAAAAATATTTTTTCTTAAACTCAAAAATAAAAGGTCTCTTCCCATCACAGGTCATAAAGATAATCCAGTGTTATTTTCCATTAAGTTTATAGTTTTGCCTTTTATGTTTGGGCCTTTATCCACATGGAATCTGTTACTGTTTATGGTGTGATGTAAAAGTCCAGTTTCTTTTTAAATATTTATAATTAGCTAGCTTTCCCCAATTTGGAGAAAGCCTCTCCTTACCCCATTATGAAATTTTAATTGTCATTACAAGAATTATCATCTTTATGTAATAATAATGTCTTCCCAGCCAGCACATGAATGATCATTTATTCAGATCTTGCTTTATGTCTTTTAGTAAAGGCTTAAAATTTTCCCCGTGGAGGTCTTATGTGATCTTTGTTAGTTTAATTTCTAGATCCTTTATAGTTTTCATTGCTTATTTTATTTTATTTTATCTTGTATTTGATTATTGCCAGAATGTAGAAATGCTGTTTTGCTGATTTTTGTTTTGAGTTGATCTTGTATCTGGCAATTTTGTTCAACTCTCTTATTTGTTCTAATGGATTGTTTACTGATCCTGGCCTTTTTCTACATATTAAATCATACTCTGAAAATGCTTCCCTTCAAATGTTAATACAAAATTTCTTTTTCTTTCTTTATAGCATTGGTCAGGACTTCCACTACTGTATTCAGTAGTAATGGTGCTAGTGGGCATAACTTGTCTTGTTCCCATTCTTAAAGGGGATACATTTTAAAGTTCTTCATTAAGTCAAATGCTTATTGAAGGCTTTTATAATTTTATCAAGTTTTAAAAGTTGTCCATATGCCTAAGTTTTTAAAGGAGAAAATTTTAATGATAAATAGGTATCAAATTTCATCAAATTCTTTTTTTTTTCATGTATTAATATAGTGCCTTTTCTCTTTAGGCTAGTGATATGTTGAATTAATTGATAATTTTTATGATGTTGAAATTATTGTAATCGTGTGATAAATTCTACTTGTTCACAATGTATTATTTTAAATATATTTTTAAAAACTCAAACGGTTAATATTTAGGATTTTTACATCTAAAATTATAACTGAAATGAGCCTGTGATTTTTCTTTTCTTTATTCTCCTTGTTGTTTGGAATAAAAAGTACAGGAGCTTAATAAAATGGGCTAGTTTTTTGTTCCTTTTCTATTTTCTGGAACAACTTACGTAAGTTAGGAAATGAAATGTTCTATGAATATTTCATAGAACTAACCTATAAAACCATTGGGGCCCAGGGCTCTTTAGCAGGGGAGGGCTTTGATTACCACTTTGGTATATTTAATACGTTGGTTTATTGAAGTTTTCTATTTTGTCCTGCATCAACGTTGGCACTTTATATATTCCCAGTAATATATCACTTCATCTACATTTTAAAAGTTTATTAGTTCACTTGTGAGTGTTTACAGATTATAGAGCAGCAAATTTTCACTCCTCCCACCCTGTGAGAAGATTTCATTCCCTGTCCTGTTGGTCTTGGGCTTGGCCACATGTCTTGCTTTGGTCCATGGAACATTAGTAGACTTGACCTGAGCAGAGCCCTTACATGTCCTCGGGGAAGAGGTTAGCCTTTTCTCCTGAAAAGTGGCTGCACCAGAAGGGGACAGTCTCTTAGCTCAACTTTTTTTTTCTGGTCCAACAAACCTGAAGCATATGGCACTTCCGTCAGTGAGTTAGGGAGAGTGGTATATATCACCAGCTCTCCAAAGGAATGTGTATGGTTTTGCAAAGTGCTACCCTATGTCCAACTGAGTCTCTTTATAAAGCACTCATATGCGCTTACCAAATCTCCAGTTATATTTCAAAATAACTGAAGTTTAAAACAGAGTTCTACAGTTAAAACGTTTGCTGTTATTCTAGACACCTGACCATGGCTTTATCTGACTTTCCTAGCAACTGTTTACATGTCTGCTGTGCCGCTCCTTTACTCCATGGCCTTCAGTCTTTGAACTGTACTTTTGAACTTTGTATAGGTGCTCTTCTCAGGTCACCATTAAGGTGGCCACATATCGTAGGATGCAGGGTACAAAGCGGAGGTCAACCAGACAGGACACTGGGCCTGTGGACTTTCCTGGCCACACCCAGCCAGGGTGGACCAGGGAGTGCTGTCTGCACAGAGGTTTGTTGGAAGAGTTGACATTTTTTCTGGAACAAGTAGACAAAGTCAGAAACACATAGCTAGTAGAGATGGTGGGTTGGAAGCTTGACTTGGAGGAACTTTTTGATTTATATCATCAATATCATCAATTACTGAAAAAATATACATTAAGTTCCATATTGCACTCAGCAAGGGGCTAAAGGTTGGAAAGGAAGGGCACAGAAGTAGAAGACATGGCCTCTGCACATAAAGAGCTTGGGAGACAGCAATGTCATATAAGGAACAGAAAAGATATGTGTGAATCTTTTAGATTTGAGCCCAGAGCAGCTACTGATAAGTATGAGTGTGGGAGGAAGAGATGGTTAGAGAGGAGGGGTCACTATGCTGTTTTCGTCCATGTCATGACCACAGAGACGGAGGGTGGAGGGGTGGGTGGCTAAGTGGGGAGATGGGGGGTGGGGACTGGGAGTGTTGATCCCTTCAAATGGATTTTTGGTTTCATCATGGTAGATGGGTTTATCAGAGAATGTTGTTTCTTTTGAAACAGGTGAGTTTTAACTTCACTGAGAATAGAATTAAAGGATTGCATGAAAGAGATAGGATCTGTATAAGGGAGAGCATTTTGTCAGTATAAAAGGAGTAACTCCCTGCTTAGGATTTTTTATAAAATAGCCATTCTTCTGTCCCAGTATCTGGTGGTTCTTAACCAGGGGTGGTACTGCCTTGCCCCAGGGTATGTGGACATGTGTGCTAAGGCTGGGGTAGGGGGTGTTACTGGCACTTAGTCGGTGCAGGCCAGGGATGCTCCAGACCTTGCTGTGCACGGGGGACAGCACTGCACGAATGACTGTCCTGCCCGAGATGCCAATAGCGCACTTGTTGAGAAACACTGGACTTCCCAAGCTTCAGTCATTTCTGTTCTACTTGTACAATTCTTGCCTTATCTTTTAACACCTATACCACTAATTTAATGCTTTTATTTAAATTTACTTTTTATTTTAAAACTTACTTTTCTTTTTGTTTACTTTTTGGTCATTCTGTATCTGCTTTTTTATTTACTTATCTTAATCCTTGCAGTCATGGATTTGAAATGCTATTTATACTTTTCTAATCGTGTTAAAATAGATCCATGACTACTCTAATACAGAATGTTCCCCCCTGTACCCCCGGCATCACCTTGCCCACCACCAGTGGTGTGCACATCAAGCTTTGAGGACAGTGGCCAGGCGGTCACAGTGGATTGATTTATAGCTCGACCTGATTTGATGTAGTATGTCCTTGGGAGTTGACACTACCGCCTTAGGACTCTCGTTTTTAATTAACCTCATATTCAGCAGAATTCATGAGCTGGAAGGGCCTCGTGAGGATACTTTTCCAGATAGAGGTCAGACGACACAAACAGCTGTTATTGTCTCTCTCTGTGCGTAAGATCTCCTTGGAAGGGCTTGATTTGTTCTTGGCTGGGTCGCGCTTATGTGCCAATTATCTTTGCTCAAGCCTGTGTCCGTAGATTGCTGGCCACCTCCCAGTTATATGGCAGTATTCACAAGGGATATATGACCCTGAGAGTGTAGAGGAATGAGAGCAAATACTGTCCTCACTTCCACATCATTGGCTCAAAGCATATGTTGCTTTAATAGTTGGCCAGGAGTCAGAATGATGACAGAGTGTAGCAGAATCACAGATGCTCCCGCCCCAACACCCAATGAACTGACCCAAAAAGCTGTTCACAACAAAAACATTCGCCAGCAACAACCCAACAGACAAGAAAACCAATCACAGCTTTATGCTGTGCACTTTGACCAGTGGCAGGTAATGAAGGAAACCCTCCATCCTGACCCCTCAGGAGCAATGCCGGGAAAGGAAGGTGAGGGGACAGCATCCTGAGTATTCCCACTAACACAGAGCAGTATGGGAAGGAGCTGCCTGAGAAGGTGAGTGGGTGGCCTCGCTGAATGTCAGGCAACACCCTCAGCAGAGGCAGGAAGGCAACTCGAAGCAAGCCATCTCCCCAGTTACGGGAAAGAGATCACAGGAGTGAGTGCACCCTGGCAGAGTGGGCTCTGTTGTAAGACATTTAACTGGCTTCCAAAAGAGAGGGCAGTGCATAGGACCCTGGGCAAGGGCTGGCCTTGTGAGTCCTACCTCTCCTTCACGGCAGAGCACTGCATAGGAAGCCACAGCCAACCTCAGAGTGTAGCTCCGAGGGAGAAAGGCAACCAGTCCCCTATGGAGTGAGCAGAGTGTCAAGGATGCATCAGCTTACTGTACAAGACCAAACAGAAGTTCTGGACAGAGATGCTCATGTTAAGTATCAGCAAGATGAAACTAAATGTCATGAAAACTATGTGAAACTGCTACAGCAGAGGAATGAAATATAGGAATACGGCTTGCAGAAAATAAACATGCAACCAATCTGGTATGGGAGAAAACCCAGTCCAAAGAAACTCAACCTCACATCTACTTCATGCTGTAGAAGAGCTCAGTATCAATCCAGTAGAAATAAAAACTCAATGTTATGATTAAACAACAAGATTCTTTTTTTATTTTTAATTGTAAAATATAACATAAAACTTGCTATCTTTTCCATTTTCAAGTGTACATTCATGTTGTTTTGCAACTAACCTCCAGAACTCTTTTAATCTTGCAAAACTGAAACTCTGTCCCTATTAAACAGCAACTCCTCATTACACCTCCCCAAGCCCCTGGCAACCATCATTCTTTCCATCCCACTGAATTTGACTATTCTAAGTACCTCATATGAGTGGAATCATGGAGTATTTGTCCCTTTCGTGACTGGTTTATTTCACTGAGGATAATGTCCTTAAGGATCATCCATTTTGTAGCATGAGTCAGAATTTTTTTCCTTATTTAGGTTGAATAATATTCTAATGTATAACATACCACATTTTGTTTATCCATTCATACCTCGATAGACACTTGAGTTGCTTCTACCTTTTGGCTGTTGTGAACAATGCTGCTATGAACATGGATGTACAAATATCTCTTCAAGTAACTGCTTTTAATTCTTTTGGGTAATATAATCCAGAAGTAGAATTGGTGGATCATAATTCAAGTTTTAATTTTTTGAAGAACTGCCATACTGTTTTCCATAGCAGCTACACCATTTTACATTCCCATCAGCAGTCATAAGGATTGCAATTTCTCCACATTCTTACCAGTACTTATTTTGTTTTGTTTTGTTTTTTGATAGTAGCCACCCTAATGGGTGGCAGTAGAAAGGGATTTTTAAAAGATAGATTGAAGAGCCAAGAAAAATTAAGAACAAAAATATGATATAAGATTTGAACCAGGAGGAAAAAAATACAGAATAGCCATAACTGGCAGTCAAATGAATGGCATGGGGGAAAGGCATGAGATAATCACAGGAAAGGAGTTAAAACAGTAAGAGAGAAAATGATAGCCATGGAGGATAGGCAAAACCATCCAGTATAAGGAATAGAAATAAAGAATGCAAAGATATAACGCAAGGAGATTTTTCTGAAAGGGAGGAAGAACTAAATCTTTGGTGAGAAGGCCATGCCACATACATGGAAAGGCTGATGAAGAGTGACCAAGATAAACCCTGGTCTAAAGCTTCAGTACTGTAAACTCCAGAGAGAAAAAGCAAATAATACAAAAAGGGGGATGTTCAAGTCAGTATCAGAATTCTCCATACCAGCATTCTCTACCATAAAATATGAGCAAGTTCTACAAATGTAAGAGGAATAAAATTATTTAAATAATATAAAATTATATTCATAATTTAAAATATAATAAAATAATACAATATGACATTATTTTTATAAATATTGTTATTGTTCAGCAGTGAAGGCAGTAAGCAGACAGTCTTGATCTGAAAGAACTCAAGAAATATAGTAACCATGAACCTTTGTTGAAGAAAACCACCCAATGAAGAGATTCACCCAAATGACTCAAATCAAAATAACAGACTCAAAAGTAGAAAAGCCATGGTTAAAAAACAGTAAGAACAACAAAAAACACTGGTGAACCTTCAAACCATTAGAATATATTTTTAAGACTAAACAGCTGGGAGAAGATTATTGTTACCAAAGCATGTAAATGTTATGCATCCAACAGAATAAAAATGATATAAGCAACAAAAATCTAGAAGTATGAGGAAAAAGAGAGGAAATATAAAGTGTTCATTATAAAGCATCAGTGTGAAAACATGTAGTTTACCTCTTAAATTTTCATTGATTTTTTTCTCAGCATTAAATATTATGTGTGTATGTGTTTTTTGTTTGTTTTTTTGTTTTATTTCTTTAAGCATTTAATTGCAGTTCAGAAAGCCATTTAGTTTCACTTCGGCTGCTTTTTCTTCTGTTATATTCAAGCAAAATTAAGTAACTCTTATTAGAAAAAAAACTGTTATATTCTCCTTCTCACAGTATACACACATAAAGAGATTTCCCGAATGATGTTCACAAACTGTCAATAAGATGGTAGGATAGTGGATAATTTGTTTTCTTCTTTGTACTTTTTTGTGTTGTTTGAATTTTTAAAATGAGCCCATATTTTTATAAAAGCTGTAAAAGTGTCAGTGTTAATATAAAATATTTTGGTCAGTAGTATCATTATTCTAATTTGCTTCTTAGTCATTTAAAAAAAGCAGTCTTGACAGACACTAGAGAGAGTCCTTGACAATATTTTTGCAACTCATGCCGAAGGTATTGGCAACTGCCTAGAGACCAAAGGCACATGCTGTGGAAAACATCAGCTATTCTAACAGGATGCTTTTTGCCTTCTCATTGAATTCATAAATCAAAACAGTGAGCTGGTGAGTGTGAAGTGGCATTGACCTGAATTTCTGTGATGCTGGTGACAGAAAGTGTAGTACAATGTGCTATTGTACTGAAGTCTGAGGTTCCAGTCCTGACCTAACCCATCACCGGCATCATCATTTTGGGTGTTTGGAGTCCATCTCAACCTCTGCTCTTTGCTACAGTGACTGTCACTTCCTTGAACCTGCTATGTCCCCCTGCCTCAGGGTCTTTGAATGCGCAGTTCCCACTGCACAGGGCACACCTCCTTTCCTTTCCCTTCACTGGGCTCCTTCTTACTCATGCTCGGGACTTAGCTTTAACCTCCTTCCTCTGGAAGGCCTTCTGTGTAACCAGTGGCACTTCTCAGTACATCTGTAGTCACTCGCTCAGTGTCAGACTTCCTCAGCAGACTGGCCTCGGGGAGATAGGGCTCCAGTTTAGGAAGTGCAAGGTCAGGTTCTCTCATTGCCCCTCCACAGCACGTACTTCCTCTCCTGCTCTGGGCTCAGCCAGGATGGTTACTCTCCTCCTGTGACTTGTGCTGGGACAGTGAACTCTGCTCTCCTCTCTTCTTGCTCCCTCATGGCCTCTAGGTTTTCTTTTTCTCAGGGGGCCACTTAGCCCCTGCTTCTGTTAGAAGCTGTCACTTTTTTTGGTGGTGTTCAAGTTTGTTAGGAAAGAGTGGCTGTTCTGTTCAGCCCCTTACCCTCTAGCACTAGCCATTCCTGCAGGAGAGAGTGTCACCCCTCCACCCACAGGCCAGTGCCAGAGGGAGGTGGGCCCTGCAGGCATCCTTAGATTCCCCCAGAAGCCTCTGCTTGACCTCTCTAGTAAAAGAGATGGAGCTGAGAAAAGCATGTTACAAAGCAGTACCTGCAGTGTAATCCTAAATGTATGTTTTATGTATAAAAGACTGAAAAGAAATAGATCAGTGACCCAAGATGTGATCTACCCTGGAGAATGTTCCGTGTGCACTTGAGAAGAAAGTGTATTCTGCTGTTTTTGGATGGAATGTCCTATATCAATTAAGTCCATCTGGTCTAGTGTGTCACTTAAGGCTTGTGTTTCCTAATTTATTTTCTGTTTGGATGGTCTGTCCATTGGTGTAAGTGGGGTGTTAAAGTTGCCTACTATTACTGTGTTACTGTCAATTACCCCTTTTATGGCTGCAAACAGGTGGAGAGTTATACCATGTTCTTGGATTGGAAGAATCAATATTGTGAAAATGACTATACTACCCAAAACAATCTACAGATTCAGTGCAATCCCTATCAAATTACCAATGGCGTTCTTCACAGAACTAGAACAAAAAATTTTACAATTTGTATGGAAACACAAAAGACCCCAAACAGCCAAAGCAATCTTGAGAAAGAAAAACGGAGCTGGAGGAATCAGGCTCCCTGACTTCAGACTATATTACAAAGCTACAGTAATCAAGACAGTATGGTACTGGCACAAAAACAGAAATATAGATCAATGGAACAGGATAGAAAGCCCAGAGATAAACCCACGCACATGTGGTCATCTTATTTTTGACAAAGGAGGCAAGAATATACAATGGAGAAAAGATAGCCTCTTCAGTAAGTGGTGCTGGGAAAACTGGACAGCTACATGTAAAAGAATGAAATTAGAACACTCCCTAACACCATACACAAAAATAAACTCAAAATGGATCAAAGACCTAAATTAAGGCCAGACACTATAAAACTCTTAGCAGAAAACATAGGCAGAACACTCTATGACATAAATCATAGCAAGATCCTTTTTGACCCACCTCCTAGAGTAATGGAAATGAAATCAAAAATAAAGAAATGGGACCTAATGAAACTTAAAAGCTTTTGCACAGCAAAGGAAACCATAAACAAGAAGAAAAGACAACCCTCAGAATGGGAGAAAATATTTGCAAACGAAGCAACTGACAGAGGATTAATCTCCAAAATATATAAGCAGCTCATGCAGCACAATATCAAAAAAACAAACAACCCAATCCAAAAATGGGCAGAAGACCTTAACAGACATTTCTCCAAAGTAGACTTACAGATTGCCAACAAACACATGAAAAGATGCTCAACATCGCTCATTATTAGAGAAATGCACATCAAAACCACAATGAGGTATCACCTCACACCAGTCAGAATGGCCATCATCAAAAAATCTACAAATAATAAATGCTGGAGAGGGCATGGAGAAAAGGGAACCCTTCTGCACTGTTGGTGGGAATGTAAATTGATACAGCCACTATGAAGAACAGTATGGAGGTTCCTTAAAATACTAAAAACAGAATTACCATATGACCCAGCAATCCCACTACTGGGCATATACCCTGCGAAAACCATAATTCAAAAAGAGTCATGTACCACAGTGTTCATTGCAGCTCTATTTACAATAGCCAGGACATGGAAGCAACCTAAGTGTCCACTGACAGACGAATGGATAAAGAAGATGTGGCACATATATACAATGGAATATTACTCAGCCATAAAAAGAAACGAAATTGAGTTATTTGTAGTGAGGTGGATGGACCTAGAGTCTGTCATCCAGAGTGAAGTAAGACAGAAAGAAAAACAAATACCATATGCTAACACACATATATGGAATCTAAAAAAACGGTACTGATGAACCTAGTGGCAGGACAGGAATAAAGACACAGATGTAGAGAACAGACTTGAGGACACAGGGCGGGAAGGGGAAGCTGGGAAGAAGTGAGAAAGTAGCATTGACACATATACACTACCAAATGTAAAATAGATAGCTAGTGGGAAGCAGCCGCATAGCACAGGGAGATCAGCTCGGTGCTGTGTGACCACCTAGAGGGGTGGGATAGGGAGGGTGGGAGGGAGACACAAGAGGGAGGGGATAAGGGGATATATGTATACATATAGCTGATTCACTTTGTTATACAGCAGAAAATAACACACCGTTGTAAATCAATTATATTCCAATAAAGATATTAAAAGGAAATAGATCAAATTATTATGAATGGGTTTCTCTGATGGAATTTCAAGTTATTTTAATTTTCTTGTTTTCAAATTTTTTGTAATAAACATTTCCAAAGATGCTGGGTGGTACTTCTTAAGCCCCTATGTATGGCTTTGTACTGAGTAGCCCCCATGAAGACTAGGAGAAGTTGGCCCCTGCCATTTAGAGGTGTGTGTCATTCCGCCACGTTTTTAATTTCTGCCCGTCTGATGTGTTTGCTCGCTCTCTTCACCCTCGTGTCTTTCTCCTCCCCAGATGACCGGATGGCTGGAATCCCACTGCACATCCTCCACAGCTCCCCTTCCGACCAGCAGATCAACCAGCTGGCCCAGAGGCTGGGCCCCGAGTGGGAGCCCGTGGTGCTGTCTCTGGGGCTGTCCCAGACCGACATCTACCGCTGTAAGGCCAACCATCCCCACAATGTTCAGTCCCAGATGGTGGAGGCCTTGGTTCGCTGGAGGCAGCGCTTCGGGAAGCAGGCCACCTTCCAGAGCCTGCACAGGGGTCTCCAGGCCGTGGACGTGGACCCCTCGGTGCTCCAGCACATGTTGGAATGATGGCGCCCCATCAACACCTGGGGAGTCCATCCCCTAGTCTCGTGTGCCGAATCCTGACTCTCACCCAGGGCAGGTAGATTTGGGGGGGACTGGTTTGTTTCTTTGTGTTAGTGATTCTTAGATGAAAGGAGATAATGGGATTTCCACTTGACATTACTTGAAAGGCGGGATTACTCAGTTGATCTCCCATGGTGATTTGACAATTCATTGTTTCTAATTCCTCGGAGATTACATTATTTGAATTGTGCAGGTTTTAATTGTGTGGTTGCCTTTTAATAGACTGGTAAATCCTAGTGGCTCAAAAAAAATACAGGTGTTCTATATATAAAACATCCACTTTTATGTTGCCTGGGAACTAAACTGTGGACTTAGCTATTAATCATGATGTTAATAATAAAAATTGAATTACTGTATATAATGTGGCCCTCTCATGAGAAAGTATTGCTTGTGTTTTTTTTCTTTCATTTTTGTGTTGCATAGATTAAGGGTGTAAAATTACAGTAGTCATTGCTTTGGAACAGAATAGTAACAGCGAAATGGTTACTTTCTCTAGTCAAGATGAATCACTCAGGCAGGGTGTCTGCATTAAATTTAAGACACTGAAGCTCCCTGCAAAGACCAGTTCAAGTACCAGCATGCATACCTGAGCCCTTTATCTTTAAAAGATTTGCTTAAGAAAATCCCGCGCCCTTTATTTAAAGGACTGGGGGTTGGGGGGCAGTGTGGTCTTTCCATTGAAGCCTTGATGGTTGAAGCGTTGTGCTCCTAAGGACTGTGGTTCAGTTTTCTGACTTTTTACTAATAACACATGGTATTTGTCAGACGCTTTACTGTTTTCAAGGCTTTTCATACATGTGATCTCATATGGACCTCACAAAAAGCCTATGAAGTAGTTGGGTAAGAGAGGTGAGCCCCGTCCTGTATCAAGATGAAGTGATTTGCCTGGGGCGGAGGAGTGAGCATGTGTCCTTGCAGCACTGCTCCTGTGTGCCCTTTCCAGCTGCTCCGTGCTGCTCCATCCTCTCTCTCACATGCTCTGGAAGAAGCTTGCTGCCCTCCTCCTGCTAGCAGCATCTCCTCAGACAAGGTACTTCACTTCTCTAAGCCTCAGTTTCCTCATTTGTAGAGTGAGGCAATGATTGTCCCCACCTCCAAAATTTTTGTGATGATTAAAGGAATAACATTTGCCACGGGCTCATCTAGTGCCTGGCCCGTTGTCAGCTCTTGGGAAATGGTAGCTGTTAATTCGCTGCTGTGGCTGAACACGGATGCAGTTCCCAGACCAAGCTGAACGGTGGCTAAAGCTGAGGGCACTGTAGGAGGAAGTGCTATTACCATGTTTCTTGCTAAGCTTTAAAATGTGATATGGCTTTATTAATGCTACAGTGGGTCCAGCCAGTCAAGAGAGAGACAGGTGAACATTCCCGATCTGTGATCCATCCTTCTGAATAATTAGAGAATCTTATTTCCTAATACTAACTTAACTCAGAATTTTTCAAAGGGAAAAACACTCTGAGGACAAGCATATAGAGTGCTGAGGTTGGACAGAAAGTGGGTGCTCAAAATGATGACAGTCGTGAGTTAATTACATCCTTTCAGATGTCTAGTAACCATATTCCCTTTCCTAAAAAGAATCGGTTATTTTACGGTTCAGCAAACAGTTCAGAAGGATGGTCCACTGGCCTTATCAGCTCTAATTTTCCATTTTGTAGTCCAGCCATTAATTCATTATCTTGTAAAATCCTCACACTTTTGGCCCCATCACTGCACCCAGCGATAGACTGTTCTTCCACGGCATCTTCGATAACTGCTTGTCATTTTGAACCTTGGACTTGTTACGTCGCTATCCGTCCCCCTGGGTTTGCTAACAGAGAGTGGAGCTTTTGTTCTCACCACGTATATGGATGAGTGAGTATAACTGAGCTCGGCTGCATCCGACTAGATGGCATTTGAGAAGTGGGTCTGACGACTACCCAGGGCATTCCCGCCATTTGCAGGGCATCTGTTACGTACAGATACCTTCGTGCTCTGTCAGCAGTGAAGGACAATCTGTGAAGAACTTGCCATGATGGGCTGATGGGGTTATTAGGGAGCTCTGACTTGTTGCCCTTACTGAGCAGCGTGTCTCCACCATCAAATAGCAGCTGCAGCTCTTTGGGCCTGCTCATGCTCTTGCAGAAGACTTGCAGAATGGAAGAACCGAACATCAAAATCACTGCCGAATTTCTACCTCTTACGGAGAAGAGTGATGCTTCATGGCATCTGCCTACCTCCCAAGAGAATCCAATAGGTGATTGCCTACAAGGAGTCCATGTGTTTTTGCACGGAAGAAGGTTCTACAATCCCAGAGATGGCCTACTCCCAATAAAATTCTTAATGAGTACCGTGAGGTGGTAGAGCATTTGTAGGTGCTGACAAAAAAAAAAATGATTAAAAAGTCTTACTCGGGCTTCCCTGGTGGAGCAGTGGTTGAGAATCTGCCTGCCAATGCAGGGGACACAGGTTCGAGCCCTGGTCTGGGAAGATCCCACATGCCGCGGAGCAACTGGACCCGTGAGCCACAATTACTGAGCCTGCGCGTCTGGAGCCTGTGCTCCGCAACAAGAGAGGCCGCGATGGTGAGAGGCCCGCGCACCGCGATGAGGAGTGGCCCCCGCTTGCCGCAGCTGGAGAAAGCCCTCGCACAGAAACGAAGACCCAAAACAGCCATTAATAAATAAATAAATAAATAAATCCAAAAGTTAAAAAAAAAAAAAAAACAACTAGCACAGCACATATTTCTTAAAAAAAAAAAAAAGTCTTACTCCACTTTGGTTTGGGATATATGTGTGTGCTGTGTGTGTGTGCACGTGTGCACACACATGCACGTGCATGAGTATGCCCCTTAACTTCTTAAAAACTGTAACTTCTATGAAATTTTCTCAGTACAAAAATAGTACATCTTTTTTATAGCAGTGAAAAAATACCAATGAGCAAGGAAAAAAAAAAAAAAGAATTGCTCCCACTCCCATCTTCCAAAGATAACTACTTTTACAGCCCAGTTTTGGTCTATGTCCTCCAGTTACTTTCTCATGCCTGCATATTCTTTCTCTAACAAAAACAGGATTGTATCGTACATGCTGTTTTACAGTTGGCTTCTTTTATTTAACATATAACTATCTTTCCATGTCATTAAAGATTTTTCTATACCTTTCAACATCCTCTGTGATTTTCAACATCCTTTGTGTTTGGAGCACACTTTAAAATCCTGTAATGTTTAGCAGCATATTTGAAGAAATTAAAAGAGACTAGCTATTGAGTATAACAATGTCTTTTTTGCTGTCAAAACATCCAGCATAATCCCACTGTTTGCTTGGTCCCCCTTTAGAGCCCCGTTGTTACTTGAGTAGAGCTATTGACTGTCCCCACTGTGCATTTTTACATCCTCAAAAAGCAAAGTTGAACACAGTCCCATAAATGTTCTGGGCTTTATTCTGAGTTTTTAATCTCTTTCTTACAGCAAGATGCCTTCTCTACTGTGCCATGTGGTCCACTCAGCTCAGTGTTCTCTTCCTACAAGTATGTGTTCTGGGGGACAGTAATATTGTGCCTGTTGATCCGAATTTGGTGGGACACCACGTTTGATCTGTGTGCAGCCGCTGGTCTACACCATCATTTTTAGCAGTGGCATACTTTCCAGTATATGCATGTGCCGTGACTTGCAGACCACTTTCCTGTTACGTTAGATGGATCTTTAAATAGTTTTTCCTTTTTCACTATTACAAACAGTAATGCAAGGAAAGTCCTTGTTAAATATTTACATTCCACCAGAGGTTACAAAGGCAACTGAGGCAGTAGAATGGGTCTGTCTTCATCCCTTTCTCTGAGGAATTCCTCAGAAGTGGTAGTTTTGGAAAGAGACTTCCCTCATTCAGTTATTCAGCAGACACTTATCAGGAAGCTCCCGTGAGCCAGTTACTCTGCTAAGTGGCGAGGCAAAAAGATGACCGATACACCACAGTCCCGGTCCTCCAGAAACTCACTGTTCGGCCAACGAGACCGACATGGATCTCTAATCACAATATGAGATGATGAGGTCCATGCCTGAGTAATGAGTCTGTGGGAACACAGGGGAGAAAAAATTCCCTCTGCCTTGCTTCAGAGGTAAGAGGCATGGAGAATACTCATATAAGGCTCATCTCTTGGGCAAGTTACTCTACCTTTCTGTGCCAGTTTCTTCATATGTAATGTGTACAATAACAGTACTGTGCTTACAATCAGGCTCCCACAAAATAAAAGCTTAGAACAGTGCATGGCACAGCAAAAATGTTTTGCTAAATCATTGAGTTGAACTATTTCAGCTATCAGGGTTTGTCTAATATTCTCCACCCTACCGGGTCCCTGAGAAGCGTGAGGGTCAACATCACCGTTTCCTGCTGTGATTTGCATATGAAAATAGGAAGTACATGGTCCTTCAGTACTTTTATCAAGACTTTAAAGACAAGGAATGTGAACTGGTAGGCACGATTTAGGGCATATTCAGAATTGGGATGGGATTCTGATCTAACACTTGGCTATCATTAAATGAATCTCTACAATCAGCAAGCTAGCAATCTGTGTGCACTACCAGAGATGCAAAGGTAAATAAGACATAGTCCCTGCCCTGTAGGATCTCAGCCTGTTGAGGAGACAAACATAACAGCCAGCAATTACGATACTGTTTGGCCAGTATCACAGAGGAGGGAGCAACAGAATTGGCCACTGAGGAGGTGACACTTCAATTGAGATTTGTAAGTGCTGCCCAAGTTAGTATGTTGGTCCCTTAAAGGGAAGTTTATGGATACCAGAATTCCACTTAATTTATTTTACATCCAGTGTGACAAAATGGCACTTCTTGCCACAGGTCTACAAGATGCCTTCAAGTTACTGTGTCAAAGCAATCTAGAAGCTAAGAGAATCTTATTGATAGACTAAGTGGCCAATATTATCCCGTTCTATACATCAAGACAACAATGACATTGAGAAGCATGTGTTTTATTTAACCACAGGGGAATCAGGTCAGGCTTCAGGTTTTAGATATCAGGCGTATTTGGGGGTTCTTTGTGCCATCTCTAGCCCTTAGTTCTTGCTCTAAAAGTCCCACAGATTAAAGTTAGATGTTGCTGGCATACAAGGAATGTTTTTAATGTAATAACTGCCTGTTTACTTCTTAGAACTGTAAACAGCTTAGAATAGGGATGTCTATCTTGTTGGCATTTGCTGTTTTATAGGAAAATTAAAGTCTCACAAAGACACAGTTCAGTGAGCCAATTAAGCCTTGTCTGTTAAAATTATGCAGAATATGTGGCGATAACTCTAAAAGCTATTATTAATTCAAAACGTAGACAATGAAATCCAGGTTTCAGTACTGAAAAAGAAAAAAGTGGACCCAACATCTTGGTAATACTCATATGTTTCCATTTCATTTTCGCATTCTGTCTCTAGCCAGTGCTATTTTGGGTGTCAGATTACATTGTTGATGGAGAATATTTGTGGAAAATATCTGCTCTGCCAAGATGTTTGTATCCCCCCCGCCGCCAGAATTCATATGTTGAAATCTTAACCCCCAAAGGTGAGGGAATTAGGAGATGGGGCCTTTGGGAGGTGATGAGGTCATAAGATGGAGCCCTCATGAAAGTGACCCCACAGAGCCCCTTCCAGCATGTGAGGACACAGTGAGAAGGCTCCAGCTATGAACCAGGAGAGGACCTTCACCAGAACGTGACCATGTTGGCTTCTTGATCTTGCACTTCCCAGCCTCCAGAACTGAGAGCAGTAAGTTCTTGTTGTTTATAAGCTACCCAGTCTGTAGCGTTTTGTTACAGCAGCCCTAACAGACAATATCGAATGGGTTGGATTAGGTCATATAACCTCCCTCTTGTCAGCTTCTAGGAGATGAATTGACTTAATCAGACTTAGCTGATACCAAGGTCCTTGGCATGACTTAATGGCTCATTGTGGATTCCTGGAGAAGACCGAGTGCCTACAAATGAAGTAAGTAAGCCTACTCATAGACTGGTGGTGAACTTGGTACTCCTGGCCGTGTCAAAGCCAAGGATGGAGGGGGATCTGCCTAGGGAATATTTCTTTGAAGGACCAGAATATCTGTAATAGGTAGTGGTTCTTATCCATTCAGGGGGCATGGATCCCTTGAAGAATGTGAGAAGACTGTGGAGTCATTCTTTAGAAAAGTGCACACGCATGCACGTGCGCACAAACACACACACCCCATTTGGCATGTAATTTTTAGGGGATTCCCAGTACACCTGAATCCAAGTTACTCACCCCAAGAACCCTAAGCCTATAGGTTATAAATGGGCACCAGACCTCACTGGCATCTAAGCCTGACTGATCATTTGTTGGCTTTGTAGGGTATTTGGAAGGCTTGTGTCCAACAGAATGGAGCTAAGTGTTTCTGTGGGGCTGCACAAGAATGTAAACTCTGGTATGAAGGACTAACCAAGGTATTGGAATAAAGTTGAAGCCATTTATCTAAACCGTGATCTTTATACAGCTGACCATAGATCTTCTGCCCTATGGGAGGGCAGGCTGGTGGACCTCTTGGACCCACCTCTTGGAAAGGTAAGAGCTTGCAGACATGTAATGTATGACAGTCTCTAGCTTCTAGGAGCATCCTGCCTCCATCCCATTTCTTTAGAACCAGGGATCCTAGACAGGGCAAGACTGAGACTTTTGTGCCCAGCACACTGGGGTTAATTAATTTCAGGAGGAAATTATATAGAGCCACATCTACTTTATATACTAGGAAATTATTTCCAACATTATCTTTTTGTCCAGCCACCTGCTTGAATCAAGTTTCTGTCAGCCTCTGGAAGTAGTAATTATTCCCTGCTCTGAAACTGAGCTCTGTGCTGGCTTTCTGCTAAGGAAGTGGACCCTTTGGTTGTCTGTGGTCTATTGTCAAGAATTATTTTGTCACTTACTATTGTCAGCTGTTGATTTTCCAACGGATACTACCTTTGAGGCTCAAAATAAATCCTCGCAACACAAGTCCCCTGTTTATGAAGTGTGAAAGACAATATGCACCAGTCAATTGTGGATATAATTTTGCAATAGGGAGAACATTTGTTAATGAGGAATGTCTCAAAGAGAAGGAAGGAGGCCTGGGTTTTATAGAGGCAAGTGAACAAGGGAGTCATCCACAAATCCTGTGGGACTCCTGAGAAAGGATGGAGGCGGGTCTTATCTGAGAATATGGGAAGGCTGGGTTGTCCTTTGTGGTGGTTAGCTGTTTCTTGGGACACAAAAGGGGGGCATTTCTTAACCATCACTGCTTTCAGGGAGCACAGGGCTCAGATAAACTTCATCATTGTCAAAAGCCATATCTTCAACTTTTAAGAGCCTAAAGCAAATTTGAAAGAAAAAAATGTTTTTGTAAGGTTTGGGTATGAGATAAAATCAGAATTCTGGCATCTCGATTGCCTGTTCTAGAAAAGACACTTAAGCTACTCCTCCTTTAATTTGGGTAAAGAAAACCGAATAACCTGCATGACTAAAGCTTAACAAAAGAAGAGGATTCAAAGCTGTTACGGCTTTCTTAGGGACCTAGAGAACCCATGGAATAATTTTCAACTTGGGCCAATCATGGAAACTCTTTCTGTAACTTACAGAAGTTCATTCAACATCTGTTTTTTCGAGCACATGTTATGTGCTAGGCATGGATATAGACACTAGGGGTACAGCAGTCAATGCAACAGTCCAGAATTTCTCCACTTGTAGAGCTCCCTGCTATGGAGAAAAAGGATGCAACAAAGGGACAGGGAGAGCCAGGGGATGGAGTAGAAGGTGACATGAGTAAAAACCCGGAGGAGGTGAGGGAGAGAGCCATGCTGAGGCCCGAGAGAACATTCTGAGTGAGGGGAAGAATAAAATGTGAAGGCTTGAGATGAGAGCTTTCCAAACATTTTCAAAGAATAGCAAGGGGGCCAGAGTGGCTAGAGTGTGGTGAGCAAGAGGGCAGGTAGTAGGGGCTGAGGTCGGAGAGCTGTGAGGAGTAGAGGGGGAGCGTCTGACAGGCTACTGTGATGACTTTGGCTTTTACTCAGGGTGAGATGGGAAGCTACTGGATGGTTTTCAGCAGAGGCAATGACATCATCTAACTTATAGTCCCAAAGGATCACTCTAGCTGACGTTTTTAGAGAGCTGAAGCAGGGAAATAGTGAAGAGACTGTTGCACTAATCCTGAGAAGATGGAGGCGTGGGTCAAGACGGGCATGGCGAAGGGCAGTGGATGCGTGGTCCCCTGCTCAGATCCCCTTCAGGAAGGGAAGATTTATTCCTCCTGCAGCAGGGAGGTCTCCAGCTGATGGCCTTTGGCTGTCAGCCCTCTTCAAGAATTGCCCCCTCTGAGGAGAGCCGTCTTGCACAATGGCCTTGCCCCTTCCTGGGCAGCCTGCATTCAGTGACTATAGGTGAAGAGGTATAAAGGCCTGGCTCCCCACCTCAGTTCAGAACAGCTCCCAAGGGCCATCCCAGCTCAGGGCTCCTTGTGCAGTCAGCTCAGGCCGCCTTTGTGACAGTATCTCAGCCCCGCTTCCCCCTCTTTCTAAGCCTGTTTCCTTCCCTTTCACAGGTGTCGATCCCAGGAGCACTCTCTAATCACCTTCCTGCCCACTCAGCTCCATCTCAGAATCAGCTTCCAGGGGCACGCATCCTGTGACGTGGAGGTGGTGAGCAGGGGTCAGGTTCTGATTACATTTTGAAGGGAGAACCAAATGGATTTGTTGATGGATTGGATAGGGTGTTAAAATGAAAAAAACTGGTGGTGAAGCATCAAGATTGTATTTTTACCAAATGGAAAGATGGAATCATTATGAACTGATATGAGAAAGACCATGGGAAAGGCAGGGATTTTTCTGAGGGGGGTGGTGGAAGTTAGGAAATATATTAGAAATAAAAATAAATTCTTAATATTCATGCAGGTAAAAAGTCAACTTCCATTTCCAGGAGCACATTCTTAACTTTGAATACTCCCAATGTTATTCAGTTTTAGATATAATTTGTTGTAGCAGACATTTCATTTAATTGGAGGAACGTCAGAGTAATTAAACATAGACAGTGTGAACACATACGTGCAATCATTACCCGGTGGCTGCTAATTCATAGAGACACGAATAGCATTAGGTGGTTCTAGGTGGTTCTACAAGGGAACAAAGCCAGCCATTGGCACATCCGCCGGGATATATATCAAGAAGTGTTTTTTCTGCGAGACCCATAGTATCCATCGTATAGTAACGGGCTCCCATGAGAAGCTGAAAAGAAGCAAAGCTGCTTACAGACTGCATATATCACACAACCAGACAATGATCCCAAGGCAACCTAGAAGGGATCACAATGACATGAGACCACCCCCTTTTATAGATACAGTTCTGAGAAAATTCATAGTAGAGAGAAAATTCACTGTGGGGAACAGTAGTTAGGACATGAATCTTGAGCTGAGGCTTGACAGAAGTGTAAAGTCAGTGGAGAGGCTGGGAATGGGGTTTCTAGAGGAGGAAGGAATGTGCGAGAAGTGAGGATGGATAAGACAGATACTAGGAACAGTAGTGATGAGTAGGCCTCCCAACAAAATTACATCGACTGGGTAAAGTGGGGCAAGTCAGCTGACTTTTAAAACCAGGCAAGGAGTTTGGATTTTGCCTTTTAAATTACCAAGGGAACAGAAGAAGTCTTCTCAAAAGCTTTACGGTGCCAGTGTGCATTGTGAATCTCCAAAATGGAAATGTGCAGTATTTACCAAACTTAACATTGGAAGCTTTTTTTCTATGACCACCTATGAACAACTTTGGAAAGATTTGTTCTACAGACACGCTGAGGCAGAGGACACAAAACCTTGGAGTGCGCTGGGAAAAGTAGGGCTCAAAGGTACCAAAAATAACCAAGATTTTTAAAGGGCACGAACGGTATCTTGGGTGGTGTACAAATAGCATCAATTTATTCTCATCCTCACAATTCATCCTCACTGTTAGCAGCACATTAGGGGTCACTTGGAAAGAGACTCGTGGTTTTCTGGGACCTTCTTTCCCTCTTTAATGATTGATAAGTCTGTTGCATTTTTCATCATATGATTCTTGTATCCTTGCAGAATACCTTCCTGGCTTGGTGTCACACTGCATTTAGTTCAAGCGATAGGTTGCACTGCCTGTTCGTCAGCAGGTAGCGGGCACTCTCTCTGGTCATTGTCAGGTGCCAGGTGGCACCTGTCAGACAAGCAGGAAGAAACTGGTCTTGCTCCTAACAGCAGCCCCAAACCAGGAAGGCTCTGTCTGCAGCGCCCGGCCTTTTCTGTCTGTCCCCACTCTTGCCACGACTTTTTATGTCTTTGCCGTCTTCTCATTTGGGTTCTCATTTGCTTACTCTGGTCCCCACCCCCCACCACTAAGCCACTTGGTAATTGAACTTAACTTTCATTCTATTTTAAAAAAATCTGAAAATAGCTTGTTTTCCCAGTGAGGCCTCCAGCAAGACTTTAACTTTAGTTTAGCAATAGTTCCCAACCAGGAGTGTTACCACATCCCCCCAGCCTTCTACCATGTGGCATTTGGAAATGTTTGGAGGCATTTTTTGTGGGGAGTTATCACCCACCATGCATTATTGGAGGGGGGTGCTATTACCGTGGAGTGGGCAGTGGCCAAGGATATTAGGCATCAGCAGGCAGTGTGGGCACTAGCCCTACACAGTGAAGAGCTGCCTCACCCCAAATGCCCTTAATGACCCCAGTGAGAATCACTGTGTGCTTCCCAGACTCCGGTCATTTGACTACCACTCTGATAATTTTTCATTTGTAATGCACCACCTGTGCCAATATTTTTTTTAGTTAACTCAAAAATTTTTTCTCTTTAAGCAATAGTATGTTTGAAGTAATGGGTCAGTGCTATTTTTAAAATGTGATTTAAAGTACACGTAAAAATAAATACCTAACCCCTCATACAAAATATTCTTCATTAGTGATACACATGTGAAGTTTGAGAACACTAGGCAGTGCTTATGGCTGCATACCTTTTTGGGTTTTTGGTGAGGGCATTAGCCTTACACACATTTCTCTTCTGAAATATGAAGGCCTAAGCAAGTGTTTGATGGACTCCTTAGCCCGGGCCTTATAAGGGCAAAGGCCACGTGTTTAATATCCCATAAAGGTCATTTATTTTATACAAAGAAGAAGTCTATTCCACTGGCATCCTTGACCCAAGTCAGCTGTCTCTTTGCTGGTTGCAAAGTCAAAGGATAAAAATGAGGCTCCCTTGGCATTCGCCTCCTTGGATTGTAGGCTCCGTGAAGACAGACCTGGGTCTTGTGTCCCCACCTTTCCTAAAGCAGAGTCTGACACACGCTTCGTGATTAATACAATTCTCAGTAAATGAATGAGATCATGAACAGGTGAGTGTATGCTTACCCCTCCCCCAGACAAACAATGGAGGACTGTAAATGCTGCTGTCACTGAGTCCAAAAAGTCTTGCGTATGAGTTTCTTGGGCAAGTTCTGTAAATTCTCTGTGCTTCAGTTTCATTACCTCTGAAGTCAGGTTGTAAGAATACCAACCTTACAGCACTGTTATGAGGAATCAATGAGATAATGTTTGCAAAGTGCTTCAATCAGTGTCAGGCATAGAATAAATGTTATAGAGATATTTGATGACAAATGGATGGTGTCTGTCTTATATTCAGGTTTTCAGTATTTGTTGAAAGAGTGAATCAACAGATGCTGGGCCACAGTGTTCCTACACTCCAGGTCCAGATCCTCAGCTGTTCCCAGGGGCAGCAGCAGATGCTGAAACAGAACTTCCCTAGCCCTAGCCAGGGGGTCCCGCTACAGTTCTCAGCACAGGAAGAGCTCTTCCAGAACAGGTAACCTAGGGCGATAAGCCCCACCCCCTCCTCAGTCACAGGCCGCACAGAGATGCGTCCTGGTGTTTGTTTAAGGCAATGCTAGAACATGTCCGATTAACTCAATTCCTGGTCGCCTCAGCTGACTCATTCTGCAGGAACACTGCATTCACAGACAGTGAGCATAGAGGTGGGGGAGGGAGGACAAAGGAGGGAAGGCAGCGCTGGTGGAGCATCTATTAGGAGCCAGGCTCAAGGAAGGTGATTTCAAGTGCATTGTGTCATTCCATCCTCTGACAACCTTAGGAGTCAGGATTTTAGCCTTATTTCCCTTATTTTACAAGTCAGAAAACTGATGCTCAAGGAAGTTAACTAACCCAGCCAAGGTCATACATAGCAGAGTCAAAATTTGAACTCAGGCCCATACGAGTGGTTTTATAACCCCAGTATGTAGTCCAGGTACTGCCAAGGACCCCAGCATGGCTGTGTCAGCTTCATACTGAAATGTTTCCAGCCCACCTGCTGGGTTTTTGGTGTCGGTAGCTCTCTCCCCTCATTATTACAGAGAGCAAGTGGGTGATCTTCATAAAATAGATGATCTTTAATAGCTCCCGCCTGCTGCCAGCCATGGAGTCATGTGAAATAGCACAGCAGAGCTGAGGTTGCTCTTATTACCCCGTGGGATTTCGTCAAAAGCCAAAATAATCCTGGCTGAGACAGTCTGTGGGCAGGGCACGGCAAGAGATTTTGAATAGGGTATTTGTCTCATTGGCTGAAGGAAAAGTGCTCTATTCATGACCTTCTCCTGATAGTCTTTTGCATGAGAAAGTGTAGGAAAAGCCAGATTCTCAGAGAGAAGAGGCCTGTCGCCTTTCTCTGAGCAGGGAGATCCCACATCCCATCCCTAGCAAAATGATTTTAGATGAACAGTTGAAATTTTTTTCTCCCACAATTATGGGGCAGTACTAAGAAGTTGTCTTAGTATCTGAGTGTTCTCGGGAGTATTCTGGCTTTTTTTAGCCAAATGAAACCTGAGCTTCTTCTTGACGTCACTAAAAATCCTCATTGCTCTCTATCTCTACCCCAAAGCCTTCCTTCTGTCCCCACGGAGCAGACTCCAAGACTGTTTTCAAAGTGAAACGTCATTAGGCTACTCTACCCTCTGAGGGGTAATCCTCCTGCCTTTTACAGATGACTGTGACTGTATCCTGCCTACCAAACGGCTCGTCTTGTTAAATCATCCACAGGATTGGGAAATGACCTATCCTCTGAGTTTATTAATTCCAGCAAAGATGATGTGAGGTGGTTTTGGTCAACCTGAAGTTTGGGCTTCCAAGTAAAACCTTGAGGCGTTCCCTTTCCAGCCCCATGTCTATGAACTAAACAGATCTCCAACCATGGTGGCCGCCCTTGTAGGGCAGGGCTTGCCTTGGCAGGAATGGCACCAGTATTTAGGATTCACAGTGAATGCTTCAGGCACAAACCCATGCGTATGTGTCTAACTGCTGGAATCTCCAGACACAGTTGGCACCTGTGAGAACCTCTTCCCTCTCCTGTCCAGGCTGTTGGCGTCCCATATCAAGTCACCATGGTTTCCTCTTCTTTTTAGTTCAGGAAATTTCTCTGGGCTCTGTATCTCAATTGCCAGCTCAAACTTTTCTGCTCTTACCTGGATCTTTTGTTCACTCATTTAACAATTTTTTTGTAGCACCTCCTAGTGCTGAGTGCAGATGAGGGACATCAAAACAAAACAAGCATAGATACTATCCTCATGGACCTTACAATCAGCTTGAAAAGTTACAGGCTGTGACAAGTGATAAGAAGGAAAAGATCAGCGAGCTATGGGGTCATACTGAAGGGAAGCCTCAAATGTTCCTGTGAGGACACTCTGGTTCCCCACTCTCTCCCTCAGTGCTTCAGGCCTGGTCCTGGGTTTCCTTCATTTTGTTAACCTTCCATTAGGGTGACTCAGTTGCACTATTTATTTGGCTTTTGGGTCCTTCTCTCCAAGATGACACCTCTCAAAAAGCCCCTTGGTTCTGTGAACTACAGCCAAAGATGACAGGGTGAAGGCTATCAATAATGATCTCTTTTACGAACGCTAGTCAATGGCTGTGGAAATGGGGAGTAGAAGGTCGGCATGATGCACAATGGCTTGTAACCTGGAAACATTACCATAAGTCCAATGTCCCAATTCTGTAGCAGTGGCATTGAGGTGGCATTTCTTGTGCCCTGGCCCTTCACCCTAGCTGGGCAGCATATACTGTCCTGAGTCCTGCATCCCAGGACCCCAATATTTCAGAGGAGGTGTCATATAATATGACTTCATTTGCCTACAGGACGTAGTTTAGGAGTGTTGTTCCATTTATTAACTAATTCAGAAAACATTTGAGCCAATGATTTTTTTCCAGGCTTAGGCATTATCTACCGCCTTCTCACTGTAGAGTCGCTATGGGGTCATCTCACCTTCCTTTCGTGATTTCATTTCTTCCATTTTCTTTTTTTCCCTCTTTCTATGACTCATATTGGGTTTAGATATCAGACTTCCTGGCTTCCTCCTTAAATGTTCTCTTTTCTCTCCTATTTTCTGTCGTTTTGTTGTTTTCTGGAAATTTTATCAAATTTTTCATCCAACCTTTTCATTGGATTTTTTAATTTATGCTGTATTTTTTCATTTCTAAGATGTTTTTGTTTTATGGATACTCCTTTTAAAATAGCATCCTATTGCTTCATGTTTGCAAATATTCTCATAGCTGTCTGATAGTTTTCACCTTCTTTTACCTTCCAATTACTTTAATCTCTACGCTTGTAATCTCTGTTATGTTTGAGGCTTTCTTAATGTCTGGTGATCCTTGGCTGTCATTTATATTTTAAGTTAGGGCACTAAAAAGCTTAATGCTAGCTCTGTATTGCGGGTGGGGCTTGAAGACCACCAGGTCACATGCAGGGTGATGAGGCTGGGCTGTTTAATTTGATAACCCAGATGTCAGTATCTTTAGGTCTTTTCTTTCAGCTTGTAAGATGCTTTTCAGTGAAGAATCTTCTTTGTTTTATTTTTTCAATTTTAATTTTATTTTATTTATTTTTTTTATACAGCAGGTTCTTCTTACTTAACTATTTTATACATATTAGTGTACATATGTCAATCCCAATCTCCCAATTCATCCTACCACCACCCCCTGCTTTCCCCCCTTGGTGTCCATACGTTTGTTCTCTACATCTGTCTCTATTTCTGCCTTGCAAACCGGTTCTGTACTATATTCCACATATATGTGTTAATATACTATATTTGTTTTTCTCTTTCTGACTTACTTTACTCTGTATAACAGTCTCTAGGTCCATCCACGTCTCTGCAAATGACCCAATTTCGTTCCTTTTTATGGCTGAGTAATATTCCGTTGTATATACGTACCACATCTTTATCCATTCATCTGTTGATAGGCATTTAGGTTACTTCCATGACCTGGCTATTGTAAATAGTGCTGCAGTGAACATTGGGGTGCATGTGTCTTTTTGAATTACGGTTTTCTCTGGGTATATGCCCAGTAGTGGGATAGCTGGGTCATATGGTAATTCTATTTTTAGTTTTTTAAGGAACCTCCATACTGTTCTCCATAGTGGCTGTATCAATTTACATTCCCACCAACAGTGCAAGAGGGCTCCCTTTTCTCCACACCCTCTCCAGCATTTGTTGTTTGTAGATTTTCTGATGATGCCCATTCTAACTGGTATGAGATGATACCTCATTGTAGTTTTGATTTGCATTTCTCTAATAATTAGTGATGTTGAGCAGCTTTTCATGTGCCTCTTGGCCATCTGTATGTCTTTGGAGAAATGTCTATTTAGGTCTTCTACCCAGTTTTTGTTGGGTTGTTTGTTTTTTTAATATTGAGCTGCATGAGCTGTTTATATATTTTGGAGATTAATCCTTTGTCCGTTGCTTCATTTGCAAATAGTTTCTCCCATTCTGAGGGTTGTCTTTTTGTCTTGTTTATAGTTTCCTTTGCTGTGCAAAAGCTTTTAAGTGTCATTAGGTCCCATTTGTTTATTTTTGTTTTTATTTCCATTACTCTAGGAGGTGGGTCAAAAAAGACCTTGCTGTGATTTATGTCAAAGAGTGTTCTTCCTATGTTTTCCTCTAAGAGTTTTATAGTGTCTGGTCTTACATTTAGGTCTTTAATCTATTTGAGTTTATTTTTGTGTATGGTGTTAGGGAGTGTTCTAATTTCATTCTTTTACATGTAGCTGTCCAGTTTTCCCAGCACCACTTATTGTAGAGACTGTCTTTTCTCCATTGTATATCCTTGCCTCCTTTTTCATAGATTAGTTAACCATAGGTGTGTGGGTTTACCTTTGGGCTTTCTATCCTGTTCCATTGATCTGTATTTCTGTTTTTCTGCCAGTACCATATTGTCTTGATTACTGTAGCTTTGTAGTATAGTCTGAAGTCAGGGAGCCTGATTTCTCCAGCTGTTTTTTTCCCTCAAGATTGCTTTGGCTATTCAGGGTCTTTTGTGTCTCCATACAAATTTTAAGATTTTTTTGTTCTAGTTCTGTAAAAAATGCCATTGGTAATTTGTTAGGGATTGCATTGAATCTGTAGATTGCTTTGGGTAGTATAGTCATTTTTCACAATATTGATTCTTCCAATCCAAGAACATGGTATATCTTTCCATCTGTTTTTGTCATCTTTGATTTCTTTCATCAGTGTCTTATAGTTTTCTGAGTACAGCTCTTTTACCTCCTTAGGTAGGTTTATTCCTAGGTATTTTATTCTTTTTGTTGCAATGCTGAATGGGATTGTTTCCTTAATTTCTCTTTCTGATCTTTCATTGTTAGTGTATAGGAATGTAAGAGATTTCTGTGCATTAATTTTGTATCCTGCAACTTTACCAAATTCATTGATTAGCTCTAGTAGTTTTCTTTTGGCATCTTTAGGATTTCCTATGTATAGTATCATGTCATATGCAAACAGTGACAGTTTTACTTTCTTTTTCCAATTGGTATTCCTTTTATTTCTTTTTCTTCTCTGATTGCCGTGGCTAGGACTTCCAAAACTATGTTGAATAATGGTGCCGACAGTGGACATCCTTGTCTTGTTCCTGATCTTAGAGCAAATGCTTTCCATTTTTCACCATTGAGAATAATGTTTGTTGAGGGTTTGTCATATATGGCCTTTATTATGTTGAGGTAGGTTCCCTCTATACCCACTTTCTAGAGAGTTTTTGTCATAAATGGGTGTTGAATTTTGTTGAAAGCTTTTTCTGCATCTATTGAGATGATCATATGGTTTTTATTCTTCAGTTTGTTAACATGGTATATCACATTGATTGATTTGCATATACTGAAGAATCCTTGCATCCCTGGGTTAAATCCCACTTGATCGTGATGTATGATCCTTTTAATGTGCTGTTGGATTCTGTTTGGTAGTATTTTGTTGAGGATTTTTTCATCTATATTCATCAGTGATATTGGTCTATAGTTTTCTTTTTTTGTAGTATCTTTGTCTGTTTCTTGTATCAGGGTGATGGGGGCCTCGTAGAATGAGTTTGGGAGTATTCCTTCCTCTGCAATTTTTTGGAAGAGTTTGAGAAGGATGGGTGTTAGCTCTTCTCTAAATGTTTGGTAGAATTCACCTGTGAAGCCATCTGGTCCTGGACTTTTGTTTGTTGGAAGATTTTTAATCACAGTTTCAATTTCATTACTTGTGATTGGTCTGTTCATATTTTCTGTTTCTTCCTGGTTCAGTCTTGGAAGGTTATACCTTTCTAAGAATTTGTCCATTTCTTCCAGGTTGTCCATTTTATTGGCATAGATTTGCCTGTAGTAGTCTCTTATGATGTATTTCTGTGGTGCCCGTTGTAACTTCTCCTTTTTCATTTCTAATTTTATTGATTTGAGTCCTCTCCCTCTTTTTCTTTGTTTTTTTTTTCTAAGATTTATTTATTGATTGATTGATTGCTATGTTGGGTCTTTGTTTCTGTGCCAGGGCTTTCTCTAGTTACGGCAAGCGGGGGCCACTCTTCATCGCAGTGCGCGGGCCTCTCACTATCGTGGCCTCTCTTGTTGCAGAGCACAGGCTCCAGATGCGCAGGCTCAGTAGTTGTGGCTCACGGGCCTAGTTGCTCTGCGGCATGTGGGATCTTCCCAGACCAGGGCGCGAACCCGTGTCCCCTGCATTAGCAGGCAGATTCTCATCCACTGCGCCACCAGGGAAGCCCACCCTCTTTTTCTTGATGAGTCTGGCTAAAGGTTTATCAATTTTGTTTATCTTCTCAAAGAACCAGCTTTTAGTTTTATTGATCTTTGCTACTGTTTTCTTTGTTTCTGTTTCATTTATTTCTGCTCTGATCTTTATGATTTCTTTCCTTCTACTAACTTTGGGTTTTGTTTGTTCTTCTTCCTCTAGTTCCTTTAGGTGTAAAGTTAGATTGTTTATTTGAGATTTTTCTTGTTTCTTGAGGTAGGATTGTATTGGTATTATCTTCCCTCTTAGAACTGCTTTTGCTGCATCCCATTGGTTTTGGATCATCTTGTTTTCATTGTCATTTGTCTCTAGGTATTGTTTGATTTCCTCTTTGATTTCTTCAGTGATCTCTTGGTTATTTAGTAACATATTGTTTATCCTCCATGTGTTCGTGTTTTTTACATTTTTTTCCCTGTAATTGATTTCTAATCTCATAGCGTTGTGGTTGGAAAAGATGCTTGAAATGATTTCAACTTTCTTAAATTCACTGAGGCTTGATTTGTGACCCAAGATGTGATATATCCTGGAGAATGTTCTGTGTGCACTTGAGAAGAAAGGGTCTGGAATGTCCTGTAAATATCAATTAAATCTATCTGGTCTATTGTGTCATTTAAAGCTTGTGTTTCCTTATTAATTTTCTGTCTGGATGATCTGTCCATTGGTGTAAGTGAGGTGTTAAAGTCCCTCACTATTACTGTGTTACTGTCAGTTTCCTCTTTTATAGCTGTTAGCAGTTGCCTTATGTATTGAGGTCCTTCTATGTTGGGTGCATATATATTTACAATTGTTATATCTTCTTGGATTGATCCCTTGATCATTATGTAGTGTCCTTCCTTGTCTCTTGTAACGTTCTTTATTTTAAAGTGTATTTTATCTGATATGAGTATTGCTACTCCAGCTTTCTTTTGATTTCCATTTGCGTGGAATATCTTCTTCCATCTCCTCACTTTCAGTCTGTATGTGTCCCTAGGTCTGAAGTGGGTCTTTTGTACACAGCATATATACAGGTCTTGTTTTCGTATCCATTCAGCAAGCCTGTGTCTTTTGGTTGGAGCATTTAATCCATTTACATTTAAGGTAATTATCGATATGTATGTTCCTATTACCATTTTGTTAATTGTTTTGGGTTTGTTTTTGTAGGTCCTTTTCTTCTCTTGTGTTTCCCACTTAGAGAAGTTCCTTTAGCATTTGTTGTAGAGCTGGTTTGGTGGTGCTGAATTCTCTTAGCTTTTGCTTATCTATAAAGCTTTTGATTTCTCTGTTGAATCTGAATGAGATCCTTGCCGATAGAGTAATCTTTGTTGTAGGTGCTTCCCTTTCATCACTTTAAGTATATCATGCCACTCCCTTCTGGCTTGTAGAGTTTCTGCTGAGAAATCAGCTGTTAACCTTATGGGAGTTCCCTTGTATGTTATTTGTCATTTTTCCCTTGCTGCTTTCAATAATTTTTCTTTGTCTTTAGTTTTTTTCAGTTTGATTACTGTGTGTCTCAGCATGTTTCTTCTTGGGTTTATCCTGCCTGGGACTCTCTGAGCTTCCTTGACTTGGGTGGCTGTTTCCTTTCCCATGTTAGGGAAGTTTTTGACTATAATCTCTTTCAGTATTTTCTCGGATCCTTTCTCTCTCTCTTCTCCTTCTGGGACCCCTATCCTGCAAATGTTGGTGTGTTTAATGTTGTCCCAGAGGTCTCTTAGGCTATCTTCATTTCTTTTCATTTTTTTTCTTTAGTCTGTTCCACAACAGTGAATTCCACCATTCTGTCTTCCAGGTCACTTATCCGTTCTTCTGCCTCAGTTATTCTGCTATTGATTCCTTCTAGTGTATTTTTCATTTCAGTTATTGTATTGTTCATCTCTGTTTGTTTGTTCTTTAATTCTTCTAGGTCTTTGTTGAACATTTCTTGCATCTTCTTGGTCTTTGCCTCCATTCTTTTTCTGAGGTCCTGGATCATCTTCACTGTCATTATTCTGAATTCTTTTTCTGGGAGGTTGCCTATCTCCACTTCATTTAGTTGTATTTCTGGGATTTTATCTTGTTCCTTCATCTGGTACATAGTCCTCTGCCTTTTCATTTTGTCTGTCTTTCTGTGCATGTGATTTTCATTCCACAGGCTGCAGGA
The DNA here is from genome assembly GCF_965194805.1 of Balaenoptera borealis. NCBI lineage: Eukaryota > Metazoa > Chordata > Mammalia > Artiodactyla > Balaenopteridae > Balaenoptera > Balaenoptera borealis. Next base: position 79,822,030 of record NC_138870.1, read on the forward strand.
TTGTAGCTCTTCTTGCTTCTACTGTCTGCCCTCTTGAGAAGAGTCTTCTAATAATCCTGCATTGTATTCTGAAAACCATGTGATGGAAGAGGGCCAGGAGCTTTAGGGGGAGGGTTTCAATATTTAGTATTTAATCCTTCTGCTTTCAAAATGGTTACTGCCCTCAGCTATACCATGTGTCCTCATCTCAGAGACCTTCTGTTTTTACTTTCTCCAGAACCCCCATTTTCTGCTGAGGTAGAAGAATTTGTCACCTGGTTGCACAAAGTAAGAAAGAGGATTTGGGATGGAGGTCTAGCTGCCCCATAGACTTCTGTCCTTTCCTTTTTCCCTGAATCATAAACCCGTGATGCTTCTCATTCTTGAGCCTTTGGGGTTCTATATGTATTGAAAAATGGGCTATGACTTAGCTTGCTCACTTAGGACATAGCTTCCCTGGGTCTGCTAGGTCAGTTGTCTTTCCTTCTTCTGTTTTCTAATTTGCAACATTTTGTGGCTATCATTTTGTCTCCAGTTCTCTTTTCCCTCTTAGGTTTATGTCTTTACAAAAAAAAATCCCTTCATGTCAATTAGTGGGAATCCAGAGAAAAGTACAGAAAAATATGTATGTTTGGTTTCTTATATTTAAAGTGCTTTATACTCTTCCTTCACATATATTTTACTGAGAAAATGTTCCAGGATGTTATTTGCTCTCTTAGTGGTTACTTTTTAAAAGTAAGGAAGGTAAGGATGCTACAGCAATAATTTTGGAGACATTTTAGAGCATTTCTTACTGAGACAGTACTTTTGAACCAATTGTTGTAGATATGTTGTTCAGATTGCCCTGACCTTAATTCACAAAGACAAAAATGTCTATTTTAGATTGGGGGAATGAGGTAAATTGTGAAGATAAGTGAGGGGATGTGAAGGGAATGAGGTAAACTGTGAATACTCATGGTGGAGCAACACTAAAGAATAAAGCCCTGGGCCAGGTTGAGCTGGAGATGATGTTTTACCAGTAAAGTCAGGAAGCATGCCTGGAAGTAGAATCCAAATGGTTTTTGATGGGGAGCCCAGAGACAAACATCAGTGGTCTAGTTCAAAGGGCAAGGCAGAGACACAGTGTTGGAAAGTTGAAAGGGACAATAGCTCAGAATCAAAACTGAGGACAGCAAAAGAGGGCTGGACAATCCCGCTCTTATGAAATGCCATTAGGGTGGTTTGTGTGTATGGGAAAGATTTAAAAGAATAATATCCAGTGTTGTTAAAGTTATGAAGAAGTAGGCATTCTCATATACTCTTGGAGTGTATATATTTGTATAGCCTTTATGGAGAGTAATTGGTAATTATATTGAATATATTAAAATTTAAAATGTGGATTTACTGTTACTCAGTGATTCCATCCCTAGGATAATGATTCTATAGGAAAGACCAAAAAATTAACATACAAGGATGGATGTTCATTATATCATTGCCTGTAATAAGAAAAATTGAAACAACCAAAAAAACATTAATAGAAGATTGTTTAAATTCATGATGCTGCATACCCAAATATAACTAGTCTTCATAAAGTGCTGCATTCAAAAGAAAGTAATTTAGTATCTTTCAAAGAACATTGAAAGAGGTCTAATTTGTAACCCACAACTCCATTTAACAGTTTATCTCTGTTATACAGCCTTATCATCGAATACTTGTAGCACCCATATGTCAGACAAAGGAAATCAGGTCAATTAATATATACTGACACAGAACAATATCTAAAATATGCTGTTCAATTTTTTAAATGTTATAAAATAAAATATGTAACATGACCTTATTTATGTTTATATAAAGGCTTCCAGCTTCAAGTAATGGCAAGTAGTTTGTATCAGACAAAACATCCTACTGATAATAATTATAAACTCTGCTTATGTATCTACTTCAAGGCACTAGAGAAGGACCAAAATCAGGCACAAACAGGAGGCGAGATAGCTCACATTTAACTGGCTTTTCCCCTGCAGACATTCACTAGTCTGCAGAACACAGACTTATTGTACTAAATAGTTAGAGGCCAGACTACAAGGCTGCCAGAGCAACTGGAAATTGAAGGGAGCAGGGAAATCCCAGAAGGTTAGGAGTGATGGTTGGGAGGAGCCCCCAGATCTATGTACAAAATCTTCTCAAATGCTTGGCTGACTCTTCAACTGCAGAGGCACAGGGCAAGTCTCCAAGGAGCAGAGCAGAAAACAACAGCTGGATGGCTGAAAGAAGTGAGCAGAGACTTCAGCAGTTGCCTGGTACTGGGCAGACAGAGTTTGAAGTTAAAATCTACCAAATTAGAGGGGCTTGGCAAATATGTCTTGCATTTCTGTGATATGCCAGAAGCATCATGCCTTAGATATAAGGACCATATCTCAGGACTGTGAGCTAAGGACTATGAGCCTAAGACTAAGAATAAAATTGAAATATAACTAGCCTAACAAAATGGAGAAACAAGCCTGCAGAAGAGTAATGTTATCTGCAAGAAATTTAGCTGCCTTCTGGAGTAAAACCCCAATACTCATCAGAGGAAGATAACAGAATTTAGATCATCTGCAGTATGTCATTTACAGTGTCCAGTGTACAGTAACAATTACCAGACACACAAAGAAGCAGAAAAATGTGACCCATAATAAAGACACCAGGGCTTCCCTGGTGGCGCAGTGGTTGAGAATCTGCCTGCCAATGCAGGGGACACAGGTTCGAGCCCTGGTCTGGGAAGATCCCACATGCCGCGGAGCAACTGGGCCCGTGAGCCACAACTACTGAGCCTGCGCGTCTGGAGCCTGTGCTCCGCAACAAGAGAGGCCGCGATAATGAGAGGCCCGCGCACCGCGATGAAGAGTGGCCCCCACTTGCCGCAACTAGAGAAAGCCCTCACACAGAAATGAAGACCCAACACAGCCAAAAATAAATAAATAAATAAATAAATAAACCCAAAGTTTAAATAAATGAATACAAATAAAGATACCAAAAAACAAAAATAAAATAAAAGGAGACCCACAGACAAAGCAGATGTTGAAATTAGTATATAAAGACTTTAAAATTACTATTATAAATATGTTAAATAATTTACACAAAAGTGGATATAATACGTGAAGACATGGGGATTTGGGGAAAGATATGAAAATGCTGGAAAAAAAAAAGATATGGAAATTGCAGAACTGAAAAATACAATATCTCAAATAAAGAATACAATACCTGAAAAAACATTGGGTGTGATTAACATCAGTTTGGAGATGGCAGAAGGAAAGATCAGGGAACCTGAAGAAAAGTCAACAAAAATCACCAAACTGAAAAGAGAAAAAAAAAAAAACTTGAAAAAAAATGAACAGAGCCTCAGTTACCTATAGGAAAATAAGCAATCTAACATATGTGTTATTCAGAAGGAGAGGAGAGAACTAATGGGGCAAAAAATATTTAAGGAACTTTTGGCTGAAGTTTTCCAAATTTGCTTAATAATATCAGTCCATAAGTCTAAGAAACCCAGTAAACCCCAGAGGAAAAAACATAAAAGAAATTCATATCAAGGCACATCATTGTGTTAAATGGCTGAAAAGTAAGGATAAAGAAAAATATCTCAAAAACAGCCAAATAAAAGACACAACATATACATAAAAATAAAGATAGAATGACTGAAGATTGTTCATCAGAAATAACAAATAGGGAATTGTTGAGGCAGGACTCCCCACACCCTCTTCTCAGCACAACAGTAAGTCACAGGAGCTCTATTCCAGGGAGGCGTGGTGGGGGGGGCCAGGTCTCACTTCCCCCATTATGTCCTAGAATTCCTACTCAGCAGGGTTTTTTTTCATCTGGATCTTCTATATTTCTTTTCTCTCAAAATTTTTTTCTTTGATTTTTCTGCTCTATGTTTAGGGAAAAATACTTTGATTTGGTCTTGCAAATCACTACTTCTCTTTTCAGTTGTATCTATTCTGTAATTCATCTCCAACACTGAGTTTTAGAATTTGTTCATCATTATTTTTAATTTTTAAGATGTCTTTCTTTTTCTCTGATTGCTGCTTTTTCTATGGCAGCTGACTCTTGTTTAATGGATGTGATATCCATTGTATCTCAGGTACTAAATAAAATATTTTCAAGGCTTCTTACATTTGCTCATTCCTCAGATGTCAGTTTGTTGCCAAAAACCTTGGCTCCCTGTTCACCAATGCTGAATAGAAATATGGAGACAGAGATCTGGAGGAAAAGAAATAGAGAGGCTTTTTTATTTCTCTGCCAGGCAAAGGGAAGACACAGCAGGCTAGCGCCTCAAGAACTGTGCCCCTGTCTCCTGAGGAATTACAGGGGTCTTATAGGTGGAACTCGCAGTCCAGGGTAGGTGATAAGGATCAAAGTAGTGAAGGTCTTGCGTTCTTCTTCTTCTTGCAGTATTTTAAAGTCACTGCTGGAGTCAGGCAGCCCGGTAATTGGGTCTGGCAGCCCGGTAATTGAGTCCTTTTGTCTGTGGGTTATCGGCCTATGACCTTCTTTATGAAATGCAAACAGCTACAAGGGGTGATTTGCTACAAGAAAGTGTAGGGAGAGTAAATACCAGGTGCAGGATGTAAATTACACAGAATTAGGGGGTAATAGGTGCAGAATGTAATTTACATCAAGTTGCGGGGCGGGGTGGGGGGGGTGGGTGACAGGTTAACTTTGTGAAGGACAAATCTAGTTACAGACACTACAGATTAGTCACAGTTAAAATAAAACTAAGATTGATTAACTCTTTCAGGCCGGTTTATGTTTCTTCTCTAGCCTGTTCACTGTTCCCTTTATTTTCCCTGTTATCAGGAGAGGAAAAAAAGCTCATTTCTATTTTTGTTGCAACAAATTCTTTACTGGTTCAGCTTTTAGTCTATGAGTTTGGGTCAAAGGTCTGATGGTTCTGGATTGCTCATTTTCAGATTCTCTGGGGGCTCCTCCTCCCTTTGCCAGACCCCCCAGGCTGGAGATCCTGATGTGGGGCTCAGACTTTCACTTCTGTGGGAGAACTTCTGTGGTATAATTATTTTCCAGGGTGGGTCGCCCACCCGTTGTGCATGGTATTTGATTTTATCACTATTACGCCCCTCCTATTGTCTTGCTGTAGCTTCTTGTCTTTGGATATAGGGTATCCTTTTGGTAGATTCCAGCATCTTTTTGTTGATGGTTGTTCAGCAGTTAGTTGTGATTTGGGTGTTTCAGTAAGAAGAGGTGAGGTCACATCCTTCTATTCCGCCATCTTGTCTCCCCCTGTGGGTTGTTCATTTCCATATGTACATTTATCAGTATTTGTAGCTATATCATTTCCTGAGCAATTGTTACGGTTCTCTTCCAACACCCCTTACCAAGCATGCCCCTGGAATGTGATGACTGACAGATGTGTTGTCCCCAAGGTTTATGGGCAGGGGGATGGCCCAGCAGGGTGGAGGCATTCCTCAAACAAGCAAGTAGGGAAAGTTACCCCTTGGAGCACCTCAGAGGATTTCACACCTGTTCAAGTTGCCTTTCCTTACTTAACAATTCAGTAATATCTGGGCCATGCCCTACTGTTCTGTCTGGCCCCATCCATATTCTAGGAGGCCCCCATGGCTGGTTCTTTACTAAGAGCCTGAGGGCAAACACCATAACTAGCTCCTCAGTGTGCAACTTGGGGGACACTGGCCTGGCAGTGCTTCAACTCCTCGGTCGATATCCCATAATACACTTCTCTCCTGCTGACCTTGAGTTTGTTTTCCTCTTAGGAGAACCAGTGTATTCATATTTAATAGTCACTATTGAACATCCACTTTGTGCCAGGAGCTATACAAGGAAGAGAGGATACAATAATGAATAAGACAGATGATGACTTGTTCTGATGAAGTTTACAGGCTAGAGAATTATTCATCCAGCAGCCCCTTCCTTCAGCTGTGTTTCTCATCTCTCTGGTATTTCTGCCAGTCTGCTACTACTCAGAACTTCTTTAGTTTCTATTCAACTGGCATTTTCTAGGACTTAGTCTTATCTAGGACTAAGACTTAGTCTTATGTTATGCATCTCATTTCCCGAGGGTTTGGGAGGAAGGAGAAGTAGCCGTCTTGGCTCAGTCCATGATCTTGAACTAACCAGCTTTTTTTTTTTCTTCAAGTAGAAGAGGGATGGCAGTTGGAGTTCAGATGTACTCTATGACCCAGGAGCAAAATAGGTAGCTGCCACACCCCGAAGGAAGGCTTTGAATACACTTTTTCTTACACTGGCTCTGGCTGTGGAACTGGTGTCTCTTTGGAGATCAGGGTAAAAATATTACAGAATTCTAGACCAATTCTAATGTTAGGGAACAAGCCTAGGATGAGACTATGCAGCTCCCTGTTTTGCTTTCCGATTCTGCTTCTTCTAACATTCTTCGTGATCGTCTTAACAACTGTGAGTTTAAGAATATGATTGAGAAAGTGCCAATTTGGGAGCATAAGAACAGAATATTTGATCCCCTCATGATCCACCATATATTCCTGACACACACACCCCATCACCACCCAAGGAACGCTTCTGAAGAAGAAACTTTTGCTGACACTATTCAAATATTGCTTTACTCCCTGATGTTTGGAGACCAACCAGACAGGTGGAGTCTTCAGGTCTTCTTTGGAACCCAAAAATCTCTTTATGCCTTTCAATTGTTCCTGTAGCTTTGACAGAAAACCTTATTTTCAACTAGAATTGTTATTTATTCTAGTTGACCTTTGTTGATAAGTCCCCTTTCCCCTACTGGTTTTGGGAGATTTATTTTTGTTCTCCTTCTCAGAAATAAAGACAAACACCTCACTAGGAGACTTGTTTAGCCACCCTTAGGCAAAGACCAAATTGAATATTTAGCAATTCCTTTTTTTGAAGCTGGAAGGAGGGGGAGATGGTCCAAGGAAGCCAACTCCCAGTTCCAAGAAAGTAGAGACAGTATATGTGTACTTTTCTTTAGATGATTATCATTTTTAACCAACAGCTGCATGGTCAACCTCTAATACCTCTGTGACCACATCAAAGTGACAAAGTCAACCAAACCTCTGTTGACTGTCTGCCACAAAGCAACAGATTTTGTCTTCTGGTGATGATTTGATGAAGCATCCTTGCAGGGAGGAAGTGAAAAGGGATGCAGACAACGCTTTTTTGGCAGCAACAATATTTCTGTGGCTGGTTTCTTTTAACACAAAAGAGATCATGGCTGATAGATATGTCAGAGCTTCTTAGAGACGTGTCCTATTTTATGTGTGTTTTGCAGCACTCAAAAAAAAAAAAGTAAATTGGCCTTTTGTAGCTTCCAAGAAAACGTCCCTCTTCTTTTTGTTTGTTGCACATCTAAATCCCAGAATCATGTAGGAAAAGGGAGGGGATGAAGATTTGGCTTCCTCACTACCAACGTCATATTCCATCCCACATACCCAGACACTGGCACGTGCAGAAGAGAAGGTACTGTTTGTCTTACTGGATCTCAGTTTGGAGATTTGATTTAAGTAGAGAAACCTTGTGTCATAGCCAGTATGTATTGCATAAAGTTGCCCCTGAGACTAATCATCAGAAACTGGATAAATAGAACTGTGTGTTCAGATAAAATGGCTCCTTGGGAGATTATCCCAGAGTGATATGAGAACTCTGTACCCTATACCAAAGAAGTGGGTGATTTTAAAATATATGCGTATATAGTATTTGTATATATGTATATACCTATGTGTATATATACACATATATGTATGCATGTACACACAGTCACCTAAGTTTGTGTACAGAAGTTTGACTGCTTTGTTTTTGTACACACACACACACCCATACCTAAATTTGTGTAGAGATTTATAACTGTTTTCAGAACTTTCTTAGATACAGCATGAGTATAATGTCTGTTTATACCTCTTCCTTCTGATAACTCTCCTTTTTTTCTTCTTAATCATCTTTAAAATAAATTTGGCCTCTTTCTGAGTTTTTGAACCTTTTAGTACCTACATATAAATCAACTGATCAACTTCTGAAGACTGCTTTTGAGGGAAGGAGAAGGCAGGTACAGAAAGATGGGGCCTTTGGCTCAATTCTGAGAATCCAAATTTAGGGGACAAAGAAAATGTCAGACTGGCCTTCGTGGTTTGCCCTCCGTTCTTTTGCTTCATAGAGGTCCTCTCAGTCTTTGGAATTAATATCCACCAATCTCAGGGGACTGTATAATTGAGTAAAAACAGTTATACCCAAAGTGGCAACAGTAAGAGACTTAGAATTAATACATCTTTGGGGCCAAAATATTCAGCTTAATTGAGTATAATTTGATAAACCCTGGGTATAATTTAAGTAGGCATATGGACACAGAAGGGAAAAAATAAAGTTCTCCAATTATGAAGAAGGGATTCACCCTATGGTACACACTAGAACTAAAATTATGAGGGTGAATTTGGAGACAAAATAGAAACCCCTACTTAAGTTCCAGAGATTTCTTTAGACTTGTCTCTTATTTCTACACACAGACTTATTCAGTGATCTTAAATGTCTATGAAATCTAGTATAGATTTCTATATTTGGCTTCTACTGAAAGAAAAATTTCAAACCTTAAACTTTTGACATTTAAAATGTGAACATTATTTAGCCTTAATAAAGAGGGAAATTCTGCCATTTGCAACAATATGGATGTACCTTGAAGACATTACACTAAGTGAGATAAGCCAGTCACAGAGGGACAAATGCTGAATTATTCCACTTACATAAGGTATCTAAAGTAGTCAAACTTACAGAAACAGAGAATACAATAGTGGTGTCAGGGGCTGGGAGGAGGGGGATATGGGAAGATGTTGTTCACTGGGTATAAAGTTTCAGTTATGCTAGATGAATGCATTCTAGAGATCTGTTACACAACTTAGTGCATATAGTTAGCAAGACTGTATCGTGCACTACAAAATTTGTTAAGTGCACACTTAGATGGGTAGATCTTGTGTTAAGTGTTCTTACCTAGAAAAAACAAACAAGCAAAAACGACAACAAAAAACCCCAAAGGGACACAAGGAAACCTTGGGAGGTGTTGTGCTGGAAGTGTCTGTTACCTTGATTCTCATGACGGTGTCACAGGTGTGTGCATATGTCCAAACTTATCAAAATGTACACATTAAATATATGCAGTTCTTTGTGTATCAATTCTGTCTCTAATAAAGCTGTTAAAAATTGATACTTGAACAAAAGGAAAAAAATTAGTTACATATGAGGTATGATTATCAATATAAAACTAGATTTCCTTCCATTTGTTTATTCACCAAGCATTTATTGAGAGACGGCTCTGTGCCAGGCACTGCACTAGGCACTGAGGATTCAAAGACTAGTAAGAAATAGTCCGTTCCTGGCCTCACGGAGCAAGGGGAGGTCAGACAAGGCCTCATATCAGGATGAGGAAGTATAATGAGTGCTGCTGAGCACTGGGGCAGAGCAGGGGCGGGGCGGGGGGCAGAAAGAGAGGAGTATGGGTTTGCTCTAGAAGGAATCACAGAGGCCTCTCCACAGGGCTTCTCAAAACACGGCAGCTGGCTTTCCCCGGAGCAAAGGATCCGAGAGAGAGAGAGAGAGACCAAGACAGAAGCCACAGAGTCTCTTACAACTAGTTCAGAAGTTACATACCATCACTCATGCCTTATTCTCTTGGTCACACCCATCAACCCTGTACAGTGTGGGAGGGGACTCCAAAAGGGTATGAACACCAGGAATTTGGGGGCTCACGGGGGACTGTCTGGGAGACTAGCTGCCTCAGTTCCTAGAAAGAGTCAAAGAAGACAGTACCGCTTTTTATTAACTGAGCCACCATCCAGTAATCCCCATTAAGGTTTTGATTAAAAGTGAATAGAAGCACATGCCTTAGGTCTTGAGGTCTAAAGAAAACCTCTTACTTCTTCCTGAATCTAAATCTTGGGATCTTAGTACCCTCTAGAAGGATGCATGGAGGAAAGATGACAAAATGACAGAGAAAATAAGGTGACTAATAACTTACCTTCTGAGGCACTTACATAGAGGAGGTGGAGACTCAGAGAGAGGGCTGAGTCCACTTGCCCACCCAACTGTATATAATAGAAAAGAAAGAGAACCACTCCTAGGGATGGCAACCCTGCCCCCAATTGCAGTTGTCCCTTTGTGTCCACAAGGGATTGGTTCCAGGACTCTGCAGATACCAAAATGCCTGGATGCTTGGGTTCCTTATGTAAAATGGTGTGTGTTTGCATATAACCTCCTATATACTTTAAATCATCTCTACATTGCTTATAATACCAAATACAATGTAAATGCTGTGTAAACAATTGCTGGCGAGTGGCAAAGTGAAGTTTTGCTTTTTGCAACTTTATGAAATTTATCTCCAAATATTTTTGGTCCACGGTTGGTTGAATCTGCAGACATGGAACCCATGGATACAGAGGGCTGACTGTACAACGTTCTGTTTCTGGTCCCGGACACTGATCAGTCAGATTAGCAACTCCTTTTCCCTTGGGTTGGTGGCAGGGAGGCTAGGAAAAAGCAAGATGGCAGGGAGGAAGGAGTAGAAAATTCCTTTTGCCTGTACTGAAGGTATTGTCATCCCTGTTTTTCCTATGAGAAAACTGAGATGTGGAAAGGTTAATTGAAGTTTAGTGAGGCCTAATTCTAAGAAACCATGAATGAAAATCTCAACTTTTAAATTCAGCCATAGTGGTCACATCAGGTCAAAGGTACCATAATTGCTGCTGAACTTGTGATGTACTCCAAAAATTTTTTTTGGCATTTCTTCTAGGTTATACATTAAAATAACTAAAGACACACATTCAAGAAATAGAAACACAGAGGGAACTTTGAATCATTTATTGCTGCCTATTCTTTGCAGAGGTAAGGAGACTGACATCTCAAGAGTTAATGGTTGGGAATGGAGGCCAGGTCTTTTATACCCCAGTCTCGTGCTTTCCCTCTGTGGCACTGTGATGGGGTTCCTGAATATATGCTTCTCCTGACATTCGTTGGAATCTTCCTCTTCCCCAACTGTATGAGGCAGGAGAATGTGGTAGAAAGAGCACTGGTCTTAGAAGCCCCAGGTTAAGTCCCAGCTCCATCTTGTGTAAGCTTGTGTGATCTGGGCACACTCTCCTCAGTTTCTTCTTCTAAAAAATTGGTATAAAAATATTTGCCAACCTCTCAGGATAGTTGTAAGGATGAAAGGAGATACTAGTTGTGAAAAATCTCTGTAGGCTCCAGGTACTGGGCAAAGGTAAAGAATCAGTTTTGGGAAATCTAAATCTATGCAGTTTCCAACTGCCAAGCTAAGATGGCCATGCCCCCAGCTTCTTATATTTTGCTTCCTCTAGAATTTTTTGACTCTCAACTTTTGCACGTTGCACCCCTTCCTCTTTGTATGATTTTATTTCCACTGATGGTGGTCCAGCTGAATCCTGGACCCAGCGTCCAGAGAGGTCAGTGACTCAGTTCTGGACCCAGCGTCCAGATGAGGTCATCCGTCATGTGGGATGGTTTTCCCCTCCCCAAGGCCACGAGAATGAGCAGAGTGTGTGAGTACTGCTTTGCAGGGAAGAAAGCAAACAGTCCTATCATTTAATAGGAGTCTTAAAAGTTTTAGCTGCTTTAGTGAGTATGGACATTGAGACTGGATGGCAACTGCTCCTACTAACGGTGGAGATTTATTATCCCAGAAAATCATTTCAGTCTGTGGCGATTCCACAGAGACCATTGTATGATCATGGGTATAATTAATAGCAGAACTGTTTGGGAAGGGCATCAACATTTATGCAGTGCCTCCCACACCCAAGGCAGAGAGTGAGGTGTGTGAGGTTGGTGTCGTTCTTGCTTTGCAGAGGAGAAAGCTGAAGTTCAGAGAGGTTAGGTAGTTGTTCCAAGGTCCCAAGCTTGTAAATGGTAGAGTCAAGACTTGAATCCAGGTCTTTGCACTTTCTGTAGTGCAGACACCAGGGAGAGTCTGATGCATTTTGAATCATTTACCTGTGTTTGAAAATGAGAGACTGTGTGGGGAGATACAATAATTAAAATAGTTTAACCAGTTGCCCATAGTTTGGAAACTTTGGAGAAAGAGAGGTTAAAATGTAGATTAAACATGGAAAATAAAAACCCCATGTTTCTCCTACCTCTGGACACCAGACATGGATACACTTTTAATAACAGCTCTCTTTCAGACACTGCCATCAGGAGGAGACTTCAACACCAGGGCCGCTGACGAGTGGAGGGTACAGAAGGTCACAACAAAATACAGAGGGCCTAAAACAAGGATTTAAAGGTGTGTCAGTCTGGCAAGAAGAAATTAAGTGAAACTCAGAAAGTTCTCAAATACATAGAAAGAGATTTTGTTTCACAGCTTCTATAAACAAACCCCAAAATACGTGGACTTCTAGGAAACAGAGAAGTTATCAAATTGCCAAGGTGTTAATGGTCAGTTCTTGGTATTGTTAGAGCACAGTCTGACTTGCACACCTGACTGAAATGTTTTCCTTAACAAGCATACGCTTTCTCGCTAGTGATTCTTAATATTTCTGCTACAAGGCAACTCATACTTTTGGTAGTCTGATCACTCTGGTCAGAAAAATAAAACTTATTGAGCACATACTAGGTGCCTGGCTATGACCTAGGTACAGAGGATACAAATGAAAACAGAATATATGCTTTCATGGAGTTTTTAGCCTGATGGGGAAAGCAGTTAAGTCAACAAGGAATTATAACATGTGCATTATGATAAGAGCTCGGTGAAGGTAGGACAGGGTGCTTGTGGAAATGCAATAGAAGGGGAGCTACCTCAGTCTTAGAAGGTCATTGAAAGCTTCCTAGAAAAAGTGCCATCTAAGCTGAGACCCCAAGGATGAGTAGGAGTTGATGGGAGTGGATTAGTCAGGGTTCTCCTGAGAAGGAGAACCCACAGGAGGTATACAGAGATGTATATAAGAGGGGAGTTATTATAGGAATTGGCTAACACAGTTATGGAGGCCTAAAAGTCCCTCAATCTATGGTCTGCAAGGTGGAGAACCAGGAAAGCCAGTGGTGTACTTCAGTCTGAGTCCAAAAGCCTGAGACCCAGGGGAGCCAGTGGTGGAAGTCCCAGTCTGAAGCTAGATGTCCCGGCTCAAGCAGACAGCAAATTCACCCTTCCTCTATCTTTTTATCCTATTCAGACCTTCAGCCGATTGGAAGGTACCCACCTGCATTGGTGAGGGAGATCTTTACTCAGTCTACTGAGTCAAATGATAATCTCTTCCAGAAACACTCTCACAGACACACCCAGAAATAATGTTTTACCATTTATTCCTTAGCCCAGTTAAGCTGACACATAAAATTAACCATCACAGGGGGTATATATTCAAAGCAGATGGAGGAACATGTGCAAAGGGGTAGAAGTGAGAAAATAGAATGTGTTTGGGGAACTGAAAGAAATGCAGTTTGGCTGGAGTATTGAGAATAGAGATGGCTGGAGAGATGGGCAGGGGGCTAAGCTTGCCATGCAGGTTAAAGAGTTAGGATTTTCCTAGGAAAAACTGGAAACCATCGAAGGGATTTAAGTGTGAGGCTAAAATGATCATGCTTGTGTTCTAGAAAGATCATTATTCTGTATGTATGTGTTTCAGAAAGACCTAAACGGTGATTTGGAGCGTGAGACTCAGGATGGGGGACAAGACCAGAAGCAGGATAACCAATAGGTGATAATTGTCGTCATCCAGGCCGGAGATGGGCACGGTCTAGTCCACGTCACACCGTTAGAGGTGGAGGGACTGGAGAGATCCAAGAGCTTCTTCAGGAGTGAACTGAATCCACAGAACCTTGACCCTGATTAAACATGAGAAATGAAACAGGGAAGCAGTCAAGGATGGCTCCCAGGTTTCCGGGAGGTATGGATGGGATTGCCAGCTCCTGAACTAGAACACTGCTGAAGGAGCAGGTTTCAGAGAGGTGTGGGTGAGTTCCATTTTGGGAATTGCTGGGGGAGTGTGCAGGACATCCAAGTGGAGCTATTCAATACAGAGGAGGAACCACGTGTTGGAATCTCAGGAGAGAAATCTGAATGAGTTTTGGATTTGGGAGTCATTGGTAAGTGGATGGCCCTTGAATGCAAGGCTGAAATCACATTGGCAAGGCTAGCTCCAGCATCCTGTCTTCAAAGAGGATCTGGAAGCTCCCATTTTTTCTTGATTTTCTTGATCAGACCATGTACATATAATTAAAACACAATATCCATTCTTATGTCACTTTATGCTTTTGAAAGTAGTCGCCATGTGTCCCTAGGACTGTTGGGTGAGGTACACAGAGAGAAACGATGCACATTTTATATATGTCCGAGGTCATAAAGTGCCACGCACTGAGAGAGCTCAGGGCTCTTTTCACTACCCTGTATAGTCATTGAGGCCACCTGTCCTGACACTGCATAAAGAACACCCTCAGTTCACAGACAGCCATGACAGGACTGAAATTCATGATGACCCATAAGACACCTAAGAGAAGCAAGGGGACAGCCTCTCTACCAGGCTCAGTGGATTTTAGCTTCTGCTGCCCTCACCCCATCACCCTTGTCCACCCTGTGTTGACCTCAGCACAGTTTCACACTGCCCCTGTCTGCCCACAGCAGGTCTGTGAGGAAGGTCCACGGCTCCATGACTCCTAAGTCCCTGGACACTTGGCCATTCACCATTTGTAAGAGGTGGCCCAACGAGCACCCAAACGCTCAAAGGCAGAACCAGAGTGATGCGATAACACGGAGAGAGGTCTGGTAGGCTGGGAATGGGAGAAGGAGGAAGTTTTCCTGATGATCCAGGAAATCATAGTATGTGGAGAAGAGATTAAAAGATCATGTGGGTTTGGGGCTTTGTTTTGGTTTTGTTTCTGAGCAGTGGAATTCTCTTTCCTCAAAGAATTCTTGAACCAGACTCCAATATATCAAATGGTTTAAAAAAAAAAAAAGGAACTGCTCCGATAGAAGCAGGAGCCCTGGGACCTGAGCCAGCCTCCTGGCGGGGGTGGGGCCATCCCACCCCCTTAATACTCACCCAGGGTCTTTTAGGCTTCTTGGAACACTTTTGAAAAACGGTAGTTTAGTCCATGCCCCCAGGATGGTGGAAGATACAGAAGAATGAGAGATGGAGCTCTAGAGTCAAACTCCCCTGGTTTGAATCTGGTCGGGCTGCTTATTAGCTGTGTGATTCGGGACAAGTTATTTAAGAGTTCTGAGCCTCAGGTTCGTTATCTGTAAACTGCGGGTGGTAAGTACAGAATTGCTGTGACAGTTAAAAGAGAAAAAATAGCTAAAGTACTGAGCACTGTGCTCAGCATTTGGTATATTCTCAATAATGGAAATTATTATTGTTGTTGTTGGTATCAGTTGCCAAACATCTGGATTTTTACAGATTTTTCAAGCTGGAAATTTAGCTTTTTTTAAAATTCATTTATTTTTTATTTTTATTTATTTTTGGCTGTGTTGGGTCTTCGCTGCTGTGCACGGGCTCTCTCTAGTTGCGGCGAGGGGGGCTACTCTTCGTTGCGGTGCGCGGGCTTCTCGTTGCGGTGGCTTCTCTTGTTGCGGAGCACAGGGTCTAGGTGCTTGGGCTTCAGTAGTTGTGGCACACGGGCTTAGTTGCTCTGCGGCCTGTGGAATCTTCCCGTACCAGGGCTTGAACCCGTGTCCCCTGCATTGGCAGGAGGATTCTTAACCACTGCTCCACGAGGGAAGCCCGAAATTTGGCTTTTTAAAGATAGGCTAGAAATTTGGACTTTTTGGTGAGGATCTCCCAATTTTTAAGTAATTAATTGAAAAAATAAACCAACAACAACAAAACTGAGCTAAATAAGATGACCTCCAGCAGTCCACTGGAGACCTCTGGAGTAAATAGTTAATGCATGATTATACATGGTATGTACCATATATGATTAAACATGTATATAGATCCATGTATGGTGGAGGCTGAATTGTCCTGGAGGGGGAGGGGTGGGAGGCTGAGAGGCTTGGAAGGAGGAAGAGGCCTGAAGCTGTGCCTGGGTCCATGGGGTGAGGTTGTGGGTTGCTTTAGTTGGTACAGGTTGGACCCTGCCATCCTGCTGTGGGAGAGATTCATGTTTCTGGGGTGAGGGAACATTTTCTTCCCTGACCTGCCATGGTGATACCAGGATTCACAAAGGAAAGGCTGATCCTCGCACTTCCCAGTTGCATCCAACTCAGGAGCTTTTGCATGGACCCCTCTTTATTTGAAATATTGATATTTTGTTTATCATGGATTTTTTTGCATCAATTTTGATTTTTTTAAAATATTGCATTTAAAATTTTATTTTTAACGGGAACTTCTATTAAGTAGGAAGATATAATATCTTTATTTTATTTTTTATTTTTTGAGACCAGGGATAGTATTTTATTCTTCTTTTTTATACATCCATACTACTTAGCATAGAGCTATACTCTTTTTTTTTTTTCCCCTGTGCTATACAGTAGGTCCTTGTTGGTTATCTATTTTAAATACAGCAGTGTGCACAAGGACATAATATCTTTAGAGGATAGTTGCTAAGGAGGTAGGTTCTATAGTTAGACTACCTGCATTTTATTTTATTTTTAAAATTTTATTTATTTATTTATTTAATTGAAATATAGTTGATACACAATATTATGTTAGTTTCAGGTGTGCAACAAAGTAATTTGACATTTAAATACATTACAAAATGATCACCAACATAAATCTACCAACCGTCTGTCCCCATATAAAGTTATTGACTTATTTATTTTATAACTGGAAGTTTGTACGTCTTAATTCCCTCATCTATTTTGCCTACCCTCTATCCTCCACCCCTCTGGCAAACACCCATTTATTTCTTCTTTGTATTTATGAGTCTGTTTTCATTTTGTTTTTTCATTTGTTTTGTTTTTTACATTCCACATATAATTGATATCATATGGTAATTGCTTTTCTCTGTCTGATTTATTCCACTTAGCGTAATACCCTCTAGATCCAACCATGTTGTTACAAATGGCAAGATTTCGTTCTTTTTTATGGCTGAATAACATTCCATTGTATATATATACCACACCTTCTTTATCCATTCATCTGTTGATGGGCACTTGGGTTGTTTTCATATCTTTGCTATTATAAATAATGCTGCAGTGAACGTAGGGGTGCATATATCTTTTCAAATTAGTGTTTTTGTTTTCTTCAGAAAAAACACCCAGAAGTGAAATTGCTGCATCCTATCATAGTTCTCTTTTTAATTTTTTGAGGAAACTCCTTGCTGCTTTCCACAGTGGCTGCATCAGTTGACAATCCCACCAACAGTGCGTGAGAGCTCTCTTTTCTCCACATCACTGTCAACACTTGTTGTTTGTTGTCTTTTTGATGATAGCCATTCTGATAGTTCTAAGGTGATATCTCATTGTGGTTTTGATGTGTGTTTCCCTGATGATTAGTGACATCGAACATCTTTTCATGTGCCTGTTGACCATTTGTATGTCTTCTTTGGAAAAATGTCTATTCAGGTCCTCTGCCCATTTTTAAATCAGATTGTTTGGTTTTTTTGATATTGAGTTGTGTGAGTTCTTTATGTATTTTGGATGTTAACCCCTTATTGGATATGTCATTTGCAAATATCTTCTCCCATTCAGTAGGCTGCCTTTTGTTTGCTGATGGTTTCCTTTGCTGTGTAAAAGCTTTTTAGTTTGATGCAGTCCCATTTGTTTACTTTTGCTTTTGTTTCCCTTGCCTGAGGAGACAGATCCAAAAAATATTGCTAAGACTGATGTCAAAGAGTGTGCTGCTTATGTTTTCTTCTAGAATTTTTATGGTTTCGGATCTTAAATTCAAGTCTTTAATCCATTTTGAGTTTATTTTCTTACATGGTGTGAGAAAGTGGTCCAGTTTGATTCCTTTGCATGTAGCTGTCCAGTTTTCCCAGCATCACGTATTGAAGAGGCTGCCTTCAACATTTTTCTTGCCTTCTTTGTCATATATTAATTGACCATATTAGCATTGGTTTATCTCTGGGATGTCAATTCTGTTTCACTGATATATGTGTCCTTTTGGTGCCAGTACCATACTGTTTTGATTACTGTAGCCTTGAAGTATAGTTTGAAATCATGAGCATATAACCTCCAGCTTTGTTCTTCTTTCTCAAGATTGCTTTGGCTATTCACGGTCTTTAGTGGTTCCATACAAATTTTAGGATTATTAGTTTTAGTTCTGTGAAAAATGCCATTTGTAGTTTGATAGGGATTGCATTAAATCTGTAGATTGCCTTGGGTGGTATGCAATATTAATTCTTCCAATCCGTGAGCAAGGTATCTTTCCATTTGTCTGTGTCATCTTCAATTTCTTTCATCAATGTCTTATACTTTTCAGAGTACAGGCTTTCACCTCCTTAGTTAGACTTACTCCTATGTATCTTATTCTTTTTGACACACTGTAAATCGGATTGTTTTCTTAATTTCTCTTTCTGGTAGTTCATTATTAATGTATAGGAGTGCAACAGATTTCTGTATATTAATTTTGTATCCTGCAACTTTACTGAATTCACTTATTAGTTCTAATAGTTTTTTGGTGGAGTCTTTATGGTTTTCTAAATAAAGTATCATGTCATCTGCAAACAGTGACAGTTTTACTTAACTTAGATGCCTTTTATTTCTTTTTTTCTCTGATTTTGGTGGCTAGAACTTCTGATACTAGTTTGAATAAAAGTGATGAGAGTTGGCATCTTTATCTTGTTCCTGACCTTAGAGGAAATGCTTTTAGTTTTTCACCATTGAGTATGATGTTGACCATGGATTTGTCATATATGGTCTTATTATGTTAAGGTATGTTCCCTCTATATACACTTTGTTAAGAGTGTTTGTCAAAAAGCTTTTTCTGCATCTATTGAGGTGATCATATGACTTTTATCTTTCATTTTTTTAATGTGGTATATCATATTAATTGATTTGCAGACATTGAGCCATCCTTGCATCCCTGGGATAAATCCCACTTGATCATGTGGTATGATCCTTTTAAAGGAATTCTGTTTGCTAATATTTTGTTGAGAATTTTTGCTTTCATATTCATCAGTGATATTGGCCTGTAATTTTCTCTTTTTTTGTGGTGTCTTAGTCTGGTTTTGGATTCAGGGTGATGCTGGCCTTGCAGAATAAGTTTGGAAGCATTCCTTCCTCTTCAGTTTTTTGGAATAGTTTGAGAAGGATAGGTGTTAACTAATCTTTAAATATTTGGTAGAATTTGCTTGTGAAGCCATCTCATGCTGGACTTTTGTTGGGTGTTTTTCTTTATTACTAGTTAGATTTCATTACTGGTAATTCATCTGGTCAGCTGTTTTATTTCTTTCTGATTCAGTCTTGGAGGATTGTATGCTTCTAGGAATTTATGCATTTCTTCTTGATTGTCCAATTTGTTGGCATATAATTGTTCATAGTAATTTCTTATGATCCTCTGTATTTCTGTGATATCTTTTGTAACTTCTTCTTTCTCAGTTCTGATTTTATTGATTGGGCCCTCTCTCTCTCTCTCTCTCTTTTTGATAAGTCTGGCTGAGGTTTATCAATTTTGTTTATCTTTTCAAAGAACCACCTGTTAGTTTCAGTGATATTTTTAAATTTTTTTTTTTAGTCTCTATTTCATTTTTTTCTGCTCTCATCTTTATTATTTCTTTCCTTCAACTAATTTAGTTTCTTTTTTTTCTTTTTCTAGTTCCTTTAGATGTAAGGTTAGGTTGTTTATTTGAGATTTTTTATTTGTTTGTTTCCTGAGGTAGGCCTATATCACTATTAACTTCTCTCTTATAACTGTTTTTGCTGCGTCCCATAGATTTTACAATGAGTTTCCATTTTCATTGTCTCAAGGTAGTTTTTGATTTCCTCTGAGGTCTTCAGTGAGCCATTGGTTTTTTAGTATAGTTTAGACTCCATGTGTTTATGTTTTTTCCAGTTTTTATCTGGTAGTTAATTTCTAGTCTCATACCACTGTGGTCAGAAAAGATGATATGATTTCAGCCTTCTTAAATTTATGGAGCCTTGTTTTGTGGCCTAGCATGTGACCTATCTTTGAGAATGTTCCATGTGCACTTGATAAGAATGTGTATTCTGCTGCTTTTGGATGGAATGTTCCATATATATATTAAGTCCATCTGATCTAACGTGTCATGTAAGGCCAATGTTTCCTTGTCTGGATGACCTGTCCATTGATGTAAGTGGAGTGTTAAAGTCCCCTACTATAATTGTGCTACTATTAATTTCTCCCTTTTTAATATTTGCTTTATGTATTTAGGTGTTCTTATGTTGGGTGCATATATATTTATAAGTGTTATATCTTCTTGTTGGATTGATCCCTTTATCATTATGTAGTGCCCTTCTTTGTCTCTTTTTAGAGTCTTTGTTTAAAAATCTGTTTTATCTGGTGTAAGTATTGTTACCCCAGCTTTCTTTTCATTTCCATTTTCATGGAATGTATTTTTCTATTCCCTCACCCTGTGTATGTCTTTAGATCTGAAGTGAGTCTCTTGTAAGCAGCATATATATGGATCTTGGGGTTTTTTTTTTAAACCATTCAGCTACTCTGTGTCTTTTAATTGGAGCATTTAGTCCATTTACATTTAAAGTAATTATTGATAGGTATGTACTTATTGCCATTTTGTTTTCTGATTGTTTTTTTAGTTCTTCTTTGTTTCTTCTCTTGCTCTCTTCCTTTGTGGTTTGATGACTGTCTTTAGTGTTATGTTTTGACTCCTTTCTCTTTACTTTTTGTGTATCTATTATAGGTTTTTGGTTTGTGGTTACTAAGAGGTAGGGGTGTGTGTGTGTGTGTGTGTATGTGTGTATATATATATATATTTTTTTTAAGTTGACAATCTCTTAAGCTTGAACATGTTATAACAGCCATATAATTTTAAGTTTAAACCCCCCACCACATTTTATGTTTTTGACATAATATTTTACCTGTTTTAATTTTGTGTCTTTCTTCACTTATTGTAGATATAGATGATTTTACTACTTTTTTTCCTTTAACCTTCCTACTAGCTTTCTAAGTGATTGATCTACTACCTTTTCTATTGTTTGCTTTTACCAGTGAGATATTTCCTTTCATAATTGTCTTATTTCTAAGACGATTGTGGCCTTTTCTTTTCTACTTAGTGAACTCCCTTTAACATTTCTTATAAGGCTGGTTTAGTGGTGGTGAACTCTTTTAGCTTTTGCTTGTCTGTAAAACTCTTTATTGCTCCTTTAATTCTGCATAGACCCCGTCTTTATTTGAAATATTGATATTTTGTTCATCATGGATTTTTTTGCATTAATTTTGATTTTTAAAAATGTTTCATTAAAATATTACTTACCTCAGTTTCTGAGTTTTTGGATGTCCCCTTAACCTTTGTGTCCAAGGTGAGCACCTCACTTGCCTCACCCTAGTCCCTGCCCTAAATCCCAGCCCCAAGTCATGATTTAGTGGATTGTCCATGTAACAGGCTGTCTGTTGGAGGCAGGTACTCAGCCCTCATAGCTGCTTGAGGGAAGACAATCACCCCACAGAGCAGGTGGATGCTGGGGAATGCAGACCAATTTTGATTGTAGCCAAAGCAAACAGTCTCTAAGTAACAAATCTACTGGAGGATCAAGACATTCCAAAGGCAAACAGGAACAGTTTCCAGAAGACTTATTCTTTTGGATTCCTGGCACTTCTTATTTCTCCAGTTCCTTAGGAAGGAAATGCACAGACTGACTTGTAGGGGATCAACTGTGACTGTCAGCCCCCCAAGCTTACAAACATTTTCCCCCTTTGTTCCATTATGAAAGGTACAGAGATTTGATTCAGAGGAGCTCAGATGTTAGTGGAGAAAACTGTTCTGCCTTCAGCATCTCTCATCCAAGGCTTCCACAGGATCCCAGCACTGGGTCTGGAACTGCCTGTGGGACCTGGCCTTGGGCTTCCAGGCAGGGCAAGATCTCAGGTAGCGGTGTCTGTCTGGGAAGCTGCAGGCCTGACAGCTGCACCTCAGTCAGTGTAGCTTGACCTTCGCTCCCCGGGACAGGCAGAGCCGCTAGGTGCACGGTCCCCCTGTGTGGCAGTGTGGCTGCTGGGCAGACCCCGGCAATGTGCCCACTCTACTCAGACCCTTCATGTGGATGTGCTTCGTCCACCCCCGGAAATCCCACCTGTCTCCGAACTGAAGAGCAAAGCCTGGAAGTTTGACCAAATCAATAGGAGTTCTAGATGAGCTCAACGGTTTCAGACATAGAAAACAAGAAACTAGTGTATTGAACTTCTCCATACCTTCCACCCAACTTAAGAAATGAAGTATTACTGTTACAATCGAAGCGCCCTTAAACAACTTAAATGTCCACCCTTGAGAGAATGGATATGTAAATGGAGGCATGTTCTAAAATATTCTACATCAGGTAAAACAAAAGAATCAGAGGTATGTGTGTCATCACAGATAAATCTTAAATATGTTGTTGAGCTTGATTCTTTCCATGGGTGTTTCCTAGGAAACTTGAACTGACTTGCCTATGAGAGCTCTCAGCTTAGGACAGGACTGAGTGTCCCCACTTTCTTCTCTTCCTTTCCTTCCTCCTTCCTTTCCTCTCTCTTTTCCCCCTCTCTATTCTATTCTCTTACCTCCTCCAATCTTGGCTTATATTCTTCCTACCTCTCCTGTTTCTCTCCTTCTTACCCTTTCTTACTCTTCACGGGAGAAGTCTGGGGTGTGGGTGTAAGCATGCAGGGAGGGGTGTGTGTGTGTGTGTGTGTGTGTGTGTGTGTGTGTGTGTGGTGAAAGGGGTTAACACCTAGTTTGTACCAGACCATACTAGGTGCTGTGCACACATTATTTCACATGGTCAATGCATTATTGTCCCCATTTTAAGAATGAGAAAACTGAGGCTCAGAGAGGCTGGAAAATGGGCCAAAGCTCTGCAAATTGTAAATAGCTGAGCAGAGACTTGAATTCAGGTCAGAATCTGGAATCTGGGCTCCTCCCACTTCCCAGCACACAGCCTGCCCTACCCCTCCACCCTTTTCTTCTCTCCTGCCTTTTCTCTCCTTCCCTCCCCAAGTATGTCCCATATCACCTTCTACTACAATTTCCAATATTATTATTATACTTTCTGTTATCCATTTCAAGGATGCCTTAGGTTACTTTGTTTATCTTTTCAAAGATAAACAGTTTATCAAATGCTCTCGTGAACAAGACCTTATTTGGTCCTAACAACCCCTGTGAGGCAGGTGAGGCCAATATTAAGCCCACTCTACAAATGAGAACCAGAACTCAGAGAGGCTGGGAATATGCTGAAAGCCACATAGCCATAGGCTGCTCTTCTGTCTCTGACTCTGAATCCTGGCTCCTTTGGTTACCCTACTTCACCGAGACCTATGAGTCCATTCGAAGTCAAGTGCTGGTCACTGGGAACATACAATACTTGGGAAACCAGATCCCGTCTTTAAATTCTGATATATTGTTCATCATGAATTTTTGACATTAATTTTGATTTTTTAAAATATTGCATTAGAATGTTATTTATGTTTATTTGATGCCTGGGTTTATTTGGTATCTTTAAATTTTACAGCAGAGGTGATGCCTCACCCTCCTCACCCTAGTCCCAACCCTACCTGTCTTTACCTAGCACAGTAACCCCTCCCTTATCCATGCTTTTGCTTTTCATGATTTCACTTACCCACAGACAACCTCAGTCTGAACATGTTAAATGCAAAATCCCAGAAATAAACAACTCATAAGCTTTAAATTGCATGCCATTTTGAGTCACATGGTGAATCTTGCATCTTGCAGCTCCATCCTGCCTGGGACGAGAATCATCCCTTTGTCCAGCGCATCCCAGCTGTTAGTCACTTAGTAAGTGTCTTGGTTATCAGATCAATTGTCATAGTATCACAGTGCTTGTGTTCAGGTAACTTTTCTTTTACTTAATAATGGCCCCAAAGCACAAGGGTAGTGATGCTGGCAATTGGGATATTCTCTTCCTGTGCCTAATTTATAAACAAAACTTTCTCACAGGTATTTACGTGTAGGAGAAAACATATTATCTATAGTATATATATATATATATAGTATTATCCGAGGTTTCAGGCATCCCCTGGGGGGTCTTGAAATGTATCCCTCCCGGGTAAGGGGGAACCACTGTGCCAGAATTACACTGTGTTTACTTCTCTAATGAGGTAAGCATGTGGTAAGAGTTGGTTTTACAACAGTGCTGCTTGGCTGCCTTTTCTGACACTTCTTCATTAGTTTGGTTCAGAGTCTCACTTCCCAGGTCCCCTCTGGGAATCCTGTCTGATCAGAATAGTTATGTAGAAGAGGGTGAGTTCTTGGGTCAGTACAGGATCAGTGATGCCTCAGAAAGAGGAGACTTGATTTCTTCCACGGGGCCCCTGCTGTTAGCTGATGCTCAGCGCTTTGAATTAGCGCAATGAAGTCTTTTTCTGGGAAGGGACTATTTGGGAATAAACTTCCATGGATACCTCCTCACACACCCCTCCAACCCCCTCCCTTGGCTGTTAGCCTTTAGGTAAATAGAAGGAACAGCTTGATGGAGGTTTTCCTAGAAAAGCCCTTCGATGGGCCCATTATGGAAAAGAAGCTGTTTTTGTTTTCTTTGATTAATTACAGTGTCTTGTTTCCCAAAGCAAATGTGGCCTTGGCTCTTCCAACGGACAACAGCCACAAAGGAAGGGCCATGGCTGCCTGGAGCTTGACAAGGACCCCAAGACCAGGGCCGGTGCAGGGGTGCAGGGGTGGCATATATAGACCTGTCATCAAGGACTTGGCTCTTCACTTTTTACCATTGAGGTAGTTCAGGTTGCCCATTTCCTTTGTGTTTTTCTGCCAGTGTGAATAAGAGAAATATTAGCGTTTAAAGATTTCTTTACAGTTCCTTGAAAGCTGGCTGGGTGAAGTCAGCCAGAGAATTATATAACAGTAAAGCTCATTTAAAGCAACAGTGTCTTTCTATAGGGCTGTGGGGTTTCATTTATTGGTTTTGTTATAAATTATAAAGAAAAAGGTATTAATTTTATGAAGAAAATAGAAGGACCCTCCCATTCTTACTTTCTGTTCTTTCACTGGAGGGGTGCAATTTCTAGTGTGTTGGTAAAAAAAACAAAAGATACAAAACCTATTTCAAGGAAGATAAGAAAAAATCATGTTCATTAACCTCAGGCAGTCATAGCATACTTAATCTTGTTTGAATTCAGAAGAAAAAATAATAATAAAGAGAAAAGCTTTCTAAAGTATTTGTTTCTTTTTTAAGAATCTTGGGAATTTTATAAATGTTCAGCTATTTTTTCCTTTCAAAGGGAGCCAGACCCTTTGAGGTAGGGAAGGATTCAAGCATCAGGTAATCTACTGCTATGATGTTCTCTGTGGTGCTTTAATACCTCTCAAAGTGCCTACCATGCATTATCTGAACTGATCTCCCCACTCCCTTGGTTTGCCCTTCTGTTTCTTTCCATTTTAGAGATAAGAAAACTGAGGCCCAAGGTTTCTCTGACTTGCCTGGCATCACACAGCTCAAATGGAGACCAAATTCTACGATTCTGTCTTTCCCTCTCTGGCGTCACCCTCAAAAGGCCCCCTTCTCCTTTCCTGTATACCAGTGGATCTCAACCAACGGCAACTTTGCCTTTCAGGGGACATTTGGAAATGTCTGGAGGTATTTTTGGTTGACACAACTGGCGGAGGAGGGCGCAGGTACAGGTGCTACTGGCATCCAGTGGGCGGGGGCCAAGGATGCTGCTAGACATCCGACGGTGCACAGACTGCTCCCACAAAGAAGTCTCTGGCCCTGAAGGTTAATAGTGCAGAGGCAGAAAAGCCAAGGTCGGGACTGCGCCCCACATCAGACGGAAGTTCCAGCCTCTGGGAGTTGCCAGGGCTCCTCTGCCCAGCGACAGGCTTGGCCTCTCTCCCGAGGCTGCCACAAGAGCTGAAGCCACTGTCTAGAATGCCCTTTGGCAGCGGGCAAGTTTCCCCTGTGGAGTTTCCTGCGGGACAGGCAGTGCATCAGCTGGAGCTGCTGTGTGTTATAATTTATAGTCACAGGACGCCTGTCTTCATTTAGCAGCAAGCTCGCTGGCAGCTGCCCTGCCAGGGAGGAAGTGAGGCCCGCAGCCCCCCCAGCTGACAGCCCGTGGTATTTGGGGACGGCTGTTGCTCGGAGGCACCTGGGAATAGGCCGGGGTGGAGATGGCGCTGAGCACGTGGTCTCCCCTTCCAACCCATCCGTCAGCAGCGGCCCCTGCCAGAAGATGGCCTATTGAACATTTCCAGGAATAGCACTGCCAAGCCTGTCAACTGCTTTCTTGGAAATACACTCAATAAGGATGGCGGGCCTCCAGCAGGGAGAGCAGAAAGCCCGGCCTGGACCACGCCACTCAGAAACGGCAGGGCCTGGCTGCAGGCCCTGGCAGTGCCTTGGGGAAGAGGAGCTGTAGCTTCTGGAGTCGCTTAAAAATGTTCTCAGTGTGGAGGGGAGATGACCACAGCTTTCGGAAGGTCGGGCCCTGCTGACCTCATGCAACCCCGTGACCTTTAAATGCCTGCTGTGTTTGTTCAGACACCAGCAGACAGGAAGGCTATCCGGCTTGGAGGCCAGGTATTAACTAGGTATTAACTGTCAGCAGTGATTGAGCTCAGTGTCATCTGGGGAGACTTGGCCATCACTCCTTCTCTTGTAAGCTTCTCTCGCAAATAGCGCCAAAGGAACATAAGAAAGGGGGAGTATTCCCCACTCCACCCCACCAACCCCACACACACTGTGACTGTGGAGATATAGCAAATAAGAGGCAAAGATGTGATAACGAAAGAAAAATATTATAATCCACCCTTCCCCTCACCCCCTGCAGAAGTAACCTTCCCCCTCACAGAGGCCTGACATTCCTGTTGAAATTTGACCACTTGGAACTCTTTGCTCTCTGAGCTACGGCCTTCTCCAGCCTCTGGGGGGTTGCCCAGGGGTTGCCAGGCTTGGGGATGCCCTAAGAAGGCCAGCTGCCTTCAAAGAAAAGCTCCTTGAAGATGTAGACATTGTAAAAAAGCAAGAAATCAAAAACTGCTATGTGGAGGGTTCAGGGAATATTGGTTCCTCACCTTTTAAAAATAATAATAGCGTTATGAAGTTTACCACAGAGCAAGTATGGGACATCTCTTTCATTTCTAAAAGCCACTGATTCACAGGACAAACATTATTCGAGACCCACACTGACCTACAGTTAGTTGGTGGTAGGGCTGCCAAATACACTATCAGATGCCGAAGTAAATTTGAAGTTCAGAAAGACAACAAATAATCTTCTTGGTATAAGTTTATCTACAAGTCCAGTTTACGTGGGCGCTGTGTGTTTTTATTTGTTAAATCTGGTCACTTCTATTTGGGGGGATAAATTGTCCTAGTTGTTAATAACAGGGAACAGCAATACAGATTCAACACATATGAAAGATCATAGCTGTTAGAGGAGGAAGGCAGGGAAGGAGGAGGGTAGCAAGGAAGGGGAGAGGAAGATCAAGAAGAAAGGGAGAGAGGCATAGTGAAGGAGAGAGAAACTAAGTGAAAGAGAAACAGGAAGTACTGAGGAAAGATGAAAACAGGAACATCTCTGAAAGACCTAAAATGCTGTGACAGTTCACAGGACGCTGTTTCCCTGGGAAATGCCGTTTCCTTAGCTAACCACTGTTCCTGCATCTCTTGCTGCTCTTTGTTCTATCTGGTAAAACCCACAGTGGCCACTAGGGAGTAATGAGTCCTCAAGCTATGATGGCAGCATCTAGACCAACATTACCCTGGAGGCAGGTTGAAACCAAACCTAAGACTATATCCAACCCTAAGACCTGTCCCCCATCCACTCACCCTACTCACCGGTACCCACATTGCTGTCATCAGAGGACTGTGGATTTTCAAAGAATTGGCATCTGAACAATACAACGGAGCTGGTTGTCATGATTCTGTGGAACTTTCTTGTTGTTGATGATGATTCGGAAAATCAGTAGCTTCTTTTGCCTCCGGATGAAAGTGGTAAGGAGCAGGGCATGCATGCAGGCAGCAGAGATTTCCTGAGTTGTTAATCCCCTTGTTCTCTGACCTGCAGCCAGGAGGCCACGTTGGCCTAACCAAAGAGATAAGCCTTAATAGGCTTCTAGGGGGATGAGAGAGGCAGGCCTCGTAGGGAAAAGCTGTCATGGTGGTGGTGGTGGGATGGAGGGGACCCTGCTTTGGAGCCCCCCATCCCACATGTATCCTGGGGAATGGAAATGGGGCTGCCCTCGGTTACCTGGGCTGCACTATTACATTAGATGTGTGATACCAGGGCAAGGGAATAGGTCTCCCCATAAACTCCAGTGAGGAGCAGAAGAGACTGACCAGTGGCCCACTATATTGTGACTCTATTCCAGACAGCTGCTCAGACTGTGGCCACGCGGGATGTTGTCATTACAACAGTAGCTAACACTCAGCAAGCATCTCCTCTGGGCCAGGCATGTGGGAGGTGCTTTATAACACTATCCCAGCTGGCCTTCAACAACTGCCTGATGTTGTAGGGATTACTATTATTTTTCATATTACTATTTCCCTAATTTAAGAGATAGAGAAATCACGACCGCAAAAAGTTAAGTTGCTGTTTCAAAGTCAACTGATTAGTGAGTGTTGGGGCTGAGATTTGCCTCCAGTCCGCCTAACTCCCAGCTCAGGATTCATCCCCATCCCTCCCGTCAGACTGCAGAGGTCAGATCCCAGCTCCATTACTTACTAGCTGCATGACCTTGGGTAAGTTATTTAATCTCTCTGTGCAACTGCTTCATCATCTATAAAACGGGGGTAAAAATAGTATCTAGCCCATGGAGTTGCTGTGAAAATTTAGTGAGTTTGTGTCAAGCACTGAGAACCCAGCACTTTACTTCCCTTACTTCATCCAATCCTCTAACAATTCTCGAAGTAGTTAATATTATTATCCTTATTTACATGTGAGGAAACTGAGGCCCAGAGGGCTAATTAGCTTGGTCAAGGTCAGTAAGTGGGACAGCTGAGAATCAAACCTAGACAGACTGATCCATAGTCCATACTTATAGATTCTGCCTCTGTACACTTTTACATGTTCATTTCATAGTTTCTGCCTTTTAGAACTGGGACATTGTCAGGTGGCTTTTTCGTATACTTACACCTGTGGACAAGGTCCAGGATCTTCCTTAAAGCTACCAAATACATATCCTTCATAGTAGAATTGCTCTGAAGATTCAACTTTTCTGAATTTGCTCTCTATCTCTGCTTGTCGATAATGACTCTAGTCGTCAGGCTAGGCTAGGCTACAGTGCAGTAACAAATAAGCCCTGAAATCTCAATGCTGTTATCACAACACAGTTTTATTTCTCCCTCACAGAAAGCCTAAGGAACTTTCCTCTCTGCATTGACCTTATGGCTCCACACAAACGTGCGTGGTCACAGCCAAATGAGACGGAAGAAGTGGAGGAGATACTCCCATTAACATCCACGGTCTGGTCGTGCCTCTTCTACTCACGGTCCTTTGGGCAGGATAGTAACGTGGCCTCAACCCCTGCAAGCGAGGAGGTGAGGGGAGCACATGGATTTTCCCTTCCCAGAGCTGTGGTGGTCTCTACCTCCATGCATAAACCCAGCTCACAGCCTCAAGTTAACAACAACTGCTAGCAACTTTATTAACCGGGTTATGAGAACCCCTTTCTTATTAATTATAGTCATGTATTTACTTGAATTGAAACCTCTTCATTTGTTCATTCAATAAATATTTATTGAGTGTTCCCTCTCTACCAGTATTTTTAGACCCCCGGGAATATATCGGTAAATGAAACAGAATAAAACCACTACTTTTGTAGAGCTAGCATTCCAGTGGGGAATGGGGGAGGATAGACACTTAACCCGAAAAATAAGAAAGTGGTATAATATATTAGGTGTTGGTATGTGCAACGGAGAAAGATAAAACGGGGAAGAGGGGATCGAGGTGTGAGTGTGTGTATGTGTGCATTGAGGGGATGATTTTAAATAGGGTGGCTAGGGAAGGCCTTCCTGAGAAGGTAACATTGGAGCAGACATCCAAAGAATGCAAGAGGGCCCTGGGGTGAAAGCTTTCTAAGAAGAGGAGGTCACTGGCGCAAAGGCCCTGAGGCAGGGGACTGCCTGACATGTCAGAGGACGGCCGCGTGGCTGAGACGGATGGAGAGCAGTAGAAGACGAGATCGGGAAGGGGATGGGGGTGGGATGTACTGACCCTTGAGGACCTTGTGCTTTTACTCGTGCTTCAAAACCTCCATTTTCTCCTCCTTGTCCTAAGAACCTGGTCCTGGCTCCTCCCCCACCTCCCAACACACCCCCCGTTCTTCTCTCAGTCCCCCTGTAGCAGTGCCTCTCAGACTTGAGGGGCATCAGGACCACCTGGGGGGAGTGTAAAATCAGATTGCAGAGGTCCCCCCCACACCCCCTACTTTCCATGGTGGGGCCTGAGAATCTGCCATTCTCACAGGATCCCAGGTGATGCCCATGCTGCTGGTACCGGGACCACCCTTTGAGAAGCACAGCCCTAGTGTGACAAGCTCTCTCTTGCTTTTGGGCTTTTCTACTTATTTCCTCAGGAAAGCTTGCCTGGATTCCTGGACAGCACCAACTGCATAATTTGTGAGGTCCAAGGCAAAATGAAAATACAGACCCCTTGTTCGAAAAGCAGGGAAAAAAGGGCAGTTAAAGGTAAAATATAAAGCTTTTCCTTTTAAAATATTATATTATTTATAATAATTTTATTATTTATAAAATGTGATGAGTGTAGTGATACAAGAGTAACAATACAAATGGTTTTTTAATGGTAAAACATATTTTTGATGTCATAATTTTATATAATACAATGAATAATACTGATTAATATGATACCGAGATTCTTCTGGTTTGCTTTCCTACATATTCATTCATTAGGTCATAAAAATGTGTACTTTTAATAACTTATTTTTCAATATATATAATTGAAAGCAATGTCAGTTGCTGTTGGCAAATGTAAAATTACAAATATTTTTTGATAAATTTAATTTTGACAATTAAAATCTACTAATGCAATTGTTACCAGAGCAGATAAGAGAGTTTTATAGGCTATGACAACATTGGGATACACACCTGGTAAATTATTTTGAAATATAAATTTCAGTACATCTAGAAGTGATGATTCCTGTGGAACTATTTTCTACGGAGTTAACTCTTCATACAAATCAGTTTCATGTAATTCTGAATTTAATATGCAAATTTATATTATTTATAAATAATTAAATAAGTGCTATTTACATATAGCATTTATATTACCTAATCAGTTAATTATATGATTTTTATACACAAATTTAATGTTAATTAGTGTTTTCTGACAGTTCCTGCAACTTGTAAAAATCTACAAGAAACCAAAAGTGGCTTCATGATTTTTATATAATTCAAAATGCCTGATATGCATTCTATCACTGTATCTTCAAATATAAGAAAATTCATTTACATATTGTCTTCTTTGTTAATTGTTTGTTTATCTGAAACTTTGTGTGAAGACAGTGTTCTATTCTATTGAATGGAACAAGCTTTACATTTAATTTCTATTTCTAAGCCCATGTATGTTTGGTTTGCAATGCTGTAACAGTTTTCAAAACCAGAAATTCTAAATTCTTTGAAAAATTTTAATAAGTCCCTGATATGCTTTATGGCAGTGTCAATGTGTACACCCTTAATTTGTAATAATTTACTGACAAGCTTTACCACTTGAGTGCCTGAGTGTCCTGGTGCTCAGATTAGAGAGTTAATATTTGTGCAGATGCCACAGGGACGGGCTCTGGGGAGAAATGGGTTAGCCAATCTCCCACCATGTGTCCCAGCACTGGCCCTGGAACCGCTCCACTCTCCCACGGCTGCCATTGCTGCCACTGCTGCCACCACCACTGCATCTGCTATTGCTGCTGCCGCCATCAACCAATCTGGGTCCAGGTCCCAGGCAGGGCTGCCCTCGTTGCTCCGAGGGGTTCTGGACAGCCCCAGGTGTGCACGTGCTCACCAGAAGGCCAGGCCGGGTGCTTGGTGCTGCCCGCTGCCATGCCTATGTACTCCAGCCCCCACGTGTGTGCACTAACGCCTGGCACAGCAGCTCTGCTCACACGCATGCTCCATTGTCCTTTCTGACTTCACAAGTTCAAATATAACATCATTAAGAATTTCAGGACGCTGACAACAGAGCGTTAAACCAAGCACGCTGTCCCTTCTGAGTGGCCCTGCTTGCACACCCACAAAGCTGGTCCTGCTCCTGGGCTAAGTGTCTTACCCTGGTTTTGCCCATAGAGCATCTTATATTATTCTCTAACAGTGTGTCGTCCTAAATTATTTAATGTCTGTTTTCCCTGCTAGACAGGATCAGCAAACTATGACCCATTGTCTGAATCCTGCCTGCTGCTTGTTTTTGTAATGAAGTTTTATTGGAACATAGAAACTCATTTATTTCAGTGTTGTCTGTGGCTGCTTTCATATTACAAGGAAGAGTTGAGTAATGCAACAAGGAATGTTTGGCCCAGGAAGCTTAAAACATTTGCTGTCGGTTCTTTATAGAATTCTGCACTAGACTGTAAGATCCCTGAAGGCAGGAATCAGATCTGTCTAGAACAGTGCCAGGCATATAGAAAATGCTCAGTCAATACTTGTTGAAAAACAAAAGAATTAAAAAATGAATACATAGAGAGCCTAGTATTTTTTGAAGTAATTTATCTTAAAGAAAACCATGTACATTTTGTTTGATTTCAATTTTTGTTTTCATACAAAAATTGTGTTTAAAGTTACTTACCACGCTGTGAAATTGACTCTCCAGGAAAATGTATGGTGTTTATCTTTTAGTTGGCATACCCTCCTGACATGTTGCTATACTCCTTAGTCTAAAGAAGCACAGGCATTGAAAATGCATCATTCCTCATTAAATAATATTTATTGAGCAAGGCGTGGGGCTAACCGTTACGACAGGAGTGATAATAATTTGCACTTGTATCTTACCCAAGAGAATTTTACAGGCTATCGACCAAAGGAGAAAAGACTTGCGAATAACATATTATATACACAAGCAAATATGATAAATAGTGTTCAGTGCAGAAGGAAATTTCTGGATCAAGTGCTATCATCTTTCAGAGTCAGGACACATTCCTTTTGGCTGTGAAATCAGAAGAAGCTTCTCACCAGGCATTCTGTTTGGTCTCAGATCCAATCCCTGTTCTTCTTCTGCTTTGCTCTGCACCACAAGGAGCTAACTCCTGCAAACTTTATTTCCCTGGGTCCCCTGCCAACCAATTCCAGCTGAGTTCCATCGGTGGGTGGCCACAGAGAAAGACCAGACGACTGGAGGAAGGGAGGAACCAGGGTATTTCTCCTCACTCTCTGAGCCTCAGTTTTCTCACCTATACAATGAAAAAACCAATAGAGTATCTTCACAGGGTTTCTATGAGAAATAAGATAAGGCATGCAAAGTGCTTAGCACGATACCTTATATATAAAATAAACATTCAAGGAGTAGATCTATTATGGCTTTTAGCCTTGCTTAGGTAAGTGGGAAAGAGTGCAGTGATCAATAAGTGATGTCTGCCAAGAGTGAAGGGTTGGGGGGGTAGTGCTACGTGAGAGGAATATTTACCCAACCCTGATATCTTGGAGCTGTATTGTGGAGGTAGAATTGAGAGGACCTGGCAAATGGATTGACAGACTGGTAAGGTATTGGGAGAAATCGAAAAACTGGGATGGTGATACCAAAAGTAGACATAGGCAATGAATGAGAAAGAGTAGATTTGGGAGAGAGGATTATGAATTCATTTTTAGATAAGGTGTTGGGCTTTTTCCAATTACCAAAAAACAAAAACACCAAAACAAAAAAACAAAAAAGTGATACACTTAAGAACACCACAAGAAATGGGAGATTTTGATAGAAATACACGTGTGCAGTGAGTTAGCAAAGAAAACCATCTCAGCAGCTACACACTCAGACCTAATGGGCACCTGGAAAACTATGCGGGAGATCACAGCAATTTCAGTTACTATAGTCTAGTCTTCTCTTATGAGGAGAAACCATTGTTCTTTGCTTAGTGAGTCTTCCCTGCTCAGGACTCTCTCTGTTTCTGGTTCTGTCTCTAGTTTTCCTCTTCCTGCCTCTGTGCTGTGGTTATATTCTTTGCGTCCAGCATTCAAGATGATCAGACTGGATATTTACCATTTAGTGTGGGGCTTCCCAACTAAGATGCATTCTCAGCTCAGGCCACCTCACAGTTTCCTTAGGTCTGGCCCATATTGGACGTCTTTGGCTTGGAGTGGCAGCTGTGGCCAGCATAGCAGTCACCTGACAAGGTGTGTCAAGGTCCACCCTCTCAGGAGCTGTGTAACTAGCTGTGAAACCAGTAGGTTTTATGGTGTAGACATGTTGAGTGAGCTGGAGATGTCATTGAGATCTCCATGGAGCTGAAAAAGTAAGATTGGGTCATGTTGAGAGAGCATTGAGGAGACTTAATTACTTCTAATGTTATATATCTCATGCAAATTCAATCATACAAGATCAAAATCTGTCCAAGGTTCAGGACAAAGAAGTCAGAAATTAAAAAGATGGTTCTTCCCATGGAATCCAGAAAGTTAGACAATTTGCAGAGGAAGGGATTTTCTTACTGTCCTTCATAGGGACTTCACCAATTTTTTTTTCTGTTTTTTTTTTTTTTGGCCATGCCTCATGGCATGCGGGACCTTAGTTCCCTGACCAGGAATCGAACCCGCACCCTCGGCAGTGAAAGCGTGGAGTCTTAACCACTATATCACCAGGGAATTACATGGGACTTCATGCATTTCTTAGAGGAACAACCTAGAAATTGGCTTGGAAGGGTGGGTGTGGTGAGGTTAGGGTTTTCTTACTGCTTTGAGAATAAAATAGTCTACAGTTTAGGAAAACAAACAAAACAACCCAACCCTCTGTGATTCTTCCCAGAACTCTTCAAATCCAAGACATCCATCACATTGAAACTTGAGGGGCCCAGAGCTTGCGACACACATATTCCAGGGATAAGTTGATATGAGCTCACACATATGTATTTCTTTAAAAACAAAGAGAGGAAGGAAAAAAAGAAGGAGAAGAAAAAAATTTAAAAAGCAGTGTTTTGAAAATCTATTATTGATGGAGACAGATGGGGCTGTAAGGGGGCAGGTGGATGCTTGCTCTTAAAATCCCAGGTGAGGACAAACAGGCCAATTATTTAGGCAGCAATACCTGATAGATGGTATATGCACTTTTTTTTTTTTTTTAATCCTTCAGAGGGAAGTGCCCCAGCATGCAAAGTCTTGTGTTAGAATAATTTAAATTAAAAATAATGAATTCCACAGACACTATTGAAGAAGCGGAAAATTTTAAATGAAGGAAAATAGCCATATCCTATCCTCTAACCATACCCCCTTATTATATAAGTACTTTTATCATTTTATTCATATTCATATTTAATTTTTATTTAATGGTCATTGGACCCCCTTGGGGTCACCATGCAGAACTTCTGGGTCTGAATGCTGACTCCAGCACTTGGCCTCTCTATGACATGGCAAGTTACTTAAACTCTCTGGGCCTCGGCTTTCTCATCTGAGCACTGGGATAGTAATAGTACCAACTTGAGGATTAAATGAGACAGCTTCTATAGAGTGCCTAGTTCAGTGCCTGGCACACAGTCAATTATAACCGTTATGCTCACCCATCATTAAAATAAGGCAGCTGTGAAATCTCAGGTTGGCTGGGACAGGAGAACTTAGCCGTTGAAGTCTGTGTTAGCCTCCCCATCTTTTCCCTGTCCTGCAATGATGTGTTCTTGGGTCTCCTTCCTCTCGCTGTCCAAGCCCCCACCCAATCCAAGATGAAAGAAGTAACACGCGTTGTTAACTGTGCACTCAACATGTGCTGGAAAGACACATACTAGGATCTGGGAAAACGAAACAGTGATGCTAGCTGATCTCGTAGAGAGGTGGACATGCTCCGGTGCCCTGCCAAGCTCTTCATGGGCATCTTCTGAACCATCGCCCTATGGGGCGGCCACGGTGATTTTCATACAGTTGAGGAATTTGTTTCTCAGGAAGGTTACTGTTATGGGCTGAAGTGTTTCCCCCTCAAATTCATATGTTGAAGCCCTAACCCCCAGTTCCTCAGAATGTGACTGTATTTGGAGATGGGGCCTTTAGAGAGGTGATTAAGTTAAAATGAGGCTATTGGGATGGGCCCTAACCCAGTCTGACTAGTGTCCTTATAAGAAGGGGAAATTTGAATACCAGGGATGCAAGCACACAGAGGAAAGGCCATGTGAAGACACAGCAAGAAGGCAGCCCTCTGCCAGCAAGGAGAGAGGCCTCAGAGGAAACCAAACCTGCCGACACCTCAGTGCTGGACTTCCAGCCTCCAGAACTGTGAGAAAATTAATATCCGCTGTTTAAGCCACCCAGCCTGTTATATTTTGCAGCCTTAGCAGACTACTGTAGTTACATAATTTTTAAAATCTTATAGAATATTCATCCTTTAAAAAGGATATTCTGACATAGGCTGCAGCACAGATGAACCTTGAAGACATTATGCTAACTGGAATAAACCAGTGACAAAAGGACAAATTCTGTATGATTCCACTCAGATGAGGTACCTAGAGTAACCAAACTCACAGAGACAGAAAATAAAATGGTGGCTGCCACAGTCTGGGGGAGAGAAGAATGGGGAGTTATTGTTTAATGCGGACAGAGTTTCAGTTTTGCAAGATGAAAAACATTCTGTAGATGGACCGTGGTGATTGTTCCACAACAATGTCAATGTACTTAATGCCACTAAACTGTACACTTAAAAATGATTAAAATGGTCCATTTTATGACATGTATATTTTACACAATAAAAATTTAATTAAAAACAAAAACTTGGGGGGGGGCTCGCATTCTTCATGAAGTTCGATCTCACTGAAATCTTGGCTAATTGCTTTTGGGAGGATGAAAAAAGGAAGGTTGAGGAGGAGGAGGGAGTGGGGAAAGGAGAGGCGGCACTGGGGATGGGATGAGGAAGTCCTGTTGGCTTTTGCCGCTCTGTGGGAACACTTGCCTGCAGATCCGGATGAAAACTATCCTGGCCTCACCTGCTTCTGAGCGCTGGAACCGTAACGTGTGCATGTGATCCCTGCCTTTTCAATTACGACGATGGACGAGAACGTGATTTCCAAATGTGAGGCTAAATTCCCTTCGATTTTTTTTTCTTTTAATTCCTTTTACCTCCTCCTGTTTCCCCACATCTCCTGGCCCTGCTGTTTCTCACACACAGAAAGCAAACGTCCTCAGTGGTGGTCGAAGCGCTTTGCTAATTCTTCCACAGCAACAAAAATCCGAGCAGCCTCTCCTCACGGCCACCTCAGATTCGCTGACCCTTTCTCTGGGTTCCCTGCCAGACCTACAACCTGAGGGGTTAGGCCCTCAGTGTCTGCCTGCTCTTCTGGTTTGAACTGACCAATGTGGCCCTGCCCAGGGAACCCCCAGGCACTCCACGCTTGGACCCGAAGAAAGGCACTTGCCCAGGTGCTGTCCCTGTCTGCACTCTGCCTCCACCTCCCCGGGTGGCCCCTGAAGGGGGGTCATGTCCTTCCTCCGGGACCTGCGAGTCGTAAGTCTCTCTGTGTCAATTTCTCCTATGATCTGTTGTTGAACCGCGTCTCACCATCCAGCACCCTGTCCTCCAGCCTAACAAATGTTAATTTAACAAAGTCACAGCACAGAGACAAACCCAAACTGAGGGACATTCTACAACATAACTGGCCTTGAAATCTTCAAAAGTGTCGGGTTGCAAAAGACAAGACTTAGAAACTATTCCAGACTAAAGGAATAGTCTGACAAGAGACAGACAACGACTGTCGCCTGGTTCTGGACTGAGTCGTTTTTCTGTAAAGGATGTGATCGGGGCAATCGGCATAACTCAGATGGGGTCTGAGGACTAGACCATGGTGGTGTATCAGTGTGCATTTCCTGATGTTGATGCTTGAACTGTGGTTATACAGGATGATGTCCTTGATTGTTGGGATTGCACATGAAAGTATTCAGGAGTGATGGGCCATCAGTTAGGCAACTTAACTACCAAATGGTTTAGAAAAAAAATAATTCTTTGTGCTGTCCTCCAAGTTTTCTATTAGTGTAATTTTGGTTCAAAAAAATAGAAGAGAAAGAAGCAGTACCTTGTTTGTTTAGGAGGTAGCCAGGCTCAGCTTTTTTTCAGGTGATTTCAGGTACCAGCCTGTGATCGTTCCTGAACTTGAGTCACCTTTGTGAGTTTTCCTGGTGAGTGGAGATGCCGGCGAGATTTGGGAGGCTCTTGAATGCTGGCCGGTGACAGCATGCCTTCCATATTTGATGTCTCTTGGTCATCCTTTCCTTTCTCATTGTTTTCTTGTTATACTTCCTTGTCCTCTTCAACTTTTTTCTTCCTTTAAATGAGTATGAAAAGGACATGACTTCACAGAATAAATGATAAGGTGTTAATTTGTTATTTAGAAATC
Source organism: Balaenoptera borealis (assembly GCF_965194805.1). Taxonomy (NCBI): domain Eukaryota; kingdom Metazoa; phylum Chordata; class Mammalia; order Artiodactyla; family Balaenopteridae; genus Balaenoptera; species Balaenoptera borealis. The sequence goes on from NC_138870.1 coordinate 79,860,514, forward strand.
TGAGAAATGAATGCTCTGATACTGAATTTTTATTTTAAATTTTCCCTTTTTTCCCAATCTAAAAAGGAAATATTTTTTAAAAGATTCACTGACACAGGTAGGCTAAAATCAACTTTAAGGTATTTCTTCTAGTAAAAAAATAAATAAATCAGTCACATAAAGGCTATTAAACTTGATTTTTAAAAATATAGGGATATGGATGGAAACAGGGGGAAGGAGAGCTATCAGATGAACAAATCTGTCCATAATCTTGCTATTCAGGTAGAAGGACTCATGATGATTTGATGTGTGAGTTTCCAGTTATGTGTGTGTGTGTTTAGAAACTTATTTTTTAAATGGAAATTACACTATATGTGCTGTTTATGATCTTACCTACTTAATAATATTCTTCTACAAAATCATTTTTAAAGGTTAGCTAGTAAGATCCCACTGGGTATGACTCTTAATTTAGTTTACTAACCCCAGCTGAGGTTGGATTTGACATTAGACGTGGACTCCCTCCATGCCTCAGATTTTTGGCTCCCATTGTGCTTCAATGTGGAAGAAAAAAAGGGAAGACTTGCCAGGTTCTTTCTGGGAGGACTTGTATTGCTTCCCACTTTCCCATGAACAGAATTGGGCTGTGAGAGGGAAATTTCGAGGAGTGATTGAGATCACACTCCTGAACAGATGAGCTGGGTTCAAATCCTGATTCTCTCATCACCAGCTGTGTGAGGTTGGGCATGTTACCTAATACCTTTGTGCCTCAGTTTCTTCATCTGTAAAGACAGGATGAAATGAATAGTATCCATCTCACAGGGTTATTGGAGGATTAATAAGCTCTAAGTAGCTAGTACGTGGTAAGTGCTTACTGGTGTTGGCCATTGTTAATACTCTGAACAAATGTAAGAAGCAACTTTTGAGGTCTGCAGAAGGCTAGAAAGACACCAAGTGGGGCAAGCTCCTCCCTAGGAAGGGAAATAGTCTTCTGTGTTAGTGGCGAGCAGTAATTATGATGGAAAAAAACATTTTCCAAAGTCTGGAGCTGACGTGTACTCCTTGTGACATTTTAATCTCTGAGTAATAGATTCCATTGCCTGCAGAGCTGTGATTTTTCAGTTTATTGCTTTTTCCTCTTCTCTCAAACCTGATTCCTCCTCCTCTCGGCTCCAGCCTGTCTCCAGCGACTGTGAACTGTTTCTGGACAGTCCCCATTCTGGAGCCAGGTTCTTTACTCAACTCAGACAAGGAAGCCTAAAGCCCCAGCAAGACACACTGCCTTCCTTGAGGAAGGTAGAGAGGGCCTACTGTGTGCTCCATCCGTCACATCCCCTTTCATGCTCCCAACAACCCTGCAATGCTGATACTGCTATGATCTCCACTTAAGGTGTAGCCAAGGGGCCCGTGCTTGGGCTTTGGAGTCAGCGAGCCCAGGTCTGGTTTTGTGACTCACACGTTCACTGTGAACGCGGGGCAGACTACTTAACTCCTCTGAGGCTTGGTTTCCTAATCTCTAAAATGAAAGGGACAATAATAATGCCAGCCTTAGAGGGTTGTTGGGAAAATAGAATTAAATCGTATGTGTAAAGTATATGGTATATCCCCTAGAGCATGGGGCATGCTCAGTAAATGCTAATTACCATTGTTGTTATTGTTTAGAGTTGAAAAAACTGAGCCAAGGTAGTTATGATTATTATTATATTTTGCAGGTGAGAAAACCCCTCTATACCCATCTCTTGAGTTTAGTCCTTTTCCCACTGTACACAGTGACTTGCCTCTCCGTGGCCAGGACTACCATTGTCCTATCTTATTGCTAATAGAAATTTTAGATGGGTGTAAAGACTACATTTCCCAGCACTCCTTGTGGCTGGATGTGGCCATATGACTGTTTGGGTAGTAGAATGTGCCTGAAAGTGATATCTGAAGCTTCCTGGTTAGGTGTTTACAGGAAAGGGATTTGCTTTCCTTTGCATCTTCTTCTCTTGAATTGACTACACGGACTTTTACATAAGAAGAATATAATCCTCTGTGTGTTTAAACCATTGTATTTGGGGTCTTTTTGTTACAGCAGCCAAAGTGACATAGAGAAGGAGCAGTAGTGTCAACAGTAGTAGTGTCGATAGCCAAGAGTCAGAAGATCTGGGTTTCCTGGCCCTGCCTCTCATGTGTCGCATGACCAAAGTATTCGTTTTGCTCCCTCATCTCACAACATTTACTCTGCAAGCAACAGTCCTAGACATTAGCAATACAGAGACCAATAAGACACAGCCCCAGAAATGATCTAATCTACCTGTGGTCTTGGTGATGTTATCCATGTCAATTCTTGAGGAGAATATACTCCCTTATAGAGGATAAGGGTTCAGTTTTCGACGCAGGCCAGGGCTCAAGTAATTCCTCTGCTGATTCCAAAACTTTTGTGGGTCCCAAATGGACTCCAAATCTGTTAACATAGAAAAATCATTGGTGCCTAGACACTTAACTAGTTGCAAATCTTTGGAAAGATATTGAACTTCAGCTCCAATGGTTTGGTGTCAAATAGAAATAATGGCACTTGGAAGATTAAATGAGAAAACACATGTGAAGCACTTAGCACTATAATCTGACATTTGAGAGACACTCGATAAATGATGATGAAGGTGTTAGGCTTGATTCTCTGCTGCATGTAAGGTGGGCTGTGGAATGAGCTGGCTAAGAAGGCCCTGAAGGATGAGCATCACCTTTACCTCATAGGGGCCTATGAGGCTCAAGCGAGGCTGTGTTGGTTAAAACACTGTTTGAGAGGGTGATGTGGTAGTGGAGTGGTCTTAACGTTCAAATCTGCAACATTCCACCCTACTTACCTCGGTCCCTCAAATTGCTTTCCTTGTCTTTGCCAAGATCCCGTCTGACAATTGCTGCTCTATTTCGATGCTTTATTGTCAATTCTGAGAGTTTATGTTACTGGCTGTTGAGCATCTAGTCTCTGTGTCCATTGGGATCTATCCATATAAAAACACAATTAATCAGATAGAAATCGTGAAAAGAAAAAAATTTTAACCTAATCATTAGATTATATGGACTCTACATTTGAATATTCATAACAAGTTACATATATATATATAAAATCTTGTGTTGAGAGCATCTGGAACTCAAAAATTATATATATAGATAGATCATATATATATCATATATATATATATTCCTTAATTCCACAGAGTAATGATTATTATCCTAATTTTATAGGTAAGTATACTATCGTTCAGAACAGTCATGTAACTTTCCCAGGTACCTAGAGGCAGGTCTCTAATGAAGCTAATAAAGTTTAAGCTCAGTCCTCTCACTTATACAAGCCTCTTCCAAGTCTCTGTATTGATTTTTATTTATTTATTTATTTATTTATTTTATTTTTGGCTACATGGGGTCTTTGTTGCTGTGCACTGGCTTTCTCTAGTTGCGGAGAACAAGGGCTACTCTTCATTGCAGTGCGCGGGCTTCTCATTGCGGTGGCTTCTCGTTGCGGAGCTCGGGCTCTAGGCACTCAGGCTTCAGTAGTTGTGGCACACAGGCTCAGTACTCGTGGCACACGAGCTTAGTTGCTCTGCGGCATGTGGGATCTTCCCGGACCAGGGCTCAAACCCATGTCCCCTGCATTGGCAGGTGGATTCTTAACCACTGTGCCACCAGTGAAGTCCCTCTGTACTGATTTTGAATCTATGCATTTCATATTCTTTTTCTTAAAAGGCTCCCCAACTTGTATACACTTCAGGCCCTACAAAATCTAGATTCTTCCCTGTGGGGTCACACAGATGCTAAAAAATGGAGCTAGAATTTGAGCAGTAATCATTTGGGATTTCAACTGAGTTTAAATTTGCTGTAATAGTTCTTTGTAATTTATTAAAATAGTGCCATTGGCACATATGGTTGTGCCAGTGGACCAATATTGATCCACAAGGTTGGGATTAGAATCTCACCATGATATGCCCAAATGATATGCTGGATAAATTTTATAAGTCCGTTTGTTGATATCAGTACTTCCTAATACTGTCCAAGGTACTACACTGTGAACAGGACCATACCTTGGTTTTACAGAGCATATTCCCTCTGACTTGCTCAGTGATTGCATGCATTTTTCTTATGGGCCAGAATTATCACTTCCATTTTATAATTGCTAATTGAGCCAAGATGTAAACATCTTAACAGGAGAACCAGAATAGAGGATGAGGGGACGGTCATGAGCACATATGAGACACCTCTGGGAATTCCCAGATTTGACTCAGTGACAGGTTGAAGGTGCTGGGCAGCTTGCCTTTAAAATGTCAGTAATTCTTTACCTGACTCCAGTATGTCTGCAGCCTGAAAAGTTCTAACTGATCTCATTTCTTCCCTCACGTCTTCCAGCCTCAGACTCCTTCATTCCTCTCCTCTGAACACCCACCATCTTTCAGAACTAGGACTGAGCACGGCAGAGGAATGTGGAAAAAGGAGCTGGTTACTCTCACCCAAGAGTACAGGAATGTGAAGGTGGGGAAAAGACGCATGTAGCCACCTTTTGCCTCCTATTATGACTTGGGTCATTGTTGAGGCTTCAGTCACCTTCAGAGCTTTACTTGGTAGAGAAAGACAAACATACCTTGAAGCTTCTGATTTCCTCTAATTCAGCCCAGGAAAAGTGCTGTCTCCATACCTTCAGTATCAAGGTCTATCCTTGTCTTATCAGAACAGTAAAAATTGACTCACATTCAAAACAAATCTCATGGTCTTAAAGATATGGAGATGTTGTTGTCTTTATCCCTTGAGAGTAAAGATAAGACTGATTCTGATTTTCTAGGAAAGCAGGGTGAAGGTTGGGTAAAGAGATGGGCAGAGAACAAGCCAAAGCATCTGAATCCTGTGCCAACTACTCTGAGCTTGGCAAGGGCATGGTAAGAAAGTGCAAAGGCATTCTTGAGGTGATCCACAGGTGGGGTCCCTGTGAGGGCATTCAGAGGAGGCAGTGGCCTCTGCCTAGTCCAGGAGTCCAGGGGTGATCCACCAATGGAGGGAGTCTTGCTTCCTCCCTTGGAGTCTGAGACAGGGATGTTAGGCAATGTGCCAGTTTCCAGAACAGCTTCCAGAGCTTATTTCTGTCTATTTAAGATGGATTTGAAATTCTGAACCATCTCCATTATAGACAGGCCAACAATCTTTATTTTTCCCACCTCTTTAACATTAAAAATTTTATCAATTAATAAATACACACAGGGAAAAAACTAAGAAGTTAAGATGAGTTTATGACAAAAAGAAATAGTCTCCTTTTCTACTTCTCCCTAGCCTGGTCCCTTTTTTTCCCAGAAACCACTTCTCTTTTTAAATTTCAAAGTTTTAAATTTTCTGATGGTTGCCTCCACATTGATAAATAATTTGCTATAGTACTGCCCTTTCATGATGTACCAGCTTTACACTTTTTACACTGACTTCCTGTTAAGATATGAGAGTTTTGCTTACTTAATCCCTCCTCTAATCCCTCACTTTTCACATACTTACATCACTATTTTCAGTTCCCAGATTTTGAAATTTAAAACACTGTAATTGAATTTTTATTTATGTTATTACATCTTATCAGTTGAAACCAGCTCTTGCTAAAGAGTCAGGCTTTAGAAAAGCAAGGAATAAGAATTGTTCTGGGAATCCAAAAGGAGCAGGAATTAATGCACTGTGTCTTTAGGGCACTCCCCGATGTGAATTAGTGGAGATTCTTAATTTACCAGGAAGAGAAAGTCTGATTGGCTTACATTGGGCCACACGCTCACCCACTGGCTAGAGAGTGTAGGTCGTGTGGATGAACAGTCTCATTAAGCCTGCATGTTGTGGAGGGGAAATGACCCAAAGGGAAATTGAGGTGCTAGTGCTAGCAGAGGGGGTTAAGGATGCTGGGTACTATACTCCGCGATTTGTAAGGCATCATATATTACATAGTCACCCCTTCCTTCCTTTCACCTCTCTTTCCTTCTTACATCTCTCATTTGAATTTGTAGTTTTACACTAACAAGATTCATAATACTCCTAGTCTTTTCTGTGTGTGCTTTGTCTTGCTGATTTTAAAAATTGGAAATCATTAAAGAGTCTTTACAGCATTATCTTTCTGGAGAGCAGAGTAGTGTGCTATGATTACATTCATCTTCTTACAGTTTTTAATTTTTCCTGGAATTTCTAATTGCCTTATTTTTTTTTTAATTTTATTTATTTATTTATTTATTTATGGCTGTGTTGGGTCTTCGTTTCTGTGCGAGGGCTTTCTCTAGTTGCGGCAAGCGGGGGCCACTCTTCATCGTGGTGCGCGGGCCTCTCACTATCGCGGCCTCTCTTGTTGCGGAGCACAGGCTCCAGACGCGCAGGCTCAGCAATTGTGGCCCAAGGCTCAGCAATTGTGGCCCACGGGCCCAGTTGCTCCGCGGCATGTGGGATCTTCCCAGACCAGGGCTTGAACCCGTGTCCCCTGCATTGGCAGGCAGACTCTCAACCACTGCGCCACCAGGGAAGCCCCTTGCCTTAATTTTTGTATTCTCTGCCTTTATCATCTGCTTATGCTCCTAAAATGTCTCCAGCATACTGTGTAGTTTATGGAGGTTCTTTTCTCCCTGGAGCCTTCCTCCTGGAACTCTCCATTAACCTACCTCCTCTAATGTAGACTGATGGTCTTCCGGGACTGATAATTAGCTGTTGTTTTCCTTCCCTTCGTTTCTCCTTTAAATCGGGCACATCATTCCCTGGATCTTATGACTTCCTCTTTCTTGATTTACTTCCTCGTTTGACTGGAGCACATCTTCTCAAGTAACTCCCAACTGAAGAATGGATAGGAGGTAAACTTTCTGAGCCCTGCATATATAAAGATATCCTGCCGTCATTATTTAACGACATTTTATCTGGGATAGAAATCAAGTCAAAGACCATTTTTCTTCAGTTTTAAAGATATTGTTCCATTTTCTTTCAGCACCCAGTGCTGCTATGCCTGTCGGTTTCTTTCTTTTTCCTTTGTAGATGACCCTTTTCTCTCTCTGAAGCTTTTAGGGTCTTTATTTTTGGTGTTCTGAAATTTCACAGAGATGTATCTAGGAGGGGTCTTTTAAAATTCTCACCTTTCAGTATGGAAACTCTTGTCCTTCATCTTGGGAAATTAACTTGTATTATTTCTTTGTCTCCTATTTCTCTGTTCTCTCTCTCTCTGGAACTCCAATTGGTCACATGTTGGATTTTCTGCATTGAACCTCCATGGTGCTGATTTTCTTCTCTCAGATTTTAGGGAATTCATACCAAGCGAAGGAGACAGTGGTGTCATGGAGTGTAGCACATATAGAGTTGGATGACTCACTCAACATACCTTCTAGTTCACCTTCCTCTGCTACAGAGACTGGACAACTAAAATGTACATTTCCCAGCACCCCTTGTGGCTAGATGTCAGGTACGTGGTCTACATTCTTCTAATTGGATGTGCTAGTACAAGCGGAGGTGGAAGTGATCAACGTGAGATTGCAGCAGTGCACAGGTGATGGGATCTTCTGATGAGGAAAGTGGTAGAGGTGTCTAGTTATTCTGAGGCGGTAGTAGCCATGCTTACATCCTCAGGTGTACACTGGCTGATCGGTTTTAAGGAGCAGCAGCAGCTGTTGCCATGTCTCTCTCAAGCAGCTGGCGTGGTCGGGCTCTTTCCTGGCTGTTACATTTAGGTAGGTAGCATTCAGACCTGGTTCTCCATCCCTCCCCAAAATTCTGGGAGCCACCCAATATCCTTTAACAAGTCACTTTCTGCTTGAACTCGCCAGAATGGGTTTTGTTGTTTGCATATAGAAAACTTTACATGGAGACATGCTCTAGATTGTATGGTAACAGAGGCAAAGAGGTCTTCTCCTTCCTGAAATGAAAGAAATGATTTCACAGAATGAATGGCAGCTGAGCAGAGACTATTAGGGTGAGTAGAAGTTTGCTGAATGGGCAGTGGTAGAAAGAGATTTCAGATAGAAGCGCAAAAGTGAGTGAGCTCATATGCATTCATTCATTCATTCTTTATTTAATATTCCTGAATACATACTATGTTCTAGGTACTGTGCTAGTTTCTTTGCATACAACAGCAAGTAAGATAACCATGATTACTGCCCACAGGATGTTTACATATTTCCAAATTGTGCATGTAGATTATGTTACCTTGAAAAAATTTAGATATGGAGGTCACAATAAAGGAATTGTGTGTCCCTGTTCCCATTAAGTACTTGCCTCTTGGGAGGTAAAGAAGAATATACTTTCTTACCTGCATTCCTATAAGTAGTGGTGAGATAATTGTCAGAATACTGGGCATATTTGGTTTTATCTGGGTGATTGTCCTTTTCTGAAGAAGGATCGTCTTGTCCTTCCTCCTTAATCAATGTCTGAAGTGATGTGTGTTGGTGCTGCAGGGCTAGAGGAAGATAGGCATTGAAGAGAGGGATAAAAACGTGCCAGTGCCAAGGCCCACTTTTCTATGTCAGGTTTCATAGTGAAAACTATCCAGTTGCGGAGCCTCAGAGCCACTCTAGATGCCCACTCTCATTTCAGTCTCTTGACTTTGTTTCTTGGACTCCAAATGGCCAAGACCAGTCATGGCATGACAAGCCCCAAGGGACAACACGTGATGACTGGGGCCAATGCTCCTAGATCCAAGGAAATTTGCAGTCAGACACCTCTGTGTGCTGATGATCCCCTTTCATGCCTTGACTTCATGCCTTGGCTGGGTTTTGTTTTTTTTATTATTATTTCTGGCTGCGTTGGGTCTTCATTGCTGCGCGCGGGCTTTCTCTAGTTGCGGCGAGCTGGGTTTACTCTTTGTTATGGTGCGCGGGCTTCTCATTGTGGTGGCTTCTCTTGTTGTGGAGCATGGGCTCTAGGCGTGCGGGCTTCAGTAGTTGCAGCATGCAGGCTCAGTAGTTGTGGCTCGTGGGGCTCTAGAGCGCAGGCTCAGTAGTTGTGGCGCACGGGCTTAGTTGCTCTGCAGCATGTGGGATCTTCCCAGACCAGGGATCAAACCTGTATTACCTGCATTGGCAGGCGGATTCTTAACCGCTGTGCCACCAGGGAAGTCCCTTGGCTGGGTTTTTAATTCATTAATGACTAGAAAGATAATGTCCCTTCCTGGTTCACAATGAGTTATTGTCTATAATACCATCCCTACTTTTCTTTGGCTTTCTCTCTTCTGGAAATTGGCAGTTATATGTTCATTAATTAAATCATGAGAACTGGTGGGGATCCAATGGCATTGGCAATCCAAGAGGCAAATTCTAGGTTCCAATGTTCAGTTGCAGAATCAAATTTTCAAAGATTTCATTGCTAGGACATTTTGTGAAGCCAGTTTAACAAACAATAATAGTTAACATTTATAGAATGCTTTATGAGTGCCAATAGCTGTGATAAGCATTTGTATTTATTTTCACCTTTAATCCTCACAACATCACCATGGCAGAAGTATTCTCATTGTTGCCATTTTAAGATGATGAGATTGGGGGTGGTTAAGTTTAAACTGAGTCAGTTAGTAAGTGGCAGAGCCAAGATTAGGACCCAGGGCAGTGAAATCTAAGGCCTGAGCTCTGATCCACTCACCTCTGTTGTCTCCTGTGGAGAGCTGGTATTTTTATTCTGATAATTTATCTCTATTGGACATCCTTCCTCACCCCTGAAATAGAGGTTGAACAAAATTAAGATTTACTTAAGCCAAAGGTTTGATCAAATAAGAATTGACCTTAGTCAGGTTAGTTTCATGTGTAGGCATAGCTTAAAATGAAGCACTGGAAGGTCTTCCTCTGATTGCTCTGATGGGCATAAATTCTGCATAAACTGCACAATTTATGGTTCTAAAATAGTTTGGATTTTAACTCAATAAATGAAAGAAAAAGCAGTGACACATTCTTGAAATTTAAATTGTAAGTATATTCTCTCTAAGGTACCATCATGTTACAGGGTGATATTTTACAATGTTCGGTGATAACCCATTAGTGTTGCTACTATTTTAACATGTAGATTTATTTCCAAGATGTTTAAATGGCATACTGCAGAAAGTCAGCTGGATTTTGATTCTTAAAAATCTGGAAATGATGGAAATGGTTTTTTGGATTTAAGTGAGAACATCCTCCCTGCTAAAACAGCACTCTGATTAGATTCATTTCTAGAATAGCATTACTAACACATGGAAATGGTATAAATTTGTTGCTAAACCATCTGCAGATGGTAGGGGTTTTTCCCAGTAAACACCAGGGGCTGTGATAGTGCTCTTTAGAACAAATGGGCTCAATTCTGCAGCCTCTTCGTATGTTGCATAGCAATGTCCTGCTCATTGAACTGGTCCCTAGTTCTTGAAAACAAAGGCTATTTAACATTAGTGATGGCATCTTGAAAATTGAGAGCTTGCTTCATGGTAAAAGATGACTGGTTTTCTACCTTGTCCTATTCAGCAAGATAGGGACTGCCATAACTCTATGAAGAAACAAAGTAACAAACTATTGGAATCACAGAATCTTAAGAGTTGAAATGTGCAGTAAGCATCACCCAGGAGAAACCTCTACAATGTCTGAAAGATGCTTATTTCTTCTGCTCTGGCTGAATACTTCCACTGATAAGATACTTACCACCCTGCTGAGATGGCCAACAAGAGTTTATTGAACACCTGTGATGTGACAGGCTCTGTGCTAGGTACTGAGGGTTTGGAGGCAAACAGTATACCCATCCCTGTTCTCCTAGCCCCTGCCCTCATGGAGTCAGTGATCTAGTGGGGGAGGAGGCGAGTAAGCAAGCAGTTATGGTACATGTGGGCTGTTTTAGTCACCTCCTATTCACCCTATTGTTGAAAGAGGGATTCCCAACCTAGGGTTATGGGGATGGCTGAATATGCAACGCTCAGCACTGGACAGCTGAGACTGATAGCAGTTTATCAATCACATATCCTCACAGCCTGGTGGGGGGCAGGGGACACCACACGCCATACAAGGTCACACAAGGATGGCGCTCAGGAACCGAGTGAACCATCAGGGGCTGTGAGAGGTAGGCTTGTAGTATCAAGAGGGTGAGGAGGCCCCTGGTTCCTGCAAGAGGATGTGATTGGCTTGTTTGACTAGTTCTGTGACCTGGCAGGAAACTGAAACCCACTGCTCAGGGATTAATGGGAACTGCATCTGGGGGGTTTGATAAGGAGGGCTGTTTGACTAGGGGAATTATCCATGGGAGTAGAATGGGGAGAGGAACTTGCCGTTATGCCGTTTGAGGCCCCCCTGATTTCACCAGATGTCAAGGCAGCATGTAATATTGAGTGTCAAATTTAGTTCTTACACCATAGGGGATTCTAAGGAGGGACAATTAAAACATGACTTGGGGATGGGGCCTGGGTAGGGGAGGTCGGGGCAGACAATCCTAAGAAAGAGAACATTTAAACTGAGACCCAAAGAATGAGTTGGAATCAAACATTCCCAAATGTGGGTTCCCTCTACAGAGCAGCAAGGTGAGAGGGAGCCCAGATTGTGCATATGAGGGGGTGGGATGGGGAGAGGGAGACTGAGAGAAGTTAGCTGCCCAGATTCTGCCCCCAGGCATGTGTGGGGGGAGAGCAGTGAGAGAGGGAACAGGAGCGCCATCAGGGCCCAGTACTGTAGAGCCCACCTGTCTGCATCATCAGACAGGTAGCCTCCGTGAACCAGAGGAAGGGTATATAGCAGGCATGGCGCAGACTGGGAGAACTGGAGAACAAAGCCCTCATCCATGAGGGAGGCCCTTTCCATGTGGGAACCTGTGCCCAGAGTTACCAGATACCCTGATTTTTCAAGAGAAGCCATACGTTTGGATTTGTACACAAAGTTTTCAAAATTATAAACATTGGCTCTACTTGAAATTTATAAAAGCACTGTGTGAGCCAAGCAAAACCTATCATTCCACAGGCTTCTGGTTTGTAATCTCTAAGGAAAAGTCTTGAAAGCCATGAGAAAGAGTTGCAAGTTTACCCTAAGAGCAACGGGAGATTTAGGAGCAATGGGGATCTACTGCAGAACTTCAGAATCACACCTGTATTTTAGTAGGTGGGCACCTATTGAAGATCAGGTAGGAAGCTAAGATGGCAGTGTCTCTGTCTGACCTGGGGAAGTGACTATGAAGATGGAGGAGAGTTATTTTCATTCAAGAAACATGTAGGAGGTAGAAGTGATAGGACATGGATGTCTGGGGGAAGGTAGGGGAAAGGAGTCAAGTCTTTGACTTATCACATTATCAGGAAGTTATTAAAAATCTCCATCTAGCAACCTCTAGATGTTGAAAGCCATCAAGACTCACCCTGAGCCTTTTCCTCATTATTCCATATGTAGGGGCTGAGGTAGGTAGTAACTAATGGCGTGAAATGTGCAAAATCCTTTCAGCCTAGAACTTTGAAACCAGAATGAATATGATTCTTTTTTTTGACAGTAAGTTTACTTGCTGAGCTATAGGCCAAGATTTAAGTGAATTTTCATTTTCTGGGTTCTCACAAAGTGATACAGGGGCCAGGCTATCCCCAGAGGCCTGCTGGGTACCATGGGGATTCCAGACCATGATTAGAAACATACAAGGTAGATAGTTCACATGATGGTTAATCAAATTCCTTATCAGATGTTCATATCAAACTGAGTTTCCAACTGAAACTGAACATGACTAATTTAGCCATTTCTCTACATTACAGGGAGATGGGAATTTAGCACAATCCCCTCCTCTTGATAAATGCCCAAAATCTATTATTTAGATTTTGCCCTCAGATACAAATGTATAAGTTGTTTTAGCCTCCCAAGTATAGGCAAGTAAGAGGGCCAGCATCCTGCTTGGATGAAGGAGGGAAGTGCCTTAAATGTACTTTGAGCTGCAAACTCCCAAACTGTGAAGGACAAAAGCCAGTTTAGCAGATACAAACAGCAGGTCCTATGCAAAGAATATTCTTGGAGGTTTTCGAGAAAGCCCAGATCCCAGATATGTATGGAAGAGGAGGAAGGGTGAAGGATAGTCCAGAGCACACAGGAGTTCCTTGGCTTGTCCCAGGCCTAACAGGAAAATCAAACACATGTCAACAGAAACTCCTTCATCCTCGGAGTGAAACGGAATAAACCCTGAATGCTGATTATTTTTCATTTTTCTTATTCTATTGTGTTGCTTTTTCTTAACAAAACAAGTTTATTGGAGAAAATTAGAAAATAGTTCATTGTGAAAAATTACGAAAGAAGATACATAGAGAGAAAGAAAAAGAGAGAAGAAAGAAAGGGAGAGAGGGAGCAACGGAGGAAGGAAGGAAGGAAGGAAGGAAGGAAGGAAGGAAGAAAGAATAGAGAGATTAGAGAGAGGAGAGCTCTAGTAATTCCACCGCCCAGAGGCAACCACAGTAAACGTTGGATGTATATCTTTTCAGTGTTTTTTCAGTGGACCCAAGTATTATTAACTTTTTTCCAAGAGTGGAATTCTACTCTTAATAGGTTATAAGAATATCAGTCAACTCACTCAGGTAACTTAATTTCTATCATAAGCTTGCATTTTCTTGGGGGAGCAGGGATGGAAATGTAATCTCGGGTCAAAGTCTCCTCACCTGCTTCAGTGCTCAGTCACCAGTCCACACAGTGTGCTGCCGAGCCCTTTCTTGTTCTAATTGCTAATCTTCCAGACCCCCATCCGTTTAGCTATGTTTGTGCCCCTCTTGGGTCATGCCCAGCTGCAAGAAACTCAGTGAGCTTGTCTGAGGGGCCCTATTGATTGCATATCACTCTCAGACAAGAGGTCAATTCACCAGGGCCCAGGACATGCTCCCTGGTTACCTAAAGCCCTTCCTGCACACACACATCTCTGAGCCATTTCTTCTTGCTCTTTACCACCTGCCCAGGCTGTGCCTGGGAAGAAAATGCAGGCTCCCCTTTCCCAGGGTCTACAAGTGCCTGTGGAGTCATGATTTTCCTGCTTAGTTGACCCCCTCTACCCAGCATCTGAAGAGAATTCAGAAGAAGCTTTCCTCTTCCTCAAGGGACCTTCCAAATCTATTATTCATCCTGTGAATTTTTGTTGTCATTGTTGTTCCTCTTAAGGGCACAGCTTTTAAAAGAAAAAGTCAGGAGAGGGTCCCATTTTCTCTCTTCTGCTGTTCAATTCCCATCACTCAGGCAAAAACGCCAAACAGCCTCATTTGAAGGGTAGAAGGGCCATGAGATGAACTATTAGGAAGGTGGAAGGAATGCCAGATACAGTTTTACAGCAGGGTCACACCACTGTGCTTATAGGACCCTAGGTCCCAATTCCTCCTAGCAGGCTGGGAGGTAGCAACCTGGAGGACAGCTGTCTAAGAGGAGGCATGGGGGGCCGTCCCCTTGGCTGTTCTTTCTACCCAGGTCCTGTGGCCCATGCTCTTGCCCATCTGGATGCAAACACACAGGGGGCTTCCTGGGTCCTAGTCCTTGCCCCTTGGAGCCCAGAACAAAGGTATCCATCCAAGAAGAATCAAGTTTTCTTTTTTTTTTTTTGGCTGCGTTGGGTCTTCACGGGCTTTCTCTAGTTGCGGCGAGCAGTGGCCACTCTTCGTTGCGGTGCACAGGCTACTCACTGCGGGGGCTTCTCGTTGCGGAGCATGGGCTCTGGGTGTGTGGGCTTCAGTAGTCGTGGCACGCAGGCTTCAGTAGTTGTGGCTCTCAGGCTCTAGAGCACAGGCTCAGTAGTTGCGGTGCACAGGCTTAGTTGCTCCGCGGCATGTGGGATCTTCCCGGACCAGGGCTCGAACCTGTGTCCCCTGCATTGGCAGGTGGACTCTTAACCACTGCGCCACCAGGGATGTCCCAAGTTTTCTTATCTCGCCTCTCACCCTCACTGTGGGGATGGAGGTAGGAGGGGAGGCAAGGGAGGGAGGGCAAGCCCTTGAAGGGATATAATCTCCTGGAGAGAAATGCACTTTCTAACACTAATGTAAATATGATTCATGCAACTCCCGCAGCCAGGCTCCTTTTATTTCCCTGACTCGGAAACGCAGGCAGGAGGTTCTTACTTATCTTCCATCCCAGAAGGGGACCCCGAGCAGGGCTTGGTCCTGTTCCAGTATCTGAAGTAGAAACCACAGCCTTGAGACAGTGCCAAGGCAGCCAATTTAGAAGGTGTTGACGACACTTCCCAGGAACATTTTTCTAGATGTTTAACTTTGACCAAAAGTTTAAGCTTCTAATAAACCCCAGGAACCTCACATTTTCCAGGGAATAGTGCCTGGGCTCTTAAAAACTTCCAAGAAACTCCGATTCTCAGAAGACTGCAGCCTTCGAACTCACCCGCCCATTCAAGAGCTTTCTGGACAAAAACAAAGGCAGTGAAAGCCGTGCTTTCTCATATGCCCTGAGAGTTTACACAACTAAAGTCAGATAAGAAGCCTGGCGCCAATTAGGCCACCGCACTGGCTTTGGGAGGCGAGGCCCCGCCTTGCCAGTCCCGCGCTTGGCCGCTGGGTAGGACAGCGCTGGCAGTGGCAGACAGCAGCAGTGTCTGTCAGCCCAAGTGGCTGGGGTGGGTGCCGGCCGGGCCTGGCTTCCTTTATCCGGAATTTTCTCAGGGTCCTTGCTCAACTTTGTGTCCGATTCAAAGCTACCACAACCTGGCTATTGAAATCTGAACGTATATGCCCATAGACCCGGCAGTCTTACTGGGACCTCTGCAGGGTGGGCTTTCATCTCCATCTTACAGACGAGAGAAGTCTCAGAGGAGCTAAGGGATTCACAAGCCAGAGATGAGACTTGAACCTGGGTGCTGACTCCCGCTTGGGAATTCTCAGGACTAGGTGAGAGCAGGAGAAGATCTTGGCCAGGGAGCTGGGGAGGGCCCTGCTGCTCCCGGCACCAATCTCCCCACGTCCTGGGGTGGTCTGGAAAGTGCAAGAGGAGGGGCCAGGCTGAGTGGGAGCAGGGGGGAGGGGACATTGGGGGTCTTGGGATAGAAGCTTTTTTATCAAGTTGTTCAGAAGTTAACTGAATAATTTTACCACTGGTACAGCCAACCTGGTGTGTAATGGCAAATATGAACCCTAGTCACAAACACATGAATTGGAATATCGAGTAGTGGGATAGAAGTGGGAGGGATCAGCCCTCCGGGTGGGAGACCATCACAAGATGGTCCATTAAACCATCGGAAGGAGGGGAAGGGAAGGGCATTTCAGGGAGGCTGGAGGGCCACAAGCAACAGGGCCTGCAAACTGTTTGCTGCGGCCAACTGAGGGGGTGGGGTCCTGGGTGGGGCGCCAGGGAGAACATTTACAAGACCTGAGACTGGAGGGGCGCACAGAGACTTGGCATGTGACGTCTTGACTGGGGAATTTTGGTAAAACATTTTTATGCTTTGGACACTTGTAGACATTTGTGGGTTGTTTCTTGTCTCTAAGCACAAATTATTAAACTTTCACCAAAAAAAAGTTTTTAACCGAGTATTCTGTAAAAGAGACATCTTCATCCCATCACGATCTCCACTGCATCTTTGGTGACTTGTGGGCCCACTGAGTGGCCCGCTGGCCACTCCTCATTGGCCTTATCCTACTTCTTCATCTCACCGCCCAACAATCTTGCTGGAACTGGATCCCCTTTAAAACCCCAGACTGCTTAGGTGAGCACCTGACTCCTGCCCACATAGTCCCAGGCCCCTCCCCAGGGGCTGGGGGCTGCTCTCCTTCCTCAACCATGGGCTGTGGATTTGCTGTGAATAAAGTTATCACACCATGAATTCCTACCTGCTTTTAATACCTCCCATCGCCTGGATTCCCACTGCCTCATTCCATCTGATGAATTGGATCCCCTTATACACCAACTCCTGCAGAAAGCACACCAGAGGTCAAGATGGGTAACTGTAAAATGTGCTTCCTGCCATTCCTCTCAGGGGCCGGGCTGCAGCCAGGCACATTTCTTCAGTCCTCCACCCCTGTCCCATCAACTCCAAATATCCCACGTGTCCTACTCTTCTCCGCTCTTGTTAACGAAGACACATCATGCATTGTGTAAGGGTTTCATGAAGTTACAAAACAAGGACAAGCCGAATGGAATCACACTTACCTGAACAAAATGTCCAACTCTCAGTGCAAATATTTAGATGGGTTCCATCTTTGTGAATTTGAGTGCTCTTGAAGGAGAAGGTCCACAGTGCCCCAGACAGTTTAAGAGGCAAGTAGAGACATGTCTTCAGTGCAGGGAAGGATGTGATGAAGTCCCTGGCTTTTGCCAGTTGTTCTCTGCTACTCATTTTTAACGCTGATGACCTAGGTTTATAGACTCAGAGAGGAAATAAGATGTAGTAGGAAAAATCACTTGACTGGGTGTCCTGAGGCCTGAATTTTCGTCCTGGCTATGTGCACCCTAATCCAGCTGTGTTGCCCCACCTCAAATCCCTTCTCCTCTTAAGACTTTCGTTCCTTAGCCTTAAATAAGGGACTGGGGGTTTGATACTCTTTCTAAGTTGGTGATTCTCATTCTTTTTGTGTTTGTAGCCTACTTTCAAATATCAGACTATGGAGTAGCAATATTAAAAACTTTAAAAGACTCAAAACAACACTAAAAACGTTGGCAATCACTAAATACACTTCAGACTCCAGTACAACAGTGTCTCCCAGTGACTATAAAATCACCCACAGTTATGGTTCAATCTTCGGTTGTACTTCACCACTTTATGGTTCTTTGGGTCTTTGAACTGTTTACTGCCCTGACCTGCTTCTCTTATGGACACAGAGTCAGAGCTCTCACATGTTCTGGAAGCTCCGTGACTTTTCATTAGCCCGGGCTTGACATCGCACCCGGGCCTCTCAAAGCCTGTTTGTTCCAAGTCACGTGATCCACGTATCTCAACGTTCCATCTGACACAAGAACTAAAGTGACTTAAGGACTCAGATATAACCCAAACTGGTTTTCCACATTGATCAGACTTAGGCTAAATATGGAGAATGACTGTTCTGAGGACCATGAGAGCTATGAAGTCCTATATTTCCATGAATTAAAACAAAAAAAGTAACATTTTGAGAAAAGAACTAGTTGAGGTGGAGTGCTTAATCAAGGCACTGAGTCCAGACCAGATGAAGAAAGAAATCCTCATGGGTGAGAAAGTGAGCTCAGAGGGCCCAGAGTGGCCCAAGGAGCTTGCAGAGTTTGAGGGGCATTAGCAGAAAGATGAGCGGAATGAATCACACGGAATGTGAGTAGCCAGACATAGAATCTCTGTTTCCCTGTTTCTAACAGTTATATTTTTTTTTTAGAAGGTGGCATTTAAAGTTTTTGGTAATAGGAGGCAATTATTTTTAGGTTCTGTTAAAAGATAAACTGAGGCATATTAGAAATTTTAAGAGTTTATTTGAGCAAACATCAGGCAGCATCCGATCCAGCAGATGGGATCCTCGGAACACAGGTGTGTGGGGTGTCCCAGAGGGTCTCATCCTGGTCACTAGAAACTGTAGAGAAGGAAAAATAATTTTCCCTCTACCCTTTATGGTGAATGCCTGGCTGAGACCTTTTCTCTAAGGTGCCTCGTAAATGGATAGGCTTATCCAGGTTAAAAGTTCTCAGCTGTGGCCACTGTAATTAAAGCTTTTCCTGGGTAAGGTTAACCTGCTCGTTCAGCCTTAAAACAAAATTGTATTCACCTGACGCCTCACGTGGGGCCAATCCAGCTAAGTCAGAACCGGTCCCACTCTGAACCCAATCCGGTTTTTCAGTCGGACCTGCTCCAGCTCTGGCCGTTTCCTAACAGAGTCTGGAAAAGAAATGCTCAAAGCCTGAAAGCTCCTCAGGCAGAAGCCACGGAGGCTCCGCGAGGGATGGACCCAGCACCTCCTGAGGTGGGAGAGGCAGCGAGCTCAGGGCTCAGCAGGTACCACGTCTGGTTGCTCGTTGCTCCTGGGGCCGTCGGGGGTCTCCTTCGGGCCCCGCTTCTTACTGTTACTAACAGAACTGTTAAAAGATAAACTGAGGCATAGAAAACATTTTAAGAGTTTATTTGAGCAAAAGTCAATTTGAATCGGGCAGCATCTAGTCTAGAAGATAGAAAGCAGCTCCAGGGAGCTGTTGAAAATGAAAGACTTATAGGCAGAAGGGAGCCGGAATGAGGAAAGTAAACTAGGCCAAGAAGCGCTGGGTTAATGCAGTTACATTCCTTCGGGGGAGGCAGGGGCCTGTCAGGCAGACGGCCCCACTAGTGCTGATCAGGGGGTCCCTGACTGTGGTTTAAGGTTCCATTTCTGGGAGAATCGAAACTGTGATTAAGTCTCAGTTTGGTGACTGGGGACTTAGCATAAGCCATTCCATTTGGAGCCTGTTGTCTTGTTTTTAAGTTCTTAAATATGATTATTTTGGGGGTACTAAGTCGTGGGTTCCATTGTATTCCTATAAATTATTTTTCATTTCTTCAAACGCCCTTTCCAGACATTGGTTGGTTGGTTTATTGTTCTGGGCACAGAAAATTATGAACAGTTCAGTGGCTGCTTAATACACATTGAGTTTCGTTTGTCAGAATGGTGAAGATCAAAGCTTTTCAGAGCTAAGCAGGAGCTAGATCAAAGAAAATCCTTATTTCACATCTCATAGGGTGTGACTTATCTTTAAATAACAGAAAGTGGACATTTGGAATCAGGTTTTTATCATAAAAATGCTTTCTTCTGGGAAAGCAAGTTACCCAGCCACCAGCTCATATTTGTGCCAAGAAATGGTGTGGGGTGTAGCAAAGGCTGTGAGCTTTCTTTCCCTCTCTAGTGAGCCTCATGCATTGGTTCAATGATGATATTTTACTGTCTCCTCTGTGCTAGATGTGTGCCAGGTGCTGGGGGTAAATTGGTAAGTGAAAATGGCCCTCATGTAGCCTGGCTGGGAAGACGGGCAATTGTGTGAATGATTTCCTTAAACTGTCGGGAGTGTTACAACCAGGGACACAGACACAGATTCGGGGGACAGGAGGAGGGACACTTAACCTGGTCTGGGCAGCCAAGAAGACCTCCATAAACAAACACCTGGGGGCCAGGAGACGTGAATAAGTGAGGGATGGGCAGTGGAACAGCACGTAACAGGGAAAGGAGATGAGCTTCCCAGCAGGAAGTGAGCAAGAGAAGTTCGGACTGGGTGGAACAAAGCATGTCAGATGGCATTGCCAAGAAGGGACCATGAGGGGGAAGCAGCAGACAGATCACAGAGGCTAACTCATCAGCCAGCTTAGAGTTTGTCCTGTGTTCCAGGAACCATGGGAACCACTGGAGGGTGTTAGGTAGGAGACTAACTTGATTGGATTCGTGTGTTTGAAGAGTCCCAGGAGAGGACTGGCAAAATTGTGTGTGTATTGGTAAATCCGAGAGTCTACGTGCAAGGCTGCTTTCTCTCTTTTTTATAGTGAATTATCACTTACGTAAGGAAAAATATATAGTGTGCGTAGGCATGGGTCATCTCTGGAAGGACACATAAAAGGCACAATGGTTGCTTCCTGGAGGGGAGCTGAGGCCTGAGAGACAGAAGTGGAAGGAGACTGACTTTCCATTGCATACCTTTTAACACTTCAAAAATGATGTGACTCTGTTATCCAATTAAAAAGTGTTTTTAAATCTGAGCATTGAAGAATTCCTTAAAGGGGATCAAGTCCAGTTCCCAAGGCAATGGAGGAATCCTTTCTTCATTTTCCCTGATAGACAGGCATCTGACTGTGTCCAAACACTTTCTTTGACAGTGTCAGGGCTGAGAAGTCAAATGTCTAAAATTCATTCTGACATTGAGCTGAAGTCCATATTCCCTTCCCCCTCCGCCTCCCTCCCCTCCTCCTCCCTCCCCTCCTCCTCCCTCCCCTCCTCCTCCCTCCCCTCCTCCTCCCTCCCCTCCCCTCCTCCTCCCTCCCCTCCCTCCCCTCCCCTCCCCTCCCCTCCCTCCCCTCCCCTCCCCTCCCTCCCCTCCCCTCCCCTCCCCTCCCTTCCCCATTGGCGCTAGCTCTTTCTCTGCAGTGCTGAGTCAGCCTCTTCCTCTCCCAGCCTTTAAATCATTTGCGGAAGGCTATTGTTACCTAGTCAGAGGTAACAAGCAAAAAGCTGGCAGGTCAGGCAGGTGATGTAAATGAGCAAAGCAGGCCTCTCCAAGACCACACAGGGCAGTGCACCCTTCCACCTGGAGACAAGGACACAATGAGGGGTGGTGAGCACTGTGGCAGGGAGACAGAGAGAGGTAGCAACTATTCCTCACCAAGGAAATACTGCCCTAGAAGGAAGAGGGCCAGATGTTGCCATATCTTCCCAGGGATGTCAGAAACTGAAAATTTATTTTAAACACCTCAATTTTAAAATGCTGGCAACTAAATTAGTTTTTTAAAATGCTGAGCAGACCAAACAAAATACATGCATAGCTGGGTGTGGCCACTAGTTTACCATGTGTTCTGTCATCTTTCCTCCGGGTACCATGAGAATTTCTCATTTTGTTGTTGGATTTGCAATGGGATGCTTGTGCCGGCATCATTGTCCAAATTGGCCTATTTATCAGTCTTTCTAGAACGTTAAAGGTAGGAGTCAGGCAGCTGGGTCACAGTTCTGGCCAAAGGCACTGTAGGACCTTGCAGAAAACACAAAAGCACATTTTCCTACGTTTGCGTTTCCTCACTTGTTAAAAGAAGAGAAGGCCTGGATCCTAGTGGGGCTGCTTTACAGCCTGTCTCAGTGAGTTTCCCTTCTTTGCTGAGCTTCAGAAAGTTCTGGAGCTGGAAGTCTGAGATGGGGGTGCCTGTGTGGTTGGGTGAAGCCTGTTTTTGGGGTCGCAAACATCTCCTCCTGCCCTCAGCTGGTGGAAGGGCCAGGCTGCTTTCTCTTTTCATTATCCAGCCACAAGCTTGATTGATTTCAGTTGGGGAATTGAAATAGGGCTCTTCATTTGGATAAAATCAGCGAGCAGGGGCTTCTGCTGATGACTAGGGACTGAGCTCCAATTCCCAAGATTTTGAGAGACTGTTAGGCAGTAGCAGGATACTTACTACCGAACTGTGCTCAGGCACGTGTTTTGCCAAAGCTGCCTCCGGTACACTGTCAGTCGGCTGCCCGCCTCCTAAGAAATCCCTTCAGAGGAGCCTTGCCCCTTCCTTTCACTGTCCCATATCTACCCCTCCAGTTCTGGAGAGTTCGTTCCCCAGTCCTAGGCCAGAGGCAATGTGGACGACATTGGTGATGAGGACCCCCAGCTCCCCCTGCCTCTCTTATACCTGTCTTCTTTCCCATCTTATTCTGTTCTTGTCTCTCCAGGCACCCTCACCTGCCTCCCATCTGTAAATAGTATCAAGAGTCCCTGAAGACAACTCAGAGCATTTTTTTAGCTGCTTCTAGTTTCCCTTTTCCTCTCTCCTGCTAATCCCTGTTAGGGTTGGGTAAAAACTAGCAATTACAGCATTTATGTACCATCCTTGCCTGGTTGCCATACAGCACAGTAAGGATGATTATGCACATCTGTGATAGTGCATTTTACGTGTCCATTTGATGAATCAAGGGATGCCCAGACATCTGGTTAAAGGTTATTTCAGGGTGTGACTGTGAGGGTGTTTCCAGAAGAGATTAGCATTTGAATCAGTGGAATGAATAAAGTGGATTGCCATCCCCAGTGTGGGCGCATTAGGCAATCCACTGAGGGCCTGAATAGAACAAAAGATGGGGGAAGGGAGGATTGCCTCCCTCTGCTTGACTTCTGAGCGGGACATGGATCTTCTGCCCTCAGTGCTCCTGGTTCTCGGGCCTTCAGACTAGGACTGGAATCTACACCATTACACCAGCTCTCAGCAGTCCAACTGCACCACCAGCTTCCCCAGGTCTCCAGCCTGCAGATGGCAGATGGTGGCGCTTCTCGGCCTCCTTCTCAGCCAATTCCTTATAAAATATCATATATACTTGTGACATATGTATTAATCTATATGATATTTTATATATGTATATACATATACATATATTTCTTTACATTTGTATAGATTACATATCATGAGATTTAGTACAAGGAGTTGACTATAGGATAGATGGGATATGTATCTCCCATTGGTTCCAGTTCTCTGGAGAACCCTGACTAACACAACAGCATTAAGTGTGTTGGATTAATTTGGGCTTCAGTTGATTGGTCACGGTGCCATGCTGCCTATAGATGTTCAATCTTTGTTGTCATTGCACATGTAGACTGGCTGTTTTCATACAACTTTAAACAAAATATAGGGCAAGGGTCACAGTCAGGTCACAAAGTAGGAGCTAAGCTGCATCCCATCTCAAAAACTATGAGGTAGTAAAGATGACTGTTAGGTGTATATTAAAGTTATAACTATTAGTGGGCCCCTGGGAGACATCCTGTTGAATGATAAACGAATGAATGAATGAATGAGTGGGAATGGGGAGCTGCAATGCTAAGATTAATACTCATTAACAAAAACAGAGTGAGGAGTGCCCTGGGTAAGTGAGGAACTCCTCCTGGGAGAGGAAAGAATCCAAGTGCCTTCATTGGCACTGGTACCCTGGTTGATGGCACAGGGAAGAGAGTTTTTGAATATGATACTGATGGGGCTATGCAATGAGCCCTTAGCCTCTGAGGTTCTTGTCCCAAATTACCCTAAAGAAGGGATATAAAAATGGAAAGAGTAGGCTCCCATTTGGAAGTCTAAAAAGCATGATATCTTAGGAGCACACCCTCTTCGAAATTCCAGGGCTCTGGCAGGGCTAACAGTGATACAGCAGCAAAGGAAAATGACCAGATCATTTGAACTGTGGAGATAAGGTAACAGCAGAGATCAAGAGGTGCAGGGGCAGTTGGAGTATAGCAGTAGCCACAGAGGAAGGCAGTAAGCCACACAGGGAATTCTGGAATAAGGGGAAGTGGCTTGGGGGGCTTGTAGTCTCAGTTGTCTCATGGGGTTGAAGCTCAGGGTCACTCATCTTATGGCTGTCACCAGTGCTTTCAGTCGTTCATTCATTTTTCATTTAAAAAAACTTGTTTGAGTATCTTCCAAGTGTCAGGCACAGTGGATGTGTTGGCCTAGGCCAGGGGTCAGTGAATTTATTCTGTGAAGGGCCAGCTGGTCAACTCTGCTGCTGTGGCACAAAGGCAGCCATAGACAATAAGTAAACAAATGTTTACCTGTTGAAAGTATTCCAGTAAAACTTGATTTATAGAAACAGATGGTGGGCCAGATTTGGCCCATGGGTTATAGTTTGCTAACCCCTAGTTTAGGGAAACAGTGTGCTGGTTATTCTCTGATGCCTCTCCAGATCTAATCTATAGCCCTTTCCGCCCTGCTCTCTATCCCAAGAGGCTGACTTCTGCAGACCCTGTCACCCAGACTCCTTGCCCTCTGGCTTCTGATTAGATTTGGCCAATGGGAGGCACTGGCAAGAGATCAGAAGTTGGGAGGGGAGAGGGGTGGAGGAATTTAGTCCCTCTACTTCCTGTCTTCCGGACTGTGCTTTGGCAATGGCTGTGTTCCTCTTCCTGTGGCCACAGCTCTGACTGGTAGTTCATACCTATGGCTACACCTCTCACCCAGGTGCAGTATCGGCTCTTCTCCTTGCCCTTCAGCCCTAAAAGTGGTACTGGTTTCCCACTATTCCCAGCCCTGAGAGCTTCCCCATCCCTTGTTGGTTTCCATACCATTGCCCACACCTCATGTGTGGTCCCTTCATTAAACTTTCTTCAATTCTCCCTTCAAGTGTGCCATCTCTTCCCCTCTGGGCAGTGTCTGAATATGCCCTTGTTGTGGACATTCACTGTTTCCAGGTGTAACAGTATTGGTTCCAACCTCAAATCCAGGTTGAAGCGTGATCTAGGCCAATCAGCACACTGAATCACCCAGGCCATAGGAATTGGTTCTGAAATGGTCTCATAAACCAAGTTGTCCCCATTGGAGGGAAAAACAATACTTACGTAGAAACTACCGAGCAGTGCTGTCTATTCCACTGGATTTGAGCCTGGGAGCGTATGAATTTGGAGCTTCCAGTAGCTATTTAGTGAAACCTGAAGACAAGGCCCAACACCAAAGATGGCAAAGTCCAGAGATGACCTTGTGTGTGGCCCTGGAACTAAATCCACTCCTCAGTGTTTTTTGTCAATGAGACAATCAAGTTCCTTATATTTTCTTAAGCTGGTTTGGGTTGAAGTTTCTGCCATTTGTATACTAAAGCTTAACTTAAAAAAACAAAACCAAACCTGGGACCACTTTACACAAATTTCATTATACTCACTGAATTATCTACACAGAAAACCAGCCTTATTTCATCTTTGGATTAGATACACATTAACACGGTGTAGTGAAACATACTGGATTTCAGTAGTGACAGCAGCTAGGGAGATGGTTTGCCATCATCCCACTTCCAAAGAGAAATAACTGGAGCCCAGCTGCATCTTTGCAGAGATTGCCTCCCATGCCAGACAGACACACCTCCCAAGCCATTATCCCACCCACTTTGACACTTGACAATAGCAAAAAGAGAAAAATCTTCATCTGAATGAATGGGGAGATTGGTGCTATTGTTGGCAAGACAACAAGTTGAAGCCTGGTGTTTATTAACTGTTGTAAACAAATTGTGAATTGGTGCCAGGACCCAAAATAGAGACAACTGGGCATAATAAACATTAATTCTCAAAGAGATCATCTAACAAATAACCTAAAAGATCTTTTGTGGACTCCAAGGCATTAATTATACTAGACCTTGTTCTGTTCATTAATTCATTTAAGAATTTTGTTGAGTAAATGTCAGCCTGATGCAGTACAGGCACAGCAAATAGTTTTCATTTCTTGTGCCAATTGTGGTTGTGGCTGCCCAGTGGGCTGTGTTGAGAAAGATTGTGAGGCCAAATCTGGGTTCAACAAGAATGAATATTATAGTTGATTAAATGTGTCTTTGGTGGAAGTGGAAGAAAGGGGTGCCCAAGGAATTTGTCATCTCTGTGAGTTGAAAAGGGCATTGTCTAGAGTGAGAAGGAATAGATTTTGGGGTAAGTCACTTCCAGTCTATGTGCCTTTATTTCTGCAAATTTGTAAAATTAGGGAATTGATCTAAATAACTTACAGTGTACCTCCTTGCTTCCCTTATTCATTTATACATTCTTTTTTAATTGAAATATAGTTGATGTACAATATTATGTTAGTGTCAGGTGTACTACATGATGATTTGATGTTTGCATGCATTATGAAATCACCACAATAAGTCTAGTAACCATCTGTCACCATACAAAGTTATTACAATATTATTGACCACATTCCTTATGCTGTATATTACATCCCCATGACTTATTTATGATGTAACTGGAGAGTTGTACCTCTTAATCCCCTTCACCATCTGTTTCATCCATCTGCTACCCCCCTCCTTTCTGGCAACCCATTTGTTCTTTGTATCTATAAGTCTGTTTTCATTTTTGTTTGGGTGTTTGTTTTGTTTCTTAGATTCCACACATAAGTGAGACTATGGGGTATTTGTCTTTGTCTGACTTATTTCACTTAGCACAGTGGTCGCAGCCTTTTTGGCACCAGAGACCAGTTTCATGGAAGACAGTTTTTCCACAGATGGAGGTAGGGTGGGGTGGGGGGGGATGGTTCAGGCAGTAATGCAAGCGATGGTTCAGGTGGTAATGCGAGCGATGGGGAGCAATGGGGAGCGGCAGATGAAGCTTCACTTGCTTGCCCGCCTCTCACCTCCTGCTGTGTGGCCTGGCTCCTAACAGGCCACAGACCAGTACCGGTCCGCGGCCCGGGGGTCGGGGACCCCTGACTTAGCATAATACCCTCTATATCCATCCATATTGTTGCAAATAGCAAGGTCTCATTATTTTTATGGCTGAGTAATATTCCATTGATTGTACCATATCTTCTTTATCCATTTTTCTATAGATGGACACTTAGGTTGTTTCCATATCTTGGCTATTGTAAATAATGCTGTAATGAACATCGGGGTGCATATATCTTTTTGAGTAAGTGTTTTTGTTTTCCTCAGGTAAATACCCAGAGGTGTAATTGCTGGATCATATGGCAGTTCTATCTTTAATTTTTTGAGGACTCTCCACACTGTTTTCCACAGTGGCTGCACCAATTTACAATCCCCCCAACAGTGCACGGGAGTTCCCTTTTCTCCACATCCTCGCCAACACTGATTATTTGTTGCCTTTTTGATGATGGCCATTCTGACAGGTGTGAGGTGGTATCTCATTGTGGTTTTGATTTGCAAATCCCTCATGATTAGTGATGTTGAGCATCTTTTCATGCATCTGTTGGCCATCTGTATGTCTTCTTTGGAACATTTCTATTCAGATCCTCTGCCCACTTTTCAATTGGGTTGTTTGTTTTTTTTGATGTTGTTGAGTTCTACGAGTTCTTTGTACATTTTGGAAGCTATCCCCTTATGAGAGATATCGTTTGCAAATATCTTCTTCCATTCAGTAGACTGTCTTTTTGTTTTGTTGATAGTTTCCTTTGCTGTGCAGAAACTTATATGGTCAATTAATCTACGACAAAGGAGGCAAGAATATACAATGGGGGGAAAGATGGGCTCTTCAATAAATGGTGTTGGGAAAACTTGACAGCTACATGTGAAAGAATCAAACTGGACTACTTTCTCACACCATATACAAAAATAAACTAAAAATGGATTAAAGGCTTAAATATAAGATCTGAAACCATAAAACTCCTAGAAGAAGATATTTATCCATTCTTTTTTTCATTGGCTTATGCTTAGCAGCTATGGTTGATATTTGTCCTTGTGTTTGGGGTGATATTCCATTTTATGAATGCAGTTGTCTCTAATGTAGAAGCCAGAAACTTACTTTCCCACCATCCTATGTAGTAAGAATGCAACCATGGAATCTAGGTCCACCAAATTCAGGCATATCTGTTCTGAATTTGTTTGGAATCTGGTGATGGTTAGAGGTAAGCTCTGCACAGAATCCATCTGGCAAGGATGAAGGCAGAGACGTCAGTTTGTTGAAGCTTCAGTCTCAGAGTGTCTGGAGGTAATGTCCAGTGCCTGGCTGTGAAGGGAGCTCCAGTTGGGGGGACCCCTGATGACTTCATTGGAGCGGCTCTGCAGTACAGGTGGAGACATTGTTCCTGGCTGCAATCCATCCCTGGGCCTCCTTTAGTGACCTTTAGCTGTTTAATTCTTTTTAAAATAAAATCCTTTTACTGCTGAAATGAGCCAGAGTGCGTTTCTTTGTTCTCAAAAAGCTCAACAATTTATGATCAGGAGTGAATGCCTTCAAACAGACTTTTTTTCTCCTTTAAAGATGAAAATTTTAATTCTCTTTTATGAATTATAAAGAGTATGCTTAGCTAATACTTTACAATGTATTTTGTTGTAATTATCAGTAAGATAATTGTTGCAGATGGATAAATATGAATCTTAAGGGGAGATGTTTCCCACTTTTATCTTCTTCATTACTCTAAGTGCACTAAAGAAAATGAAATTCCTTCAGTATTTATGGTTCACAGTTTTAAATTGTGGAAAGGACCCCTCTTCTAATTATTGTTAGTATGATTATCAGAGTTTGCAGAAGCGCTTGGTTAGGTTTCTATACTTTAATTATTTTCTTTAATTTTCTTTCTTTTTTTTTCTGACTACATGTTAGATCTCTTTCTTTTACTTTAACCTTTGCTTTCCACTGCTTTTTTTTTTTTACATCTTTATTGGAGTATAATTGCTTTACGATGTTGTATTCATCTCTGCTGTATAACAAAGTGAATCAGCTATATGCATACATATATCCCCATATGCCCTCCCTCTTGCGTCTCCCTCCCACCCTCCCTATCCCACCCCTCTAGGTCTTCGCAAAGCACCAAGCTGATCTCCCTGTGCTATGAAGCTGCTTCCCACTAGCTATCTATTTTACATTTGGTAGTGTATATATGTCCATCCCACTCTCTCACTTCATCCCAGCTTCCCCTCCCCCCTCCATTTTCTTTAATTTTCTAATGATTAGAAGTAAATATCTCATGAGGGGGAATTGCCACAGCAAAGAAACTCACTTGACTAATTATCTTTATGAGAGTTTCTTTAGAAAATTTGAAACTTACTCTCCAAACTCTATGGGCAAGAAAGACCACATTGCTTCATTTTCTTTAATCAATTGAAATTTCACTTCAACCTCCAGCCTACAATACTGTTGAAAAACAGGTGTTTAGTAGTTACACGTCAAAGTAAGCTTAAGGTGCTCTCTACCTCCTTCATATTATCAATCAACAAACTGTCCTCCCATTCTTTGAAACAGATAATATTTTCTTGACTTTTTATGCAAAAGTGGTATTCACATGCAAATTGAAACTCTTTTTCTGGAACCTGATTGTTGCTCTCTTTTTGTGTGTGTGTGATGTCTGATCTTATTTATTTGTTACTCTTAGAACATCTCATTTTTGACTGGACTCAGAAGTAGAAGCTCTCAGAGAGGACAGCCTCCGTCTCTTGGCAGTCTGTTCCTGGACTTTTTCTTTGGCCTCCTTCATTCTCTTGGCCAAAAGTTTAGCATATTCTGAAGCCTCTTCCTTATTTTTCTTAGTACGCTGTTTCTTCAGGGCAATATGCCGACGTTTGTGTTGCAGAACACGTGGAGTAACAAGACGCTGAATCTTGGGTGCTTTGGTCCTAGGTTTCTTACCTTCTTTGTTTAGGGGCTTTCTCACAACATACTGGCGGACATCATCTTCTTTAGAGAGATTGAAAAGTTTGCGGATTCTGCTAGCTTTTTCGGGCCCCAGGCGATGAGGCACAGTAGTATCGGTGAGTCCAGGAATATCCTTCTCCCCTTTTTTTATGATGACCAAATTGAGAACGCTCAGATTGGCATCCACAGTGCAACCCCGTACAGATTTGCCCTTTCTTTCTCCAGTCCTCCTTGGTCTGTAACAGGAATGCCCCTTACTCTGTAGCAGGCGGACTTAGCCATGGGTCAAGACACCCTGCTTCATGGGGAAACCCTGTTTGTCGTTCCCACCACTGATTCGGACCACATAACCCTTCCATTCTTCACCCAGAGCGTCAGCAGCAACTTCTGTGGCCATACACTTCTCATAAGAGGTACGAAGTTTTCGTTCATCGTCCACTTCAATGAGTTTCTGGCAGCCAGTGGCCAGGAAAGAGATGTTCAGCTTCATTCGGAAGTGGCCAACTGCCACCGAGGCGCCACGAAAAGGAGACCCCCTGATTGTTGCTCTTAAGCTCTGCTAGTTTGGGAATTTTGGAGCCTAAACATTAGCGGCTTCTTCCTCCTCTTGTCATCCTAGCCCTTCCTCCCTTAGGGACTTAGATTCCTAGGGTCCTGCAGCAGAGCAAAAACTTAATGGATACAGCTTCCAGTTCCAGCTATGATAGAAAAATAGGTATCAGATTGGTTTCAGAAAAATAGGTATCAAATTGCTTTCCCACTTTAAACAACTACAATGCTGGGGAAAATGTATGAAGAAGCAGTATGTGGGCATTAGACAGTAGTCAATAGAGGACCATAATCCTTGAGAGAAGGAAACTACATGAAGTGAACTTCCCATTCATCCCGATGAAAAGTTCAATATGTGAAAAAAAATCTGCCTGTTGCCATGTTGCAAATCAAGGCACAGGGAAGTGGAACCCAAAGAGAGTGCAGTGGTTTCTTTGGGTAGAGAGAAGACAGATCAGAATTCAGGGACGCTGAGGCTGCTGGAATTTTTAGGGTAGGGCACCCGAGAGGAGAGAGGCTTAAAATTATGGATAAAGATCTCCTTGAGCCTTGGCTGGGTACTAAGCTGCACACGTTCAGGGTGAGGCTCCAAAAGGTGCGACAGAGAACAACTACTGTGAGGTGTGAGCTGAATGGGGATTCCAGAGATATTTCAGTTCTGATAAACCAGAGAGTAAATCCCTCACTAAAAATCCACAGCAGTTAGTGGAGACTCCAGAATAACCACACATTAGGAGTACGGCTACTCTAGCCCTAGAGTAAGAACAACTTTAGACCTGCCCTAAAAAAGCCTAAAACCAAACCTTGACAAAATCAAGCTAAGCTGCAAATAAATGAACTACCAGCCAGAACAAAACTCAATACTTATTAAAGAAAGACTCTCAACCAAATAGCATCCCAAAAGTCAGGCACACAGTAACAAATTACTACATATACAAAGAAGCAGGACAATGTGTTACATATTCTGGAGAAACAGTCAATAGTAATAAATCCAGAGTTGACAGAGATATTAGCGTTAATGGGCCAGGACTTCAAAACAGCTTTTATAAATATATTCAAGGATTTAAGAGAAAATGTGGACATTATGTGTGGGTAGAAGAAGAATCAAAGCAGCGTGGAAACCTTAAAAATGAAACAAATGTGAATCCTCAGAGTGAAAAATACAATCTATGAAGTTAAAAATTCACTGGATGGGTCTAACAGATTTGACATTGTAGAAGAAAAGTTCAGTAAACTTGAAGACAGGTCAAAAGAAATAATCTAAACTTCTTAAAAGAATTTTATAAATAAGCACAACCTCAGTGATTCTCGGACCATATCTAGAAAGCGAACATACTTGTAATTATAGTCCCAGAAGAAGAGAAAGGAAACAAGGGGACAGAAAAAAATGTTTGAAGAAACAGTAACTGAAATTTTTCTAAATTTGATGAAAAATAACCTGAAAACCTCAAACCTCAATAAATTCCAAGTAGGATAAATAGACAGAAAACTAATTCTATCTAGTCATATCATATTCCAATTGCTGAGAACAGCAATGACAAAATTCTGAAAGGAGAGAAATATCACCTACAGGGGACTGATGATAAGAACAAGAACTAACTTCTCATCAAAATCAATGCAAACCAGAGGAAAATGGAATAACATTTAAAGGGCTAAAAGGAGGGGGGAAACCCTGGCAACCTACAATTCTATCAATACATACAGCAAAAAAGTCCTTAAAAAAATGAAGTAGAAATAAAGGCATTTCCATATAAACAAATGCTGAAAGAATTCATTACAATAGACTGTGGTACAGGAAATGTAAACAGAAGTCCATCAGGCTGAAATGAAATAATAACAGAAAGTTGAATCTACGTGAAGGAATGACGAGCACCAGAAATGATAAATACACAGGGAAATATATGAAATACTTTTATTGTTTATTAATTTATTTAAAAGACAATGGACTAAGGTAGAAATAATAATATATCAAGGGAGTTTATAACATATACAGAAGTAAAATATATGACAATAAAAGCAGAAGGAACAGAAGAAAGTGAAGGATAGTATATTGCATAAGTATATGGCATACCGGCATACCTCGTTTTATTGCACTTTGCTTCATTGTGCTTCACAGATACTGCATTTTTTACAAATTGAAGGTTTGTGGCAACCCTGTGTCCAGCAAGTCTATTGGCTCCATTTTTCCAAAAGCATATTCTCAATTTATGTCTCTGTGTCACATCTTGCTAATTCTCACACTATTTCAAACTTTTTCATTCCCATTATATTTGTATGGTTATCTGTGATCAGTAACCTTTGATGTTACTTTTGCAATTTTTTTTGTTTTGTATTTTTAAATTAAGGTATGTACATTGTGTTTTTAGGCATAAGGCTACTGCACACTTAAAATACTACAGTATAGTGTAAACATAACTTTTATTTATTTTAATTTATTTTTTTTTAAACATCTTTATTGGAGTATAACTGCTTTACAATGGTGTGTTAGTTTCTGCTTTATAACAAAGTGAATCAGCTATACATATACATATAGCCCCATATCTCCTCCCTTTTGCATCTCCCTCCCACCCTCCCTACCCCACCCCTCTAGGTGGTCACAAAGTACGGAGCTGATCTCCCTGTGCTATGCAGCTGCTTCCCACTGGCTATCTATTTTACATTTGGTAATATTTATTAGTCCATGCCACTCTCTCACTTCGTCCCAGCTTACCCTTCCCCCTCCCCGTGTCCTCAAGTCCATTCTCTACATCTGCATCATTATTCCTGTCCTGCCCCTAGGTTCTTCAGAACCATTTTTTTTTTTTAGATTCCATATATGTGTGTTAGCATACGGTATTTGTTTTTCTCTTTCTGACTTACTTCACTCTGTATGACAGACTCTAGGTCCATCCACCTCACTACAAATAACTCAAATTCGTTTCCTTTTATGGCTGGGTAATATTCCATTGTATATATGTGCCAGATCTTCTTTATCCATTCATCTGTCGATGGACACTTAGGTTGCTTCCATGTCCTGGCTATTGTAAATAGAGCTGCAGTGAACATTGTGGTACATGACTCTTTTCGAATTGTGGTTTTCTCAGGGTATATGCCCAGTAGTGGGATTGCTGGGTCATATGGTAGTTCTATTTTTAGTTTTTTAAGGAACCTCCATACTGTTCTCCATAGTGGTTGTATCAGTTTACATTCCCACCAACAGTGCAAGAGGGTTCACTTTTCTCCACACCCTCTCCAGTATTTATTGTTTGTAGATTTTTTGATGATGGCCATTATGACTGGTGTGAGGTGATACTTCATTGTAGTTTTGATTTGCATTTCTCTAATGATTAGTGATGTTGAGCATTCTTTCATGTGTTTGTTGGCTGTCTGTATATCTTCTTTGGAGAAATGTCTATTTAGATCTTCTGCCCATTTTTGGATTGGGTTGGTTGTTTTTTTGATATTGAGCTGCATGATCTGCTTGTAAATTTTGGAGATTAATCCTTTGTCAGTTGTTTCATTTGCAACTATTTTCTCCCATTCTGAGGGTTGTCTTTTCTTCTTGTTTATGGTTTCCTTTGCTGTGCAAAAGTAAGTTTCATTAGGTCCCATTTGTTTTTTTTTGTTTTGTTTTTATTTCCATTTCTCTAGGAGGTGGGTCAAAAAGGATCTTGCTGTGATTTATGTCATAGAGTGTTCTGCCTATGTTTTCCTCTAAGAGTTTTATAGTGTCTGGCCTTACATTTAGGTCTTTAATCCATTTTGAGTTTATTTTTGTGTATGGTGTTAGGGAATGTTCTAATTTCATTCTTTTACAGCAGCACTTATTGAAGAGGCTGTCTTTTCTCCATTGTATATTCTTGCCTCCTTTATCAAAAATAAGGTGACCATATATGTGTGGGTTTATCTCTGGGCTTTCTATCCTGTTCCACTAATCTATATTTCTGTTTTTCTGCCATTACCATACTGTCTTGATTACTGCCGCTTTGTAGTATAGTCTGAAGTAAGGGAGCCTGATTCCTCCAGCTCCGTTTTTTTTTTCTCAAGATTGCTTTGGCTATTCGAGATCTTTTGTGTTTCCATATAAGTTGTGAAATTTTGTCTTCTGGTTCTCTGAAAAATGCCATTGGTAGTTTGCTAGGGATTGCATTGAATCTGTGAATTGCTTTAGGTAGTATAGTCATTTTCACAATGTTGATTCTTTCAATCCAAGAACATGGTATATATCTCCATCTGTTTGTATCATCTTTAATTTCTTTCATCAGTGTCTTATAGTTTTCTGCATACAGGTCTTCGTCTCCTTAGGTAGGTTTATTCCTAGGTATTTTATTCTTTTTGTTGCAGTGGCAAATGGCAGTGTTTCCTCAATTTCTCTTTCAGATTTTTCATCATTAGTGTATAGGAATGCAAGAGATTTCTGTGCATTAATTTTGTATCCTGCAACTTTACCAAATTCATTGATTA
Organism: Balaenoptera borealis; assembly: GCF_965194805.1. Taxonomy (NCBI): domain Eukaryota; kingdom Metazoa; phylum Chordata; class Mammalia; order Artiodactyla; family Balaenopteridae; genus Balaenoptera; species Balaenoptera borealis. Next base: position 79,895,067 of record NC_138870.1, read on the forward strand.
GCTCTAGTAGTTTTCTGGTGGCATCTTTAGGATTTCCTATGCATAGTATCATGGCATCTACAAACAGTTTTATTTATTTTCCAATTTGTATTCCTTTTATTTCTTTTTCTTCTGTGATTGCCATGGCTAGGACTTACAAAACTATGTTGAATAACAGTGGTAAAGGGGCAGCCTTGTCTTGTTCTTGATCTTAGTGGAAATGGTTTCAGTTTTTCACCATTGAGAATGATGTTGGCTGTGGGTTTGTCATATATGGCCTTTATTACGTTGAGGTAGGTTCCCTCTATGCCTACTTTCTGGAGAGTTTTTGTCATAAATCGGTGTTGAATTTTGTTGAAAGCTTTTTCTGCATCTACTGAGATGATCATATGGTTTTTATCCTTCAGTTTGTTAACATGGTGTATTACATTGATTGATTTGCATATATTGACGAATCCTTGCATTCCTGGGATAAACCCCACTTGATCATTGTGTATGATCCTTTTAATGTGTTGTTGGATTCTGTTTGCTAGTATTTTGTTGAGGAGCTTTGCCTCTATGTTCATCAGTGATATTGGCCTGTAGTTTTCTTTTTTTGTAGTATCTTTGTCTGGTTTTGGTATCAGGGTGATGGTGGCCTCATAGAATGAGTTTGGGAGTGGTCCTCCCTCTGCTATATTTTGGAAGAGTTTGAGAAGGATAGGTGTTAGCTCTTCTCTAAATATTTGATAGAATTCGCCTGTGAAGCCATCTGGTCCTGGGCTTTTGTTTGTTGGAAGATTTTTAATCACAGTTTCAATTTCATTACTTGTGATTGGTCTGTTCATACTTTATATTTCTTCCTGGTTCAGTCTGAGAAGGTTGTGCTTTTCTAAGGATTTGTCCATTTCTTCCAGGCTGTCCATTTTATTTGCATATAGTTGCTTGTAGTAATCTCTCATGATCCTTTGTATTTCTGCACAGTCAGTTGTTAGTTCTCCTTTTTCATTTCTAATTCTGTAGATTTGAGTCTTCTCCCTTTTTTTCTTAATGAGTCTGGCTAATGGTTTATCAATTTTGTTTATCTTCTCAGAGAACCAGCTTTTAGTTTTATTGATCTTGGCTATTGTTTCCTTCATTTATTTCTAATCTGATCTTTATGATTTCTTTCCTTCTGCTAACTTTGGGGTTTTTTTCTTCTTTTTCTCTAATTGCTTTAGGTGTAAGGTTAGGTTGTTTATTTGAGATATTTCTTGTTTCTTGAGGTAGGATTGTATTGCTACAAACTTCCCTCTTAGAACTGCTTTTGCTGCATCCCATAAGTTTTGGGTCATCGTGTTTTCATTGTCACTTGTTTCTAGGTATTTTTTGATTTCTTCAGTGATCTCTTGGTTATTTAGTAGCGTATTGTTTAGCCTCCATGTGTTTGTTTTTTTACCGTTTTTTTCCCTCTAATTGATATCTAGTCTCATAGCATTGTCGTCAGAAAAGATACTTGATACAATTTCAATTTTCTTAAATTTACCAAGGCTTGATTTGTGACCCAAGATATGGTCTCTCCTGGAGAATGTTCTATGAGCACTTGAGAAGAAAGTGTATTCTGGTTTTTTTGGATGGCATGTCCTATAAATATCAGTGAAGTCCATCTTGTTTAATGTGTCATTTAAAGCTTGTGTTTCCTTATTTATTTTCATTTTGGATGATCTGTCCATTGGTGAAAGTGGGGTGTTAAAGTCCTTTTCTGTTGTGTTACTGTTGATTTCCCCCTTTATGTTTGTTAGCATTTGCCTTGTGTGTTGAGGTGCTCCTATGTTGGGTGCATATATATTTACAATTGTTATACCTTCTTCTTGGATTGATCCCTTGATCATTATATAGTGTCCTTCTTTGTCTCTTGTAGTAGTCTTTATTTTATAGTCTATTTTGTCTGATATGAGAATTGCTACTCCAGCTTTCTTTTGATTTCCATTTGCATGTAATACCTTTTTCCATCCCCTCACTTTCAGTCTGTATGGGTCCCTAGGTCAAAGTGGGTCTCTTGTAGACAGCATATATATGGGTCATGTTTTTGTATCCATTCAGCCAGTCTATGTCTTTTGGCTGGAGCATTTAATCCATTTACATTTAAGGTAATTATCAATATGTATTTTCCTATTACCATTTTCTTAATTGTTTTGGGTGTTTTTTAAAATTTGCATTCAATTATTAAAATTACAATTTAAATTAGCTCTTAAACCTTCAAAGAGAAATTCTATCTAATAAATGCACATATAAATCTAGTATTTTTGTTAAAATAAAAAACATGCAATTCTTCCTTGTTCTTTGATCAGTGCTCAATTGACTTGTGAGTTTGACAGATTAATTTCCCCTAAACATTTGGCACCATTTATAAACCTGATTCATTCAATTTCCTTAGACATTTTAAATTACAGTTACAAATTTTAACACATCCAAATCCCTCAAGCATTTCAAACCCTTAACAAGAAAGATTTACAAATCTAATAAGCAACAACTTCTTAACCACTTCTTTAACCACTGCTTATAAACGTAAGAAGTCTAAATTTCTAGAGTATTAAAGTTTCCAATATTTAACTAAATATTGTATACAAACAACTTCTCTTATCTTAGTTATCAATTTAAAATCACAAGTACAAAATGTGCATCCCTCAATGATTTCACCTTGAAATCAAAATTCTAACACCAAATAAATAATCCTGAAAAACCCAAGTTAAAGCCTGTAAGTTTAATGTCAATCACATTTTCTTTTTTTTTTCACACACACACACTGTATTTTATTTTTACAAGAGATAAATAAACTGACACCAAGCATTGTAAATGGATGACCACAACAAAAGCAACAATGATTGCAATTACCGAACACGAAACACACTCATACTATGTCATAATATTGACATTCAGTCCAGTAATCCTCCATTGAAACAGCTCCTTTACTTTGCAGTGAAAATTGATTTGCATATTTTTTGCCTCTGAGTTCTTGTGGGATTTTTTTTTTTATTCAAACAGAAAGTCACAAAAACTATAATCATCCTCATCGGTTCACTCAGTCCCATGTAATTAATTTTTTTTTCATCTTGATCTTTTGTTAGCACTTTAATGAATTCATCAATTTTCCATTAGAGTTCTGAAAATGCTTATTCATTCAGTTCAGCAGTATAGTCAGTTACCAGAAACCTGTACTAGTCAGAGTCTTTTCCATGAATTCCTTGAAGATGAAACCCTTTTATAGGAACATATTTGCAAAAGCATCAGAGTACACCCAGAACTGTCTGTAAATGACAAAAGACTTAAAAATTACCCCAGTTAAAGATTTGGTGAAAGTTCATAATAATGCAATTGACAAGGAAATTTAGTTATTTCTGAGATATACATTTTAAAGTAATAACTAGAATTATGATATAACATGATACCAGAACATATAAGATATTTAGAAATTTCATGTAATGTCTGAAACATTTATATTAACATATTTCCATACAAATAAGCCAAAGAAAGTTTAGTATTAGTTTTTTGTTTGTTTGTTTGTTTTTTTATACTGCAGGTTCTTATTAGTCATCAGTTTTATACACATCAGTGTAAACATGTCAATCCCAATCGCCCAATTCAGCACACCACCATCCCCACCCCACCGCAGTTTTCCCCCTTTGGTGTCCATATGTTTGTTCTCTACATCTATGTCTCAACTTCTGCCCTGCAAACCGGTTCATCTGTACCAATTTTCTAGGTTCCACATACATGCATTAATATACGATATTTGCTTTTCTCTTTCTGACTTACTTCACTCTGTATGACAGTCTCTAGATCCATCCATGTCTCAACAAATAACTCAATTTCGTTCCTTTTTATAGCTGAGTAATATTCCATTGTATATATGTACCACATCTTCTTTATCCATTCATCTGTCGATGGGCATTTAGGTTGCTTCCATGACCTGGCTATTGTAAATAGTGCTGCAATGAACATTGGGGTGCATGTGTCTTTTGGAATTGTGGTTTTCTCTGGGTATATGCCCAGCAGTGGGATTGCTGGATCATATGGTAATTCTATTTTTAGTTTTTTAAGGAACCTCCATACTGTTCTCCATAGTGGCTGTATCAGTTTACATTCCCACCAACAGTGCAAGAGGGTTCCCTTTTCTCCACACCCTCTCCAGCATTTGCTGTTTGTAGATTTTCTAATGAAGCCCATTCTAACTGGTGTGAGGTGATACCTCATTGTAGTTTTGATTTGCCTTTCTGTAATAATTAGTGATGTTGAGCAGCTTTTCATGTGCTTCTTGGTCATCTGTATGTCTTCTTTGGAGAAATGTCTATTTAGGTCTTCTGCCCATTTTTGGATTGGGTTGTTTGTTTTTTTTTATATTGAGCTGCATGAGCTGTTTATTTATTTTGGAGATTAATCTTTTGTCCATTGATTCATTTGCAAATATTTTCTCCCATTCTGAGGGCTGTGTTTTCATCTTATGGTTTCCTTTGCTGTGCAAAAGCTTTTAAGTTTCATTAAGTCCCATTTGTTTATTTTTGTTTTTGTTTCCATTACTCTAGGAGGTGGATCAAAAAAGATCTTGCTGTGATTTATGTCAAAGAGTGTTCTTCCTATGTTTTCCTCTAAGAGTTTTATAGTGTCCGGTCTTACATTTAGGTCTCGAATCCATTTTGAGTTTATTTTTGTGTATGGTGTTAGGGAGTGTTCTAATTTCATTCTTTTACATGTAGCTGTCCAGTTTTCCCAGCACCACTTATTGAAGAGACTGTCTTTTCTCCATTGTATGTCTTTGCCTCCTTTGTCATAGATTAGTTGACCATAGGTGTGTGGGTTTATCTCTGGGCTTTCTATCTTGTTCCATTGATCTATGTTTCTGTTTTTGTGCCAGTAACATATTGTCTTGATTACTGTAGCTTTGTAGTATAGTCTGAAGTCAGGGGGTCTGATTCCTCCAGGTCCGTTTTTTTCCCTCAAGACTGCTTTGGCTATTCAGGGTCTTTTGTGTCTCCATACAGATTTTAACATGATTTGTTCTAGTTCCGTAAAAAATGCCATTGGTAATTTGATAGGGATTGCATTGAATCTGTAGATTGCTTTGGGTAGTATAGTCATTTTCACAATATTGATTCTTCCAATCCAATAACATGGTATATCTCTCCATCTATTGGCGTCATCTTTAATTTCTTTCATCAGTGTCTTATAGTTTTCTGCATACAGGTCTTTTGTCTCCCTAGGTAGGTTTATTCCTAGGTATTTTATTCTTTTTGTTGCAATGGTAAATGGGAGTGTTTCCATAATTTCTCTTTCAGAGTTTTCATCATTAGTGTGTAGGAATGCAAGAGATTTCTGTGCATTAAGTTTGTATCCTGCAACTTTACCAAATTCATTGATTAGCTCTAGTAGTTTTCTGGTGGCATTTTTAGGATTCTCTATGTATAGTATCATGTCATCTACAGTGACAGTTTTACTTCTTCTTTTCCAATTTGTATTCCTTTTATTTCTTTTTCTTCTCTGATTGCCGTGGCTAGGACTTCCAAAACTATGTTGAATAATAGTGGTGAGAGTGGACATCCTTGTCTTCTTCCTGATCTCAGAGGAAATGCTTTCAGTTTTTCACCATTGAGAATGATGTTTGCTGTGGGTTTGTCATATATGGCCTTTTGCTGTGGGTTTGTCATATATGGCCTTTATTATGTTGAGGTAGGTTCCCTCTATGCCCAGTTTCTGGAGAGTTTTTATCATAAATGGGTGTTGAATTTTGTTGAAAGCTTTTTCTGCATCTATTGAGATGATCATATGTTTTTATTCTTCAGTGTGTTAATATGGTGTATCACATTGATTGATTTGCGTATATTGAAGAATCCTTGCATCCCTGGGATAAATTCCACTTGATCATGGTGTATGATCCTTTTAATGTGTTGTTGGATTCTGTTTGCTAGTATTTTGTTGAGGATTTTTGCATCTATATTCATCAGTGATATTGGTCTGTAATTTTCTTTTTTTGTAGTATCTTTGTCTGGTTTTGGTATCAGGGTGATGGTGGCCTCATAGAATGAGTTTGGGAGTGTTCCTTCCTCTGCAATTTTTTGGAAGAGTTTGAGAAGGATGGGTGTTAGCTCTTCTCTAAATGTTTGATGGAATTCACCTGTGAAGCCATCTGGTCCTGGACTTTTGTTTGTTGGAAGATTTTTAATCACAGTTTCAATTTCATTACTTGTGATTGGTCTGTTCATATTTTCTGTTTCTTCCTGGTTCAGTCTTGGAAAGTTTTACCTTTCTAAGCGTTTCTCCATTTCTTCCAGGCTGTCCATTTTATTGGCATAGAGTTGCTTGTAGTAGTCTCTTAGGATGCTTTGTATTTCTGTGGTGTCTGTTGTAACTTCTCCTTTTTCATTTCTAATTTTATTGATTTGAGTCCTCTCCCTCTTTTTCTTGATGAGTCTGGCTAATGGTTTATCAATTTTGTTTATCTTCTCAAAGAACCAACTTTTAGGTTTATTGATCTTTGCCACTGTTTTCTTTGTTTCTCTTTCATTTATTTCTGCTCTGATCTTTATTATTTCTTTCTTTCTGCTAACTTTGGGTTTTGTTTGTTCTTCTTTCTCTAGTTCCTTTAGGTGTAAGGTTAGATTGTTTACTTGAGATTTTTCTTGTTTCTTGAGGTAGGCTTGTATAGCTATAAACTTCCCTCTTAGAACTGCTTTTGCTGCATCCCATAGGTTTTAAATCGTCATGTTTTCATTGTCATTTGTCTCTAGGTATTTTTTGATTTCCTCTTTGATTTCTTCAGTGATCTCTTGGTTATTTAGTACCATATTGTTTAGCCTCCATGTGTTTGTGTTTTTTATGTTTTTTTTCCCTGTAATTCATTTCTAATCTCATAGCGTTGTGGTTGGAAAAGATGCTTGATATGATTTCAGTTTTCTTAAATTTACCGAGGCTTGATTTGTGACCCAAGATGTGATCTATCCTGGAGAATGTTCCATGCACACTTGAGAAGAAAATGTAATCTGTTGTTTTTGGATGGAATGTCCTATAAATATCAATTAAATCTATCTGGTCTATTGTGTCATTTAAAGTTTCTGTTCCCTTGTTTATTTTCATTTTGGATGATCTGTCCATTGGTGTAAGTGAGGTGTTAAAGTCCCCCACTATTATTGTGTTACTTTTGATTTCCTCTTTTAGAGCTGTTAGCAGTTGCCTTATGTAGTGAGGTGCTCCTATGTTGGGTGCATATATATTTATAATTGTTATATCTTCTTCTTGGATTGATCCCTTGATCATTATGTAGTGTCCTTCCTTGTCTCTTGTAACATTCTTTATTTTAAAGTCTATTTTATTGGACATGAGTATAGCTACTCCAGCTTTCTTTTGATTTCCATTTGCATGGAATATCTTTTTCCATCCCCTCACTTTCAGTCTGTATGTGTCCCTAGGTCTGAAGTGGGTCTCTTGTAGACAGCATACATATGGGTCTTGTTTTTGTATCCATTCAGCAAGCCTGTGTCTTTTGGTTGGAGCATTTAATCCATTCACTTTTAAGGTAATTATTGATATGTATGTTCCTATGACCATTTTCTTAATTGTTTTGGGTTTGTTTTTGTAGATCCTTGTCTGCTTTTGTGTTTGCCACCTAGAGAAGTTCCTTTAGCATTTGTTGTAGAGCTGATTTGGTGGTGCTGAATTCTCTTAGCTTTTGCTTGTCTGTAAAGTTTTTATTTCTCCATTGAATCTGAATGAGATCCTTGCTGGGTAGAGTAATCTTTGTTGTAGGTTCTTCCCTGTCATCATTTTAAGTATATCTTGCCACTCCCTTCTGGCTTGTAGAGTTTCTGCTGAGAAATCAGCTGTTAACCTTATGGGAGTTCCCTTGTATGTTATTCGTTGTTTTTCCCTTGCTGCTTTCAATAATTTTTCTTTGTCTTTAATTTTTGCCAATTTGATTACTATGTGTCTTGGCATGTTTCTCCTTGGGTTTATCCTATATGGGACTTGCTGCGCTTCCTGGACTTGGGTGGCTATTTCCTTTCCCATGTTAGGGAAGTCATCGACTATAATCTCTTCAGACATTTTTTCTGGTCCTTTCTCTCTCTCTTCTCCTTCTGGGACCCCTATAATGCGAATGTTGTTGCGTTTAATGTTGTCCCAGAGGTCTCTTAGGCTGTCTTCATTTCTTTTCATTCTTTTTTCTTTAGTCTGTTCCGCAACAGTGAATTCCACCATTCTGTCTTCCAGGTCACTTATCCGTTCTTCTGCCTCAGTTATTCTGCTATTGATTCCTTCTAGTGTAGTTTTCATTTCAGTTATTGTATTGTTCATCTGTTTGTTTGTTCTTTAATTCTTCTAGGTCTTTGTTAAACATTTCATGCATCTTCTCGATCTTTGCCTCCATTCTTTTTCCGAGGTCCTGGATCCTCTTCACTATTATTATTCTGAATTCTTTTTCTGGAAGTTGCCTATCTCCACTTCATTTAGTTGTTTTTCTGGGGTTTTATCTTGTTCCTTCATCTGGTATATAGCCCTCTGCCTTTTCATCTTGTCTGTCTTTCTGTGAATGTGGTTTTTGTTCCACAGGCTGCAGGATTGTAGTTCTTCTTGCTTCTGCTGTCTGCCCTCTGGTGAATGAGGCTATCTAAGAGGCTTGATGGGAGGGACTGGTAGTGGGTAGAGCTGACTGTTGCTCTGGTGGGCAGAGCTCAGTAAAACTTTAATCCAGTTGACTGTTGATGCATGGGGCTGGGTTCCTTCCCTGTTGGTTGTTTGGCCTGAGGCAACCCAACACTGGAGCCTACCTGGGCTCTCTGGTGGGGCTAATGGCCGACTCTGGGAAGTCTCACACCAAGGAGTACTTCCCAGAACTTCTGCTGCCAGTGTCCTTATCCTCATGGTGAGACAGAGCCACCCACCACCTCTGCAGGAGACCCTCCAACACCAGCAGGTAGATCTGGCTCAGTCTCCCCTAGGGTCACTGCTCCTTCCCCTGGGTCCCGATGTGCACACTACTTTGTATGTGCCCTCCAAGCATGGAGTCTCTGTTTTCCCCATCCTGTCAAAGTCCTGCAATCAATTCCCACTAGGCTTCAAAGTCTGATTCTCTAGGAATTCCTCCTCCCATTGCTGGACCCCCAGGTTGGGAAGCCTGATGTGGGGCTCAGAACCTTCACTCCAGTGGGTGGACTTCTGTCATATAAGTGTTTGCCAGTCTGTGAGTCAGCCACCCACCAGTTATGGAATTTGATTTTGCTGTGATTGTGCCCCTCCTACCGCCTCATTGTGGCTTCTCCTTTGTCTTTGGATGTGGGGTATCTTTTTTGGTGAGTTCCAGTGTCTTCCTGTTGATGATTGTCCAGCAGCTAGTTGTGATTCTGGTGTTCTCACAAGAGGGAGTGAGAGCACGTCCTTCTACTCCGCCATCTTGGTTCCTCTCTTGGGTTTGTTTTTGTAGGTCTTTTCCTTCTCTTGTGTTTCCTGCCTAGAGAAGTTCCTTTAGCATTTGTTGTAAAGCTGATTTTGTGGTGCTGAATTCTCTTAACTTTTGCTTGTCTGTAAAGGTTTTAATTTCTCCATCAGATCTGAATGAGATCCTTGCTGAGTAGAGTAATCTTGGTTGTAGGTTTTTCCCTTTCATCACTTTAAATATGTCCTGCCACTCCCTTCTGGCTTGTACAGTTTCTGCTGAATGATCAGCTGTTAACCTTATGTGGATTCCCTTGTATGTTATTTGTTGCTTTTTCCTGCTGCTTTTAATATTTTTTCTTTGTATTTAATTTTTCATAGTTTGATTCTTATGTGTCTTGGTGTGTTTCTCCTTGGATTTATCCTGTATGGGACTCTCTGTGCTTCCTGGACTTGATTGACTATTACCTTTCCCATGTTAGGGAAGTTTTCAACTTTAATCTCTTCACATATTTTCTCAGACCCTTTCTTTTTCTGTTCTTCTTCTGGGATCCCTGTAATTCGAATGTTGGTGGATTTAATGTTGTCCCAGATGTCTCTGAGACTGTCCTTAATTCTTTTCATTTTTCCTTTATTCTGCTCTGTGTTAGTTATTTCCATATTTTACCTTCCAGGTCACTTATCCGTTCTTCTGCCTCAATTATTCTGCTATTGATTCCTTCTAGAGAATTTTTAATTTCACTTATTGTGTTGTTCATCACTGTTTATTTGCTCTTTAGTTCTTCTAAGTCCTTGTTAAATTTTTTTTGGATTTTCTCCATTCTCTTTCCAAGATTTTGGATCATCTTTACTATTATTACTCTGAATTCTATTTCGGGTAGACTGCCTATTTCCTCTTCATTTGTTTGGTCTGGTGCGTTTTTACCTTGCTCCTTCATCTGCTGCATATTTCTCTGTCTTCTCATTTTGTTTCACTTACTGTGTTTGATGTCTCCTTTTGCAGGCTCTAGGTTAGTAGTTCCGTTGTTTTTGGTGTCTGCCCCCAGTGAGTGAGGTTGGTTCAGTGGCTTGTGTAGGCTTCCTTGTGGAGGGGTCTGGTGCCTGTGTTCTGGTGAGTGGGGCTGGATCTTGTCTTTCTGGTGGGCAGGGCCACGTCTGGTGGTGTATTTTGGGGTGTCTGTGAACTTAGTATGATTTTAGGCAGCCTGTCTGCTATTGGGTGGGGTTGTGTTCCTGTCTTGCTAGTTGTTTGGCATGGGACATCCAGCACTGGAGTTTGCTGGCCATTGGGTGGAGATGGGTCTTAGCGTTGAGACGGAGATCTCTGGGAGAGCTCTCGCCAATTGATATTACGTGGGGCCGGGAGGTCTCTGGTGGTCCAGTGTCCTGAACTCGGCTCTCCCACCTCAGAGGCTCAGGCCTGACACCAGGCCAGAGCACCAAGATCCTGTCAGCCACGCGGCTGAGAAGAAAAGGGAGAAAAAAAGAAAGGAAAAATAAATAAAAATTTTCAAATAATAAATACAAAACATTTTTTAATTATTAAAATAAAAATATAAATAATAATTTAAAAATGAAGAGAGCAGCCAAACCAATAAACAAATCCACCAGTGATAACAAGCACTAAACACTAAACTAAGATAAATATAAAAACCACAAAAAAATCAGTCGCAAACTGCAAACCCCAAGTCTACAGTTGCTCCCAAAGTCCGCTGCCTCAATTTTGGGTTGATTTGTTGTCTATTCGGGTATTCCACAGGTGCAGGGTACATCAAGTTGGTTGTGGGGATTTAATCCTGTGCTTCTGAGGCTGCACGGAGAAATTTCCCTTTCTCTTCTGTGTTCACACAGCTCCTGGTATTCGGCTTTGGTTTTAGCCCTGCTTCTGCGTTTAGGTTGCCCTCAGGCATCTGTTCCCCGCCCAGACAGGAGGGGGTTAAAGCAGCGGCCTATTAGGGTGCTCTTGCTCATTGAGGCCAGAAGGAGGGAGGGGTACGGTGGTTATAATTGCAACACGGGGTGAACCTGCGGCGGCAGAGGCCTGCACAACATTGCAACAGCCTGGGGTGCACCGTGTGTTCTCCCAGGGAAGTTGTCTCTGGATCACGGGACCCTGGCAGTGGCGGGCTGCACAGGCTCCTGGGGTGGGAGGGATGGGCTGTGGGTTGTGAGGTCTGAGCTGATAGCCACGGCTCGCACCCATCCCTGAAGCTCATTTAGGTGGTGCTCTGAATCCCCTCTCCTCACGCACCCCGAAACAATGGTCCCTTGCCTCTTAGGCAGGTCCAGACTTTTCCCCCGGACTCCCTCCTGGCTATCTGTGCCACACTAGCCACTTTCAGGCTCTTTTCATGCAGCCAACCCCAGTCCCCTCCCTGGGATCTGACCTCTGAAACCCAAGCCTCAGCTCCCAGCCCACACCCGCCCTGATGGGTGAGCAGATAAGCCTCTCTGGCTGGTGAGTGCTGGTCGCACCGATCTTCTGTGTGGGTATCTCTCCGCCTTGCCCTATTGCTGCACTCTCCTCTGTGGCTCTGAAGCTTCCCCCCTGCCCACCCCTGGTCTCTGCCAGTGAAGGAGCTTCCTAGTGTGTGCAAACTTTTCCTCCTTCACAGCTCCCTCCTAGAGGTGCAGGTCCCATCCCTATTCTTTTGTCTCTGTTTATTCTTTTTTCTTTTGCCCTGTGCAAGTATGTGGGTATTTTCTTGCCTTTTGGGAAGTCTGAGATCTTCTGCCGGTGTTCAGTAGGTGTTCTGTAGGAGTTGTTCCACATGTAGATGTATTTTTGATGTATTTGTGGGGAGGAAGGTGATCTTCACATCTTACTCCTCCGCCATGTTGAAGGTCCCCCTCTGGGGTCTTCATTAATATTGCCAGGGACCCTCCCCTTAGGATTCATGGCCTTCCTGGCATAAGAGAGATAAGATGGATACAGCCTGGCTAGAGAATCTTAGAGGACTTCATTGACTCCATAATGGTGGCATTGTTCCATGTGACTTGCAAGTACACGTGATTTATGACTTAGGCCATGGAGGCTATGTCACAGTAGACCATGTGACATCACAAACTCAAGTTAAAGGTATAAACTTTCAAAACAGTTTTTACAGGTTAAGCCTCTTTGCCACACTTAGATGTCTTTTCATACTTGTCTCCTCAACTTGGCCCTCTTATCGTCATCTTAATCGCTTACAGGCCAAAGTAAGCGGTGAGGCCATTGTGAGTGGTGATGGTCTCAGCACAGATGAAAACGTGACCTCTGCCCCAATTTGGAGATGTCTGTTAATGTTGGGCAGGTCTCACCTGGTGATCTTATTGTCTTAAGGTTTCTCAGCCTCTTGGTACATACAACATCAGTGCGTAGCATTGGAAAAACCCCAAATGGATCCTGAGGCTCCAGATGTCTCAGCTGCAAGGACATTATTTAGAACCTCCTGAGTCTTCTTCAATATTAAGCCAACTCCAAAGTTTTCATAAACCTTAAACATTCTAGCTCTTTCTGTGTAATCATACTATGATCACAATCGGAGACTGACTCTACAACATCTTATCTGAAAGGGAATTTGGGTTCTAAACTGTGGTGAAAGCACCCTCCAGGGGAGCTAAGGGAAGGCATACCCACGCCAAGTTGCATTTTTTACATACCTCAGCCCTTTAAGCTCGTTCTATTTCCATTTGAGGAGTTCCACTTGTAAAGTATCCACAATAGTTACTTTCTTTTGGTCTTTTTTTGTGGATGACATAGTAGACGTTCCCTCTCCCAGGAATTTGAACAGTGGAATTGGGTTATGATTCCCCCACCCCCACCCCCGTTCTAGTCAATGGCCTCTGCTGATGATTGCTAGGCTATTGGCTCAGTTTCTATGGTTTAGTCGTTTGGGTTTTGCTAGAGATATCCTGGCAGTCAGCATCTTCCTATTTTCTGGAGGGAGTTGAGTTTGCTCACTCTCCTCCCCCAGATTTGGGTTGATCTATTCTCAGCTTTAATTGTTGCATTCATGAAATCTTGCCATGATCATTTCTGTAATCTTTGCAGTATTCAGAGATATTTGACCATAGCAGCCGCCAAGGTTCTGGCTCATGCTTTAGTCATTCCTTGACTGTACCATTCTGAGACTCCTGGCTGCCCTTCCCGTTCATTTGCCAAAACGCTATGGCCTATTTCAAGATTTTTTTTTTTTTTCAGTTTCTCTGTAAGTTTCATGTTAACTTGTTCTTTGGTCAGTTTCATTGCTTATCTTTATCTGAAGATTATTTTAACTTCCTACTTGTTGGACAGTTGCTATCTCAGGACTGTCACATTGATGTAGTAATCAAATTTTGGCTTGGTGCTCTGGTATATTTCTCATAAACTCTCCTGTTCTATTTCCCCTTCCCTCAGTGACCTTCTCAGCTGATGTCATATTTGGGCTGGTTGCCCCAAGAAATGGGAGAAGTTGGATATGATGACACTAAGCAAGCATCCCTTGGCCATGTTGAATTACAGAATGATAGAGTCTTAAAGTTGGGAGGGTATCTAAAGTTTGGTTAGTTCAACTTGCCTCCCAAAGGTAAGAATTTATTCTGTGGCAGCCTAATCCCCTCTTCTGCTTGAATCCTTTCAAGCAGGGAGAACTCATTACTTGGCTAAGTAAATTGCTCCCTTGTTTCCAGTTAACTGATAACGGGAATTTTTCTTTTTCTTTCATCAAAGAAGGTAAGCGTTCCTTGATGTGTGGCCACACCACTCAGCCTCTGCCTCCATGGTCATATTGCCTCCTCCTCTTCTTTCTTCTGTGTCTCTTATAAAGACACATGTCATTGGATAGGTCATAGGGCCCACAGGATAATCCAGGACAATCTCCTCATCCAATATCCTTAAATTAATCATATCTTCAAAATCCTTTTTCCAAATAAGGTCACATCATAGGTTTGGGGAATTAGGACATGGACATACCTTTTTTTTTTTTTTTTGGAGGGGGCCAGTATTCAGCCCACTAGAATGGTGAGTAGTCTTGAGCATTACAAAGTTCACAACTCAGTTGATTTTTATCATTTTAGGATGAACTTGGTTTTACGTATAACCTTTTTCTTTTAGTGATCAAGTGTTTTATATAAACCCAGAACTCAGTGAAGAGATTTCACTTCCACTGTAGCACTTTGTGACTTAAGCAAGTGGCCAAATGTAGATCCACACTATCATATCAGGAAAGCAAAAAGAGTAATTATATTACAAACAAAGAAACAAACAAATAAAACAAGAAAACCCTCTCCTCTTTTTTACTCTTTTTCCGCGTAGGATTTGTGGCTCATCAAGTGTAACTCCTTTTGCTAAGGTTGCTCATTCAGACTATGTTGGTGTTTCTAGGAGTTCTCCTTATTAAAAAAGAAGTCAGACTTTCTACTTTATTTAAAATGGAAATTCTCCACCTAACATTGGGTTGACTGAGGTCTTCTGGGAAATTCTCCTGTGCAGCCTCTTTACCTGAAACACAAAGTCTTTATAAAAGATACTCTGTGATTAAAGAAAAATCATCATAATTCCAAAGGACTTGGCCTATAATTAGTTGTATTTTTAAGTGAATTGCATTTGCTTTACTGTTTTTTGGAAGAATTAAATGTAATTTGTATCTCTGGGGTAAAAAGATCAACTTCTTCATGTATATATTTGTCTTTTTCTAGTGTTTGGTAATCATTACTGAGGCACATTTTTCTTGTTCACACAAGTCCCTCTTCTTGGTGTGAAAATATACTGACATTTGCTGCCCCTTCTATATCATGTGTAAGTGATGCAGGAAGGGGAAAAGGGAGACTTAGTAATTTGTAGTAATGGAAATGAGTTAGTACAAAGCTGGTGGTTTGAACTATGACTCGAGATGCTTAGGAGGGGGAGGAGAAAGGATGACAACATCTATATCATCATGTAGCCAAAATCCTTAGAGAAATACTGGCAGGCTTTTGTCCCCTCTCTCTCTGTCCCCCTCATGTGAATATTCAGCTGTTGAGCCTTCGTTGATCTAACAGAACCAGACAAGGTCCCCAGAGTTCTTAAGCCCTCTGAGCATGGCACGGCCAAGTGTGGTATTGAGCAGAGACAGCATTCAGTCTGTGTGTTTTTTAGACAAGTGCAACTCCAGTAAAAGACCAAACATAGAGACATTTGTAGCAGCTCCCTTTCACTCCCTGCAATTAGATTGATTGCCCGACTTCCAATGATACCCCTTTTTCTAGGAATGACCCTAAATCACAGAGTTGTCCTCTGTGGCCGTGTCTGGATTATTGGCCTTGACTTTTATCATTAGGTACCACTGGTACAGGGCTGGCACCCTGAACATGGGCCCAAATTCAAGTGGGCCAGTCATGGTAATTTGTCTTTCTGGTCATGGTGAGTTGGTCTGGCAGTGGCTATCTAAGCCAAACAAGACCAGCCAAAATTGTTCCCCAGAACTTTTCAAGCTGGAATTAAGAGAAGACCATTGGCTCTAATTTGGAAGTAAAGATGTGAGATGTGAGTCCTGGCACCTGAAAGTGGCCATGTTGAACGCCTTTTCAAAGGAATCCTTATAAGAGAATGAAGTGTACAGTGGCAGATGAGCGTTGGAGACAGAACTCTACCGGCAGATTCTAAGTCCCCAATCCAGTTGTCCCCAAGGTCCAGCTGCACTTCTAACCTTGCCTCAGTTATGACACTGTACCTGCAATGAAGTCCTGTTGCTTGACCAGGTTATTTAGAGATGGGATTCTATCCCTGGAAATCATGAGAGTTTTAACACTTCTCCTCATCTTTTTTGGTTGTGACTGAAAGCAGAGCTCTTTATATTTTTCATATCTCCTACAGCACTTTCACAGCCATTATCATATTTTACCCCTGAAGAGCTCTTGGAGGTGAGTGAGGCCAAGTGTCACCATTGCCATTTTAAAAGGAGGAGGCAACTGCATTCCAGAAGGATTAAGTGTTTTGTTCAAGGCTGCTGAGTTAGTCCGGGACAAAACCAGCCTAAAAATTGGGTTTCCTGACTCTCAGAAGTTTATCTTTGCTCTACTCACATTTGACTGAAAACAAATGTGTCTTGTGGCTTTCTCTTCTGGCTCTTAGTCTGAGGAAACAGAGAAGTGGACCTGGGAAATGCCCCTCTAGCTGGCATATGTGGACTTGTAACAGCCATACAAAGATCACGATGGGACATAGGGGCAAGGCCCTTCCTTCTGCCTTCTCACCAAGTGGAATGAGAGAATTAGATGCTCAGTACTAACATAGTCTGGTGAAGGAGGTCAAGAATATGACAAGAGCCATGTGGGCTAAGGCTGAGGAGGATAATCTGACCTGAGGGAAAAAAGCAAAGAATGTATGTTTCTACCATCCATATATGCCTCAGGAGAGGTTGCCATCATGGCTGGGGCCATTTTCCAAATCAGGAGAAGGGATTTCTCTCTGCCAGGAGGGCTCGGCAGGCTCCTTGGAGGCAGACATTTGCCTGAAGAATTACTTGGCAGTATTGTTAGATGTGGTCAACTACATTTCCCTTTCAAAAAGGTAAGGAATCAGAGAGGGCTAGGGTTTACAGACGGTTCTTCCCAGCCACACCCATGGGAAAAGGAGCCACTGAGACTCCATTAGCGGGGAAAAGAAACAGTTGGAGGGTGTCTTCTGCCAGTGATGAAAACCAGGTGGACCTAGGAATATACTGTGAGGCTCCTCTTTCTAGCTCAGGGCCCTGAAAAGAGAAAGAAGCTTTATTGATAGTATTTGACTTGTTGGTATTTAAGGGCCCCCAAAATTCGGAAATGAGAGCAATGGGACTGACTTTTTGAGTGCTAAACTTTAATAACAATATATGTTAGATTAGATGGGAAAGGTCAATGAAAAAAGACAGGATGGCTTCCAAGGCTCTTGAGCTGGCTGGGAGTAGAATGTTGAGTGGTGCAAAGGGAAGTGGTGGTTGCGATGGTCAAACATGGAAACAGAGAAGAGACAGATGTTAGTAGTGCTTGTTCAAACCCTGTCTCCTGGAGAAGGAGACAGCCAACGGACTTTGAGCATGCAATGCCATTCCTAATGGGTAGATATACCATTGTGTTTCGAGTATGCACATCCTGTCTGTACGACCATCCCTGTGTGAGATGAATGATGCACTAGGCTAGCTTTGCCCTGTTACTGTAAACCTTCGGCTTACCCAGTTCCCCTTGACCTGATGTCGCACTCAAGAAGAATCTCCTGATTATTATCTAGCTTTTCCAGGGAAGTAATGCCATCAACAGATTCCAGAGACTTCAGATGGTCTTGGTCTTTCTAATGGTGGTTGCTCATGAAGAGTGAATAACTTGGCATTCTGATTTTTTACACTAGTCTCTTGAATGTGATTAGCATGAGCTTGCCCTAGGCGATGAACTGCATGGGGGTGCTGACAGAATCAAGTTTTGACCTTACCAGGCTAATTATCTGACTGCTGACGGTCGTCAGTTGGTAAGGTAATCAGTGACACCCTCTAAGGCCATTTGGGAGATAGCTAGCCAATCTTTCCAGTGCCATTTGCCTGAGAAAGCACATTTGGAACTTTAACACCATCCTCGTTGAGGGGAAAATAGATACAGCAACGTAAAAATGGAGTCTTAGTGGTGCAGGGGTGGGGGGAACACTCAAGCCTTAAGGTGGTGCTTAAAATGTTGATGGGACGAGTGTGTTGGTAGTGAGAATGTGCCTCACAAACCTACAGCCACAGGGAGGTAGCTGTCGTTGTGCTCAAATTCATTGCCTTAGTTGACAGAAGCCACACTTACCGTGGACTGCTACCCACCAGTGCCTAAGGCAGGCCCGTTCCTGGGAGACACGGAACTCCTCTGATGCTCTGATGGCCCGTTTTGGCTTGAGAACTCCGTAGCTGCCTAGGCAAACCTTCTTTAGACTGCATGGCAGTTGAGAATGCTTCCATCCAACCTTCCTTCTCACTCCCCTTCACTCAGAGTCAGATTTTCATCATATTTCTTACACATACAGTCTTATCTCGGTATCTGCTTCTCAAATGCCCCCAGATTAACAATGAGGAATGTACACAGTCAGGATTCCAGCAGGAAAGAGAAGAAGCACTCATATTGGGATCCTTTGAGTAGAGTTTGATAAAGAAGCTATTTTCAAAGGTATGGGCAGGGTATAGAGAAACCACAAGGGAGAGTGTAGTTGTCCAGGGCTTTGTAAGGCACTCTTCCCCATCTTAGGCCTGAAGGAGCAAGAAGAGGGGGCAGTTACTGGAATCCAGAGACTGAGAGGCCCGTGGAGAGAGGCTTGCCTTATGGCAGCTGGAAACTGCAAAAGGAGGCAGCCTTCCACAAGACCCCCAACTGGAGGAGCTAAAGGAATCAGTACTCTTGCTTCACTGTCTTTCTCCCTCCCATCTCTTGCTGGTGCTCCCATTGGCCCAACCCAACCGGAAACTGCAGGGAAGGTAGGCCTGTTGATGCAGTTCTTAGAGGTCAGCTGTATGCATCCTGCAACAGGGAGGAGAAAGATGGGGAGTGGATCCGGAAAAGCTAGAGCGACATCCCCAGCTAACAGACAATAGCAAACTTTTGTGTGGTGATAGCAAACCTTCCCTCTAGGCGTCCCTGCAGCAGCAGTGGCAAAAGAGAGCCCCAGCCTGGCAAATTAAAGTGCTCTGGCACCTCTTCCCACCGCATCTCTTAGCCTCAAACTCCCCCATGTGGTAGCTTTATCCTCAGGCTAGTGGGTTGATAACCATAGCCATTTCTGGTGTCATATCCAGTCCCTACGATGTCCAGAGATAGAAAAGGCCATCTCTTGTGATTCACTTAGGCATGAGAAAACCTTTCTAGAAGACCCCTAAGGGAGTCCCCTAGGCACATGGTCACCCAGAGGAGGGAGATTTTTGAACAAGCTTGGGGTTCTGTTAGGAAGGAGGAAGGGGACTGCTACATCCATTTTCTACCTAGCAAACAGTGCTCATTCAAATGCACAGATGTGATCAGATCACTTCCTGCTTAAAATCCTTCATTGGCTCCCACTACTCTCCTGCAAAAACCCCAAATTTTTATATGAGCATATGAGGCCCTTCATGCTATGGCCCTAGTCTACCGCCTCAGCCTCCTTGGCCTGTGCTCCATCCTGCAGTCATATTAAACCACTTGCTCACACAAATAAGGTATGCTCGCCCCTCTGTCACTTGCTTCTGGACTTCCGCTGTGTCTTCTGTCTGGTGAACACACTGCTTCTTCTGCTTTTCTCAGCTTATCTTGGGAAACGCCCCATAGCTATCACTTATTCTCAGGAGACTTTCCTGGCCCTGCTCTGTGCTCATGGCACATTGTGCTTTCCCTTATGGTATCTGTCTGTATTCAGATGAGCAGGAATCTCTCCTTCTGGGACCTATGCCCCAAGAGGGAGAAGTTTGTACCTACTGTGAGGAGCTGCTGATATCCAGGCTAAGAACTCAGGTTCTAGCATCAGACAGCCTAGATTCGGCTCTTGGCTTCACTACTCATAACTAGTGACCTTGGGCAAGTTGTTTAAACTCTCTGGGCTTCTATTTCCTCATCTGTAAAGAAGGAACAAAAATAGTAACTACTTCATAGGATTATGGTGAGGATCAAATGAGATGATTCGTGTAAAGCATTCAGCACACTGGCTGGTACCAAGTCTGTGCTCCGTAACTATTTGTGTAATGAATGGCAATATGGTAAATGGAGCTGGGCCTTTCCCACTGTTCTTGGAGTGCTACGGGGTACTCTGATATTCTTGTCCAGACAGGAGACTTCCATGGCCAATCTTAAGTACGTGATTGAGGAGAATACAGGAGTATGTTAGCCTCTCAAATAACTCTCTTACTAGCCTGTCAGGTTGCTCAATTTCTGCAATTACAGATAGACTCTTTCAAATTAGCGATCAATCCATACTAGCTCACTCCCCACTCCAAAAGACACAGCCTTGTCCAATTGGTCAAGGTATAGGCACCAAGTGCTATTGGACTTCAAAGGGGAAGAACTCTACATTGAACTTGGAGGACAGGTGGTATTTAGACAGGTGGAGAGGGCAGGAGACAATGACCCAGATAATGAGGAGAAAAGCAAGGGCAGGAGAGTTCATGGGTAGCATGTGACCTCTGGGCGACTGGAGGGTCCCATAGGGAAATACTTGAACACAAAAGTACCCCCCTTGAAAAACGTGAATTCACTTAAAGTTGATATCACAGAATTTTAGATCCCGAAAGGAAATTTTTAATCCCCTTATTTGAAGAAACTGGATCTCAGAGACATTAAATATCTTGACCCAAATCACCAAGCTGGCAAGAGAGAAAGACTATAAATCCAGATCCACTACCAAACCAGCTCTTAATTAGCTTAGTTTCATTTCTCCTTAATAAGCAGCTGAGATAATAGAGTGAGAGAAATTGGGGTATCATTGTGGGTGGGGAGAAAAGCGGAATCTTCGAGGAAGTGGAGAGGTAGGGAACATGAGTCTCTAACATTAAGCCTCTTTTTCTAATACTCTTGTCTTTCTGAACAGAGTCTAATCAGTGTATTCCCACTGAGGTGTAAATGACCCAAAAGCACAAATCAACGGCACCGTGCTCCAGTGGTCTGTCGTCAGGAGCAATCTATGTTGCAGGGACCAGCACTGAGGAAATCTTGAGTTCTAGTCAGTTTGTCAGTGGATCATGTTATAACCTCGGAAAAAACACTTAGCCAATGGAACCACATAAAACATTTTACAGGGATAATTCTTAAGATATTTGGGGACAGTTGCTCTATTACAACCCCCTCCCCGCCCACAAGCCTTCAGTTCTTCCAGTTGAACGCCTCCCATTCTTTATGGTTCTTTAGTTTCCAGTCTAGCCCTGTTGCCCTCCTCTGGTTGGGTTGCAATCTGTCAGGGTCTCTGTTCAAGGCACCATGAATGGAACATAAAAATTGCAGGTGTGTAAAGGATGCATACGGTCCTCTCTTTGTCATGCACTCTGTACTTCCATTAATGGTGGGTAAGTACTGGGCCTGTTGGACAATTTTGTCTTATCAGTATTTTCTTGCCGTGTGTTGATCCACTTGGCTACATATGTATCCCTCCAGCTGGGCTGTCATGGGCTACAGATGCCTCCAATCTCTCCAAAAACAAATTCAGAAAAACTTTGTTAAATGCCTTGCAGACGTTCAGATCTGTTATGTGAACAAAAGTACCTCGGTTTACCTGTCTACAGTCACAATCAAAATAGGAATTGCTATCTATCTATTTATTTATTGCTATTTATTTATTTATTTAGGCTGTGTTGGGTCTTCGTTGCTGCGAGCGGACTTTCTCTAGTTGTGACGAGCGGGCTTCTCATTGCTTCTCTTGTTGCGGCCCATGGGCTCTAGGCCAGCGGGCTTCATACTTGTGGCTCACAGGCTCTAGAGCACAGGCTCAGTAGCTGTGTCACATGGGCTTAGTTGCTCCGTGGCATGTGGGATCTTCCCGGACTAGGGCTCGAACCCGTGTCCCCTGCGTTGGCAGGTGGATTCTTAACCACTGAGCCACCAGGGAAGCCCAGGAATTGCTGTTTGTTCTTTGTGAGCTTACCTTGGCTCCCGCAGGTCTTCTTCCCCTGTTCTAATACTCAAGGATCTTCCTGTATAAAACAGGAAGGTGCTGGATCACCTCCAGGCTCACCAGGCTCTCATTGTCAAGACCCACCTGCTTCTCCTCTTTTAAAAAATTGTTTCCTCCCTTTGGTTGTCTCTAGTTTTCTGACATCACCTCTATTTTTCTGATCATCAAGAGGATTACCCAAAGCAGTTCAATCATCTCACTGCAAAATGCCTGATTATGTGACATGCAATTTTTAATACATTCCTTGTAGAAGTTAGTATATAATAGGGGCAGGTGTTGTAACAAAGACCCCAAATAACAGTGAATTAGAAAAGATAGACACTCTCCTCCACCCCCAGTAATGGCCCAGGTGTAAGCAATCCTATCCTTATGACAGTGCCAAGGGTCAGAATCCTTCAATCTTGCTATCGAGTTGCATCTCTATAGAGTGGCCCTTGCCCACATGGTTCAAAATGGCTCATACATCACCTCAGATGCCATCTATGTAGCAGAAGGAGAAAAAAGGGAGAAGCAAGGTACATACCTTCTCTCTGAGTACAAACCTGAACTTGCACATGTCGTTTCCACTTAACAGCCCATTGGCAAGAATTTACAGACCTGGGCATCCAGCTGCAAAGGAAACTTGAAAACGTTGTTTTTACATTAGCTGTAATACACCCATCTAAAAATGTGCGGCTCTAGTTTTATAGGAGAAGACGGATATTGAGGAAAATTTAGCAGAAACTGCTGTACTCCAATCCTGCTTCCTTTCTGTATCTCTTAAAGATTCCTCCATTCTCTCAGATCTGAAACTAAAGCGTTAATTCTACTTTTTCTATGTCTTTTCTGGTCACTCACAAAATCATGTTCATTTTATTATATTTTAATCTATTCTTAAAATATTTTTTATCCACGCCTTTTTTCTATTTCACACTTAATCGCCATCTGAATACAGATTCTCATCCTTCTTTGGGTTTGTCAGCCCCATCCAGAGGTCCAAATTGATCACCTTCCATCTGCTGACTGCTTGGTAGGAAGGGATACAGGCAAATTCTCTCCATTGGCAAATGGTATTGGGCATAGTTTTCTGCCGCCTTTAATGTGGATGCCTCTTTGAGTTTGGAAGTGGGGGCAGTGGATGTTCTGACTTGGTCCCTCCTCAGGAGGGGTAAGGAATCACTGCTTCTACCACTATGACCTTCTGCCAACATTCAGCTAATTCCCAATGACCCTGGCTCCGCCCCAAGTTCCTCCCAGAGAACGGTGCTCCACCAGTTTGTCATTTTTTTTGCCCCCTTTGGGAAATTGTGTTTTCCCATTTTGTCATTTCTTGTCCAGACTACAAGAGCCTATTAACTCATGTCTCTGAAAACATACTGTCCTCCTCTAATCTGCTCTGTTCTGAGCCAAATTAATTGCCTTAAAATACTGATTACATTTTTTAAAACTCTTCCACTTAAACATTTCTAAATGGTGGGTCATTTATCACAGCACGCATGGCAAATGCATGTTGCCTTGTTCAAGGCCAACCTCACTAATCAAGATACTCTTTCCTGCTTGACCTAGATGAAGCTTTAGAATCCTTTTTCCACAGTTGGTACTACCAACTAATTGGAATTGGCGTGGGAGATAAACCTGATTTATCACCTCTAGCCTACAAAATTATTTCCAAAAGTTGGGTTTTAACAGTCCTCCATCTCTGAACATGAATTATATGCTGCTCAACAAAATCTTGCTGTTCAACGTATGCGGATCCTGTTTCCTCCGATAGACTATAAGTTCCTCATTCTGTTTTTGTTTTTTTCATTACATGTCTGGGTCCTGCTCACAGAGTTGAGGCAGGTGCTGTTTGCAGGCATCCTCAGGTCAAAGAGGAGATGTTGAAGGTGCTGAAATCTGAGCTGATGGATGAAGGAAACAAGACCATAAGGAAAAATCTAAATTCTCATCAAGAAAGGCAGTGCAAGGCTGTAATTAGAAAACTGGTGCCAGGTGTGAAGTCCAAGGATCGAGGCAAGGTCACACATGGAGAAGGCAGAGCCCAGGGGCCAGAAGGGAAGCGAGTCGGATTGCAGAGTTCAAGTTGGGACAAGACAAATGATTCAGAACTAAGCTTGTGGGAATACTTCTTGGAACTGTCAGAACTGCCTCTGTGCAGGATCAGCTGATAACACAGAATCATGCATGTAACATGCATTAATGCAGAGATAAATAAAGATAATCATAAAGTAATCCCTTCCAATCCTATGTTGAAACACCATGTTGAACAATAAATTTCTGTAGTTTCAGTCTCTTATATCCAGTTTTACACAAAAATACTGACTGGGCAACTTTCCTTTAAATTTTCATATCTCTCGATGTCTTTAAGACTGTATTTAGAGCCAGAGTGGAAAAGGTAGCTCTCAACATATGTGCTAATAATAAAGCAGACCCTAAGACAAGTGGCAGATGGAAACAAGACTGGCTCTACCCAGGGACTTTTGCGGATTAGACCCCCACGAAGCCTTTGTTGCCCCTCTGCTCCTGCCAAGCCTGAGGGACAGGCTTCTTGCTGCAGCCGCCTTTGCAAAAATTAACATCTTGCTCCTGCCAAGAAAGCAGGTGACACACTCAGCAGCTCTCCTTGGGTTTGCTTTTTTCCACGGGAGGAACACGTGCTGCGCTGAGTAGGCATTTGTTTGTATAATCAGTAGGACTGCAAAAGCAAAGGTAAGGAGACGAAGATGAGTCAGGAAGGAGAGAGTAGCACCAGGGAGCCGAATAAAACACCAAACAACCAGGTGATGGAAACAGAGCCGGCCAGCCTTCCCCCAAGGGAATGGAAGCAAGTTGACTCATGCAACCCTGGGAGCAGCTAAGAGTGTTTGCGTGCATGCAATGAATCATCTAACGTGTAAGTCAAGCCACCAGCTATAAGTAATCTTGTGCATTAAAGCAAATTTGAGTCTTTTGAACATGAGCTAATGAGATTCACCTGTATGGTCATGTAGCGCTCAGAGCTGGGTAAGCATGGCAAGGTTAAAGGAGGAATCTGGGGATGTTCTCAGGAAGTGCCTTTCTTCGTGGCCTGCAGTTTCAGCCACGTGGTGCTCCATGTGGGGTGTGAACATTGGCAGTAGGTTGGGCTGGATGGTGTTTGCCCCGCCCTACGCTGCCCTCAAGTCCTCCTTTATCTACAGTGCTGTGACCGGGACGATGCCTTATGGCTACAAGGACTATAAGGGGTGCTTATGGTTCTTTCCGCTTTGCCATGGACTTTCATACTGATTGTGGAATGTCATGCGCTAGGATGACCCGCTGCTGGTTGTTACTGGTCAAACTGGTAGTGGACGTTTGTTGGCTTTTGGCAGGCTAACGTCTATTCCATATTCCCTTAACAGTAACACCTGGTTCCTTTTGAAGATTTATTTCTCCGCCGTGGGTACAGCTTGATAAGACTGTAATCAAGGTGCCCTGCTCTGCCTCAGCTGTGGAGCAGGCACATGACCCATGCCAGTCATTCTGTACAGCAGTGGCTCCCAGGAAAGAAAGCCAGGTGTTCTTGACACTGTAAAGATCTATAAGGTTTCTCTGGTGGCAAGATTGGTTCTCCAGCCATTTCTGAATTTGGTTCTAAGAGTCTATTCTTTTTTGCTGTTTCATATCCTTCCAAAAAATCTCCCTTTTTGCTTAAGCTGCCAAGAGTTGGTTTCTGCTGCTTGTAACTGGAGACTCCTAATTGATATAGATTCATGCACCCAAAGTTTCCACTACAACAAAGATGCTCACCGGAAGGGAGATTATTAGTAAACCCAGCAAGTTGATTACATCTACGTGTTCTACAAGGCTCATTACACCAAGTCTTCTCTTCCTTACCATTCTTGCCTTGAAGTTTCTCTTCTGATTAATTTGTTGTTTATTTCAAATCTTTTATCAAATATTACCCAAGCTATAATAAATGGGCAGTATGTCATCTGAAACCTTGCTTATCCACAAATATCTTTCACCCTGATGGGTCTTGTAGGGGTAGGGGTGGGGGGGATGTTTTGTTTCTTATAATATATGAGGTATGTATTTGACTATCAGTGTGTAAAAAGAAAGGTAATCACTTGTGGAATAGAAAAATACAGCAAAACATCCAAAAATAATGAAGAAAAGGAAACAAGAAATAATAATAACATATTTTATTGAATTAAAGGCACCATCAGTTGTCAGAAACTCTATGTACTACTAAGAAAGAAAAAAAAGTGTTACCAATCAATTTAAGGGACACTATCCCAACTTCAGAGATGTTGCAACAAATGCAAAAAAAGTATGTTTTAAAGGGTTGAGGTTTGGTAATAAAAATGATAACTAAATGTATGGAGCCCTAACTATATAATATATCCTGTTCTAAATGTTTCACATGTATAAATTCATTTAATCCTAACAATCTGATGAGGTATTATGATGTGTTAACACCACTAACATCCATAGGTAGCCAAACAGACAGCTTAGGCTTAATGAAAATTCAAATTAAAGATTTTATCTGAACTGACAATTTTATGTTTTAATCAAAGCAACAATTAAAATTGTGTGAGTAAGTATTGGTCCCACGTTTTCTTTCAGGAGATCAGTTTCTAAAATGTAACCTTAGTTCATGCTAAAAAGTTCATTCTTAGTTTTGTTTCAGTCCTTACCATTTAAAAAAAATATGCCATTGTTTCTAATCTCTGTTCTATAAACCTTAAAAGCCCTTGGGCCAAAAGCAATAAATATTTAAATTCCCTACCTCCATTCCTGGTTGTGTGCATTGAAAAGCAGTGTTACTCAGCCGTTCTCTAAAGATACTACTGG
The DNA here is from genome assembly GCF_965194805.1 of Balaenoptera borealis. Classification (NCBI taxonomy): domain Eukaryota; kingdom Metazoa; phylum Chordata; class Mammalia; order Artiodactyla; family Balaenopteridae; genus Balaenoptera; species Balaenoptera borealis. Next base: position 79,921,786 of record NC_138870.1, read on the forward strand.
TGTGAAGGGGTTCTGCTGTAACCTGAGTAAATCCCAGGGCTCCAGTGGCCAGTCTCAACACAGTGAACATTCAAAGAAACACAGTCCAGTAATGAGGTGTGATTGCTATCTTTCCCTTTCTTGCATTTCTCAAAAGACATTGAGAGATCTAATTCATAGTTCACAACATCATTTCTTAACTTTTTCTTTTCCTCATTCTTCTCCTTCTAAAATTGTCTCACATCTCAAAGCTTCCCCAAGACCTCTCCCATTCTTTATAATCAGCTCCTCCCAAACTATCCTGGATACCCCTACCCTTAGAGGATCTTCACTTTTCTTCCTCTCCTCCTTCCTTTCCATTATTTTAAATTTCTTTCAAGAAAGCTGCAGCCCTGCCTGATGGCAATTACCTATTCCAGTTACTGAGTCTTCCACCCTTATGGGTAGTTTGGTTTGTGTAGGAAGAACCATGAGGTGAATATCAAATTAAGGGAGAGATGCTGAATAAACTTAGTGAGAAGTTTTCATAGAGGGTACAGGTCAGGAAAGAGGCGGGACATTTCCTTCTACATTAATGATATTTTGTTTGTTCCTTAAAAAAATGTATCGTCACTTATATTGATAAACACTAGGTACCTCTTCAAGATTACAATACATTAGCATATTAAAAGCACTGAGAAGTCTTGCAATAAAGAGTTCTATTTATCTTTGTTTTATCCAGTATTTCTCAAATTGTTTAAAAATGAATCTTTTTTAAGATTGACCCCACCCCCTCCCACATACACACATAAGTACCCATGGAATGCCATTTGGATAAAGTGGCCTTAAATTACAAAAGATGTAACAGAAGTAATTGAAGGCATACTTGGAACATACACATAAAATGGTAGGATGGATGTTTCAATGAGGATAGCCATAGTTTGAATGTGACCTGCCCTTTTCACACAACATGGAAAGCAGTGCCACGTTGCCTCTCATCTTGCAGGTGTGACAAGATAACTTTGCTAGAGTAACCACTGACTGAGTTTGTCTGGCCAATATTTACACAGATCCCAACTGGTTCTGGAGAGCAGTTGTCCTTGAATTTGATTTTGCCAAGATGTTTTGTGTCATTACCTTCCTGGGTATCTTGATTTACCTTGGACACTAGCCAGACCCAAGAGCTAATGTTGGATATTAGCCCATTAGCTCATTAGCTGTTAAATAAATTTAATGTCCTTGGGTGTGGAGGGTATGATTAGACTGTAGATGGGTTTGTCCATAGCTAGAGGTAATAGGTACCTGGGTGTCTGAGCAGGTTCCTGTGTGGGATCATCTGGAATAGATTGGGAAATAGCACCTGAAGCCACATGTGCTCACTTAGGCATCCAAAGAATTGCATAGATTCAGAAGGAGGGGCAACCGCTGATGGATAATTTTCAAACTGGTGAAGTCTTTGCTGGATCTAATCACACTGGAAATCTTCCTGTACAAAGGTGTAGCCGATTCATTGTTAAGTTTAAAAAAAAAAAAAAACAGACAATAGATAAACAATTTTTAGACAATCTAAAAAGCAGATTTGAATAATAAGACTCTTTTATTGCCTACTTTACTTTGAACTATTGTTATTTGGAGCAACACTGGAGGCCAAGACCCATTCCCATATCACTGCTTGAGCTCGTAATTTAAGATTTGCGCCAAGTCAGTATAAATGACTATATTCACTAACATTTTCATCTGAAATTCTTTGGAAGTTATTGGATATCTTAAAGAAATACACAACCAAAAAGTTAGTCAACTTACGCAAAATTTGGAAAAGTCCAAAAGTAGGGTTTACTATGTTATTTGTTTACTATGTTATATCCATATATGGTAATCATAGTGCTATCCACAAAACGTTTCTGGTTTTTCTTCAGTACACATGGCAGGATTCCATTTCTTTGCCCACTTTATGTTAAGTGAGGCCGCAGAACTAGCTTTAGCCAAAGAAATGTAAACAACAGAAAAACAAATAACATGATGCTTCCAGGCAGAAATTTTAAAGACCATTGTGTAATTTTCCATGGTCACTTTTCCTTCTGCCTGGTCCTAGAGTGAGAACAATATGTAATAGAGCCCCTAGCTGACCCACAATAGACAAATAGAGTGAGCAAGAAATTAAGTTGTTTTAAGTCACTGAGATTTGGGGGGTGTTTGTTACTGCAGCTTAACCCAGCTTAACCCTGTTCTGGCTGATATACTGTGCAATGGAACACTGAACAGTCCATGAAAATCACAGAGTAGGAAAATATTAGATAATGAGAAAATGTACAGTACTATATTAAGTAGAAATACTAATTTTAACAAACTTTTATTCAGTCATTGCAAAATATACATGAAATAGGGGTTCCTGGGGTAGATGGGATCTTCAGAATTTTAAAGTTGGAAAATATTCCATTAAAATGGTGCCTCTGTGGTGAAGACTAAAGGTTGACCTTTGGGTTTAACTGCTTCTTTGGGGACACTTTTAGATTTGGATCTGAAAGGCAACTCTATATTCTTTTTCCTTGGAAAAAAAATCATGTTCTCTTTCTGGGATCAGGAGAGGGCACTGGACCTCTCCTCCAAGGGGTGGTGAAGCTGTTGATTCCTGGTGTCAGGGAGTGAGCCCACCCTGGCCACAGAGGAGTCAGTTGGTGGCCAGGCTGGAACCATCCTGGCCATGGACTCTGAACCCAGACCTCAAGCTGAGACTCTAACAAGAGCCAGCTGACCTAGGAATTGGAGGGCCTGTCTTGCAGTTTGAAGGAAGTAGCCAAGGAATGCGTGTTTCCCTTCCTTAGGTTCCGCATGGACATGTAAAATCAGTCAACCACAAAGGATATCTGACTGCAGCAGGGGAGGGTTCAGCCTGAGAGAAAAAGAATGCAGGACCCTCAGCAAGGGTCACGTTCGAAGTATTAAAATTCAGAAGTCCGAGGGAGATCCAGGCAATACTCAACGTCCAGTGGGTGTGCACTCTTCCCTTTCTCTAGGGGACAATTCTCAGCTCTCAAAGTGCCCTGAGACATGTCACAATGACAAGGCAGGAGAAAGCAGGTGTATGACCGGGGTGCACCCTGTCTCACTTTTGTGCTCTCCCTGGAGACAAAAGAGGATGACAAGTAAGAAAAGCTCACCACAGGATGCTCTTCTCTGAGAACATAAGCAGTCCCAACAAGGTAAAAGAGAAAATAATTATCTGGGAAGGCTGCAGTTAATAGTGTCAGATGTAACCTTTGTTCCAATGTGAAATGTCTGCACTAAGACATCACCCAAGACCTAGTGCTGTCTCTACAGGAAAGCTTTTGAACTTAGAGGCGGAAGTCAGTGCTTACCCCGTCTTCTCAGAGGACGGTGTTCTTTCTAAGGCAGCCTGCCAAGGACCCCAAAATTAAGCAGGGGTCTTGAGGCTCTGTCTCCTAACTGTTAGCAAATTAGCCCTTTCTGTATTGCTCTCAAAAAACCTTCTGCCAGACTCATGCAATTGCCACTTCTGGTGTACGTTAAAAATGTGAAATAATTACCTCAAAGCCATGGCTATGAAGCAAAAATAATCAAAATACAAGTTGGAGAATTTGTGTGAATAAAATGTCATGTGAACGGCAAAGGTGGAGAGTACGTATGCATGTGCATGTGTGTGCGTGTGTGTGTGTATTTAATAGAGAAATATCCATCCAAGAGAGCATTAACAGTAGCTCCAAGAGCTTATATATGGGAGTGGAAGTGGAAATCCACATTTTAGTGATTTTCTTTTCCTTCTTCACAGACAAATGGCATTTTTTCAAACATATATTCTGCAAGCAAAAAGGGGAGGGACATACATCAGTGTTAAGTGCTTAGAAGTGGAATCATGGAGAAATGCTACCCATTTAACTGATCTCAGCTCTATGAAAGATTATAGGGCTTGAACTATTTCTGGCCACATCCGAGCATCTGTGATAAGTGGGAGCGAAGTCCTTAAGCGGACTGGGCATTTACGCATTTGGTAATTTGCCTTGAGTCAGAAAGTCTAGATACCCCCTTCCCCCTGGAAATGTCAAAAATGTGGTTCATTACTATGACCTTCAGGACACTTTTGAAACAGGAAAGGCAAAGACCATCTGGAAGACCCCTGAAGTGAATAGGCCCAGTAGATCTTGATTAAGGCACCTAAAGCAAAGTGAAGGTGCAGTGATCTGGCATCTGGTTCCCACAGGGGCCGACCTCACCCGACTGGGGGAGAGGCAGCCTGAGGGTTCAAGACTTCAGCTAGATCTGGGCACCACCAACTTCCTACCTGGGCAATGTGGGAACAGTAGTTTAGTCTCTCTGTGCCTCAGTTCCTTCATCTCGTAAGCAGGCACGATCATTTTAACAGCTGGAATAGCTAACATTGTTTAAGAACAGCCTACGTGCCAGGCACCAGAATAAACGCTTGATCCATTTACTCTTCTTGGCAACCCTGTGAGGTAGGAAATATTAGTATATTTTACCGATTCTAAGATGTTCATTTTATTCTTTCATATTTTAACATTGCCTGTTATCAGGATGCATCACATAATTGGTAAGAAAACATATATTTCATGGTTTAATTTATATTTTTAATTTTTTCTTAGTTTCATGTACATTGGTGATATGTTGGATTCTACGAGGAAACTGAGGCCCAGATAAGTTAAATAACTCACCTAAGATCCCAAGCTAGAAAGTGTAGAGTTAGGACTTGAATCCAGGCTGTTCTAGAGTTCACTTTCTTGTAAGGCGCTAAAGCTCCTGGTTCCTCCACTTACTAGCTGTGTGATCTTGGGCAAGTTCTTAACTTCTCTGTGCCTCAATTTTTTCATCTGTAAAATGGTGATAATAATAATAGTAATGCTGCATAGGATTGTTATGGAGATTAAGCGAGTCCATACACATAAAGCTCAAAATAGTGCCTGATGTGGTAAGTGTTCAATAAAATTTAGCTATTATTAGCTTTAATTAGTTTAAAGTGAAAACCAGCATCACTTGTGAATAGAAGGCAATCGGAAAAAAAGGGTGTAACTAGTGAAAGAAGAATATGTTTATCGGTGTGTCCCTAAAATCCTCTTGGATAGAGGTGTTTACCATAATTCGGGAAATGCTCTTTCGTTCTGTCTGTCTAAAACTGAGAGAGCAGGTAACAGTGAAATGGGAGAATGGGCTGAGGGGGATGGTCCTTAGAGGTGAGGGAGAAGGGGGAGGTGAGACACAGGATTTGCCTGAGGAGTGGGAATAGCATCGGTGCTCATGCTGGACATGGGCACAGTTGTTTGGAAGGAGAAGTGCCGCAAAAAACGGTGGCTGAACCCCTGACCAGAACGAAAAAGTGTTTTCAATCTGCAGATTCATATTCATTAGTAAGTCAAGGGATCCATGTGGTGGATCATGACCAGCAGGTTTAGAAATACAAGAAACAGGAAGGGAAGTGAACACAAGGGAAGGCAAGTATCAGAGGGTATCACGTATAATCACAGTAAACATTGGTTTTGGGAACTTGGATTTCAGTTAAGAATGAATAGGTGTGTGTGATGGGTTCTGATGTAAAATGTATTTCTCTTTGTGGGTCTCAGTTCAGAAGTTTGAAAGCTAGTGGATATAAGTATACAAGAGTAGGTGTTGGCTGAAAAATAAATACACGGTATATGTTTAGTGTGTTTTCTATTAACAACCAAGAACCCCTGCTTCTGCAAAAGTGTAGCCTTCTGAAAGCACTCAGGGACTCCGACACACCTTAAGGACCCTATAAAAGAGTCCCGGTTTTGCATCTCTGCCTTGAGGAAACTCACCACCCCTCCCCCATCCTGCGGCTGACTTTGCCTCTCCTCGGCTCAGCCTTTTTGCTTTAGACCCAGTTCCTGCCCATGCTTCCCACATCCTTTCCGATGTCATACTCCAAGCCTAACCCGCCCTAGGACAAGGCCAGCTCTTGTTGATCCACAGAGCCTGGAACCTCCACACAGGATGCTTGGTTACCTTGGGAGGCTGAGCTGTTTGTCCTCTTTTAAGATTTTGTCAATGTCATTGAAGTATAAATGACAAAGAGATGGAGAAGTCACACTCCCCAGGAGTGATATCAACTCGGGGGGCCCGAGTCTGAACAGCTTGATTTAGCGCTCAGATCAAGGGGTAGATGGGAGTGGATCCTAAACCAAGAACAATCTCTCAGAGTAGAAACAGGTAAAGCGGCTATGGAAGCATAGGTCTAACCTTACGTATACTAAACAGTGACTAATGACAAGTATTAAGTCTTCATCTGCCACTGAAATTAAATTAACATTGTTTTAAATGTGCACAAGCAAATTTCAGAATAACATGGGGTGAAAATGCCTGTTAAAATTTTGGGAGGCTCTTTTACTGGAACATAGCACAAGACCGAGTGCAAATGGTATGAAGCTACTCTCAGCAAGATGCAGGGCATGGAATCAGTCATTCCCTCCTTCGCCCCTAAGGCCATGTGATGCTGCACTGTTCAAGCTACAAGAACTTGCGTGTTTTCTAAATTATTTTTATCTTCCAGGTAAAACTATTACTGGAAATTATCAGTCAACCTCATAGGGAGGTCCCATAAGAAAAAGCAGTGAAAACTTGTCAATATGTAAAATTGGAGGTTGTCCGGCTATCTTGCAAAAGGTGAATGAAACACAGACATTGGCAGATTCAGATTAGTTCATTAAAATCCCCCCAAGATTAAAGAAAATGCAAAACCTGTACATCACTGAGTATAACAAAGACTTCACATGCAAGAATTCCATAATGGAGGCATTTAAAACACAGCCACTGTAAGTTCATGTTGTCTGTAATTCAATTAGACATTATTATCAGGTGACTTCTTTTTGGTTACTATTACACAATTAACCTTTTTCCATTAACTATTTATTTTTCCTATTAATATGAAACAAGAAAAAAATTAACTTCTAGAACATATCCCTTTTTATTTAAGAGAAAATTGTTTCTTAGATAAGCATTTAAAAGTTTGCACATATAGGAACCTAATTATTGAGTAAATTGAGAAATGACTGTATTACTTAAGTCTTGTGAGAAATCCAGGTAGAAGTTGGCAGCAGGCAGGAGAAAACTTTGGCTAAATCTCTGGGTTCTTAAGGGATAAAGGGCAAGCTGTTCCAGACTGAGGAGCTGAGCTCGGAGGAGACCCATGTTCCTTCATGGACATTCCTCAAAAGCATTTCTGGAACTCCTCATTTGTAAGCTCCTTTAGAGCCTACAGCACATTTTGGGGGATTTCTTTGGAGGTGACCAAACTTCATCCTTTGAGAATGGGTTTCATTTTTTGAAATGGCCAGAAGTTAAGTTAGAGTCAGATCAGGTGAAACCTGGTCAGGTGGGTTAAAACAAGCTACAACTTCGAAGTGGCAAAGACTGTCCTCATCTAGTTCATAAACAGACCCTGTAGGAAGGAATACACCAGTTCATTAAGGTGCATGGAAAATGGCCTGAGGGTAGGAGGAGGGAATAACCAAGGAAAATATTAATCTCAGTGGCATGCAGCCATGATGAAAGCGAATAAAATTGACATCACATTTTCCTGTGTGCCTTGAAAGTTTAACAACAAGGGGGAAAATGAAAATAAGGAATACATTCTATCTCTCTAATGAGATCTGAGTTCCAGGACAACCAAAAATTCTAGAACTGAGAGTCAGAAAGCTCTCCAGCAATGTTCCATTCTGTGGGTAACTCCTCTTCCTCTTCAGGACTGAGGAATGACCAACTCAAATTAGGGAAGGACAATGGGAAGAGAAAAGCAAAGTTCAGCACTTTCTTGGTTGACATAAGCACACATGATATAATAGGGAAAACTGGAAAATAGAGATAAGAAAATAAAAGCCTGGCACCAAAGGATAAACCTTGTTAATACATTTTGGTATACCTCCTTCAAAATGTTTATATATAATTTGTAAGTGTAAATATATATTTATATATGTACATATAAGTAGACATATACACAAAAATGTATTTTCCTCCCAAATGGTACACTATAGGTGCTTTTTAATAGTTTTGCTTTTCCATTAACAATAAAATGTGAATATTTTACATGTCATTATAATTTTAGATGGCTACTTTGCAGTATATTCATTGATGGATCATAATTTATTTAATGCAATCCTAATTTAAGACATTTTTTTACAGGTTTTTACTGTCTATAAATAATAAATGAGGTTTCCCTATTTGGGCATAGAACTTTAAGCATTTGTCCAATTTCTTCCTCCCCACAATGAAGAAAAGTCTCTTGTGTTTTCCTTCTCATATAAATTAAACATATTCATTGCCAAAAACAACAATAAAAAAAATCAAACAGTACCTTGAGGAAAAAACTAAAAGTCACCTGAAATCCACCTTTCTGAGAGAAAAACTATTAACATCTCAGTTACCATCCTTTCCCATAATTCTTTATGTATTATGTACACATAGGTATATTTTTACAAATGCACACATGCATATAGTATTCACATAAGGTTTAAGAGGGCATTTTGAAAGGGGTTGGTGGTATATAATTCTCTGTATCTTAACAACATATAATGGACATTTCCCCAGGTCAAGTAGTATATAAATCATTAATTTTTAATTCTTACATAATATTCTATTGTAAGGATTATTACAATTCATTCAGCAATTTTTTTATTAATGGACTTTTGATTTGCTATCAGCTTTTTATTATTAAAAATAATTCTGCAATAATCATCCTCAAATATGTGTACTTAAATACTAGAGCATTTATTTCTATTCTATAGAATCCCAGGAGTGGGATTGCTGGATTGAATTGTATATGCATTTAAATTTTTAACAGAGATCATGAATTGCCTTTTCTCATTTCCACCAGTGATGTGTGAGAGTGCCCTGCCTTGCCTCCCATCTCTGCTAATAATAGGTGCTATTACACTTTTGTTTGCCACTCTGATGGGTAGCCTCATGGTAATTTAAATTTTCATTTCTCTTTCTATTGCGGGAAGGTTGAACATTTTAGCATACTTGCTTTTCTGTCAATTGCCTCTTCATATCCCCAACCCCAGTTTTGCTACTGGTTGATTGTCTTTATCTTATTAAATTGTGAGCTTTCTGTATAGCATAGGTAGTAATTTTTTTATCTAGCATTTGAATTTAAACTATTTCCCCTAGATTGTTTGCCTAGTGACTTTGATTTTATATCTCTTGCACTACAAATACCCCAAATTTGATGTGTGTGTGTGTGTGAGCAATATTTATGTGTGTATATGTACTTCACATATTCTTGTCTTAGAAAGATTTCTCCAGTGCCTAGGAGTACTGAAGGTACTCATTTTTTTCCTAAAATTGTTATCATTTATTTTTACTTTCTACTCTTTAATACATCAGGAATTTATTTTTAGAATTAACGTAAACCAGGGGCCTCAAATTAATTTTCTTGTAGGAGTATAACCAGTTGTGATGAGACTATTAATTAAATTTCTCCACCATGAAATACACACACACATATCTAATTCTGAGTTCTCTATTATGTTTTACTGATTTTTTGGTACAGTCCTATGCTACTACTGTATTTTTTTTTTTTATTATAATGGCTTTTAAGTAGTTTTAATTTAGTGTTTTAATACCACCATTCTTTATTCATCAATTTAAGAGCATTTTATCCAATTAAAAATAATGTTGGGATTCTATTGGAGTTGCACCAAATTTATATCTGTTCAGGAGAACAGATTTTTTTATAATAATAGGTATTCCTTTCCAAGAGGATAGTATAGATTTCTATCCATTCAGATTTTTGCCCTCCAGTAGGATTTTATTTATTTTTATATAAATCCTGTTTCTTGTATAATTTATACCGATCTATTTTATGATTTTTGTCACTATTATGAGCGGAATATTTTCCTCATTTCCATTTTTATATGGATGTTGCTCATACAGAAAATGCTAATAATTTTATATCTTTATTTTGTATCCACCCAGTTTATCGAATTCTTTTATTACCTCTACTTGTTTTTTTTTATTATTAATTAATTTATTTATTTCTTTATTTTTGGCTGTGTTGGGTCTTCGTTTCTGTGCGAGGACTTTCTCCAGTTGCGGCAAGCGGGGGCCACTCTTCATCACGGTGCGCGGGCCTCTCACTATCGCGGCCTCTCTTGTTGCGGAGCACAGGCTCCAGACGCTCAGGCTCAGTAGTTGTGGCTCATGGGCCTAGTTGCTCCGCGGCATGTGGGATCTTCCCAGACCAGGGCTGGAACCCATGTCCCCTGCATTGGCAGGCAGATTCTCAACCACTGCGCCACCAGGGAAGCCCTCTACTTGTTTTTTCATTAGAGTTTCTTAGTGATAGCAGGTATGAAATGATATTATCAGCAAAAAGTTTCACCTCTTTTTTCCATATTTATATAGTGAATTTTGTGTTTATTGCATTTACTAAACTCTCCAGACAGTATTAAATAATAATGATGATAGTAGGCATTCCTGTCTTGTTTTTGATTTTAATGGAAACAGCTTTAACCATATAAATACAAACGTATTAGCCCCATATTATTAATTAATTATTCTGCAATAACAAAACAACTCTAAAATATCAGGGCTTCATAGCAACACAAGTTTATTTTTAGCTCACATAACACATTGGCTGCTAATAGGTGGTGGTTCTGTTCCATGAGTCTTTTTTTTTTTTTTTTGCAGGGGGATCTAAACTAAAGAGAGAGTATCTATGTGGGATGTGTCATTCTGTAATAAAAAGAAAACATCAATGGCCATTCCATGAAATGGTTCTTAATGCTTCTGCTCAGAAGTGACATACATCATTTCTACTCACATTCATGGGCCACAGCAAATCACAAGACGAGGCTTAATGTCAATGTCATAGAAAAGAATACCCCAAACAGGGAGAGCAGCAAATAACTGGAAATAATAATACAATCTACCATGTCTACCCCCAGGTCAAAAATATTTTCTTTCCTCCCTTTCATTCACAAAATAAACATATCCATTCCTCCCCAAATGTCCCATCTAATTATGAGTGTCAAGTCTATTCAAGATTTTGTAGTAGTCCCTACATCATATTTGGATGTGGCTCCTCTTGATCTTGAAGCCTAAACACTACCCAAAAAATCTACCCTCTCTCTCTCCGTATATATACGTATACACCCTCAATACTCCCAACATACAGTGGTAGAAAACAGACATGGGACAACCTCTATTCACACTCCCATTGAAAGGTGGGAAGATACATTGGTCACTGATCCATAGCAATTCCGAAATCCCACCCAGGAAATGCTGCAAGGACCTCAAATCCTGGGTAAAGGAGTTCTTTTTTAAAAAAATTTTTTTATTGAATGAAAGATTCTTTAAATTCTACAGTGCTTTACAATTTTCAAAAGTTTCACACACATGATTTCATATAATCCCATAATAACCCTAAAGGGGAAGTTCTTGATGAGACCTCATCTCTGCTCCCCATAAGTAGCTTTCCAGTCCAAGTAATTATTGATAGGTGTGTACTTATTGACATTTTGTTCATTATTTTCTGGGTAGTCTTGTAGTTCTTCTTTCTTCCTTTCTTCTTCTTTTGCTCTCTTCCCTTGTGATTTGATGACTATCTTTCATGTTATGTTTGGTGTGTATATCTATTATAGATTTTCTTTTTGGTGTGTATTTCTATTATAGATTTTTGCTTTATGGTTACTATGAGGTTCATGTATAACAACACATATATACATATATATATGATTATTTTAAGTTGGTGCTCTCTTAAGTTCAAACACATTCTAAGAACCTTGCATTTTTACTCTTCCACTCTACTTTTAATGTTTTTGACATTATATTTTACATCTTTTTATTTTGTGTATCCCTTAACTACTTATTGTAAATATAGATGATTTTACTCCTTTTGTCTTTTAAGCTTCCTACTAGCTTTATAAGTGGTTGATCTACTACCTTTACTGTATTTTTGCCTTTACCGATGAGAATTTTCCTTTCATAATTTTTCTATTTCTAGTCCTTTTTTTTTCTCCTTAGGGAAGTCCCTTTAACATTTATTGTAAAGCCAGTTTAGGGGTGCTGAACTCTGAATTTTTACTTGTCTGTAAAACTCGGTTTTGCCCTCACATCTGAATGATAGCCCTTCTGGGTAGAGTATTCATGGTTGAGGGTTTTTCCTTTCATCACTTTGAATGTATTGTGCCACTATTTTCTGGTCTGCAATTCTTCTGCTGAAATATCAGCTAATAGTCTTATGGGAGTTTCCTTGTACATTGCTAGTTGTTTTTCTCTTGCTGCTTTTAAGATTCTCTCTTTAATTTTTGCCATTTTAATTATAATGTGTCTTGGTATGGACCCTCTTTGAGTTCATCTTGTTTGATCCTCTCTGTGCTTTCTGGACCTGGATGTCTGTTTCCTTTCCCAGATTAGGGAATTTTTCAGCTATGATGTCTTTTAATAAGTTCTCTCCTCCTTTCTCTCTCTCTTCTCCTTCTGGGACCCCTATAATGAAAATGTTAGTATGCATGAAGTTGTCCCAGAGGTCTCTTAAACTATACTCGTTTTTAAAAATTCTTTTTTCTGTTCAGCTAGGGTGCTTTTCACTACTCTTTCTTCCAGTTTGCTGATTCGTTCCTGTGTATCATCTAATCTATTATTGATTCCTTCTAGTGTATTTTTTATATCAGTTATTGTATTCTTTGGCTCTGTTTAGTTCTTTTTTATATTTTCTAACTCTGTTAGTCATCTTTCTTCTCCCAAATTCATTAAGCATCTTTATGATCATTACCTTGAACTCTTTATCAGGTAGATTGCTTATCTCCACTTTGCTTAGTTCTTCTGGGGTTTTGTCTTATTCCTTTTTTCAGAGCATAGTCCCTGTCTCCTCATTTTATCTAATTCTCTGTGTTTATTTCTATGTATTAGGTAGGTCAGTTACATTTCCCAATCTTGGAGAAGAGGTCTTATGTAGGAGACATCTTATGGGGCCCACAGCACACTCCCCTCTGGTCGCCAGAGTTGTATGCTCCAGGTGTGCTCCCTACGTTGGCTTTGTGGGCCCTTCTGTTTTGGTGGAGCTGACTACTGTGGACACACTGGTAAATGGGGCTACCCCAGCCTGGTTGGCTACCAGGCCCAGTCTCATGTGGTGGCCGCTGGCCTGCTGGTAGGCTGGGCCAGGTCCTGGGGCTGCTGGCTGCCTGGCCCAAGGGGGACAGAGCTAGCGCCAGCCTGCTGGTGGGCACATAAGCCCTCAATGCTGATAGGCTAGAGGTAGGACTACAAAAAGCACTTGCCAGCACCATTGTGCTCATAGTAGATTGAGCTCCCTCAAATAGCTGCCACCAGTGTCTATATCCCCAGGGAGAATCCCAGTTGCCTCCTGCCTCTCCGGGAGGTTATCCAAGTTAAGCAAGTGATTCTGACCCAGACTTCTTTCAAAGTACTCAGAGCATGTGAGATTTTGTGCACACCCTTGAAGAGCAGAGTCTTTGTTTCCTACAGCCCTCTGGCTCTCCCATATACAAGCCCTGCTGGCCTTCAAAGCCAGATGTTTTGGGGGCTTATCTTCTCGGTGCAGGACCCCCAATCTGGGGAGCCTGATGTGGGGCTCAGACCCCTTGCTCCTCGGGGAAACTTGTGCAGTTGTGATTATCCTTCCATTTGTGGGTTGCCTACCCAGGATATGGGTCTTGACTATACCGTGTCTCCACCCCTTCTACCCAGCTTATTGTGGTTCCTTCTTTATACCTTTAGTTGTGGAAAATCTTTTCTGCTAGTCTTCAGGTCATTCTCATAGGTAGTTGCTCTGTAAATAGTTGTAATTTTGGTGTGCTCGTGGGAGGAGGCGAGCTCAGGATCTTCCCACTCCATTATCTTGGCCACACTTCCATTTGCATTAAATTCTTGGTAGTTTATTAACATCCGTTTTATTAGTCTCATTTTTTATCTTCAGACACACTAAAATTAAACTTACATATTTTCTTTATGGCTAATCTCATATACTCTCATGATTTAAACTACGACTACTTTTAAACTGAAGGCTTCCACATTTTCCTGAAGCTTTGGGCTCAGATATTCAACATGCCTTATGGATACAACTAGCTCAATATGCTTGAACTTGTTAACATTTCTCTAAATCAATAATGACTATATTTTTCTCAATTATTTGTACCACTACCCTACTGCATGTAGATGCTCAAGCTAGACACATAGGATTAATCCTTAACCCCTACCTGCTCCTCTCATCCATATCCAATTAAACACCAAATCCTGATTACACCTTCTAAATAAAATTTACCTTCCACCTTCTCCATCTCTGCTGTTGCTGTCCCCATTTTACCTTCATGTCTATAGCAGATCATTATAAATGTGCAAGACTTTCCTTCCTTCTCCCTGCTGCCAGCCCCATCCCACCCCAAATATATCCCACAAAACCTCTGGGTTGATTTATCTAAAAAGCGCATCTCACCATATGGTAACCTCACTTAAAAATCCCTCAGTGCTCCCTATTTTCTACACAACCTCGATGTAGCCTATAAGGCCTTTTATATCCCCTCCTGAAGAAGAAAGCAGCTAACAACATTAATAAATCAGTGTGAACAATTTAATGAGTTATTCTGTTAATGTGTCTTTGTACTTGAAGACACATGGAAAGCATTGGGTAGAGAAAGGGGCTAACATGCATTCTCTGCCTACTGTGAACCAGGTCCTGTGCTAAGGTTTTATCATTTCATTTAATCATTATAACATGTTTGTGAGATGGGCAGTTAGGAATGCTTTCAGCTACAAGAATCAGAATATCTCACTGATGGTAGTTTAAACCTCAAAGACAGTTAATTCTCTCACATTACAATAAATGTAGAAGTTGGCATTTCATCAGTTCTATGATGCCATCAAAGACTCCCAGAGTCTTTCTACTTTTCCATTCTGCTATACCTAGCAAATTGGCTTTTCATCCTTATTCATATTTCTTCATAATGCAAGATGGCTAATGAAGCCCCAGGTTTCAGAGAGAAGAAAGAAAAGAGGTAATACCAGTGAGCTCTCTTTTCAGACCTGGCCCCTTTACAAGGAAGCAAGAGTTCTCTCAGAAGCCCCCAACAGGTTTCCATTTACCTCTAATTGGCCAGAACTGGGTCAACGGCTACCCCTGTCTGCAAAGGAGATGAGAGAGCAAGAACTTCAGGTCTTCCAGCCTCTATAGTGAATTGCAACAAGGGACAGGGGGAGTGGGAGTGACCAGAAAGTAGACCCAGGATAGTGATTCCACAGGTATCATTATCTCCAGTTTATAGATGAGGTCAAGGTTGCCCAAAGTTCTACTGCTGGTCAGTGATAGGTTCTGGATTATGAATTGAGTTTTGTTTCCAAAGTTTGTACTGTCTTCTCTATACTACTGCAGTCTCTCCATATACTCTAAGAGTAGAATTTCAGATATTTACACATGATTAAGTGACATTTCTTGGCACCTGCTATTTCCCCAAAATCACACCACAACATGTTCTCAGGCATTGGATGGAATCACCTAGAATGTTCCAAAGATGAAGCACCCTCCTGCCTCTTTGATGAAGCCACATGTAAACTGTGTTCCTTTTGTAAATGGAAACATTAGGGACTACATTAAACCTGTATTAGATTGGCATTGAATTATAATACTTAAAAAGAAAATCACATTCAAAGTATTTAAACCCTTACAACATGCATTCTCTAACCTTCCTGATCCCCAACTGAGAATCCTTGCCAAAATTCATCATTTAGTTGTGAGTAAGGTTTGGGACATAGTCGTCCTGACCTTTGGACAATTCACTTAGCCTAATGAATAGCCTGTAACTTATTTAGTAATGATAGTTAAACCTCCTCTACTATATCAAAGAAAAAATTTTAAATACTCACCTTAGGGGCAGGTTCATTTCAACATATAATTTCTAAGGAGGGAAAATCTGCATATGAAATTTTATATCTTATGTTTCTTTCATTCTTGCTTTCATAAAATGAGAATCCACAGGGCAATAGTCCAATTTTTGGCTTCTGAATCACTAGGATTTAAACCTTTTGTTAGTTATCGTGCAATGATTGTGACATCACAATGGAAAGATTATGACTTCAGCTCATAAGAAGTGGAAGAAGTGTATGTGTACAGTAAAAACATAAAATGTGTGCTAATTCTAACTCCCCTGGAAATCATTCTTTCCTGACAGTAATTTTCAGTTCCACCTGCCGAAAACTAATTTTAAATAAAAATGAAACTGCAGGCAACTTAACAGTCAGGGTTACAAAAAAGGTCTCAGGAACTTGTAGATGGGAAATTTTTTCATATCTCAAATCTTTTTTCTTCTGAAGCAAACCAATCTCAGCCATTAAAATGGACTAAAGAGACCTGCATTCATCATCAAAGACTGGATAATCAAGAACCTTCATGCCACTCTCTGAGCACCATTAGGTTAAAAATTAGTGCGTTGTTTCCAGCCTTACTAATAGTTTTAATGATGTCCTCATTTTTCTTTCAAACTTAGACAGTCAATTTTCCTATGATGGAAGCATATTACTATTGGAGAAATAAAATGCCTCACATAGAAATTTACAGCTTTGAATGGGGAATAGTTATTTCTTTACGCAGTTCTTTTTCACAAAATCATTTGAAAGAATTGAGTTTCTATTGTTATGTGAGTTTTCACATGAGAATAATGTTAGAAAATACAATTAAAGCAGGCATATATATAATATATAAAATCTTGAGACTCTCTGTAATAGATGGTACAGAGATAAAAGAAACACATTACAGAAGCAAACCCTGCAGCATTCTTCAAACTTAGTTTATGCCACAACAAAATGTTGCTATAGAAACATTAAATCTTCAACAGTATTCCTGGAAGTTAAAGATCTGCCTGCAGACTTGCTTCCAGATGCTGTCTTCCTTGCTTGTTAAATAAAATTTGACATTTATCATATGGGAGATTTTATCTTGAAACATACTATGAAAACTACCTGGGACCTTGAGTGCAGTGCTCACAATGGGGAGAAAAATATTAATGTAATGAGAATGTCTAGTCTGGTAGATGTCTCAGGATTTTGGATTCAGTGACTGTCAGCCTGATGGTTTTTCCTCTTCCCTCATCAACACTCCCTATAAAGAAGTAGTTCTAATATAGGATTAACCCTTAATAACTGGGTGATGGGAAATCACTCTGTTAATGCAATTGTTCATCCCTGTTAAGCAGGTTAAGTCTTCTGAGTACCAGTGAGAAAATCAAGTTTTCCTATAGTTCAGGGCCTTTCTTTAAGAGTAATTTTCCTCTAGTAATTATACAGCAGTTTGATCTCAGAAAACAGACTGATTAATTAGGAAGCAGCTAAATGAGTTCTTTTAAAATGTCTAAAAATGTTCCTGCTTCTTCTTTTCTAATCCCCTTCAATCAAACTGACAGCTTTTAAAATATCCCCTTAAATAGTGACTGCATAACAATTAGATTGGAACTCAAAGAATTACCACTGGCCTTAGTTTAAGAAGGGATTTAAAATCATATAGAAGAGGAATACTCTATTTATTTAAAGTCCCTCTGTCAGATATTTCCCACCACAGACACCATTCACTTCTCTAACTTCCTCTCATCCTATTGTTTTACCTCATTTGACTGCTTTGACCACTACTGGAGAAAACCAGCCCATCTCCATCTGAGCATTTGTCCTCAGGCTGGGAGCTCAGCCTTCCACTGAGATAATAACTTCTTTCCTTGCCACCTTTTGCTCACAATCACAGAATATCCAAATTTTAATAAACATATATACATACAGTAGAAGGTATTGTGTCTTGTGCCCTTGAAAAAGGGGGGGAGCCCCATTCCTGAAGTGTGGGTTGTATATAGTGACTTCCTTCCAAAAAGTGCAGTATGGAAAGGAAGGGGGGGGGGCAAAAGAGTGATCTTATAGTGGAGAAACCGGATAAACTCTACTTCAAGGCAGGTAATCAAGGTCAACATCAACAGTCATAAATCACATTAACAGTATGTACCATTGATATGATATGATGAAAATGGCTCTAACCTCTGTGATCTTATTCCCCCAAAACTTATAACGCTAGGCTGATCACAAGGAAAACATCAGAAAAAACCCCAGTAGAGGGGTATCCCATAATATGACTAACCAGTACTCCTCAAAACCATCAAGGTCATCAAAAACAGGGAAAGTCTGAAAAACTGTCACAGCCATGAGGAGCCTAAGAGGACATAATGACTGAATGTAATGCGGCATTCTGGGACAGAAAAAGTACATTAGGTAACAATTAAGGAAATCTGAGGGAACTATAGACTTTAGTCAATAATAATTTATTGATATTCATCCATTGTAACAAATGTACCACACTAATGTAAGATGTTAATAATAGGGAAACTGTGTGCCTGCTGGCAACTCTCTGTACTCTCTGCTCAATTTTCTGTCAATTTAAAACTGTTCTATAAATACATTCTATTAATAAAAATAAGGGAGAGATGGGAAAGGCTGGGGAGTATGGGTAGCTAACAAGGTATACAAAGCTCAGTGTTTGCTGTCATTGAATTTGGGACCAAAGTGGGTCTCTGGGAGGATGTGAGGTGCCAAGCCCCCCTGGGGACCTGGTCTGGCTGAGGTAGACTAGATGCAGGTAAGAATGAGAACCAAGTGTTCTCCATCTCTGTGCCTCCAGTCCAGCACAAAACCATCAACATGAGCACTGGCGTTCATCAGGTATCCACCACGGACCTGACACTGCACTAAGTGCTTTAGGTACATTGTCTCATACAGGTATTAACCTTAGTGTACATGTGAGGGAAACTGTGATATAGAGAAGTGAAGTAGCTTACCCAAGGAAACAAAGCTGGTAAATGGCACAGCCAGGATTTGAATTCAGGCAGTTTGACTTGAGAGTACCATACTGTGTACCACCAGCAGCAGACTCTCAGTAATTGCTGGCAGTATGAAATGATTTTCGGTTGTCACATGTTACATTTCCTGTATGAATCACTGGTTTTGAGCACTAAAATTCCCAGACTATCTTTGGCAGACCCAGTTGATCCTCAGCAACAGAAGATTTATAGTCCTGGGGTTTGGCTATGGAGACGGGTCACTAAAAGTCCGTGACATATAGCAATTTATGATATCACTGAGACATTGACCAGAATTGCCCTGCTGTGAGGCTGGATGGTGAGGTTCTGTTTAATAGCAGTCACCTATTTTGGGTGTTCTCAGATCTAACCCCTGCAGACCTGGATCCTCAGATCCGACCTCCTTGGCTACAGCATTCAGCAGCTCAGCATACTGATGGAAGGTTACTCTTTAGTGCAAGGGCTTAGGAGTGACACTAATGACAGATGTGTACATGGATGTCTTACCTTGATGCCTAACTGACGGTTCTCACAGCATTCACTGCACATGTCATTAAATAGATATGAGCTGTAATTGAACACGTGACCAAATACTTTTCCTGTATACTTGGGCATTGTGGTTTCCCCAGGACAATCCATTTTATGACTGCTATCCCCACATAATTATTAACAGTGCCCTCTTTAGCTTTCAAAAGTGTCCAAGTTTGAATGATAACTTACAGAACCACCATATCCGTAACACAGAGATAATCTGCCACTCCCAAGCTAAAAACTCTAGAGACCATGCCAACTGCTGTTGCAATATATCGGTGACAGCTGGGCCTCTTGCTCCTAGGGCTTCGGTAGAGTGAGTTCATCCGAAACAAAGTGATTTTGAAAAACAAATCAGGATTTTCAAGGGTGTGATTATTCATTCATTCCACATGAGTTAATGGTTTTGCAACTTCCTTCAATTTCAACTATATTTCTTTTGCAACCAAAGAGTGTAACCATTGCAAAAAGCATATTTATTAAAAAAAAAGAAATATACTTTGTGACCATCACCTGAGCTCCAAAACCTAGATGGCTGCCCTTAAGAAGTGACAGATGACATCGTCCTCTTTGAGGATGGTCGGCATGGTCACGTGTGATGCCACACCGAGCACCAGGGCATTAACAGCTAGCCTCTTGGAACAGGGCCAAAAGCAAGGAAACACTTTAGTACAACCCGAATTGTCTTCTCATTTAAAAGTGTTGGCAGTTCTCATATTTGACATATATCCTAAATTTCTTTTCTGGGCTCATATACCTGGTCTTACACTGAGTGTACACAATCTGAGAGTGCTGCCCCATCACCTATCACCATAGAGCTCTTCTCTAGTTCTTTACGTTTCTATCTAGGTCATTTTGCCCTGTCCATCTCTATCATTTGCAAGATTAACAAAACTGCTGAACATTATGGGGTTTCACTTACAAAATCTTTTAAGCTATGTACCAGCTGTTAATTCCTATAATTTGCTTTCTCTCAAGAATTTTAAGATTTGGTGCAAAAGCCTCTTCTCCCAGGGTCACAAATTTGTAGCAGCCTCCAAGAAATCCAAATGTACACTCACTTCTAAGCCTCAGCTAAAGCTGTTGATAAAATGTTGTCTTCTGTGTGGTAAAGGCCCCTGCTGCTCACTAACTAATTGTAAAATATAGATCAGACCAAGCTCTGGAGACAGTAATGGTTGTACAATAATGTGAATGTACTTGATACCACTGAACTATACACTTAAAGTGGTTAAAATGTATATTTTACCACAATTTAAAAATATATATATACACATATATATATATATATATATTTATTTATTTATTTATCACATTAGTCAGGAGCTGTGGGAGACAAGGACCGTGTGTGTGTGTGTGTGTGTGTGTGTGTGTGTGTGTGTGTGTGTGTATGTAGATGCCACGCAGCTTGGATGAAACAAAACAGCAAAGAATGAGAAAGGAGCAGTCATCCCTGGAGACACATTTGCCCACTGTTAGATGACTTAAACATGCAAGGAACTTTTATAAGGATAGATTTGAAAATTGTCTTACAGGGCCAAACAAATGATTGGTTAAAGGCTGTCATGGAGCCGCAAAAGACAGAAGTAGATAAGCATCATCCTAAAGATGCCACCAGCTGGTAAATATTCAACAAATATTTATTGCACTCTTGCTACCATATTTCATCAGATCTAACACAATATAAATTATTAAGCCATTTATGGAGTACACATGTGTTTATTATATGACTTTGTTTTCTTGTATTTCTGAAATACTTAATTATTTAAAAGCTCTAATACTATCACAAATACCTTGTGTCCTGGTATGATGTAAATTTACTTTATTTACATAGAACCCAAACAGGAAGGGTGTATAGAAGATCACAAAGAAGCTAAGGAAATAAACAGAAGCTCTAGCTGTGGAATGGAGAACAGTTGGAAGGTAGGGGAGAAAGTGCAGTTAACAGTTAAACTTTGCCCAAGAAATTTCCTAGAAAATACCTATTTTTTGCATGAAATAAAATCAGATGTTTTTGACATATTCTAGGAAAAGGTAGCTGGCTAAAAAATCCTAAGGTCCAATACAAATCTAGACATAGCATCTTCTAACTCAAAGCCCAGAGCTCATGAAGCTAAAACAAGTGGCTACACAGAAATCTAAAGGGAAAACAATGTGTTACAGGTCACAATAATACCCATCACCATGGACTCCAGAATATCAAAGTTACAAAGGCTCATATGTAAGAATCCAAAATAAATCACTGATGATCTAATGATTAACTGCATGGGCTTTGGTATCATACAGACCAGTGATAAATCTAGGTTTAATTACTCAGTTGCTGGGGTTTTAGAGAAGTTACTTAAAGTTAACTCTCTAAACTTAGTTAATTCATCTGGAGAGTTAACAGCTCTCCCTATCTACCTCATAGGATTGTGGGGAAGGTTAAACATGATGATATATATGCATCATCTAACACATAGCACCGGGTACATAGTAAGTGCTCAATAAATGTTAACTGGTGTTGTTAATATGCTAAGACATTATTCGTGGATGGTGCTTATTCTAGCACCTGGCACATAGTATGTGTCTTATAAATGCTAGTTGCTGTTGTTATTATCCCATGTCATAAGCAGACTGATCTTGATCACTGTCTTTTATTCTTTCTATTTCATTGTGTATGTACTCCGTTTCCTACATCATAACCCAAAATTAGGGTTCGGGTTTAAGGAAATAGAAAAGAAATATTAGCTTTCATACTAAAAAAGGTTGCTCAGCCCAGTTTTGATCAGGGCTCTCTAGCTGGAGTATCAGCAACTGTTCCTGCCAAAAGTGAAGTAGTACTTTAATTATCATTTGCCTAATTAGCACATTTTTCCTTGTTGATATAGTTTCATCAAGAATTTGTGGATGGAAGTAGAGTTAGTAGGACAAGCACTCCTAGATCCTTGGCCTAAATACTATTCATTCAACATGATTTGAGCAAATATTATTTGCCAGCCATTGTTTTAGGTACTGGGATTCAGCAGAGAACAACAAAAAAATATATTACTCCATTCATATTCCTTACTTGGTGCTTTTATATATCTTTAAAAGGACCTATATTCTATATTACTAATTCTCATTCCAGCTGTATCTAATCTATTAACTCATCCATTGAGAGTTTAATTTTAGCCATTTTGTTTTTCTCTTCTAGAAATTCTATTTGGTTTTTTCCTAGTCTTTTTTTTTTTTTTTAAAGATTTATTTATTGATTGATTGATTGATTGCTATGTTGGGTCTTCGTTTCTGTGCTAGGGCTTTCTCTAGCTGCGGCAAGTGGAGGCCACTCTTCATCGCGGTGCGCGGGCCTCTCACTATCGCGGCCTCTCTTGTTGCGGAGCACAGGCTCCAGACGCGCAGGCTCAGCAGTTGTGGTTCACGGGCCCAGTTGCTCCACGGCATGTGGGATCCTCCCAGACCAGGGCTCGAACCCGTGTCCCCTGCATTAGCAGGCAGACTCTCAACCACTGCGCCACCAGGGAAGCCCCCTTTCCTAGTCTTTTTTTATAGTATTAGTTGCTTTCTTGTGCTTTCAATTCCTTTTTATTTTGCTTGAAATATTTTAAATATAACTAATTTTTATATCCTGTGTTGGATAATTTCATTTCCTGAAGTTCTTGGAGAAGGTGTGTGGTCCTCCTTTTATTGTTGTTTCTACCAATAGTAGCTTACTTATACATGTTTGCAACTTTGGATTGTGAGCACAAGTTAACTGAGTTTTATCTATAGGAATCCTCTGAATCTTGGACTGAAAGTTTATCCCTCCAGGAAAAATTTTTTTCTC
The DNA here is from genome assembly GCF_965194805.1 of Balaenoptera borealis. Classification (NCBI taxonomy): domain Eukaryota; kingdom Metazoa; phylum Chordata; class Mammalia; order Artiodactyla; family Balaenopteridae; genus Balaenoptera; species Balaenoptera borealis. Next base: position 79,944,907 of record NC_138870.1, read on the forward strand.
CTCTGCTAAAAGTCTGGGAATATTATAAAGCTGTGTGTCACTTTATATTAATTTCCTGCTTTGGAATTTCCAGGACGATGTGGTATACATGTGAATCCAAACCCATGTGCTAACAGGTATATATGGTCACTACTTTTGAGGGGATGTTTTTACTCACTCAGAACCTTGGCCAAGAGAGACACTTTTATTTCTCATCTCGCTTGTGGAGCAAATGTTTTCTAGCCCACTCTTTCATGAAATGTGTACCTGTAAGGGTCCCAGATTTATACAGCATTCTCAGAACCACCCCTGACTTTTGCAAGGCTAGGATCTTGTTTTTGTCCCCACAGAGCCATTGAAACCATGTTTCTTGGTTCTGAAATTGGCAAATACTTTCTGAGCTTGGGCTTTCAACTTCTTTGTTTCAGGCCCCCAAGGATTTCTCTTACTTCATTTCATTCTCACCTTTGCATTTGAGAATACATTGATTATATTTTATTCAACTTTTCCAAGTGTGTTGTAGTGGAAGGAGTTTCAAATTACCACCATATTACAGATAATGGAGGTTAATAATTCTATAACGGAGGTACAGGAGTTTTTTTTTTTTTTTATTGCTGCCTTTAATGAGGTTATGATCTTGTTGGGCATTTATTTGGAAATATCTTTAGAAACAAATAAAGAAATATCTTTAAAAAGTAGACTCTCCCAGACACTTGTCAGTTATGACAAACATGATGGGTTCATTGCTCTTCCATATCCCAGCCTTGCAAGCGTGAGTGTTGTCACTGTTGCTTGAGTTAAGTGGACACATCACCCAATTAAGCAGCAAGAACTTAGTGAAATACGTTTGAAAGTTAGAGCAAGAAAATCATCTAAGAAAAGAAGCCTTTTGAGTAATGAAGGAGAGATGTTCAGATGTCACTCAGACTAGGATATATTCATTCCCCAATCAAAGTTGAGAAATCCTCTAGAATCTTCACATCGCAGGGGAGGGCATCTTATAAGTAGTGTTTTTCATGGAGGGAGTTGTCTGACCTATAGATGTCAGAATCATCTCAGAAGTTTGCTTTAAAAAGTAGAGTTCTGAACCCCACTCTCCCATATTCTGATTCAGTAGTCAGAAGTGGAATCTGGAAATCTGTGTTTTTTAACAAGAACCTCTCTCTGGTGACTATTAAGTACAGTGAAGTGGGAGAAGCCCTAGTGCAGAGTATGTTTGCATATGTTTGAAAGAGTATGTTGCCATAATTTCAGGATCCCCGCTGATTCATGCAGTAGGAATAGAAAGAGCCAAACAGTAGAAGATCTGGGTTAGTTCTTGAGATTTAAAGTCTCTAAGTCTCTGCTGTATTAAAACCTAAACTCTGAGCCATTACAGAGAGAAACAGAGACAGACGGACAGACAGAAAGCCCACTGTAGTAAGTTCAGCAGCCTTGATCCAAACACGTGCCCATCTGGATTCTCATGACGTCAGACTTGGACCACTGGAGGATGAAAAATGCATAACAACGGTCAGAGAAATATACGCAGGACCATAAAAGAAGAGCTTCTGGAGTAAGAACAAGACTGAAACCTCACTCCAGACCCTCCTGGAGAGAATCTGTCCGCACTGTAATTCAGAAAGGGATTGGTCATTAGTGCCAAAATCATACTGCCTCTAAAGCCATCTGTCATTTACTGTCTGTTTCATACAGCATATTTTGTTTAACCATTACTTAACAACATGTATTTCCTCCCATTATGTGATTTTAATCCTTACCCCTAAATTAGGTGTTTATAAAACCTAAGCTAAAAGCATACCTTCTAGAAAATTTATATAGCAACACCCAGAATTCCTGTAATGCTGCCCAGAGCAGGTACATGACACATCTCCTGAAATGGTGACCAAATAGGGACCCCTGGGGCACTAGTACGAAAGAAAATGCTGCATATTATATGAAGTGTGGGAGGAGAGGAGGGACCTATAATCAATAGGATTAAGCAGATGATTAGGTTTATAAAAAAAAAAAAACTTGCAAGTGAAATGGTCCTTTAAGGAGTGCCATTAAAATGAAGTATTTTAAAGAGTGCCATCCATTTGGAATCGTTCTGGGAAAAATTTGAGAGGAATTTCAGATGAAGAACCTTGCTGTGATTGTTGCCTTAGGCACCATTTTTGGTTTACAAATTACATGCCCTTTTACAGACAACTAAAGAAACACGATCCCACTCTATTATTCTGTTACCCCGTGTTTTAACAGTTCCATATGGTTAATATCAGTCGGCTGATTTCTCTAGAAACAATTAAAAATCTTGCCAGACACACAGGAAGAAAGCATGTGAGCGTGTTTTCCTGTTGCTGGTGACACTTCATCTCCTCCCCATCCCTTTAGTCTCTAACAAATTACTCAGCCTGCTGGAGCAAGATCCCTCAAAGGCTGGGAAATGACAGCCCTTGTCTGAGACATCCTCTCTTGCCACAACTAAAATTGGGCCTTTAGGCAAACAATAACACAGAAAGAGATCTGTTTTGTTTCTGTGGCACCAAATGACAGTATTAAGAAATGAAGCCAATGTGAAAAACAATGTGAAAACCAGCTTGAAATGCAGTACACCATTCAAGGTAAAGGAATTGACAATACATCAATAATATGTAGACCCATTTGGGAGGATGTATTGGCAAGATAGGCTAGATTTTGCTGTAGTAACACCCATCCCCAAATCCCAGTGACATGATTACTAGGGTTTACTTCTCATTCATGCTTTCTGTCAGCGTAGGGGCAAGTCCAACTCACTGCCAAGTCATTACTCTGAGCCCCAGGCTGACAAAGAAGGAATTATCTGGAAAGTTGTTAAGCAGCATGGCAGAGGGAAAGGGAGTGTCCTAAGTTTTTTATATACATTGTCTTGTTTAACCTACCAGCCATCCAGTGAGATAGGTAGTAATATCCCTATTTTGTAGATGAGGAAATAAGTTTAGAGCAATCAAAGAACTTATTCAAAGTTACCACCTAATGAGTGGCAAAGGGAAAATTCAATTCTAGGTCTGTCTGAATGTGGCAGGCAGGCTCTAGGATGGCCCTCAATAATCCCCACACCCTGGGATTCACATCCTTGTGTAATTCCCTCCCCTTGAACGTGGACTGGACCTAGTCCCTTGCTTGCAATGAATAGCATATGGCAATGTTGCTGTTGTGATAGAATGTTGCTGGCAGTTTAGTTTATGAGAGATGGTCACTTTCACCCTACTAGCAGACTCTCTTGGCTTTCCCTTGCTAGCTTTGACGAAGCAAGTGGCCAGATTGGGTAAACCTACTTGGCAAAAACTAAGGGAAACCTCTGTCCAAGAGCCCTAAAGGAGCTGAATACTGCCAACAGCTATGTAAGTGGGATTGGAAGGTGATCCTTCCCCAGTTGAGCCTTCAAATGAGACCTCAGTCCTGTTCAATACCTTCATTGCAGCCTTCTGAGAGACCCTAAATTAGAGAAACCAGCTAAGCCATATGCAGATTCCTGACCCACAAAAACTTTGAAATAATAAGTGTGTGTTGTTTTAAGCCACTAAATCTGTGGTGATGTGTCACGCAGCAATAGAGAGACCATGCTGTTTCCACTGCATGAATTAGCCTCTTTTTGGCAGAGCGTCCCACCCAAGCCTGTTCTCCTTCTTACATTCCTTGTTTTGGTTGGTGATCTTCTTTATAGCTGGTCTTCTAAGTCATAAACTTGAGAGTCACCCTAGATTTCACCCACTGCCTCCCTTTCCACATATAAAGCGTCACCAAATCTTGTAGACACTAGGTCCTGTACATCTAAAAACCTGTTTCCTCTTCAGTCCCACAGTTTAAGTCAGGGCATAATCATCTCTTGCCTAGACTTCTTCCATGGTCCTGAATGGAGACACCTGCATCCAGACTTGCTCCCCTCGAATCCATCCTCAGACGTATCACTGCCTCCCACACTGCTTCTAGGAGAAGTCTACACTTTATGGCATCCTAGTGTGACATTGTAATTCGATGATGTATTGTGCTACAGACTTCCTGTTACCTCCAGAACCTTCCTCTCATCCAGCCTCCAGAAAAAAATGTTCTATATACTGCTTCAGGGAAGGATTGTGAGACTGAAACAGGAAAACAAAGTCATCAAAATCCTGGCTTTAAGAATTTGGACCAAAATCTTGAAGGACTCAGAGCATATATTTAATACCATGTAGTTTTTAAAGGACATATGCTAGGTCCCAATCCGTTTTCCCCACCCTAGACTAGATAAAGGTTCTGCAGACTGAGGCACAGGAAGGATGCAGGGAAAGTGTGAGACCTAAGATATCTGTGTTGCTGAGAAGGGGCTCCGCTTCCTCACTCACTGTCCCCATCCCAGTCCTGGGGAGAAGAATAATAGAAACCACAGGTGGGTTTGGGGGATCAGAGAACGGAGAGACCTGCACCTCGCTTCCAGGGCTGGGAGGAGGGGGCAAACAGAGGGCAAGCCTGGCAGAGTTCCCTGGCACCAAGCCTTGCCTATGAGCACCAGAGACACAGCTGAGTATGGTGCCTAGAAAGACAGACAGGTGGCCATCTAAGTAGACTCTTGATAGGAGACCACATGGAAAGGAGGGAATATTAGTGGATGCCAGTATAGACAGATGGAGAGGAAGGACAGCCTCCCTTTCCGCATATAAAGGCCACTCCCACTCTCTCTGCCCTCCAAACTTAGACACAACCTAGGGAATGGGGAAGGGTCCCCACTTAATGGAGATTTAGCATCCACTCCAGGGCAGGAGAGAGATTTGAAATATAGGTTTCACCCTCTCACCAAGATTCTTCTAGAACTCTTTCTATTTCTCCCCCTACTTGGAGAGAAAACATTTGCGAAGCCAAATGTCATCCTAAAAGGTTGGTGCTTTGGGTAGGAATTTTATTCTTGAGACTTGTAGGATGATGTGAGAAGACTCAAGAAAAAGAATCACCCCAAGACTCAGCCCCAGACATCTTGCCTCCTCCAGCCCTTCCCAAAGAATTGTCTCTACCACATCCCTTCCCTGCCTGCTCCTCATTTGGCCCCAGGGGCTTTCCCCATGAATTCTACTCCATTCCATCTATAGAGTCCTGGAAAGAATCACATCCATGAAAACCACTTAAGGTCACACTCCACTTGTCTCTTCTATTTGGTGCAAGAAACAGGGAGAGAAGAGGACACTCAGGCTCCTTCTATTTCTTTTTTTACCCTTTACCACAAAACTCTCTATTGCCCAAGCTATGACTAGCAAGCCAGACATTTCCTTGTAAGCAACCCCAACTCCTTGGCTCCCACTGGACTTTTGTAAGAAACTAGGGGCCTAAGGAGCCCAGAGTGGAATTTTCTGGATTTTAAAGGAAGTTGAAATTGCAGCCCCTGGGGAGTTGTGTCTATCACTGTTTCTGTGATGACATGTCCAGAGCACAGGGACAGAAGGGTTTATGGGCTATTAGAAAATGGGAAAAACACAAGCCAGATAACTATTCACTTAGAAGTTAATTCCTGATGCTCCTAACCACTCCACCCAACGACCTTTCCATGGGAGAGAATGATGGATCCTGTACAACACAATCAACAAGCACAGTTGCAGTGAGACATCTGCTGCTTGGTCTTTTGGTCTGGTCCTAACAAGTATTTAGATGCTTGTGTGATTACAAACCTGGGACCATAAAGGAAACAGTGGAGAAGGTGTGTTGTCATTGGTGTGTGCGTGTGTGCACGCACGTGTGCATGTGTGTGCATGTATGTGTCATCCCCATTAACTAAGGAAACCTAACGGCAATGTCAGCCTCAGTACATGATAACTAGCTGCTGTTTCTGTTTCCTCCTGTCATGGACCTGATTTCCCTTTTTTCCCTGACCTTCTCATCCACTTTTAACCTGCATTTCTCCTCCACCTCAAGGCAAATCCAAACTCCTCTCAACCACAGTTCTCACTCACTTCTTCTAGTCTCTGTCTTCTCATTCATCACATTTTGGAGAGTGAAACAACCCTTCCTCACTCCCTCCCTTGTCCTCTCCTAAAGGGGCTCTGCTCTGTAGCCAACCAGCTCTGCTTTTCAGAGAAACTGCCCTGTGGAGCCAGAATCCCTGTATTCGTTTCCGGTGTCTGCTGTACCTAAGTACCCAACCAGGTGGCTTAAAAACAACAGAAACTTATTGTCTCACAGTTCTGGAGGCTGGAATTCCAAAATCAAAGTGTCAGCAGGGCCATGCACTTAGCACCCTCCGAAGGCTCTAGGGGAGACTCCTCCTTTGCCTCTTCCAGCTTCTGGGGATGGCCATCGGTCCTCTGCATTCCAGCTGCATCCCTCCAAACTCTGCCTCTGTCATCACCTGCTGTTCTCCCTGCGTCTCTGTGTCTTCATGCAGCATCCTCCTCTCTGTATGTGTCTGTGTCTAAATGTCCCTCTTCTTATAAGGGCACCAGTCATAATGGATTAGGGCTGACCCTAATGACCTCATCTTAACTCTACATCTTAACAAGATTATATCTGCAAAGACCCTATTTCCAAATAAGGTCAGATTCACAGATACCAGGGTTTAGAACTTCAACAATTCAACCCTCACAGACCCCATATCCATCTCTGAGTTAAATTGAAAACAAACTAACAGAGACTCATCAGGCTGCTGATTCAAGAGCAGACGCCTATGCAGGCCCAGGCAGGAAGCTGGAAGTCTTTGGTCAGGGAATTCTAGGAAGTGCCCTAAGAGTGGTCTAGAAAAGAAGGACTCTAGGCTCTTGATGGGCACAGCTTCTCAACCCATAGACGCTGTACCCTGTAAGGATGAGTGCGAAAGGGAGAGGGTCTGCACAGGGCCCTCTAAAGAATGCCCACCCAAGGTACAGTCCTAGGAGGGCTGCATCAGCACCACCTGGGAGCTCCTTAGAAATGCAGAATCCCAGGTCCCACCCCAGACCAATTAAATCTGAATCTTTGGAAGTGAAGGGTGGGGTAGGTAGCAAGTATCTGGGTGTTCTCCAAGCTCTCCTATGATTCTTACGCATGCTAAAGCTTCAGAGCTGCTGCTTGGAAGCTTGGTTCCCAAGACAGAGTCCATCTTGTCCCTCTAAGGGTCTATGGGCATCTCTAACAGAAGATGCACATCCTCTGCTGGCCACTCAAGTGATGGGGATGTCATTATGTAAAAAGGCAGCGCAGTGCTTTGGTGAAAACATCTCTAGAGGCAAAATTGCATTTCTTGTGTTGAGCAAAAATCTGCATCCCTGTAATTTCCACCTCTTGGTTAATGTTATTCTCTGGAACTCCAAAAGAAATCCGTTCTCTTTTCCAAAAAGAACAGATTGAAGGTATTCAAAAATAGCTGTCATGTCCTCAATTTTTTCCTCCAAAGTCCACCTTTCTACACCCATGTTTTTTAATGTAGAGGAGGAAGGTATGACGTACGGGGTATATCAGGATTGAGTGCAGGGCATTGTTGAGTTTGTTTTTGGTGAAGACATTTGATTTGAAACCTTAAATGATATTAAAGCAGAATATGAGCTATTTATTTATTTTGAGCTGCATTGGGTCTTCATTGCTGCGGCAGGCTTTCTCTAGTTGTGGCGAGCGGGGGCTACTCTTCATTGTGGTGTGCGGCCTTCTCATTGCGGTGGCTTCTCTTGTTGTGGAGCATGGACTGTAGGCGTGCGGGCTTCAGTAGTTGCAGCACGTGGGCTCAGTCGTTGCAGCATGCGGGCTGTAGGGTGCGTGGGCTTGAGTAGTTGTGGCGTGCAGGCTCAGTATTTGTGGCTCGTGGGCTCTAGAGCACAGGCTCAGTAGTTGTGGTGGACGGGCTTAGTTGCTCCGCAGCATGTGGGATCTTCCTGGACCAGGGATCGAACCCAAGTCCCCTGCATTGGCAGGCGGATTCTTAACCACTGTGCCACCAGTGAAGTCCCGAGGTATTTTTTAAATGTTTATCAAAAAGGACCATATGTTAGAAATGACCTTCTTAGTTAGATAACAGGAGGGATAAGGATCCCAACTCTTTTTTCCCAGATCCCTGCTCACAGAGGCAAAAAAAACCTAAGACTTACTCAGCTACATACCTACAAAATGAGAAATATTGGAGAGAAAAATGTGGGAGATTTTGAAATGGGAAGAAGGCATTACTGGCTGTCTTTTATGTGGAGCGTCAATGACCATCAGATTCCTTAAATGTGCATGCCTTTGTTTGTCTTTGACTAGGCTGTTTACAACCCTGCAGAGATAGAAGTTAACTTGTAGAGAATAGACAGTAATGTAAATAATTCTTGTCATAGAAATGCTAGTTTTGTCCACTGGAATGCAACGGATGTTACTCTCTCTGGATATTGCCCCATTCTGCTCTTTACATTATAAATTCGTTTCCCAAATTCCTTAGCAGTCCATATATATGTGGTATATTTGAAAAAGAGGTTATAATACCTTCCTGGTTCCTTCACTGATTAAGGAGTTAAATAAAATCTTAGACACTTGTTTATTTTTTATTTGGATGAAAGTCACAATTGTACCTTATTTTGAAAATTATCCTTTAGCAATAGTTTTCCTTATAATCACTCATCTCTCCATCCATCTTTTGGCTTTTTTAATTGCTCACATTTTGTAGATATAGAAGTACCTAAAATTCCAATACTATTATTGTTATTGAAAGGGGACCACTTCCAGGGCCCAAGAGTGGGCTGTTGTCTAAAACTCGGAAATCAGTTATCTGGAGACACATGTACTGACAAAGCAAAAGACTTTATTGGGAAGGGGCGCCCGGGCAGAGAACAGCAGAATAAGGGAACCCAGGAGCACTGCTGTGTCATGTGGCTCGCAGCCTCAGGTTTTATGGTAATGGGGTTAGCTTTCTGGGTTGTCTCTGGCCAATCATCTTGCTTGTGCGCACGTTTGGTCCAATTCCTGGAGGCGCACACATCTCTCAGTCAAGATGGTCTCCAGTGCGAGGGTTTCTGGGAGGTTGGCAGGACATATTATGGGCTGGCATCCCCTCCCTCCTTTTGGCCCCTCCCGAATTCTTCCAGCTGGCCGTAGCTTGTCAGTTCTTTGTTCCTTATCGGGACCTCCTGTTGTGAGATAACTAATGCAAGCAGTTATTATACTGCTTGGCCAGGGCAGGTGGTTTCAGTCAATGGTTCCCTAATATTATCAGCATGGACTCTGGAACTGGGCTGCCTGAGCTCAAAATCCAGAACCTTAGTCAAGTTACTTGACCTCTCTGTGCCTCAGTTTCCTCACAAGGTTTTGTGATGAATAAATGAGTTACATAAATAAAGTATTTAGAAAAGGTGTGTGGAACAGAGAAAAAAAAGTCGGTTACTTTTTTCTCCTTCAGGCTGCAAGGAGAAAGAGAATTTGTCTCTCACTCTGGACCTGCTGCTGCTTATGGGTCCTAAAACCATAGCCATCTCCTCTGTTTTTTCTGTGAATGAAGACCAATTTCTAATTTAGGACCCTTTTGGTATCACTACTTTCTAATTTTCTCCTCTGTCAGGGTATTAATATCAAGTAAGGATTTATTTCACAGTTTTTATCTGAGGGAACTCAATCTTTTTTTTTTAACAGAATGAATTTATCAAATCACTACTCACCCTTATAATAGCCCTTCAGATGGATCAGATGCCTTTACTACCTTGACTTATTCTGAACATCCCATTGTAGCAGCTGCCAGGAGCCTGCACTCAAGCTGGCCAGAAACATCAGTCACCCTAGTAAAACTGGAAAGACCCTGCTGTCTTTTAGGTGTAAGATTAGGGAACCCACCTGAATTGTCCTTTTGGGGGAACAAGGAAAAGGAGTTTGTTTTAGCTTCCTTAATCTGTTTCTGAGCTACGGAACTCCTTCTTCAGAATTGAGCTCTTACATTCAAGTCTCCAGCAAAGGTTGTTCCTGGAATAGTATTTCAAGTCTCTGGTCCCAGTTTTATCAGTCAGGATGGGCTTGGCTTTGTTACTGTAACAACAAAACCCCAATCTCAGTGCCTTGAACAACAAAGGTTTATTTCTAGTTGATGCTATGTGTCCAGCACGTACTGATAGTGGTCTTGCTCTATGGCATCCCCCCAATTCAGGACCCAGGCTGACGGAAGTGCTACCGTTTGGGATTCTCCAGACTCACAGCACAATGAAGAGAACTTGGAAAATCGCAAAATGGCTCTTAAATATTTTTGTCCAGAAGTGACCAATATCACCTCTGCTCACCTTTCACGGCCATGCCTAATTTCAAGTATGGGGCAGTGTGCCTCTCCCATGTGCTCAGAATGGAGGGGAACAGGATATTAGATTTTGATGGACATGGTAATGTTTACCACACCAGTTATGGCTCCTAAGCCTTGACTGCTTTACTGCTCTTGTCCTGATTTATTTGCTTCACTCTCAGCATTTGGCATAGGATGTAATTTCATTTCACTTGGCCTTGCTTCTAACTTGACAACATCCCTGATATTGCCTGAAATCTGTGGGGACTAAGCTCCTCAACAGTACAAATTTGCGTCTGCAAACTTCAGGCGTTCTCTAGCAGGCGCCTTTGGTATTGTCCAGAGTAAGCTTGTTTTTCCTTCCAAGTTCTGCCTCACCCAGCCCCCACCTGGGTCTAATTGTAAAACTCATCTGCATGTTTTAAAAGCTCATTATGTAAATGTCTCAGAGTCCATATCCATCAACAGATAATTAAGGGACTGTATACATATTTATGAGTTGGCTTAATATTGCTTTAATGAGGAGGTTTACTAGAAATACCAGATCAAGGAGGCAAGAAGAAAGATGATGGTAACAAAGAGGAGCACAAGTTTCAGCGGTTCCTGGTAGGTCAGGACACTCAGCACCTCACATTTCCCGTCTGCCCACCTTAAATGGGAGGAAGAACCTGGGAAACAAGTAGATAACGTCACTCATAACTTCTTTGAAAATAAGGCTCTACTTCTTTTTTCCTAAATAAAAGCTATTCGAGGAGCCCGAGTCTCATGTTTTCACCACCTGTAAAAGCAGTGTCGCTGCGGGGACGTGGTGAGAAGCGGGGCGTGGCGGCCCCCAGCTGATGCAAAAACTGCAGAGGCGGAGCCGCCACGCTAGCTCAGGCGGCTTCTCTGTGCGAATTAGAAAGGAGAGGAGGAAAACCACTGGGAAACCCATGCCTCCCTCGAGCAGGCAAAGCCCTCCAGGTGCATGGCTCAGCGAGGAGACGACGCTTTATGGAGAGACATAAGTGACCTTGCCCCAGGTGGGTGAAGCCTACTAGTGCCCGGACACACGGCTAGGTGAGCAGAGAGCGGGCTAGAGTTCAGGCTTTACTCACCCCGCCAGCCAGGCTCCTTTGTACAGCACATAATCCGCACAACCACAGCGGCAGCGCTGTCTAGAAAACTCTGACGGAGCGACCCCCACCAAGAGCTGGCCTGAGTTTATAGGAACAGAAGACCCTTCCCCATTCTACCTCCCAACTTGTCCCTTCAGGTTACCCAGTGGCGGCTCAAGCCCACCTTTGGGGCCCCTCTATCGCCCCTCTCTTCTCTACCCACACACAGCCCATTGGCCAGGACTCGGTCAGGTGGCTCCACCGAGTTACAGAGGAAGCTGGGAATTGTAGTCTTGCTGGGTGACCGGGAGGACAAGGAAACTGGGTTTCTTGGCCACAGAGCATTGTCTCTGCCACCGTCCACCCATCTTTTCACTATCTGTTCATCCATTTCCATTATGCCCCTCACACAGAAAGTACAGACCTCATCCTAAGTAAAGCACCCCAAAGGCCATCCTGTGATGCAGCCACCTCCATGGGCCGATCTTGGTGATGTTGTACAGTCCTCTTCACCAGGTCCACATGTGGCTCCTGCAATCTGGTGACCAGGGAACTAGAAGGCAAGTCATCTGCCTGAACCACTCCCCACATGTTGGAGGAGTAGGGACAGGAAATTAAAACTCCCATTCAGTAAAGGGAAGGATGGAAGAAGCAGTCCTTGACCACAGCAATTCTGAAGCTTCTTGACTTGATCTAATTCTGGTCTCTGGGAAACACTGCCTTGTCTGTCATCCTCCCTGGCAAGTCTGAACTAGATGCTGACAAGCACGGTCTCCTTGGAGGATCCACAGCTTTGGGACCCTGATTCTTCCTGGAGTGAGTTTAGAGGCCTGAGATTGTTTTACAACCTCGACAATCAAAGAGTTTTTCTTTTCTTTTAAATTCAGGCTTGTGGTTTCTCCGACAAATGTAGTAGCTCTTCTATTCTATTTGTGTTTAGTCAGCGTTATATGTCAGGGACCACATCCACGTCCTTCCTAGACGTTCTTCTCTAACCTGATTTATGTCTTTGCTTCCTTATACCTCCCAGTCTGTCTGTCTGTCTGTTTGTTTGTCTCTCCCTCTCTTTTAGTAAAAGGCACACATCACATCTTCCCACATTCCCACATTCCATTGGCCAGAATTCACATGTTCCATTTAATTGCAACAGAGCCGGGAAAATAGGGTGTCACTATGAGTCCAAAAGGAAACAAAAATGGGGTTTGAATCCATATCATTACTTCTTTCTCATCTGGCCTGGGAGGTAAGTTATCCTGATTGGTAGCCCCTACTCAAAGCACATATTTGGAGTGAGGTAAGCCTTCTCTGAGAGAAGAGGGGTATTGTTTCTAGAAGAAAATAGGATTCGAAGTAGATAAACAGATTCCAACCCGGATAGAGCTTAAATATTTTGAAGGGCAGAAAGACCTAGCATGGAATCTTGACTTCAACATTTATGAGCCTTGGAGGTCTATAAGAGAGTTACAAGAACTTTCTGGGCCTCAGTTGCCTCATCTGTAGAATGGGGGTAATAACAGTACTTCCTTCATAGACTGTTGTAAACTTAGATAATGTTTGTCATGTACTTGGCACAACACGATGCAAGAGGAAACATCAGTATATGAGAGAGTAGAGGGTACAAGCCTCAGTCTATATATTCAGTTGTGTAAGAAATATAACTTTATTTTCCTATGTCTGAACCTAATGTCTATGTTAAATCCCCCTTTCCTTCTGATGATGGAAACTTCATCTCAGTCGATTCACAGCTTCTCCCTGGGTTCTGTGTAAGTTGCAGGGAGCTAATGTGGATTCAGAATGGCAGGGTGAGAGGGTAGCCATCTGTCCTTCTATGTTGTTGCTTGTCTGTGGTGGAATCCACTGAAATGACTTTGCATGTCATTTAGTCTTTGTGTGAGTCAGAGCTGGGCCCTCCCTTCTTCCTAGCCACCAAGCATCTGCAGATCTGCCAACTCCCTGTGTCATGTCTGGGTTACTCCACGGTGCACAGGATACACAGTATTGCCAACGACATCCTGGGACCCCAGAAACCTCTGTAAGTTTGCGTTGGACGTGTCTTGACTCACTGAACAAATATACCTTCTGCTTTCATGGCTTATTGGCTTAGGGACTTCTGGAGTCTTCCCATCCCCCAGCAATGGGGCTCAGATCCATTCTGCTCTTGGTTCCCCAATCTTATCCACAATGTCCATCATTCAGCATCAACCAACTTCCTGGAGAAATGTCCTAGCAGAATCTAAGACTGAGCTGCCCAGTGCAGTGATCATTCAAATTTAAATTGGGTAAAATATGCTAAATTAGCAATACTAACCACATCTCAAGTGCTCCGTAGCCGTATGTGGCTGGTGGCTACCACAATGTTTGTTATAGAACACTCCATCGTCCCGGAAAGTTCTGTTGACAACACTGCTCTAGGATCTCTTCCTTGTCTGGTCCTACCGCCATCCCCCACCATCTCAGAATCTGTCTCTGGCCTGGGGTGGAAACCTTGCTCTTACATGATTGTACAATCTCACACCATCCTGTTTCATATCTAGGTCTAGGCTTTGAAACTCAGAAGCCAAGAACTGACTCTTTTGTTCTCTGTGTTCTACTGCGTCATCTCTTCCCTGAGGCACAGAGGATGGGATGCCTATATTACCAACAGAGTGAACAACTTGTCCAGTTTGCCGAGACTGAGAGGATTCCTGGGACATGAGACTTTTGGTTTGAAAACCAGGAAAGTCCCAGACGATCCAGGACAAGTTGGTCACCTCGGTTACAAAGAACCACAAGTTACCAAGGAATGCGGAAAAAAATACCAGTCTTTATAACTCACAGTTACTTCGACTCTGTAGCTAATATTAATCTGATGAGGATTTCACTTTACCCTTCAAAGTTAGATTTGGATATTATATTTCTTCTTCTCTTTCTAGAAGCTTTCCTGCCTCTCTCCCTCCCTAGCCCTGTCACTTGCACGGATTTCATTGGTTCCACCTGGTATTTATTAGATGTACATCTTCAGATCACCTTTCCCCTTGCCCACCTCCCTAGGGTAACTGTTTGAGTATCTGATATTTTCCCCTTTCTGGAAAACTATTGATCCTGAGGTCATAGGAAGAGTGAGACACATAAAAGACTTCTATAGGGCAGACAGAAAGAGCCAGCTCCAAAGAACCCCTTTGGGCATTAAAGTAAGACCTTCAGTGGATTGTTAATAGCTACCTTTTGGCCCATTTCTAACTCACATAGTGACAGTTTCAAACACAGAAGCTCTTACAGAGCTCAGGTCTAAGAGAAGAGACTGCCGTGAGCTGCTGTCACTCGCCTGCTGACTGCCTTGTCCCTCTCCATCCTCTCGCTGACATTTTCCTGCCTTGGCTTATTAGTTTGTGTGCACTGTCTAAAAATACCTTGATAGCAGACACTCAGAGGGTTGAAGAAGGAAAAGAAGGAGTCATTCAGTAAGACCATGAATGTTCTTCTTTCACCCAATTTCTTCCCTCAGCAAGATTCAGACCTGAGGAGACACCAGCTTAAGTTCTATCAGACACTCTGACCCATGAATATGACTTGTGCTGTTCTCTGTTCCTGGAAAGTCTCTCTCCCTCCATTAACTTTAACCTGTAAGGTGCAGAAAATATGCATTTTTAACAAACACTCCAGATACTTCTTTAAAAAAAAAATTTACTGGTATATAAGTCACGTGGCATCCAATTCACCCATTCAAAGTGTACAATTCAATGGCTTTTAGTATATGCAACCATTACCACAATCAATTTTAAAAACTTTTATTATCCCCCCAAAAAACTCCAGATCCTTTAGTTATCACTCCTCAATTCCCACTCCTCTGTCTCAGCTGTAGGCTGTCACTGATCTATTTCTCTTTCTATAGATTTACCCATGCTGGACATTTCATATAAATGAAATCCTGCAATATGTGGTCCTTTGTGACTGGCTTCTTTCACTTAACATAATGTTTTCAATGTTCTTCCACGTTGAAGCATACATCAGTACTTCATTTCTTTTCATGCCTGAACAATATTCCATGGTGTGGATATACCATATTTTATTTTCCCATTCATCAGTTAATGGATATTTGCATTGTTCTACCACATATAATATTGCCTATTATAAATAATACTACTATGAAGACTTGGGTACAAGTTTTTGTGTGGACATATGTCTTCATTTCTCCTGGTTATTTGTCTAGGGATATAATTGTTAGGTCATGGGGTAATTCTATGTCTGACTTTCTGAGCAACCATCAGATTGTTTTCCACAGTAGCCACACCATTTTTCATTCTCACTAGCAGAGAATGAGGGTTCAGATTTCTCCACATCCTCACCACATCCTTACCTGCCTTTCTAAATTCTAATCATCCTAGCGGGCGCGAAATGGTATCTCATTTTTGTTCTGATTTACATTTCCCTAATGGCTAACGCAGGTGCTTCTTATACTCACTAAAGTTTGAGAACCTTTGGTATACTGCCCCATAGTATGTGATGGAGTTACCTGCCTTATGGTCCTTACTAGACAGTAAACTTGCAGAAGGCCTGGAGTGCATTACATGGCTACCTAGATCCCCTTCAGTGTTTACCCAGTGCCTGGCCCATTATAGATGCTCCATAAATACGAGCTAACTTCTATTGAGGGCCTGCACTGTGTCAGGCGTAGGTTACACAAATTAATTCATTTAATCACAACAACAACCCTTTGCGGTAGGATCTAGCATTACCGCCATTTTACAGATGAAAAAAAGGAGGCACCGAAAAGTTAAATAACTTGCCTGTATTTGAATTCTGGTTGCATGATGCCAGACTGAATTGCCTCCTGCGGTAAATATCTCTTGAATAAAAGAATGAATTCCAAACTCTGAAAGAAGGAGGAGACAGCAGACTGAGAGGCAGGGCTCACTCCACTATCCATTCGCCTGAACAGCCTTCTTTCAGGAAGAACAGCACTAGGAATTTGAGGTGCCTTTTCCTCTAAGTGACATCATAACTCTTCGCAAAACCTCAATTCCTAATGAAGGACATATAAAGTGGCACAGGCTTGGATTTTTTTAAGCCAGATATATGCTAATCCTGAGTCCCAAGCCCATCAGGAAGTATCCATGGTGGAGAATGGAAACAGATGGTGCAGACTTGGATTCTAGGGATGCGTTGGCAGTGAGGTTGAAAGGTAGGAAGACGTCTTTATAGCTTTGAATTGAGCTATTTCATATCAAATGTCTCCTTTTGAGAGTAGGCATGCTAAAGATCAGCTCCGAATAACCAACATGATTTTCCGCAGCCTGTACAGGATAAATCTTTCAACACATCCTACCAAGGGCAAATTAGAAAAAGGTGCTCCTTCAGTCCAAGCCAAGGTGCATGGGTTGGTAAACTGAGCATGGGCTGGATTTCAGCCCACTTGGCTGGGCACCTTTGTTCAGTGCCCAACCTGATCAACCATAAGTGGTCTGTAACTCTCTGTATAGTAAAGAGTCCAGCCCTGGTGAATGCGGGAATCTTGGCAATTAGGGAGTCACTAACCATAAATCAAATAATGGATTGATCAGGACCTCATAGCTCTTTATAATCCAGGTGGAAGAAACAACTATAGGAGCCAGCAACAAATGATTGATAGAGCCTTTGACACAATGGGGTATAGAAGCCAACTAAACCCATGCAGACAGAATCCAAGCCAAAGCCATAACTCAAAGCCAACTCATTCATCTTGACTTCAGTACCTAATCCAGAAAGCCAGGGTGCCCTTGGAGCCCTGGAAGATAGAATACAGCACCAACGAGGAACTGAAGATTTGGAGCTCAGGACCGCCGGCAGCCTGCTTGTCATGGAGCCAGACCAACTTCCAGAACACATCTTGCTTCTTAGGCAATTGACAGAGCCATCTGTGACACAGGCTTTGTGAGGTGGCCGCACCGAGATTCTAGCCAGTAACCAGCCACAACAGCACGTATGCCTGCCTGGAAGCAAGTCCAGGAAGCAGGCCATGGGGAATGGGAGCGGGTGAGAGGCTGTCCAAGGTACTCAAGCATCTGTCAGAGGAAGTGACGACACAGAGCAACATCCACTGTTATTTGTGTCTCTCCAAATGCCCAAGCCCGCTGACACACAGCTCCAGATGACGTGGCGTTGTTGTGGCTTGCCGAGGGACCGTGGTCACAGATGGGATAGCAGCGTTCAGAGGGAGAAAGAGAAAGACGGGCAAGTTCCACATGGACAGAGAGGAAGAGCTGTATATTGTAGTGGGCAGTACACAAACAGAGACACAAATCTAATAACAAGAATATTTATAATAAATAATAAAATTACTGATAATTTGCTACACCTGTGCTATGCCCTTTATTCATATTATCTCACCTGTATTGTAAGGCACATAACAGTCCTAAGAAGTGAGTATTATCTGTAAGCTTCTTATAAGTGAGGACACTGGAGCACAGAGAGGGTAAAAACTTAACCAAGGTCGTACAGCTTATAAGTAGTAGAGCCTGGATATGGAGTCCTGCAGTCTCACTCTAAAACCCAAGCTCTTAACTGCGTCCTTATTTTGCTTTTCAAAGGACTGTCTCTTGGTATCTATGAGGTCTCACCTATGGGTATATGAAGCCAAAATGGGTCTTTGAAGCCACTATCATACACACTGTGCATGTTGTACACACATACAAACACACATAAACACATATATCTTTCCAAGAAATATTGATTGTGCTCTGCCCTTTGATGTGTTTAATATTGCCAACAACTCTAGGTTGTTAGGAGGAAAGCATGGTCCCTGCCTACGACAAATTGTTTCTAGAAATGGCTGCAGTAGTGTCTTTCATTACTCATGTCTTTTGCAATGAGACTCCGTCAATCCTCTCATCAGTAGGTGGAGTCTATTTATCCTCACCTTGAATCTGGCTTGGTGGTGTGACTTGCTTTGCTCAACAGAATACAGTAGAAGAGATATTCTGAGACACTCAAGTACAAAGTTTAAGAGCACTGGCAGCTTTCACTTTTCTTACATCTCAGCTGCCATGTAATCTGACTACCCTGAGACTGCCATGCTGTGAGGAAGTCCAAGCTAGCCATGTGAAGAGAGGGTGGCCACATGGAGGAGAACCAAGGCATCATATATCTGGGTGGACTTCATGGACCTTTCAATCTATAGTCAGAGTTCTCCAGAGAAACAGAACCAACAGAAGGTAGGTAGGTAGGTAGATAGATAGATAGATAGGCAGACAGACTAATCTAAGGAATGGGTTCACATGATTATGGAGGCTGGCAAGTCCAAAATCTGCAAGGTAAGCCAGCAGGGGAGACACAGGGAAGAGTCAGTGTTGTGGTTCAAGTCTGAAGACCATCAGGCTGGAGACCGGGGTAGTACATATGTTTCAGTTCAAGTTCAAATGTCATCTAGTAGAGAATTCCTTCTTGCTTAGGGGAGGTCATTGTTTTGTTCTATTCAGACTGTCAACTGATTGGATGAGGCCCACCCACATTATAGAGGGCAGTCTGCTTTACTCAAAATCCACTGATTTAAATGTTAATCTCATCCAAAAAACCTTTGTAGAAACATCAGAATAATGTTTGACCAAATATCTGGGCACCACAGTCCAGCCAAGTTGACACACAAAATTAATCACTACATAGTCCAACCCAACCACCAGCATAATGCAGTTGAGTGAGCCCTGCCTGACACCATGTGGAACAAAAGACCCAACCAGCTGAGCCCTGCCCAAATCCCTGACTCACAGAATCATGAGAAACAGTAAATTACTGGTTTCAAGCCATTGAGTTTTAGGGCTATTTGTCATAGAGCAATAGAAAACTGCCCTAATGGAACTTATAATTTAGTAAACTTAACAAGTAAAAAAACACATAGATGTATACTTATACATTTAATACATAGTAAGGGGGAAGAACAGAATGGAATTGTTCCTTCATTGCATTTATTAAACACTTAATAAGTAAAAATTTCAGGGCATTGGTAACAAGATCATCCTCTTCCAGTCTCTGACTCTAACTTGCAGTGATTACTGGCAAATCACCTTTCTGGACCTTGGTTTCTCCATCTGTGAAATGGGCATGGTAGCAGTCATCCTCTCTGCCTCATAGACTCTTGTGAAGATGAAATGAGACAAGAAACAAAAGTGCTATGATTGCTGAAAAGTCCTCAGCAAGCTGTATCATAACAAGATAAATGTTTCCTTGTGCTAAAAATGCAAAATTGCTTTATAATTTATTGCTGAAATGGAAACATCTGGCCAAGGAAACTTGAAAGAAGCAGAAACCTTTCTGACCAAAGCAATTGCATATAATAGCTGGTCCCTGGAGTCTCCTCTTTAAGCTCTGATTTGCCCATTACTTTGAGTTGTATTTTGAAATATGTCAGCCTTGCTTGTTTGCACATCTGCTTTTTCTATTTTTACTTTTGACCAGAATAGAGAAAGAAAGCATTATAAATGGTAAATATCCATTCTTGGGCATTCGTTATATATATATATATATATATATACACACACATCCATGAATTTATTCACCAATATATCTTTTAATTGTAGTTGTAGAGAAAACTGAAGTGAAGTACAATTATATAGGAATTTTATAAGCAGCCTCAGCAAGCTGTAATTATCCTACAGATGAATGAGATTTCCACCTGGGCTATGAAACAGTGAACCCAGGAGCCAAATCCAATCATGTCTTGTCCCTGTTTAAAAACTCCTTAGTGACATCCCTATGCCCTCTGTATAAAGACCAAGTTCCTTGTCATAGCATTGAGGTCCTCCATGATCTGGCTGTTGCTTTCCTCTCCAGCCTTGCCTCTCACTACTCACGTTCTTGGGTTTCATGACCTGTTAATGCAGGTGTCTCATCTCCAGCCTTTGCATAAGCTTTTTCCTTCTCCCTAGCGCACCAGCCCCCTTCCATCTTTGCCAAACTAACTCCTTCATCCTTTATGTCTAGCTTTAGATGATCTGTCTGAGAAATCTTCCCTAAACCCCTAAGACTGGGTTTGGTATCCCTCATCTGTGACCCCTTAGCACCTTACCTTTAAGGTAGTTTCACATTATAATTTCCAGAAGGCTAAAGACACAACTGTCACACAAATACATCATGAGCCTATGTCAAAGATTCATTTAATTCATTAATGAGGGTGCCAGCAGGGTAATAAAGCTGGATCAAAGGAACATAAGAGAAACTGATTTATATGGGGTCAGTGAAAGAAAGAATGCTGATGTAAGATTGCTATCTTAGATCCAAAATTGGATGTAATATAATGTCCCATAGGCAATAAAATCATAACCCTTAGGAGCTGTCTTTTCCAATGGACAGAAATCATCTACATCTTTACCAGACAAAAATGATTTGCAATGTATCAATTTCCTACCAATTAAGATCTAACTTTTCAAGGACTAGATCCTAACTTATATAGTAATAGTTAGCCAAATCAAGGCTGTCAGAAGACCTATGGGCTGGCCTATTAGACAATACTTTAGTATGACATTGAAAGGATACACTGTCATCTTTCTGGAAAATTTCTTTTTATTACCATTAGCATTCAGACTCTGTATTATAATGACCTGTTATCTTGTCTGAAATTCCCAGCAAACTGAAAAGCTTCTTAGGGACGAGGTCGTGTTTTGGGTCACTCTTGTAGCCTCTGATCTTAGCTTAGTCTGTAGTAGGCACTCAGATTATTGTTGGATGAATTAAAAGATTTCTTCTTGGAGGATTAAAGTAACCCCCTCTTAGGAGTTTCCCACAGATCAGGCCGCGAGCGATAGAAATCTGTGCAGTGATCGCAGCCCCCGTACCTCTCCAAACCCAGCTGAGTGTGGCCCGAAGCCCCTTAAGCATTTCTCCAGCTTCCCACAGCTGCACAAGCCCAAATTGTTGCCCTGATGGTCAGACGTGGAAAGCGAAATAAAAGAAGCTCATCTCCTGTACTGTGTCTCCATTTAAGAATCAGGAAAAATGGGGTCCTTCCCTGTCAAGCCCCCTGCCCATCCACAGTCCCAGCAGGAAGGCTAGAAACCTCAGCCCTCCCAAGCTGGCTGCCTCACATCTTTGTGCTGCTGCTGGGAGCAGCACATGCTATTCCTGGATTCACCTCTCCAGGGACAGCTATTGGGGCTGCAGGCACACTACTCATCATTCTAATAGGCGTGTGGGGCAGCCCGGTTTTCTCACAGATAATGAGCCTGTACAATTTAAATCAAGACTAATTTATGCATTTCAAATACTTGTTGCCAGGATAGATAAACCGCCTTATTTGTGACTTGTTTTTATTAGCACAGGAGGCAGGTAAAACATCATCAACTGATGGGAGGAGGGGCGGAGGCAGGCCTGATTTTCAGTTATTCAGGGTCAGGGAGTGTCCAGAAAAAGGAGGGAGTAGGGGTGGGGTACGCCCCAAATAACTTTAAGTTTTGAGGGGTCGGTCTGGAAAACAACAGACTCGAAACAGCATAAGTGCGGGTGACTTTACCACTTTACATAACACCTTTGTCAATCTTGTGGAGAACTTGGAAAGATGTCAGGAAAGCAGGGAGTTATCTGGGCAAGAGTTTGAGACTTTTTGTCAAGGGGTAGGTTCCAATAAGCCCATGGGCACTGGTAGAAGGTAGATTGGGACCATGTGAAAGGAGAGAAAGCAGAGAAAGAACAAAAACACAGGAACAAAGGCCTGTATTTCTTAGGAGCAGAGTAGATAACTCGAAATCTAGGGAGTGGGCGAGGTTTGCCATTAGAGCACCCAGTTTCTCATTCTGGGCCTTTCCCTACCCTAGGGAACCCCTTGCACCCTGTGTGCTCCCTCCTATGCCCTGTCCCAAAACCCTAGCCATTTGCCCCTTCACTGTGAATTGAAAGCTGTGTGTTCTCCTCTTGCGGTGGTACTCACCCTTCAGGTTTTTCTCTCTGAAAAAGCATTCAAGTGGCAATAGAATTTATCATCCATCCAGGGGTATTTTTAGCATCCTTTAAAATTACACCAGAACAATAGGTATAAACCAGAACTGTCCCAGAAGGGTCCTGGGCAAACCAAACCTAAGGTCATCCTAGAAATGCAAGGCCTTGTCTCCTGTTTAAGGAATTGTGGGCATCACTGAGCATGTGGAAAGAGGTCTTTGATTCTTTCCCAAGGAGAGGGTAATGAAAGGAAGTGGAAGGGAGCAGAGATGTATTAGGATGCTCCCAATTGCACATAACAGAGTATTCAGCTATTGTGGGCTTAAATTAAAAGGATTTAATTTTTTCACATAACAGGTGATCTAGAGGGAGATGATTCCAAGCAAGATCAGTGTCTCAACCTTGTCAGGGCTTCTCTGAGGATCTCTTGCCACTCTCCCTCATTATTGCAAAATGGCTGCCAAGGCTCCATACATCATGTCTTAACAAAAGCATATTCAAAGGTAAGAAGAAGGAGATGCGGCTTTTCCTCGTATCTCTTTTATCACACAGATTTTATCTTGCCCAGAATTCCCCCAGCAGAGTTCCCTTCTGTTATCAGTTTAATTGGCCGATATTGGGTCACATGACTATTGCCAGAGCTGCAAGGGCAGCTGTAAAAGTAAGAACCTACATTTTCTGCCTCTGTGATAGGCAATGGATTCTGCTGACTTGAAGAAAGTTTGAGCAACTGACAGTGTCTACAGCAGTGTGTCGCTGGGAGGTTCAAAGGGGATAATTCATAGAAAGCTCCCTGCATATTTTTTGACATAAACGTTGATTCAATAAGGTTGGCAATTTATATCAATTTATACAGTCCTGGACAGAGAAATTTTTTAAAGAATGAGAGATAGGAGTATAGATCTAAAGGCAGGTAATTTTGCTTTCTCTGCCTGTCCTTCTCCATTTTGCAACCAAGAAGGCAGGCAAGATTCAGCCTACACTCAGCCTTTGTGCTCACCCCACTTCAAGACAACCTCGGGCTACAGAGCTTTTATCTTTCACCGACACCAAATTTTCCATCTCAGCCTGCATAAACGGAACATGAGAACACCCTACAGCCTGTATTTGCTGCATGTTTCTGCGGATGCCAGTAAAGCAGGATTTCTAGTAATGGGATCAGTAACCTGAGTAAGAGAACTGAAAAGGCAAGCCTGAAACTATCCCGCCTGTTATGTTCCAGTGAACAATGAAAGCACAGTAATGGGAAACACTGCCTTGTGACATGTTTGAGCCCATCCACCCCTGCTAGGTACTATTATTAGCAGCAATATTAATAAATGCTTCTGACAGGCAGGAAAGGTTCAGAGTGCTGGAGAGTCGCAGAGTGTGCCAGACACATAAACTGCCTGCCCCAGGCGGCTCACAATCATGAAGGATACAAGACAAGGCCCAGATGTCAGAAAACACAATGACCAGGGAGGGGTTCTTGCGGATGAAGCAGGGAGATTTTTTTCAGAGCTGTGCTGGGAGCAAGGGAGGCTTTAGCAACGGCTCTCTGGCTGGCCATCTCACTAGAGGAGCTCTTCTTGGGAAACCATTGGAGAGATGATAGCAGACAAGTGACAGTCACTTTGAATGTCACCTCTACCACCTTGGAGCCTTGAGGGAAGAACTAAAGATGAGTCCAGCCCTCTAGCTAACTGAGGTTAGCCTGGGACAGAGACTGCTAACTGTTCCCCGGAGGCTAGACTCTTTCTAACTTTTAGAAACACAACTCTCTGAGTTAGCAGGGAACTCTTGGAAATTGAACTCCTCAAGTGATAGCTAGAGACCACCTGTCCTAGATGCTGACCTCCGGCCAATGGGTTGAGAACAGAAGTCATGCCTGTGCCTTGCAAATCACGGCTTTTTTATACGGGAGCTCCAGGCCTGCATTTCCCTCCCCCCCACCCCCCGCCGCTGCTGTCACCTGCTGGGGAGTGGCTCCACCTGGAGCTACTGCCTCAGACCCAGAGAAGGAACCCCCAGTCAAAGATGGCAGCTCTGTCCTATCAGCCTCCTATCCTCCCAGCTCTCAACCTCTCACCCTCCTCTGTTCCATCAGATGGAAGAAAAACAAACTTCTGCCCTACTTAAGCCACTGTATTTTGAGGTCTCTTTCTTATAAGAGCTTATCTCACACCACATTCCCAGGCTCTGAACTCAAGGAAGAGAGCCAAGCCTTACATGCGTAGGGGGTTAATAGTTTACACACATCACCTTTATCCTGCTCTCCTCTCTCGCCCTCACCCACCGGGCTCCCCGAACTGCCTGCTTTTCTGTTCCTTGAACTCATTCATCTCTTTCCCATCTCAGAGCCCTTGCCCTCTGTATTAGTTTGCTAGGGCTGCAGTAACAAAGTACCACAGACCTGGTGGCTTAAATAACAGAAATCTGTTGTCTCACAGTTCTGCAGGCTGCAAGTCCAAAATCAAGGTGTCAGCAAGGTGGGTTCCTTCTGAGGTCTGTGAGGGAAGTGTCTGCTCCAGAGCTCTCTCCTTGGCTTGTAGATGCCATCTTCTCCCTGTGTCTCTTCATATTGTCTTCTCTCTATGTCTGCCTGTGTTCACATTTCCCCCATTTATAAGGACACCAGTCGTATTGGGTTAGGGCCCACCCTACTGACCTTATTTTTACTTAATTACCTCTGTAAAGACTCTCTCTCCAAATAAGGTCACATTCTGAGGTACTGGGGGTTAGGACTTTAACATATGAATGGGGGGGGGGGAGATACAACTCAGACCATAACAACCCTTCCTTTAGAACATGAACTTCATTCACTGGTACAGAGAAGGTAGTCATTAATCTTTACTGAATGAATCAATATATAAATATTCATCATTTTTATTATATCAACATCATGATCATTTTCAATTAGAAGTCTTTAACTGGCATTTCTATACTTCTATAGTTGATATTAATTGATATTTACTTGACACATAATAATTAACATGAATAATAATATCCTGGAATTTTGGAAAGATCCCAAAATGCAATTTGAATAATTGGACAGAGATTACACTAAGCTCAGTATAATTTTAATGTTGATTGTATTTTATTAATATAAAATTTGGTCATTCGTGGATGGTTTTATAATAGCCACCAAATATCAAGAACGTTTGTTTTTACTCTAGTCTAAAAGAACTTAAGGGTTTAAGTAACATACCAAAAACAGGATTTCAATAAAATGAGAATAAAAACAGATAAAGTTGGATTAAGCAAAAAGGAAAAAAAAAAGAGCAAATGTTCTGACCATCAGAGTCATTATAATTGCTCTACTAATATGTGGAATCTAAAATATGACACAAATGAACCTATCTATGAAACAGCAACGGAATCATGGACATAGAGAACAGACTGGTGGTTGCCAAGGGGGAGGGGGTTGGGGGAGGGCGGAGTGGAAGTTGGGGTTAGCAGATGTGAGCTTTTATATACAGAATGAATAAACAACAAGGTCCTACTGTATAGCACAGAGAACTATATTCAATATCCTATGATAAACCATAATGGAAAAGAATATTTTTAAAAAGGAATGTATATATACGTATAACTGAATCACTTTGCTGTATAGCAGAAATTAACACAACATTGTAAATCAGCTATACTTCAATAAATAAATAAAAATTGCTCTACTAGAGCATAAAATTATATTCAAAATTTGGGCAACACAGCAGCAGATACAAACAATACCTGAGAGGAAGATTTATAGCAGTACTTCAGGAGACAGAAGATTTTTACCTTGTAGAGAACTCAGAGAAATTTCCACAGGGGCCAAACTAGAGGGCATAGCTGTCCCCTGCATCATTCGGTATCTTCTACACCGGTTTCATGCAGAATTCAGAAGAGGAATTTAAGCTGTTTCTTGTACCCAACGTCATAAAAGTCAAGCAACTACATTAAAACATAATTTAGTGAAGGTGCATAGTGCAAGTATGAGGGCTTCCACCCAAGAGTAGCACTTAGAATACACAGAAGAGTAGCTACCTACCACATCCCTTAAATTCTCTCTCCTAAATCTCATTTCCATTCAACCGGGCTCTTTGCAGGAATGGGCTCAAGTGCAGTGCTTAAGGGAATCAGACATCTGGATTTGAATCCAGGCTCCACCCCATCTGAGCTGAGTGACTTTAGGTAAGTTACTTACGTATAAAATGAGGATGATTATAATGCTTATTTTATAGGTTTCTGGTGAGGATTAAATTAGATAACGTACATGAAGCTCTTAATACAATACCTGGCACATGGTGAACACTCAATAATGTTAGTGGTTATTAATAGCAGTCTATTCTTGGATCACAGGTACATAAATATACTTCGGAAACTACATGGGTGAGTGGTAGAGTTCACATTCCCTTATGAAAATCAAAGTGCTCCAGTGGGATTCCTGCTTGGACAGAAGTCTTCATGGTCCTGTAAAGGAAGGATACTGCAGAATCTGTTCTTTCACTAGAACACCTCATTCTCTGATAGAAAACAGGTGTTCACTCCATTGACAACTTTCCAACAGTAATGCCCTCATTATAACCCCTAGTTTCATTTCTTGGCATTAATTTACTTGATTAAATAGAAAGCAAAGAGACTCTAATTTACCCAAGTCTAACTAAACACACACACACACACACACACACACACACACACACGTACACACTTTTGTATAGATAACCCATCTGTTGTACAACAAAGAGTTTGACTTGCCTTTGTCCCTGGTTCCTGGGAGGGAGACTCTGATGGGCAATTCCCCATGTAATAGGCTTGTCTTTGTTATTCATGAGGATTTTGGATCACAACTAAGGTTAAACTAAATGCTGAAATGATTGAGGCTGGGAGCTGAAAGATCAGAAAGATCAACCATGTGATTAGAAGGTTGGGGCTCTGAGCCCCTTCTATCAGTGGGAAAGGTGTGTCTGTTTCATAACCTCCATGGCCTGGGATTACACATAATCAATTTCGTTCACATTCCTCTGATAAGAACTAGCTGTGTGGCCTCATCTGGATGCAGGTGGGGCTGGGAAATGTAGTTCTTGTCTGGGCTGCTCTTCCCAGACAGAGTTCTATAATTTGGAAAAGTGGGCATGAATTTTGGTGGACTGTTAGCCATCAGAAATCGGTTAAAGGGTAGACCCATGACATGACCCAAGCAACCAATCAGAGGACGCCTGTGGGATTGATATTGGAAAGCTAGGAGAAAAAGAGAACCTTTGGGGGTGGGGTGGGCAGAGGAGATCTGAATTTGGACTTTTGTAGCCATTTTCTCTGCGATGAAGTCAAGGTGTCTGCAAAATGAAAACAGGCAGAGAGGAAGAGAGACGGAGACAGAGGGAGAGATTCAGAGGAAGAGAGAGAGAAAGAGAGAGAGAGACAGAATTTGAAAACGAGTGAGTCCTGGTGGCCACAAGAGAACTGGGGCTTTGTCAGTGACTAAATTAGTGGCCTTGAACAAATTACTTGATATCTGAGATCCACTGAGATCTGCTGATACCAGTTTTCTTATTTGTTTCAGTACCCTCATCAGCCTTTTTTATTCTGTTGTGTCCTTTCCAATGTCCACCTGCATACTAATGCATCTTTCATTCATCATGGCTCCATTTCTAAGGTGGAGCTCAGCTGAGAACTACAAATGTATTTTTATTTTAACGTTGCCTTCTTATTGTAGCGTATGCAAAACCTGCGTGAATTGTTGGGTTTTCTTTGTGTCCCCAGCGCATGGAGGGCATCAGTCCTTCTGTGTGGCTCACTTGCTCTGGTGCCCCTGGGATGCAGGCGATGTTGACCCCCGCTCCACGTGGTCTCAGATCGCTGTGCTCTGAAGTCGGGTTTGTGTCTCTAGCAGCGCTACCCATTCCCTCGGCCGGCCTGCTGTCACTTCTCGCTGCTGCTAATCTCCTCCCTAACGAATGCTCAGTTGCTTAGATCAAGGTCCAAGAATGTGTCCTTGTCTGCCCTCCCTTCGAGTAAAGTACAACTGTGCCCCCAGAGACCCTTTCCATTGACTTCAAAGTTAAGTTCTAGGTGCTTGGTGGCCAGGCATTCCTAGAAATATGATCCCAGAGAAGCAGGGCATTATTGAAATGCCTGCCTGTTTACCTATTTAGCAAAAATACGACATGCAAGTCATAAGACTAAGTTTACAAACCACTCTCTTCTTAAGCGATTAGGCTTCCAGAAATCTTTGGCCCCTGAAAGTTTTCCATGAACCCGGACAGCCAATTAGAAGAGAGACAGACAGCTGCCTGCTGAAGATTTAATATATACTCTTCATCCTCAGTAGGGCTTGGAGGTCCTCCCCTCAGGGCTCTCTGGAGAAAGCCCACACTCGCGTGCTGTCAACAAGGTCAAAATGAACATCAGATCTCTTGGGGGATATTTAGAAATAGAGATCTGAAGGTTAGAATGAGTCAAAGGAGGTGAAATAGTAAACGTTTACAGGGTGGTCCTCTCTCCCTGAGAAAGGGTGGGTAGTGATGGAGAAATTGTGTTTACTAAACAGCCAGATAGTAAATATATTTTAGGCATTGCATTCTATATACAGTCTTGGTTGCATATTCTTCTTACTCTTATTCCTCTTTTTTTTGGTGTTTTGTTTTCTTTTTTAAACAATGCTTTAAACTGTAAAAATGATTAGCTCATGGGATGTACCGAAACAGGCCAGATTCTGCCCACAGGCTGTAGTTTGCTGATTCATGTTGGAGCACTGAGATGTGAGTCCTGGCCTTGCCACCGCTGGCTGTATGTATGTAAGCTTTCCAAGACTCAGTGTCATCACCTGTAAAATGAGAGTACCACAGGCTTTTGACTGGGGTGCTCTGTCACAGTGCCCAGCACCTAGTGGCATTCAGTCCATGAATAGTGGCTGGCATTGCTATTTCCTGATTTGCCATAGAGTCTCATTTTAATGTGGTAAATCCACACAATGGAATATTATACAGCCTTAAAAAGGAAGGAAATTCCGACCCATGCTACAACATGGATGAACTTTGAGGACATTATGCTAAATGAAATAAGCTAGTCACAAAAAGGCAAATCTAGTACGATTCCACTTATAGGAGGTACCTAGAGTAGTCAAGTTCATAGAGACAGAAAATAGAATGGTGGTTGCCAGAGGCTGGAGGGGAGGGGGAATGGGGAGTTGTTGTTTAATGACGACAGAGTTTCAGTTTTGCAAGATGAAAAGAGTTGTGGAGATGGATGGAGGTGATGGTTGCACAACAGTGTGAATGTATTTAATGCCACTTAGCTGTACACTTAAAAATGGTTAAGATGGTATATTTATTTTATCACAATTTGAAAAACACATAGGAGATATATATCTCATATATTGAAAAATAAAATAAAGGAGTAGGGAGTGTTGTAAGGGGTGTGAAGTTTTAAACAGGGTGATTGAGGGAGGCTTCCCTGTGGAGGAGATATTTGAGCAAAGACCTGAAGGACGGAAGGGAGAAACCATATGGGTTTGGTGAGCAGAACGGTGTTCTAGGTAGTGGGTATAGTAAGTGCAAAAGCCCTGAGGTAGGAGTGTGCCTGGGGGATTGGTGGACTGGAGCAGAGCAAGTGAAAGGAAGATGAGATCCAAGAAGGAGGAGGAGTATCAAGGTGGGAGACTGAGGGGACAGTTGCACAGGATTTGGGCCACTAGAGGCACCTGACTCTTCCTGTCAGTGAAATGGTCAGGTATTGCAGGTTTTGAGCAGAGGAGTAACGAGAGCTGACCTATAATTTTTTTTATTGAGGCATAATTGATGTACAATATCACATTAGTTTCAGGTGTACATCGTAGTGCTTCAATATCTATATGCATTTCTAAATGGGTGCTGACCTATGTTTTAACAGAATCTCTCTGGCCACTATGTTGAGAGAAGACCCAGGGACCAAAGGTGAGGCTGGGAGACCAGCCAGGAGGTTATAGCAATTATCGAAGCCAGGGATGATGGAGGAGTGAACAGGGTGAGAGTGAAGGAGAGACTTGGTGGGATTAGGGGTATATTTTGAGACAGAGTCAACAGGATGTGCTGAAGGATTGGATGTGATGGGTGAGAGAAAGAGAGGAGTCAAGGATTTCTCCCAAGTTTGGGACCTGAGCCAAAATTTCCATGGTTTACATGACACATTCATATTAATTATCTCATTTGCATCTCACAGTCAAGGCCTCATAGAGGTTGCAATTCCAGGGCTCAGGCTTGGGAGCTGCCAGGCCTGGGTTAGAACCCTGTTTCTGGTACTCGTTAGCAGGGTGGCCTAGGCCAAGACCCTTAACATCTTTGAGGCTCAGTTTCCCCACCTGCAAAATGGAGATGCTGACATTTAACAGATTTGTTATTGTGAGGACTGCAGCCCCTGGGACCCAGGAATTGGTCACTTGTGGTAGCTGTTATTATTGTTTCAACACAACTGGAATTAGAACATGGCCCTTTGCCCCCAGTCCTGGGTTCTTTCCCCGAGTTCTCTCTTCTCCATTTCTGGACAGCTTCTGGTCAATTGATCGTTCTTGGGAATAACATTCCATTTTCAACATTTTAATTCTACTCGATCTCATTGAAGAAATGTTTTCTTAACCAATAGACTCTTTTCTAGGAGTCCGGGACAGTCCTGGAGTTGGGGCATGGTTATGTGTGTGCTTGGGGGTGAGGGGACAGCCCTTTGAATGATTTTTGCTTGGTTTCACTCCCTTTCAAGCAGAAACAACATGCTCCAGCCTCTTCTCCCCTGGCTTAGGGCGTTGGGCTGAATTGACCAGACATTTTAGCATTTATCAAGCACTGCCTCACTCTGACTAAAGACTTAGTTCCAGAATAAGAGAACAGAGAACACTTGCCTCTCCCTCCTCCCATAATTTAGTGCACAGACAAGGAGATGGGAAGAAATGTTGACGCCATCACACAGTGGGCCATGTGGGGTTTGAAGGAGGGGCGAGGTGGGTGAGCAGAACAAGCCCTGCACTGGGAGTCTTGGCCCCTGGGTGCGTGTTAGCTGTCAGTCACAAAGTGCAGCCTTTCTGAGTTTTCGAGTCTTTGACCATAAAATGAGAATTACAGTATCTGCCCCTGAACCTCACGGAGGATCAAATTAGAGAAAGTAGGTGAATGAAAGCTGTTGTAGGTCATGAATAATAATATTGATTAAATTCAAATGCTTAAGCCATAATCCCAAGCATCTTCTGCTGTATCCCAAATCTCCTTCATTAGGGTTACCCGGGGTTGCTTAGTAAAGTGCTGAATTCTGGGGCCCAGTCCGGCCCAAGTCTCCTCTCCTCTCCTTCCACCCCATTCCCCACCGCCACCCGGCACCAAGCAATTCTTAAACACATTAAAGCTTAGATCTACTGGTCCAGGAGCTAACTTTGATGGAATAGAAAAAGGGATAAGGTATAATTAAGTGCCCGGAGATTCTTGGCGTTCACATACCGATAATATAAATGATGGATTTTATTCATCACGTTTGAATCTTCCCAGTGGGTGGTACATAGAGTTCCATTTAAAATAGCTGGGTAAGGCCACTTGTCAGAATTTTAAAGAGGCAATGTGAATTGTTACACGTTTCCCTTCTGAAGGGACAAAAGGGAATGTAGAGCCTTTTTTCTAAAGATGAATTTCCAATGTTCTTTCCATGTGTTCCTTCTTATGCCCCCAGAACACTCAGACTTGGCTTTTCTTGGTACTTTGCCAAGTGCCACAAAATCAAGGACTTGCTCCTTTTATGCCAGTGTTTCAGAACTGGGCTCTTCTCCCACAGCCATTCCATCGCTGTGGCCAAATTAGCAATCACACCTGCATGTTGATCTGGGCAGGTGCCCAGAGGACAGCCTGTCCTGGTTGAAAGCAGGCCCTGAAGTTTTTGCTGCACTCTGACTGGGCAGGACCCAGATGCCTCCAAAAGCCAGATGGGCCCTGGGGGTTTCTAGACCCTCCGCCTGCAATCTTTTAACCAGACAACAGGCCTATCAGCTCAGTGGCCAATCCCAAAGTTTTCAGCTGGGCATTTCCCCATCTACTCAGGAGACAAGAAGCTTTGTGGACACAGAGATGCTCCAGAATCCACTTGGAATACACTGAGCATGTGGCAGAGGAAGAGGGCAGGGGGCGTTGTAAGAATGACCAGCGGCGCTTAGAGCTTCGTTCCTTGTATGATCGGCGCAGGTCCTTTGCTTCTCTGATCCTGTGAGCCCGTGTGAAATGCCCAGGGACTTCTCTCCACAGATACCACACGCACACACACGCATGCACACACACACACTGCCAAGCGCTATAGACGCAAACAGGCAGCCCTTGGCTGCCTGATCATGGGGCATCTCATTGGTCCCTAGAAATGAGGAGAAACAGACACGCTGCCTGCTGAAACAGAGCCCAGAGCCTGCGGTGACCTGAGGAAGAT
Source organism: Balaenoptera borealis (assembly GCF_965194805.1). Lineage (NCBI taxonomy): Eukaryota > Metazoa > Chordata > Mammalia > Artiodactyla > Balaenopteridae > Balaenoptera > Balaenoptera borealis. Next base: position 79,977,424 of record NC_138870.1, read on the forward strand.
AACACCTCTTCACTCAGGACACACAGAAACCTTAGAAAAGGTGTGAACGTATGCTTGTGTTGAGGTTATCTAGATATCTGGGGGCCAGGATCCCCCAGCAGACAGCTGCTTTACATTATTGTTTTTGTTATTATTATTTGCACAGTTCCCGTGGATCCACTGTGGGCCCCCCCCACACCAACGCACATTGCTCCCGTCTGGAATGCCCTCCTTCTCCCTATCTGAACCCTATGCGTCCTCCTCAGGGCTCACCTCCTCCATGCTCTCTTCCCAGGCCACCGGAGGCCCCACTGATCTCCCACAGCTCCAAGAGCTCCTACCGGCCATCTTCCTCCTATTATCCTGTGCATGCAACCCTTCAATTCCCAACTAGGTTCTGTGGCAGGCACCATGCCTGGTGTCCTTTGTTCCCTCCCGCCCCCAGCACGACATTCAGCCCCAGCGGCTGCTTGCTCAATGCCTGCTGACTCATGAGCACGAGCTGGGACATGGAAACAATCTTTAACAACCGAATTGGGTAAGGCAATAGGCTTTGTGAACATAAGATACTACCTGAATGAAAGATGAGAAACAAACCTTGGCAAAACCAACCCAGTAGGATTATTCCATCATTCTGCACCTAAAAGAATGAGAGGCAGAGAGCAAAATGCAAGTCCCAGTGACATCAGCCTTGGCAGTCCCTAATGGAAAGTGACCCTGCCAGGGCCCTGCTCCCTCATTCAATCTGGGAATGCTTTCCATTAACGCTGTTAACCCCGCACAGCGGTCAGGGGCAGAGCCGGCCAGGCCAAATGTGCTCGGTTCCAGTTGCTGAATCATCTCCATCTCGTTTGCCCTTCCTAATACCTTCAAGAATTAGAAGAAGCAAAGGAGGGGGAGAGAAGCACGGAGGCCTATCAACTGTAGCAAATCCTTAATTGGAAGCAGTTTGGCCGGTTCCTTCCATCCCTGGGAACTCTTTCCATTAAAAACATTTCTCTACCACAGCCGTGTTTTAGACTTACCATTGTATCCTCAGCCCAAAGGAAAATTCTCTCCACCCCCGACCACATACTGTGAGCGATTTTCCTTCTAAGGGCGTAAAATCACTCTTTTCAGTGTACAGCTGGATGACTTGACATCAACCAAGAAACCCAGTAACATCCTGACCTTCTGAAAGCAGAGTGGAAGATCAGAGAAGGCTTTCCTTGCTGCCCCCAGGACTCAGCACCATCAAAAGGCACACAGAGGCCCCAGAACTGAAGTTGGATGAAAACACCAAGGAGGAAATGAAAGTCAGATATAACCGGGAAGTAGGCAAATTCAATCTTCTCTGAGCTGGAAAATTAGAGCCAAGGGAATTCTATTATTAGGGGAAGCTCAGTGACCTCTGTTCTCAAGTCTGGGTGGGGGAAGGTTGCAAAGAAGACTACACTGCCCTCTATTGGGGGCCTATAGGCACGCAGCTAAGGGCTTTTCATTCATGGTCTCGACTGATTGATTAGCCATTGCACAACCCTTGGGAACAATTATTATCTGAAACAGACAAGCAAACAAAAACAAAAAAACAACTGAGACCATAGACATCAAGCAACTTGCCCAAGGTCATGTAACTAAGATGCAGCACAAGCAAGGCTGCTAAACCAGGGATAAAGGACTTCAAGTTTCATTTTCTTGCCATTTATCTTTATAGATAATCTTTCCATCTTGGACTCAGATAGCTCATGCTCTGAGAGTCTGCCAGCGGTTCTCTCTGGCATGGTGGTTCTCAAAGGTAGCTGCGTATTAGAATCACCTGGAGATGCAGCACTAACCTGCCGAGTACTCAAGCCCCACAGCCGGAAAGTCTGACTTTAATTGATCTGGGGTGGATCCCGGCTTAAGTGAGTTTTAAGAGTTCTCCAGGTGATTCTAATATGTAGCCAGTACTAAGAGTGTCTGCTCTAGCTGCAGAAGGGATGGAGACAGAAATAGATGGTCCCCTCAAACCTAGGACATAGTAGTTAATAGAGAGCAGGTTTGGAGGGCTTCCTTAAAGAAAAATCACTTTTGAAGGATGTGAGCTCAATAGTGGAATGTTACAGTTATGCTTTGTGATGTTGTGGTAGGTGATAAATAGATCCCCAAAGAGCTCCACGTCCTAATCCCTGGAACCTATAAATATGTTACCTTTCATGGAAAAAAGGACTTTACCAATGTGATTAACTTAAAAGATTCTGAGAGGGGGAGATTATCCTGAATTATCTGGGTGACCCTGATGTAATCACAAGGTCCTAATAGGGAGGCAGGGGAATCAGAGTTAGAGAAGGAGATGTGATGACAGAAGCAGAGGTTGGAAGGTGTGAGGAAGGGATCCAAGGATGTGGCAGCCTCTAGAAGCTGGAGAGGCTCCAGAAGGAATAACCTTGCCAACACCTTGACTTTAGCCCAGTAAGACTGCTTTTGGACTTGTGACCTCCAGATCTGTAAGAATAAATAAATCTGTATTGTTTTAAGCCACTAGGTTTATGGTCATTTGTTGACTATTGGTCTATAGGAAAAAATGCAGATCCTGTGTAACTTACCTCACTTCTTAGAGGTTCTGTTTCCCCATCTCTAAAATGGGATCATCTTACTTCAGTAGCGTAGTTTTGAGGGTTAAATACATTGATTAGAAACAAAATGCTTGGTACGATGGCTTATAAACAGGGCTTACTATGATGATCATGGATAGAGGTCTCATGAGGCAGAAAGTGATGTGAGAAGAGAGAGACTTCCAGCTGCGCCCAAGTACATTTCTACAGGACAAGGGGTTGAGGCAAATGGAACAAAGTTAGCAAAGACTGGTGCAAAAGAGCAGCGGCAGCAGGATTTCTCAGCCCGTTGGCCTTTGGGAGATGTTTGCACCTGCCTGTTCTGAACATCTGACCATATTCCCAGAGCTATTGGGTCTACCCCCCGGAACTCATCTCCTTCACTGTAAAATACACACAGCAAGAGAGAAAAGGGAGAGGAATCATCAAAACACCAAAAAGACTCTGAGATACAGGTTCCCCAGTATTTCATTCACAGCCCATATCCAGCCAGCAGGTCAATTTTTGAGCTTATAGACAATTTGGGGTTCTTAAACCCTCTCAAGAATAAAATATGTTTTCTACCTATTTAGTTTTGGTGGAATTATGACTAGTAATGTGTACTGTACCACTCACTAGGCTCGTGATCTTGGACAAATGACTCTGTTCCTCAGCTTCATCATCTGTAAAATGGGGCCAAGGATAACACCCACCTGTAGCGTTTTTATAAGCATTAAATGCTTTCTCCATGCAGAGGGCATTGTGAAGTGCCTGGCACACTTTCGAGTGCTCAGCAAGTTAGCTATTAACATTCCTATCAGGGTTATTTTTATTTGGGGCAAAGAAGTGAGGACAGGTGAAGGGAACCACCCACTTAGAAGACCTGACATGAAAAACAGTAATTTTCAACACCCTTTGATTGTTTTACTCAGTTTCTTTTAAGGAGCTACAAGAGAAAGTAGTCCAAAATCAGAGCCATATACAGTCACTTATTGAGTGCCTATTATGTAACAGGAATTCTTCTAGGACCTGGGAACCTAAAGATAAACAAGATCCATTTCCTATTCTCAAGGAATGTCCAGTCTAATGGTGGAAAGAGGCACAGTGAATTTCCATCACAAGACAGCAAGATACATGCTAGAATTGGGGTAGGTAGGGTGTGATGAAGATGTGCTTAGGAGAGACCTAAACCTTGATGTGGAAGAGGGGGCATCAGGGGGAGCTTCCTGGAGAAAGGACATGTAAGCTGGTGGAGTGAGATACTATGTGAAGAGTTTTAGAAGGAACCAGCTCTTCTGAAAACTTGAGGTCAGGAGCAAGCAGTGTTTTCAGGAAACAGCAAAGAGTCAATATGAGCATGATGCATGGGCCCACGGCCAGAAAAGTTGGGGTGAAGGTGGGGTATTGAGAGATTTCGCTGGAGATCTAAGTGCCATTCAGAGCACAGAGTGACTTAAGAACCATGATAAGTTTGGATTTTAGCTTGAGGACATTGAGGAGCTGCTGAGAGACTTTAAGCTGGGTGATTCTGTAATAAGACTCAAACTTTAGAAAGATCACTCTCAGAGGAACGGTTGAAGAGGGACAAGATGAAAGTCAAAAGATAATGGGGGGTGACTGCAATAATCCTGGTGGAAGAGAATGGACAATGGAGCCGAAGTACTGGCAGTGGGGGTGATCAGAGGTGGATAGATTTAGACATATTAGGGCAATAGTGCTGCAGAGTGTGTGGTGAGATAAGAGAAAGGGAGGGGAAAAATCCCTGATATCCACTAAGTCAGGAAATGCAGGAACCAGCAGTTTGAGTGTCAAGTGATCAGCTCCAATTTAGACATGTTGATCTGAACACAATGAAGGCCTGTAGGACCTTCAAGTGGTTTTATGTAGTTGGCAGTAAGACATGAGTCTGGAGTTCAAGAGAGAGATCTAGGAAGAAGACCTAGGTCTGAGAATGATCAGTCCATAGGTGATCTACTTGAAACTACAGAAGTAATGAGACCACCCAGGGAGAGTGAAGAGCAGGTAGAGAAGATGGTCAATGATCTAAGGTCGGGCAAAGGAAGAAAGGACAGTGAGAAAAGGGAGACTAAGCCTAAACACCCCAAGAGGTCAGGGCAGCCAGGAAGTCCAGGAAGTGAGTGCTTTAAAGGAGGGAGTGGTTCACAGTGCTGAGTGCTTCACTGAGGCCAAAGGAAACAAGGATATGGACTTGACTAATTCAAGGCCATTACCAACTTTGGCAAGAGTGGTTCCAGTAGAGGGATTGGAGTGAAAAAGCCTGATGGATGTGGGCAAGAAGTAGAAGACAAGCAAGTGGAGAGGGCAAATGGGGACCTCTCAAGACGAAGACATGACATTCTCTTGCAAGAGCTTTGTCTGAGAAGGAGAGCAGAGAGATAAGGTAGTAATTGGAGGGAAGCAGGAGGTAGAGGGTTTTTTTTTTTTTAACATATGAAAAACTTGAGAATATTGAAAGGCTGCTGATGAGGAAGAAGGGAAGAAAGGAAGGGTTGATAGTACCATAGATCTTCATTATTATCAGATTCTGTATTTGCAAATTCTCCTACTTGCTAAAATTCACTTGTAACCCCAAAAGCAACACTTGCAGCACCCTCATGGCCATTCCTGGACATGTACATGCTCAGAACAGCAAAAAATATGAGTCTCCCTGTCAGCTGATGAAGCTGGTGATTGAAATACTCCTGGGTGTCTGGTCAAGTTCTGTCTGGAGTTCTGTTGACTCTTGTTTGTGATTGCCGTGATTGCTATTCCAATACTTTCTTTTTTCCTAATCAAGATTTAAGGGTTAAAGTTGTAGAGTTTTTTTCTTCCCAAAATCACCCTATAAAATTGCTCTGGTCTCTATCAAAAAAAAAAAAAATGAGTCTCCCAATATGCTTCTTTCCAGCTGAGGTTGAACAACTGATGTTCTGCCTTCTTGCTTCAGCTCTCATGCTGTAAACGAGCATCCTTTTCACAGTATATATAGTGCTGTGTTTTTCACATTTTGGTGCTTTTTGTTGGTGATGTCACTTTTTAAAGTTGCGTTAAGTGTGGTGCTAAAGTATTATTGAGTGTTCCTCCGTGCGGGAAGGGCATGACGTGCCTTATGGAAAAAATACATGTGTGAGATAAGCTTTCAGGCTTGAGTTATAGAGCTTTTGGTTATGAGTTCAATGTTAATGATTCAACAGTATATATTAAGTAAGGTGTCTCTGAACAGAAACACACATAGAACTAGGTTATATGTTGAATGGTTGATAAAAATGTTGTGACCAGAGGCTCACAGGAACCTAACCCTGTATTCCCTCTAGGAGCAGTGGTGCAGGATTCACGAATTCAGTGTTCACGGTGACCTTATAGAACATAAATATTGTGAATAATGAAAGTTGACTCTGTAAGAGAAAAGGAGAGTCGGGAAGAGGTCTCAGAAGTGGACTTGGGGTGGGCATGCTTTTGGGTAATGGAATGGTCATCTGGAGTCCCTGATCTTGTCATCCAATAAGTTTACTAGACCAAAACATTCCTTTCCAATAAAAACACAGGCAATAAAAACACATGGATAAAGAAGATGTGGCACATATATACAATGGAATATTCCTCAGCCATAAAGAGGAACGGAATTAGGTCATTTGTAGAGACATGGATGGACCTAGAGACTGTCATACAGAGTAAAGTAAGTCAGAAAGAGAAAAGCAAATATCATATAATAACGCATGTATGTGGAATCTAGAAAAATGGTACAGATGACCCTGTTTGCAAAGCAGGAATAGAGGCATAGATGTAGAACAAATGTACGGATACCAAGGGGGAAAGGGGTGGGGAGAGAGGAATTGGGAGACTGGGATTGACACATATACATTATTGATACTAGGTATAAAATAGACAACTGATGGGAACATACTGTATAGCACAGGGAACCCTACCTAATACACTGTGGTAACCTAAATGGGAGGGAAGTCCAAAAGGGAGGGGATATCTGTATGTGTATGGCTGATTCATTTTGTTGTGCAGTGGAGGCTAACACAACATTGTAAAGCAACCATACTTCAATAAAAATTAAAAAACACAAACAAAAAAAACACAGAGAGATAGTTGTCAACTGGGCTTACTCTGAACAAGCAGTCCTGGTATATGAAGAGCAGGAGGATGGGGGCAGGAGGGAAGTGATATCAATAAAAGGACATTGAAACTAAGATGTGGGGAGAGAGGGAAGGTCTCCTTTTGTTGTTCTCTCTCTACATTGTACAATTTATCAAGCTAAAGTTTATCAAGTTAAAAATTCTTTTCTGAGGATTTCCCAGGGAGTCTCAGGTTTCACCTTCCTGCCCTTCTGTTGACACCATACTTTGTTTTGACCCCCTCCTCTAAAACAGGGCTGTTCAGTCTTGTCTTTGCCCATACCTGGATTAAGGAGGAAGTTAACTGCAGACGTTGAGACTTGGTGTTACACAGTAATCTGTTTTTTATTAACTCATCCCAGCAGTTGAAAGCTTTGGAAAAATACTATTAAAACATTGGAACCAAAAAACAAAACAAAAACAAAAAACTTCGCAACCAAGCATATATCCTGTGGGAAACGCTAAGAGCCTTTCCCTTCCCGCCACCCTTATCCTATATTACAAGAGCAAGGCTTCTCTAACTATTCCCAAAGTGAGGTCAAAATAAAGGGAAAAAACTGCTTTGTGTTAAACGGTGTCGTGCACATTTTGAAGATAGGAACAGGACGTCAGACAGGAAGAAAACAAGTTCTCAAATATTGATCATCCTTGCTAGGCTAGGTGAAGTTACAGTGAAGTTTTGTTTTTGTTTTTGTTTTTTAAACAAAGCATGTTTGTTTGTTTGTTTTTAAGATAGTAGTCTTCTTTTTTTTTAATTAATTAATTTATTTATTTATTTTTGGCAGTGTTGGGTCTTCATTTCTGTGTGAGGGCTTTCTCCAGTTGCGGCGAGTGGGGGCCACTCTTCATCGCGGTGCGCGGGCCTCTCACTATCGCGGCCTCTCTTGTTGAGGAGCAGAGGCTCCAGACGCACAGGCTCAGTAGTTGTGGCTCACGGGCCCAGTTGCTCTGCGGCATGTGGGATCTTCCCAGACCAGGGCTCGAACCCGTGTCCCCTGCATTGGCAGGCGGATTCTCAACCACTGCACCACCAGGGAAGCCCCAGTGAAGTTTTAATATTGGGGGAAACTGACACCTGATGTATTTCCATGTCAGGTCACAAAAGGCGGGTTCCATCTGTTGACAAGTATAGGAAACCACACTTAATCCACACAATCAATCATAAATTGTGATTTATGATGATTCAGAGAGGATGCGCCAAAGCTCACTTTTGTTCTACTGTATAAAATATTTTCTTAGCAGATTAACAGTGTAAACAAGTTCAATTTATTTAACAAAATATACCTTTTGGGAGCAGATCATAAGTTTAATAGATTGGTAATACTGAGGAGCCTGTTTGATCTTTTTTAATTAACAGACTTTATTTTTTAGAGCAGTTTTAGGTTTATAGAAAAATTGAACAGAAAGTACAGAGAGTTCCCACATTTCCCTTCTCCCTGCCCTCAGAGACAATTTCCCCTATTATGAACATCTTGCATGTCCAAATGTGGTACATTTGTTACAATTGACAAACTGATATTGATGCATTATTATTATTAATAACCAGGGTCCATAGTTTACATTAGGATTCACTCTTTGTGTACAAAATATATTTTTAATGTGTTTTAGAAGCACAGAAGCCAGAATAATAAAGCTACCCATTTACAGAGGCATCTCTAGGTCGCAGTGCACTGTCACTTAAAAAAAGGGAGCTGAGGTCCAGAGAAGCCAGTGACCTGCACACAGCTGTTTAGTAGGAGAGACAAGATAAGAACCCAGGTCTTCTTACTTCGTCTCCAGTTATGCTGGTGCGAATATTTAAGATACCAATCTTAACCCCATGTCTTCCTTAAACTCAGGTTTACATTTCTAAGCAGAGGATTAAGATGCACTGCCAGTGTTTCCACTGAGAAACAACTGTGACAAGGTGAACAAGATGACACTTGGTCAAAGGCTTGGCAGGTGAGGGGACACAAGTGTTAATCCATCTTTTGGGCTTGAGTATTTAGGGTCCATACTTGCTGCCAATTTATTTGTCTGTTTCCTCCTCTATAGAGGACACTTTAGGAGAAAAGGAACCACGTCTATCTTGTTTACTGTTGTCTCCTTGTTGCTTGCATATTACTTGGAATGTAATAGTACGCAAACAGCAGTTATTAAGCAAATGAATGGAAGGATGAATGAAACATGTATATTAATCAGGGTTTTCCAGAGAAGTGGAACCAATAGTGTGTGGTGTGTGTGTGTGTGTGTGTGTGTGTGTGTGTGTGTGTGTGTGTGTGTGTTTGTGTGTGTGTGTGTATGTATGTATACAGAGAGAAAGAGAGAGAGAGAGGTTGATTTATTATGAAGGATTGGCTCACCTGACTATAGAGGCTGAGAAATCCCGTGATCTGCCATCTGCAAGCTAGAGGCCCAGGAAAGCTGATGCTGTAGCTCCCGCTCAAAGCTGAAGGCCAGAGAACCAGGGCAACCAATGGTGTCAGTCCCGGTCTGAGTCCCAGGGCCCAAGAACCAGAAGCACCAATGTGTGAGAGCAGGAGAAGGTGGATGTCTCAGCTCAGGCAGAGAGCAAATTCACCCTTCCTCGGCCTTTTTGTTCTATTCAGACTCTCAATGTATTGAAAAATGCCCACCTGGATCGGTGAGGGCCATCTTCTTTACTCAGTCTCCTAATTCAAATGCTAATCTCTTCCAGAAACAGCCTCACAGACACACCCAGAAATAATGTTTTACCAGCTCTCTGGGCATCCCTTAGCCCAGTCAAACTGACACATAAGATTAACCATCACAGATGAATACTGTCATCTGTAAGTAATAACAGCCATATGTAATTGCCTCTGGAATCCCTTTCTGATATTTTCCCTTTTGCTTTTCTGATTGTTTTCCAATTACTATTTCATATGACCTTTTCTACTTCTTATGATATTTTGGTCCTTACAATTTCAACCACATCCTATAATTGCAAGATAACTTGAACCAACACCAAATTTCCCAGTCATTTTCTTTTCTTGCTATATAACAAGGTTCAGACACAAGCTACCATTTCTCTTAAGATAATATTTATACCTTTGCGCTGCTTCCAGTACCAAAATCCATGTGCATGTGGGCATGTCAATGTAAATAACTTTTGCCTGGTGCCCTCTCATTACTATGAATGGCAGAAGGAGCTGATGGAAGAAGTACCCCGTATAGAGTCAGCAAATCTATGTTCTAAATCTAAGTTGTACTTACAGCTCTCTTAAGTAATGGAAATTTGTTTCCCTTTGGTTTCCTTAACCACAAAATAAAGATAATATCATGTATTCTTAGGATACCCCCTAAAACTATTTTTCCCATATAAATGTTCAAACAAGGGATGTTAAAATGCTTGGGTATTTCATTAAGCTGTTTATTAGTTTTAGTAAACACTGACTCCAAGGCGAAAGCAAAGGTTACAAACTGGTAACTTGAGGGACCACATTGAGTCAACAGAAGTGTTTTGTTGGTCCAGTAGTGCTAATTTTTAAATTTAAGACACTTACTAAAAGGTTTAAGATTTGAGAGACTTCACATTTATATTCTGGCTTCCTTTGAAAAATCTGAAGATTTGGCACCCTCAGTCCGCATTGCTGCTTGGCAACAACTTGCTGGAGCTAAGCAATGATTTCTTCCTTGTAAAGGCATAGGAGCCCTGTACTTTGCCACAGCCCCCACCACTCCCTAGTCTACAACACGTAGTCTTGGCCGCAGCCCCCACCACTCCCTAGTCTACAACACCTAGTCTTATGCAGTCCCCACCACTCCCTAGTCTACAACACCTAGTCTTGGCCGCAGTCCCCACCACTCCCTAGTCTACAACACCTAGTCTTGGCCACAGCCCCCACCACTCCCTAGTCTACAACACCTAGTCTTGGCCGCAGCCCCCACCACTCCCTAGTCTACAACACCTAGTCTTGGCCGCAGCCCCCACCACTCCCTAGTCTACAACACCTAGTCTTGGCCGCAGCCCCCACCACTCCCTAGTCTACAACACCTAGTCTTGGCCACAGCCCCCACCACTCCCTGTTTTATTGCATCCAGTTGGCTTGACTCACTTCTTTTGCTGTCTGGTTCCTCAAGGCATTTGAATTTGGAAATTTCCTGTTTTAAAGGGATATTACACAGCACATAGTTGACTGCCCAAGTTGCAGCTATCATATTGATCCTATTCACAAATAGTTCCAAAGAAGAAAATCCATAATATTATTTGGTAATCCATTGGGACATTGGAACATCTCCCTTCTATCCAGAAATTTTTCATCACCATAAATAAACCAACAAGAATAATACAAGTTTAGAGCTAGATGACATCTTCTAGCTCATCTGGTCCAAGCCCTTTATATAACAGTTGAGAAGACTGAAGTACTAGATGGTGAAGATGCTTGCTTAAAGCCCAGTAGCCCAACAGAACTAGAAGCAGGATGCAGAACTAAAGCCACAACTAGACTCCCAGTGGAAAGTTTTCCAGGTGGCCATTTCTCGTTCTTTCCAGGGTAGGCATAGAAAACAGCTGCTTACTTTCCTTTAAGAAAAACACATTAAGCTTGGACTCAAGAAAAATAAGTGTTTTTTCTCTTGTTCTAGGCTTTAGATTCTCAGACAGCTGATTTTCCTAACCTTAAATACGATGAAGACGCTCCTTTGAACCCTGTATTCATTTCCTAGGGCTACCATAGCCAAATGCCACAAACCAGGCAGCTCAAAACAGCAGAAACCTGTTCTCCCACAGTTCCTCTAGGGGCTAGAATTATGAAATGATGATGTCAGCGGGGCCATGCCCCCTTTGAAGTCTCTCAGCTTGACTCCTTCCTTGCCTCTTCCTAGCTTCTGGCGGCTTCCTTGCCTTTCTGGGCTTGTAGCTACATCCCTCCAACCTCTGCCTCTGTCATCACATGGCCTTCTTCCTTGTGTCTGTCTCTGTCTCCTCTCTCTCGTAAAGACATCAGTCATTGGATTTAGGGCTCACCCCAACTCAGTATGACCTCAATTTTAAGTTAATTAATCACATCTGCAAAGACCTTATTTTCAAATAAGGTCACATGCAGAGGTTCCAGATGGACATGAATTGTTTGGGGGAACAGCGCCACACTATTCAACACTCTTCAAGCTGCTATAAAACCTCTCCAGATTTTCCTAAAATTGTAGCCCAGTCCACGGGGGCTGATTATCTCATGGCTCCTATGTGCTCTATGGCAGTGGTCCCCAACCTTTTCGGCACCAGGGACCGGTTTGGTGGAAGACAGTTTTTCCATGGATGGGGTGGGGGGGTGGTGGTTCAGGAGGTAATGTAGATGATGGGGAGCAATGGGGAGCGGCACGTGAAGCTTCGCTCGCTCGCCCGCCACTCACCTCCCACTGTGAGGCCCGGGTCCTAACAGGACTCAGACCCATACTGGTCCGCGGCCCAGGGGTTGGGGACCCCTGCTCTATAGGCCATTTCTATAAGCCATCACCCTGCTGGCTTTTAAGAGACAATACATGTATCCCCCACTTTTTACCTACATTAGTACAGATAACAACGTTTTCTGTAAAAGCAAAAATCCTCTTCATATTTCTTTCTCTTGGCAAAAAAACAGGTACTGATGTAGGTCTTCCATAAAAGCAAAGTCGGGTAACGCTAACTTTGGGAAAGCGGGGGATACTGTTCACTTGATGCCAGTCTTGCCTTAGAAAAGGTTACCTAGAAGCGCTCTGCTTTCAGATGGGGGTGGAACTGTATACGCAAACCCTTGTTACTTTCAGGTTTAGGTCTTTCCCTGCCATTCTTTTTTTTTTTTTTTACATCTTTATTGGAGTATAATTGCTTTACAATGTTGTGGTAGTTTTTGCTGTACAACAAAGTGAGTCAGCTTACTGCCAGCAGCAGTAGGGTGTAATGGTCAATGCCTGGGCTTTTGTGTTGGGTGGGACCTGAGTTGCCAGCTATTTGGCTTTAATGCTCCAGCTTCTCTCCGTAAGGTTGCAAGCTGCCTCAGCTATGAGAATCGTATCTTCACACAGTCACTTCCATGCACAGGAACTTTTTCTGAAGGAGAAAAACCTTTCTTAGAAGACCATTGCCCACTCCACCCCCATCCAGACGTTTCTCAGGACTCATTGGTCAAGACTCGATCATATGACAGTGTCCTAGCTCAGGGTCCTCAAACTTTATTGCCCTCAGGACCCCTTTACACTATTAAAAAATATTAAAGACCCTAGAGAGCTTTTGTTTTATATCTTTCAATATTTATCATATTAGAAATTAAAGCTAAGACATTTCTAAAATAGTTATTCATTCATTTAAATGACAATAATAAACCAGTTACAAATATTTTTATGAAAAATAACTATCATTTCCAAAGAAAAATTTAGCAAAAAGAGTGGCATCATTTTACATTTTTGCAAATTTCTTCAGTGTCTAGCTTGAGAGAAATAATAGAAGACAGCTATATTCCAATATCTGCTTCTGCACTCAGACTATTGTGATATGTTCTTTTAGTTGAGGTATATGTAGAAATCCAGCTCATATAAATATGTAATTGGAAAAGAAGAAGTATGGTAACAGCTTTTTCAGGTAGTTGTAAATATTCTCTGATATTGCACCAAAACTTGACAAGTAGTAGTTTCTTAATGGTTAGTTGCAGTATGAAATCTGAAAACATACCAAGGAATTTTCCATTCTTGATTACGTTAAAACCCAGTACTTTGAATTTTGTAATATGTGGATTGGTCATTTGGAAAATATTAGTCACTGAATTACACAAATCTTCCAAATGTTGACACATTTCATTGTACAATATAAAAATAAAAATATCACATTCATTAATATCACCACCAATCTCACTCTCATTTCTTTTGAAAGCTTGAATTTTATCATGGGCAGCAAATATTATTCATTCTTTTCCTTGATATGCCTAACTCACTACATTTTTTGAAAACATTTCTAACCCAAGCCTGAATGATCATAGTTTGTCCGTCAGTTGTTATTTCAAGTAAAAGTGGTGTTCCGTGAGAAACAAACAAACAGCTACTTCAGTTTGCAGCTCAAACAACTGCACAAATTTCTCAGGACAACCATCATTTGCTCTGCAGTAGAAATGCTTCATGTGTACTTCTCAAGTCAAAGGTGAAGATGTAATAAAATTAATAAGTTTTACTGCTTCAAGGACATTCTTAAGTAAAATGTTTTTTGGGTTTTGTTTTTGTTACTCTGTGTGGTGGGGAAGAGTACAATGACTACAGTTTGGTGTCATGATTCATGCTAAGCCACCAGCAAGTTTTACCTACCGTTGCTATTGTAACATGAGTGCAAAAGACAACATGGGGAGAAGGGCAAGTAACATTTTGAAATAATTATATAATAATATTTTGTTGGACTTGTATACACACACATCTATCATTGGAGATAGATGATGATGACGATGATAGACAGACAGATAGATATAATGGCATATATAATTTTGAAAATAGTTTTGACCTTACAGATTCCTGAAAGGGTCTCAGGGACCCCCAAGTATCTTCACACTTGGAGAACCCTGACCCTGGCAGAAAGGAAAGCAAGGAAAATAAATATCTGAGAAGTTCAGCCGCTTTCTCCAGGAAGCGGGCTCGGCCGACCAGGAAGAAGAAGGCAAAGAATAGCTGTTTGTTGGCCACCAACGGTACCTGCCGTCCCCTTTAAGGCAGGCATGGCACAGAGGAAGCACTCATTGATGTTGGATATTGTTATGATAAGAATTATTATTTTATATGTAAGCAGTTAGATTTTCCTTTCCACTCCCTCCTCTGGCAAGTTCTTTTTAAAGTGACTAATTTATTTGATCTTCTCGATACCCTGTGAGATACAGTAGGCATTGTTTCAGAGAAATAGGTTAAGTAACCCAAGGTCCCATACACATTAAGGGCGAATGTCAACATCCCCCAGGACAAAGCTTTAGAGCCCCAAACCTGGTTCTGTGGCCAACCTGTGTCTAATAGGTGCCCATGTCAACTCAGACCTCCAGAAGGCTACTTCAGACAGTTTGGTCACAGAACTAGGTATGGGATTCTTAGGGTTTTTTCTTCCATGGTTGTAAACATCTCTTCCCAGTTAGCAGAACATCCCAGATGAACGTTCTTTAAATTCTACCTCTGTGTTAACTCATGCCATGAGAAAGCTTACATTCTATATTATGCTACTGTATCTCTCTGTAGACATGTATTCATTAAATGAGTACCACATACCACTGATATTAAGGTGAGCTTTTTCACATTTAACATCTTTTAAATTAGAATGCATCACCGGCTATGGGAAGTCATAATTTATTTGGCAATGTTTTCCCTTTCTTAGTGACACACAAAATAGTAGTGTATCTATTATCAGTGGTGTCTTAGAGCCAACAAAACATGGTATTTAAAAATTTAACTCCAGACTTTTCCAGGCTTGATATAAGAAATAACTCCTTGAAGACTACCTCCCCGCTTTCTGCAAAGTTATTATTACACATCATACAATGTATGTTTAATGCCTCGAAAACAAATCTGTCACAATAAATCTCCTAGAGTTCAATGCTAAGGAAAGCACTCTGTCTCCCACTGACCAGCCTGCCCCTCTTGCTGGATAGTCATAATAACGGATTCTTGCAACTCTCCGTTTTAACCAAGACAGCTAAAAAGCTCCAACCTAGCTTCTGCCTCTGATCTTCCATTTACCATCTTTACCTTCATTTTAATCATGGTGAAGAAGGTGTTTTTTTCCTTTTCAGAAGTAAGTGGGGCACAACTAAACAAATAGACTATGCATGTTTCCTAAAATACGCCAACTACGGATGAGACACCCTCCTAGATCCGTGATCCTTGATCTTTCCTCTAAACATGCACAGCACCCTCCTGACAGTACCACCCCATCACCACCCCATAAATCAAGGTGAGGGTGGAGAGAAGATGACACGTGACAGTCTGCCTACAAGAGCACATCAGAATCCTCAGGGCTGTGCCAAGAGCCGCTAGTGATTCTGACCTACATCCAGTCCTGCTTTGGTCTCCTTTCTATGCCCAGGAGAGCAACTTGCACACAGTAAGGCTCAATAAATTGTTCCTGGACATGATTGAGAATAATACAAAATTAGGCATAAACATCTGGAAGAGACCCTGGCAATGAACAACTCTGGGGTTTCAGCTTCATTACCCTCTAGGTGTAAGTGTATTTTCTGGCCAATGAGAAGTGAACAGAAGTGCCGTGTGAGACTTCCCAGAAATCTCCTTAAAGGGAAGGAGCATGCCTTTCTTCTTTCCTTCCTCCACCTCACTGCCTGGAACTCACCTATGATGGCTGGGGCTCCAGCAACCATCTTGGGCCAAGAAAAGATGGGTCAAAGGACCATCAAGACCCCAAATGGTAGGACAGAAAGTCGAAGGATTTCAAGTCTCTGATGACTTTGTGAAGCTGCCTACAGCCCCAGGCTGCTTCCCTCCCAGACTTCCTTTTGTGTGAGAAAAGAAAGCCTGGGGGTCTTTATTCTTAGGGCTCTCTTACAGTCAGCCAAACACAGTTCCTCACTGATACAGCATCATAAAATTATCCATACAGGAAGGTCATAGATCAGGGAAGGGATGAAAGTCATAAAACGAGCCCAGGCCTGGAGGTTAGAACCCCTCTTTCCGGTCTTTGCTATGCTAATTATGCCTTTAGCTCCATGAACTTAAGCAACACATTTCACCTCTATTTACTCAAATCTTCTCTTTAAAAATAAATAAATAAAACTTCCTCCCACAGAGTTATGATGGCTAAATGACATAAAGATGGGAAAGTTGGGGTTTTTTTTAATAAGTTTATTTATTTATTTTTGGCCATGTTGGGTCTTCATCGCTGTGCGCGGGCTTTCTCTAGTTGCAGCGAGCGGGAGCTACTCTTCGTTGTGGTGCACGGGCCTCTCATCGTGGTGGCTTCTCTTGTTGTGGAGCACGGGCTCTAGGCGCACAGGCTTCAGTAGTTGTGGCTCGTGGGCTCTAGAGCTCAGGCTCAGTAGTTGTGGTACACAGGCTCTGTAGTTGTGGCTCACAGGCTCTAGAGCGCAGGCTCAGTAGCTGTGGCGCGTGGGCTTAGTCGCTCCGCAGCAAGTGGGATCTTCCCGGACCAGGGCTCGAACCCATGTCCCCTACATCGGCAGGCGGGTTCTTAACCACTGCGCCACCAGGGAAGTCCCGAGAAAGTCTTTTGAGATGGTAAAACCATTCACCATTGTTACAGTTGGTTGTAGTAATGATGCTCTACAGAATAATCCTTCCATTAGCCCATTTCCTGCAAAATGGGTCAATTCTAGACTCCCATGTTCTGGGCAGTGATGTTGACATTAAAACTGAAACCATAGAGCTTACAAAATCACAAGTCATTTTGATAGAGCACAGACAGTTTTGCAAATGCCTTTCTCTTCACTGGGGAGTGACCGTCTTCTCATCAAGGGAGGCAGAATCATCAATGATGATCAATCCTTTTATGCTGATATTTACATGGAAGATGGCTTAATAAAGCAAATTGGAGACAATCTGATTATCCCTGGAGGAGTGAAGACCCTCAAGGCCAATGGGAAGATGGTGATCCCTGGAGGCACAGATATTTTAAAAAAAGAACTGAACAGTGGTTAACAAAGCTAGAATTCTTTCAAAAGAAAAGAAGGTGGGAGAGAAGCAGGCATTTTAAAATCTTCAAATTATGAGGTAGTTGCAAAGAGTGATCAGCTGTTTGCTATGACCTCCAAGGATGGAGGCTTCTGGTTAGAAGAATAAGTGTTTCCTGCTTGGGCAGTGTCTTCGAGCTGGTTCCCTGAAAGCAGAGATTGGTGATCTTCTGGGAGAGATTTCGGGAAGAGAATGTAAGGGACTTAGGGAAGTGGGTTAGAGCAGGAGAAGAAGATAAAGATGTGGGTTCCCCTCAAGTCTAGCCCCAGCCTGATCCCAGAGGGAACTCTGGAGCTTATATAACATCAAGGAATTGTGTCACCTCAAGGCAAGAGGACCAGAATTTTATACCTCAGTATCAATCAGGCATTGGGGCAGACCACCCCTGAGAGGGTGAAGGGACAATAATCTCCCAAGTGTCTCTGAGTGAGGAGGTCCCCGCTGGCTGAGGACAATTCTTGAGGAGGGTGCAGCTGAGATCCCATAGCAGCCAACACTTACAGCAGCTGTGGGATGCATGCACTGGCCCATAACGGGGGAGCTGGGTTGTGTACCCCAGCGTCTACTATAGGAACAGAACACTGAAACACTGGAGTGGGTTACGGAGGAAGCATCTGTCTACTTCTCTAGAGACCCTTAAAAGTAGAACCAACTCACCTGTGTGACAGAGTCAAAATAAATGGGCTTGCCATGAAGAGCTGGGTGGATGAGACACTTGCACAATAGACCGTGGGGCTCTGCAGTTCTGTTTTCCGGCATCCTGGGAATTCAACTGCAAACCTGGCAGAAATGAGAACGTGTGGGACTCGAGAGCTCCATCCTGAGAGTGCCCCCAAATAGAGGAGAGAGATGAATCAGGGAAGCCTTTTCTCCTTATGCCTTATTCTTCTTTCCCCGATGGTCAGTGGCCACTGTCAGAGGCAGTTTGGAGTAATCATTAAAAAGGCAAAGTCTACAGTCAACCCCCTGTTGGTTCTGCCCTTAGACTAGTCAGCTCAGCCCCCTAAGCCTTGCTCTCTCCAGCTGTAATAAGGACAGTTCTTGTGGCAGAGGCGGCCGGCTGGCCACCCATCCACAGTGCAGGTGTATGGCTGCCCCGTCAGCACCTACATTTCCAAGTCCCCCTTGTGGCCACACGTGACTGACTGTCACCAATGGGGTGTGAGCAGAAGTGACTGTCCCTGACCAGAGTGGGTAAGAAGTGAGTGATTCCCCTACCAATTCTTTCCCCAACCAACTACTGAAAGGAGAGAATTCTGAAGACTTAGAGGAGGGCAGAGGCACAGATGGAAGGAGCCTAGATTCCTACATCACACAGAAGGCTGCGTACCCAGGATTACTCAGAATAGACTGAAGTGAGTGAGAAATCAGCTTTTAATCATGTTAGAGCTCAGAGATTTGGGGATTTGTTAAAACTAGTGTTAACCCAAACTAATACAATTGTAAATTCCTACTTTAAGGTTGTCATGGATTGAGATGACATCTGTAAAGAATTTTAGGCCCCTTAATAATGTCTATCATCTTCCCTCACAAAGTACCCCAAAAGGAACAGAGTCTATTGAAGGGTGATAGGTGGGTGTTTCTCAATATTTTGTTGAAGAATATGCAAATGCGGCCACAAGACAAATTCCCTAGCCCCTCTTAAAATCTGATATATAGAAATTCTGGAGCACTGTTGCTTAGCAACCTGGCAGATAATCAGCGCTTATAATTGTTAGTTATGAGTATTAACAGAGAAGGGATAGAATTTTTATACAAACAATAATAAAAATCAATAGCTACTGAATGCTTACTGTATATTAGATACCATACTAAGAAGTTGGGTATGTTATTTATTTAATTCTAGCCATAAAGTGATTGAGGGAGAGATACTTCATCCCCATTTTACAGATAAGAAAACTGAGATTCAAAAAAGTTAAGTAACTTGCTGAGTTAGTAAGTAGCAGAACTGGCTTTGAATCCAGGTCTGTTCATTCCCAAAGCTGTGTCCTTTCCTCTCTACTATGATGTACCTGGTTCCAGGGCTGCCCCTCAGAGTGTAAGGACTCCAGTCCCTGGGGGTAATTTAATCACCACAAAACCATAGCCAGCTCCCTGTCCCATGATAGATTTTTTTTTAATCCCCTTAAAGTCAACCGCCAGTCCCAGAAAGTTTTTTTAAAGTCATGATTTATATAGGTCACCTCACGGCAACATTTTCAATCTTCTCTTAATTTTAATCACCCTCCCCGCCACGAGAAAACTTACAAGGGGAAAGCTTGGAGAGGTTAGTGATTTCTGACCCCCACATTAAAGACACTGTCCTCAGAAGTCCCCTCTGGCTTCCCAAGTGAGCTCTTGGCTTCTGTGATTTTCCACATTACCGCTGAGAGCTGAAAAGGTTTGGACTCTGCCAGACGTCTCTGCACGGGAGGATGACCTAGACAGGCCCTTGGGCCAGCTCAGTAAATCAGAGGAAAACAGAAGGCCCAGATGCTCTGTGTCACGCTGGGAAAGGTAAAGCCCTTCTCAGACCATGAGTGTGTCTATCACGGGTGGCCCAGTGTGACAGACAAGAGAAGATGGGTGGAGTGGGCAGGGGGCCAAAGCACTGTCTCCTCCTAAAGAACACAGGGGGCAGTGTTCTCTCCAGAGAACCTGCCTTTAGTCCACCGAGCTTTCCTATTCCAATCGTTTGTACCTTTAAACCTTCACAACATTGTTTTTGTAGAGAGTAGGTGTGCTCTCAGTGCTAAATTCTGATCTTGTTCTTTAATAGCAACTCAAGGCAAGGGAAACAAGGAAAGTGTTACTGACACTTATACTTGGCATTTCACTTCCTGAGTTTCTCCACAGCATTGGGGATTTGAGGGTGTAAATGAATCCTATTTCTCCTCCCCTCTGGATTCTGAACCAATGGGGAAGTAATACACAAGAATCAAAGATCACATGGATGACCTTCTTGCCGAGAAGGCTGGTTTGAAGACCTGGCTGGGATCCAAGGCCCAAAGAAGCATCTTCTCCTCCCACTAAGATGAAATCACGCACTGGTCACAGGATAAACTGCCATGGGGCATCGCATACAGGACCCGTGGCAGAGTGGAGGGGAACTGGGGACCTGTGGGCAGGCAGAAGTGCTGAGCAAGGTGGGTAGGCACCATGCCCTCTCCCCATCTTCCCCAGGAAGACTAGAAAGAAGGGCTGGAACTGTTCCTCCAGTTATATTCACCAGGGAGGAGTGGAGGAAGGGTCCGCTATTGTGTAGGGATCACGAGGAGTTGGGCAAATAAGCTTTCCTTCCAACAGACTGCTGAAGACAAGGAGAAAGGATCCTTTAATTCCGGAGGCGGTTTAGAAGCCCTGCTGGACGCCCAGAGCAAGAAAGCCCATCTGGACCTCGGAATTAGCCACACCATCTCCATCTGTCAGCCGCCCCAGGTCTCCTTTTCTGCACCAAGAAGCTGACCAGCTTTGCAACTCTTGGCTGACTAGCTGGGACACATCAGCATCGATTGATCCAAGTCACCTCTGTCAGTCTCCTCCAGCCAGCGCCTGATGGCTGTTTTTCCATGTCCCCTCTCCTGAAAGCATTGCACAGCACTGACATTTTGAAGTAGTGTTTTTCCTGAATTTACTGCATTTTCCCTTCTTGGAGGTAATAGATGGGCTGCTTGGCTTTCCTTCGATGCAGACACTGCTCTGTGGTCGCCACAGCTCCAGAATGTGTTAGCAGATTAGGCAGGGTGAGAATTACAGCATCCTGGGCTCCACATGCTTCCCTGATTGGCGTGATATTTTCCAATCTGCTAGCATTTCGCAAACAAAACATTATTTTAATTACTTTGAGCTATACTGATGGGTCAGATTTTTCTCTGCTTTTTTCCCTTTCTGCCCTCTGTGGCATCCCTGTGCTGTCTCCCGTAATGACAGACCTCCAGTTATAAGGCGTGCCATGGGAGGCCAAGGAAAGGCCCCTTCCCATGCCTTCTCCCGGGACCTTGGGATCTTAAGAAACTGGTCCTGGCTCAACTGGTCCAAGTGTTGCCCTGTTGAGCTTGTTTTGATGCCCAAAGAATGAAAGATTTCTAAAGCAGGCTTGACTTGCAGGTTTGGTTGATCTGATCTTCTACCCACCATAAATGATCTCTTCCTTAGAATACTGTGCATTTTAAACTGTCCGGTTGCCCAAGCAGGGTGGAATGTTACAGAAGACGCCACATACGTGCAGAGGTTTAACGCAATGGGTTTCTCCTTGTGCGATGGCTATTTTCCTGAGAGGCCAGGCTGCTGCTGGGGCGTCCAGGGGAGCCAGATCCCACAGGAGCCAACAAGAATTGTAGACAAATATCCTTAGGCTGAATAATAGCGATAGTATCTTGAATTTGTCTCGCTTCCAGAAACTTCATAGAACAAAGGGGTGTTTTCCCTACATGTGATCTCCCCTTCACAGATTTTTTTTTTTTTTTTAATTTTTAAAAAGAAAGTATCTTCTAAAGAGGCTTTAAAACATCCCCTCAGCCCACCCAAGTTCAGGCCTTGGCTGTTTCTCACCTGGATTAGCCTCAGGTCCCCCCCTCAGCTCTTGCCCCCCCCGCCCTCCCTCCCTCTCACGGCTGCCAGCTTCAATCTCCTAGTGCCCAGTGTTAATCATATCTGTCTCCTGGTTAACACTTGTTGGAGGCTCACCTTACTAAAGGGAGTACAGGTGCCCCAGTGTTGGTCCAAGGCCTGCCACGAAGTCGCCCTGACAGCTTCCTCCACTGTGCCCGCCCCACCAGCACTCAGTCCTGCTCAAGGGTAAGACTCCAGACACGCACCGTGCACCCCCCGTCCTGCCTGGACAGCCCCCGGTCCCTCCTCCTCCCAGAGTCCTGCCCATTGTTCTAGGCCAAAAGCACCACCCTCTTCCAAAAGCCTAGCCTGTTCTTCTAGGCAGACAATTTCTTTGGGTGTCCACATGGACGCACCATATTCTGTTCCATTCTCTGTCCATCTGTGTGCGTGTCTTAACCTTCTCTCTGAGGGCATTTTCTCCATCTGTTCATCTCGTGTCCTCCGCAGCATCTAGCACAGCTTCTTACACTTAATAGTCGCTCAATAAGTAGTAATTGAATTGATTTGGACTTGGCGTCGATACTTTTCTTATCATGTGCACTGAAGTACTATCTTCCTGAGTATTTTCTATCCTGGGTTCAGAAACTATAAGACCCATTTCCAAATGGCATCAAGATAGAAAACTTGTACTCTTTAGTTTTGAGAGTAACTTCTGTTCTTTTCATCAGATTTTAGGAAGCGGAGAGGCAGGGGGTGGGGTAGGGGGCTAGCAACTTCGTGGGAATTTCAAGAGCTTTGAAGTTAGGTTTGAATCCCTGCTCCATCCCTGACCACCTGTGTGACCTTGAGCAAGTTCCTTAATCTCTCTGAACCTCAGTTTCTCTCCTCTGAAATGGAGACAAAAGTACCTATTTTATAAGTTTATTTACGAGAATTAAATTCGAAAATTTCCGTTAAGCTCTAACCCAGTGCCTAGTATATAGTAAGTGTAAATCATAGTTCCCATCATCATCCTAATCCTAGGTGTAAATTAGTTTTCATAATCATCCTATCCTACCCATATTTTACTCCAGAATCAAATGTTGAGCCTTTTAATGAGTATACTGTGTACCTACCATTTACCTGGCCTGCTGCTGACTGTTGTAGGGGAGTCGGGGTAGAGATGGAGATGCAAAAACGGAATATAACAAGATTATAACCTGATTGAATGGAGGATATTAGCGCAAGAACACTCATTGAACTGTGCCATAGACAGGTGTTCAATCGTGTCTTAAAAGGTAAAAGAGACTTGCTGAAGTCAAAGTGAGATGCAGTATAATCGTGGCAATGAGACACCCTGTTGCTGGGACCCTGCTCTCCCTGGCTCGTCCACAGACTGGAGCCTTATGTCAGCATCTGACTCTGGAGGCACCTGGCTTCACAGGCCAAGCCCCTGCAGTTGACCCAGCCTGGCCGCCCTCCACTCCCGCACTTAGAAGGACCCCGGGCTTGGCTTAATGCTCTGCTGTCATCAACTTGAAATTCTCCCTACTTTTCTAACAGGCTCTGCATTTGCATTTTGCACCAGGCCCCAAATTCTGTAGCCAGTCCTGCTTACAGGAATTTGAGGGGTTATGCTTAATTCATTTTCTGCCCCTACTGCCTGACACATCATATGCTCATAAATATTTACTGGAATGAATGAATTTCACTTCCACAGTCATCTGGGTGACAACTGCTCACACACCTGCTTTTACCTAAAGTTTTACATTTAAAACTGACAAAGTTAGGTATGTTTGTGCCTCAGACTTTGAATTTGGTGAAATAGGACATTTGCAATTTTCTGCAAAATCTCCATACAGAAGAAAGAGAGCAGCTAGAATGTGGGGGACTTCTCCACCTGTTTTAAACATCTCAGTTTTACCTGTTTTTTGGGTTTTTTTTCGGTAAGACTTCCAACTTGATTTTTCTTTTACTATTTTTTTTTTTTAAGACACATTTTTGGACTAGATGAGTAGTTTCCTGTCATGGCACATGTCTGAAATTCTATTATTAGATGCATTTTTTTTTTTTTTAATTTAAAGCTTTGACTCTAGGGAAAGTTAGCCCACTAAACTTTCAATTCAGCAAGTGCTTATTGCTTGCTAGATGGATAAGGCACCGGGAAGATACTAACGTAAATGATGTTTCACATCCCTGAGAGGATGTGAATCTGACTGCAACATTGGTTACCACATGAATCCACTGAACTGATTCCATTGACCTGGCTGGCTGGACTGGTGTCTCCTTATTTCCTCATATACAGTCTTTCTAAAGTTTATTTGGAAAGAAAAGTTGAATTTCATGGACTATTTTTCATACAAAGTGATTCAGCTTTCTCCTGCCATTAGAAAAGTGTGTAAACAAAATTTATAGGAACATGTAAGTGGTAGTTAATTCCAACGTAAAGGATCATTACCTGTTCTTTTTATTCACTGGATTGTAACCTAGGTTCTCTCACACTCCAACACATACACACATTCACACACACTCACACTCTCCTTTCCTTGAAATTGTTTTGGGACCAACTGGCACTCTGATGTAAACAAATTTATAGCAGACATTTTAAAAGCAATTCTACTACAATTTCTGACATCTGCTAGACAAGTAAAAGATACATCTGAAAAGTGATTCAGATATACATTTTTTACATTTGTGGATATATACATTTGTGGTAAAATACACATAACATAAAATTTTACCATTTTAACCATTTAAAAGTATACAACTCAGTAGCGTTAAGTACATTCACATCATTATGCTATCAGCACTGCCATCCATCTCCAGAACTTTTCCATCATCCCCAGCTGAAACCTTGTACAATAGTCCCCCATTCCTCTCTCCCTCCAGCCCCTGGTGACCACTATTCTACTTTCTGTCTCTATGAATTTGACTATTCTGCATATCTCACATAAGTGGAATTGTACAATACTTGTGCTTTGGGGTCTGTCTTGTTTTACTTAGCGTGATGTCTTCAAAGTTTACCCATGTTGGAGTATGTATCAGAATTTCATTCCTTTTTAAGGCTGAATAATATTTTACTATAGATACATACCACATTTTGTTTATCCATTCATCTGTCAATGGAAATTTAGGTTGTTTCATATATATATATATGTAGAGAGAGAGAGAGAGAGAGAGAGAGAGAGAGAGAGATATGCATGCCACAGTATTCCCTTAGAGCCTTTAAATTTTACAATATGCAAAACTTTCTGATGATGTGTCCCATTTCTCTCAGCACCAGTGAGCCAGCCAGCCCTTCTTTCCCCCTCACAGCCTCAGAGGTCTTCTGTGATAATGAAGAGAATGTTGCCTGGAAGAAAGGAGAAAAGAACACCTCTCCAGAGGGAGATCTTTGGTCAAACCTGAGCTTATTAGTGGTGTCTCAGAAATGTCCATTTACAGGGAACTATATTCAATATCTTGTAATAATCTATAATGAAAAAGAATATGAGAAAGTATATATATATATACACATATATATGTATATATATGTGTGTGTGTGTATATATATATATAACTGAATCATTTTGCTGTACACCAAAAACTAACACAACATTGTAAATCCACTATACTTCAATTTAAAAAAAAAGAAATATCTACTGAGCCCCTACCCGGCAGGAACACAAGCCTTATGAAATAGACCCAGATGCTTTCGTCAATGGCCTTACACCCCCTAGAGATCATTTCCACACAACCCAAATGGACCCCAAATCATGGCATCAGGTTTGCAATGAAGCTGACTCGGGCAAGTGGGATATGCAGCCCCTCTCTCAGCCAGGAGAGTAGTTCTTCATACCTGGAGCTTGGGGTGGATGTGAGATGGGAGTGGGTGGCAATAGTTGAAGTAAATACCCGTGTCAGTGGCTTCTCTGTCCTGGAATGTGCCAGCTGTGACCACAGCCAAGTCAGGGAGAGGCCTCAACAGGCCAACCACCCACCTGAACATTGAATAGCGTCTTTGACAGGGTTCGGTGATAGTTCTCCTCCTCCTCCACTCAGTCCCATTCATCACGTATCTGTAAGCACCTGCTGTACCTGTGTCGGGCATCCTTCCCGGCATCCAAACTTGGCTGGTGGCTCTGTCTAGGGGGGATGTACACTCGGCACCAAGAAGCAAGTACAGCAGAGGGTCGTTTTGCAGATTCCTGCCCTGCATGGGCAATACTCTGGGGTGGGGTAGGGGTAGGGGTGGGCGGGTGAAGCTGCATCACCTCCTTTATGGGGAATTGCTCCTCCCTATTCCATGTGTTCAGTGTATGGTTGGACGGTCACATCCGAAGCTCAGAAGAGAAAATTTATCTGGAAATACAGATTTAGAAGCATAGGTGTAGGTGGCACCTGAAGTCTTGAAATGGAATCAGAAGTCTTAGGGAATGTCTGTGAAATGACAAGAGAAGAGCAAAAACGGATCTCTAGGGAACATCAACATTTCAGGGTGAGCGGGATAAGAAGGAACAGGGGACAGGGTAGAGAGGGCCAGGGGAGAGGCATGACCAAGGAGGGGGAGAGTCTATCAAGTAAAAGGGCATGGCCAACAGTGCCAACTGGAAGTCCACTGCCAGAAGCTGCACTGTGAATCCAGCTGGTGATCCAACCATTGGCTGGTACTCACTGTTGCCCAGGCAACAGCATCCTGTTCTTTGAATAGGTCTGGCTTTGTGTACTGAGGTAGCAGGGAGAACAGGAAGATACCAGAGGTGTAGGACATAAAATTGGTGAAGATTCTGATGAAGGTTAACCTCAGCAAAGTTTGTAAAGGACTGTAGGAATTGGCCAGCTGCCAAAAATGGAGGGGAAAATATTCCAGACTGAGAGGGTGGTAAGGAAACATCCTGGGAACTGCCAGTAATCTAATGCGCCTGGATTGTTGGGTGCATGTGGAAAAGTCATGAGAGATGAGGCTAGAGAAGATACTGGGGTGAGATGACAACAGGGCTTTTAGTCTTACTAAGGAGTTTGCATTTTCTTTCAAGGCAACAGGGATCCCCCAAGGCATTTTATGCAGAGGGCTAATATGAGCACATTTGCATCTTGGACTGATCACCCTGGCAACAGAGAGAGGCCGTTGAGTTAATGCAAGGTGAGAAATTACGAAGGGCTGTGGCATTGAGGACGGATTTGTGATATATTAAGGAAGAAGAATTGGCAGGGTATTTTATACGTAGTGGCAAAAATTAAAATTTGACACTTTAAGTCAGGCTCAATGGCAAAAACTGCTAGTAACAGAATCTGTAGTTTTGGCTCCCCCAGATAAAACCTGTATATCCCATCTTCCTTGCAATTAGAAGGGCCATGTATCTAAGTTCTGTCCAATAACTTGTAAGTGGATGAGTCTTATTCTGCGAACCTTCTTTATAAGTTATCTACCATCCACCCTTTGCCCCTCTTCTTTATCCTTTTCCCCCTCCTGATGGATGTGATGGCTGGAACTGGAGCAACCATCTGGGACCTTGAGAAGACCCTGACCTTAGGAATGGAGGTTAAGCATAGCAGGGAAATTAGACAGAAGGAGTCCCCGGGTCCCTGAGGGCTTCTTGGAGCCGAGCTGCCCTATCAATCCAAGAGTACCTAGCTCCAGACTTTCATAGTAGAGATCAACTTTTTTCTATCTTGTTTAAGCCACTGTTATGTCGAACTTCTTTTATCCTTTTACTTAATTAACTGGACCTGATCCTAATTAATAAAGCTCTCATTTTTAGCTGTTCATAGAGTCTCAAACCCTGGGAGCTATTAGTCTGTACCACTGCTCAGCCTTTAGCATATTCCTTTTGTCTCCAGTGCTTTTTTGCATCCTTGGCTGAACACCCAGCGCTATTCCTAGTAGATGCTTAATAAATACTGAGGAGGAGAAGGAGGAGGCAGTACCCAGAACTGTTGTTTTCAGACCTTGTTAGTCATCAGGCCTCAGGAGAAATTTGTAATGTAAATTTCATCATGCAAAATAGTTAATGCCTTGCCTAGTGGCACTCAGCCCAGGAGTGTGAAGGAGTAAAGAGGAGAGTCCAGCAAGAGTCTGACTCTATTACCTCACCTGGGGACGTGCAGCCTTGAAGGCACTGACTCATCTTTTCTGGGGCGGGGGGGGGGAGACATGATTTGTATCAGTTGGCAGGGAAGACAGCATCAGGGTGAATAAGGAGGAAAGTTGTGTCTAAGATTCAGGTGAGGACTTCAGCTGGTTCCCTGCTGGCGCCCTCTCCCAGCAGCCTCTGCTTCTCCTTTGTAGCATATCTCTCATAACAAATTAATGTTTCCTGCAATTATTTGTTCAGTATATCTCCCCTACTAGAGCATTAGCTCCACCAAAATCAGGAACCAAGCTTGCCTTCTTCACCCTGGTATCTGGAGCACAGAAGGCACTCAATAAAATACTTGTTGAAAAATAAATGAATCAGTCCACCTTTTCACGCAAAGAGGAAAGAGCTTAACAAACAGGATCCATCAAGGTTTACATGGGAAAACTCCTTTGCAAATTTTAAAGGAAAGCATTGTATTGATAGAAAAGATTTTTCACTTTGTGGATGAGCCCTAGCAGGAGTCTGGATCCTGAGCCAGCTTCCTTAGCTCCATTTCCATCCAGTCAGGTAAGCTCTCAATTACCCAGCGCTTTAGGAAGTGCAAAGGAATTTTAATATTCACTTAATGTTCACAAGACGAACAGTAAATCTGCTGGGAGCAAAGGAAACAAGATATTCAAAGGCTATGCGCAAGGTCTGACGGAAGTGACTTTGAAATTATCCCCAGGTTAGGGCTGCAGGCACCTGGGGTTGGAGGTCCAGCCTGGACCAGGCAGGGCCTGGGGCGGGTGGGCGGGGAGTGGGTTTGCCCAGCGGGGAGAGGGCGCGGAGGGGGTGCGCCCTCTGCCGGGGGTGAAGGAAAATGCGTCCGCACAGGCGTTGTGTCCGTCCTCAATCTGTCCCGAACCTCGAGAGTAAATATTAACTTCTTCCAGGGGGAAAAGTGGAGGGGAAGTAAAAACGACTCAAACTCTCGCCCAGGAAGTGTTCTTCACAAGTTTCTTCCGACCCCCTGCCCTTACAGCCCCGAACTTTTCCAGGCTCAAGGGGGACTGCCTGCGGTTAATTGCAGGTACTGACGGCCCAGGTCCCGGGAAGCCGGAGTGCTCCCCCCGCTTCTCATCTTTAAAGTCTAAAGAAAAAAGAGACTGCTTGAGACGATCAGAAATGGCAGGTCTTATCGGGCCCTAAGGACCCTCTTGTGACCACGTCATCTTCCCCTTTCTGGGTTCTGGAGCGCAGGAGCAGGTGCCTTTTCCGCGCCGGAAAAGAGGCTAAGAGCGCCCCAAGTCCCTGGAACTGGTCCTGGGGGCACACCGCGGTGCAGGCCCCGGGACCAGCCGGGACACCTTCTAGGCCGGGAGTCGGGGCCCACCTGTGCCTCCTGGCAGCAGCCCAAAGCTGGGAGGGGCGCTCGCACCCACGTGGGCGCCGAAGCCGGCTCCGTTCCCCGCCCTCCACTCTGGTTGCAAAATCTGGAGATTGAATTAGATGGTCAGGTGGCCCTAACCCTAGAAGTTCTTGATTCTGTTGTCCTTTTTTAGACCCAGACTGTGTCCGTGGAGGGAGGTGAGGAACAGGGGGTGCTTTGGAGTGTGAACCAGAAGAAAACAATGGGTGCGGGGGTCATCTAACCAGCTCCCTTCACTAGAAAAGCCTAAACTGCTTTCCAAGAGCCGGGGCTCTCTTTACTGAATCGGGAGTGACACCTAGTGGCACATCCGCCTCACCAACACAGCGGGGCTGGTTCTCCACGGGGTTTCTGAGGCGGCACTTGCCCACTGATCGCTAAAAGCCTTGGGAGCACCGGGTACCATTGATGTTTCCTGTTTTCTGGCCCCCATCAACAGCGCTTTTCGTGCAACTTAGGCAACTCTAATTAAAATGCTCTTTTTACCTGGAGACCTGGCTTGGGCACCTGGCTCACTGTCAGGCAGCAAACACAACATGTATTGAGCTCGATGCTGTTGTAGATGCTGGGGATACAAAGATGACCAGGGCTTAGTTCCTGCCCTCAAGAAACTCAAAGCCCAGCTGGGGGGAAATGGAGAGGTTAAAACAGTGGACACATTTTAAGTGTGTTGGATGTTGTGGGGGAATCAGAGGTGGACCTAACTGCCTAGAGGCATTGAGGAAGGCAGAAGTCCTTGAGCTAAATTTTGAAGATTAGATGGTATGGTAGGCAGAATTCTAAGATGGCCCCCAAAGTTCTCAGCTCCCCCTGCCCCCCACACACACATTCCCCCAGTTATTCAATCAAATACTAATTTAGGTGCAGTGGTAAGAGATTTTGCGGATGCAATTAAGGTCCCAAATCAGCTGATCTTAAAATCTGGAAATTATCCTTGGTGGACCTGACCTAATCAGGTGAGCCTTGAAAAGCAATTAGGCTTTTCCTGGCAAAAGAGATTTGAAGCACGGAAAGGATTTATCATGGGCAAGATTCTGCTTTGCTAGCTTTAGAGATGAAGGGGGGCAGTGGCAAGGAAACTGGGCAGCCTTTAGGAGCTGAGAGCAACCCCTGGCTGACAGCCAGCAAGGAAAGAGGAGAAATTAAATTCTGCCAACAACCAGTGAGCTTGGAAAAGAACCCTGAGCTCCATGTGAGAACACAGCCCCATCCAACACCTTGACTGTAGCTTTGTGGGAACCTGAACAGAGAACCAGCCACGCTGTGCCCAGCTGCTGACTTTGTGGTAATTTGTTACACAGCCATAGAAAACGAATACAGATGGTCATTTGAAAGAGAGAGATTGCCTGGACAAAGGCTCAGAGGCATAGAGCAGCAAGGTGCATTTGGAGAACTGAAGTCATTCGGTACAGCCGGACCATGGGGAGCAAAGGAGATGGTAAAATGTAATATCAAGAACCTGGCTTTGTGACAGAGAGACTGTGCCCTCGGGCTAG
The DNA here is from genome assembly GCF_965194805.1 of Balaenoptera borealis. Classification (NCBI taxonomy): domain Eukaryota; kingdom Metazoa; phylum Chordata; class Mammalia; order Artiodactyla; family Balaenopteridae; genus Balaenoptera; species Balaenoptera borealis. The sequence continues at coordinate 80,008,189 of NC_138870.1, forward strand.
TTAACTTAGCTCTCCATGCCTCAGTCTTCTTAAAGGTAAAATGGGGCTAATGATAGTAGTTAAAATAAAGAGTTGTTTAGTGGGACAAATGCACATGGAGGATTCAACACAGTCTTCAGAAATGGTGAGTGTTTAAGAAATGTTGGGTAGTAATAGTTGCAGTAATTAATCATGTGGAGAATGGATGAGAACAAGAAGAGGCTAATTGATGTCGTTTCTTACAGAGTCGTTGGGGACACCCTTATTGCGATCACCTGGGGGGGCTTATTAAAAATGCAGACGCCTGAATCCTACCATGAGTCCAGGCTGAACTAGACTCTCTGGGGCTGGGGACTGAGAATCTGCACTTTCAAGAAGCATCCCAGGTGATCTTTCTGAGAATCACTGAGCAAGAGATAAGAAGACTTGTAACTAGGCCATTGTAATAATCTAGGGGAGAGTGAGTGACAGATGGAAGCAGCCAGGGCATTGGCGCTGAGAATGGGAAGGGGGGGCAGCAGACTTAGAGGTGGGTAGAATCTACGGGGCTGGAAAACAGATCGGAAGGGATGGCGAGAAAGAGGGAGGGCAGAGGATGGGCTGCAAACATTATGAGAAGGTATGTGGAGGCAGTTATGTTGACTCAGATGGTGTCACAAGAGTCCAGGTATCCGTGGGACATCCAGGTGGAAAGTCAAGTAGACAGTTGGAGAGTCTAAAATGGAGGAGATAAGATGGCGCTGGAAATACAATTTGGAATGTCCATGAGTACAAGAACCATGGGCTGATGCCCACAGAATGAGAAGATGGTCAAGAACAGACCTTACAATGTACCAGTGTTGGGGGCAGGGGTCTAGGATCCCTAGAGAGGGCCATCAGAAAGGCTGACTGGGTGCTACGTGGGGAGGGGTCCGAGAAGGTGGCTGTCCCCAGTGTCCCCACCTTGGAGCAGTCCAGATGGAGAAAGTGTGAATGCGTCCCTGAGCCCCAGCTACTAGCAGCTCAAGGGCAGGATCAGTGAGGCCCACCTCAGTGGGGTGAGGAGGGAGGAGGCCAGACCCATGGGAAGCAAGGCAGTGGGTTCTGTGCTGCAGAAACGTGGCTGTGAAGAAGAGGAGAGGATAGGACCTAGAGGGCTCGCAGCCCTTCCCCTCACATTCCATGCTGTGAACCCGAGACAGAACCCACATACGTGGCTGCAGCTGGGCCTGCGCCTGCCAGACGCACTGTGCAGGGAAGCGGGCAGGGGAGGTTCTCGAAGAAAGAAGGGGTGCCTAGAAGCCAAGGTCAAGGATGCAGACACACTTATAAGAGTGGGGCTCACGAGGCAGAAAGAGGAGTGAGGTGGAGACATCCTTGACTCTTTGGAGAACGAGACGTGGAAAAGATGAGGGCCTTTTCCACGAGACGTGGAAAAGATGATCCTCGGGCCCAAGGATCACTGAGCTGTGTCGAGGGCCCAGCTGGGCTAAGAGAAAAAGGATCCTGTGGGGAGTAATTGTGCGATTTGGGGGAAAGTGCCTCGATTATGCTTTGCCTCGAGTAGCTCAACTGTACTGTGGGAACAAGAGTGCCACTTACCTTGGAGCGTTGCTGCAAGGGTTCCCTGCTGGCACCCGTGGTGACTGGCATAGCAGCGCTGATAAACGGCAGCTGTCCTGAGGATTCTAACTGTTGTCATTTCATAAGTCAGAGAATGGCCGTCTGTTCAGGACCCTCTGATCGCTTCCCATCCCACACAGAGTGAAAGCCAGTGTCCTTAACTCTGACCGGATCCTACTGTCTCTGGTCAGTTCTCTCTGCTCCAGCCACGTGGGTCTGGGTACCGTTCACCAAGCCCGTCAGAGCCTTTGCCCTCACCGTCCCTTCTCCCTGCAACACTCTTGTCCCAGTCATCCCCCTGGTTCACTCCCTCCCCTGCTTCAGGACTTCGCTCAGAGGTCACCTTCTCAGCGAGACCTTCCTTGATCTCCCCAGTTTCGGCTCGAAACACCCTTGTCCATGCCCCTCCCCCACTTCCCTGCTATATTTTGCACCAGAGCACTTTCCACCGTCACCATGCTCCAGGTTTTTTTCATCCGTCTCTCCTCAACAGGACGCACATCTTCTGTTCACTTCAGTATCCCCAGAGCCTACAGCAGTGCCCAGCATCTAGTTGACACTCAGCAAATATCTGTCGGGCAGGAAGGAGTGACCCCTTCTCTAAGGTCTTGGCTCAAATGTCACCTCTTCAGAGGGCCCCTCCACTGCCATTTAAATAGCCCCCCCTGCTATCACTCTCTGTGCCCTCACTTTGCTTTTCTTCCTCAAACTTATCCACACCTGATATTATTTTATATTTGTCTATTTGCTTATTGTCTCCTCAGCTGAGTCAGCTCCCAGAGGGCCAGGATTTAGTTTAGTTCACTGTATATCCCAAGTGCCCATCATGGCACCAGCTACAAAGTAAGCACATGACATGCATTTGTTGAATGACAGTGTTATCATTGTTTTTTTTTTTACTATTAATAATAATAATAGTTTTACTATTATTAGTAATAATAATTTACTGTATTGTTGGAAAGCAGAAGGTAAGGAGCAGCTGCCCTGTGAAGAGTGGACCAGGGCAGAGGGAGGGAAATGGCCTTCGGGCAGGACATCCTAAATGCATTGTCTGGTGGAAACTATGAGAGGGAACGAGGGTCCTCACCCCCATCCCCAGCCTGGCTGAATCCCCACACCCAGCACCCTGGGTACAAAAGGCATGGACGACACCACAGGCAGCAGCCAGAGGGGTTTCTTTTCTCTTCTCCTGGGAATCTTGGAACAGCACACGCTGGTGCTCTATAGATGTTCGTGCATTGAATACACAGAAACTCCCTGGAATTTTTTAGAAGGAGTAGCATGAACACCAACATCCAGTCTTGGACAGGTACCAAGCAGCACTTCATTTTCAGAGTGAGATTCAGTAGCTAAGGCAAGCCCTGGGGTCCCCCACTCAAGAGAGGAGAGCAAGGAAGCAGAGAACAGATACGAGAACCCCTGCCTTGTTCAAACACTAGATCCACTGCCTACCTGCATAATGTCTCTGTGTCTCAGCTTCCTCACCTGTAAAATGAGGATAATAGTAATACCTACCTCATAAGGATGTTAACAAATATATGTTATATATAAATATTTGTATACTGATTTTTTTAAAACAGTTCCTGGTATATGCCAAGAACTATGAAAGCTGTGAGGATTTACCCTACTCGTAAGCTAACAAATTAGCCGCTACGCTTTCATAAATGCTGACTGATGACACAAGACTCCTGGTCAGAGGCAAAGAATGAAGGACTTTATTCCTTAACAACAATAGCAATAGACAGAGCATCAGCCCTTGTGCCAGTTCCCTGACTTTGATTCCTACAGAGGAATGCAAAGACGGTAACTGCACATACAGTGGGATGCATTACAGGAGTGGAACCCTGGGCTTAGGGAACCCAGATATTTTATAACAGGCAGGAACCATGCCTGCCCTTTGCTCCAGAAGGAGACACGATCTCTATCTCCCAAGGCTGTTCACTAACAAATATCTTTGAAAAGATAGGTCAGAACAAAGGGAGTCAGTGCCCCTGCTTAGGAGATATGCAGAAGTACAAGAGATCCATGGAGAATTGTTTCCCAAGAGCATGAGAACTATTATTATTATTAATAGTAATAATACTATGGGAAAATGTACCCATACTACATAACTTCACTTCTTTTGGTGACTCTGAAATTATTACAAAGCAAACCAAGACATGGACTAAAGAAAAGTTACAAAGACTAATGACAAGCCATGGCATTCGAGTTAAGGTTCAGTGGCTAGACTACCACATGCATTTCACAAATGGGTTTCCGGGGGGGAAAAAACTGCTGTCAGCAGTTGATTATGATATTGGGCAAACGAGTCTGCAATTTCATGCTGAATAATCTATCACTCCCTATCTTAAAAACTCAGGCACTCAATCTTTTTTGACAGGCAGCATGTATGTTCTATTGCCAGGAAGGAAGGCAGTCATCAAATTCCTAATTTTTCTCTTTGAAAAATGAACATTTAACTCAAATATAAGATCTGGAGGAACACATAGACCTTAATTATAAAGCACAATTCAAGATTTGTGATAATTAATAAGCTGATGAAAAATTCATTGGAATTCAGAGAAGAATGAAGGGGAAAAATTGGCCAGTGTTAATACTGAGTTCAATGAAATGTTTAAGTCTATCCAAATAGGCAGCTACTCCTCTGTCATAATTTAATCATTCATATGATTATTTCATTTTGTATATCAAAAATTACGCAGAGAGGGACTTCCCTGGTGGCACAGTGGTTAAGAATCCGCCTGCCAATGCAGGGGACACGGATTCGTGCCCTGGTCCGGGAAGATCCCACACGCCACGGAGCAACTAAGCCCGTGTGCCACAACTACTGAGCCTGTGCTCTAGAGCCCGCAAGTCACAACTACTGAAGCCCGCGTGCCGCAACTACTGAAGCCCGTGCGCCTAGAGCCCATGCTCCGCAACAAGAGAAGCGACCGCAGTGAGAAGCCTGCGCACTGCAACAAAGAGTAGCCCCTGCTCGCTGCAACTAGAGAAAGCCCGCGGACAGCAACGAAGACCCAACGCAGCCAAAAATTTTTTTTAAATTATGCAGAGAGAATATTTCTTTAAACTTTGTGATTTCTAACAGTTATACTAGCATGTTAGAGATTTTTGAAGAAGACCAGCTTAGCTACCTGAAACAGGAACTTTTTTAAAGAGGTGAGAGAAGACATCAGTTTGAATCCTGGCTTTCGCCATTCACTAGCTGTGACCTCCAGCCAACTCTCTGAGCTCTTTGAGCCTGTTTCCCTATTCAAATGAGGATGATAGAGATGCATGAGGTTGTGATGAAGGTGAATGATTGTTATTGTGAATTAATCACATGCCTCCTCCCTTCCGGATTCTTAACCAAACCAGACCAGGAACCAGATGGAGATTGAAATGTAGCAACTGGCCAGCTTGATTGCTGAATAAGATAGTACGCAGGCTGAAACTGGACTTCCTGCATCCACCCTCCCCATCCCACCCCAGCCACCCTGCCACCCATCCAGTCCTGGGACCTGGCTGTGGGGAGAGTGGGTCTGCAGCGTGACATCCAGACGGCCGCAGGGAGAGTGCTAGGCTGTCTCACCCCTTGTGGGGAGCAGGAAAGAGAGCAGCCAGTGAGAGGGGGAGCCTGTTATTTTTCTGTCCTTCCTGTAGAATGTTCTGTCTTCTTGAATATCCATTGGTGCATTCAATTTCATTCATTCATTCAAACTACTGCAGTGTTTCTCCAAGAATCAGTAGAGGAGATTATACCAAAAAAAAAAAAAAAAAACTGTGAAACACCAAAAGTACCTGGCCCATACTAAGCACTTTTAAGTATTGGGTATTATTGTTATTATTATTATTATCATCATCATCATCCAACTTTGTGATTTTGCCATATCCTCATACCACTTGGTCTATCATTAATATTTTCTTTAAATCAAATTCACCAGCCTCAACACATATATATGGAGTCTAAAAAAAAAAAAGTGGTTCTGAAGAACCTAGGGGCAGGACAGGAATAAAGACGCAGACGTAGAGAATGGACTTGAGGACACGGGGAGGGGTAAGGGTAAGCTGGGACGAAGTGAGAGAGTGGCATGGACTTATATACACTACCAAATGTAAAGATAGCTAGTGGGAAGCAGCTGCATAGCACAGGGAGATCAGCTCGGTGCTTTGTGACCACCTAGAGGGGTGGGATCGGGAGAGTGGGAGGGAGACACAAGAGGGAGGGGATATGGGGATATATGCATACATATCGCTGATTCACTTTGTTATACAGCAGAAACTAACACACCATTGTAAAGCAATTATACTCCAATAAAGATGTTTTAAAAAATAAATAAAAGTGAAAAAAAAAATTCACCAGCCTCCTGAGCAAGTGTCTATGAAATTGCAGGTTGGAAAGGCTAGTTATGTTATATAATACACAAGAAAATAAAATACATAATTATTGAAATAAAACCTGATCATCTGAAGACCTTCCACAATCATTTCCTCTCCCAGCACACCTGGAGACACACTGTTCTATGCAGCAGTTTGATCACACGTCCATCTGCCTGCAGAGATGGTAAGCTGCGTGGGGACCGGCACCAAAGCCTGGTTCATTTTTTAGTTTGCAAATAGTTCGCAAGTACACGTGACAGTTCGTCCACCCTCAATAACTGTTTGCGGGATAAATGAATGAATGTAATTAAACGCATCAACGGATGTTCAAGAAGCCAGAACATTCTACACAAAGGACAGAAAATAACAGGCAAATCAAGAAGCGCAGTGAGCCGCCCTCTCCCTCCCGTACCACCACCCCCAGGGAAGACTGAAATGACCTGCCCTCCCATTTTCTCTCTCCTCTTACAACAAACTAACCTCCTGGCTTATTTGACAGCAAGTTGGAGGGGGGTTTAGGATGGAATGAATCTTGCAGTTGTAATGAATCAAAAATGGGAGGAGAAATCAGATTTCAGCAATAGCAGAATACTCTCACTGTTTAAAAAGCCCTCGCCCCTGAGGCTGGAAAAGATTAGAAACTAATAATTTATGTTGAAATCTGGCGAAGCCCTCCACAAATTCCTAGTGCTTGTCCCTGCCTTTTGACTGACAGATATGAAAATAGAAACTGATTTGAAAACCTAGGGCTATTTAACTACAGCAGCATTAATTTCTCTGTTAGAAACAAAGAAATTGCTGGGGGGTGGGGGCAGTCACCCCAAAGAAACGGATGACGCTGGTAGCAGGCCACGCCTTTTTCCAAATATTACAAAACTCACACCAGTTCTTCAACTTTGCGTGAGCTTTCTAAGCTTCCCACACCTCAAATTGGCAAAAATCATTTTTTTTCCATGCTAGTTAAAATGCCCTCAACCTACAGTCATTAGATCTGCTGGACAGCGGCATCATTCTGATATTATCGGCTCTGTCTTCCTGTTTTCATGAATAATGTATAACAAGGAGCTATCAGAAATGGATTCTTCCACGGCTGACGGTCTTGCCAACAGACAGGTCCCTGAATTCTCAGTCATTTCATCTGCAGCGCCGGCAGACCTCCTTCCTCTCCTCCTGGCTACCTCTGGCTGCTTGCTATGCACGGAGACCCTTCCAAAGACACCCTATCCCTGCTTCTCCCTCGATAGTAAGAACACTGGGGGGCACAGGAAGCGGTGCCCACCACCTTCCTTCCTTTTCATTGTTGCTCTGTGTCAGAGGAGTAGTGCCGGAGCTACTGATGCCAAGTTCATGCAGCTTCATTCTTGGCCCTGCCCTGTGTGGGCCAAGCCAGCCTTGCTCTGTACTCAGAAGCCTGCCAAGAAAATGCTTCTCCTTGGGCACAGGGGCGGCTGCAGGAGAACCTCTACCTGTGTGTTTTCATCCATGTCTCTATGTGCTCGCATCTGTCATATCTTCACAAAGAAGAGAACCATCTTTCAGCCCCATCCCTTCACCCACTCGTTCATTCAACGTATTTTTATTACCTGCGAGGCTTGCAGTGACCGAAGATTACAGAAATGACTAGAAAATGTACAAAGAAGAGCATCGATTGTGAGAGTGTATAACAGAGGGAAGTAGCCGAGTCAGGGAAGGCAGTAAAGGATGTGAGACAAGGGCCCATAAGGCAGTGGATGCGGGTTAGGGGTGGCGGGGCGGTAGCGTGTGCAAAGGGCCTGCCGCGGGAGGGGCAGGGCCTCGTTACAGGAACCAGAAGAAGATGCGGTCCGAGAGCACAGTTTGCAAACGGGTGCTGGGGCTTCTCTGCCCCTTTGACCCTGGTCTACTTTCACCTTCCCAACACTCTCCCCACCCCTGGAGTCTGAGAACTGCTGAGTTCTGACTCTCCTCCCCTTCCTGACTATTCCTACCCTTCCAGGTTCCTCCACTAATGCCCCTTACCTGTGAGTGTGAACTTGGAGCTTTCCTCCTTCTCTGTGCTTCTGGCATAAGGTACAGTGCCAGCCATTTAGAAGTAGCACAGTGAATTCAACGACTATTGATTGTTCCGAGTCCCAAGGGAGAACTTGAAAGCATCCTGAACACGCAACATGGGAGGTGTTCAATAAACCGTTACACCCACGTGTTAGACGGTCATGCAGTCGTTACAAGTGATGTTTTTGAAGACTGGAAATTTCTTATGATATAACAGGAATTTAAAAGCAGAATATAAAATTCATCCTAAAGCATGATCTCAATTTTATGTGGAAAAAACGGTGTATGCCAAAAGACAAGAAGCAAATTTATCAAAATGTTAACAGGCTATCTCTGTGGGCGGAATTATTAGTAATTTTTATTTCCATTTTTGCACTACTTCATCTTCCCCCCAGATGTGTTAACTAATTAATAAATCATTTAAATTTGTTAATTGAACTATTATTAAGCACTCGTTACATGGCGGACGTCCCTAGCAACGCAGTGATGGGCAGAACACAAGCATGGTCTCCATCCTGAAGAACTGCTTTTATAAATTTTTTTAAAAGTTTTCTAAAACAAGATGGAAGAATGGAGCAGCCATCATCACTCCAGGAAAACAACAACGCTTTCTCTGCCGGTATCAGGAGGGGAGCTGCATCCAGCAGCTTCCTGACGTTACCTGCTAAGGGTGCCAAGGACTGAACCTTGAGGAAAGTCTGTTTGTCATTTGCACCCGAGGCAAGGTGCTGGGAACAAGGGCTCTTTCTTGTCAGCATCTAATACTCTGGAGTGGAACACTCTTTGTACCATTCACTTTATAAAATCTAGTCGTCCCCCCACCCCCAACCCCGATGCTCACAGTCACTTCATCCCAGCCCTCCTGTGGGTCCACTTCCAAGGAGTTTCTTCCCCTGGACTCAGCCCTCAAGCATTCTAAATGAAAATACCACCTCCTCCAGCACCCCGGGTCTGAAGCCTGGCTTCACTACCTGCTGCTTCGTACCCAAAGCAGGGGCTTGTGATTAAACCACAGAAAAAGCGCCAGCCAGAGTGAGCAAGAAAACAGCAGGAGCCCAAGGACTCCTGTGAACAAAGAGTCTGATTGTTTTCATGCAAATTGTTTTTAGTAGGAGGGAGATAACAGGCAAATGAAATATGGGAGATAGGTAGAGATTTTTTTTCGAAACCAATGGAAGGGGCGGGGAGTTCTTTAATAAAACCACAGCACATCGTTTAACAGTGAAACATCCAGCTCCCACGTTTCTTATCAAGTGGAAGCGAATTTCTCCTCTCTACTCTGGCTCCTCTTCCTCCCCTTCCGGCCCAGCAGATCGTGTCTCTTTCTGCTTCCCCGACAGTCCGTCTTAGCTTTGTCTGAAACAGTCTGTTTCAGAATGTTGGTGCTTTCTAATAATGAAAAGTGTATCACCAGAGAATGATTTTAAGTGGTAGGCAGAATGAGCAATATTAATTCTACTAGTTGTTTATTTTTAACGTACTTAGGAAATACTGCGTCTAGCACATCAAATCCATGATTTTATTATAGGCTATGGCAGCCTCAGTTTTAAAAAGTGAGTTAATATAGAGCCAATAAAGAGAAAAGTATTAAATAAATCATGATACAAGTGGTATACAAACGTGGTAAAAACTGTAAAGTGGTGCATACATGTATGACGGTTGGAAAATATGAGTGGGAATTCTTCTGCACATCCAAAGCGGTTCCTGGGGAACGGCCAGAAGAGCCTATGGTTCGTTGCAGTAACTTAGATGCAGACATTTGCATTTCCTTTTGGATCCTCAGTAAGTCTTTACAATTATGAATCCCGGGACATCCTGAAGTCTAAGATCTGAGTTCTCAAGCTGGTAGAGTGTGTCTCAAGCAGGGAGGAGTGTATTGTTTTAAAAATCAGGGCATCTCACATAAAATTCAGGTTTCCTGTTCTCTTTAAAAACTGGAAGTTCTAGCATGCTGGGTCTCTATCCCTGCATGGCAATAATCAGGTGACCACAGGCCCTGGGTGTCGCTACTCTCTGATGCAAGGCACTATAGGTTCACTTGTGTGACCGGGGCTGCCCGAAGAACAAGGGTAGAAAGAGGGTTCCTCTTCTGTAAGTTTCCTCTTTCCCTGCTTCTCAGCCTTCTCTTTCTTTCTTCCCTAGCAGTCCGTCCCACCCGTACACACGCACTCATAAACGCATCTCCACGAAATGGATATGAGAGTCAAACTTCCGTCTTCTTCCACTGATTCCCGTGGCTATACTTGCCTGAGTGGTGGCCCAAATTCCCTGACAGTTTCTAGGCTGATTATTTATTATCTCTTAGCCATTTGACTGGCAGAAGATCATTTGAAACCACTTTATACGTTATTTTGGTATAGGATGTGGGGCAGAAGTAAAAATTTAATTTTCCTCCTACTTGTTACATCATAAGAGAAAGGACACATGATTTGGAGCCAGAGGGTCTGAGTTCAAATCCTGATTCTCTCATTTCCTGGCTATGTGATCTTAGGCAAATTATTTAACACTCCAGCACCTCAGTTTCCTCATCTGCAAAAGGGGATAATAGTATCTATTGCCTAGGATTTTTATAAAGATTAATGAGTGAATATATATAAAGTACTTAGAAAAAAGTCTGGCTCACAGTAAAGATTATAAAAATGTTACCTATTATATGAGTAATAATCTTCCATGCTATGAACTACCACCAGGATAAGCTTTAACTCTGTGCCCTAGATACAATAATATTAGTCATATTTCTTTTATCCAGCAGTGCTTTATTGCTGTCATGTAAGTGTCAGGCATTACCTTGAACATTGAAAATACCAAAAATTAAGATAGTGTCCTTGCCCTTCAAGGAGCTTCCTATCCCTAGTGGATTTGGAATTTAAGGTTAAGTTAAACAAACATCATATGATGTGTTTAAATAAATATAAGGTTAAATTAAGCAAACGTCATATGACAATTGTTTAAATAAGTAGGAGTCGTCTAGAGGACAAAGAATTGACTTATTCTAGATTCAATCTCCAAGAATCAGTCTCCCAAAGAGTTAGAGGCAAATTAGCGTTTTGAACTTATGACCAGAAGAATGGGAGCCAGAGGAAGCTGGTGGGGGCTATCATGAGAGGATGACCAAGGGTATGTGAGACACACACACACACACACACACACACACACACACACCATGTTTGAGGGAACACAGGCTGGGTTAGGGATTGGGGGGAATGGATCCAAGGTTCAGAACAGCTGGGATCTGTTCAGTTCTATTTCTTTGTGTGACTTGAAGTCAATTGTATTTCCTCTACCTAAGTTTTCCAATAGCAATGGAAGCATGTTACACCGTTTCTTGTTTATTTTTAAGTACTTTAGAATAATCAGGGTGATATGATGCATCTGTCAGGTGGTCACACTACCAGGAATGCACAATCTGAGGGAGGTCAGCCAGTGTTGCATCAGAGACAGCCAACGTCAGAGGCAGCTAGAAGTCTTTCTGCCATCGGTATCTCAATCAACAATCAATGATTTGTTCATTGTTTGCATGTTGAATATCAGCATTTGTTTTCTACTGCTGAAACTAGTGACTTGTTAATTTGCATGATTCATGTTAGAAATAATTCTCATCAAAGACATCTGATTAGGTTTAAATGGTTCAAAGACAGCCCCCCTCCACCTCCCCACTCCCCACCCACACACACCTGGAATGAATAGGGAATAAGAATCCAGCCAAGCCCTAAAGCCCTCACCACTGGGACAGCACCTGAGGCTTGATCCCTGATCAGCTTCTGACCATTGGCGTAGGGGATTTCTGATGGCATGATGCCTGTTGGGGGCACAGCATCCGGCCTCAGTAACCAAAAGGGACACAGAGCTGGAACTTCACAATTACTTCATCAAGGTTTTAGGCCTGTGTGGCTCAAGAATTTTGGTCTGAAAGTAGAAGTGTGGCAGAACTTGGCTTGAACTTTGCCTTCGGTTCAGCCAGGGCGTGAGGTCTGGGGGTAAGAGAGAATTCTCACCATCTCGGCTTCTTCAGTGGCCGCTGTTACCCTCTAAAGAAGATCTAATGTCGGTTCCCAAGAAGGGGTGGGACTATGCAGCCTCCAGGGCCCTACCCAGATGACCTTCTTTGATTTTTCTCAGGCTTCTCTTTCCACCCAGCCCTACTGTGTGGGTCCTGAAAGGCTCAGAGATGTGACAGCAGCTGGCAGAGGTTGGCTGGTGTCTTTCGAGTGCTGGTATGTGAAGGAAAGCTTTCTGTGATCATAATTTGGTCTTCAAAGGTTTTCCATTTGCCCCTGGCTGTTCCCAAGGGTCCAAGGAAGGTCCATGCTGTCCTTGTTGAGACCAGAAAGTCCCATCCAGGGCTTCCCTGCTCCAGCTTTACCCAGTGAGGGACCCACATCAATGCTTCTCAGGCCAGAAATAACAGTGACTTATCCCAGCTTGCCCAGGCCTCCCAGCGCACCAACGTTAGCATGCTGTTCTCTAACTGAAATCTGGCCACACTATGGGAAAGATTAACCTCAGTCCACCCCTCAGAAGGTCTACCATCACTGTCTAACAGAAATTTCCACAATGATGAACAAGTTCTCCATCAGCACTGTCCCATATGGTAGTCACTCTCGCACGCGGCGATCGAGCATTAGAAACGTGACTAGTGCGACTGAGGAACTGCACTTTAAGTTTCATTTCATTGTAATTAATTTAAATCGAACACATGTAGCTAATGGCTACTGTACTGGGGAGCCAAGCCTAGAGCCTGGCCACTGTCCCCATCGCTCAGGACCTTCTGTCAATCCTGAATCAGTTTGATCTACCACCAGACTCTGTCTCCCAATCTCTTGTCGTGACCTGAGTCACCTAGCTCTCTCTTCTTTCTTCAACTCTCTGGAGTGTTCTGGCTCTGGTGGTTAAAGGAAAGAGACCCAGTGCTTCATAAACATTCTCACAACAGAGACAGGCAAGAGGTTAGGCCTCTAACAAATGGGATATTAATGACATGTGGGACTCATAGAATGAACACGTCCCACTTGGCACTAAGGAATCCAAAGGTGTTATTCATAGTAATAGTAATGATGCCTAATACTGGTATATTTGTATAAATATACCATCATAATGCATCCTGCATATAAGGCAAGCAGAGAAAGAATTAGACTCCTCATGTCAAGGATAAGAAAACTAAAAGTCAGTTCAACTGCTAGGATCACATAGCAAGTAATGACAGGGATGGGACCAGAACCGGGTGTTCGGGCTCCTAACTCCTCACCACTGGAATAGTTGAATCAGCTGTGATTAGAGAGGAAACATGCATGGAAGAAGAGAGAAGACCATATCAACCCAACAGATTGACAGTGTCTTTAATGAGGCTCTGCTTTGGGACCTGCAGGGAGCCAGTTTGGATATACTGCATATTATTTCATTCTCTGGCATTGTAGAAACCCAGTGGAGTTAGGGGAATTTAGGTGGGTATCTGCCTTCCAGAGCCTCTAATGGGTCACCTTGATCCCTCTTGGATTCTTACTGTATTCTTTGGCATCTTATTAACAAATATCCTTCCAACAGGATATCCTGCCCTTTGCACAACTCCAGAGGGCGCCTTTATACACAATACAATAGGCAACGCAGTAGTATCGCTCTAATAGAATTTATTCCTAAATTGAACAAACCAGGTTTCTTTCCTTATGCTTCAGTTAAATTCATTTTCATATTTTCTTGGGTGCTCTGATTAAGCACGTGTTAAACTAAGGGTTTGCAACCTTGGCTATTTATCTGAAATTATAGTGCTGTTTACAAAATACACATTCCATGTTCCATCCCTTGAGAAGCTGGTCTTGAGCCTGAAAACCATCTGGGTTTTCTCTAAGTTCCCTAGATGATTCCAATGCCGAGAGCTGAGACTCACAGAACAATGGACCAGGAATTAGGACTCTCACGTTCTGATTTTCCCGCACGACCGCCTCCCTGAGCCTGTTTCCTATTCTGTAAAATGGAGAGATATGAGGTCTGCCCTTCTTTTATTAGTTTTAAGCATGAGAGCTTGTGTGAAAGAACTTTCAAAAGTAATCTGTGTATTTATGGCAGGAGGGAGTCAGCAACTAGTGGTCAGGCCCCACCTGCAAACAGGCCTGGGGTTCAGTCACTTGGAGACATTTTCACATGGCTTCCCACTGCCAGCTTGCTCCATCACACCATGCTAAAAATGGGCAGAGAGTGGGTGGAGCTCAAAATACTTTAACTAGAGTGTAATTGTGTGGGCAGCTTCCACTTTGGCTAGGTAATTCTGGACAAATAGAAGCTAGCCTGCAAGCAGCTATATTTATTTCCAAAATAGCTGGTGAGAGCCCCTAGGAATTTTAGACATTCATTTCAGTTTTATCTGTTTTGAGACCTTTAGGCCACGGGGATTAGAAAGCTCCAGGCATGAATCAGGAGAGAGAAGTACACAAGTTGTTTATTGCCAACCTCAGAGGTAATACTCAGGGTAAATCCACAGCCATTTGATGTGGGAATGTTTTAATTGGAGAAATCAAATGCAGGAAAGATACTACCCCCTTACTTTTCATTTCAAGCATCACACACACACACACACACACACACACACACACACACACACACACATACACACTCTCTCCCTCTCTTTCTCTCTCTCTCTCACACACACTACCCAGAATTAGGCTGCTATTGAACCCTAGCTATATACATATTATAGACTTACACAAATACTCAAAGATGTTCACAATACTTTCTTTTCTTTTGAAACTTCATAATTTTACCTCACTGACAAACAGATGTTTCATTTCTGTTAATTACATTTTGTGCATTCAGTGCATCACAAATTGGGCATAGCAGGAAAAAGGAATGAATTAAGGATCATAATTTTGCAAAAGATAAAGATACAGGAGCCCCTCCATCCCCTCCCAGGCAGGCTCCATGTGCACTCTGGGCTATAACATAAAAGTGGACCAGGCAGTCTGGCTTCCTGTTTGTCAGTTTCCAGGTGGGACCGTTTTATTCTGCTTTACCCTGCAAGATCAGAAAACTTCACCTCCTCTTTCTCTTTGCCGTCCTTCCCTAAGTTCTGTTTGTGTTTCCCAGTAATCCAAGGAGATTCGCTCTAGGATTCCCTTTTTCATTTTTCCTTTCCTCCGCATCTGGCCTTTAACTTCAAGACATCCAGTCCATTCCTATGTCTCACCCTGGGTGTCTGAACCTGTTTGGGGATTTTAGGGTGCTGTTGATTACCCAAAACTTTGAGGTTTCGGCATGTACTTCCTGCCTCCTCAGGAAGTTTCAAAAAGGAATTGTTTCTTAGTAAAAGGGTGATAGACCCTCAAATTCTATGTTTCCCTCCACTTTTACACCCCAGCTGCTGTCAGGGTAACCTCCCCTTCCATCTCCACCCCTTCTCTTTGTAAACCTGATCAAAATAAGGAAGTATATGGTGAGGTAGGGCTGGTTTAAAATTCTCTGGAGGTGGAAGACACAAATCCTAGGATCCTGGAAGAAGCTATAAGAGAATACAGTGTCTGTTTTGTAATTTTGTGTGTGTGTGTGGGGGTCACTCTTCTAAGTGCTGGTGTGCTTTTGAGAGACAAGTATCTTGTAGACCAAGTGGATGCCATGCTGGCTGGTGGTAACCTCCTACAGCATTCATTTATTTATTCAGTCATTTATTCCATTCATTCATTCATTCATTCCATTCATTTATTCATGTGTGAATAAATGATACATTCATCTATTCCATTTGTGCACTACAGGTACACTGATACATTCATTCATTCACTGAGCATCTAGTATGTGCCGAGCATTTTGCTAGGAGTTGAGGATTATGGGTAACACAACCAATTCCTGCATTTAGGGAGTGAACAGTCTGGTGGTAGAGACGCCCAGAGCTGGGTAAACAAAGAATGACACATGCAATTACACACCATATTAAATGCTCTAAAGGGAAAGAGGGAATAATATGAGGGAACCTACTTTAGACTGTGAGTGAGAGGAGGCATGTCTGAGCAGATGCTGAGACCAGGAGGCTGCCACATGAAGAGTTGGTGACACTTGTTCCAAGCAACAAGGACAGTAATACAAGGACTGAACTGAAAACCTCTAGGATATAAGTTTCTACCCTTCTTTCTCCCCAACTCCTCAGGTTTCTCTTCATCCTGGCTCTTCGTTATTTCTACTAGTAAAGTACGAGAAGCACTCAGCACCATTCCTGGCACGTACAATAACTAACACTATATGCAGGTGTTAGTCTAAGTGTGTTACGTGCATTCACTCATTTAATCCTCATAACAACCCCATGATGGACATTCTGTTCATGTCTCCATTTTACAGAGGAGGAAACTGCACAAGGCAGTATGCAATCATGGTCACTATTACTATTAAAACTAGTAATTTATTCAACAGTGGCATATCAAGCATTGCCAGGTTCCTGGCGGACTGCATTTTGTTCATTTCGAATCTGTTCACCGCCCATTTAGACCCTTTTGAAAATCCATTCTTCAAGTTACTGGTGGTGGAAAATCTTTTAACACTGCTGATCAGGTTTTACAGACAAACCATTTGCTGATTTGTCTAGCCAGCAACACCTTCTTTAATTACGTTCAGTTCAGTAAATGTTTACTGAGAACCTAATAATTGTCCAGGAAGACCCTAGAGATTGCCAAGACCGGATCCAGAAATTCAAAATCAAAACGAAAGAAACACACACAAACAGCTGTAATAGGATAGGATTTATGCTCTGCTTGTCTTATAATTTAAATACCAATACAAATGAAGAAGTGATTTGTTCTGTGGCTGCTGACTGGTAAAAAAATGACCTACATTCAAGTAGATGACCACCCAGCAGATGTGTTCTTTACTTTAGGCTACTTTTTTTTTTTTTTTTTTTAATTTATTTATTTTTGGCGGTGTTGGGTCTTCGTTTCTGTGCGAGGGCTTTCTCTAGTTGCGGCGAGCGGGGGCCACTCTTCATCGCGGTGCGCGGGCCTCTCACCGTCGCGGCCTCTCCCATTGCGGAGCACAGGCTCCAGACGCACAGGCTCAGTAGTTGTGGCTCACGGGCTTAGTTGCTCCGCGGCATGTGGGATCCTCCCAGACCAGGGCTCGAACCCGTGTCCCCTGCATTGGCAGGCAGACTCTCAACCACTGCGCCACCAGGGAAGCCCTAGGCTACTTTTTAAAAAAATAGTAAGTGTGTCACTGGTCAAAAGCCTTTCCAATGTGAAGCTGTAACAACACCATATTTTGGAATGTGTTGCCCTCATAAATCTGATTTGTCTGAGAATTGCCCCCCCAATCACCTAGTTTTTCTTAATTACCTACAGTTTAGATATAGATTTACCATCGAATAGATTTTTACCTTTTTAAACAAAATTTACAGGTGTGGAAGCTAATCTTTGAAGACATACCTTCTAAACGAAACAGTAATTGTTGAAGGAGAATTGGTGCCTGGTGTGCTTATTTCTAAGTGGAGAAGGAACTTCATTTTTGCAAATCCATGAAATAGCGATCCACCCTTCCCAACTGTGTTAGGACACTTCCCTTTGCACTCTCTTCTCCTCTTCTCATTTAGGTAAGGACTTAAAATAAACAGGAAAGGGGAACTGTGCACCAGCCCCATGGCAACCAGCCTGGTCAACTATGATTACAGCTTTGTATTTGAAAAAAAAAAAAAGATTAAAAATTATAGGAGTTCCTCATTTGTATTTTAATGCACACAAAATTCCCCTTCCAGAGGGACCTGGCCTTGCCGCTTATCCATTTTCAAAGAGTGACTTCATGCAGTGAGCAGTCCAACTGCTTCTCTAGGCTAAGAGCATGAATTTCTGCTTCCTGAATCATTGCCTATGTCGGAGATGTCCACATCTGATGAGGCAAGAATACCACAGGAGACTGTCAAGGATCCAGCAACTACTAAATCAGCAGAAAACACAAGAACACCAGTGGAAGAGAAACACATTCCAAGAAGAGTTAATGGGAATGAATTTAATAAAGGTCTTTTCCAACTAGCATCCTCGAAGGGCCCTTCTTCTATTCCTGTTATTGAATCTATCTCCCTAAGAACCTAATTTTTTTAAGGAGCAGAATATAAATTGTAATATAATTACTTGATGAGGGAAATGCCAACCTAGACCTGTGTCCATCGACAGCAGGAAAACACACACTGACGCTGGCTCTTAACTCCGTCACCAGGTGTTCAAGGGACCTCAGAACAGCAGTTTTTAACTGGGGTCTGTGAACTTGGATGGTAAAACAAAATTACATCTTTATTTTCTCAAACTGAAATTTAGCATTTCCTTCCATTACAATTGTAGGCAACAAATTGGAATAGCAATAGTAGCACCTGTGACTTTGTCAACAAGAGACATCACAGATCTTTTCAAATCACGTGACAATTGTTGCCAATACCTTGATTCATACTTATCTCTACTTTACATCATGATTAAATATTAGAAGTGCTGCTAGATCTTGTTATTTATAATGTTACTAAAAAAGCACATCTGTTACCATGCCATGATTTTATTATTTTGTAACTGTATTTCAACATAGTTGGCTTCCTTTGTAATCCTATGTATTTTTTTTTTTAATTTTTGGAAAAAAAAGTTTTAAAATTTAAAAATATTGTGAGAAGAGTCAATAGACTTCACTAGACTGTCAAAGAAGTCCATGCCCTTCCCCCTCCCAAACACACAAAAAATGTTAAGAGCCCCTTAGGAGACTCTCTGCCTTGTTCCCCTCGCTTTAGGTGATTTCAGTATTGCCCTGTTGCAAAAGCACAGCTTCCATGCATAGAGGGGCCTATAAAATTAATCATTTAGTGTATTTCATTGTGCCTTTCACTTGGTTTAGTTACCTCTTTCCCAATAACACACCTTAACAAAAACTTCAAACGCAGTACAATTGTGAAATACGGAATCATTTGATCTTCAAATCGCTGGTTAAAACTGCATCAGCTTTCAGCTATTCAAGAGCTGACTCTCTGACCTGTGAATTACCAAGGTCCCCTTTTCTCCCTGGTTTCCTCTTTGGCTGTTTACCATGTGGTTCTTTTACTATAGGTCACAGGTGCACTGACAGATAGGCAGGGCACCCGAGGGGAAATGACATTCAAATCTGACAGTTTTCCTACATCAGTGAGAAGTTGTGAATGGGCAGAGGTTGAAAGCATTGATTAAATTAAGATTTTTGGATTACCTGTGGATTTTAATTACCATGCCTTCCCTGTCCCAGTGTGCTCTGTCTCCCCCACCACTGCCCTCCTGTAGCTCTAATGAGACACTTATCAGATGCTATTTTGCATCTTTGTTATCTTTGCAGTGCATACGCTCTTTGAGTTCACGGATCCTGTGTTATCCTTCTCTTGGGTTGCCTCTGGTGCTTGGCAGACAATAGACCTGCCATAAATATGTGTGGCTGAATTGAATAGCTGTCGACTGTGCATATTATTGGGCCTTCATGCTTGAAGATGCCAGTGCTAACATGATTATTTTCTATCTCGGATTTGTTTATGCAACATCTATTCCACAAATACTGAACACTTACTATGTGCCAGGCATCAATGCTAGACGTTAGAGACAAAGATGAATATAACTAATTCCCCCAAGGAGTCTAGGGCCATAGGGACACCAGGCCAATACATATTGCAATGGAAGGTAATGAGAGAAAAGATAGGGTTATGAACCAGGTGTGTTGGTGAAACCAAGGAGAGGATGGTCAATTCTGGAAAAAAAAAAAGAGAAGATGCTAGAGTGAGAACCCAAAGGATGAGTAGGAATTTAGCCACTGGGAATAGGGAATGAGGAACCATAAATCCATCAGTATTGGAGTAGCATTCTTTACCTACCCAACACCCATTTCCTCCCCTTCCCTCCTACTTCCCTGCTAATAGAACCTTAGTTTCCAATCTGGGATGATCTCAAGGAAGGTAAGCTCCTCCCCCAGACCAAGGCTCATGAGCTAACCAGGCACCAGACATGGTCATCCCTTTTCTCTTTGCCAGTGATTGGTCCAAAGTGGGCACATAACCACATTCTAGTCAATGAGTTATAAGGGGAAGTCGGCTCAGGGCCTTGCATTTGGACATAGAAAGACAGAGTCTGGCTAGGAGAAAACTAGCTTTCTCCTTGTCTAGAAAACTGTTATGATATTTGCAGCTGTGGCAGCTATCTTGTGACAGCAGAAAGATAATAAGAGCCCGGGGGGCTCTTTGATAGTAACACTGAATAGCAACCAATCCTGGCAACTGGACTCCTTGTGTGGGGAAAAAAAATTAACACCTACTTGTCTGTGCTACAAGTATTTAGATTTTTTTCCCCCTTATAACTAAACACATCATAACATATACATAGCTTTTGTAAACTATTTTTCACAGGTCTCCCCAGTGGATGCCAATGAGGTCACATGACTAATACCCCTGAGTTTTATTGTCTGATTATCCTCGACCTGCATAATTCTAGATTCAACTCCTTTCTTCTTCAATCTCTCCAATCACTTTAGGAAGACCCCAGGGGAACTTCTTTGAATGTGGCTTCCTCCCTACTACTCTGCATCTCCCCTGACACTGAAACAGTATTCTCTGCAAAGCTAGCAAGAAAGCCCTTCTCTCTGACTCTGTGTTTCACTCTATCACTAGACCCCAAGATGGTGGGGATGCCTTGAATGTCATAGGCCTTCGGTCAAAGTATACCTTCTAGCTCCTGCCTACCCCTGCGCTCTATAGGGAGGGGATTGTCTGAGGAACAGGAGGCATACTGTTTTCATCTACTTTTCTTTGTGTCTTTCCGCAAAAGCCTAGCATCAGCCTCTTCCTTTAGGCAGAACAGAACAAAACAAAAGCCCCCAGGATATCAACCAGTGCCAACAGATGCCTCAGAGTTCAGGTTTACTGGCCCTGCACAGTTACTCGCCAATTAGCTCAGCCCAGAGCAGTTACACGTGCGCATGAAGGCATGGGAACAGAGCGTTGCAAAGACAGGCAGTAGGGGACATTATATGTCAAGCTAAGAAGTGTAAGCAGTAATTTCTAAGCCAGAGCTTCCCCAAAAATATGGCATATGGTATGCTGAGATACTACCCTGCCCTCTCAGCCCTTGGGACTGCTGGGCAGAGTCTGGAAGCCAGCGCCCTTAAGCTGATCACTTCTAGCGGCAAGTAGCCTCGTGTCGATCTAGGATGGTGGATCCAAGCAGAGTGGAGCCTGATGGGGCCATGACATAAAAAGATTGGAAAACAATGCAGAGGCATTGAAGGATTTTTTAACAGTAAGAAACCTAATCAACTCTCCATCTTGGAAGAAAATGAGAAAGCAATGCAAAAGCTGGACGTGAGGGAGTAGACAATGAGCCTGAGACCAGGAATACCAGTCTCACCTACAAAGGCCCAGATGTGAAGCGATGAGGGGCTGCACTAAGGAGTAGGAATGAGAGAGCAGAAGGGATCTGGGAAATGAGAAATTGTAAGGAGATAAAAATCAATGGACTTGGACTTGCTAGCTGATTAGATACATTGAGGGACGTATCCATGATGACTTCCAGCTTTTGGATTGAGAACCTGACTGGACAGTGGCATCATCCATTAAAACTAGGAATTTTGGGGGAAAGTAGAAGAAAGCTGGTTTGAGATGCATGTGGAACGTCCAAGGGAGATGACCACTAGGCATTTAGACATACAGATCTAATGCTCTAGAGATCGCTCTGGTGTAGAGATTTACAGTCTTCAGCAGGTTAGTGATGGTGGAAGCCCATTGCAATTGGTGATATTGAGAGGGAGAACAGAGCCGGGATAAGAGAGGACCAGAGACAGAGCAAGGGACAGAAGCTCAACCCAAACCAGCTGAAGTCAAAGGACCAAGACTGAGGACTCAGCCTGGTGGGCCTCAATCAACCTGTGTATGTGTGTGTGTCTGTGTCTATCTGTCTCATCTCTGCTTCTCTTTGAATGTTTGCTTCATTGCCTCCTATTTCAGACTGGACTTTTCTAGTAGGTGGAGAACAAAGTCACTGGTAGCCCCAGATTAAGCTATCCCAGTAAAAGACCTTTTTCTCTCCCACTGTTCATATAACAATCCCTGGAAAGAACTCTGATTGGCTTTGCTTGGGTCACATGACCTATCCTTAGACCAAACACAGTTGCCAGCTGTGGGGCACTAGCATTAGCCAGACCTAGGTCATGTGACCACATCTGGTTGGGTGTACAGGGATGGGTTCTATTACCAGAAGAACAGTGATAGTAAAGCTTTCAGGGCAGATAAATATAGTTACCATGGTTGCCCACACATCAACACTTAAAGAGGTAGGTAGAAGAAGGGGACCAGTGAAGGAGACAGAAAATTGACATGTCAGAGTAGACGATCAGCTTTTCAGAGGCTGAGAAATGTGTCTTATTCATATCTGTTTCCTCCTTCCCCCCTCTGATATCTAGTGTTATGCCTATAATCAACAAGTGTGTATGGAATGAATTCATAAACATTCTACATGGCAAGTAGTGGATATTTTTCAAAAGACATAACAAAGACTGACACCCAGCAAATCTGATTTGGACAATATACAGAAGCACTTTTTTTATTTTTTAAGTAGCTGACCATCACTGACATAGTTATTAATAGATTCTCTGAAAAGAGCCCATCTTTTTCATGATTCAGATGAAGGCACCATATCAATTTGGACCAAAATAGTTACAGTTGAGAATTTGATTGTCTAATGGAAATCAGGTGGTGGTAACTTAAAGAATGTTCAGTTTATTGCTCTGTTCTAAGGCTGACTGTAATTTCATGCTGCATTTGCAAGCCTGCAGGCAGACACCTTAATTACTATGGACACTAGACAGAAAGAGGAGTGCTAGTCAAATCTTGATTAATTGGCAACATACTTCCAACTTTGGGGAACAGATGCTAGGAAGGGATGAAAGAAAGCTTGTAAACCATAGCACCCACCACCTTCCCTCAGGTAGTGAATATGTATCTATTTTTTTTATTATCAAGTACCTTTTATATCCACTAGGGGGAATCCTAGGGTGTATCAAAACTTGGCTTTTTCTAAGCATAATGGAATGATATACCCTTGAAAACTTACTTGTCTGTTGGTGGGTGTGACCTCCACTCTGTAAGGGCTCAGAGATCTGGCATATTGTCATATTTTTCAAATAAATTAGAGAATATCATTCAAGGTGTATTAAAGAGTGGCAATTATTTAAATTCTCACTGGATTTAGAAGGCATCCATTAACAAATTTAGATGAAAATTTGTATTATAAACAGAAGTTTCTACCCTGAAAAGGAGGGTCTTTATTTGTTAGAATCTTTGCTTATTAAAAAATAGAGAATGCTGAATCTGTGCCCTTTCAATTTTAAAGAGCTTAATTTAAAATACCTGTTAGGCACTAGTGTGACCTTAAGGCTCAGTGGAGTTCTTAAAGTATTATTGGCACTCCGTTGATAATTATTATACTTATTATAAGCATGTCTAACATAAGTACAGTATAAGACTCTTCCCTTTTCAACACAAAGCCATTTTCAAACAAAGTTTGAAAGATGCTGTAAATTAACAATAATCCAAATACAATGCTTGGACTTGAATTCAGTGGTTGCTTCTCCATATTGTCAATAATATTTTTTGTGTGTGTGGCTGGATATTGCTTTTTTCCTTTTCTGTTCTCTGCCTCTACAGAGAGAATAAATTCACAAACTGGTAAATACGTATTGTGCATAAGCTAGATTAAGTCATTGTATCTGGGGCTGTGAGGACCCCAAAGAATGACTCCCTGACCCTAGAGTTTACAGTCTTTAGAACGCAATTCAACCGATATTTGTTGACCACTGTGCAAGGCCCAGGAAGCTCCACAGGGAGAGAACCATCGGTCTGGCTCACTGCCACAGCCCCAGCCATAAACACATGCTTAGCACATGGTAGGTTCTCAGAAAGTATTTGTTAAAGGAATGAGCAAGTAAATGAAGGAAAAGTTTGAGGCATAAAGGGAATTATGGCAATAAACTGAATAAGACACCATCCCTGACCTCAAGAAATCTACAATCGAATAGAAGAACTATATACACAACTATGTATAGTGTAGAATGTAAACTGCGAGATGTAAATACTTTCATAGACTGGCAAAATGCTATTCAAGTTTGGGGGAGGGAATTCACAACCAAGTGGAGAAATCAGTTCAGTTAAACAAATGCAACAGGCAGATTTAAGTACACTGGTAGAAGGGAGCCTGGCAAGGAAGAGATACTCGTTACCATTTTGGAATAAATGAACGAACATTTACTATACACCAGGCCCTGTGCTAGTTCCTGGGGGCACAAAGATGAATTAGAATTTGATTTCTATTTTAATTTGATTTAAAAAACAAAAAAAAGCTCATAGTCTAGTACAGAGCTTCTAGTACACTTTCAAGAAAGACTTCCAGGAGAAAGTGGCTTTTAAACTGGGTCTTGAAGGATGAATAGGAGTTTGCAAGGTGGAGAAGAGGGAAAGGATGTTTTAGATGAAAAGTACAGCATATGAAAAGCCATGGAGGCATGTAAGGGCCTGGCTTGTTTAAAGAATATCTCATTGCTAAAAATGGAAGACAGTACCAAATATATCCCTAGCTCTTAGCAAAAAAGCCCTATATAGGGAAGTTCCTTAGTAAATACTAGTTGTTTTTTGACAATAATGATGGTAAGAGCCAGGGGATGAGCATAAGTCTTAAGTACTTGTCAAACCCAAGTAAATGTGCTCAGTACTGGGTATATGCCCAAGAAATGCTGTTAAAATTCTTTCCTAAGGATGAGATTTGAAATGAGTGTTATGGGCTGAGTTGTGTTCCCCACACCCAAACCACCCCCAAATTCATCTGTTGAAGTCCTAACCCCCAGTATCTCAAAATGTGACTGTATTTGGATATGGGGTCTTTAAAGAAGTAAAATGAAGGCATCAGGGTGGACCCTAATCCAGTATGACTGGCATCCTTATAAGACAAGGAAATCTGGACATAGTTAGGTACAGAGAGAAGACTACGTGAAGACACAGGGAGGAGATGGCCATCTACAAGCCAAGGAGAGAGGCCTCAGAAGAAACCAACTCTGCCACACCTCGATCTCAGACTTGTAGGCTCCGGAACTGTGAGGAAATAGATAGATTTCCGTTGTTTAAGCCACCCAGTCAGTAGTACTTTGATATGGCAGCCCTAGCAGACTAATAATGGGTTAACATAGCACATTAGAGCCCTGGTATCTAGTAATGGTAATAATAATGATGATGATGTTGTCATTTAATATGCTTGAAAACCCCATGAGGTTAGATGCTACTATTTCCAGGCTACAGTGAGAATGCTGAGGCTCACAGAGCCCAAGGCTACATGGTTATGGGGTGGTAGGGTCACTGGGTCTGGAACCTAGGCCTGACTAAGGTTACCACTAGCCTTATAAAGTCTTTGTACAGAGAAAAAGCATCTCTTCCTTGGGGCACACCCAACCCCACGCCAGGGTCCAGGGCTTGATGAGCACGAGGCGGGCCAGATTTCAGTTCCTCTTGCCCCCTGGGCCGGAAGCCCTTGTACAGGTCTCACCCTTTGTGGTGGCCCACTCTGCAGCCCAAGCACTGAGTCATTATACTGGGCTTCCCAAGGGGCTGGGGTGGCTAGAGGTAATACCACCAAAGAAGGAAGAGGTGGGCACATAAAGGGATTCTGAGAGCTGGGATTGCAAACCTCACCTACTCCACAGTTGGGCATGCGAGAACTCAGGTCCATGAGTTCTGGGTTCCAGTGGGTGGGCTTCCAGTGGTCCTACATCCACAAGGGGGCCTTGATTCAGCCCAGTTCTGCTAAGTGGCCTCAGAACAGCTCCGTCTCCAGTACTCAGTAAGCAAGAAATCCAATTTGCTGGGATCACACACCTATCCTATCGCCAACACCCACCCCCCCCAATCAAAGAGACTGAGAAAAGCATCTTTGACTCTTTTGACGATGAATGTAAGTGTGCCTCTCCTCACAATTAAAGCTGAATGTTCCAAATTGCAGCTTTTGTGGTAGGGAAAGAAAAGGCTTCTGACAGTGTAAATATTTAATCACCATTAAGAATGTCCAATAAAGGAGGGGAGTCTGGTTTCAGATTGGCTGGTTCAGATGATTAAAGCACAGAAGTCATAGCAGGGTAAAAACAAAATACCCTCTAAAAAAGTACCGGCCTTAGAACTCAAGATGGTTTCTATTTCTACTCCATAGAACACTGTGTGTGTCACCTGTCCTTGAGCCATGAAGGAACCAAGAATATCTGATTTATCTTTAAATATTAGTGGGGGTGGGGTGGGGTGAGGTCTGGAGATGAGGAAGGATGGCAGTCTCTTAATAATCCTGTTTTGGGGATCATGAATAAAAATGGAATTTCTAGACTGTATGGAAGGGACTGCTGAAGTTCAGACTTAAGGAGAAATGTCTGAAAAGGAAAAAGCAGTATGTTCAGTTTCGTGTCTTATTTGAAAATAGACTTCAAATGTTCAGCAGTGTTTTAGAGATCAGAACCATCGCTGACCCCCACCACCTCTTGAACCCTTAGCCCCCAGTAGTTCTCAGTTTACTTTTAAGGTAAAGCTTTTAGTTTTATGATTTAGCTGGAAAAAATACATAATCCCACTCAGTCAGGTTGCCATTTGTCTGTATTACCAGGTTGAACTAGCATAGGACAGTCTGTGCAAAAGGAAGAAAAATGGAGTTTTTCCAAATCCAGATTTGGGGGAGCCAAACATTTGGAGAGAAAGACTAGGAGTTCTATTGTGCCTAGCAGTGTTTTCATGCATTCTATCAGTGGACAAACAGAAAGCACACATTTAAATAGCCTTTTAGGTCACTTCTCCATCCATGCTTGGAGGGAGGGTGCCAGCTTGGAGGCCAGCGGCAGACCACTCACAGCCAAGTCCAGCAACTTTATTGTCAGCTCAAGCATCTCCCTGTCAGAATCTCAAGGAAACAGAAATATGAGTGACTGTGATGTTATCTGCGTGTTTATCTTATCTCCTGCTATTCGTTTCAAGAATTCAAGTTCTTATTAATATGAGAGCCCGGTTTCTGGCAGCTCTTCTCTTTGAATGGGTTTATGCCAAGCTGCCAGTTATCAAAGGATTCAGGGCCTAGAATTACGCTGACAGGGAGCCTCAGAGCTGTGATGGCAGAACAGGGACATGGGAAAAGACATTGTATTAAAGAGGGATCGGCATTTTGGGTCTAGTCCGTGATGCCCTTTTGGTTCCATATTTCAAAAGAGCAGCAAGAAAAATATGAGCAGGGATAGACCCGAATCTTGTGAAAATCAGAGAAAAGCTGGTGACCAAGAGACTGCTCAGCAAGTTACAGAGGTCCCCCAAATCCGGAGTAGTAATTTACAGATGACTTTGTGTGCTTCATGCAGGGTGAACTCCAGTTGGTCTGGAAAAAACACGGTGATGGCTGACGATTTACCATATTTTGCTTTCAGCTGTTAATGGTCTCAGACTCTTAACCACTGATGGTTCTGGTGAATGTTTTG
Organism: Balaenoptera borealis; assembly: GCF_965194805.1. Classification (NCBI taxonomy): domain Eukaryota; kingdom Metazoa; phylum Chordata; class Mammalia; order Artiodactyla; family Balaenopteridae; genus Balaenoptera; species Balaenoptera borealis. Next base: position 80,035,642 of record NC_138870.1, read on the forward strand.
GAGAAAGGGATCAAGAGAAACTTCATGACACTGAGTATATTACATGAGAAGGGGGGTACTAGGGTGGCAGGGTGATGTCCTGGACACCACTGTCTCTTAAAAACATCAGACATTTTACATCCTTTCCATAGGCAATAGTTCATCTATCCCTAAAGCTGAGTGAAGGCCCTTTTTTAGCTTAAAGGAAGTCATTGGATCTTGAGTAAAGAATTGTTACTTTGCACATTCTCCCATCTACAATCAATCGTATGTCTGCTGGTGAATGACCATGAGGACAACATGATGTCCAAAAGGACAACTCTAATGTTGGGAGTGAACCCAAATTCCACCTACTGAAGGAACACCACTGAGCCTTCATCACTTTAACCAAAGACACGGGCACCATCACCAAGGTTAAGGGTGCTCAGCAATTGTCTGGGGCCATGTTGGGTGGGCAGGGAAGACGAGGCACCATGTTCCTTCAGCCACATCTTAACTGTGCCTTTGACTGACTTTCCATGTTGATTGAAGTGTATTCAACTCGTCTCTCAGCATCAATTCAAACTTATTAAATGGCTCTTCATCGTATCTGCTTTCAACCGTCTACTCATCAGCAGACTAGAAAGGAGCCTGGCTCATTTCTCTTTCCCGTCAGTCACAAAGGGGGCTAGAGGCTCTGATAAGGTCCTCGATGTGGAAGACCACATAGACTTGAGCAAAGCTGTGGAGAAGGGAGTGGCCTGTCTTAAGTCCTAGAAGGACAAAACTGGAACTATTCAACCCACTGGGTGGTGTTTCCCAGATGCCTCCCAGGGGGTTGTAGCTACATAAATAAGGTATAAAGAGAATTCATTGGCCGCCAGAACTAATATTCTTGGTTGCTTTTCATTTCTGCCGACCCGGTCATCCCTACAGACCACTGTCACAATTTTTTACGTCAGAAAGTAAACTGAAGCACCAACGATAGCCATCTGATGACTGTGACCAACTGCCTGCCGACCAGTTCTTAATGTCCTGAGCCTCAGCAGGAAACCACGGAATCTATAAAGTCCTGTCCAGCAAAAATGAGTCTGAATGTGGATGGTTTGGTTAACCCAGATTGCCTTTGGTGCCTAAGGGAGTTGATATTTTTTCATTATGAAGACTTTCCCATCTAGTGAACGCTACAAATAAAAACTGCTCGGAATCAGTCTGAACTGCCTGTTTCCGTGGTAGCAGGCCTCTGTCTGGAGGATAAATCTGCACCATCTTCCTTTTTTTGGGTTTCAGCCAGTTGTGTTACAAGGAGTTCCGAATGTACGATACGCGACACCCAACAGGATGGGCTCCATCAGTTGGAGAGGGGAGTGTTGTCACCGATGGGATTTGCACCCTTGGCCAGACAGCGGTGTCCAAGAGAAAGCGATCAAAAACATACGGAATCCACATGCCTAAATATTTATTTTGGTTGTTCATGTTTCCCACCGTTTTCAAATGTGAACTTGTGTCCTGAAGGTGGAGCTTTAGTACACAGGAAAATTGGAATGGGGCAAACATGTTTGTACAAAACAGGGTAGAATCAGCAAAGAACACAATAATATGTTTCCTAGTCTTCTACATTTTTCATGCCAAAAAATAGGCACAGATTCTGATTTCTTTCACCATAGGAGCCTGCATACAATTAAATGGGAGAGAAAAGAAGCCTGCTCTCAAGAGCAGGGCTTATGCCCAGTAGAATGGCAAGAAGCTGTAGCCATCAAAGCCATTTATGCTTCTCGCTGGTAGTATTTTTTGAGATGTTGTTTCTTTTTCAAAACGAGGCAGCAATGAATTGAGTAGTGATCAAAATGCCACACCACAGAGTATGTTTAATCCAAATAGCTCCCGAGATGGTCGGCTCCTGATTGTACCAACTCTACGGGAGTTAGAGAAATTACTTGGTTACCAGTGAAGTAAAACTATCTCCAGAATGGAATTGAACTGTTGCTTCTCAGCACATAACAACACTGCCACAGCCGGCTCATGACAGCAGTGAAGATCATTGTGTTTCTTCATCATTCACAGGGAACATTGTCAAAATACTGGCACGTACATCCCCTACTATGCTGTGAAGGGTTCTATGAGCTTCTGCAGATGCTTCTGAGATTTCCAGCTGTGCCAAAATTCTTAAAACATTTCAGGTGGGTAGGGAATGGGGGGGAGTAAGGCCTAATTACTCTGGAGCAGAGAGCGTCTGATTAGCCTTGCCTAAGATCTCCTGATTCACATCGACCTGGTAGCTCTAAGCCTTCCTCTTCCTCTTCCTCTCTCCTCACTGGTACCCCACCCGCCGTCACTGCAGCAGAAGGAGCCACCTGACAGCTTGTGGGAAAGCATTTGTTGCCTCCCTGCAGGCAAAGATAATGTTATCCAACTTCAAAGAAGGAAATGATGAATAGAAAGATGACCACTCTGAATTCAGAATATGAGAGCTACTGCTGGAATGATGCGCGTCTTCAACTGCACGTCTAGGGCCGAAACTCCAGTTCCTCTTCTGCTGCTTGCTTCACTTCACCCTCCTTTCCTCAAGCCTTCCAGACCTCCTTCTCCTGCCCTATCCCTCAGCACTGGGGAGAACTTGGAGCCCTGTTGTAGAAGTTTCAAACCTGCAACAGCTGCTCCTTCAGGAGCATCTGGAGGAAGCCCATGCACCCTGCCCCACCCCCAAACAGATTCTATCTAGAGCTGGGAAACTGGGAGGGGGAGGAAGAAAGGGGTTGCGATCAATTAACCTCCCTGGGGCCTCTGGCCTGGAAATAGCCTGAGACGGGACGGAGATCCTTTCCCAGGGGTGCATAGGGTTCTCGGGGTCCCCCTGCTGCACCCCCTGGATCACTTGCCAGACGGTAAGGGTGCTGGTGGTGCTATCAGCTGCCTCAGGACGCTGGGAGGTATTGTGCATCCTCTGGGGCCCCTTTCTGAGAAATCATGAACCTACACCCAGGTGTGCAATGATTCAGATATTCACTGTGCTGCAGAAATTCTTGGTGGTTTGGGGGGCAACCCAGCTGGCATTTGCCCCCTGGGTGAGTTGGTGAGACCTCAGAGTGTCCAAAGGAAAGAGGTGGGAAAGGAGGAGACAGAGGGAGAGCCTCTAGGGAAATAAGGGTACTTGGCTCTGAGATTAGAAGGCTGGGCTGGGGAGGTAGGTTGGAACATTTAACTTGGGGAATTTTTCTGTCTCACCTGCTGAGAATGATCTCCAGGTAGTACTGTAAAGACCACAGGTGGAACTGTGGCTAGAGGGGGTGGTGTAAGCCCCCCTGGAGCTAGATGGGAATTCGAATCTCAGTTCCGTTGTTTGCCATCAGTAGGACCCCGGTAAGTTCTGTAACCTTTCTGTGATCATTCTCCTCTCTACTAAATGGAGGTGATAATAACAGTCACTAATTAATAGGGTTGTTACGGGTATTAAACGAGTCTTAATCCACGTAGTGAATTTAGAGCAGGACCCGGCAAGCAGTAACTGCTCAATAAATATTAGCCATGATCATTCAGGTTAGATGATGAGTAGAACTTTCTAAGTGCTAGGCTTGAAAGCCTGGGACTCCGTTGCCAAGGGAGACTGGAGAACCTTTTCAAATATGGGAGCTCTGGCCCCAGGGATTGTCCAGACCAGAATCTTGGCGCCTGCCTTTCCTCCACCCCACTCCTCTGACCCGGGGAAACCCACCCCCTGTCACCGGGGCGCCTGGGTCCCTTGAGCCTCCGGCTCGCCACCGTCTCCCGCGCTCCTCCCCAGGGCCTCCCTCCCGCCGCTCCACACCTGCAGCCGCCCTCGCAGCCTCCCAGTGGCCCGAGCTCCGGGCCTCAGCTGCAGCCCTTCGGCGCCCTGGGTTTCAGTTCCCTGAGCCTTGCGTATCCCCCCAGCTGCTCTCGTAAACAAAACCCGAACGTTGGAACAGCCCCGCGGCAGGACAGGCGCAGGAGCCAGCTCGGTGCACTGTTAGCGCGCCCCGGGAGCCCCGGGCGAGCCAAGGGGCGATGGTGGCGGCCGCGGCGGCAGCGGCAGGCGGCTCAGCTTTGTTATGAATAGATGAAAGAGGCCACCTACACAGTAACCCAAATTACGAGACCTCCCTCCTCCCTATCTCACCGAATCAAGAGGGGAGGGGAGATGGGCGTGGAGGGAGGGAGGGAGGGCGGCCAGGAGGCGGAGGGCGGAGGAGGAAGAGGATGAGGAAGGGGGCCAGTTGCATCCCACTTTCACAATGGGAAAGTGAAACGCACAAGCGCACCGAACCTCTCCAGCCCTCCCCGCTTTCCTCGCTCCCCTCCGCCCGTCCCCTCCCTTCCCCTCCGCGCCTCCCCTCGAGCGCCGGCGCTGCACAGAGAGGAACTCTCCGGAGAAGGAGGGCGAGGAGGAAGCGGCACCGGAGCGCGCAGGGCTTGCCGCCGCCGCTGCACAGGCTGCCGGAACGAGCCCGCCGCGCGCCGCCCTCGCCGCTCTCCTTCCCGTGCGAGCCGCTGGGATGGGGCGGCCGCAGGAGCCCGAGCGCGCGCAGGAGCCGCCGCCGCCCGCGTCTCAGTCGCCGCGCGCCTGAGCCGCCGTCGCCGCCGCGTGCCCTGCCCGGGGGCGGCCCCCCCAACCCCATGGAGGTCTCCCGGAGGAAGGCACCGCCGCGCCCCCAGCGCCCCGCCGCGCCTCTGCCCCTGCTTGCCTATCTGCTGGCGCTCGCGGCGCCCGGCCGGGGTGCGGACGAGCCCGTGTGGCGGTCGGAGCAAGCCATCGGAGCCATCGCGGTGAGCCGGGAGGACGGCGTGTTCGTGGCGAGCGGCAGCTGCCTGGACCAGCTGGACTACAGCCTGGAGCACAGGCTCTCGCGCCTATACCGGGACCAAGCGGGCAACTGCACGGAGCCCGTCTCGCTGACGCCCCCCGCGCGGCCCCGGCCGGGGAGCAGCTTCAGCAAGCTGCTGCTGCCCTACCGCGAGGGGGCGGCCGGCCTCGGGGGGCTGCTGCTCACCGGCTGGACCTTCGACCGGGGCGCCTGCGAGGTGCGACCCCTGGGCAATCTGAGCCGCAGCTCCCTGCGCAACGGCACCGAGGTGGTGTCGTGTCACCCGCAGGGCTCGACGGCCGGCGTGGTGTACCTCGCGGGCGACACGAACAGCTGGTACCTGGCGGTGGCCGCCACCTACGTGCTGCCCGAGCCCGAGACGGCAAGCCGCTGCAACCCCGCGGCGTCCGACCGCGAAACGGCCATCGCGCTCAAGGACACGGAGGGGCGCAGCCTGGCCACGAAGGAGACGGGACGCCTCAAGCTGCGCGAGGGCGGGGGTAGCCTGCACTTCGTGGACGCCTTTCTCTGGAACGGCAGCGTCTACTTCCCCTACTACCCCTACAACTACACGAGCGGCGCCGCCACCGGCTGGCCCAGCATGGCGCGCATCGCGAAGAGCTCCGAGGTCCTGTTCCAGGGCCAGGCAGCCCTCGACTGCGGCCACGGCCACGCCGACGGCCGCCGCCTGCTGCTCTCCTCCAGCCTGGTGGAGGCCCTGGATGTTTGGGCGGGCGTGTTCAGCGCGGCCACCGGAGGGGACCAGGAGAGGCGCTCCCCCGCCACCACGGCACTCTGCCTCTTCAGGATGAGGGAGATACAGGCGCGCACCAAGACCTGCAGCTGGGACTTCGAGGCTGAGAACCACTGCGTAAGTCCTAACCCCGTGACGCTGCGGGGAGCGCTCCTGCTGCGGAGCCGCCGGCGAGGCAGAGCCGGAGGGAGAGGGTTGACCTTTACCAGGTCCCGGATTTACACAGCCCGGCGGCGGCCGCCCGACGGCCGTTCTCTTACGGTCTCCGAGACCTCGGGCTACTCTAAAGCACGGCCAGAGGTCCCCGAGGGAGTGTAAGAAGGGAGGTGGCGGGGGTAGGAGTTAGGCTCAAAACTCTGGTGGCTGCATCCCATTGCCATCCTTCTCTATCCAAACATGGGCGCTTGTTTGGGTCTGAGCCTCGCCGTGCCGCTCCCCCGCCCTTCCCTAATCTCTTCCCCAGGTGTGTGGTCTTAGCGGGCGTGTGGCTTTGACCCTTGTCCTCAACGGCGTTACCAAACACAGTGCCCTAGGCAGAGAAGCCCCAGCACCTAAAGGACTTGCCACACCCCAGTCTTTGTGCCCCCCATCTTCCCCCCACCAACCCCGTAACACGTGTGATGTGGTCTGAGGAGTTGGTAGCCTGCTCGACATGGGTCAGCGCTAGCCTGGAACAGAGGCTCAGGCTTGCGGGAACAGAACCCTCCGCGTGACCCCGTGCAAGGGGGCGGGGCTGTGGCTCTGCTGAGCGTGAGCTGTGGTCTCCAGCTGGGGGGAGAGGCTGAGCAGGCGGAGGTGGCTTTGTGGGTAAAAAGCCTCGCCCTAGAGGGGAGAGCAAGAGAAAGTGTTAGGGTACTTCAGGCAGTTTCTGGGCTCCAGATTGCCTGACTAGATCGCGCGTCTCAGAGGCACCACCCACCCAGGCAAACGGCAGAGGTTTCCCCTGGGTTCCCAGGGCAGCCACAGCTTGACTCTTGAGATTGGCATTTCTTTCACTGGAAAATAAAGCGGCGGTTCAAGAGGATTCAGTTGATGGGGATTATGGAGCCATTGTGCACTTCTCCGAGGCCGTCTTCCTTCCAAGGCTGCTGGCATGTCAAGTCCACATATGGCTCCTGAGAGGGGAGCCTGCTGAGCGCCTCCTTTATAACTGGACGGAAATCAGAGAGCAGAAATGAACGGCTACAGGTGTTGCCATTGTTTTGATATAAAATGTGTCAGAGAGGAAGGCGAGAAGTCTCCACTTGGAAAAACGTGTTGTGTTGGTACATTTGTGGTGTAAGCATAGAGGGGACGTTGGCTCTAAGGTATATTAATAAGTGTATGGAAAGACGCTCCCATCCCCACCCACGCAGAGCACATCTTAACCAAATATTAGCCCTATTATCCAGAAAGAAAAAACAGGTCTCTTGCAAGGCCCCTTAGAATGGTCATTTGCTTCTTCCTCCTTACCCACTACTTGTGTACTGGGGCACACACATAATGCCTTCATTTAGTTACTGCTATAATTATTTTAAAGCATAAATAACGCATAATGCTCCCTAAATGACTTCGTCTTGCTCTACAAGTATAATTTAACATTTAATATCTGTCTTTGTGAGAGCCTTATTATGTAACAGTTCAAGTTTGGCAAAAATCATCACCTTCGACTTCTCCGTTGAAAGACTTGAAAGTACCCCTACATATTACTTGGTGTCGAGCTTTAGGCATACTTGGTCTTCGGGGTTAATGACAAGACAGCTCGGGGGCCCGCAGCAGGTGATAACAGTGGAAGTCCAAGCTTTGCCATCTGACAGCTGTGTAGATGTGTGGAGCCAAAACGTTTCTCTTGACTGCCTTTCTCTACCCACTGGGGCCTGGAGGACTTAGTTCCCTTCCAAACCCAGCAGGCACCCTGAATGCACTCAGAATCCACATTTTGGCTTGATCAGGTGTTCCTACTTGCGCTGGGATGAGGGGAAGGGAAAGTCAGAGAGCTGTTGATCCATCTGCATGGGGAGCTTCTGGGAGGTAGCTGCCCCTTGGAAATCAAGCAAGGGACAAACACTTGCTGCCAAAAATCTGGAACTGGAAAAATAAATAATTAAGATAGGTTCCTCCACAGCATGTCTTGCTGCTGTTTTATTGAGAGGTCCCAGTGTGCTCAGAGCTGCGGATTCTGAAAGACGGGGTCTCTACCCCCTGAGCTTGTCATCCAGGTTAAATAATATACTCCGGTTCAAACAATAGCTTGTCACGGCTGCACAGGTAGGAGCTTGGAGTTTTGCATTTTTTCTTTAAGTAAATTCCTTGTTGCTCTTATGAATTAAAAAGCCTTAGTGGAATTGAATTTCAAGAGAGGTTGTGAATGAAAAAAAAAAAGCGGTCGTTTTGATGAAAACGCTGACAATTTTCTAATCTATTAAATAGGCAGATAAGATTCTTCCACAAATATTTGTGCTCTGTGCTGGGTGCCACTGATTCTGCCATTGAAAGGACAATAGCAGGTGGCAGCCCCATTTAATGGGGTTATGGGATCAGTGTGCCCCTGGTTGTCACTCAGAACAATGATGTCATTGGGTTGCATTTGTTCTGCGTTTTATTTTCAGGTTTTCAATGTGTTTTGGAGAAGGCATGCTGAATTACAGGTGCCTAAGATAGATGAAACTTGAAACACTCTAGAGGGAGCCTCAGTAGATTCTAACAGTGATTCCTCCAGAGCAGACACAGTCATTTTAACAGTAATCCACAGGCAGCAAGGCACAAGGGGCTAGATTTGCTTGCCTTCTCCTGCTCCCCCTGGATGACGCGCTCTTATTTTCCATCTTCAGTCAACCATGGGTAGAAAAGTGACAGGAGTGACTGGGTTGTTTTCTTATTTCTTGGTTCTCTCCTTATCTCTTGTTGGCTGATTTGCTGGCCTTCAACTTCTCCCGCTAAAAATTAATTTACAGGTTGCTTGTGCAGTGAGTGTGTCCTCAGCCGTTCACACATTGGGCCGTGACTTTTTCTGTCTTGCCTCCAACTTTGAATCCCTTTTCACAACTATCGCAGGAGAGCTTCAGCCTGTGAACGTGCCCAGGCAGCCGAATTCTGTAGACACTCTCTAATAATCCTGATAAATATTTGTACGGCACTTCCTCCTATATTACTTCTTTTGAGGCCCTCGTCAAGTCTAAGGTTGATTCTCTGAGGAGCATTCTCATTTACCTGATGAGGAAGCTCAAGGTCACTTAAGCAACTTGCTCAGGATAGCAAAGTAAGCATCAGAGCCTCCAGCTTAAACCCAGGTCTCGCAATATCTACTTCTGTATTCTTTCCACCACTTTGGTGCTTCAGACTTTCCCTTCAAAGTCCCCTAATTAGAGGCAGTAACCAACCTCCCCTAGGATATGGGGTTGAGGCTGGAGGGTGCCCCTTGAAGTGTGTCTTAAAACTTAAGGTGATTTTTTTTTTTCATTCTATTCCATAACATATCTATGTGCTTGGGTTAACATAAAAAGTGAATGTTTCAAATTGTGTACAAGTTAATTTAATTCCTCTTGTTTCTGAACTCCTGTTATCCTTGGCATATGGTAGAAAATTGTGTGTGCCTGAGTTTTGAAGTCTGATTGTTCCAGATTGTTTGGCTGCCATAGTTGGGTCCTGGGGTTGCTTGTGGTTTAAACATGGTGGCCACCCCCTCTATAGATGCTGAGGGTGGCATGTTTCCTACTGTGTTGGCCAACAGGACTGACTCTTCTAGTTCATTCTACCACTTGTGGAGAGACACACCCGCTTCCTCCACACTCACATAATTCCAAAGCCTGACATAATTTAACTGTCATGCAGACAACCACAAAACACTCGCATGCTCTCCAACAGACAGTAACCCAAGACACTTCTAGCTACTGCATGCAGAAGTGATGTCCCAGGGCCACTCGGCAGTGAACCTTATTAACCTCAAAATCCACAGTCTTCCTGCAATGTTTATTTCTTCTTCAGTTTCTGTTATGATCCTGTCTAGCCACTTTGCAGTCTACGGACTAGATGGTGAATTTTACCCCCATACACACATCTGATATGCAAGGGAGATTTAAAAAGCCCAACAACCACTTAGAAAGAGGGAAAAGCAATCACAGCTACTACTGCTGGATGACTGTTATGGCCAGGCTTTGAGCTAAGCACTTCACATGCCTTATTTTTGGTTGATTCTCATAATCACCCTATGGGGCAAGGATTGTAGTTATCATTATGATTTTATGATGAGGAATTGAGGCCCGGAGAGCTTTGGTTGGTTTCCACAACTGGTAAATGGTAGAGGATTGAGGACCTGGACCTGTAACACACAGCCATGGACAGTCCAACATCGCAGACATTGGGTTCTGGTGTCAATCTTGTCCTACATGGAGCAGGCTAGGCCCCTGTAACTACTCTGGGATCAGCTATTTGCTGGGCATAAGACGATAGAACAGAGAATCCTTGAGTGCGAACGGGGTTTCTGGGTCTGCATATTTAAACACTTGAAATTCAGACTTTGGGAGGGTTGTAGTTCCTCAGTTGTCAATTTCTAGATAGTGCCGGCACGTTTTGTATTCAGGCTTATAAACGACCTCAGAGAGACTTACAGGACCTTAAAGGACGGCTCCCAGTTTTTGTTCTCAGACAGAAGAACTAGCTCATAAACTAAATCCAGAAATCTCAACCTGTTAAGTCTGGGTTACAGGCACTCTTGTCTTTATTAGCAGCCACAATTAAAATACAAGCTCCAGAAGGTCAGGAACCTTGTAACATTTTGTTCTTTGTTGAACCCAGAGTGCCTAGCATAGCACCTTAAGAAATATTTGTTGAATTAATAAATGGGGGATCATGTTGGGGATGCTTTCTGTTGATGGCAGCCATACTTTCCTGAACCTGGCCACCTCAGACTCCCTTAACCATTGTCTTTTTCTTGATGTCTGATGTGTTGGGGCCTCTTTCTTCCCTAGTCCGAACCTAACTGGCATCCTCCACTCCTCTGAAATCCCCATTCATTGGACTCACCAGGCTTCTGCTCTTGCCAATCTGGGAGTTAACTTTGACCATAGACACCCAGCATGGTTGACACTACTTTGGTATAATTTAATAACGTGCATGATCGTGCCTTTCAGTGGGCAAGAGGAGAGGGCTCTGTGCTGTAGGGCACAAAGCCCCTCAAGAACTTGTAGGGTTCTCAAGTGTAGTCTCTGGACCAGCAGCATTCAGCATCACCTGGGAACTTACTAGAAATGCAAACTCTTGGGCCCCAATCAGAAACTCAGAGTAGGGTGTGGGACTGGCAATCTGGGGTTTAACAAGCTCTCCAGGTGATTCTAATATACATTCAGCGTTTAGAACCACAGCTGTAAGGCATCGCAATTTCCCTTGTAGTCCAGCTGAGGCACCTGGGATAAGAATTTGTTCCCCTGTTTTCACTGCAGTTTTACTTAGGGTCATCTAAAGTAACCAGCTCATTCCACTACCCTTATGTTCCTTATCCTCTTCTAATTGCCCAAAGGAAATACCTAGAAAAACTTCTGAAGTCTTATTGTTTTTGAGTTTTAGAGTCCGAGTCTCAAGAATCTATAGGTCAGAGTTAAATTAGCTCCTTCACCCTTTCGGACAGCAGTCTATTTGCATTTCATTCCAGGATGTGGGGTGCGGGGGAAGATGTCTAGAGCCTTCTACTCTGCTGTACAGCACACCAGAATTCTCTTCAAGGGTCTGGTCTTTACAACATCAATCCTGATACCAGTTTCTATCCTAATTAGGCACGGTTGGTTGCGTGAAGCAAAGATCCACATAAGCAAGCTCAAGCAAGGGGGTGGGGGATTTAGTGGCTAAAAACACGTGGGATTACATGGAAATCTAGGGGGAGGAGCAGTACCGTGCAGTGGTTGTCTGCACGGACTCTGGAGCCAAATCGCCTGGGACCACAGCTGCCACTTCCCAGTTGTGTGACCTTGGGCAAATGATTTAACCTTTCTGTGCTTGTTTCTTTATCTAGAAGTAGGGATCCTCTTTGTTTCATAGGATTTTTGTCTGGATTAATGAGTTAATATGTATGAACACTACCTGACCTATAGTAAATGCTATGTATGTATTTACTGTCATTACTATCGTGAGTATTTAGGAGTACTAGGGTGGGGCTGTCTGATACAGAGTGGGAAGGGGGTTCCGGACTCACGGCAGTGGAAAGGGGCGTCACAGCAGGAAGTGTGACAGATGCTTATTCTGAGGTTTCGTTGTCAACATGACTTAGCGTGGCTGCTTCCCTCAGTCCTGCTACGAAATGACCCCCTCGGCTTCCTCAAACATCTGCCCCTCACCCCCTCCACCTGAATGTGCCTCCGCCTGACCTGATCCCCACTCTGCCTTTCAATAGCATTTCACCTTCTGCATCAGCTACCAACTGGCAACAGCTTTCTGTATTATTTAGTTCAAATTACCAGGAAAGAGAGAGAATGGGGTCCAACCCATCCTTTCACTCCAGATTATGAGCCCTCGTTCAGGGTAGGGATTCATTGCCCTTGGGGCAGGTACTGACCCCAGGTCCAGTCAGAAGAAGGAAGACCATCATGCAGTGGTCCCCGGTAGGTGTGTGGGCGGGTTGCCTTGGAATGGAAAGGTGGAAGAGCCACACCGTGATTGCCATGTTGACTACAGCAGCATGGAATCATCTCTGCCTCCCTTCAGGCTTCTCCATGACCTACCTCTGCCTTCCTTGAATATGTGGTGGCACATAGCTGATGATCACTGAGGCCTGCTCAGAGAAACACCGAAGTCTGCTGGGGGACAATTTGTAGGCATCCTGGGTCTAACTTGTTTGTGGAAGCAGGGGCATGGTAGTGGTAAGATTCTTTTTTTTATCAATTGTGCTCATAGTTTTTCTTAGCATTTTCATCAAGATAGAAAATTAATACTAATTTATATACTATCACAAAACCAAATAGAATCGTGACTTAAGTTTTACTGTTTCTGTAGTTGATGGGTTTGACTGTCTAATCAATAGTTACACGTAGTGTCTCCTCAGAGGAGTTATGAGGGGGATTTGACCCCAGCAATCCCCACCCCACCTCTCTGGCCAATGTTCTTATTGCAGAAGTCGGCAAACTTTTTCTGTAAAGGTCAGATCGTCAATATCGTAGGCTTTGCAGGCCACATACAGTCTCTGTTGCAATTGCTCAACTCTTTCATTGAAGTGTGAAAGCAACCATAGACAACATATAAATGAACAAGCACGGGGATGTTCCAGTAAAACTTTATGGACACAGAAATCTGAATTTCATGTATAATTTTCACTTGTCATAAAATATTATTCTTTTGATTTTTTTCAACCATCTAAAAATGTAAAAACTATTAGCTTGGCAGGGGGTCATTCAGAAAAACAGGCAGCAGGCTAGATTTGGTCCACAGCTGGTAATTTACCGACGCCTGCTGTAACAGAAGGGGTGAGAGTAAAACAAACCTTCACATTGCCCTAAGACATCGTGAGAGATTTAGCAAAAAGGTGGTGCGGAAGCCCCAAGAAGGAGTGTCACACTCAGCGTTGGAGGACCTGGGAAGCTTCAGGGAGGTGATGCTGGAGCTATGTCTTGAAGCCAAGTAGAAGAGGCAAGAAAGGGAGTTCCAGAGACAGGGCACAGCTTGTGCCCAAGCGGGAAGTTGAATAAGCTTGTGAACCGCAGGTAGCTCACCCTGGCTGGGGAGTGTCCAGAAATGAGCATGCAGGGCCAGATGGCAAAGGGCTTAATAAGACTGGCCAAGATGGCTGGATTTTATCCTGATCAGGTCAGTTGTTTTCAAACTTTCTAAACCTGGGCTTTAAATCTTAAACCAGAGGCTCAGTATGAGAAAAAGGCTAATAAATCATCATTGACCTGCTGTTCTGGGTGAGGCCATTGCCAAGTGCCGGGGCTCAGGGTGAAGCAGGGGTGGGGAGGTTCCCAGAATCCTGCAACTCGCCCTCCCGCCACCCCCTGCCTGTCCCTGTGGCATCTCAAAGGAACTTCTGGGACTCTGCTGAGCAGGGTGTGAAAGCCATGGCCCATGGCTGATGAGGGCAACAGCAGGGCTCTAGGCAGACATGATCTGATTGTGTTCTAGAGAGATCACCCAGAAGAATGGATGAGGCAAGATGAGAGGCAAAACAGCTGATTAGAAGGACCAACAAATACTTCTTGAGTTCCTACTATGTGCCAAGCACTGTGAGGAAATATTTCTACCAATGGTCAACAGAGTAGACTATAAATAGGCAGCAAGTAAAGAGGTTATTTTTATATTAAAATGATAGCTAGCACTCCTAGAGCACTCACTTCGCACCAAGTATTGTCCTAAGTCAGCACTTTACCAATATTAACTCGTTTAATCCTCACCACAACTTTATGAGTTGGGTAATGTCGTTACTTCCATTTTACAGATGAGAAAATTAAGGCCCAGGCTGAGATGGGGGCCCTGAGAGAAATAACAGGACGTAAGAAAGCCGTGTTAGTTGAGGTGTTGGGGAAAGTTCTCTTTAAGGAGGTTGAGTTGCCACCAGGAAGATGAGGAAGGATAGTTGTACACGTCCCCAAGGGGAACTGGGGAGCAGTGCAAGGCCTCGAAAGGGGAAATGACTTGGTCATTCTGAAGAACCAAAGGCTATAGCGTGGTTGAGTTAGGGAGGTGGAGCGGGGAGAGTGTCGGGGGAAGAGGTTGGGGAAGGAAGCGTCAGCGGATCCTGTAGTCCTGGTGGGCAGCGGGAAGGAGCTTATATTTTTTCCTGAAAGCTTAGAAGAGCCTTTGAAGGGAAGGGACACCACTGGATTTGAATTCCTAAATAAATGGCTGCCCTTTGGGGCATGAATGAGAGATTGGCCCCAGCAGAGGCAGGAGGCTCTCGAAGTAGTCCAGGTGAGAAATAATGTTGCCTTGGTCTAGAGCGGTGGCCGCAACGAACGTGGAGAGAAAAAAGATGGATTGCGTGGGCTGCAGTAATCCAAGTGAGCGTGTTGGAGACCTGAACTGAGGTGGTGGCAGTGCAGGTGGAGAGGAGGGATTAAATGAAATAGCTTTTTAAGATGTAGAATTGAGAGGTGTTGGTGACCAATTAGTTTAATTTTCATCGAGTTTTAGATATCTTTGGGACCCCCAGAAAGGGCCATTAAGCCAGCGGTTGGCCAGGAAGTGAGGAATTGGGGATCCACTCTGTCAGCCTCTATGGAGTGCCAGCTGTGTGCCAGGCTCTGTGTTGGGCTCAACACGGTGCCATTGGGGCTGTAAGTGCCTTGAGGGGAGTGGCCAGGGGTGTCTCATCAGTGTTTCCCAGGCATCCAGAATGCCGTCTACTGCACGGTGGGCCCTCAGTAAGTATTTGTTGAACTGGAAGGAAGGTGCTCTCCATCTAGTGGAGAAGATGTGGTTACAGCTCGGCGAGAGAAGAGCTTCCAAGAGGAGCCCAAGCCCATGGAGCTGTGTTTATAGGAGGAATAAAAGCCAGGTAGCCTAGAGAGAAGGGAGTTTCCCTGTGACTCCCTCACCAATGAGGCCGGATTCCTGGTCTTTCCCTCCTGCCCCTCCAGCCTGGTCTTGGAAGAGTCCACTTGAGAAGCATATTCTCTAACACATCAACTGTTCCTAATTATTCTGCACTGACATTCTTCTGAGGTTCCTTTGCCATCAGCGAGCAATCTTAGAAATTGGATTCCACGTGCTGGTCCTTGCTTCTCTGAGGCATCAGGAGGGCTGGGTGGCCCAGAGCAGCTGGTAGTCGTAGGTGTCACCCAGTCTCAGTCTCCTGGGCTTAGCAACATCTCTGTGCCCCTCCCTCCTGTGGAGCCCTTGTGCTGTGGACCTCTGGGGAAGCCTGTAGATCCCTCCTCAGAGCAGTGGTTTTAAACACATAAAATAAAAAGAGTTGCAAAATGAACCAATTATATTGATCTACAGATATATCAAAATGTTTTTTTCCAGTTTGAAATAAAGTAATATATCTTAGCACATTAAATAGCAAGACCTAGCAGCGGTAACTACCATCATTTCAAAGTAGCGATAAGCACAAATGATATTTTGAGATACCTGCAACAACTATAAAATGATATGAAGATATCTGATTTCTTTTGATGACAAAGTCACAGGTTCAGTTAATATGACTGTGGTCTGCATTCATAATTAAATGAAATGCTGAATTTCAGTCAGAGTTCGCTAAAATAGGATTTTTTTTCTCATCCGGTTTCATGGATTCCCAGAATTCTTTGCAGGAACTGTGGATGTCAGTGCGGTCCCCACTCCAAGCACTCATTCCGTTACTGTGTGTGTCAGAAAACCAAAAAGATGCTGCATTTTGTTTCAAAACTCATTTGATTGGCTTAGTTTGACAATAGGGGGTTCAGTCCCACCTGGATTTTTACAGTTGGCCAACTGCTTCATAAATGGACTGGATAGAGCAGGTGGGTGGGTGGAGAAGCCTCAGAAAGGTTAAGTGACTGCTTAGAGACAGCTCATAAGTAATAGAGCTTGAACTTGAACCCACATTTTTTTTTTTACCCTAAATCTCTTGTTCTTTCTACTCTTCCATGCTACCACTATGTTATTCAATATTTCTATTTTAAAGAGTTAGCCAAATGCAACAGTTCATAAGTTATGCTGTTCTAATCATGGGAGAAGAACAGTGCTATTATTCTTCACTTTGGTTAGAGGATACGAAAATACCTAAAGTATTTTGTTTACTTAGAGCCTCATTTTAAGTACACTGAGTCTGTAGACTGTCTATAGATGGAGATGGCAAAAGACCTAGGAATTGTCTTTTGCAAGCTGTCAGTGAACTATGGATGTGAAATTTAGAGAAGGCCAAGCTACATGGCAGCAGATGTGGGATAGTTTAGTATTGTTCCCAAAGTCAGAACCAAGGCCCAGTGCTTGCAAGGGACAAATTTTGCCTCAGTAGAACTTTGTAATGATTAGACCTACTTAGCAATGTACCAGGGTTGCCTGGTGAGATATTGACTGAAAGCATTCAAATATTGATCCATGTATTCATTCATTCATTCAATAAATGTTTATTGACAACTAACAACATGCCAGATGCTGAGGTATATGCTGCATTCAGAGTGTAGAGTAAGATAAACTATTGTAGAGCTTAGAGTCTACTGGGAGACAGACATTAAATAAAAAAATTTAAAGCAATGTAATTATAATTATTTTCAAGGAAACAAATGGAATGTTATGATTCAGAATAACTACTGGCATAGGGATAGGATGATCTATAATCATGTGTCCATGAGGAGGTGACATTGAACTTGAAACCTGAAAGATTTTTGTAAAAAAACAGCCTACAAGGTGTGAAGAGAGGGGAGGTAGCAGAAATAGCATATGCAAAGGCCCTGAGGCAGAAAAATGGGAACATGTTAAAGAGTCTGAAAGAAAGACACTGTGGGAACTGAAGCAGAGTGAAGGAGAAGAGTGACAAGGGATAAGTTTGAAGGAGTAGGCAGGGACCAGATCAGCTAGGACCTGGGGAAGCATTTGGGTTTAATTCTAAGTGTGATAGAAAGCCGTTGAAGAATTTTAGTCAAAGAAGTAACGTGGCCTACTTTATACGTTAAAGAATCACTCTGGCTACTGGATGGAGAATAGATTGTAGGTTGAAAGAGAGAAACCAGGAGGCTCTTGCTGTAGATCAGGAGTGAGATGATGGGGGCTTGGACTGGGTGGAAACCATGGAGATGGAGAAGATAGATGTAAGATTGCTGGGAAATTCAGCTGAGATTTTTCAGGTATTGGGTGTGGGGAGTGATGGAAAGAGAGGAGCTGAGGGTGGATGTTGGTACCATTCACCATGATGGGGAAGATAGGGAGGGAGAGAGTTGGAGGGAAGAAATGTCTAGATAATCATTTTCCAGCAACTCTGAAATCTTGGGAGTGATTCCACAGTTTCTCAAAGAAGATGATGCCATTTATTTAGAGGGTATTTAGCAGTGGGAGAGAGGGAGCTTTTGCAGAAGTCAAAATGATGGTGGGGGGGGCACTACTGGTATTTTTGGGCAGGTGTCAGGGATGCTAAAAGTCCTGCATCGTGGAGGACAGCCCGCATAGTGAAGAAATATCCCATCTAGAATGCCAGTAGCTTCCTCATGGAAAAACATGGTTGAACTGTGTCTCTTCCAACTCTGAGAATCTAGGAAAATGCATTTTTTTTACACTATCAGCCATTCATATATTTTTGTGAATTGTTCGAGTCAGGTTGTCTTTTTTTTTTTTTTAATTTTTATTTATTTATTTATTTATGGCTGTGTTGGGTCTTTGTTTCTGTGCGAGGGCTTTCTCTAGTTGTGGCAAGCGGGGGCCACTCTTCATCGCGGTGCGCGGGCCTCTCACTATCGCGGCCTCTCTTGTTGCGGAGCACAGGCTCCAGACGCGCAGGCTCAGTAATTGTGGCTCACGGGCCCAGCTGCTCCGCGGCATGTGGGATCCTCCCACACCAGGGCTCGAACCCATGTCCCCTGCATTGGCAGGCAGATTCTCAACCACTGCGCCACCAGGGAAGCCCCAGGTTGTCTTTTTGTGTAATTGACTGAAAGTAGCCACATGGAAGGGATGGAGATTTAGATGGGGGATGGAGTGTGAAGCAGGAAAAAGGCAGGATAAATCTTGGAGAGTGGGACTTTAGCAGTAGGAAGGCCTGGGAGGCTGGAGGACGCTGGGGCCTTGGAGGGAGGGAAGCAGGTGGAAGAGCCCGTGGGAGGATGTGAAATACAAACCTCACCACTTTGCATGTTTCCCGTGGCTCTGTTGCACGCCCCCCATGCTTGCCTGGTATAGAGGCTGCCCAGGTATGTCCCTAAGCTTCCCTTCTTTATTCCTCCTGCACACTTTGAACTTTTCCTTTGGATCATTTGAGTCCCCAAGGTTAATTTTTCCTTCAGATGATCAGAGAGGTGCCGTAAAGTTAGAACCTGATCAATGCGGTATACTCTAGAAGAATAAAGAAAAGTGACAGGTGCCTTAACGGCCAATAAAATCACTATCTAACTTGGGTGAATAGTTGTTCTTTCCATTCTCTAGCTTGATAAAGATAGTTTTCCAATTATTTCCACACACATGCTTTCATTTGGGCCTCACAACAATGCTAATAGACAGGGCGTGTGTATTATTGGGTCCATTTTACAGATTCGGTTATTGATGTTCAGGGACTTGCCCAAATCAAGCAGCCTGTCAGGGATGAAGCAGGGCCAGATCTTGGGCATAGGACTCCTGCTGAGGTTTCCTAACTGCCAGTAGGCCCCTGGGTAAGTAATGATGAAGAAACTGCTCCCTGTAAGTGTATGCCAAAGAGGAGCAGACTACAAAATTACCTGCCTGAGAGGCTTTCTATCAATGTGTAAGAAGTTCCAGTTGGTATTTGCCCTGGCATAAGGAAAAACCAAAATAAGGGAGTCTTTTCATCACCTTGGGGATCAAAGACTTGGCTTTTGCCGTCTCCCCAACGCTTGAGGGGCCACTTTTGTGCACATTTCCTCCAGCTGTTCCCATAATAGCTGCAGCTTGGCTGTGAGCGCTCCATGTGATCCTCGCTGAGTCAGGCCCTCTTCCACGTGGTAGGGGCAGGGCCACGTGGTACTCAAGTCCCGAGTGTGCCATTCACACCCTAGAATACATGGCTGGTGCCCCCTGGAATCGGGGGGTGTTTATGGTCAATGAAAGATCGTATGAAGGAGCTACGAGGAGGTCAAGCTGTTTCCCTCGTGATGTGCCCAGTATTCCCTGAATACTCTCTCTCTCTCTTACACACACACACACACACACACACGCACGCATGCACGCACGCACACACACACCAGCACTCACCCCTTCCCAGTAGCCTTGGTTCCGCTTTGGTGTGTCAAGCCCAAGGCTCTCTCTTTTTTAGCCCAAACATCATTTGAGACAAGGTAGCTTTTTCCTCAAACTGGAAAAAGTTTCCCTGTGAGAGTGGGCTCCTCCAGTGTAGGCGGGACGTGTGGTTAGACATGGCAGGCAGGAGACACAGAGTGACAACTCTGAGGGAACCAAGAAAGCCCAAAGGGGAGACAAGGTTTAGAGCTAAATCAAGATTGGATTTTGTCGCGAGAGGCAGAACTGGCAAAAGCATCATTACAAGGCATTAACCTTGTTACACACGGAAGAACAAGCAGAGGCCGGAATTCAGAAATAAATTACACGTAATAAACTAGACAGAATAGGCTGAGAGCAACATTAGTGATTATGCCCTAAAGGGAGAGAAGGGCAAGATAGAAAATAGGCCCCCCCAAAAAAAAGAGTGAAAATAATCTCTGGACACAGGGGGCCGCCTGCACTATTTTCTCCCTTTTTCTATTTGGCTCCCCAGGTATTAATTTCACTTTTGTGAGCAGGTTTCTCTGGAGCCTGTCTTTCTTTTGTTTGCATTTGCTGAAGTGAGCAAAAGGAAGCCATTCAGAGGGTTCCTTTTTCCATTCACAGGGACCTGTCCATTTCTGTGTGTTTCCAGCACAAAAGAATCCATTTCCATTCAGCCAGAGCAGCCCTTCGAGTTTACTTGAGGTCCAAGCCCGCTCTTTCCTATTTTCTTCCAGGCCCGCTGTGGTAATTGGCTACACAATCCTGACTGTGGCCAGGATCATCCAGGGTGAGAGGAACAAGCGCTTGGCCAGTTCCTGGTCCTTTGTAGCTGAGGAAAAGCTAGAGGCTAGTGCCGTGTCCCCAGCCATGACTCTCATTTCTTACACAGGGACTTGCTTTGCGTTGCAAGCCGTAAGCAGCGGCTTAAATCATAACATCATTGTTAGTAAAAAGTTTAAAGCTTGGAAGTCTGAGGTCAGCGGTGTCCTCAAGAACCGAGGGTCTTTTGTCCTTCCCTTGCACCGATCTGTTGGTTTTCACCCTCCATCTTGAATGTCATGGAAGCAAAATGGCTGTCACCACTCTGCACGGATAACCTCACATCACAGATTCCGAAGGGAGGAAGTGAGGCAAGAGGGGCAAATGAGTTCTCCTCAAGAGCCGCCTCTTATCAAGGAGGAAGCTTATTCCCAGAAGCTCCTCCAGTGGATTTCTTGCATCTCACAGACCCAAACTGGGCCACATGGCCACCCCTAGCTCTAAGGGGTAGGAAAGCAAGTACCAGGCAACGGGGAATGGGATTACTGGGTGGCTTAGGCTAATCATGGTTTCCCAGGCTTGGGTTTATTGCTACCTGAACAAAATTAGGGTTTTGTGGCAAAGGAGGAGGTGGGCATAACTGCCACAGGTGTGGCAGCAACCGTTTGTGTTTTTAAATAAGGTAATGATAGCAAACGTGGATTGTGTGTTACTATGTGCCAGACGCTGTTCTAAGCTTTACCTAGGCTTGTGTCCTAACTCATTCAGTCCTCGTGATGAATCTATGACCTAAATGCTGCTATCGTCACTTCCATTGTATAGAGGAGGAAACTGAGTCACAGAGAAGCTAAGTAATGTGCACAAAATTACTTAGTTAGAAAGTGACAGAGCCAGGATCGAAAGCCTGGAGGTCCGGCTCCACTACCCTATATACTATCCTTATTTAGTCGGAGTATTATAAGATATTCCAAGCAGCACACAGTCAGTGCAAGTTACTACTAATAATAGCAGCTAGCATGTATCAACATGTTATTCTTACTACCATCATTATTATCTCTCCCTCATAATTACCCTACCGATCAGACACCATTGGCCTTATTCACAGCTGAGAAAGCCAATCCCAACAGGGTTCGATGAATTGCCCACATCACCCGGGGGATGAGAACCAAGCTTGAATGCAAACCTAACTTCTCTGACCCCTGGTCCCAGGTGGTTTGTTCTATGCCATCAGCTCCCAAATTCAGGAACATTGATTTAATGGCCCTACTACTTACCCATGTTATTGATCCAGGACTTAATTTGGAAAACTGCAATTATTGAGAAACAGTCAGAAGCCAGGGAAGGGTGCTAGAGAGGATGGGACAGTAATTTAGAAGCAATTTTCCCCTTGTTCGTTTTCGGCTTTTGAGCCACTTCTGGGTTTTTTTGGAGTCAGTCTTTCACAAACAGAATATCTCATCCCACCTCAGCCAAGGCTAACTGTGATGTCACGGTTCTTGGCTAATCTAAATAGCTACAGTTATTAAGCACCTACTATATACCAGACGTGGGAGGACACTATCCCATTTGGTCCTTGTGGATGGATAATCAACAGTCCACAGTCATTACTCTGTCTGTGTCGTGGGATGAGGGAAAACTGAGTCCTCCAGCCAAAGATAGTGGTGTTAGAACATTCCAGATGCCCAGGCAGAGATGACGTCCAATTCTCTGAGTTAAGCACTTCTGAGATGCTCAATTATTTAATAAAAAGAAGAGGCGTGGTCGGCCGATTTTAAGTTTGAACAATTCTGGTTTTATTTTAAAGCAAGATGTGTGGTGTGGGTTTATTTTTTTTTACATCTAAAGGTCACCGACTTTTCTTTTTTCTACTCATAGTCACGAGGCATCCTTATCTAAACAGTGATCTATTGTTCTGATTCTCAGACCCACAGAGATTTTTTTTCTCAGCTTCATTTTAACAGGACAGTTCCTCATCTTCCCCGACTGTATGAAAAGTATATTTTTAACAGGAAAAAAAAAATCTCCAATGGGCTTTCTAAAAATCTTTTTAAACTGAGTTCACTATGGAATATTGTATGCAAATACGCCACGTTCTCTTAGGTTATGACATCTTTTCCTTGAGCAGAGATCATGACATTGGCGAAATCCTTGCCAGCATGTCTTTTCCTCCCAGTGTAACTTCAACAAAGAAACATAGACGGCACTTTAAAGGCTTCAGAAATCAATTTAGTCCATGAATCCATTTAGTGTAGACGTTAATGAAACTTGGTGGGTTTAAAAATAATGAATATTTAATAAGACATAAATTGAAAGACATAAACACTGTCGGCAGTAATATAATGAAGTTAATAAGTCTTAGCCTCCCCTTGCCTACCTCCCCCCTCTCCAAACGGGGCGATTTTAGGAGTTGCGGTGATGCTTACAGAAGTTTGCCGGCTCTCCTATTGGTTGAAGCGTAGATGTGCCTTCGCAAACCTTAGTACAGTTGGGAACCAAACTCTGGCAGATAAAGTATGCTATCGCACCGTGTTCAGTAGCTGTAGAAGGCAACGACTCTTTCTAGCTCTGTATCTTCCAGAGATTTGTGTAACAAACTCGGTTTCCTGTCGTTGAAAGCAGGAAGCAGCATGAAGCACTTCATGCCTTTAAACAAGGAAGAAAAAGACATTTTAGTCGACACACTGTCTGCTCTGGGTTTAAAGAGGGGCTTTATTTAATGATCAGGAGTGAGCATGTGATTCTGTGTGCTCAGAACCTCAGACCATTTACATGCCTTCAGCTTGAGAGTTAGGCTTTCCATTTCTTCTTCAAGAACATCAGCACCGGGTCCAGCCCTTGTGCTTGGTTCCTCTTTAGCCCTGTGGCTCTGTCTTACCCACCATCCATGACTCTGTCTTTCCCTCTTTACCCTCTGAATGACTTACCCTGTCTTTGGGCTAACACACCGCACTCTTCTTGTAAATCCAGAGTCCCTCCTCTCTGCCATCACACCCAATAGGATGGTCCGTCTCACATGTCTGGAAGTGGCTTGTTTAACCTCACAGAAGCCAAACCCTTGTTAAAATAAATTTCAGCATGATCCTGCAAACAGCCATGTATAAGACTGTCTCCCTCCCAATTCAGCGGTGGGCTCTTTTTTGGCAATAAAGTGGAACTCAGTTTCATATATCAGCTGGGGGAGCGTTAAATGGATGGCTAGCTCACTGCTGGCAATCAATACATGTTAATACACAGTAAACAAATGGCTTTCCATGGGTTGGGCAAGCGTGGTGATTCTGCCGATAAAGGGGATAAAAGGTTGTTCCTGGGGATCTTGTCTAAGAAAATGTATTTGGGGCTCCAGTAGGATCCTTCCCAGGTGGGCATGAGTGACATTTTATCATCATGAGAATTATCACTGTTAAAAATTATCTTTTTTTTTATTTGTGCGTTTGTGTGCATGTTCAGAATGACAAGGATCAACCTGAAAGAGTCCAACCAATCGCATCATCTACCTTGATCCATTCCGACCTGACATCCGTTTATGGCACCGTGGTAATGAACAGGACTGTTTTATTCTTGGGGACTGGAAATGGCCAGTTACTTAAGGTTAGTTTTCTGTGCCTTCTTCCATGTCGATTTTAGTATTGATCCATTTTGTGCTTTTGTATTTTGTATTTTGTATTGCTTCTGGGTTATACACAAGACCATACCGACTGCTTTGTGAACTGCTCAGAGACACCTCCCCTCACCGAAATGGCCTGAAAGAAATTTCTGGAAATCTATTTGTAATAACCTCCTACCCATGTATGGATGTGACAGACCCCTTGCTTCCTGGGAACTTGACAAGACGGTTCCCTTCCTTACTCACGAGCCGCCTAGGTGAGGCACATGGAGACCTGGACCCTACCGCATCCCGGCTCACCCTCCTAAGACTTTTAACTTTTTAGTTCTATCTCCTTTATAATGGAAATGTACAAAGCACCTGATTTCTCACAACTTCAAAGAGGTAAAAGATTATAGGGCTAAAAAGAAGGAAAAAAACAGATGTTCCTTCTCCCCAGCCCACCTGCCGCCCGCAGAGGGGGTGGTTCATTTTCTAACCTTCGTACCCACCACAGAGAGGTTAGAAATCTGAAACCCTTTGAGGCTCCCTCGCCTTTTATCTCTGAGAACTGTTTATTTCCACTGTGTGGATACACCACTGGTCGAGTTGAGATTTTTATTCACTGGGGGGAGGTGCAGGGGGAAGGAGAAGAAAATAAACTCAGAGATACCACATGACTTGTCTGAAATTATATAGCAGTTATCAATTTTTTCAGCAAGCGTTTAATGAGCACCTTCTGTGACCTCCACCAGCATTCGTGGTTGAGAATTGCACTGTTTCTTTCACCCTAGGCGGATTCTCCTTTGCCTCTCTATAGCCAGTCAATTTACTGTCAGCTCGGATTCTAAACTGAATATTAACAGATTTGTTCCCTCAACTGATCTCCCACTGATAACCAGCTGTGTGACTTGAGGTGAATCGCTTAACCTCTCTGAGCCTCCATTTCCTCATCTGTAAAATGAGATTGTACTAGATGACCTAAGAAACCCCTTTCTCTTCTGGTGGCCTCTAATTAGCCAAACCTGCTTGCTTGCTTGCTTGCTTTCTCCAAATGTGCCTTGTGTGCTGCTCCCACACCTTTGCTCACACTGTACCCCTTTCCTGGATTGCTCTCTTTTTTTCTCTGCTTTACTGAATCCTGCGTATCTATGCTTTGGCTCAACTCAAACTCCATCTCCTCTCTGAGGACTCCTAAGCCTGGAGTGATCATGTTTCTCCCTCATCTCCTGAAATACTCATTGTCTGTATCATTCTTTTGGCTCATTACAAATGTCTTGCTTTGATGCCTAACCTTTGCACTTGTGTTTGTCTTGCCTTCCCAGCTTGATTTTAAGCTTCTTGAGAAGGGGGCTGGGAATTCCCACAGCCGGATACAGTGCTGAGTGCCTGGTAGATAACTTGATTTAATCTGTTTTCTTTGGAGGAAACCCAGTAACATATGGGAGGGGGTTTGTTTGTATACACATGCTTTTAAAATATACATTGATCATCTTTCCTTTTGTGTTAGCTTTATTTCCTGGGGAAAGGTAAATAACCCGCCAGTCCTTGTATACTGAGTTGCTCAGTGCCGTGAGGCGATGTCTGGAGCTACACCAAGCTGGCCAGACTAATTGGACCCATTCGCCTGGCGGAAGAAGTTTCCATCAATCCTTACTGGGTCTCCTTGCCAATTATCTCTTCAGATTTGGGATATTTTTGACGAGTGTTTTGACAAGAACACTGTTTCCCCAAAGCTGAGCCAACCAAAACTGTTAGATAGTAAATTGGAGGTGAAGGAACACTGGCTATGAATCGTTTCCCATGGGACGGCCTGGTTTCGCCTGTCCTGTTTGTTCACCCCAGTGGTTCGTGTGCAGCTGGCTGGTGTTTAGTGATGCTGTGGTACCAAGGGGTGGAACTGAGCTGCAGCTTCAGGCTGCTGAGGAAGAGACCGCTGGCCCAAGTCTCACTTTCCGCGGCATCTGTACGGGCTACACCTTCAAAAGCCACATCTGTGGCTCTGTTTTTAGGGTTCCAGTAACAAGCGCAGGTTGGTTTTCTGTTTGTTTGTTCTGTGACTGCTAACATTTATACAGTGCTCATCACTTACCTGTCCTAATTCAGTCGCCTCCACCACTCAGCGAGGTAGACACAGTCTTCTCATTTTACAGATAAGGGAACCGGGGCCCAGAGAAGCTGCACCATTTGTCCAAGGTCACACATGGCAGAGCAGGGATTTGAACCGGGAACCACTTCAGAGACCACACTGTTATGTCTCAGGCTACACTGGCTTGGTAACTTGTGCCCCAGGCACGGGCAACCACTCTGTGCGGGTTCTCTGGGGGGAGTGGGAAGCATGTTGCTAGAGAGTCACGTGGCAGTGGGAGTGGAGCAGGTTCAGGGTTCTTAGAAGCTCAGGGAAGAATCCCAGCTTGAGAAGGCAGACCGTCTGGCTGAGGGAATACCTCACTGGCAGGATCACTTCTTGGGAGTCAAACCCCCCCACCCCCAGCTTCCCTCAAGAAGGTTCCCCCCTCAGGAGGAGGTTGGGAGGGGAGAGCGTGAGCTGACGGGGCCCCGCCAGCCTCCCTAGGACAGCCCACTCATTCCCAAGACTCCCCTATGTATCCTGCCTACAGATGCTGGGATGCAGCCCCTGAAATCACCCAGGGTCCTGAAGCCCCGGGATTGTGTAGATGATTTGGAAGGCACAGAGAATCTCCAGATCTGTTTATTCAAAAACTTCAAGCTTGTCCCTTGCCAGACTTGTCACCAGAACTGTTAGAAAAGACAAACATTGATAGACACAAGCTTGGCTTCTTCAGCCACAGAGTGGAGGTACTAATGAGCAGAGAAAAACAAAACCCAACCCAAGGCAGCCTGCAGGAGGAGGAGAAGGGGCTTGGATCACTCAGCCTGACTCTTCAGTTTCCCTGGTGATCAAGAGTTGACTGCCTTTTGACAGACGCCAGGCACTGTACTATATGCCTGGTTGGAGGAGAGGCAGGAAATAGCATTTGGGGGCCAACTGCTCTTTTTGACCAACACACACACAGACCCTCTGATTTCCTAAATCTCTGAAAACCTCACAGAGTTTTCGTAGAGTTTGGTGCAATTTTAAATATCATATTACTTAAATGATTTTTTCTTATTGTAAAAGTAATACATGCTCTTGGAAAAAGTTGCAAAGTAGCGGGGTATGAGGGGAAAGCAAAGAAAAAATACCCCTCGTTTTCTTATGTAGAGGCAGCTGCTGTCAGCATTTTAGATTCTTTTTTTTACATAGTTGAGGTCAGACTCTATTCAGTTTTGCATCCTTTTTTCTTCAGTTAATGAGGGAAAATGCTTATATTACAATGTTACGGCAAACTGTAAGCAGTCTTTTTAAATAGCTGTATCATATTCTATTATATGGAAACATTATTTTGAGCTTAAGCCGAGATATTGAATCATTTTTAAAGTGTCTTTAAAGACATGCACTCTTCCGAGTCATCTGGCACTACCTCTGAAGGTAAGATTTTATTGATGATAAGCGGAAAAATTAAAGATTTCATAATATACTAATACCTTTACTGCCCTCTTTCTCCTACCTTTATTTCTAAATCCCTTTGTAAGGTTTTAGAAAAACTGAAGGAATTTGGAACTGAAAGCGTCCTTTGCGAATATCTGATCTGCCCCCTTATTATCGACTTGCCATCCTAGTGGTTGTGTGAGACAGATTATGTCCAGTCACTTTTTCCTCTGGATATTTCCTCATTTTACTTCCTTTCTGAGCGTGATTGCATGCTGTAATTTTTCACTTGTCAGCATCTTCACTGAGATCAGCTGAAAAAGTAGGGCCACATTGCACTCAGTTTTTGGGAATTCATATCCCACGTGTTGCGTGGCCAGGATGCTGCAATGTGTACTCATTCTTATAAACACGTGCTCTTTCTCCAGATTGTGGTACAGACTATGGTGTAGTTTGGATTCCTTTGAGCTGACTCTGTTGCATGTAGAAAATTGTCCTTATTTCAAGGGCAGAATCGAATATTTTGAACTTTTCCAGGTGGTAAAATAAGTAATAAAGAAATATGCATGAAATTCGAAATTTGTAACTTCACCCATGCCCATTAACCTTTCTTGTAAGCAAAGAAGAAAAGACGGCAGTAGGCGAGGAATAATAACAGCTAACACTTCTGAGCTCTTACTATGTGCCGGGCATTAGAACCAGTGTCTGCATGGGTTTACTAGTTCAATACTATTAGTATTCCCACTTTATAAATGAAAAAACCTGAGGCTCTGAGAGGTTAGGTAACTTGCTCAAGGTGGTTTGAATGGAAGCAACCAGTCTCCCAAACAAACTGCACTGATAATTCAGATGTGTTCTGTAGAGCTTGGGAGAGTTTGTGGAACTGGTTTTTATTTTTTATATTCTAATATTGGAGTATCTGGGTTAACATCAAGATGCAAGTATTTGAGGTTTCATGAGAAGGTCCTATGGCTTCTGTGGTTTTAGTTTATTCCTGTTTAGGGACAGCTTGCTGACAGCCCAGCTGAGTGCAGACTTCTGTGTTAGAGGAAGGCAGAGCCCTCTCCTCTCGGGGCTACAAGTAGCTCCTGGGAGCCTCTGAACCCCCTTAGGAACCCCTGCTTTTCCCCAGTGAACTCCTTTAGAGCAAAGGTAGGAAATCTGTGTTCAAGTTGATTTTTAGAATGGCTCCAGCAACAGGAGGCTAGGGTTGGGTTTCTCCAACATCCTTAGGCCTAAAGCAGGGTTCAGGATTCAGGAAGCCCTATCATGCCCTTTCCCCATATCCAGCAGAGAAGCACCACGCCCACGCTGAGTCAGGGCTGGCTACCTATGTAGCTCTCCAAACTCTGCTCCTACTAGTAGATTTCATTTATCCAAACCATGGAGTGAGATTCAACCCATTTCCAGAAAGTTCTTCCTGCCTCCAAACTGTGTAACCTTTGAAGAGTCTGCCTTGACGCTGGTTTTTAAAGTTTTCGAGTGAAAAATAAGAGAAAACAAAAACAGGTCTTTTATAAAACCGAGCTCTATTTATACTCCCACAGAATGTTCAAATAAGGAAAAGGAGGCCATGAGGAGCCCAGGACAGGACCTGGGGCCGGAAGTGGCGGGGGGGGGGGGGCACGGACGCTGAGCTGAGGGAACAGACCAAAAAGTAAAGGCAGTGGGAACTGTCAAAACCTGGAAGTGGGCTCTGTGGTTGGCTGTTGAGAAAGTCAGGTTCAAGTTTACCCCCATCTCACTCCTTCCAGTGTGTGAGTGTGCAGGGACTCCCCGATTCAGAACAAATTCGCCCGTGTAATCCACAAATCTAGAACTCATGGTTCAGGCTGTACGCTTCTCTTACTACTTACATCAAAATCAGTAGATTGGAAACCAGAGAGTAATTTGCTTTAATCTTTATATTTCATTTTTATTATTACTCCTACTTACTGAAGCACAGTAAATGCTATCAGATAATTACCTTGCTTTCCTCGTGTGTGTGTGTGTGTGTGTATGTGTGGTTTAAGTCTCCTTTGCAGCATTTCTTAGAAACTGTTAATGGAAAAAAAAAAAATAAGTGAGAAGAATGATTGGTTTACCCTTTAACTGGTTAGCCTCACAGAGTGAGGTATAAGAAAAGAAACTTGGTGTAAAATATTTTAGCGCTTTGAACACCCATGGCTTTCCCATGTCATGGTAATAGTAAAGAAAAAAAGAAATAGTCTTTTGTTTAATTTTTCTCCCCCTCATTTTCCTCACCAGGCTGTCTTTTCCGTGGATGGTGTTGTAATGCAGCTAACGGTATGGTGTGGAAGTCTCACACACCATACATTTCAGGACTGTAGCTGGGAGGGTTGTTGTTGGTTTTTTTTGTTTTGTTTGTTTGTTGGTTTTTTTGTATGCAGTGAAAATCCCAAGGCTAGTTAATAGCCTGCCATGAAGTTTCAGGAAGATGTCAACAGAAACAATATGTTGACACTCACTGAAATTCTCCATCAGGGAAAATTTGTTTTCCACACGGGCTGCAGCTGGAAAAATCTGAAGAGCCCTATAAAATCTTGAACGCTAATAGAGTATGTTTTTTCATTTAATAAATATTTATTGGGCACCTTTTATGTTCCAGGCACTGTTCTGGGTGCCAAGGATACAAAAGTGAACAAAACCGACAGTGCCCTTGCTCTCATGGTGGGAAGAAAAAGACAGAAAACAACTAAATGGATTAACCAGTAATGAAGTCATTTCACATGGTGATAAGTGCCATGGAGAAAACAGAGTGATGTGTAGAGAGGGACAGTGGGGTATGGTAGAAAGGTGACCAGGGAAGGCTTCTCAGAGGAGGTGACATTTGCGAAGGATGAAAGGCTATGTAAGAATATACATGGCAGAGGCTCAGGTTGACTTCAGGTTAGATCTATATTAAGATCGTATGCTGGAAGCAATAGATGAAAATCCACATCATGCCCGAGGAGTGTGTGTGCATTGGATGCATTTTCTCTTATGCAAAATTCAACCCATTTTGGGTTTCTGTGACTCACTGTTACTTCCTGAATCACTTCACTGATCGTATTCTTTTCCGAGGCGGCCCAGCTCCGGTCTTGCTGGCTTTCTTTTCTGTGTTGACGTTGATGTGACTTTTGCAGTTAGAAGATCTAAGTGTTCCACTGATGCCCCTGTGCTGGGCTGGGCTCTGTGAGTGGAGGTGGGGATGGGTGAGGTCGGAGGTGATATTAACAGAAATCCAGAGAAGGAGGAGATCCTTCCTGTAGACATCTGAGAGAGACGAGGACCATGCTGAAGCAGAGACCCCAGTCCCTCTGTGCAGCACGTTGCTTTAGTAAAATTAAAGATGTGATGAAAATGGAAACTTCCTTGGGGCTACGGAGATTCTTCTCTGCATAATCTAGCAAAAAGGAAAACCATTGGACCCACTCATCCTCAAACACTTTTAAAATTTAAATTGCATGTATTTATTTTTAAAGACAATACATTAACAGTGTTCAAAACTCAAAAGAACCAAGAAGGCCACCCATTCTTGACTTCTGGGGCAACCAGTGATAACGGTTTAGAGATATTTTATATATGTCTGCGAGCAAAAGGGGGAAGATAGCCTTTCTCCCCTTTTATTAAACATATATGTTATATATGTGTATATACATGTACATATACATATTTAATATAGCATGGTGAACATAACATATAATACATAAAGAGCTTTCTGATTCTTTTCATTGCTAAATAGTATTCCATTGCTTGCACCATAGTTTAGTTAACCAGGTCCCTATTGTTGGACGTTTCGGTTGTTTTAGTCTTTTGTTAGAACACACGATGCTGCAATAAATGCCCATTACATATATCATTATATATGTATATATGAGGGAGTGTGGGATCTAAGGGTATGTGCTTTATAATGTTGAGAGATAACGCCAAATTACCTTCCAGAGAAGTCTCCCTCCCACCAACAATGAAGCATACCCCTTTAAACCCAGCACCTGCAGTTATCAGGACAAGCTTCACTGTAGGCCTCTCAAGGTAGCTTGTTCAGGAAACTGGTTGGCAAATCCTGACACATGTACACTTTGGTAATTTAAAGAGAAAAAAAAGCAAGCAAGAAAGGCTTCCCTGCCATAAGTCCAAGTTCTAGAGAGAATACTGATGCTTCATCTCTAAGGTATCAAGTAAATAAATCTGTATTGACCCAAATAAGATCTTTCTAGCTCCTTACCCATCTGTATCCACCATGCTCCAAAAATAAATAAAATAAAATAAGCTCTAATAACAACTGCAGTGCAGCTCCTAACTCACTTGAAATGGATGAGTGGTGGTGCTTTGTAAATTGTTTTTATTTACTTCTAAATTTTAAAGCAAATCCCAGACACTATGTCATTTCACCCCCTACATATTTCATTATGCATCTCTAAAAAACTATGATCATTTCTTTAAATCACCACAAAGCTGTGATTGCAAATAACAAAATCATCAGTAATTCTTTAGAATTATCTAATATCAAGTCCATATAACTAAATTTTCCTGATTAACTCAAGAATGTCTTTTTAAAATTGTTTTGTCCAAATTGGTATCTGAACAAGGTCCTCAAATGACATTGAGGTTGTTCTGTTTCTCTTAATCTGAGTGACCTCCTCCTATCCTATGATTCACCTCTGTTGACTTTTTGAGGAAAGAAAGTCTGTTGTCCTGTGGAATGTCTCACACCGTGGATTTGGCTGTTCACTTTCTCGTGGCGCCATTTAGCTTGTTCCTCTCCCCCTTCTGTTTCCTAATGCTAAATGGAAGTTAGCACTAAGGCTTGATCAGATTGGGCTTCAGCTTTATTGGCAAGAACGCTTCATAGGTGTTTCTGCCAAATGATGGTTTTAACGTGATGAATTCATCAAGAGAGATCTGGGCAGCAGCCCTCTCCTGAACCTCACTTGAGAATGTTTCTATCAGTCTTTATTTTAATCTGGCTTCCTATCTCTCCCCTCTATACAGGCACTTTCCAAGAACCAGATCAGCTGTTTGAATCTGAGCTGATTAATAAAGAATGTGAATTAGAGATGGGAAGACAGGAGCCTGGCAAGTCCACACTTGGTCAGTGCCTGCCTGATATCTCCCTTGGCTCATAGTTTTCTGTAGGCCAGGGTCTCTAATAGAACTTTCCATGATGATGGAAATGTTCCATATCTGCACATACAATATGATAGCCACTAGCCATATGTGGCTAGTGATTACTTGAAATGTGACTAGTGTGACCAAGGAAGTGAATTTTTAATTTAATTTAAATTTAAATAGCCATGTGTGGCTAACGGCTACCATATTGGATGGTGCAGCTGTAGAGTCATTTATAAATGACTTGCGGCACAGACCTTTCCCACCTCCGTTGGGACCTAAATGCTGCTTTTCCTTTTGAAAAAGTCATATTTAATCTATTTAGTTACATTGACTTTACAGAGCTGCCACTGAACTTAGTGAGCAGTTCATGGGCTCCTAGTGAGCTACTAGTTGCACCAAATCCACCTGGGTTTGATTCTTAATTTTTGATTAAATAGCAAAAATGTGCTTGCCATCAGGATGTGTGGTACAGGCATGTTATTGCTCAGTAGATGTGTGAATGTAGACTTTGAAAAGAATCCCAGGTGCCAGTTTTTTCTTTTCAAATCATATGCCCAATGTTACTGATGTCCACAGTGGTAGAGATATGAATATAGATATCATATCTGGATGTTTTCAAACTGACAAAATGTTGAACATCTTCACTTTCAAAAGCATTGTATTGTTTGGGGCAAAGGGGTAGGTACCAAGATGATTAAGACATGGTCCCTACCCAAGAGGTGCTTGTAATCTAGTAATAGGTTATTATCCATTGAGTATTGTTCATGTGCTAAGCATTATTCGTAATTCTCATTTGATCCTACAACACTGTGTATAAGGAAGGCATTGTTAGTTCCATTTTAGAGGTGAGGAAATTGAGGCCCGGGGAGGTTAAGTAAGTTACTAGCTCAGAGTAGCACATCTACTTGAAGGGTAGAGCCAGGATGCAAATCTGAGACCAAGCTACCATTATATTTCTCCAGGATTAGGGTAATCGTCTTCCGAGGAGTCTTCATATCCATGCTTCAGACCGCACCTTCTCACCATGTGTTTCCTCTGCTCAAAGCCCTACAGTGGCTCTGCATCTCTCACCTAGAGTAAGAGGCAAAGTCTTTACACAGGCCAACAAGAACCTATATGATCCACCCTGTTACCTCGCTGTCCACTCCTCTCTACCTCACTTGTTCTGCTCAGGCCATACTGGTCTGCTCTCATTTTAGGGCTTTTGCACCAGTGGGTCACTCTTCTAAGAGCACGCTTCATCCGCGTATCTAAATGACTCGCTGCAGCATCTCCTGCTAGTCTCTAAATAAACGTCACCTTCTAATGAAACCTAATGCTGAACACACATTCTCCATCTTTTTACCCCTCTTAATTTTGACCTATATCACCTGCTAACGTATTTTTTTTATATTGGAGTATAGTTGATTTACAGTGTTGTGTTAGTTTCTGGTATACAGCAAAGTGATTCAGTTGTACATGTATGTAATCTATTCTTTTTCAGATTCTTTTCCATTATAGGTTATTACAGGATATTGAATATAGTTCCCTGTGCTATACTGTCGGTCCTGCTAACTTTTTTTTTTGGCTGCGTTGGGTCTTTGTTGCTGCGCGCAGGCTTTCTGTAGTTGTGGCGAGCGGGGGCTACTCTTCGTTGTGGTGCGCAGGCTTCTCATTGCATTGCGGTGCCTGCTGACATATTTTATAATTTACTTATTTATTGTTAATTGTCTATCATTATGCTCCCCCCACCCCAGCATGCACGTGAATGTAAGTTCTGTAAGAGCAGGATTTTCCCACCATTTGTTCACTGCATTTTTGCAAACACCTAGAATGTGGCAGATAGATATAGTGGATGTTCAGTAGATGTTTGTTGACTAAAGATGAGTGAAACTCAGGTATGTCCAACTTCAAAGCCACACTTACTTATATTTTATATATAAATATGTACCTACTCGTTTAGGCCTGTTAAGTTGTCCTGGTTACTTTAAAACGCGGAACTGTGTAGACCCGTAGAGGAGAATCAGAGTAACCCATGCAGGTACCTGTCAGGCTGCCTGCCTTTAGTTTTAAGATCACTTGGCATAGCACTAATGAAGCTGTCACTTGCGGCTTCTCATAAGGCCAGTTGTGGATAATGAGCTTCCACATATGAGGATACTGCCCCAGCACTGAGGAGTGGCTTTGTGTGTGTGTGCGTGCACCACGACTTTGTCCCCTACGAAAGCAGAAATACCAAGGTTGTTATCACCAGCCTTGTTGAAGGCTGAGATATGAACCGATGATTAAGGAACGTGATACCTTAGCCAGTGTAGGTAGTGAGGAAGAAAGGATGTAATCTTAGGACTAAGCCATAAGTTTTGCCACCCTGAAATTCAAATTATTTAATAGAAGTCATATTTCTCTTTTTTAAAAAATAGGTCATTCTTGGTGAGAATTTGACTTCTAATTGTCCGGAGGTTATCTATGAAATTAAAGAAGAAACACCTGTTTTCTACAAACTCATTCCTCATCCTAAGAAGAATATCTACATCTATCTAACAGCTGGAAAAGAGGTAGGCAGAAAAATACTAGTTACTGTTTCTGTCTTATGAATACAAATTGTTTAATTGATGTCATTATCGAGTGGTGAAGCTTTTACTTTGAACTACTGAGTTTAAACACTGCTGCAGGCTTCAAGAAGACACGCAGTGGTTCACAGGCATGGAATTAAAAACCTTACTGTCAGTAAGTAAGCAAGAAATATTACCTCTTTAGACAATTTTATTATTGGCTATATTTCCAGTGCCAAGTTTTTCAGAGAAAGGTATGCTTGCAAATGGGAGCATAATCAGCGAGGTAACTGAATTTACACATTGATCGTGTGGGCATTGAATGGTTAGATGCATTTATGAATATACCCGATGGGATTGGCTTTGGAATTTGGGGTTAATATCAGGCCATAGTCTCATACACATTCATGAACCGGGAAATATATGGCACTCACCCTCCCTCTCTTAATTTATCTGGCTGTTTTAGTTTTTCTTCTTGCTTCAGCTTACTGAAATAAAAAGGATACCTTTGTACATTTTCTTCATTTTTACAAAGTGCTTTCACCAAGGGAAGGAGGAGGGGAACTAATTGTTACTGAGTCCCTACTGACGCTGTGCTAGTTACTATTCCAAAGAGGGTCTCTCTAGATGCATAGAGTTGTACACACACACACACACACACACACACACAAACCACAAAGTATAATAAACAATGTTAATGAAATCTGTCAATAATCTAGTGAGATAAAAATTACCCTTGTTTTATATATGAAGAACTAGGACTAAGAGAGGTTAAATATCTTCTCAAGGATATATATAGAGCCTTGTCAGGGCTAGGACTTAAATTCTACCCTGATGTTAAAGCCCGTGATAAATGGTATCAAACCCCAAATTTGTGAAAACCAAACAGGCCATTCTGGCATGGTTGTTTTGACCCATGACCATTTGAACATACAAAGTGCAAAGAAGATAAGTGAGACTTACATAATTACATAATGGATATAACAGATGCCCTCAGCCCACCCTCATTTTCCATTCTTTTCCTCTCAGTCATTCTATGGAGAAGAGCAATGACATCAATCTCCATGTGCTGGCCAGGTCGCAGAGAAGATGTGCAGCACTTTTTCGCTTCTGACATTCCTAAAAAGGCTATATTGCCTTTTGCATGTTGAAATGCCAGTTATTCAAAATGACTGCATTGAGATGGCCAGTGGATCTCATATACCTTTGTTCTTCACCATATAGAACCTTTTTGACCAGCTTGCTTCAACATTTAAACACTATTATATTTCTTCCCCAGGGTTCTCGTATTTGAAAGATTTTTGTCTACTCAACAAACTGCACTTATTAAGTAACAATTCCCATTCTCAGGCGTTATTTATCAAGGGCATCTCAAAACGGCCACTCAGAGCGCTGACTCTGCTACCACACGGAGCTGATAAAATTCCAGCTCAAAGCAAAGACACTTGCAGCCTTGCTTAGTCTGTGCATGTTTTTCCAATCAGCTTTTTGAAACATTGCAAATAGCTCATAAATCCTTTCCCAGACCCCAAGACTGTAGGCTGAGAACCACAGTGAGAACTACCAGTAGTTGATAGGTCCTCACTTTCTGAAGGTGAAGAGTTCTAGTCTGGCCATTCAAAGCCTGAAGTCCCGGGAAGAGTTTTCCGCTGGGCATCAAAGCTGGTTATTCTTACCTTCTTCACTTAGATTCACTGCTAGAGATCCTATTAGTAAGACTTTGGTTCTCTGGTTGAGCCAGTATAAGCCCTAGAGAGACAAAACCTAAGGAAGGTCCTTTCCTAGACTCTTGGGGAGATAGTAACAGCCAAACTAAAATGCCCTGCTACATCCATAGAATACCCGGTCATTAAAACAACCATATGGAAATAGATGCATTGCTGTGGAATAGTCCCTATAAATGTGTTAAGTTAGAGAAGCAGGTCCAATATAGTATTTATGGTGGCCTTTCTTTCACATAGTTATATGTTTGTGTGTTTAAGTACATGTAGAGTCATTCTCATAGAATGTTCTAGAGACTCATTTTCCACTAAATGTTCTGAGCAAAAGTGGTCCCAGGAGCAGATGTTACTTACTGTACCGCTCCTAGAGTATCATAATAGAGCATTCAAAGGCTCTCAGAAGCCTTGTGCTAAGGAAACATTTGCTTTTTCCCTGTGAGGTTTCACATGTTTGTTGGACCGTGGAAACTTTTTCTCATGTAGTAGCAATAGCCAACATTTATTGAGCGTTTATTATGTGCCGGGCAATGTTGGTAATAACCCCGTGAAGTCAGCAGCACTATCACCGTTTCACAGGTGAGGAAACAAGGTTGGAGAGATTCGTGACATTTGTGAAAATCCCCCAGAATTACAAAGATGTGCTGTGAGCTACAAGGAAATGTCCGCATTCTGGTTAATTCTGGCTCAGGCTGGTGGTCTGCCCACCACGTCTGTCAGCAGCACTGGGGACTGTGAGATGATGGGCGTGGTAATCCTCCATGAAGCCAGCTTGGAATGGAAGGGTATTCCTCGGGATAGCCCCTGCTTTTCTCACAAACCCCTTCTAGAACTCTCTATTTCTCTATATGTGTTAAGAAGTTACTTATACTTTCCAGCAGGTACAACTTCCTGGCTTAATGAATTCCACAGGTTTCCTGACTACGCTGTGGGATTTTGCCTGCAGAAAGTGCACCGTGTGAGGCTCAGGTCCTCCCTGCCTCCCCCCAACCAACCCCGCTTGGAGGCTCTGCCGGCCTCCAGGGCATGGGTGTGCCCAGCACCAACGCCCACCTCAGGGGCTGCTGTTTTCTGACAACCGGAAGAGGCAGCTCTAGGGGCCAGGAATGATTGGAAAACTCCCCCTGTTTCTTTTATTTTCACCTCCAGTGGAGGGAGTGTGAACAGTGAGCCAGGAGAGGAGGTGATGGGTTACCCCTAAGAGGGGTGCGGGAGGGTGGTCCTCATTTCCGTGTCAAGTGCCAACCTCGTGCTGACACTCCAGGTCAGAGCCTGTTGCTTTCCCCAGACGCTCATCTCCAAGGTGCCATTGACTGTCACTGAAAACCAGGTGACCTGATTCCACGATCCTTGAAAATCACTATTGGCAGGTCAGAAACCTGACTGTGGATCAGGCTCACCTGTGAGAACTCTTAAAAAGGCAGATTCCTAGGCCCCACCCCAGACCTACTCAACTAGAGTCTCAGCAGCAGGGGGTCTGGGAATCTGCCCTTTCAAAAGCTCCCCAGGAGATGCTGATAAACTGCTTCATACCCTAGAACTTGAGAACCACCGCCCGATGTCATTACACAGACATTCGGCGTCTGAGTGGATAAATGTCTCTTTGTGGCCCTTCATCAGATAAGGTGTTGTAGCTTTTCTGGTGTTGCTCGTAATTCCCTCTGAACTGCCGTCATCTTTATTTTTAGGTGAGGAGAATTCGTGTTGCGAACTGCAGTCAACATGAATCCTGTTCGGAGTGTTTAGCAGCGACAGACCCTCACTGCGGTTGGTGCCATTCACTACAGAGGTATTTCCTGAGTTCTTTCTCACCAACTCACAATTTCGAAACAGTGTCATGCGGCTGCACACTTGTTGCCCTACTTTAAGGATCCGTTCCAGTGACCTGGGGGAAACTGATCTCTGCGCCAACTAAAATACCATCGTGTAATCTGAATTAATTCTCAGGGATGTTCCCAGTTGTGTCGGTGC
This sequence comes from Balaenoptera borealis, assembly GCF_965194805.1. Lineage (NCBI taxonomy): Eukaryota > Metazoa > Chordata > Mammalia > Artiodactyla > Balaenopteridae > Balaenoptera > Balaenoptera borealis. The sequence continues at coordinate 80,074,135 of NC_138870.1, forward strand.
TACTGAATCATTTGACCTGAACCACTGAGAGGGTCCCCAACGTGGAGGGCAGGGGTTGAGAGGGGTTGGGGGGAAGGATACTGGCGTAAGTCGGCGCTGTCACTTTAGCTTTTACTTTCTACAGAGTTCTCCAAGACTGGAGAGAGATGCAAAATGTTCTCTGTCAGAGGAGATAAAAGAATAGGCGTGTTTGAAAATTTTCAGATGAACCCTCATGATGTCACGTGTTTGGTTGGCTCCGTGGAGGCCTGATTATTGATGATGTTGTCTCTGGATGCGCTGTACAGCTGTGCACAGGCCTGATGTGCAGTCTCCGTCTCCGGGCAGAATCTGCCCAGCCTGGTCTTGAATTACGATGTTCACGACCCATCTAGGCCCAGGGCGACTTGTAGCAGCTTCCTCGCCATGGCAGCTCCCAGCGTCGCTGGGACCGGCCTGGTTGGATTCGCTGTTGCCATGGCAACCCAGTACTCGGGCTTTTGCTATAGAAGCAAGGAAGAGAGAGCCTGAGCTGCAGCTCAGGCAGGGGGAAAAAAAAACCATAACAGTGTCTGTCAGTTTGGTGCTTTCAGTTTTTAAAGGTGAAAAAGGATAAGAAAGAGTAGAACAGGTGCAGAGAAGCTGAAGGCTAAACAAGGGGCAATTTAGGGAAAGAAAAGAAGACTGGGAGTAGAATTTGGGAGCCTTTGGGGGAGGAAGGCAAGAGCAATGAAGGGAGAGGGGAAAAATACAATATAAGCAAGAGGTTCAGGAAACAAACTAAAAATATGGGGATGGAATTAATTAAGAGTTCATGGAGGAAGTCTGAAGCTGAGATGCAACAAGACGCATAATTGCCCTTGCTTTTGCTGAGCTTCCTTACCGGGCTGTTTCCTTCAGAATCATCGGCAGACAAAAGAGGCAAGGCCAGGAAGATTCTCATGAATAATTGTAATTGGGTAGGAACGTTTTCTTCTTGTCGCTTGCTTAAGACTAGAGTTTAAGAAATTAACTGATCATGAACAGCACTGCATCGCCACACACCCACTAAGCAGTTTGCCATAATCTTTCTGATCTGTTCCATTTATGTAGCTTCTCTGTCTATATTTGTAGAGCTCTGTGCAGGAGTTAATTCAGTGACAGCAGTGGAGATGGCGGTGATGGTCACAGTGGTGATGGTGATTAAATAGCCATGTGTAGCAGCTAGTGGCTACTCTATTGGCAAACACAGGTCTGGCGTTCATAGGAGATGTCCGAGCTGGTGATATGACTTTGGGGGTTAGCAGTGTTCTGATGGTACGTCGTGAAGTCTTCAGACCAGATGAGGGAGGGAGTGTAGATTGAGAGGAGGATTAGTTGGAGGACTGAGCATTGAGGCAGTGCAGCGTTTAGGGGTCAAGAAGATGAAGAAGTAACAGACGCGGAGAGAACAACCAGAAGGGGAAGCGGAAAGACTAAAGAAGGTGGCCGGCTAGAAGCCCAGGGAAAAAAGGAGGAGGGGAGTGGTCCATTGTGCCAGATTGTGCAGAGAGGTCAGGCAAGAGAGGAAGAGAATTGAGCCACTGGACTTAGCAGGCGATGACTGGTTACGGTGACAAGGGCAGGAAGTGGTGCTAAAGCTGTAAGAGAAAATTAGAAGAGGGCAGGGTGGAGACAACTCTTTGGAGGAGCTTTGCTGAGAAAGACAGCAGAAAAATGGAGCAGACGTTGGAGGAAAAAGTGGAGTCCAGAGAGCTTTGGGGTTTTTTTTGTTTGTTTTTTTTTTTTAATTTTTATTTATTTATTTATTTATTTTTGGCTGCGTCGGGTCTTCGTTTCTGTGCGAGGGCTTTCTCTAGTTGCGGCGAGTAGGGGCCACTCTTCATCACAGTGCGCAGGCCTCTCACTGTCGCGGCCTCTCTTGTTGCGGAGCACAGGCTCCAGACGCGCAGGCTCAGTAGTTGTGGCTCACGGGCCCAGTTGCTCCGCGGCATGTGGGATCTTCCCAGACCGGGGCTCGAACCCATGTCCCCTGCGTTGGCAGGCAGATTCTCAATCACTGCGCCACCAGGGAAGCCCCTGGGGTTTTTTTAAGATACATGAAATAGTGTGTTTTTGTGCTGTCGGGAAAGTTCCAGTAGAGAGAGAGAAACTGACGATACAGGAGAGAGAAGGGAGAACTGTGGGGTGTTGTCTTTCAGCAGATGAAAGAAAGTATGATCTTGTGTGCCAGCGGGAGGCCCAGCCTCAGCCAGGAGCATGGGACCCTTCATCCTTGGTCATGGGAGGGAAGGTGAAGAATATGGACTCAGGAGCAGGTCGGTGATGGAAGCATGCACAGTGTCTTTGCATGTGGCTTTACATCATTCTCAGTAATGTAAGGTGGGTGAGGTGAGGGAGGAAGCCCTGGAGTTGGAAGGGAGAAGAGAGAGAAGGTATGGGACAGAGTGGAAGAGAGAACAGAGCCGGGAGAGGGAGAACAGTTGCCAGACAACATCAGGGCTCCCTTGAAGTCAGTGGTCTTGCTTTTGAAGTGAGAGCAGTAAGCATGGGTTTGCTTTCACAAGCCATGTTTGGCTCCATGGGCATAGTGGTAAGGTAGTGGAGAGTTAGATTTAGCCAGAGATGGGGCTTAGCCAGGAAATACATTCAAGAGGGGAAAGCGGGGCCCAGGAGCTGAGGGTGCCTGCAAGGGATGGGCAGTGATATGCATGTGGGTACTTACAATAGTGGACCCTGGTCTCCAAGCCAGAAGTGAGCTCTAGGGAGGGACGTGAGGACACGAGGGAAGTGAGGGTTGTGAAAAGGTAGCCAGCTCTGTGCAAGGGAGGTTGTTTTGGGGTTTAAATCTTGTTGGACCTGGGGAACTGGAGAAGAGGTAGTGGTCGGCCTATGGGGAACTTGAAATTAAGGTCATGGAGGGGGTGGAGTTATTGGTACTGACAAGGTCTGGGGTGTGATTGTGTAGCTGAAATAGGATGGAGGACAAGATCATTGGCAGAGAGGGTCAGGGAACTGAGGGAGGGGTCAGAGTGTTCGGTGGACCAGTCACCAAGAAGGACTATGGGAGCAATGTTGGAGAGACCGAGGAGCCAAATAGTCAAGAAAAGAAAGGAATTGCCCATGGGCGGGGTGGTCTGTGGATGGTCTTGACGAGGAGGGGTCGGGGTGGGGGGTCTGGCAGATGGCCCGATGGCGTGAGCTTCCGAGCTGGGGAGCGCAGGGGATGGGGCCAGGCTTGGAAAGAAAGGAAGAAGATTCATCCCGAAGAGGCAGGAAGACACAAGTAGGACCACTGTGATGAGGGAGAGGAACCAGCCAGCCCTTGGTGGGCTGCAGGGAGGCAGTGTCCTCGGGGAGAGCCTGGTGATCAAGACCAGCAAGAGGGTGAAGGGAACAATTGAGGAAGTTGAAGACATCAGGACTTTTATTGATGATAAAGGAATCCAGCCTTCTGGAAAAGCCTGCTCACGGCTTCCCCTGCTTCTGCTCTTGTCCCCTCACCCCTGCCCCAGGAGGAGTGGTCTTGTAAAAATCTAAACCAGATCATTTTATTCCCCAGCTTAAAAACCTCCACTGGCCTCCGTCACAGAATTCAGTTTGACTCCCCTGCTCCCAGGGCCTGAATACACAGGGCTTCCCAGAATCGGGTCCTTGGTTATTCTCAGACATCTCATGCCACTCTCTCCTTGGTTCACTCGACCCCAGCCACACGAGCTTTCTTTCTGACTTAAGAATATGCCAGGCTTGTTCCTGCCTCAGGGACTTTTCACCTGCTGTTTCCTCAGTCTAGAAAATTCTTCCCCAAATCCTTCCACGGCTGGCTCTTTCTTGCTCATCAGGTCCCAGCATACATGTCTCCCTGCAATGACCCAGTCTGAAGTAGCCTCACCTGTGACATCACTGTTTTATATTCTTCCTGGCCCCATCACTATTTGAAATGATCTTCTTTCTCTGCCTCTTCCTTTATTAAAATGTAAGTTGCATGGGAACCTCGTCTTGTTCATGACTGTATCCCCAGAATCTAGAATGGTGCCTGGTGCATAGTAGGTGCTTAAAAAATATACGTTAAATGAATGGAGTACACTGAGTGATTGGGAAACTACCAATGGCAGGCTGAGACGTGTGCGTTAAGTATGATAAAACATTCCGGATTTGTGGACTGATGGCCCTTCCCAGTCACGTCAGATCACTTGGTTTCAAACTGGCTTGGTTCTGACCTGAGATGAAATGAAACTAAGCCTCAGATCTGTGACTCGTGTTAAGCTGTCAGTACCATTCAAAATTAGGAATTCTAAAGGGGGTTGTTTTCTTATAACTGTAGAGCATCCCACTGTGTTTATTGTAAATGTCACAGATTTATTTAGAAAAATAATTTATTTTCTCTATTGAGAAGGTTGGGCTTTATTTCATACACGTCTAGAAAGTGGATTTGTTGAGGTGGGGTGGTGCAAGGAAATGATCTTCACTTCCTTTTGATCGGACGTTAAGAATAGGCATCCAGTATAAGCAGACAAAAAGCAATTAGATAAACAGTGAGCTCTAAAAAGTCTAGTATTTTATTGTTGGAACCTCAAATCCAACCTATGTTGAATTTGTCTGTGTGGGTGGAAAATGAATTTTTGCAGGCTGAATATCTTGGGTTTGGAAGCAGCTTCTCAGTTTCTCCCATACTGCAAAGCACAGCACATGTGTTTAGTTATGGATTTCCACAGAACTGGCAATCCGGAACCAATGAGCGGGTGAGGTTCCAGAAGTTCATTTGCAAGTTTGTTTGGCACTCGGAATGCATTTTCCCATAGAAACAATGTCATAAATTAAGGACTGATTCCCAAGTCAGCCCACAAAATTCAATTTATCTAATTTCAACAAATATTTATTGAATCTCTACCAAGAACCCAACGTGGGAAGTGAGATAACTAGGTGATACTGAGAGAAATCAGATGCCGTTCTCGGCCTTAAGGAATTCACGTGCCAGCTAGGGAGACAGACATGTCAGTGGCCAACGTTCATTCATTCAGTCATACATCCCATCAACAGATATTTACTGAGCGCCTACTATGTGCTTGGGATACTGTTCTTTCTTGCCCGCATGGAGCTTGCAGTCTAGTGAGGGATAGAGACAGTGTTAGTAGTCAGATTTCTGCTCCAGTAATACTGTGTTAACAAACGGATTTTTAGTGACTTACAAGAACAAAAATTTGTTTTTCTTGATCATGGGTCAGCTTCAGCAGTGGCTGCAGGTGGAGAGTTTGATTCAGGTCTGCTTCATATGTCTCTCATCCTGCACGTACTCTCCTCAAGGCAGGTAGCAGAAGCACAAGAACCCAAGCTAAACTCTGCAGCACATTCAGAGCCTCCGCTCATGTCGTGTTTGCTGATATTCCATTGGCAAGCAAGCCACATAGCCAAGCCCAGCATCAGTGGTGTAGTGAAACATACACTGCCTACTCTAGTGGCAAAGGGTGTGGGTGTGTTATTCCAGTACAGGAGAGATTGCAGAACTGGGAACAATAATCCGGTCTACCCTAATAAGTTAAGGAGCTACCAATCTACTAATAAGTAAATAGAGAATAATAGGGTTAGCACAGAGGACGTGGAGGATTCCATGGGGACACATTAAAAAAAACCAAACAAACATCTAACCAGCAAATAGCAAGTGTTGGCGAGGGTGTGGAGAAAAGGGAACCCTCGTGCACTGTTGGTGGGAATGTAAATTGGTGTGGCCACTATGGAGGACATTTTGGAGGTTCCTCAAAAAATTAAAAGTAGAACCACCAAGCTGATCCAGCAATTCCACTTCTAGGTATTTTTCTGAAGAAAATGAAACACTAATTCGAAAAGATACATTCATCCCTATGTTCATTGCAGCGGTATTCACAATAGACAAGATACGGAAGCAGCCTAAGTGTCCATCGATAGACAAATGGATAAACAAGATGTGGTGTATATATACACAGTGGAATACTACTCAGCCATTATAAAAATGAAATCTTGCCATTTGCAGCAACATGCATGGACCTAGAGGGCATTATGCTAAGTGAAATAAGTCAGAGAAAGACAAATATTGTATGATTTCACTTATATGTGGAATCTAAAAAACAAAACAGATGAACAAAAATAACAAAACAGAAACAGAGTCGTGGGTACAGAAACAAACAGGTGGTTGCCCAAGAGGAAGGGGTTAGGGGGATGAGTGAAATTGGTGAGGGAAATTAAGAGGTACAAACTTCCAGTACAAAAAAATTTGTCATGGGAATGAAATGTACAGCATGGAGAATACAGTCAATAATACGGTAATAACTTTGTATGGCAATGGATGGTAACTAGACTTGTCGTGGTGATTATTTTGTAATGTATAGAAATATCAAATCACTGTATTATGCAGGTGGAGCTAACACAGTGTCATAGGTCAGTTATACTTCAGTTACAAAGACAACAACAGGTACAGTGAAAATGAATCCATCAAAGAAAACTAACCTAAACTTAAGGTCAGAGAAGGCTTCCTGGAGGAAGGGATGTCTAAGCTGAGCCTGAAGTGTGAGCAGATGTCATCCAGGTAAAGAGGAAGCGGGGGAAGCTGAGGGAACAGACGGTGCCAAGGCTGGAAGCCGGAGGGGCGCCTGGCCTAATGCACAGTAGGGGAAGCGTGCTGTCTGAGGAGCGCTGGTTAATGAGGGCGGCGTGGTAGGCAGGGGCAGGGGAGGAGGGGTCTTAAAACCCATGTAAAAGCATTTGAATTTCGTTGGAAAGACTTTGGGAAGCCATCCCAGGGTTTCAATCAGAAGACAGACTAGATCGTTTGTGTGTTTCAGAACAAGCATTCTGGTGCAAGGTAGACTAGAGACGACACCGCTGGAAGCCAGCAGGTCCCTTAGAAGGTGGTTGTAAACCAGCAAGAGATTGGGGACTGAATAAGAGAGACGGTAGTGGGGATGGAAAGAAGTAGGTGGATTTAAGAGCTATTTGGAAGGTAGAATTGACAGGACTTAGGGATTAATTGGATCCCCCCTTGAGTCTGACACACTAAAAATGGGGCCATAAAATGAAAAATAAAATATCAAGGTGGCCACTGTTTTTCTGGAAGATGTATTCTTTCTCCCTTGATCTAAGTCCTCACAAAGAAAGTAAAGAAATGATACCAAACATACACTGGATTCCTACCATGTTCCAGGCCTTGTACGAGGCACTAGGTTGGAGCCCAAAGAACGGGTACCCAAGTCAGATGGAGAAGGACTTCCAAGAGATGTGGAGCTGAGTCTCATAGGTGCAGGGGCTTTGCTGTTGAGATGATAGGGCAAAGAGCATGGGTATCTGCCTTGTGTACCAGAGGGACAGAGGTGTCATTGACCGAGCAGGAATGTCGGAGAACTAGCCGGTTTGGGGTGCCCAGTGATGCAGGGGGATGACTTCCACACTGGCAGCAGGAAGAAGGCAGACCTGGAGCCAGTGTGTGGGGTTGAATCCAGGCTTCTGCGTGACCTGCGAGTTTCTTATCTTCCCTGTGCCAGATCTCCTCTTCTGTAAAGCAGGCTAGTAACGGTGCCTCCCTTGCAGGGTTGCTGAGAGAATTAAACCGGATGATGGGCATGAAGTCCTAGGCACAGTTGCCTGTTCAGAGCAAGCACTCAAGTGATGTTAACTACTACTGTGGCGGAAGCCCAGAGGAAGGAGCCCTTGGCTGTAACCAAGGTTGGGAAAGGCTTCAGAGAGGAGGTGGCATTAAAATTGGGTCTTGGGGAAGAGGAAAAAAAATGGGTCTTGAGGCCTGAGTAGACGTTCACTGAGGGAAGGAGCGGGTGAGAGGTAATTCGGGGAGCAGAACCAGCACAGTAAAGAGATCATTTTATTTTATTGTTTCGACCGTGCGACCTGTGGGATCTTAGCTCCTCGACCAGGGATCGAACCCGCACGCCCTGTAGTGGAAGCACAGAGTCTTAACCACTGGACCACCAGGGAAGTCACTACAATAAGAGATCTTTTGAGGGGATGGCAAATTGAATCATGTTACCCCAGCACTGGCTCTGGAAGCAAGGAAGTAGATGGGAGGGACCACGATGGGAAGGGCTCTGAGTTTGGACTTTATTAGTTGATGCTGGGAACTTATTAAAGGGTTTTCAGCAGAGGACTGACACGATCATATTTGTGTTTTTAAAAGATGATCCTGATGGCATTGTGTATAGAAGACGAAGTGCGTTAACCCAAGCATTAATTGTACCACACTTGCCACTCCTGCCCCCTCTAGGGTCACTGTCTTCTAGTATATTTTATAAAGAGTGAGTTTATCTCACGTCTCTTCCTGAGTCATCTACTTAGCGGCTGTTTCTCCAAATTTCACGTACCTCTCCACTTCTCCCAACACCACCACGGGCTCCACTTGCGGTCCCAATCACGTAATGGAACCAGGGCTGGGTCCCCTTCAGAAAATGGGCCACATAGGAGAGGCCACACTCACCTTTATTGTCCCATCCCAGAATGCCCCACCCTGCACAGGATGTGTTCAGGGCGGGGACAAAGCCCCCAGGCGTGCTAATGATAAGGTATCTGTGGGCTCCCCTCACTTATTTGTATAAATTTAACATTTACTCATATCCTTCTGCATGTTTCTTCCACGTTTACAGTTAGAAGACTTCCAAGCAGCCCCTGGTAGCAGTTTTTAGGTTTTCATCTGCTGGCTGGCTGTTCAACACATGACACTGTGAACGAGGTCATTTCTCAACCCGGTCTGACAACAGACTTTCTGAAAGGGTTGGGGTAACAGAAGGGGATTTGAACACTGGAGAGAAAAATTAAAATCCGCCTGCTAAAAATATTCATCCTCAATACCCTAGAGTAATAAGCAAAAAGAATTCAATGATTTGCTTATGGACAAACCCAGTTCCTTGCATTGCTCTCCTGTCTTGAGGTCTGTCTTCCCTCTCTCTCCCAAGAGACATGCCTTCCTCAAGCCTCCCCAGGGCCAATCAACAACCCTAAGGCCTATGAGCTGTTATTGCCTGAAAACTTGACCAAGACAACCCCTGGTGCATGGTAACCCATAGCCACATTCTTCTGAAACCTGAGTTACTCTGGTTCGGTCTGCCATCATGAGAGCTGGGCACTATGTAGCAGAGAAGGCCCCTGAGGGCTTTTCAGTAGAGGAATCCATCAGAATGTTCCCACTTATCCTTCAGAAAGCTATTACAGTGCCCCTTCTCCTCTTCAAGCCTGCCTTGAGTCCAGGCCCAGCCAGGAGACAGGGTCACCATGCATGGAGGAGAATATGCTTATAACACATCACATGCTGTGCCCTGAATGTTCCATGCATGTTCCATTTAGTCCTCCTGGTACCTTGTGAAGAAAGTACTATTACAATTCCCACTTTTGAGAAGAGAAAACAGCCTTAGGTTTCTATATTCATTTCCTACTGCTGTGGTAGCAAATCACCACAACCTTGCTGGCCTAAAACAACATACATTTATTATCTTGCAGTTCTGGAGGTCAGAAGTCTGCAGTGGGTTTCACTGGGCTAAAACCAAGGTGTAGAAAGGTCTTCATTCCTTCTGGAGGCTGTAGGGAGAATCCGTTTCCTTGTCTTTTCTAGTATCTGGAGGCAGCCTACGTTCCTTGGCTTGCGGCCTCTTCTTGCGTCTTCAAAGCCAGCGGTCTAGCCTCTTCAAATCTTTCTGGCTCTGAATTCTGTTTCATCACGTCTCTTTTGCTGACTCTGACCGTCCTGCCTCCTCTTATGCAGCCTCTTGTGATTACTTTGAGCCCACTCGGATAATCCAAGATAATCTCCCCATTTTGAGATCCTTAATCACATCTTTGAAGTCCTTCTTGCCACGTAAGGTCACATATTCACAAGTCCCAGAGATTAGGACATAGATATCTTTGGGGGCCATTAATCTGCTTACTACAGGTTGTATAAGTAGTGGAACCAGGATTCAAATGTAGGCTCAGCTCTAACTCCCAAGCCAGTACCTTTACCTACCACTATAGTGAAAGGGAAGAGAAACAAAGGAGACATTATCCTTCATGGTGGTGGGAGGAGAGGGCGGATCCCGGTCCAAATGGACACAGCATGGATGACTGGTTAAATATGGAACTCCGGGCCAACCTGAGTTATAGAAACCCTTCCCCCTTGAAAGTTAAAGCATCCATGCATTCACTTAACAGATCTTTATTGAGCACCTAGTGTGTGTCAGACACTGTTCTAAGCACCAGGATTCTCTAGAAGTGAACAGCTCAGTCCCAAATCTTTGCCCTCATGGAGGTCCTTCTAGTGAGCTGTGTTAGTTTCCTAGAGCTGCCGTAGCAAGTGGTCACCAACTCAGTGGTTTCCAACAATGCAGATTTATTCTCTCACAGTTCTGGAGGCTGGAAATCCAAAATCAAGTTGTTAGCAGGGCCACATTCCCTCTGAAGGCTGGAGGGGTGAAACCTTCCTCTCCTCTTCCAGCTTCTGGTGGCTCCTGGTGTTTCTTGGCTCTGGCAGCATATCTCCAACCTCTGCCTCCATCTTTATGTGGCCTTAAATGTCCTTCTCCTCTCTCTTGGCAAAACACTAGTCATTGAACACCTTAAATCCGGGACAATTTCATCTTGAGATCCTTAACTAATTACATCTGCAAAGGCCCTATTTCCAAATAAGGTCACATTCTGAGATTCCGGGTGGATGTGAATTGTGGGAACCACATTATTCGACCCACTACATGAGGGAAGATGGACAGTGTGAAAATAAAGAAGGAAATAGCATGTCAGATGCAATCACTATTAGGAAGAAAAATAAAGCCAGGAGGGGGTAGGGCATGCTGACTGGAGGCAGGGGAGGTTAGTTTCAACCAGAGGATCCTGGAAAGCCTCACGGAGAAGGGGACAGCTGAGCCAAGACCCAAAGGAGCACCCTGCACTTTGGGGGTGTCCCCCTTCGTAGGCTGTGGCCTCATCTAGCCGAGTGGCCGGGAAGACCGTTTGAGGTGAAAGGTGGTTCTCATTCTGCATCTGTCCCTCCTTTCCTTCCAATCCGGGATGTGTCCTCGTGCCTGAAGTCTGTGCAGTGACACTCCTTTATGGTCCAGTGCAGCTCTAATGGCAGCGATCATCATAATAATGGGGTTTGGGGGTGGCCCCTCCTCCTTGTGTGAGGACCCCATTGTGCCAACTAATTGTGTAGAAGCAAGTAGGACAGCTGTCTGTGGGGTGGAAGCAGTGCGGAGCAGAGAGGATATGTTATCCGGGTCTGGGGGCATCACTGAATTACCCTGGCAGAGGCCAAACCCGTGCATCTGGGTTACCGAAGTTGCTGAAAGGGATTTGGGGGCCTTCTCAGGCTGGGAGGGGCGGGTCTTGGGTGGACATGAATCCCCTGGGTTCTTCATCATCACTGTCAGCTGTTAGAAGAGCTGGGAATGTTTCAAAGCAGAAGGTGAAGAGGGGTTGAAACTATGAAGGCGCCCAGCTCTTTGCGCCTGGACGGCTGACAGTGGCTGGCACAGGGAGAATGCTTGCCGTACTCAGAAGCCAGTTTTGTTTGGTCCAGCCTCAGCCTCCAGACTACTTATCCTCGCATCTCTTTCATTGATGTAGCCTGACTCAAGCAGGTACCATTAGGAACACCCCTTTTAGTAAATATATGTTTTAATGGAATAGGTTTGTTTTTTTGAAATGACCTTATCTCAGGCAGCAAGCACTTTTGTAAGTATGTATCGATTGGCTCTTAAAAATTCCTCAAATGTTTTCACTTGTCTTGGTGACCTAGTACTTGTCCTGTTCCCAGCAACTCCTCCACATTCAAACAGATGTTCCTATCTTCATTGGAAGCCTTCCTGCCAGTCTTTTGTGTTTTTGCTCTTGTGATGTTTTGTAACATTTGGGCACTTGTATCCTGCTCTGTGGAGAGTGGACCATTTCTGAAATGCCCCATGTGGGATTCAATATTGCTCTCCGGAAGATGGGGTTGTTACCACTGCCAGCTGTTTACTGGTGGGGAAACTGAGGTCCTAAGAGGCTAAGGAATGTGCTCCCCGTTACAGAACAAATGTGTGGGAGAGCAGTTTGGAACCCAGATCTTCCTGACTCAAGAGGCATCATTTTCCCATCTTTATTTCCTTGCTACCTATTTTTTGCGAATGCCTCCCTTAAATTCTTCAGTTCAGGGTTTGCATTTGGAAATTAAATCACCAACTTTTGGTGCACTCATCACCCACCAGAGAACCACATGGGGTGAAGGCCACAAATCTCTTTTGTGTGAGTGTTTCAGTCTGCAGATGTGTTTTACGTGTGCTAAATAGCTCCAAGTTTCAAGACAAAGGTTGCTTTTCCACCACACCAGTTAACTGGCCAGCCCAGTGAACAAAAATCAATGAAACAACTTATGCTGGTATCATGGAGACATAGACAAGAATTTAGTCACTTGAAAATTTAATTCTTAATCCAATTTAGCTAATGCTTGTTGAATACCAGGCCAGATACTAGGCCCTGGGGAAACAAAAATGACTGAGGATGTGCCTTGGAGAAGCTCACAGGTTAGTGTGGGAAGCAGGCACTGACCAAATAATTTCAGTACGCTGTGGAAAGTGCTCTCATAGCTGGTGCTCAAGGCATAGGGAGACTCCAAGAACCCATGGGAGGAGGAGGGTTGTGATTAAGGAACTTCCAAGGGGCTTCCCTGGTGGCGCAGTGGTTAAGAATCTGCCTGCCAATGCAGAGTACGTGGGTTTGAGCCCTGGTCCGGGAAGATCCCACATGCCACAGAGCAACTAAGCCCGTGCGCCACAGCTACTGAGCCTGCGCTCTAGAGCCCGCGAGCCACAACTACTGAGCCTGCGCTCTAGAGCCCGCGAGCCACAACTGCTGAGCCCGCGAGCCACAACTGCTGAAGCCTGCATACGTAGAGCCCACGCTCTGCGACCAGAGAAGCCACCGCAATGAGACGCCCGCGCACTGCAACGAAGAGTAGCCCCCACTCGCCGCAACTAGAGAAAGCCCGTGTGCAGCAACAAAGACCCAATGCAGCCAAAAATAAATAAAAATAAATAAATAAATTTATAAAAAAAAAGAAAAGAAACTTCCAAGAAGCCGTAAGCTGTGTCTGCCTCCTTACCTGGAAAAGGCAGGCTGATTGTTGACCTCGTGTGTGTAAGCAATGCAAAAGGCAGTCTGGTTACCCCTATTGCCCAGATCCCTTCTGCATCTCTATGATTTTGTGTGTGTGTTTGGCTTATGTTACCTAAATTCTGTTTCACTTGCCTGTGTAATAAATATAATAACAACTATTATACTAATATTTACTGAGGCACTATTGGAAGCCTCAGTTAAATAGATGTACGTTTTTGAAACAACTCCATGAGATAGAAACCATTATTATCTGCGTTTCTGCAGTTGGAAAGCTGGAGACACAAGTGTGAGGGCATGTGATTTGCCCAAGGTCACCGACTTGTAACTGGCAGACCCACTCTACTCTCCCCTTCCTTCACTGAAGTCTAGCCAGTCTGGTCTTTAATCAGTTCCTTGCAGAGACCAAGCTTTCAGTGAACTCACGGTCTTGGCACATGCTGTTCCTTCTGCCTGGAATGCTGTTCCCACTACTCTTGATGTGGCTAGATTGTTTTCATCCTTGAAATCTGAGCTGAAACGCCATCTTTCTTGACCAGCCTATCTAAAGTAGTTCCTTCCTGCTATATTTTTGATTTCTGCAGAAGACTTACCTCAGTTTGAAACTATTTAAATTATTGTCTGCTTATTTGGTTTTGGTCCGTGTGCCTCACCAGAATATAAGGTCATTAAGAGGGGAGCTTTAACTGGCTTAGGCATTCATGTGTCCCCAGTGCCCAGTGTTTGATGTCTGGTGGGCACTCAGACAATATTTGTAGAAGGAATACTATATATGGCACTAGGCCCTGGGGGTGCCAAGGTGAATAAGGTTGGCCTTTTTCTTGGGGATCTTATAGTCTGGTCAGAGAGACAGGCAATCAGCAACCAGTGCATTGTGCTGTATATACCAGGAACATTTGTAAGGTGCCCATGGGGACACAGAGGAGGGCACGACTGCTTTGCCTGGAGGCTGGGCAGACATGGAAGAGGTGACATTGAACTAGGAACACCATTTCACCAGTATTTCAGGCCCTGGGGCATTCTGCACATGCCAGGAAGAGCTGGGCAGGTTTCACTGCATGTGTTTATTAAGTAACTGCTCCCTGTGAGGCACCACGTACTAGATATTAGCGACCGATGTTTTTAGGAGCTTGTAGGCTAAATAGAGAGACAGACTTATCAACCCATGATTGCCTGGGGATGAGTTTGGAGAGGAAAGCAGGAGCTCGATCATGGTATTGGGTACTGAGGTGAGTGTGGAAATGTGTGTTCTAGGCCCCCGGTCATGAAAGTGAGATAGGTAGAGGCGTTTGGTGTAAGTGAAAGGGTGCCACTGAGGGTTCCTAAGTAGGAGGTGATATGATCACTTCTGTCCTTGAGAATACCTAGATGTTGCTGTGGAGGCTGACTGAAGGCAGGGAGGAGGGAGGCCCATCAGTTACTTAATAAACACATGCAGTGAAACCTGCTGCAGGAGCCTAGGTGAGAAGTGATGGGTGAGGGCGGACTGCAGGAGATAGTATAGAGAAATGCTCGGAACTAATAGGTCACAATCAACTAGTATGAGAGATGAGAAAAAAAGAGACAAAAAAGGCCCAAAGTTTTCTAATTTGATCTTTCGTTTGGATTATTACTCATTAACTGAGATCAGGCAGTGTTTCCCAATGTGCATGGCTAGAACTTCTAATCCCTCAACACAAAAGTTGGAAGATGGTGCATCATCCGTTTCTGTCTTGGAAAGTTACAAAGCACACAGGCATATTCAAGGCTCTGAGAAGTCCTGCAATAGAGAAGACCATTAATTTTATTTAACTAGTGTTTCCCAAATTTCTTGACCCTCCTTTAACACTAACACCTAAAACAACCCGAAGAACACACTTTGAGAAATGCTGAGAAGTGGAATAAAACCTATATTTTCCCATAGGGCCCAAGCTCTGGGAGGACATATTTACTTTTATCTTGGCATTTATGACATTGCCATCCCGGAAACCTTTGAAAATTTTGAGTCATTGGCACAGTAATAAGAGTATGGATACCAGTGCCAGACTGCTGAGATTCATAGCATGCTAACCTCTCTGTGCCTCAGTTTCCTCATCTTTGAAATGGAGCCGATAACAATAATACCTACTTCCTGAGGTGGTTGTAGGATCAACGAGTTAAGTCCCGGAAAGTCTAGAAACAGTGCCTGGCCCCTGGGGAGGGCTCAGTGAGTGAGAGCCCTTATGAGGGGCATTACAGGGTAGGAGATGAGACCACAGACTCTGAGGCTGCACTGCCTAGTTTGGTATCCCAGCCGCTCTGCTTCCGAACTCTGTGACCTTGGGAAAACAATATGGACCCTTCCGTGCCTCAGTTTTCCCCAGCTGTAAAGCAGGGAAATTTGTTGTACCTACTTCATAGCTTTGTGAAGAATAAGTGAATCAAATCATGTGAAAGAACGTCTCCTGGCAGGTGAGGTGTTTTCACTTAAAAAAAAAAAAAAAAAGTCTTCTAAATTGTCTCTGTTATTAGCATCATTTTCTTATGTAGATTGGCTCTTCATCACTGGAGCTGAAATTCAATTTTTCAGCTTTCCCGGCAAGTTATTTTGGTCTCGTATTTTGGCATCCCCCTTGGCTGACTCTGGAGGCCTGCAATTCAGAGTGTAGTTTTTCACAGTGACTTCCAGTTCTTTTCAGTTGAGATTGGTTTCTCCGTCTTGTGGACTGACAGTGTTAATGAAAGCCCCCTGATTCTGGGGACCACCTGGCCCTTCCTCTGCACTCCGTGCCTGTCCGAAAAATGCAGACAGCACTTTCAAATCACTTAGCAGAAGACCTTTGCTCTTGCGGCAAAAATCTACCCACAGGATGGACACAGTCTCCTGTTTCCTGAGAGAGAGGCTGGATTGTTTCCTTGTTAAAAGTTTTCTGATACTATATCAGTAGAGAGTCTTTGGAACCGGTCACACCACCCCTCCCATTCAAGCCAATTACCTGATATTTACTTATCAGTTTACTTCAGGGACTGACTGCTCTTGGTGAACAATTAGATTAGAAGATGCTGATGAATATTCGAGTGGCAGGAAGTAGAAGTTACATTTCTGAGTTCAGAGTTTCTATTTCAAGGTTGAGTAAGTGCTAAATTCTTACAGAGAGATTCTAGCCTAATAGAGTCAGATTCTCAAGGTCCCCCAGCCCATCCCATGGGCATTTCACCTGCCTGGAAACTTCAGCTCATTTCCAGAGGTGGGTCTCCCTGTTCTTTATGTTGGCATGAAAACAATAATTTAAGCCATCCCCATTAAAAAAAAAAGAAATACTGTATAAATACAATACTGTAATAATAAATTTAAAAGTCGATCCAGCTGGGCACTGTTCCCAGACTACCAGCTGAGCAGAAACACAAATAAGTAAAGAAGAAAAACTGCTATTTGATGCAAATGGCTTCAATCTCATTGTTTTCTGCTACTCTTATATTGCAAATAGATAGAACTGAAGTTACATTACAGATAAACAGGTTTTGTGGGTTAACCTGGAGACCTAATCACTGTTTATAACATTATTTCTGTGGGGAGAAAAAGTGTATTCCATATTACAAGCAGATGGTTTGCAAGCAAATTTTTGGAACACAGTACATTTGTGAGTTGGGGGCCTCCTGGAATTGTAACCTCTAGTTGGATGTTTTGTATTCAGGGCTAGTGATGTGTGAAAATTCGAGGCCTCTCAGATTCCACCCCCCCACCCCTGTTTTCCTCCCAAATCCTTGCTCCCCTCTTCATCCTGGATGCTCTGTCTTACCTTCTCTATTCATCTGTTCCTGGGGTCCTCGTCTCTGTCGCCTCATCCTGGCACAGCCCCACTCTCCAACCACTGTTGGGGCCCCAGGAAGCCAGGAGGAACTCTAAATGTCATTGTGTTTGTGCACCTTATTAAATGGCAGTTAGGGCTCACAGGAGGCCCTGCAGCCAAGGGGCCAAGCATGTGGCTCTGAAACCAGACTTCAGCCACTTGGAGCTGTGCAGCCTTGGCACGTTATTGCACCTCTCTGAGCCTCTGTTTCACCCCTGTAGAACGAGGTGGTTGTGAGGACTAATAGGGGAAGACTAACTGTAAATAGAACAGTGCCAGGCACGGGGCAGTGTTCCTTCCAGGCAGGTACATGACGGGGTAGTTACTCAGGGACATCAGGGTTTAGACAGATTTCCACAGACTCAGGAAGCAAACCCACTGTATGCAAATACTTTCTGAATTCCAAACAGCAAACTTAGAAACAAGTGTCTGGAATCTCCCTGTTCATGAGTCGGGACCGGGGTAGGTTTTGAATGAACGTTATGAGTTAGGGGTCTGGGAGGGTTGGTCCACATACTTGAATAGTTTGAGTGACAATCTCAAACTCTTATTATTATTATTATTATTATTACTTTTAATTTATTTATTTTTATTTTTGGCTGCGTTGGGTCTTTGTTGCGATGCGCGGGCTTCTCATTGCGGTGGCTTCTCTTGTTAGGAAGCACAGGCTCTAGGCACGTGGGCTCAGTAGCTGTGGCTCGTGGGCTCTAGAGCGCAGGCTCAGTAGCTGTGACACACGGGCTTAGTTGCTCCGCAGCATGTGGGGTCTTCCCGGACCAGGGCTCGAACCCGTGTCCCCTGCATTGGCAGGCGGATTCTTAAACCACTGAGCCAACAAGTAAGTCCCCATCAAACTCTTATTATTTTGACTAGATTAAGCTCTACAGCAGATTTTATGAACAAGCCTGTTAAGTAGTTTCATTCACTAAATTGCATCCACGGTTCTTTCACCTAGCAAAGGTTTTTTTAAATTAACTTTTGGGCTTTGGGTTTTTTTTTTCCTCAGGCAGTTTTTTTCTTTGCATTTGAGCTGGCTCTGTTTCCTAATTTGCAAGTAGGCTAGTGTCTGCACATTGGCCTTATTTTGTAGGCAAGAGAGCTAGCTGGAAATAAGGACTAGAAAAATAAAATACTGGTTGGGAGGCTTAGGACTTTTAGAGAGATCCTCCGTAGAGAGTGGGGCAATAGCATAAGATAAGAAAAGCAAACATATCTCTGCCATTTTTTTCCAGAATGTGCTCATTCTAATTTGAATCCCATTTTCCTCCTATCTGTGGCCTGAAGAAATTGTAATGAAGCCAGTTAAGAAATCAGCGTATTTGAGAGTGCTTCATTGAGGAGCAGCCTCACCGAGAGTCAGTCGAGTCTGACAATGAGATTTTAATTTTATTTGGGCAAAGGCTTAACTGTCTATGCACTTGACCGTTGCTTTCGTGGATGTATAGGAATGAGAGTGATGGCTTTCAAAAGGGACCATTTCAAAGTAACTGGTTTTGTTTACTAAAACGTGGGAGCTGTAAGATCTGTTCCCCCTCCTGAAGAAATTTGTGTGGGTAACGTGCTGTCGTGAAGATTTTATAATCTGCAGTACTGGAGAAGTAATAAGATATTGTTGTTGGTTGACCATCTGGTTATACATTCTTGGTGTCATGGTTTGCTTTTTTATTTTTTTATTTTTATTTTTCAGCTGGTGAGAAGCAAGGAATGAGAGTTTAGAAATCTCAGAGCTGTTTTATAAACCAGGAATTTATGTTTAGTTGCTTAACATGGTTAAATTTTGTTTTCACCTTATACAAAATAGGAATTGAAAGGTCCATTTTATATATATATATATATATATTTTTTTTTTTTTTCCCGCCCCAAAAGACAAAATGAAAACCTCAACTTCTAATTTGTTGCCTCTCTGGCCCAAGATTCAAACTTTTCGCTTACATTAAAGATAGTCTCTTGACTGCAAGTACAAGTCAGACATAAATCATAAGGAAACTCTAGAAAGAAAAATCACCTACAGAAAGGACCTATAGAGATTTCATGTTTCATCCATTCATTCAAAAATATTTATTGAAACCCTAGTATTTGCATACCATGCTGCCAGACACTGAAGGATTTATGGAAGAAATATTAAAGACATTCTCCCTTCCTCTGAGGATCTTACAGCTTACTTGGGGGGAAATGACATAGACATATGAAACAGTTAAGTTGTAATTCAAGGCAGCATATGATTAAATACCCAAATGTGTGGTGCTGACAAGAGATGCCATAGGAGTTCAGAAAAGGGAGTGATAATTCAGTGGCACTACCGTTTTCTGCCTACAAATTGGCAAATTGTAGCACTATTTGTATGAAATATTTTACACTTGTTTTTTTGGCAGCCTTAGGCCTTGACTCCCAGGCAGTATTAAGAGCCTACAAAAATATTTGTACTCCAGTCTCTCTAGAACTGACTTTTTTCTTTTTTTTTTGCCTTTGTTTTTTGCCTTTTTTTAGGCAGAGGAAGTGCCTTATACAAACCAGAATGCCTCTGAGAGGCAGGTAGTTTTTGACAGTCATCATCACTTTCAAATACAAAATAGGAAACCAACCTCATCATTCCCTGTGTTTCAATCCAGCGGTACCTGTGCCTCCATCACAAACTCTCCCTGATGTTCAAAGGAGGTTTAATTTGAACTTAATGTCCGTGATGGACGAGCTAGCCATCAAGGGTCAGGTAAATTTATGGCTTTGGAGAATTGCTGATGAAAATCCCCACGGTCATGAGAAGGAGAAGGAGCTGACACAGGTGGAGGAGAGTTTGGACGCAGATGTGCTCCCTGTAAGCAGGGTTCCCCAAGATGTTAGAATATGATGACACGCTGAAAGTATTGCACTTGGGGGTGGTGGTTAATGAAACTCGCTGGCTTCCTGTTCTATTTTTGTCATATTCAAATTAGCTCAGCGCTCAAAGATGAAGCCATGGGGCCTAAATTCTTAAGAATTAAAAAAAGAGAGAGAAGAGGAAGAAGAAGAAATAAAATGCTTGTGAAGTCAAGTACACTGTTTGGGACCACACCTCACTCCACTTACATCCTTTCAGGGACTCCCCAGAGCTGAATGTGGTTATTATTTAGTTGCTTTTCAATCTCACATGATTCATGAATTTTCAGTTTTTTTTAAAAACTTACTGTCACTAGTTCTCCTCCACCCCTTCGTTTTTTTTTTTTTTGTTTTGTTTTGTTTTTTAATGAAAGGTTTCTCTTTTAAATTTATTTATTTATTTATTTATTTTTGGCTGTGTTGGGTCTTCGCCTCTGTGCGAGGGCTTTCTCCAGTTGCGGCAAGCGGGGGCCACTCTTCATCGCGGTGCGCGGGCCTCTCACTATCACGGCCTCTCTCGTTGCGGAGCACAGGCTCCAGACGCACAGGCTCAGTAATTGTGGCTCACGGGCCCAGTTTGCTCTGCGGCATGTGGGATCTTCCCAGACCAGGGCTCGAACCCGTGTCCCCTGCATTGGCAGGCAGACTCTCAACCGCTGCGCCACCAGGGAAGCCCCACCCCTTCGTTTTAACCTTGGGCCTTGAGGAGGCAGAGGTAACAGATGTTTTGTTCTTTCCTTGATACCATTCAGGAGATGTCTGTGGGGCCCAACACCATTCGGAAATCACACAGCCCTTGGTGTTCGTTCTTCTTATTAAGTTGGCGGCCCTACTGGTGAGGCAAGAGTCCCCAAGTTCGCATGACCTAGAGTGACCGAGAAAGGCATCAAGCAAAGCAGTGATCCCACCTTTCAACTTATGATGGTGTTTATCAAAGTAGTTGGCCCTGACCACAGCTTAAGATTTATTTGGGGGCATCCTCCGAGCTGGCCGACTTGGCAAAGTGGCCCTGGCAAATGTTTTACCCAGTATCTTTTGATATAATTTGGTATCTGTCGAAATAAATGTTATGTAGCAGATGGTTCTGGAATGTCTTATCAAATTCTTGGGAAGACTCTGCCCTTGCAATATGTTTATTTGATTATCATACTGCAAAGCACAAAATGGTCGCTTTAATTTTTTTTTTTTTTTAACAACAACAAAAGTTACACAATGGGTTGATATTCTAGAAATGAATCGCAAATCTAAAATGTATACAATGTGTAAACCCTTTCTTGAGCTGTTCTGTACTAGGTTTTTCTAGAAGGGGGCTCTTTAGTTGTAGAATGCAGGAGAAGCTGTGTTTTGGATGTATTTGGCAATGTTATCTTGAGAGATGGCTCAGGAGTCTAAGTTCAACATGTCCACATTTGTTCTCTGCTCTGAGACATGATGGAAAAAATGCTCTGCTGGTTTCCTGTTGCTTTTCATGGTTTTAGCATCATGTTCTTATTCTTTCTTGAAATCAGTAATCCACTATACAAAGCCTGGCATTTTGAACCAAAGCCAAGTATGAGAAAGTTTTAACTGAGGCATGTGTGCTGCTTTGCCGCTACCCCCCTTTTTTTCTTTTTTGATAGGTGTACTTTTAAAGAAGATTGTGTGCATTTAAAGAACTCAGAAAACTGGCTGGATATTTCATCTGGAGCTAAAAATTGCCCTCAAATTTACCTATTTCGAAGCAGTAAAGATAAGGTAAGAAGAAAGATTTTTTTTTTAATTTATTTATTTATTTATGGCTGTGTTGGGTCTTCGTTTCCGTGCGAGGGCTTTCTCTAGTTGTGGCAAGCGGGGGCCACTCTTCATCGCGGTGCGCGGGCCTCTCACTATCGCGGCCTCTCTTGTTGCGGAGCACAGGCTCCAGACGCGCAGGCTCAGTAGTTGTGGCTCACGGGCCCAGTTGCTCCGCGGTATGTGGGATCTTCCCAGACCAGGGCTTGAACCTGTGTCCCCTGCACTGGCAGGCAGATTCTCAACCACTGCGCCACCAGGAAAGCCCCGAGGAAAGATTTTTAATTGGTCTCTGCTGTCTCATTTTACACAACTGACGCCAGCTTCCTTCTGTGTGTAAAATATCCATTAATGATCAAATAAGCTTAGTTATGAGAGTCCACTCATTTAGTTAACTGATACTTAGTGCCCACCAGCTGCCATACACTCTGCAAGGTGATGGGGAGGTAGCAGAGAATAAGACACATCATGGGTCTGCCCTCATGGAGTTTGTCATCTTATGCAGCTAAAGATGACCTTTATTTGTTGAAATTAAGGAAAAGATGGACTACTAATGTCGCAGAAAAACACATTGATAGGCACTTCCCTGGCGGTCCAGTGGTTAAGACTTTGCCTTCCAATGCAGGAGGTGCGGGTTCAATCCCTGGTCGGGGAGCTGAGATCCCACATGCCTCGTGGCCAAAAAACCAAAACGTAAAACAGAAGCAGTATTGTAACAAATTCAATAAAGACTTTAAAAATGGTCCACATCAAAAAAAAAAATCTTAAAAAAAAAAACCACATTGATTTAAAAAAAAAGAGAAAAAAATAAGTTCAGAGTCACGGTCAAGATTCCTTAAATGTGTCTTAAGTGTCGAATTTTGTTGTTTTATGGTTTCTTTTCCTGATGTGTTCAGACTTCTCTTGACAACTGTCATATGTGCATGGCTTCAGGCGATGTTGATAGAGAGGGAGAGAAAGCAATGTGGGCAGTGACTATCGCAAGGGGGATGTTCCTTGGAAAGTCCGTGGGCTCTTGCTATGGCAGTACCGCCATGGGCAGCACATCAGCCCTGTCAGTGGATGAGAGAAAGGTAGCAACATGAGCATATTCAGGCATTTTCTGATTCACATACCAACTGTGCCCCATGGGAGAATGGAATTCCTGCCTTGCAATCTCAGTGACTGGAAGGAGACATTTTCTCCCTAATTACAGCTCTTGTATTATGGATAACTGTACAGAATCACCATCAGCAGCCTGACCTGTCTGTTGAGCTCACTCTGTTTTATTTGAATGCCACATTAACAAGGAGATGGGTCACTTTCTCTTTCCCCTTACACTTTGCCATTTCAAATAGCAAGAACCCTACCACTTAAGATGATTTAACATTTAATAAAGGAGAGCCAGAGCATTTAATGAGGGATAAATAATAAAAAGAATCAGGCTTTCAAGTCATAACTGATCAGAACTCATGGATTTCAAGTTATCTGGCTGTTGTCACTTTCTGTTGTCCTCGTGTGGGTGGCAGTGTGGAGGATGGGTAGGAGGGGCCAAAAAAAACCTTTCGAAGCCTTCATCCAAGCCTCCATCAGCCCTGCACCAGAATGAATAGATTCTGTGAAAACGATGCTTAGGCATCTAAGTATAGGTATGGTCAAATTTTTATTTCTCTTATCAGTCTGCAAAATAGCCGACTTTAGTGCTGATAGAGACTGGTAGAAAATACCGTGATCGTTGAATACACCCAGGACTCAGATAAGTTAAGATTACACAAAGCTTTTTTTTCTTTTATCATTTTGAAAATGTTAAGGGTAGTACTTCAGCTAAGTGCGGTGAGGGAAAGTCACTTGTTCATTGACTGAGAAGTGCTGCTTACACAATTTGCTGACCTATCTTTGGGTTCACTAGTATAAGTTAATCACCATTCACATCTAGTCTGGAACATTACAAAAAATGTTTACCACTTAGAGAACTATGGGTGCTTTCTTCCCCACCCTGAGTCCCACTGTGGTTTACCCTAATCCCTCTAGAGTCTTCCCACAAAACCATTATGTCACTCTCTCCAGCTAACCACCACTCTCAAGGTAAAGGAGATACGAGTTTAGTAATTTGAGTAAAGCTATTCTTTGAACCCACCTTTGGGCTGATTATTTTAGTAATTTCGATAAGATGTCAGTCTCCATCTCTTGGTCATATTATTTCAAAATATTTCCTACCTTGGTTGTTAGCAGTGACTTGCCTGAAAGTCTTAGATCTTTGGTTATTTAAATAATTCCTTATCCCAGACCCATAGAGATGGAAGTCTATGGTTTTCTCTGATTCTATCTATTAGCTTGGTTCAAAGAGTGTTTGCTCACTGCCCATCATATACCTAATAACATTCTAGTAACTTTCTTGGTATGGGGAAAAAAACCCCATATAATACAGAGACTCTGTTTCCAAGAATCTTTGTCTCTTTACACAAGACAATTAGAAGATAATGTATCCTCATCCTCGTTATGAAATTGGCATTAAAAAGAAAGAATTAGAGCAATTCCAATTGTCTTGGAGGGATTTCATGAGATTTTGTTGAGTAAAAACATCAAGATGCAGAAAAGTATGTATAGCATGATCTTGTATTGATCCAAAAAATGTCCCTGTATATGTTTATATATGTATGTCTCTATATGGTTATTTGAGCATGGAGAAAAACATGGAAGAATTCATGCTAGGTTGTAAACATAGGCTCCCCTGATGGAATGACTCATGTGGTGGAGGGAAGGTCAGAGACAAGTAAAAACAAACAAACAAACAAAAACACAAACAACTGAAATCCTCATATACACAGACAAACACAAAAAGGGATGCGTGACATCTCATTTTTGCATTATGTAAAATTATATGTTTGTATACCTATAAAAGAGATTTTTAACAGTCAGTAAAAATGGCTTATACTGATAAAAACAGAAAAAATGTAGGAATAAAAGTATTTCCCACAAACAGCATGGTTCCTAAAGGAGAGACTAGAAGTGTTCTTTTACAAATCAGAACAGAAACATCAGTTCCATCACTGATACAATCAACATTGTTTTTAAAGTGTGTCCCATGTAGTAATACAAGAAACAAGTAATAGAAATAATTATTAGAATGGAATAGACAAAAATATCATTATTTGCTAATCTTAAGTGGTTGTATATCTGTAAAATCTAAATATATTAGCTTTTAAAACTTTAATTGTTCAGTAAACATTCAAGTATCAATAACCTTAGTACATGTAAGACAAACTGTTAACATCCATTAATAAACGATCCCATTCATTAAAAACAACAGAAGTACTCAGGCACAAACTTGAAGAGTGAGGTGTATACCCTATATTTTAAAATCATTTTTACTAGGAGATACATGTTGAAGCCAGCTACCAAAATAGTGATTTTGGCTATGCAACAACTTGTCTTAAGCAATAGTAATAGTAATTAGATAGTGAGGCAGTGGTCTATTGATGCTATTTATAATTCATAATAGGAAAACCTTATCAATTAAAAGCATAAGCAAATATAAAAATAAAAACAAAGACACATAAGGTATTTTCTTGGAAGATATGAAAAACATCTTAAATATATCCAGACATATACTATGTTTCTTGGCGGGAAGAGATCATAAAAATGTCACTACTTCCTCAATCTATTTTCTAGATTTCATGCCATCCCAGTGAAAATTTGAATAGACTTTGTCTTAAAATTAATATAAAATTCATCTGGAATAATAATATGAACTGGTCAAGAATATCTAAGATATATATTGAAAAAAGAAAATTATTTAAGCAAGACCATTTCCATATGATTGTAAACACATATATAGTGGCAATAATTTGGCCCATGACTCTGGTTTAAAAATAGGAATATAGATCCATGGAATAGAGTAGAAAGCTCAGAAATAGATGTAAAAATTTTAAAGAGCATTATCATAAGAGGAAACAAAAGAACTATTTCATAAAAGTTGCTGAAATAACTGGCTTACAACGTGGAAACATAGTTTAATTCACCTTTTTTTACATTAAATATAAAATAAATTTTAGGCTAATTAAGAAATTCATCTAAAAACCTAACAGAAAGTAACTGAGCATCAGATAATTTGGAAGTATAATTTTCTGGCTCTGAAGGAATATATTCTGTAATAGCAAGAGAAAAATATTCATACACTTGACTTTTTAAAAAAATCTATACAAGGAAAAATAAGAGATGACTAAAGCACATGCTTCAGGAAGAACATTTATGACAGGCAAAATATTAATTGCAAGATATGAAAGCTAGGAGAAAGTAAAAAGAAAAATCTAGAGACACCAAAAAGTAAGTGGGCAGAAGTGTATATTCTCACAAGAGGAGGTTGAGAGAGTTAGATATAGATATAGAAGTATGTTCAGCTTCACTGGTTATCAAATAAGTACAAATTAAAGTGAAAATAAGGTTTGCTGACACCTAGTGATGGCGAAGCCAATTAACACAACCTTTTTGGAAAGAGCAATTTGGCGATATGTTTCAGAAGTCATAAATACATTCATTCTGTTTGAAGCACTAATTCCAGGCTTAGGCTCCTGAAGAAGTAATTTGAAAGAAAACCCATAAGCTTACAGATGTTACTGCAGCGGCATTTATAGACTTAGAAACTTGGAAATAACCAAACTGGCAATAAGAGGAAAGGTTAAGTAAAGTAAGGTCTGTTGATAGAATGATAGAATGTTATGCGGCAAGAAGTTCTTTGGCCCCATGGATATTACTAGCTAATTGACTCTCAAACTTCATATCTCATCTGATTCTTTGGGTCTTCATTCCCTCTTTATCCAGCTTAACTCAAGAAAGAGTTATTAACTTGGCAAGGATTCCCACGTTGGGTTCATTAAGCCAAGGTATCAGCTTTTTAACCCTTCTTGCCTGGAACCCAAAGTCACACAAAAATACCTTCAACTCCCTGGCTCTCCTCTTCTTCCACAGCTTGAAAAAACTTACTGTCTCCTATTTTCAGATCAACTCCAACTTCTTCTGCCCCATTGTTCCCCTGAAACTGAACTCCATGGAGCTGTTCCAACAGACACTATAAGTCCTCACCTTACTTGGCCTCTTGGCTGCATTCTTGAAACTCTGTCTTCCATCACCTTCATGGCGCACCTTCTCCATGCTCTCTTCCTTCCTTCTTGACTGTGCCTCGACCTCCTTTGCTGGCTTCTTCTCTCCCTGACTCTAAATGTTGGAGTTATTACAGCCCCAGTTTTGGCTCTTCCTCTCTTCTGACTCTGTACTTTGTCCACAGACAATCTTATCCACTCCCATGGCTTGATATACCATCTATATGTCGATGTCTCCTTTATCTCCCACCCAGATTGCTTCTGGGCTCCAGGCTTATTAAATCTTCTTAATTATCACGCAAGCATCTTGAACTACACACATCCAAAAATTGAAGTCTTGATTTTTCCACCCAAGGTCTGCCTCCTGCTCAGTGTGTCCCATTGCGATATGCAGCACCTCTGCGTCCACCCATTTGCTCACCACAACCACATGCCCCACTTCCAGTCCTGCCCCGTGCTACCTCTAATGGGTATATTGAAGCTGTCAATTCTTTCCATTTCTACTGTACCATCCTAGCCCAGGCTTCTGTCATCTCTTAATGATCTCAATCCTGTGTGGCCCTCCAGTTTTCATCTAGCAGACTTTTCCACACTTCTGCTAGACTATAAGCTCTTTGAGGGCAAAGACGGTAGCTGCTTGCTTCACTGAAGTAATGAATGCCTTGTGTAGCCCATGGCACCTCCTAAAAGCTTGATAAATGTTTATGGAATAAATTAATGCAATGATTACAGTTATGTAAATGCTATGTATATGAGAACTGGAAGGCAGTGTGGAAAATGTAAAACAGCTAGTGAAAACAGGACTTTAACAAGCTGTCTGGTGCTTTTGTTATGATGTTTGAGCAATGAATTCAATTTAAGACATACATGTGTACAGGATAACAGGTGATAACGGTCACGCGCTGAGATGTGCGGTACAGGGAGAAATGCAGGGGTGAAGCATGCATGAGAGTTCAGCCAGGTGTTGAAGATGAGCTGCTGGGATGGTCTGGGGTTCAGTACTATGTTCAGGTCCCCTGGAGAGGGTTGGACTTCAGTCCAGTGGAAGTTGGACTATAAGAACTTGCGTTCCAGCGTGATCCTATGGCTCAGAAACAGGATTTTTTGAAAATGGAAAGATGGGGGTGAGATCCCAGAGCTAGAATAGATTTAGCAAGCTTATCAGAAGATGAGAGATAGTGGTCTTAGCTGGCTGTGCAGAGTCTGGGCAGAGGTCTGAAGTATAACAGAAGATGGACGCCTCCCCGGTTGTGTGCGACTATCTCTCTTCATTGTGGGTGATAAGGTTACCACTTCCTAAGCTCCCAGCTTCCTAAAACTTAGCCCACCTCCTCACCAGGTCCCCTGCGTGCACATGATGCAAAAGCGGTCTCCCCCTGGCATATTATTTTAACTTTCCTCTTTTTTTCCTTTTCCTTTTTCTTTTTTCTTCCTTCCTTCCTTCCTTTCTTCCTTCCTCCCTCCTTCCTTCCTTCCTCTCTCTTTCTTTCTTTCTTCTCCTCCTCCTCCGTCCTCCTCCCTCCTAAACATAAACAAATGAAAAAAATTATGTATTTAGATGAGAATACTTAATATCATAAAGATATAAAATCTCCTAAAATTAATGCATATATTAGTACAATTCCAGTTAAACTCATAGTTCCCACACCCCATTTGGGTAAAATGATCTTAAAGTTCATATGGAAGAATAATGTCTAGGAAGTGCTAAGAAAATTATGAAAATAAAAATAGAGAGATTTGCCATAAATATATTTAAATCCACAGTAATAAAAATTTGATGACATTGGAATAGAATTAGATCAATAGATAATTGGAACAGTGCAAAGTTCAGAAATAGCTTGCAGGTATATGGTGATTTAATATATGACAAAAGTGGTATTTCAGTTCAGTGGGAAAAGGAATTTTTTTTTTAGTAAATGGTTGTGACATAGCTGATTAACCATCTGGATAAAAATAAAGTTCGGCCCTTATCTTACACTATACATAAAAATAAATTCCAGATGGATTAAAGACATAGTTTAAAAAACAAAGCAACAAAGATGGTGGAACAATATTATATTTGTCCACAAGCAAGACTTTGGGAAGAACTTTATAACCAAGACAAGAAACCCTGCATCTGATTACATAAAAACACATTGTGTAGGGTAAAAGATACCACACATACAAATTGCAAGACAAACAGATCAGGAGAAAATATGTCAGAAATATGACAGATAAGGATGAATATCTATACTATACAGAGAGCTCTTAAAATTGATAAGAAAAATACACACAAAGCAGAAAAAATGGTCCAAGGATATGAATATGTGATTCACAAAAGAGCAAATTAAATAGCCAATAAAACATCTCTTTCTTTACATTGGCAATCTAAGAAATTCTCCTTCTATGGCAAGTCAGAGGTGAGTTCATTTAAGGCTCTAGGATGGATGGAAATGATGGAAATAAACAATAATTTGGTTCCTGAATTTTCTTCCCCACACAGACGACAGTGACTGTGGTGGGAAGCTTCTCTCCAAGACACTCGGAGTGCATGGTGAGGAACGTGGACACCGGCAGGATGCTCTGCAAGGATAAAAGTGTATCCAATGAGACCTGCACCTGCAGCATCCCGACCAGAGCAACCTACAAAGGCAAGTGGACTCTGCTATTTTTGTTGTTGTTGTTGTTAGAAAATGAAGCAGGCAAGAGAAACTTCTGAGTCCAGATTGCCCAGGAAACAAGTTCAATGACAGAATCTCCCCCTACCCCTTGCTTCCCACTTTTCCCCTCAGTCCCACTCACCTCTGCTCCACTCATCATGTGAGTGCAGGACCCCACAGTCACATGTGGCTGGAGAATGACAGAGGATGGTAAGTTGGTTAGGTGAGTGGAGTCAAGCCAGAGACCTTTGGGCTGACCTTACGTGGATGGGTCAGATAATTCAGAGATCTGAAAAGCTGGGAATGCCCTTGATGAGATGAGAAAACAGAACGGCCAATATTTTATCATCTTAAGTTCATTGCATTCGTTCATTCATACAGGAAGTATTTATTGAGCATCTACGTGCCAGACACTGTGCTAAATGGTAGGGAGTCAGTGACCGAAAACACTCACCTGGTCCTTGTTCACAGTATTTAGAGCCTCTTGGGGTAGAGATGAGTAAACAGCACCTTACAGTTCAGTGAGTAGCATGCAGGGAACATAGCACACCACGGGAAGCACATGAAAAGGGCACCTAACTGGACTTGGGGGGGCAGGTGAGGGAGCAAGGAAAGCTTCCTGGAGGATGAATAGGGTTGAGCTGGACAAAGCTGGGAAGAGTAATGCAGTCAGAGACCAACTAGTGTGATGGCCAAAAGGAGAGAAAAAGCTTTGTCTGAGGAGCCAGAAGAGGTTCTATATGGCCAAGGCAAATAAGGTAGAAGCGGAATGATAGAAAATGGATACCAAAGAAGGTGCAAAGTGTCTGGCACAAAGTAACCATTGACGATCAATAAATTTCTGTTGAATGAATGGCCGCAGGCGGAGAATGGGGCAGGAGGAGGGAAGGGCTGAGTTCTGAAACGTCAGAGAGAAGGGAAGCTGTGGCAGTGACCGGGTGAGGGGACTGAGAGCTGAAACTGTTGAAGACAGGTAAGGGCGGAGCGAAGTGGGTGGATTCAAAGGATGGTTAGGAGTTAATACAATGGACAGACTGAGGATTCATGAGTCCCTCTGGGTCAGGAGGAAGTAGAGTCAAGTTCGTGGGTTATTAAAATGCAGATCTTGCTCATCTGTAACATAAGCTTCAGAAGTATTTGAGATAACCTTGGAAAGCTAGTTGATGGCTTTTAAAAAATTTTTTTAATCTTTTTTTAAAAATTGAAATATAGTTGATTTACAGTGTGTAGTTGATTGTTTTTAAAGCCTCCGTCAACTGAACCCAACTCTTTGTCTGCCCTTTTCTCTGGATGCCTTCCATATTCTGAGCAGGCAAACAAACCCACTTCCCGCCTCTTGCATTCAGCCAGCCAGTGGCCATTGCCAAACCTTTGTCTGTGGCCTGTAGTGGCTTTGCCTCTTTCACCAAATCCTGTCTCCCTTCTGCTTTGAAAAGTCACCTCTTCCGTATAGCCTTGACAGATTCTGCTCTAATCATCCCGATTGTTCCAGTACCCTCTGGGTTCCCCACCTGCACCCCAATCTTGGTACCCAGGTGCTGCATGGAACTTGAACCACTCAGAGGGTGTTTCCTTGACTATACTGTCACTGTGCTTTTTCACCTAAGTTATTTTATCTCTTCTAGAATAACTGCGAATGCTTCCAGAGCAGAGATCATATATATTCGTTTCCTTGTGATATTTCCCAGTAGTATTTTGTGCACAGTTGATACTGAGGAAAGTATGACTCTTGCTAGTCTCCGTCACTGGACACTTGTTGATTCCATTGATATGTATTTTCACTGGGAGTCCCTCAGTGCTTACTGCCCATATGTTCGTGCTACTAACAATTATCAAGTGTCTGTTCAAATGCTCTTGCTGAGAGGTCACGCCAGCCCTCCAAACCTTGTCCTTGGAACAGAGGATTATCATTTCACATATACCCACTTTATGTGAGCAGAATTTTATGTGACATCCTGGCTTTCAGAATGAATGTTCCTGCTAAAGAGAAGCCCCTTAAAGTAAGGGTTCTCAGGCTTTTGGAATCACATACTAATAATATTTCAGTTGAAAAATTAGGGGTGCCAACAAAGTTAGGCCAACTTCTTAATTTGTCAAGGAAAGACTTTTCATTCTAAAAGCATCATCTGCTCTCCCCGTTAATTCATAAAAGGAAGAAGATATTAATACCAAAATGGGTGACAATGAAAATATCACAGAGTAGCACTGGTCCCTGGCCACAATAGGATTTGAAAGGCACTGCTCCAGGCTGCCGCACCCAAACCTGGCTATACACAGTCAGTACATGGGGAGATTACAGACACAGATTCTGGACATCCCCCAGCCCTGCTGAGTCAGAATATCTAGGAGTGTGGCTCTGGAATCTATATTTTCATCAATTTCTCAAGTGATTCTGATACACAACCAGATTTAGGGATCACCTAGGGTAGAGTATGTAAGCTAAAGAGGTACAGGAAATATGCCATTTCTCTCATGCTGATTTAGCAGAGTTCTTATCTTATTACTTTATTCTTTGGGGGTTTTCTAACCCATGGGTAGGTTTTCAAAAGCAAATAAGAAAACCTTCATCATAGATTTGGCAACAGTTGACTCCAAGAAGATCATGGGTCCCAGCCCATGGGAACCACACTTTGGAGTTTGTTAGGTAAATATCCGTTGTGTGGATTTTTCTGAAGGTGCAGGATTTCTTCTCTAACATTCTGGTTATCATGTTCTAGGCAGTTCTTGTTCGGTGACTTGTTTTATTCTTATGCTGTGGCCAATTACAAGCTGAGATAGTGATCCCAGGGAGAGTATGAGCTGTAAATGGGCTGTGAAATGGCTTTTTCTTAGTGATTATCCATGGGAGGCCTGGAACGGGAGGTGGGCCCGGGTGTGTTTGGAGGCTTGTGACGTGAATGGCCCCCCGGGAAGGAGCCACATACTGATTGAAATGTTAGCGAACAGCTGGCACACCCCACCCTCTTTGTGGAGGAGGCAAAAAAATATTTATTTTTTTGGGGACTTCCCTGGTGGTCCAGTGGCTGGGACTCTGCGCTCCCAATGCGGGGGGCCCGGGTTTGATCCCTGGTCGGGGAACTAGATCCCACATGCCGCAACTATAAAAAGATCCTGCATGCCTCAACAAAGATCCTGAGTGCTGGCAACTGAGCCCTGGCGCAGCCAAAGAAATAAATAAATGTTTAAAAAAAAAAAATTATTTTTTGCATTTACAGCTTTGCTTGATAATAGCAGGGCTCCACCGTCAATGACTTCTTTTCCCCCTTTGCTCCAGATGTTTTAGTTGTCAACGTGACGTTCTCCTTTAGTTCCTGGAGTGTGTCAAGAAGATTCAACTTTACCAACTGCTCATCATTAAGAGAGTAAGATTTTATTTAAAATGTGAATATTCTCTCATTGGTTTTAATGTATTTATTTGCTTTACTCTTCGATTTCCTAAAGACCTCTTTTGTGGAGGAGAACTTTCCAAGGTGCCTTTTGGAGCATGGCCTAACGGGAGCCAGGAGAGCCCCTGAGCTAATAAGCTGACTTGTTCAAGCCCTGCCAAGTGAGGAGGAGCAGTGAAGAGGCAAACAGCTGTGCTTGGGTGTATTTTACCCACAGGGAAATACATTCCTCCAACCAAGAGGTGGCCTTGAAGTATTAGGCGAAGGGGTGCTGCTAGGTTCTCCCCTCTTCAGAATGGCTTTGGGAATTTGAGTCAAGGAAGAGAGTCTGAGCATGAGATAAGGGGAAGTCACAGTCAAGGAGAAGCACAAGAGGAAGTCTCTGTCATCAAAAGAACATGTTAATCGTGACCCACGTTTTTGTACCGCGTTTGGCCCTGTTGAGCTACGTACCCCCCTGAGTTAGGACCGCACCTCACTCCTTGCTTCTAAAACAGACAGAAGACAGAGGAAATATGTCTCCCAGATTCCTGGTTTTCCAGCTGTAAGATGGGATGGATGTTCCCATGGAAACAATGGGAAGCTGTATTATTAGTGATTCTGTAGCTCTTTCAGTGGTTTGCTTCACCAACTGTGTGAGTACCAAACGTGGATTTCTTTGGGTCTGGTCTGGGAACCATAGTTTTTTCAGGGTAAAGGCATTCGAACTCGAAGCTGAGTTGGGAGGCTACCCTACAGCTATATGAACAGGAGCCGCTGGACTTCACCTTTACCACCGCGGCACTTTGAAAGAGGGATTGAATTCAGTGATTTCTAACAAACAGAATGAATTCAGGGAGGAAAAACACCAAACTTGATACAGAGAGCCTCAGAAGTCCATGAAAATGGAAAAAAGATAAAGGGGGAGAGTTAAATAGACCTGTGTAGCTCAAGGAGAGTTTAAACAGAACACAGCTCCTGCACCCACACTTGTAAGACCTGGTGAGAGGAAGTGCCATGCCCCAGGTCCACAGCTAGGTAATTAAGAACCAGACCTCAGACCCACAGCTCCCCAGAGGGGGAGTACCCTTTCCTTGGGTACCTACTTCCCCTTCAAAAAGCACTTAGTAAGTCATCGCACTTGAGGGGTAGCGATAGGAGTGCAAGTCACAAACCTGCTTCTAGCGCACTTCGGTGGCGGGTGAACCCTTAGGTGAGTCTGTGCTTTCTTCTCCCACCGAAACTGCAATTTCTGTAGGTCAGGGTCTCAGGATGCCTTGGCATTTCTGGAAGAATACATGAAATGCACATGTGTCCCCTCTTCCTGATCTAGTCCTCTCACTGTCCCCGGGCTGAGGCTTCCTTTTGCCTCCTTTGGCTACGTTTCCAAACCCACCTCGATTTCCATTTTTATTGTTCTTGCTTTAACACTGATTATCCTATTAAGTGCTTTTCAAGTCTTCCGCTGTTATCCATGCATGGTTATTTGATTAGTAGACACAGTTCTCCCTTAATTTGATTACAAAGCAAACACTGGCACCCTGTTTTCTCTGCTCGCCAGGTAGCACTTTTAGTTTCCCGTCTTCCAGGCATTTGGCAGTGTTTCTGCTCCAGTGAGTAAGGGTGGGTTTATGGGGGGCTGGGGGAGATCAGTCTCCAGAGGGAAACTTACCTGAAGGTAGACAAATAGCAGAACTGGATTCAGAAACAGATTCAGTGGGTTCCTGTTATCTACTGACATACCAGGTGACCCCAGCTTCAGGTTTCCATGGCAACCCCCCAGCAAGTGTAATGATGGTCCATCAGCCTCGAGGGCTGCCCAGAGCAGGGCATAAAGTCAGTACTATATCCCCAGCCCCAAAGGACTGTCCTCTCTCCCCTGGGTGCATCACAGTCTATCCAGGGATTTTTTTTCTTCTTTTAAATGCTCGCATGCAGCATCACAGAGGGAAATTCTAGGATATGAACGTTTTCCTAAAAATGCGGGAATTAAGTTGGTTTTCTGTGTTGCCAGATGCCCAGTATGTATTGGAACTGGCTGTGCTTGGTGTAAAAGTGAGAGAAAATGTATCCATCCCTTCACAGCTTGTGACCCTTCTGATTACAAGAGGAACCAGGTAAGGTGACATTTTCAGTATTACAGGGTTTAACCAAAAATAAATATTTGTGACCACCTAGCCCCAGCCTGTCTTTTGCCTTTATTTCAAACTTGGAATTTCCACCCGTTCAGATGTTGAAGGGATATTCTTCATTTCAGGACCCCTGTCCAGTGGCTTTTGAGAAATGGGCCCCACCCAAGACAGCAGGAGGAGGAAGATTCAAGGAGAAGACAAGTAACAGAACCACCCAGGGCTTGCAGGTCAGACCCTGTTTTCATATCGATAATGGGAAAATCCCCCTTTGAATGGCAATAACATCTCCTGCTACTTTGGGTTCCTTTTAAAAATTCCCTATTTTACTTTCTACCCAAATTCCCTTTTTTACCTTTGGTTTTTAACCAGGTTGCATTTAATTGGCTCAATACATCACATAAAAGTGTGCACACTCACATAAAAGAAATTAAAAATCTGTAATTATGAAAAATGAAAGCCCGGTAAAAGTAAAATTTTAAATCTGACTTCGTGGCTCTCAGGGAGAGTTAGAAGGAAGTATAGAGCACACAGCACTGAGGGGATTTCAATGTTTAACCACATGTTATGATTGCACTTTGGGGGGGGGCGGGGTATGTGAGGGCTAGGCGTGTCTATGCAAAATATATAAACGAATCTCTTTGGATTATTTTTCTTTGCAGAGATGATCTAACCAGTAGTCAATAGTGTCAAAACAAAGAGTTGTGTCTATGTAACAAATATACATTTCTCTTCACTTTTCAAAACAGATTTTCATGGAAAAATACTTTCCATGAAATTTCTTTGGAAATTCCTCTTATTTTCTTCACAGTAAATCACCAAGCTCAACTGACAGACATGTTTGAAAAGAGAGAACATGACCATGTAAACATTTCTGGGTCGATGC
This sequence comes from Balaenoptera borealis, assembly GCF_965194805.1. Lineage (NCBI taxonomy): Eukaryota > Metazoa > Chordata > Mammalia > Artiodactyla > Balaenopteridae > Balaenoptera > Balaenoptera borealis. Next base: position 80,109,717 of record NC_138870.1, read on the forward strand.
ATTTAGTACGCAAATGCTGACTTCATTCATTTGATGGAAGTTAATTGAGCATCTACTATGTGGTGAAAAACAAAAAAGGACAAGTTCTTGTTCTCATTAACCTTGGGTCTAGTGGGAGCAGACAAATTAAAAACAGTAACGTGTTTTGTTCTTAAGGGCTCAGTTTTCTATTTCTTGGCTAATCTGTGGCTTTGACATATCTATTTGCTGCTACTTAAGGTCAACTGCCAATATAAATAAGTAGCACATTTTTAATCACTACCAAAAAGTTAAGAGTAACTTTAGGTGAATTTAGTAACAAGCAAAGGGAATGTGAATCAAAATGGATTATGAAGTTAATTAAAGGCATTAGAAAAGCCTGGTGTGCCAATATCTTCAGACTTTTAAAGTCTTTGAGGTTTTATTAAGTGATGAGCCACATTTCTCTTCCCATTGGTTTATGAAACTAAGGCATAGTGACAGGTGTTTGAATCAAAAAGGCAGTGGCTTTTTTAAAAAAAAAAAATTAAACTTCTCTTTTGTTGTTGTTTCAGTTGTTTTTTAAAAATTTTGGTAAAATACACATAACATAAAATTTACCACATTTAAGTGTACGGTTCAGTAGAGTTAAGTATTCACATTGTTGAGCAACCATCACCACCATCCATCTTCAGAACATGTTCCATCTTGCAAAACTGAAACCTTGTACCCATTAAACAATAACTTCTCACTTTCTCTTCTCCCAGCCCCTGGCAGCTACCATTCTACTTTCTGTCTCTGAATTTGACTACCCTAGGTACCTCAGATAAGTGGAATCAAACAGGATTTGTCTTTTTTGTGACTGGCTTATTTCACTTAACATAATGTCTTCAAGGTTCATCCATATTGTAGCATGGGTCAGAATGTCCTTTAAGGCTGAATAATGTTCCATTGTTTGTATATATTACATTTGTTTATCCAGTCATCCACTGATGGACACTTGAGTCGCATCCAGCTTTTGGCTATTGTAACTCGTGCTGCTATAAACAGGTGTGTACAAACACCTCTTCAAGACCCTGTTTCAGTTCTTTTGGGTAGGTACCTAGAAGTGGAGTTGCTGGATCATATGGTAATACTATTTTTAATTTTTTGAGGAACACCATTCTGTTTTCCTTATCGCTCTGCCATTTTACATTCCCACCAACAGCGTATGAGCGTTCCACATTCTTGCCAGCACTTTGCTGTTTTCGTTTTTTTATAGTATCCATCTTAAATGGGTATAAGGTGGTATTCTGTTGTGGTTTTGATTTGCATTTCCCTACTGATTAGTGATATTGAGACTCTTTTCGTGTGCTTATTGGCCATTTGTGTGCCTTCTATGGAGAAATGTCTATTCAAGCGTTTTGTCCATTTTATAATCAGGTTTTTTGTTGTTGAATTGTAGGAGGTCTTTATATATTTTAGATATCAACCTCATATCAGATATATGATTTGCAAATATTTTCTCCTATTCTGTAAGCTGCCTTTTCACTCTGTTGATTGTATCCTTTGATGCAGAGAGGTTTTTAATTTTGTTGAAGTGCAGTTTATCTATTTTTTTATTTTCTTGCCTGTGCTTTGGGTGTCATATCTAAGAAATCATTGCCAAATCCAATGTCATAAAGCTCTTATTCTAAGAGTTCTATAGTTTTAATCCTTATATTTAGGTCTTTGATCCATTCTGAGTTAATTTTTGTATATGGTGTAAGGTAAAGATCCAACTTCATTTCTGTGTGGATATCCAGTTTTCCCAAGACCGTTTGTTGAAAAAAACTGTTCTTTCCCCCATTAAATATTCTTGGCACCCTTATCAAAAATCATTTGACTATATATGCAACAGTTTATTTCTATGCTATATATCCTATTCCATTGGTCTATATGTCTATTCTATTTTGTAATAAGACACTGTTTTGTAATAAGTTTTGAAATCAGAAAGTGTGAGTCCTTCAACTTTGTTCTTCTTTTTCATGATTGTTTTGGAAGAAAAATAATTTATTTTGAGGTAATTGTAGATTCACATGTAGTTGTGAGAAAATAATACAGAGGGATCTCATGTATCTTTTACCCAGTTTCCCCCAATAGTAACATCTTGCAAAACAATAGCACAATATCACAACCAGGATATTGACAGTGACAACAGTCAAGATACAGAACAGCCCTTGTCACCTCAAGTCTCCCCCACGTTGCCTGTCTATAGTCACACCCACTTCCTCCCTCCCACTCTCTATTTCTGATCCCTGGCTACCACTAATCTATTCTCCATTTCTATAATTTTATCATGTCAAGGACTTTATACAAATGGTATCATCCAGAGGTACCCTTTGGGGATTGGCCTTTTTAACTCAACATAATTCTCTGGAAATTCATCCAGTTCTTTTTTTTTTTTTTTAATTTATTTTTGGCTGTGTTGGGTCTTCGTTGCTGTGCGTGGACTTTTTCTGTTGTGGCGAGCGGGGGCTACTCTTTGTTGCGGTGCGCGGGCTTCTCATTGCGGTGGCTTCTCTTGTTGCTGGAGCATGGGCTCTAGGCACGCGGGCTTCGGTAGTTGTGGCTCGCGGGCTCAGTAGTTGTGGCTCACGGGCTCTACAGCGCAGGCTCAGTAGTTGTGGCGCACGGGCTTAGTTGCTCCGTGGCATGCGGGATCTTCCCGGACCAGGGCTTGAACCCGTGTCCTCTGCACTGGCAGGCGGATTCTTAACCACTGCGCCGTCAGGGAAGCCCCATCCAGTTCTTTTGTGCATCAATAGTGTCTTCCTTTCTATCGCTAAGTCGTGGTTCAGACAATGACTTTTTACATTTTTATTTTAAAGGAAAAAATAAGGTCACAGCATCCTGGTTTCCTGTATTGTGTCTTACTGAACCTTTTGACTTTTGACACTATGTGGTTAAAAGAACTAGGGTCACCAAGGGAGCAGGAGGAGGCTGGTAATAAAGCCCAGACCTGTCTTCAGTGCTTCTCTGTGAATGACCTTTGTAGAAAGACATCTTTTATTTTTAATTAATTTTTATTGGAGTATAGTTGATTTACAATGTTGTGTTAGTTTCTGCTGTACAGCAAAGTGAATCAGTTATACAGATACTTATATCCACTCTTTTTAAAATTCTTTTCCCATATAGGTCATTACAGAGTATTGAGTAGAGTTCCCTGTGCTATACAGAAGGCCCTTATTTTATATTGGGCTGGCCAAAAAGTTTGTTCGGGTTTTTCTGTAACATCTTACAGAAAACAAAACCTGAACGAACTTTTTGGCCAACCCAGTATATAGTCGTGTGTACATGTCAATCCCAATCTCCCAATTCACCCCCCCTCCCCTGCTTTCCCCATTGGTAACCATAGGTTTGTTTTCTACATCTGTGACTCTATTTCTGTTTTGGAAATAGGTTCATTTGTACCATTTTTTAAGATTCCACATATAAGCAATATCATATTGGAGAAAGACATCGTGTTGATACTGAAATGTTTTCTTTAAATACATGACTCAGTTGAGAAACTCAATTTTGGTTAATAGGGAGTGGAGTAGTATTTGTCGCGGGAGGGATTTCTCATGCTTTGTGAGACACTGCTGTTTTTTCATTATCATGCGGAATGTGTAAATCCAAGTTTCCAGTTTGGTTCTCATGCTGGCCTTGAATGAAGCACTGAGCACTCTATTCCTAGCAGAGAAGCATCGAGGGCTTTCATTCAGTGCATCTTCCACGTCACATACATACTGAGTGCTTCCTATGTGCCAGGCATGGGGACATGAAATGTGAATGGTACAGACACAGTCTTAGGCTTCCTGATGCTGAGCTAGGGTTGATTCTCTTTGCAGGTGTTTATCAAGCACCTAGTAGATACCAATACACCGAGCTCCATGGATACCATGAGGGGGGGCACATATCTTGTCCTCAGTCTCAAGAATCTTATATGTACATGAGCACATAGATAAGAATACAAGATAAAAAAATATTAACCTAGGGAAGGTACCAGGCAGTATACAAACCCAGAAAACCTCTCTGTGCCTGGGGCCTTGTCTTAGTCATTCCTGATTATTTAAGCCCAGTGCCTGGCAGGTAAAAGCACTTCATCAGTGTGGTTGGATAAGTCTTTGATTGATGGATGGATTGATTGACACAAGATGGCATTTCAGCCAGTAGTTGAGGGAAGAGACACGTGGAGACAGAGGAGTGGGTCTTCTGAGCAGAGGGGCTAGCACTGCAAAAGCATAGTGGGTCACCAGAAAATTCCAGGGTACCCATTACGGGAGGCCCTAAGTGATTCGATTTGGCTGGAGTAGAAGGATGCAGGAAATTATGGGACGAAACAAGATTGAAATGACCCTGGAGCCTGCATCTCTAGAGCCTTACATTTTGTTCTTCAGCAGCAGTACAGTGCTCTTCAAGACATTTTTTTTAATGCATGAATTTGCTCATCCATGGATGTGGTATTTATGAGAGAGGATTCCTGGCTCAATCCCTGTTATGCCCTGTTGCCCTCACACTGTTTCATGACCCTATGACCCATCGCTTGACCGTGACCTAAAAGCACGTATTGTCATGTACCAGGGGGCTGCGTTAGGAAAAGCATCACCAGAACAGGGAAAATAACTCAAAAATCTACGTTTGCCCTTTGGATGGGAAGTATTTTCAGCTGTAAGGGCCAGTCTCTGTCAGAGACGGTTGGCCCTGTCGCCCTGCCCTAACCTCTTTTCCTTCCTTTTCTTAACAATCTTATATCTGGTGCCTCCACCTGCTGAGAGAAGAGGGGGCTGCTCTCCTTTCCTGTTGTCAAGGAAAGGTTGTGGAGATCTGTGATATGATGTTGTTCTAATATCTGTTATGCTTATCGCCGCCGGGTAGAAATACACCACACAAAACCATGTCCTCCTGCTCTCGGAGAATTCATATTCTTTCTCTTCCTTGTGACTTCTCTTCTCTTCCTCCATCACTTTTGATGTGCATTTTAAATTCTCACACGCCATCCAAATCACCTCTTTCAGGGTCCTTGCCTTGAAAATGAAATCGACTTTATTATGTACCTTGTTGAGTAGCTTCTGTGGGCCTAGCACTGTGCTGGGTGCCGTGGGGGTTCACTGCCAATTGCTCCTTTATTCACTCATTCGTTCATTCATTCATTCATTCAAAAAGTGTTTATTAAATACCTACTATGCGCTGGGCAGGTAGGCAAAGTGTGTGCCCTTGTGGAGTTTACGTTGTAGAACTTATAATATTTTAAAGGAAGTAAGATTCATTTCATGAAGCATCTGAGTGTGCACAACAGAAAAAGTTATGCACAGGAATGCCAGAATGTGCTAAATTGAGTAGTGGTGACCCATATTTGTGCAGCCTATGCTATATCCTGAGCTCAAAGTGCCTCTTTATTTGAGCCTCACAATGGACCTATTTTCCCCATTTGATAGACAAATGTTGGCTTGCACAGGGTCAGTAGGTAGTAAATGATAGACGTGAGATTTGAACCCAAGCAATCTGACTCCAGGGCCCACAGCTTTAACCACTGCTCTACATTGTGTGACGTCAATGTGGTATTGATGATAGAAGTCAGTCTGGAAGGGACTCCTCCTCTTGGCATTAAGCTGGCACGGCCTGCCCCATCCATGGCCTGGGCAGGCTGTCAGGGGAGTGCATTAGCATCGAAGCCTTGGGACGAGGCGGGTAGGCTGGGGCACAGTCAGAGTGAAGGAGTTGGACCCAGGCAAGGCTGGCATCTTTTCCAAGACAGGGAGAGCAGAAGAGGCTTCAGATGGGAAACTGAGGCCTTCAGGAGAGGGGAGCGGCAAGTGTCTCACGGTGAAGTTGAAACACAGCAAGGGGGTGGGGTTTGAGTGATGGGGTCTCTGCTAGAGGGGAGACGCTGCCCTCCCTGGTCACAGAGTCCCGGGCACCCCATCCGGGTCTGAGGAGCCCCATTCGGGAAGGTCAGTGACCAAGAGTAACTACTTTATAAACTGGCCTCGGCAGCCTCGCCTTCAAGTCCCCCAGGTCACAGAAGCAAGCCTTAACCTCTCTGCACAGGGCCTTGGTCTGTCACCTTCTTAGAAGTCTCCAGGTCCATCTCAGTTGGCATTCTAACTGTTGACAATTCCTGGGACCAAGTTACATCCCAGTGTCTCCCAAGGACCTGTCCCAGGGGCCCCCATGAAGGTGCATTCACCTGGGGGCCGAGCAGTGGATGGACACAACCTTTTCGTTCTATTTAATGCTTTCATTTTTCTTTGACGAGATTGTATTTTGCTGTTTTCTTTCCACGTCTCACTTCCTTCTACACTTTACCATCTCCACTGCTGGTTACCACTCTTCTCAATTTATACATTTCATTAATATATTACTTCCATCCTTTTCGGTCATTAATAAAGATGTTAAATAATTCTGAACCAAATACCCCTGTAGGGCCCTACAGGACACTTTCCTTTAATTAGTTGTGCTACCTTTCATCTCTCTAATGTCCTTTGGTTTCAGATTTCCAGCTGGTTTTGAATTCATGTGACTTTTTATCTGGTCCCGTTTGAGCTAATTTCACAAGTGAAAATCTGAGAGATGTTTTACTGAGTGTTGATTCAGGTCCAGGGCTATAGAGAGCTTTGCTATATTCAGATTTTTTCTTTTTAAAAACAGATTAAGAGAGTACAATTTGGTCTTAATAAACTAAGCCTTCCTAATGTACCTCTTTCCAATATTCTTTTCAATCATCGTGGTAGTTTCTCCATTAATGTCATGGTAATTTGAATTGTGTTGACATCAGACTTGACAAAAAGTGCTCTTACTATCAGGAGTAATCCTCTTAGACCTTTCCAAAGATAACTAGTTCTTAGTGGTTGTGCTATTTCCAGTGTTTTATAATGACTTTGTTTTTTAAAAATAAATAAATAAATAAATAAAAATAACTGGCTATTCTGGAATTACCTAGTTAGCCAGTTTCTAATGTGCTTTTTTATACCAAACAGGGAGTGATTTACACTTGTGAGCAACCAGAGCTCATAGTATTTTATGAAATAATTTTAAATTGTGCAGCCGCTTAAAAATAACTCTTAAGCCTTTAAAATGTAACTGACAGGAAGTGGACTATTCTGAGGTTAATTGCTGGGCAACCCAGGGCGATAAGGGTTACAGCCAATGGTATTTTGATTTGATAAATGGAAATCCTTGGACATAAGATGAGGGAGGAATTTCACTGTAGGGCTGTAAGGAATTATCTCTTTGCATCAAGCTAGATTATGTTTTTAAATTAACCCCTTGTATGTGTCAGCTTATGGGACCTGCTACTTCATTTCGGGTTGTGAATTAATTCTTTTTTTTTTTTTTTTTTTTTTTTTAATGAATAGCCCAGTTTGCTTTTTTTTTTTTTTTTTTAAAAAGAAATTCACGTTCTTTTATTTATTTATTTATGACTGTGTTGAGTCTTCGTTTCTGTGCAAGGGCTTTCTCTAGTTGCGGCAAGTGGGGACCACTCTTCATCGCGGTGCGTGGGCCTCTCACCATCGCGGCCTCTCTTGTTGCGGAGCACAGGCTCTAGACGCGCAGGCTCAGTAATTGTGGCTCACGGGCCCAGTTGCTCCGTGGCATGTGGGATCTTCCCAGACCAGGGCTCGAACCCGTGTCCCCTGCATTGGCAGGCAGATTCTCAACCACTGTGCCACCAGGGAAGCCCGTGAATTAATTCTTGATTAAAATACAGAAATAGATCTAAAATGTTGAGTGTGTGGAGAGATCATTCTTGGCCTTTTGTCTGTAATAGATTTTTAAAGGATATTTATCAGTAAAAATAGAAAATGTTTTATTTCTAAGACTTGTTGTAGCCATGTAGTACAGCCATATAGGAACCCTGTCTTTTTTTTTTCCTTGTATACCTGTGCTGTTTATTTAATGAGATCCCCTTGGTAGCTCTTTAACGCACTATTTAAGATTAAAAGAGGTTCTCCAAGCAAGCAAAGGACAACTAATCTGACCCTCTTTGCAAGCAGACAAGAAGCATCTGCTTTCATGAGATAGGCCAGGGCTGGATTCCATCGTAGACAGCTGATGGAGACTTCTCGAAACAATAAGGTTTTAAAACCAAATCCTTTTGAAGTAGCTGTCTCTACCCAAGGGGAAATAAAAAGTTAATGAGGCGTGGGGCTTCTCTGGTGGTGCAGTGGGTAGGAATCCGCCTGCCAATGCAGGGGACACAGGTTCGAGCCCTGGTCCGGGAAGATCCCACATGCCGCAGAGCAACTAAGCCCATGTGCCACAACTATTGAGCCTGGGCTCTAGAGCCTGTGAGCCACAACTACTGAGCCCACGTGCCACAACTACTGAGGCCACGTGCCACAACTACTGAAGCCCATGTGCCTAGAGCCCGTGCTCCGCAACAAGAGAAGCCACCGCAATGAGAAGCCTGCACACCTCAACAAAGAGTAGTCCCCGCTCGCAGCAACTAGAGAAAGCCCACGTACAGCAACAAAGACCCAACACAGCCAAAAATAAATAAATTAAATAAATAAATTTATTTTAAAAAAGTTAATGAGATGACCTGGCGGGTCCTCTGATGGTATTTGTAGAGCCGTTTAAGGAGCAAAATATAATCCCCTTTAGAAAATCTGTTTTAGGTTAGTTATAAGGCTCTCTTTAGCCTCTCATGAGAGCAAAGAAATAACATTTACTGGGCATGTTTGAGATTTTGCTTGAGCAGACATCAACAGTCTAAGAAGTGAGAAGGGCTATCTTCAAAGAAACCTGAGAATCATAAATGACTTGGATATAAATGTGAGTCTGCATTGAGATTTAACATAAAGCCTCTTGCCTCCCTAAGAAGACAGTGGATCCTCTAGTGCAGGGGTTGGCAAGATTTTTTTCTTCAAAGAGCCAGACAGTTAATATTTTAGGCTTTGCAAACCACATGATCTCTGTCTCAGAGACTCAGCTCTGCCGTTGTAGTGCAAAAGCAGTGACAGACAGTGCATAAATGATGGGCGTGGCTCTGTTCCAAAAAAACTTTATTTATGGACACTGAAATTTGAATTTCATGTGTTTACACATGTCATGGAATATTATTCTTCTTTTGACATTTTTTTCGTAGACTGTACAAGAACGAGCAATGGACTGAATTTGATTTGCTCCAGGCAAATCCAGGAGTTTGCCCACCCCTGATCTAGTGCACACAGAGGTTATGTGTCCTCCACAACGCCTAGCGCTGTCCTAGGGATCCTGTAGGTGTTTAACAAATACCTGTTCACTTAGCTGTCATCATGTCAGAGCAAAGAGTAAGCCTTTTGCTATCCAACACACACTTGGCATTTGCAAGGCATTTATCTTAAAGTCTTGGCTAATCCCCCCCATTCCAAGTACCACTCTTGCAGATAATTTCCCCCATAAAATGCAGTCAACTCTAACAGTATAATTAAAGTGACCCGTTCGGGCCCTTCGTGATTCTATAAATACGGGGCTCAAGTCCTTTACTAAAGTGATTAAAATAAATTCTGCCACCGAAATCAATTCTCTGTCGTATTACATCATTACTGTGATGACATAAACGATGAATTTACCTCAGTCTGCAAAACCGATCCGTAGTGATAATGCGTGATGGTGACTGCTTTACCATATAGCACCTGGGTTTGTCAAGGAAGAGAATGATAAAACATCCTTTCAGCAGGATGGGCGGCCCCAGCAGTGCAGCAAGTCCGTTGTGATGAGCATTATACATACAAAGGAGCAAAGGACCCTGGGCTGCTTGAAGAAGCAGGTGGTAGGCAGGTGCTGGATGTGACTAAAGCTCCCCCAGTGCCTTAAGTGGCTTCCTCCTAGACTTTATCCTCTAAGTGGATACACTCTGTGTTTATGACTTAAGCCAAATTTCACATGATTAAGCATCTCTGGACCTGGGGGTCGTTTTCAAATATCAAGAGTGTGAGTATGAAAATTCACTCATGCTAAAGATCTGCTGAGCTTTATATTGGCTAGAATCTTAGGATCTTGTCCTGTGTGGTCCATATTGTAGAAGAACATAGACTTGCTGGAAATGGTCTACAAAACAACTACTAAATGATCAGAAAGATAGACAGTGGCATCTGTAGAGAAAAGTGAAAGAAATCAGGATTGTTTTGTCTTTGAAAGGGAAAATGATTCTTGCCATCAAATAGAGGGCTTTTTTAAAAAGGGGAATTTGATTAAATGTTGCAAATAGAGAAGTAAGGTGCATAAATCTACATGAGATGGGGCCCCAGTTAGGAGGGATTCCAAGGGAGACTTTCTTGATAAAGAAAGGCCTGATAAAGCTTGTAATGGATACCAAGGAGAAGATGGTATCTGCAAACCATAGAATGGAAATGGTTGGCCCCAGTAGTTTAGGTATGCAACTACTTGATATTAGGTGACTTAGGTTGATTTCTTGAGATTTTTTTTTCGCTGCAGTATACTCCTTGATTCAAATAGCCTACTGAAACAAACAAAAACTAGGAACTGCTTTCTTGGGAATTAAATTTATCCGGAATGACATTTATTCCAACTTAATGATGAGTCTGGTGCTGACTTACAGTCAGTGGACTCCTCGTCTTTTCCTTCATTTTGCTATGTTGTGAGCCTGCAGAGGCTGGAAGGCAGCGAGCATTTTTGAGACTCTAGTGATAGCTCACTCTTCAGACAGAATGTCCTACTCTTCAACTGTATTTTCAACTGTCTTGTGAGACAAAGACTAATTGGTTTGACCTCATGCTGTCGCATGTTGAGAGACATGAGTCTTCAGCCCTCTCCCTTGAATTCATTGATTTCATTAAACACTGTCTGCTTGTGTTTGCAAAATGTTGTAATTTCCCAGTGATTTCTTCGAACTGCAGCACATAAACAGACTTTTTCGAACAGTGCCATTTCTTAACTTTGATCTTGTGTTTGAATCTTTTCCTTCCAATAGGTCTTCTACATTAAGTCCATTGAGCCACAGAAAATATCAACCTTAGGGAAAAGTAATGTGATCGTCACGGGAGCAAACTTTACCCAGGCATCGAATATCACAATGATCCTGAAAGGAACGAGTACTTGTGATAAGGATGTGTGAGTTGAAATATGAGTAATTTATTCTTCGTAAAGTAGTGAAAGCTAAAACTTACATCAAAGGAATAGCACTATGATTATAATCTTTATATAGTTAATTTATTTCCATGTGCCAGTTTGAGCCAATTAGTCTGCATATTTGATATAACATAATTTCAATAAGTGAAATAATTTAAGCACCACGTTTAAAGTTAATTGTGGGAGAATCTGTCCCACGTTACCCCAAAAATCTCAGTATACAATAATTCCAGGATGTTGCCTCTTGGGGTCTTGTTTTGTTTTCATGAACAAAATCAAGTGATTTGAGTAGCAAACATCATTTTGAAGATGAACCACTTAGAAAAATAGTTGAGCACTTTGGAATTTTATGGGAAAACAGGACCACACTTTCGATGTATTACAGTTGAAAAAAGAAATTTTCTGATCCATTGTATTCTTTTTAGCCTTCTCTTTATTGGATTGGTTTCAGGCTCGAATAATAACTCAGTGGAACATACATTAATTTAAAAAAGAAGAAGGGCAACAAAACACCCCAACACAAATATCTGGTCAATGTACCATTTGAACATCATTATTTCTATGATCTCTTTCCCCTAACACTTCCTTTCAATGAAACTTTGCGAGAAGAAAATCTCAGTATTTCACTAACACTCTTGTGCAAATGCTACCCCACAAAAAGAGAGAAAATAATAGTAACATAATAGATACTTTGCGTCTTCTGCTTGTTAGTCTTTATAAGTGTGGGCTAATTTGAAGGAAAAGATGTTGCAATCTACGTGAAGTATAATACTGACTTTGTTCTCATCGTGGGAATGCGTGGAAGACAATCCACTGAAGCATGGTGTTTTGGTTCTTAACTACTGAAACAGATGTGTACAGTGTTTGAATCTGCCACACTTATTTACTGAGTTTTCTGTTTTAATTCATTTGCTGCATTTAACTGCCATCCCCTTCCCCTCCTAGCAGTAAATTTGGGATGTCTGTCATTTTGATGGAAAAAGCTGCTCACGGGGGGCTCTGCTCTGTTCTGCTATTTACCGGAATTATCAAGCACACATTAGTGGCTGAATCTATGCGACATAGGTATTTTTGTACCATTTATCCTGGCTAAATACCCCACTGCAAAAATCTTTCATTTTGTGTAGCAAAATCTGTGAAGTTAGACACCTGTGTGTTCACTGAAAGGCAATCAAATTCACTGGAAAATAAGTCGTTTTTCCTAGCATTACCCTGTTTCTGACTCTATGCTCTCATTCCAATTCCGAATGTGTCTTGAGATACTGCAGTTATTAAATTAAATGACTGAGAGAGACCTTTCTGCATGTAGCATTTCAGTAACCACATCTGTGTGGTGAACCCAAGTTCACGAGCAGTAAACATAATACCCAGTTAATCCTATATCTGAGTTCATGCCATAATCCTAAACTCTTTTAATATGGTATTTTTTAAATGCCTAATTATTCTGAAGAGAAAAATATAAGGATAGTAGTGGAATGACCCGTATTTCTGCCTCCTTCCAAAATTGATACATAAGTTTGAATTTTAATGATCAGCCATTTTACAATGAATTTCCTAGAGCTTTGCTCTGAATATAAAATCTTAGAATGTAAATTTGAGGTGGTATAAGTACAAATCGACTCAAATTTTTTTGAATTTGCTTTATTGTTAGAATCTATTATTACTACTTAAAGGCTATGTGCATTAAAGTAGATAATCATGCACGTAGCCTTTAAGTAATAATAATAGATTCTCATGTGGAATAATTATACTGAGCATTATTCAGACAGAACCCCATCTTCATGACTTGCACTTTAGAGGCTCATTGTAGACGAGATGTACAGAGGAAGCTGCAGGTTACAGAGGGAATGTTGTAGAAGGCTTTGTTTTGACTCCTGAAAGGTGTTGAGGGCACGCTCTGCAGATTTCAGGAGCCCCTAGGACAGTCCCAGCTAAATTCCAGTCTGGAGCTCCCCGAGAGGCAGCTTGGTTCTGATGCTGATTGATTCTGAGACCCCTGGGCTCTTGGCATGGACTTTAGGACTTTAGTTTTGCGCTCTCTGCTCTTTGAACAGCAGAATCCCCATCTCTGCCTGGGGTTGGGTTCTACCATGCCCCTGCCCCAGTGCTTGACTGGGACTTCTCTTTTTTCAAGCTTTTCATCATGGAAATTTCCAATCATACACAAGAGAAAAGAGTGTAACGAACCTCTCTGTACCCCTCCTCCAGCTTCAAAACTTAACGTTTTGCCAATTTTCTTTCATCTATCTCCTCCGCATTTTTGGAAGTGAAGGAAGGATGGTGGCTGGAGTTTTTAAAAGCATGTCCCAGGACTTCCCTGGTGGCACAGTGGTTAAGAATCCACCTGCCAGTGCAGGGGACACGGGTTCGAGCCCTGGTCTGGGAAGATCCCACATGCCGCGGAGCAACTATAAGCCCATGCGCCACAACTACTGAGCCTGCACTCTACAGCCCACGAACCACAACTACTGAGCCCGCGTGCCACAACTATTAAAGCCTGTGCGCCTAGAGCCCATGCTCCGCAACAAGAGAAGCCACCTCAATGAGAAGCCCGCGCACCACAATGAAGAGTAGCCCCCGCTCGCCGCAGCTAGAGAAAGCCCATGTGCAGCGATGAAGACCCAACACAGCCAAAAATAAATAAATAAATAAATTTTTAAAAATTTAAAAAATAAAAAAAAATAAAGTAAAAGCATATCGCAGGATATCTCACCATATCTTTTCACTCCTAAGTACAATACTTCAGTATATATGTCTAACATATAGCCATAGCCTTAGCATACTCAACAAAATTAATGACAATTCCTTAGTATACTTTAATACCTAGTCCACGTTCCACTTCCTATTAGGGCTTCTTAAAGGCAATGGTTACATTTCCTTCTTTCCCCACTTCTAAGGGAAATGCAAATAAAAACATAAAAATGCACAAAAGAAAGAGGAACCCAGCCCCCAGATAATACCCATACTGAGTAAGTGGACCCTGATTAATCGGCAGTTGCCTGCGGCTGTTCCGATAGTTTGGGAGCTGTTGTAGTTCAAGTGAAAATCATATCCTGTCCCCTTGGGTAATCAATTGTGCTAAGGTCTGTGTCACTGAAGAGTTCTTTTCTACCCCTTTCTAGGATACAGGTTAGCCATGTGCTAAATGACACCCATATGAAATTCTCTCTTCCATCAAGCCGAAAAGAAATGAAGGATGTGTGTATCCAGTTCGACGGCGGGAACTGTTCTTCGGTGGGACACTTGTCTTATATCGCTCTGCCCCTCTGTTCCCTCATATATCCTGCTACCACCTGGATCAGGTACTTTCTAGAGCATATTTTTCTCTTGTTGTGGTTAACAAGGTCATATGCATAAAGATCATGGATTTCACGCAAATAAATATAGAAATAATTGTCATATCTAAATTCTCCTCACAGAATCTCCTCTGTAGGATTTATTCATAGAAAACAAAGGTATACCTGATAAACAGCTTGCTTTCCGTTGTCATAGTAGACACTATGAGTACATCTTGTTTTACTCTTAGCTGTGGCTGCCAGGAAACTCACAGCTAAAATGTTTGCTCAGACTCTGGTTTCTGTTCAGATCGTATTAAACCTTATGCATTTAAAAATTTTTGTTCAGTTGTAGTAACTAAACCTAGGTTTCTGTTACAAATACATAACCCTCTTCATTACATTTCACTCCTGCCCATGACACAAAGCTTCTTCTTTCTTACATCTTTCAATTTATAACCTTTAGAGTAAGCTGTTTTGAATAATTTGAGGAAATATTGGGAGCTATCTAAATGAAAAGCAGTATCTACATTTCAAAGATATTCCCTAAGTGAGAGATGGAAATTCCAAAGAAATTCTTTTCAGATGACTCTTACATTAAGAAAAAAAAAAAAAAAAAAAACTCCCCCCTAGTTGAATTTAAATTCACATTCAGATTTTAGAATATAACCCTAAAGATAGTTTCTCCACCTAACACAGCATGAAGCTAACTTTCAAAGTACTGTAGGTGAAACTACAGATGCAGCTTTGTTTAAAAAAAAGAAAGAAAAAGAAGAAAATCACTTCTAATATTCTTATTTAAGATGAAGTGAGAGGTGGATGTATTAGGCTGCTAGGGCTGCCATAACAAAGAGCCACAGACTGGACGGCTAAATAACAGAAATGTATTTCATCAAATTTCTGGAAGCTAGAAGTCCAAGATCAAGGCGCTTTCAGGGTTGATTTATTCTGAGGCCTCTCTCCTAGGCTTGTAGAGGGCCATCCTCTGTCTGTGCCTTCACAATGGTCTTCCCTCGGTGCTTGCCTGTGTCCTAATTTTTTTTTTATAAGGACACCTGTCATATTGGATTAGGGCACACCCTAATGACCCTATTTAACCTTAATTACCTCTTTCAGTGTCCTATCTCCAAATACAGTCACATGCTGAGGTACTGGGGGTTGGGACTTCAATTCTGCCTGTAAGAGTGGCGTGAGGAAAGCTGAAATGTCCAAACCAAGGCTCTAGCATGGCACTCTCTGCCGTGGGTCTCAATCCTTCCTATAAATAAAAGCAGACATTGATGCGGCACTCCCCACATGCCTGGTGTGTTGGATCTATTGACTCAGAAATCTTCACAAGCCTAAGGGGTCTGCTATGAGTAGCCCTTTTTGCCAATGAGGACACTGAGGTGGGGAGCATTCAGACAACTTGCAGGCTCCCGGCAGTCTGACCCAGGGTGCTGTGCTCTGAGCCACCAGTGTTCTCCTTTGTTGTAAAATAAGAGGCTTCTTAATGTCCAGTCACCTGTGACATTCTGAGCCCGTGTCTCTTGGTTACTCCTGGGCAAAACATGGCTCTGCAGGCTGACCGTTGGTGGAGCACACTTGGCCTGGTTTTCTAGTAATGGTGACAGGCTGGCGTGAGGCCAGCTCAGCTCTTCCCCCTTGTGGCTGGAAGGTTCAGGGCTTAATGTCTTCCCTCTGCCCTACACAAATTGGCCTGCTCGTGCCCACCTCCTGGTCTTGTCATCGTGGGCTCGGCTGACCGATGGAGCTGACCTATCCAGGCCCCTGTCCCCTGGAATGAGTGTCTAGTGACCTATGTGAACGGGAAAGGGTGGCCAGAGCTGTGGACAGCTGTTTATTTCACATCTAATGACCACTTTGCTTAAATGCAATTATGTGCTAAGAATATGTGAAATTATTTGGCTTAGTTTCAGAGAGATAGGACATAGCTGTTATTTATGTGGTTTACCAAATAGGAATTTAGACTTGTAATGTCATTTATAATTTTACCTTGTCCTAAGTATTCCCTGTCTCCCTATGTAAAATATAATTGGTAGGTTGGGAGTTTGATTTTGAAAACTGTTAGATTGAAGAGTCTTCATATAGATTAAACAGTAATCAAACAAAATTCTATTTAGTGAAATCTTTTCTAGGTACAGCTGATGATCTAATTATATGTGGAAACATGACACAGCAAAACTCAAAATTCTATACAAGAATTTGGGCATTTTCTTAGAATTAAAACAGGATCCAACCTGAATTTTTATATTTATGTATCTTAAAAACTATCAGTATCATGAAAAGACTTGTTCAGCTGTCGTGCATTTGAAATTAAAATTTATTAATTTGCTCTCAAACATAACTGAGTTTAATATTGAGTATGAATAAATTGATGGTTTTATTCATAAATGCAAAATGCCTGTGTGTTTATCTATGAAACTCCTCTCACTGCTTTCTTCCTTGCAGTGGTGGTCAAAATATAACCATCATGGGTCGAAATTTTGATGTAATTGACAACTTAATCATTTCACACGAGCTAAAAGGAAACATAAATGTAAGTCTTCAGCTGCTTTGTAATAATAGTTATTTTCAAGGATGATTTTGTTTTCATCACACTCAAATGTGTTGGGGGATATTTTTTGTTTCTGTGCCTTTGTGCTATCATAAGCTTTTACCTGTTGCATGATCTATAATAAATACCATCTGTACTGTAATGGAAATAATAAGACCTCAGACTTGGAGTTGAGAGTTTCGAGGTGTGGCACAGAGGGAAGAGAGGTGATACGAAAAGACCTGCCATCTCCCCCCTGTAATAAGTCACCTTGGTGAGACAGTGTTTGTGAATACTTGTGAGAATGCCTTGTGAGTGGCTGAGGTGTGATGTAAGGAAGAGCATTCCTGTGAAGGGTAGGTGGTAGTGGTCCCACCACACAGAGCACGCTGTGGTTCAGAGGTAAAGTGACCTGTGAACGTCCCAGAGATCCTGTCATGTGCTTCTCCTTCTCTTGCCCTTGTCTCTTTAACCTGGTTTGGTGCCTTCCTTCTGACCTCACCTCCTCTTGCCTTTCCTGTCCCCGCACAGGGGTCTGGCCCTCAGCCCCACTCAGTTCTTAGCCCAACACAAGTCACACACGGACCTCGTCATGGGAAATGATGAACTTCAGAGACAAGTCGGGACCTCTGAGTGCACTTCTAGGCTCTTCTCGAAGGCTCTCCCCATTCTCTCTTCCCCTTTCTGTCCCTCCTTCATGAGAGAGGTGAAGACAACAGCCTCTCTGAGGCCCAGCCGGACCACTGCCTGCCAAAACTGGCAGGCGTGTTAGTGGCCACAGACCCGGCCTCCGCTTGGAACCAGTGTGGCTTCAGGTCTAGAGCCAGGAGGACTTCCTAAGTCCTCCTAGAGCTTTGTCATACACACGTCCGAGTCCTGACACCCTTCAGAGCCAGTTCCAAGCCTCATGTTGTACCTGATTCCAGGCCCCGTCTCCATGATGTCAACACATCCTGTTGAGTGGTTCGTATAGATTGACCCTCTTCCAGGAGGCATTGCCTGCACTTGTGAGTGAACTTGCTCTCCCTCCCCAGTGCTGTCCCTATATCAAGTAGAATTCACTGAGCACCTACTGTGGGCCAAACGTTTTCCTGGCTGCAGGGACAAAAGGTAAATAAGAGTCACACTGCCTTCACCGAGGGAGACGGGTAATCTACACTGGGATGGAAAGCTGAGCGCACAGGCCGTGTTGAAGTTCTAGGTCCTCTGATTCCCTTCCAGCTCAGATACCCCACTGTGTGTTTCCACATGAAAGAGAAATTAAACTAGAGCAGATTTCAGCATGTCTGTGGAGTGGAGCGGGATGGGTAGGACTTGAGCAGGTAGAAGCAGGGGGGCAGAGGAGACAGGTTACTCACAGGCCCCTGATGGGAATATCGGTGAGTCCTGCTCCGCTGGAGCCGAGACGATTGGTCGGGAATGAGCCAGAGGGATGGCTGCAAAGCTACGCTGGGCCATAAGAGAGTATCAGACTGAAAAGTTTGCCCTTAACTCCGTAGGCAATGGGAGGGATTGAAGATCTTTGAGCAGGGAGTGACGTGAGGATAGGTACCCTTTATGATGATGATTTTGGCGATGGTGCATAGAATCATATGGAGAGGCAGTAACTGAAAAAAAGCCTGGGAGACCCATAAGGATGCTCTTGCAGGTATCTAGGGATGGTGGGGAGATGGTGGAGCTGGAGATGACGGATCATCTTTGTAGCATTGTCATTAGAAGGAGAATGTGAACGACATCCTGGGAGTGAGGGCACAAAGGAAGAAGAAAAGAGCGCCTGAGATGGAATCTTGCAGAACAGCTTAATTTTAAGGAGTGAAAGAAAACAAGATGGCCAGTGAAGGTGGCCAGGAAGTTGCTCAGAAACTAGAGAAAAAGAGCATTTCAGATGACACTGGTATGGAAATTTAGAGAGTTGAGAATAATGAGGTTAGGGTGACCCTATCACCAGGAATCTTTCTAGAAGGCGTCTTCAGCAAAAAGCCAGCCTGCTGGGGTTACGGCTGTTGAGAAGGCTGAGGCAGTGGGTTTTGTGGTTTTCTTCATGTCGCCAGAGATGTGAATGAGAGATTCAGGGCAGTCGTTTGGAAGGAAAGGCGTTAAAGGCGAAGGGAGGTTTTGCTTGTCCACATCTCAGTGCTTTGCATCAGATTTTCCCACCTGCTGCTTCTTCCTACCCTCTTTTTAAAATTCCAACATTAGTTAGACAGCAAATAACAAAGAGGAAAAATCCCCACCTGGCAAATATCCTTTTAGGAGTCTTAGCTGCTCTTCTTTAGAACGTTCATCAACCTCCCCTCTCCCAGCAGCTTTCTCTGCCCAACTCTCTGCACACCTGAAAATGACAGTATTTATGCTCGCTTGTTTGTTTGAAATAAGCCTGTAAAGTGGGCCACCCTTTCTGCGTGGTTTCCCATCTTCATGCTCTTTCTTTCATAGGAGCTGTATTGTCCCTTTTACTTTTGTTTTCCTCTACTTTTTGTTAGGCCTGCAAAGCCTTTTCCTCTTGCGGTTAGTGATTTCTGCTAAAGCACAGAGGTTCGCCAACACAGAGTGATTGAGCCAGCAGACGCAAGCCTGCAGCCAGCCTTGCCGAAGAAGCGGCTCCTCCCTTCCTGTAGTTTCCCAGGACTCAGCCTTGATGTCTTGAAGGACACACAGGCCCATTGGTGCAGTCTTCCCCTTTGTCTAGCTGACTTCTTTTCCGAGTACCCTTTTTTCCTATTGTATTACCACTTTCTTTCATTATTACTAATAATATTAATAGTCATATTAGCATTTGTTGAGTGCTTTTTTGCATGGATTTGTAAGCATTTTTGCATGGATATTCTCATTTAATTTAGTGAGACCTCATCTCATTTAATTTAGAGTTAATTCAACCCCATGAGGTGGGTACACTGTTATCCCCATTTTACAGAGGAGAAAACAGAGGCACAGAGAGGTTCAGTTACCCAGGTCACTTAGCTCTTCAATCCCAGAGCTGAAATTCATTAATGAAGCTGTCAAAATGCTCTTTCCTTCTCCCTCAGGTCTCTGAATATTGTATGGCGACTTACTGCAGATTTTTAGCCCCCAGTTTAAAGAGTTCAAAAGGGCGTACGAATGTCACTGTGAAGCTCAGGGTCCAGGAGACCTACTTGGATTGTGGAAGCTTGCAGTACCTTGACGACCCCAGATTTACAGGGTATCGGGCTGAGCCTGAGGTGGACACAGAACTGGAAGTCAAAATTCAAGTATGTCTCTCTCATTTCGGGTGGGAGGATGTGCTCCCCTCGACAGGAAAGGTGTATTATGTTTGTGAGTTTCCACACATGCCTTGACTTCTTCATCTTCGCCTTGTTTTTCACAGAAAGAAAATGATAACTTCAACATTTCCAAGAAAGACATTGAAATTACTCTCTTCCATGGAGAAAATGAGCAATTAAATTGCAGTTTTGAAAATATTACTAGAAATCAAGATCTCACCACCATCTTTTGCAAAATTAAAGGCATCACTGCTGCAAACAGCATCGCCACCTCTTCCAAGAAAGTTCGCGTAGGTTGCCTGACAGTCCTACCCGTTAGTTTTACCTTATTTGGTGTGGGGCGGGGGGAGGGGGGATTCCTTGGCTAAACGAGAAGCCAGAATAGAATCTTTTATGGATCTTTAGATCTTCACTTTCAGTGAAGATAAACAAAGCTGGTATTGTAGACCCAAACGTTATTCCTCCAGAACAGCTTGCAGAACCCATCCCTGTGCCATTGGAATGTCAAAGCACTGAGCGCACCATTGTTTATGATACTAATGAGTCTTGATAACTTTTGTTCTAGCCATACATTTAGACTGCAGCATCTGCAGCAGAATCTCTAGACCCATTGACGAGTGAGCTGTCATTCTTTGCCCAAATGCAGAGGTGGCATGTCTTGGCAGAAACCCCGAATGGGGGCTTCCCTGGCACACTGAAAGTGGCAGTGGAGTCTAATGGGGACCAGATAATCTATGGGTCATGGGCTGCTTCCTCCACCATGAAGTCAGACTCACTGCATTTAATCTTTTTCCAGACACGTTTGAGGGTCCATCCCATCACTGGTATATTTATGTCCCACAATAAAGACATGAGACCGTGGTGAAGGGAAACATATTAGAAACCTCCGTTTATAGTGTTCATGAGACTCTGCACAGTCTATATCCCCCCCAAAATGCTTTATGATCTAGAGTCATAAGTAATTGGGTAAAGGATAAGAAAAAAGAACATCAACTGGAAGGCAAAACAAAAAATGTGTTTGTGTCTCAGCTGCACCAGTTAATAGCTGTGTGGCCTTAGATAAGTTGGCTTTAGCTGAACCTCCCTTGGGCCGTCTGTTGTACGGTAAAGAGGGTCATAATAATTATAAAATGAATAACAGCAACTAAACTCACAAGGGATCCCATGTGTCTGGTTAGTTGAGAAGAGCAAATGGTAGCATTCTTCATTATCCAGGACTAGTTCCTGAGTGCCTGCACTGGGACATAGGGACATAGCAGAAAAGAAAACAGACCCACCTACCCCCCCACCCCCAGATATCTGCCTTTATGGATCTTACCTAAAAAGGCAGGTAGTATAGAAAATAAATTGAAGATGTGTTAGATTAGATGGTGGTAACTGTTATGAAGAAAAATGAAACAGGAGGTGAGGGGCAGTGCTGCAAGGTTTACGATGGCGGCCAGAAAAGGGCTCCCTGTAAAGACGACATTTGAATCAGGACCTCAGGGAGACGAGGGCATGAGCCGTGGGCCATCTGGGGTAAAGTGTTCTAGGCAAAGGGAACCACAGGTTGCAAAGTTCCTGAGTCAGGAGCCTTCCTGGTGCTGTTAAAGGGCAACAAGGATACCAGTGTGGCCGGAGTGGAAGGAGCAAGGGGGGGAGTATTGCAAGGAGGTGAGAGCATTAACAGGGGGAGGGAGCATGGAGAGCCAGTTGGGGGTCGTTGTGAGAACTTGGCGCTGAGCTCCAGGAGTCCGCTGGAGAGCTCTGGGCAGGAGTGCCAGAAGCTCGCTTACAAACAAATGCCGGCACGTTTCATCTTCACGACAACCCTCCGAAGAGGCGCTAACAGCATCCCATTTTAGAGATGGGGAAAGTGAGGACTGCACGGAGAGGTGACTAATGCAAGCTCCTACAGCTGGGAAGGACAGCAGGGGGAGCTAGCCTTGTGGTCCAGTGGTTAGGACTTGTGCTCTTGCTGCCCAGGGCCCAGGTTCATTCTCTGGACTGGGACTTAGAACCTGGGCTCTCTGGGCCTGGAGTCTGCACTCTAGCCACTTTGCACAGATACTTCCACAGGGGCAGCCGTGGCTCCCAGAATGGTAATGTTCTTCAATACTTACATGTATGTCAGTGCAAAAATAAGGCTTGATATAGAGTTTTTCCCTTTACAAGTTTTACAAACTTTTATAATCAAAACCTAAAATTGGAAAAGGCCCTCAGGGATCATCCTGGCAGCATTGCCAAACTGGTTTTTGCCACAGAATGCTTCCTTCAAAATAGGCCCATCAAGGAAATACAAGATGTAGATGAGATTAAAAAGTTGGATTACTTCCTTAGTCCAGGGGTAAGAGGGTTTCTTACCCACAGGTTACTACCTCTTTATCGCCCCCATTCCTGCAGTTTAAAACCCCCAGGGCAAAGAGGACCAAAGTGTAAAATCTGTAGGTCTAGCCCTGCAACTGACTGGAGCTGAATCCGGGAACCAAGGCACAGGGAATGTTCTTGATTGGCTCAAATTCACATAGCTAATCTGCCCAGAGATGGGACTTGAACTCAGATATCCTGCCTAGCTTGCCACCTCTTTTTGTATCTTGGAGAAAACCATTTGGGGGGAAGAATTGTGTACCTAGATGTGGTCCCCACCTCGACCAGGTCTAATGACACTCTTTGTCCCCTTAGGTCAAACTGGGAAACCTGGAACTCTACGTCGAGCGGGAATCGGTTATTTCCACTTGGTATTTTCTGATTGGGCTTCCCGTCTTGCTAGTGATTGTCATTTTTGGTAAGTGCCCTGTTTAATTTTGTCAGAGAAATTATTCCCTGGGGCTTTGGCAGGCAGGAAGGCTTTCAGCTTTCAGGGGCTGTTTGCTTCAGTTAAGTATCAGTGGATGAAAACCCAGATCAAAACTTTGGGAAAGGACTAATAGGTACACATTGAGGGCTTTCTAAACATTTTTTAGGATGCTTCATCAATAAAAGGCTGGATTACAAAGATGGTTGGTATCTTGGTGTTTGAGAAATATGATCCACTTTGCTTCCCTGAACCTGTGAATTGTGATGACAAATGTACCATTTACATTATTTCCTCAGAATTCCTTTGGGATTTTGGGCTCCAAGGACTTGGTCATCTCATCCTGCCTTCTCATCCCAGCAAACCCTGCCCCTCACCCCTACCCCAGCCCTGTCTTTCCTGGCAGAACTGTGTTTTGGAAGTGTGATCTGTACCATCTATTAAAATGTTCCAAGGCTCATCCAAACACAGTGATCCCATGGTGGTTGCTCACTGGATGAAATCTGGCCAACCGATGTGTTTTGTTTGGCCCACATAGCATTTTTAAAAATTTGAAGTAATTGACAACATTTTAAAATTAGGTGATTCTTTAAAATCTCTTGAAAATTTGAAAGATCTGGATCATTGGATCCTAATGTTTTCCATAACATCAGTTTGCTGGAGCTGAGGAGCAGCTACCCCTAGAGAGAGGGCAGGTGTTCAACTGAGCTTTTGCCATAGTCTCCACCACTCCCTACTGTCTCCACCCAGACCACTTACCTCATCTGAGGACCTGGTCCCTGTAGCCATTCAGTTTTTGTTTTTGTTTTTTTAAACTTTTTTTTTTTTAATTTATTTATTTATTTATTTTTGGCTGTGTTGGGTCTTCGTTTCTGTGCGAGGGCTTTCTCTAGTTGCGGCAAGCGGGGGCCACCCTTCATCGCGATGCGCGGGCCTCTCACTATTGCGGCCTCTCTTGTTATGGAGCACAGGCTCCAGACGCACAGGCTCAGTAGTTGTGGCTCACGGGCCTAGTTGCTCCACGGCATGTGGGATCTTCCCAGACCAGGGCTCGAACCCGTGTCCCCTGCATTGGCAGGCAGATTCTCAACCACTGCGCCACCAGGAAAGCCCCAGCCATTCAGTTTTTGACCTCTGTTTCTGCACCACTTATCATTTTAAGTCTGTTTCCTCTTGTCCTCCTTAAAAAAGAGAACTCTTCTCCACAGCTAGGAGCCCATCATATTCCTTGACTTAATGCAGGCATCGCCTCGCTAATGGTTTTCGGTTAATAGTTGCTAACTTAGTCTCCTTCCATATACTCACTCTCTCACTCACTCATTCATCCATCCCTGCATGCATTTACCTGATGTTTATTGAGCACCTGTTATGTTGCTGATAACTGCAAGGCTTTGGACTTAGGGAAGATGAGTTCAGTCCTGGTCCTTTCTCTTGGCTAGTTCCCAGTCCAGTGAAGGAAGGATTTATGTGTATTGTTAACTAGCCTAATGGAATGAATTCATTTTGCAGAGACCCTGTTTTGTTCTGTTGATGATCATTTCAGGTATTTATTAAGCTCTCTCCAAGTTATCCACCACTACTAATGCATCTAGAATCCAGAATTGGGCCTGATAATTTTTGATAAAGTCCTGGCCGGTGCTGGCTTCAAATAAGAAGATTACTTGTAAATTCTAAATGCTGAGCTCGATTTTGAGAATCCGCTGCTGTCAGGCAGCTCTAAGTGGAATAGTCTCATCATGGAGTCACATCTACTTTGTGACTTCCTAGAAACCTCTGATCTCTTCCTGGGCTCTCTGTGACTCTTCATTCCTCTCCTTTCACTTTGTTGGTAGAGATTGTTTATGCTCTTTCAGGTGAAGTGGGCTCCATCTGACACATCACTTTTGGTTTCATTGGTATCTGCAAAGCCGTTTAAAATTCTCCTCCCCTTCTTACCATGATTCCATGGAGGGATGTGTCCTTAGCAGCTTGAGTAACTGTACTCTTCAGACCATCAATCACATCATTAGTGAAAACACTATACACACCTGGCCTAGGGCTGCCACCTACCAAACACCCCCTGTAGCTTCCCCTGGAGATTTCAGCCACAAAAAACTCACTGCTTTGTGGACGTGGCCTGCCAGCTCCATTTTCAGGCAGTGAGCTGGTGCTGTCTAAAGGGTGGTCTGAGGGCCAGCAGTCCCAAGTGACGCTCCTGGAAAGAGGGTTCCATAGTCAAGCAAATTTGAGAATCACTGCCTGCTCCACCCTCTCTCGAAGATGCATGATGCACGTTACGATTAAGACTGTTGACTTTATGAAGTGGTCCAGCACACAGCTGTATTGAATTTTGTTTCCTCCAGCATCATTCACATCTAGCAGGATCCTTTTATCATGAAATTTCTATAAAAAGAGGAAAAAGTTTCGAGAATAATAATGAGAGTTGACAATTGCTACATATTCTTTTTTAAAAATAAGATCTAAATGTTTTCTGTGAGTTACTTCCTGGAATCCTGTCAATGTCACAAGGAGGTAGGCACTTTAATAGATAAGGCAGCCAGGCACAGAGATGCTAAGGAACTTACCTGAAGTCGCACAGCTAGTTAATGGCAGAGCGGGGACATGAACCCGAGTGCCGAACTTGTTCGGTTTACTGCGTCTACAGCACAGTTAGAAGCAAAATGAAGTGGAGAAAGAAGCAATATCCAGATACAAGGGTTCACTGGGGACCACTCATCCTGTCACCCCATTTGATCTATGCAAGTTTGGCTCATGTAACTCACTGTGGATCTGTGTGGATCTGTGGGTTTTTTCTGCATTTAAGGCTCAACTTTATTTCTCTAGGGATGTTTAGAAACATTAAAAAAGAACAGAACAATATAAGTGGCCTGTGGCTGTAGGGAAACTTGGCTTGTTTCATTCCTTTTCAGCCAGCTGGGATCTTTGGTTACAAGTGAAGGTCATTTGATTTAGTTTTTTACTTTGAAGATGAGTAGGGTTTTTTGGGGGGTTTTTCTGTTGCATTTGAGCATCTTCGTCTGTAGAGTGACCCCTCACTGGGAATCTTTCTTCTTAGTAATTCCACCTCTTCCAGGCTAGTCTTTCTCGCTTTCCCTCCACCGCCTCCTCTGTAAAGGACTGTAAAGGTTGGTTCTGTTTTCCTTTTCGTCAGTCTCATGCTGGATCTCTGTCTCCACAGCAGCTGTGGGAGTGACCAGGCACAAATCGAAGGAACTGAGTCGCAAACAGAGCCAACAGCTGGAGCTCCTGGAGAGTGAGCTCCGGAAAGAGATACGTGATGGTGGGTTCCAAAGTTTTATTTGTAGAAAAACAAGCCCCTTTTTTTAACCCTTAAAACCAGCCACAGTAATGAGAGCTGTTTGTATAATAGAAGACAACTGAACAGCAGGGCCTAGGCCTGGCTTTGTGTTTTATTTCAGCTCTTCTTTGCAGCCAACCAAGTAATTATCTACTGTTTCTTCTTTAATGAAAACCAAGGTCACTCCATGTTAGACAAAACAGCAGAAGATCTTATCCATTGTTTTCTGAGTTAAAATATTGCTCTTGGGATTCTGTTTTTCAGGCTTTGCTGAGCTGCAGATGGATAAATTGGATGTGGTTGATAGTTTTGGAACTGTTCCCTTCCTTGACTACAAACATTTTGCTCTGAGAACTTTCTTCCCTGAGGTAAAAGAGCATTGATCATATTCCTAAGGTTGAGTCTTGAATAATAATGAAGGTGCTTGTTGCTACTGTCAAAAACGGTGTTTCCTTCCAAGGCAGCTGTAGATAATGTGCTTGGTACAGAATAATGGCTTAAATCTCAGCAGAGCAGGGAGGAGGATTGCTATTAATTGGATTGATTAGGGTATAAAGCAGTGGCGGGTCACTGGCAATTACTCTTTGTCCAGTAACAAAAACCTAGGAGGGATACAAGTTCAAAGTGATGATTTTTGCTTTTATTTTACTACCAGTTTAGAACTGAATTTGTAGCTGGGAAGTGAGCTAGTTTATTTAAAAATCAATAAATTGTGGGCTGTCCAGTTTGTTGTGTTTATCTGCATGACTTACATTGCAGCTACTAGATTATTCACTATTACTTCTCAATTGGAAATGAAAAGTACTATTGGCCAAGAGGGAGAAAAGTAGACATGTGTAGACTCTGAGTTAATAACAGCCATTTTTAGCAGTGTAGAGTCTTTATGGTTCTCTCCAGCAGTTATTCTTCAGCTGATCAGTTTGTGTCATCCTCATTTAGTAGAAATAGCTGCATGAAATGATTAATTAATTTGTTCTAGGACTCCGAGGAGTAGTCTACTTAACCCTTTGGGTTTTTGGTCTCACGTTCTGACACCTCCATTTTCTCACCCACTCACATAGCCTTCCTCATTTACCCTCCCAAGTCTTTGGCGAGGTACACTCATCCTCCTACCATCACCTCCAAGTCCCGATACCCCAGTTCCTCCATATTGCCCTTTTTTTGTCCAGAACTGGTGACCACAGCAAGGCCCAACCTCTGGAACACATCAACACCAATTACATGTTACATTTAAATCTAGACTTCCAAGCAAAGCCAGAAATCTCTCCAGGCCAAAAGAGAGCTTGTATCACCTTACCATCAGCTTCTCAGCTACATTTGGCCAGAAGCCTAGAGTTCAGAAACCCAGACACATGCAGTAAGCAATTTCCAGTTTCTCTATAATTCTAGAAGCAGACACCATGATATGTGATGCTGTGTCTGGAGGGTGGGATACCTCCATAAAACACCCACCATATTTTCTTTTTTTTGTCCAAGCCTTAGTGTTGTAAATCAAGAAGGCTAGAAATAAGACTTTAGCTTTTTGTACTTGTATTTTTTTTTAAGTTATCCTCCAGGAATAGCAGGCACCAGGACTTGCCATTTGCCACCTCCTTCATTTCTATGGCAGAATACTGCCTAGAGAGGGGAGTTTAATTCCCTGAATCAGGATGACTGTGCAGGGCCTCAGCAAAGGTTGCACCAAGAGTCCTATTTCCCAGCTATCTGAGATCCCCATTAAGAATTTAATAGCAATAAAAGAAGAGATTTCTGCCATCTACAGGAGTACTCTGTGGGCTTTTATAGTTAATGATTGCCCTTGAGTGCTGAAGAGAGTAATCTGTGGCCTGAAAGAAAAAGTTTTCCTGTCTTCTAAATTGGGTAATCAAGAGCAAGACAGAGTGATGAATGCAAAGGAATGCTGTTGCGAGTGTTTAAAAAAAAAAAAAAATTCCTAGGAACAATGCTGTGTTATCTCAGAAGAGAGAGTTGCAAGAAGGCAAACTGATTTAACTCAGGGTTATGTAGAATCTTGAAAGACAACTGGGAAAGCTATAGAAACTGATGTCAGAAGAAGACACAGGAAAAACAAGCATACATTTATCAGAACCCTATTGAGAAGACCTAAGTTAAAACAATTTGTCACAATTAAAAGATCTAGAGAACAAGGGAAGATACTCCATTAGAACACCACCAGTTGAAATGCATTCTAGGCTGAAGGTAAGTCCTGCTGTTGAGAGGCCCTTTACTGATAGGTCAGGAGCCACATCCTCTAGGCCTGGAGGTTGGGTGGCGGAGGGAGAACTTGGGTGATCAACACCTACTCGGTAACAATAGGCAAAGCCCAGAGGAAATGGTAGCTTCTCAGAGACCAAGGCATTACCAGTAGTTCTTTGCCCTGCTAGTTGGTTTTTGGCTTTTAAAGCCTTGCTTTTCATTATATTGGCAACTTTGTTGTGCTGAAAATAGAAGAAATAAGGGTAAGCAGAGCACCTAACCACCTAGAGGAGAGGAATTTGAATGAAAGGAGGAAGGAACATTGGAACCCAGGGAGCCAGAGCCGTATTTCCCTATTTAAGGTCAAGAATCAATGTTTATTTTTTTTAAGTTTTTTTTTAAAATTAGTTAATTTTTGGCTGCGTTGCGTCTTCGTTGCAGTGCGCGGGCTTCTCATTGCGGTGGCTTCTCTTGTTGCAGAGCACGGGCTCTAGGTGCACGGGCTTCAGTAGTTGTGGCTCATGGGCTCTAGAGCGCAGGCTCAGTAGTCGTGGTGCACGGGCTTAGTTGCTCTGCGGCATGTGGGATCTTCCCAGACCATGGCTCGAACCCGTGTCCCCTGCACTGGCAGGTGGATTCTTAACCACTGTGCCACCAGGGAAGTCCTCAATCTGTTTAAATTGCCTATTGACATAAGGTTGGTTCAGCAGAAAAATATGAGGAACTAGAAAATGCAAACCCAGGGTCTGATTTTTCTGCTTATTACCAGGAGAGAGTATGAGGTAATAGTTTGAGGTCTTCTACTTGGGCTAACAAATTTGAAACTATAAGGCAGAAATTCTCTGCAGAAGAAATTTACTTAAATAAGATATAAAAATAGCCCAAAGTTTCAAGTATTACCAAAAAATTTTTAAATAACTGAATGTTTGAATTTATATTTTCATCCTGTTGACTCATTTAAAGTGTTAGCATGCTTTTTAAAATTTAGTCATTTAATTCCATTATGATTTATGACATTGTACATTAAAGGAAACTCAAATTTAAAAGTTTATATTCAAGAGCTACAGAGCATAACACTTTAAAATATTTTTAGAAACCAGCAGGGCAACAGCATTGTGGTCTAGTTTGCTGTAAATTAGTGATTAAAAAAAAAAAATGATAATGATAGCTGACATGAAGAACTTACTGTGCACTCATTCATTTTATTTTCACACCTAACCCGTGAGGTGAGATTCATATTGTTCCCATTTTTCAGATGAGGAAAGTCAGGCACAGAGAGGTTAAATGACTTGTCCAAAGTCATGTGACCAGTAGGTGATAAAACCAGGATTGGAACCCAAGTTGTTTGACTCCAGGTTCTAGCTTTTACCCACCCCTCTCCACCCCTTCTTGAATAGCAATGTGTATCGAGACAGTAAATGCTTCTAAGCTAAGACTTGTATAAACTTACCAACACAACTCAGTATTTATCCTTAGAAGGTAAATTGCTTGAGGAGTGGTCTGTACATTTGCATAATCTTTCACCACCACTTCTTTAACTTTTGAGTCAGTTCTTTTAAAGTGTGAGATGCCTTCACCTACCAAAAATGGAACTGATGCAATGATAAATATTCTTAGAGGCTTTCAGAAGTCACTGGTGTTTCTTGAGAGCTGAACAATTATTTATTATGTAGAAGATATGCAGTGAACATAAGCCCAGGGGCTCGTCAGATTAGCAAATAGTGTCTCTACTTTATTAAAATGGACTCAGGTATTATAACAAAAATACACTCTTCATTTCCTTTGGATGTTATGAATAATAAAAGTGTCTCCTTCCTCTCAGTCAGGTGGCTTCACACACATCTTCACTGAAGATATGCATGTAAGTCTATAAGTTTTCATTTTTCGCTCATGACTGCCTGACTTTCATAGTGTTATCATCATCTTCATCTCCATTATTACTTTGAATTGTTATTGTGGGTATTTTGGGATCACAAATTTGATATTAAATAATTCATTGTCTTGGAAAACCCATTGTGGATCTACTTTCTAATTTTAAGTTTATATATTATCTATATTATGTTATATTTTTTTCAGAACAGAGATGCCAACAATAAGAATGAAAGTCTCTCAGCTTTGGACGCCCTAATTTGTAATAAAAGTTTCCTTGTTACTGTCATCCACACTCTGGAAAAGCAGAAGAACTTTTCAGTGAAGGACAGGTATCAGCCAATTTGTTTATATTTTGAAAGCCATTAAGTAGAAGGAATAAAACCTGAGCCTCTTATTTTGTTTCGGAACTACAACCTGAGCTTGGTATCTGAGAACATGCATCTCTCCAGAGGCTGGTTGATTTGGGCCACCATGCAGTCCTGATGTTTCTTTCCATTTCAGATCACAACGCTCTAACACAAATTCTATTTTGAAGACGCACACACATGTGACACCCCCCCCCTCAAAAAGCACCCTAAAAAAACCCAATACCAAGAAAACACATGAGTCCTGAGTCAAAAAGCAGAAGTGTGCTGTTTTCTATTTTTGAAAACACCCTGAAAATACAGGGAAGACATTCACTTCTTGTTACCGCTCTAGTTTAAAGTTTAAGTGCTGAAAACCATATAAAATGACCTGAAGTTAACATTGATGTGTGGTTTTTATGGATCGAGGACAAAGGTAGTTGAAACTTAGATGTTAAAAAAAAGCACCCACACGGCAGCACCCCGTTAGCGCCCCATTGCCTGACCCCTCAAGTTTCCTTGGAAACTGCCATCAGCACCAAGCAAGCCACAGTTGATGATTAACGTGCTTAACCAAGGCTCTGGTTTTTTTAAAAATATGCTTTCTTTTCCATCATCTGTATATCTTCTTTTGTTTCTCTTTCAGTTTTATTGAGATATAATTGACATACAGCACTGTATAGGTTTAAGGTGTACAACATGATAACCACAAATATGATCTCTTTTTCTGAGTTTGAGGTTTGTTTTGTTTTTTTCATATTCCACATATAAGTGAGATCATACAGTATTTGTCTTTCTCTATTTCATTTCGCGTGATGCCCTCAAGGTCCATCCATGTTGCTGCAGACAGCAGGATTTCCTTCTTTTTAGGGCTGAATAGTATTCCATTGTATATATGTACCACATCTTCTGATCCATTCGTCTGTTGATGGACGCTTAGGTTGCTTCCATGTCTTGGCTGTTGTAACCAAGGCTCTATTTTTAAATAGGTGTCTGTTTGCTTCCTTCTTAACCATTGCACTGCAAACTAAGCTGGTCTACCTAACCAGCATCCTCGAGGTGCTGACCAGGGACTTGATGGAGCAGTGCAGTAACATGCAGCCTAAACTCATGCTGAGACGCACAGAGTCCGTGGTGGAAAAACTCCTCACAAACTGGATGTCCGTCTGCCTTTCTGGTTTTCTGCGGGTAAGTGTCGCATCCCTTGGTGGTGTCAGAGCTAAGACTATATAGGCAGTTGTTTTTAGCAGGTGCTGATGTCTTTGCCAGGATAAATCCTGAGCACTCCGTGGTGTCGGCATTTAACCACTTTTAGTCTTGGTCCTTACTAGGAGCACACGGAGGGGAAAATAAAATTTGTTTTTGCTGTAACTGGCCTATGCAAGTATAATTCATTTAGAATTTCCTCAAGTAAGACTTTTCCCTTTTTAAAAATTGTATTGTAGTGAGAAAAATTAACGTGAGACCTGCCCTCTTAACAGATTTTTAAGTGTACAAAACAGTGTTGTCTATTGGCACAATGTTGTACAATAGATTTCTAGAACTTACCCTACATAACTGAAACTTTATACCCCTTGACTTTTGCATCCACCTTCACATGGTTAATTAACGTGTGCTGAGTGGAGGGCATATTTCAAATACTGATGGAAACACACTGTTTTCAGGGCCTCTGAAGCATCTTGGAAATAGCCATTTACCTACCACTACGCTCTCTGTAAGCTAATTACATTCAATTCCAACCAGTTATCCCAGATGAAAGCAAGTCTCCAAAAAGCCACCCGCCCCTTGAGTTCACTTTGTTACAGTTAAGTGAACATGGTTATAATCTAATTGAATCTTAAAATCTTTTCAAATGTGGATTTTGCACAGATTCCATTGGTTAAGAGGATGGGCCCTGGAGCCCGCTGCCCGGTTTGAATATAGACTCCACCGCTTACCAGAGGCCCCAAGCAGGTTTCTTGACCTGCCTGAGCCTTGTGTTTATACCCTGTAGAACTGGAAGAAGAATATTTTAGGGCTGTTCTGAAACACTGATGAGAAAATGTATGCAACTGCTTGGCACTGAGTAAGCACTCCATAAATGGTGCCCATTATTATTATAAAATATTAGTAAGAAAAGAAGTGTGTTCTGTTGAACCCAGGCTTCATTCAGCCCTCTGAGGCCCCGGTGCAGGACGTTCTTATCCTTCTTTAATTTCACCAGCCATCCAGATTCCAGCAAGACTGCATAACTGTGTGTTTGTAGCTAGTTCTGAAATCTAATTAAAGTTTGAATAAGATTCACTGCTATGCCACAGGTTTTAACAGCGCTACTTAAGTTTAGATCCAAAAAGCAGCGCCTTAAATAGACTGTGCTTAGTTTAATGTTTAATGTATTCTTACAAGTAGATGCACAACTTTTTTAACCAACCCTTTTCTCTCCCAAGGCAATGCCCATTTATTAAGATTAATGAAATCTGCCTTCTTTGCTGTTTACTTGGTGTAAATCATCATACACTTTGGGGAGATGTGGAGAGCTTATCTCTGGGGTGAATATATTTGGCTTCCCCCATCCTAGCTTCAGCCGCAGCCGCTTCAAAACAGAGGCAGCAGGACCCTCACCCAGTTTCTGGGTCTTAGTCTCAAAAGGCAGCTCCTGCCCCACCACCTACCGTGCCACTGAATCAGAAGCTCGGGGTGGGGCGCAGTAGTCGACGTTTCCAAGTTCCTGCAGGTGATTCCAGCACCCTGCCTTTGAGAACCTGGGGGGGGAGTAGGAGGAGCGCTGGCCTAGGAGTCTTGGTTAGAAGCAGCAGGTTCGGGCTGTGAGTTCATCTCCGCCCCAGCTTGCTGCGTGGCTCCAGGTACGGCCCTTTCCATCTGGGCATCCGTTTTCTACCCACCAAATGAGGCGCGTGGCCATTGGTTTTAAATTCCTTTCCAGTTCTTTCCTCTGGGACCTTGTGATTCTTTTTCTGAGCCCTCGAAGGCTAGTCAGAGCCTTGCCCTTGCTGCTCTTGGGCGTTAAAAAGGCGAGGCGTCCCCAAAATCTGCGTTCTGAGTCCAAATGGCCCCCTTGAGCAGAGGATTCCTCGTCAAGGTTTTGCAGTGCTGACTCAGGAGTGTCTTGAGCACTTGGGGTAGTGAGGGGCCAGCGTGCTCCCTGGGAGGAAGTGGCATTCGGCTGTTGGCGATACTTTCGTTTTCAGTGGAATAATTCCCTCTGGCGCGGAGGGCCGGACTTCCCCAGCCAGGTGCCCAAGGGGTGTGGGACTCTGATGGCCTAGTCCTTCTGGTCTACCCGTCCCCCCAAACATCGGCCTGGGTGCCACGAGCTCTGTGACCTCCAGGTAACTTCCTCCTCTGTGCCTCCAAGGCCCTGTGGGTCAAGTAATAATAATAACTACCGTTTATTGAATGTGCCAGCCACCATGCTAAGAGCTTTGCTTCCTTTTTCTCACTGAATCCCATGAGGTGAGAACCTTTATGACCATTTTGCGTACTGGGGGATTGGGGTGCACAGGATAGACAAGACTTCCTCCCATAGAGGAAGATCCCATAGCTCGTGTGACAGCACCAGGGAGCTCTTAGCCACTCGGCTTCATGCTTCCCCAGGAAGGCAGCTACCTTCTTCCAGGCTTAGGGAGGGATTTGGGGCTGGAATGAGATCACAGGTGCGGAAGCCTAAAGCTCAGCCATGGTCAGTGAGTCTGGTCTCACGAAGGAAAGGATAGTGAAGGGGCCAAGCTTAATTCCCATCACAGGAGGGGAAGGGCAGGGTCGGTTCCATAAACTGGGGCTCTGCCCCAGGCCGGCTCCCTCGGAAGCTGTGTGCACCCTGGTCTGATGAGATGCCTAAGCCACCAGCAGGTATGACTAACTTAGAACTTGTGTTCAGTGGTGACAAAGAAACATCACGGCTCCGTAGTTTCCTAAGCTGGCCACGCATCAGAATCCCCTGGCAGGTGTTAAAACTGCAGATGCCCAGGCCTCATCTCCAGAGATTCCGTGTCTAGAGTAGGGCCCAGACATCTGAATTCTTTATAAGAGTCCCAAGGGATTCTGGTGATGATTATCCAGGCTTAGAACCACGGGTGTGGGTAACGGTGCCAGGTGAGATGTTACTTATCTGAGTCTAGCTGCACTCTTGTGGAGAATTCTTACTACAGAGTCATCGAGCCTGGAGCTGTCGCTCCACACAGCCCAGAAGAGCCCACCGGCCCCCTAACGCCGACCTCTGCGGGTGCCTCCAGCCCCCTCCCAAGGGCGCTCACCCCCATCTCTGATGTGGGCTGGAAACAAAGAGAGAAGTGAGGTTCTAGGTTTGCGGTCAGGACATCACCTAAGGGGGTGGAGGGAGAGAGAAGAGAGCAGTGTGGTTGTGAACCTCTAAATAAAGGAAGTTTCTCATAAGAATTGAAATGTCATGTTCTAGTCCCAGCGCTCTCCCCACCTGGGAAATTTTTGAACATTCCAACCCTGTCCTACAGTAAGGAGGCGACTCTAGGGTATGTCAGGGTGGGGAGAGGAAAGTGATACAGGGCCCCAGTGGCAGGGAGGGCAGCAGAGGAGTGACAGGAAGCCTGGGACCAGGGAAGCCTGTGCTTTTGCAGTCAGAATAGAGGATGGTACGGGGCGGGTAGGGGTGGGATCCAAGAGACCTCGAAGACGTCTTAGCTTACCTCTTCAAGGGAAAGCAGGTGAGAGATCCAGTGGAGCCCTCCTTTCCAAGCCAGATGCATTGGCTGTGAAGCTTGACTTTGTAAACTGGTGCTTCAAGCCCTAGTCACGTGGCTGGCTTCTCGTCATCACTGAGGCAGTTTGACTTCCTGGTTCTGGCCCTGGCTCTTCTTGCCCCTTAAATTCAGTTTAATGTCCTTTTGATCACTGAGGGTTTATTTACTTAGCAAATACTTCAGGATCGTCAAGCCAGGGCGACGTGCTTTGGGAGGCTGCATGAAAGCAGGGACACACAAGCCTCCCACTTGGGCTGCTCAGGGTCCATTCAAGTGGAAAGTGGCTACAGATTTCAGGCGTTTCAATAACAGCAGGCGTGGCCACCCCTGGTCGAGAAAAAGGTGCAGAAGGAAGTTATCAGGATGGGCCAAATGCTTGGGAAGATCCTTAGAGTAAGGGTCTGGAATCGGCTCTGGCCCAGGGGAAGGAGGTGGGGTACGTTGGGGCCTGTACCAGCAAAGGCGCCCGGGTGGGACTGTGCAGGCTGGGTCTGGGAAGGACCCGGGGCTGGCCGCCTCACGGTCGGGAAAGGAGGCTGCAGATTGTGCAACTCAAGGCCACTTCCTTCGTGAGAACCTGTTAACACCAAAAAGCTTCCTCCTAGGTAAATGTATAAAATGTTTTTATGTTTATTCTGGTTACCAAGGCTAATTGTTCTGCATTTTTTACATGCCATTTATTTTCAGCGCGCTGAAAAAAAAAAAAGGGCAGTTAAATAAGAACGTAAAGAAAGGTTGAATCTCTGCTCACGGTTCTTAGGCCAACTGATGAGCATTAGGCTACCATAGAGAAGCTTAAGCATAAAAGAATGATCAGCTACTCTGTAAATGCCGTGAGAGTGTGCGTGTGCGTGTGTGAACACACGTGTGTGTTGGGG
Organism: Balaenoptera borealis; assembly: GCF_965194805.1. Lineage (NCBI taxonomy): Eukaryota > Metazoa > Chordata > Mammalia > Artiodactyla > Balaenopteridae > Balaenoptera > Balaenoptera borealis. The sequence continues at coordinate 80,145,880 of NC_138870.1, forward strand.
AGAAGAGGCAGTTTCCTGAGTTTTGCTCCTAGTCCTAAGTGGAGCAAAGTGTATTTTCTTGGGAGGTGCGTGTTGATTGTTAGAAAACACTGCCTCCTGTCTCCTGCCGTAGGGCCATAAACTGAAACTTTCATTCTCTGGAAAGTACAGTGGATTCTGCCGAAAGCTAACTGTCACTTTTGCGTCTTTTCCAAGGAGACGGTTGGAGAACCGTTCTATTTGCTGGTGACGACTCTGAACCAGAAGATAAACAAGGGCCCCGTCGATGTAATCACTTGCAAAGCCCTGTACACGCTTAATGAGGACTGGCTGCTGTGGCAGGTTCCGGAATTCAGCACTGTGGTGAGTTTGCAACGAAGCTGGCGGGGTAGAGGGTGGGTTGGGAAGCGTCGCTTGAAATGATATCATTCCTACCACAGGAAGCCTCATACGTTCAGCTTATTAAAAACAGTAGTTGATAAAATATTAACACGTGTTCACATAATAGATTTTAATTACTCGGATTGGGGGAGAAAGTACTGTAATGATGCCTGGGGTACTCCTCAATTTCCAAAGATTTTAATATCAGGATTGCTTATAGCTTTCAGCATCGGCAAAGGAACTGCAAATCACTCCCTACTCGGCACTTATAATTGCAATCAGAATTTCTCAAACGGCTCTGCTCTGGAAGACAACGTGTGAAGATATATTTCAACCAAATTGAGGCCGTCTTATTTTAGAACGATAACACAAGACAAATTCCGCTGTGTTCCCCCTGCCACATGACGCCCTTACTTTATTTTCATGGATTAGTTACAAATGTTTGGTGTCATGCACTTATCGTTCTGTGATCTCATAGATATTTTTAGAGGAATGCTGTAAATCACGACAGGAAGATGATTGCCTGGCTGCTGGAGGGTTTCACCCATTTAAGATCTTCCTTTTCACCCGTCCCCACTCCACCCGCCCACTCTCTTCCTTTCCTAAAGGAAAAGAGACCAATTTTTTGCACATTCAGGAATTTTAGAGAGAGAGAGCCAAGCGTGGCAAGTATCTCCAAAATTACTTAGGATTTTTTTTTGTGCTTTTCTGTTAAGAGAGACTTGGAAAAGAGATTGCTGTATTTTGGTTTGATCTTTAGCTTTACAGAGATTCCGGGCTGCTTCACAATCTCATTAGCGGGGAAGGAGGAAGAAATTACAGTGGGGTTTTGGTGTTGCTCAGTAAGGGGGCTGAGGCTCCTGAGACTTCGCTCTGGATGGCAGGTGCTGCGGTGTCATCCTGGACGAGTTCATCCCCTGATTGGAGAAGGCACCATGGTGCTGTAGGCTATGTTATGGTTGTGTCCTCTGGTGGGAGAAGGGTCCCTAGATCAGCTCTTTCGAGTCCTCGGTCACCGCTGGATGGAGCTGACCCTCCACTGAAGGTGGCACATGCTTAGCCGCCATCCACAAGGTGGGAGGCTGAGCAGAACGTCAGCAGGTCTGACTTCTGTCTGTGCTCCCGTCTGTATCTGAGGGGGGAGTGGAGTGCAGTGGTTCTCCAATGTTAGCATGCATCAGAGTCCCCGAGAGAGCTTATTAAACACCAGTTGTGAGGCAGCACCCCAGGGTTTCTAATTCCGTAGGTCTGGGGTGCGGCCCAAGAATTTGCATTTCTGAAGAGCTTTCTGCAGCTGCTGCTGGTCCAGGGCCACACAGGGAGAACTCTTGATGTCGTCGTTACTGAGTGTAGACTCTGGAGCCAAGCAGGTTTGAATCCTGCCTCTGCCACTGGCTAGCTGTGTGACTTTGGGCAAGTTTGGAAACCTCTCTGTGCTTCCATCTCTTCACTTGTAAAATGGGGATGATGATCATGGTACCTGTCTATCTCATGGATGTTGTGAGGATTAAGAGTTGATATTCTGTAAAGTACTTAGACCATTGCCGGGCACATGAGTGCCCTGTCAAGAGCTATTAAATTTAATTCAAATCTCCTCGGGGTGCTTGTTAGAAATGCAGATCCAGATAGACCCATGCCTGGGCCTTCCCTCCGGACTGACTACATCAGAATCTCTGGGGATGGAGCCCAGGCATGGATAGATGTTTTAAATGCTCCAGGTAATTCTAATGTGCATCCTGCAGGAAGAACCCCACTGATACCCTGGAGAACAAAAGATGAACTTGCATCAGGGCCTATTGACTCTCCTTTTACTGATTCAGGGTCCTGTCTTCAAACCCAGGGCCTTGGTCCTAATGCAGAAGGTGTTCATGCTTTTACTTTGAGACATTTTAGGAGCCCCACAGGTTCCCAAAGAGAAATATTTGCAAGTGAATATAGGTCAGGGGAATCCAGCAGTGTTTCACTTTCGTGAAAACACGAACCCCAGACGGGAAGGAGAGGAGAGCAGAAGATGGAACTGGGAGTGGGGAGGACTCAAATGCCTAGAGCAACTTTTGAGGTTTGAGTCCTTTCTAATGTTTTACATCCGAACACTTTTCCCCCTTTCATTTTGAAATGTTATTTATTTCACAGTCAATTAAGACCATGTGTTTCTGATTTGTTAACACTCAACTCATCATCAAAATGTTTCTTGATGCTGAAGACATTTGTGTCGACTCTTGGATCCTTTGTAGCCCCTGGGGAAAAGGTTGACGGAAAATTATGTTTTTAGAAATCCACATAAATCTTCCTTTCCGAATACGGATTTGCCCGTAGATAGCGTTGAGACCGGGAAAGGGCTGGGCCACTTGTTTCTAGGGCCCTTGACTTTGAAATTGATTTTTAATGCCTTTCAACGGACCCGCCCCAAACCTGTTTCATGGTGGATGGTTATACTGGAAGCTCCAGAGAAGCTTGCCGGTCTGTGCTTGTGTGACAAAATGTTAGCAGAAGGTCGATATAAAAAATTTAAAGTTTATCATTTCCTTTCAGGCAAGTCCCCTCAGCCTTAACCATCACCTTTTAAATTTTCTTCCTTCCTCTCTTTCCCACCTCCCCCCGCCCTTTCTCACTTTACCCCCCTTCCCCAGGCATGTACACCCAGCGGTTTGAAGTCTTGATTTTCTAAATTTGCTGAGGTGGTTTATGTATTTGAAAACCAAGGTGTGGTGAACAAACTCGACTGTGTGTGTGTGTGTGTGTGTGTGTGTGTGTGTGTGTGTGTGTGTGTGTGTAAATATTTTCAAGGAAAAAAAAGCCAGGGGGAAAAAAATCAAGAGCAGCCACCCAAACAACTTGAAATGACAGAGCCTGGTACCATGGCTGGGACACATTTAAAAAGAGGCCCCCAAACTCCTGTTTGGCTAAATGCTGAAAAACACAGCGCCTCATCTAACAGCCTAAAAGTCAGGTTTCACGCCTCTAAGATTAGGATGTGTTCTCCTTGAGGTGTAGGGTGTTTTCTAGAACATAAAGGCAACATGCCAGTTGCTTATACGTGAAATCATTATACTAACACATGGGCTCCAAGAAGTAATTCTTTGTTTGCTGTACCCTGGGAGGAAAATTCCTCTGCCATTTCTTAAATGTAAGCAAAGCCCCATAAAGTCACTTCCTCTAGGAGCAGAAGAAACCATCCTCCTCCAGCAAGGCACTGCAGGCTGGTGTTCAGTGAGGCAAACTGCCATAACATTCTCCTCCTCCTGGCTGGGAACGTCAGGGGAGGGTTTGTGTACACACACACACACACACACACACACACACACTCCTCTAACATCCAGGGATTCCGAGTTGACATCTAGAAGAGGGATAAGCCCTATTGCTCTAAGGTTTTTCCTCCTTTGCAAAATTGTAGGCACGTTCAATTTTGTGGCGGAAGAATCTCGGGCTCTCCCTTAGGGGTGGGCTGTGTCTAGAGAGTCGTTCTGGAGCGGATCGCCTGAAACTTCGGAGGAGCGGGTGAAGGTTGAGGATTTCGGTTCCGGGAAAAGGTACCACATGGGAGAAAGGACATTTGCTTCACTTTCAGGAGGCAATGAGAAAACCCAATAACTCATGGCAAGTGTGCTGAATTAGCAAGAGAAGGTTGACTTATAATCAAAGTTAAGCGAGAAATGGTTTTTTGAACTCTTAAACCCAGGAAATGAGCCTGCCAGTCGGCTGTATCAGAGATAGCATCTTGGCGCCCTGGGAAACAGTGTTCTGACAAACATAATATTGCCCTCATTCTCATATCTATGAGAAAGTCTTTAAGATTATTAGAAAATCTTGAAAAAGCACAGATACTCGCCTACAGAAATCTTAATGCCTCTGCTATGATTTATTGAACGTTTCTGCCAGCCCACACTAGCCTTTTTCCCCCAATAGTTACCACGTTGGAGACAATCCTGTTTTGTAAAATATTTCATCTCTGACACAGCCCTAGCTATCCCTAGCAAGAGTTCCTCATCTACAAGCTTCCTTCAACGCGGCCGCTCTGCCCTCCACTCCCCAGCTCCTTCTGTTCCATTTAGTTTGTCCTTTCAGAAGATCCATTATCCCCATAATTAAACAAACCACTGTCCCGATTAAGTCATTCTCTGTTACTTCAATTACATCCCATTGTTCATTAAACCCTGATGTTTGCACTTCAGCAATCTTGTTTTTAATACTCCTAGCATTTGTGGAGAAACAGTAAAGTTAATTAACAATTCTTGAGCTTTGTTTTCTTTTTCTCTCTACCATAGTGCAAATCATTTCCATTATGACTTGCAATAATACTGAAACCATTACTAACTCCATAGTTACTGTTCTGAGCTTCTGATCAAAGAAGCGAAACCATTTTTTATAATCATTTGAGGTAAGTCATCCTAGTTGATGACAGGCAGTGGAAAATGAAAAATTAACCTTAAATGAGTGCTTTAAATGATTCCCCTCTTCATATTCTTTCTTCTCACACCCATAGTCTTGGCATTAGAAAATAATTTAGTTACCTAAATACACACGTACTTAATTTTCCTCTCTATGGCTCAAATATGACTCTGTTACTTCATCGTTAAGGATTCTTATTTATACTTGTTCCCCTCAGAGAATGGTAACTTTTATAGCAAACCATGGTGGAGATAAAGGCATTTTTAATTTATTTATTTATTATAAAATTTGTTTTACATATTTATTTTTGGCTGCATTGGGTCTTCGTTGCTGCGCATGGGCTTTTTTCTAGTTGCAGCGAGCAGGGGCTGCTCTTCGTTGCAGTGCGCAGGCTTCTCATTGCGGTGGCTTCTCGTTGCAGAGCACAGTCTCTAGGCACGCAGGCTCAGTAGTTGTGGCTTGCAGGCTTTAGAGTGCAGGCTCAGTAGTTGTGGCTCACGGGCTCTAGACAGGCTCAGTAGTTGTGGCACATGGGCTTAGTTGCTCCGTGGCATGTGGTATCTTCCCAGACCAGGGCTCGAACCCATGTCCCCTGCATTGGCAGGCAGATTCTCAACCACTGCGCCACCAGGGAAGCCCAAGGCATTTTTTTAGATTTGTCTTTTATGGCATTGTCAAAGTCAGCATTCCATTTGAAGTTACTGTTATCTAGAGCAGGAATCAGCAAACAACAACCTGTGGGTCAAATGGGGCCCTGCTGCCTATTGTTATAAATAAAGTTTTATTGGCACACAGCCATACCCATTCATTGACTATTGTCTGTGGCTGTTTTCCTGCTGCAGTGGCAGAGTTGAGTAGTTGCAATAGAGATGATACAGACCTCAAAGTCTTAAATGTTTACTATCTGGCCTTTTACAGAAATTTTGCCATCCCTTAATCTAGAGCTTGACATAATAGAGAAAAAAAACCTAGAATCCACCCTCCTGCTCACCCCCAAAAATCTTGGCCTGTTTCCTCTCCTTCTAGGGACACAGCAGTGGAAATGCCTCACCACTATCCACAAAGCTGAAACTTATGGGCACTTTGCCAAAAAAACCCAGAAAACTGTGAAATACATTAAACCTAAAATACTGGAATCAATCATTTTGGGCTAAATTGGACAGATTCTCGCTTGATTTTTGCATGAACAAGTGTTAGTAAATGCTAGCAAGTGTATAAGACTCGTGAGAGAAACTTAAATTTGAGGAAATTCTCTCCATTAACTTAACGTTTTTCTTCAAAATGGAAAAGGCCTTTCTCCCTCAGTATTCTGTCAGGGGGTTAAATACCCTGACCCAGGAAGCGTGGGGCTCTCAGTCTTTGGTGGGGAAAGAAAAAGGCGGGTGTGGGGGTGAGGTCGGGCAGGCAAGAGCAGCATTAGCGGGGCGGCTGGTAGCATGTCCCAGGGCTGACTCAGCTTGAGAAAAACCTCAGATCAGAAGCTTTTCTGAGACTTGGACTTCTAACTCTGGGCTCTTGCTGCTTCTACTGAACTTCTGGAAGTGGTTTTCTTCTCTCTAATTTAGTTTAGTATAAGAACCAGACTTTTCTCTTGACCTTCATTTGGCTCTGCAGTGAAATGAGAAATGTATTTTATAGGTTTTATTTAACGAAAGCAATTATTGGCCTAAGACCTTCTATGATAAAGTCGCTGGCTTGTAATAAATTCTTTTAAAATTGATTTGTAGGTGTTAGAAGGTATCACAGAAAGGATGCAGCAACATCCCTGCCCTTATCAGCCAAGAATATGGCTGGTGAGTTAATGAGATAGCTGCATCATCCTTTCCCCACCAAACTGGGGGGAAAATGTGGGGCAATGCCTCTTCCCCTGCTTTTGATGTGTCCTCTTAGCCCTCTGCAGCTTGTTTTTTCTACCACCCAATACCTGAAACTGCCAAGTTGTGTGAAGGGCCGATGGGTAAAGCTGCTAGTGACGCAGGAATGTGGTTGTATGTCGGGGTGCTGTGTTGTTCAGCTCAGAAGAGGTGGGGTTTGGAGTCTGACCGTCTTGGGTGTGAATCCAGGCTCAGCCGCGTTACAAACTGGCTGTGTGACCTTGGGCAAGTCACTCAACCTCTCTAAACCTGTTTCCTCATCTTTAAACAGGTGGATTATTTTAATTAAACCCTAACCTTGTACATTTTTTATGAGGTCAGGAAATACTATCTGTAAGATGTCTAGCCATCATGCCACAGAGTAGGTACTCATTATTTATTTATAATAGCTTTTCTCGTCTGAGCTGTTTTTCTTATCAACAGTATGGTTGAAGCAGAAGCTGTCCCCTCACCATTGGTTGGTTATTTGGTTGGTTAGTTTTTGATGATGGGTGATGCAGGGCAGTTGATTAGCTGCATCCATTGTCATTAAAAGCTTATGTTACTATTGAAAATGTTACCCATAACCCCTATATGTGGGCTTTTACAACCTATATCAGACAGTATCCCACTGGACAGATATGAACAGGAGACCACAGTGACACACCTGCCCAGCTAACCTGGACTACAGTCCTGCACACCTAAAAGGGCTGGATTGTGACCTGCTGCAAAGGACCAGGTCCTTCCAGTCTGGTCCTTTCTCTGGGTTTGGTCCCTGTGCTTTCAAGATAGCCTTGCCCTTCTAAGAACCCTTCTTGATAATAGAGAAGGCATTGTTCCTGAATCCCTTGTTCCTTGAGACCCAAGATACCTGTGGCTTAAGCAACAGAGGAGTTTCTCTCTCTCCCACATGAAGTTCTGAGGTGGGCAGCCCAGCACTGGTGGGCGCCTCTGCTGGGATGTCCTCACAGACCCCAGCTCCTCTCTTGCTGTCCGGAGGTCACCTCATGATCTAAGGTGTTTGCTACCTGCCTGCCTCCTTCCACATTCCAGCCAGCAGGACATATGCTGAGCTATAGAAAAGTTGACAGATGGTCACCAGTTGTCTTTTAAGGAAGTTTCCCAGGGGCTGCCACATAACACATCTGTTTAATTTCATTGACCTAAACTTAATCACATGGCCATACCGAGCTGCAGAAGAGGCTGGGAAAGGTCGTCTTTATTCTGGGTGAACGTGAGCTCCATAAAAATGCCTGTCAGTGGGGCCCAAGCCACAGGGTGCTCCAGATTGAGTGGGTTCCATGGGGTCCCATGCCAGCCAAGGTAAGGAGATGGAGCCTCCTCTGCTGTGTCCAACCTGTCTGCTTGGATAGCGTTTATTGAGGACCTCAGGCAGATTGGGACTGCCCTTCGGAAGTTTATCACCTCGACTGGCCTTTGGCTCTGCAGTTAAGAGTATGGACGTATCCTAGTTATGACCGTCAGCAGCTCTGCGATCTTGGACACATTTCTGAACCTCTGTGTCTCAGTTTCTTCATCTGTTAAATGACACTAATAATAGTGCCCACTTCAGAGAGCAGTTGTGAGGATTAAATGAATTAGCAAAGCACACCCAGCACATGGTGAGTGTTCAGGAAGTGTTGGCTATTTTTATTAGAAACCTCAAACTGTATTATCTTCTTCAGCTTTTGTTTCTGTAAATAGTACAAGGCTTCTCCCTGACATGGAAGGTGGTGGTTTTGGAAAGGCAAGCATGGTTCTTCAAGTCCTCTACCCTCTCTTCTCCCCAAAGGAAATGGGATTCTTTATCTAGACTTCCTAACCTCATAGCCTGAGTAAGAGATTGAAGCTTGCTGCACATCAGTCTAATAAGAGTTGAAGCCAAGTATCTCCATGGTCCAGAGGCCTCCTCCTGTACTGTTGTACATGTAGCTCCTTTCCAGACCCAGTTCAAATGGCCCTTCCTCCATGCAGCCTTCCTTGATTTCTCTCCCTTTGAAAATCCTCCTCCAAGCTAGAGGTAATAGCTCTCTGAACCTCTAAAGCACTCCATCTATACCTACTGTTTTCTTCCTGGTATTAGAATTTGTTGTGTATATCCCACAGTTGTTGTATCAGTCTTCAAATACTTCCCAGGCAAGATCAGTGCCAGCTTCTATTGTATATCACCTGCCGTGCTCTGCACACAGTACATGCCAAGTAGGTGGGTATCAGTGAATGACTTTATCTACCTCAGCATCAACAAAATGAGCTCTGTCAGATTGGGTGCAGGCAGATGTAAGTACAAGAAAATATGACTATTGGTGTGTGAAATCCTAAGATCATGGAATTGCACTTAGAGCGGGAAGTCTGGAGGTAAGCAGCCCTAAGGTAGGTCCATGTACTCAGCATTGTCAGGGCTCTGGGTCACCATCTCCTTGCTCCTCTTGGCCCTTCCTCTTAATCACAAAATAGCTGCCACAGCTCTAAGCACTGCTCTCCCCTTTTGTAGAAATGCTTTCCCTTTATGTTTCATTGGCCAGGACTGGGTTACATGACCAGTCCCTGGTGAATGAGGAGAAGAGAGCTGCCACCAATTATGTTTCCTAGGCTAGGCTGGGCCCCTGCTGTTGAAACCTAGCTTCTGTTAGCAAAGAAGGAAGAGAGATGGCTGCTGATTGTACAATCAACCATATCTGTCACCCCAGCTTTGCTGACACTTTCGTAGCCAGAGTAGTTCCTCTTAACAGAGGGGCAGATTTTGGGGGAAGAGACCAGGGTGCATTTTAGAACACTTTAGCCTTTTGTGGGTCTTGAAAATTAATCACCATTCCATAGATTTGAACTGTGCTTAGTTTATAAAACATTTTCAGGTTTTGAAAGGCAGGCTCAGCAAATATTTAAAAACATGGTGCTTGAGTGCCTGCTTCTACCTTTTTCTTGCTGGGTGATCTTGTACAATGTACTTAACCTCTCTGTACCTCAGTTTCTCATCTATAAAATGGGAATAATAATAGACTCTATTATATGTCATAGGGTTGTTTCTGAGATGAATTTTTTATATTAATACACATCATTTGTCCTGGTGCTTGGCACACAGGAAGCACTCCTTAATTTTCTATTATTACATGTCATGATTTAGTGATCCTGTCACTCCTTCGAGATAAGAACAGTGAGAATTTTGAGGCTCAGAAGAGTTAGAGGACTTGCCCACGCTCCCGCAGCTAGCTAGCAGGAGAAGGGGATGATCCAGGTGGCCTGGTGCCAGTGCTGAGGACCCTCAACGCTCCTGTCCTCTCTGCTCAAATTCTCTGAACACTTACTGAGAGTGAAAGAGTTGCGTCTGGTGGCTGAATATTGTTTCAGAGGTGGTGCTTTGGTTCCCAAGTATATTGTGGATCATCTGAGAACGAGGACCGTGTCTTACGGCCTCTCCTAACCCCGGCCCCTAACACTGAGTAGCGCACAGGAAGGACTCTGGTTAAGTGGGTTTTGAAGGGGAGGTGGCACTTCTGTGGGGATCTTCCTTGATGGGGAACAGAGGCCCAGCGTGAGCTTTTCAAGCCTGGGGTTCGGGTTAAGAGGCAGGGCCTGCTCTGAGATCCCCCCGCTACTCTTACACATTCGGAAACTGCTGTTGGAGCGCTAAGTGTTAGCGGCATAAAAAATGAACACAAATCAATTTGTGTCTGAATTTACTCTCAGAATTCCCTGTGGACTCTATAAAATGCCATTTTACCCTTTTTCCACCCATCTAGCTGTGAAGGCAGTGGCAGATTTACATTATTTTACGTCCAGCTAAGGGTTTTTTTCCCTTTTGGTTATGTTTTAAAGGAGAACATTTATTGCCTATAAACAGGTGTTTTTGTTGAAGACAGTAGTGCCCTTTAGGTAGTCACAGAATGTTATTTTGCAAATACCTATAAAACTATTAAACAGGCTGGGATCGCTGTAGCCCTGATTAAAAGGGCCTTTTCATTAGTCTTTATCTTTGGAAGCCTTGTGAAATAGCTTAACCACCACTAGTGCTACTGGCGAGACCAACTCGTAGAGAAATACAGGGAGACACGGGCAAGTCTACTCAGACCGTACAGGGCAGGACTGACATTTGCCCCTCCAGGAACCCCGTTTGTGCTGGGAATGCAGCTTAGGACTTTGGTTATAGTCTGATCTAAGACAGGTTCCTGGCGGTCCAGAGGGTTCCTGGGCTGTAGGTGGGACAGAGGGGAGGAGGGAGGGCCCAGGGGGTGGGAGGGCCTGAAGCTGAGTGGTTCAGGGTGCCACCCCTGGCTCTCCATTTACAAGCCATGTCCCTAGAGGCACAGGCCTCTGTTTCCTCACTCAGAAAATGGGTATAATAATAATGCACCCTCCTTCCCAGGATATTGGGAAGATTAAAAGAATCGTGTCTTGAAATGTGTTCGGCAGGGTGCCAATAAGTGTCACTAAAAAAGGAGGTGAGGAGAGGGCTCTGGCCTGAGGCTTCTCTGCCGTGGTTCTCAACCTCCCACCCTGCTTCGCGCCCACCCAGTATGTCAGTGTTTGCTAGCAGTCAGGAGTCCTGCATCCCTGCCCAGTGAGCCACTGGCCCAGAACAACAATGTGCTCTGAGAACAGGCAAGGGAGCCACTCTCTGTCCCAGAAAAAAGAAACTCTCACAGGCCAGACCGAGACCACCACTTACCCTCAGCCTCCAGCCTCCACTGATTCGGAGTTTCATCTGAAACTCGGTGAGGACTGCACCAAGGTTTACGCTTGCATAATTATAAACAGGTTTGGAGGGGCAAGATGTAAAGGCAGTAAAAAGAAGTCGTGCCTCTGAGCACCTCCCCAGAGCTTCAGAAGCCCCTTCTCCGTGTCTGGGGTCCTTAAGTCCTATCTCCTGAGTCAGACACTGTTCTGGGTGCGACGTGATTAATTCAGTTCATCATCACAGGAACCCCGGGAGGCAGTTAACTGTTGTTGTTCTGACTTTGCAGGTGAGAAATCTGAGATAGAGAGAGATTACCCAGCTAGTTAGCGGTGGGCTGGGATTGAACCCAGGAGTCTGACCCTGGAGCAGGTGCTCTGCCCCGATCTCCTTCTGGGCAGCTTGCTCTTTACTCTGATAGAGCTACTGACCATGGAGTCGGGGTCCCAGCTGCTCAAGGCCGGCTGAGTCTGCTTCCACATGAAGGCATACTAATACTAACAGTAATCATAGTGATAAGTTACGTGAAATAATAACATCCCTGTTATTATTACTGTTATCATTACCATCATCGTCGAGCCTTTCCCAGCAGCCTGCCCCGTGCCAGGCCTTTGGCGTGCATGATCTTATTTAATCTCGATAGAAACACTAGAGGCCAGGTACTATTCTTTTTTTTTTTTTTTTATAGCTACTTTATTATTTATTTATTTATTTATTTATTTTTGGCTGTGTTTGGGTCTTCGGTTCGTGCGAGGGCTTTCTCTAGTTGCGGCAAGCGGGGGCCACTCTTCATCGCGGTGCGGGGACCGCTCTTCATTGCGGTGCGCGGGCCTTTTCACTATCGCGGCCCCTCCCATTGCGGGGCACAGGCTCCAGACGCGCAGGCTCAGTAGTTGTGGCTCACGGGCCCAGCTGCTCCGTGGCATGTGGGATCTTCCCAGACCAGGGCTCGAACCCGTGTCCCCTGCATTAGCAGGCAGATTCTCAACCACTGCGCCACCAGGGAAGCCCCAGGTACTATTCTTATACCCATTTTAAAGTTGAGTTAACCCTAAGGGTCCCCATTTTCCACATTATTTGTGTTTTCGTTTTTTAAACGTTTCCATTAGTGAATCATTTTACATTCCCTCACTGCAGCCAGGCTCAAAAACACGAAATAATCGTTCATTTCACACCACACCCTGGTCCCTCTGGCTCCATGATTACTAGGGCGGCTTAGAATCTAAACTGTCTGTTGTGCTAATTACAAAATACTCTCAGCACTTCCCTGAATCAGTTCCCCCAAGGATCCCGAGTATGTAACTTTGTTGTTTTAGATCTGTTTATTCTTAGGCAAAGTAAACCTGAAATTGCTCTTAAACTCCTTTTGAAATATTCCCTAGTTCTGTGTTTTCACACATTCACCAAGGCCTTACTTCTCCCGTTAGACTGATTCTGAGGTTTGGCTGCACTGGGAGAATGTTAACTGACAAAACCATAAGTAATGGCACTGAAATGTAATTAATGCAAGAATAATAGTACAGGGTGGGGATCTCGGTGTTTTAATGAGAGCTCAAGAAACTGCCTGGCTGAAGCAGCTGAGAGTGGAGGGGGAGAGGCATGTTACCGTAGTTAATGCTGCATATTATAAAGTGACCTCTTTGGCATGATCAATACGGAGACCTCATAACCTTTCCTGTCACCTGGAAGTTCGCTACTAGGACTCTGTGGTCCTGGTAATAAAAAAAGATAGTCACCAGTCTGCCCTCATCTACTGTGGAAGCTTTCCAATTTTTTTCTTTTTTGAGGATGAAATTAGAAATCACCGTTTTTAGAATATTTATATGTATATATATATATATATATATATATTTTACTCTCAGATATATTTATTCAGTGCTTGCTCTGTAATGAGAGTTTTAACTTTCTGTTTTCCTTTCCATTATCCCTGAAAAGAATGGATTATGGAAAAAAGATTAAAGTGGTATAATGCGATATGGTGTTTGCTAATGTGCTGTCAGAGGTATTAGTAGGACTCGCCAAGGTTTGTGTCTTTTATGAATGCCTTTCAGATTGCAATTATCTAATAGACTTGGAAACCTGTTTGTATTCTTGCAGGCATTAACCGTCACCTTTGAAAAAATCCCAGAAAATGAGAGTGCAGATGTCTGTCGGAATATTTCAGTCAATGTTCTTGATTGTGATACCATAGGTCAAGCCAAAGAAAAGATTTTCCAAGCATTCCTAAGCAAAAATGGCTCTCCTTATGGACTTCAGCTGAATGAAATTGGTCTTGGTAAGGCGATATGGGAGCTATTTTGTCCCAATCCCCTGACGAGCATCCCTTCCACCTTCCCTCCCTCCTGGCCCCCAGCATGTAAGCTCTGTTTGGTGAAGCTTACTAGCCCGGGTTGTTCCCAGAGGGCACGTCTAGAGGCCAGGAGACTGCATTGTTCTCCCACAGGTATCATGACTCTTTTTCCTAGGAAGCAGGATCCTTCAAAGATGCTGTTTTTTGTTTTTTCTTCAATATTATGTTTGTAAATCAGATTCATGAGATTGCTAACCCTGAGACCAAATGAATTCACCTTGCATCAAGAAGTACAAAAAGGTGTCAACCTCAGGCCCTCTGTGTGTGTTGTATTTCACATTGGCATTTGATTTGTGTGTTGTGATACTGAGTGTGTCATTAGCGAGTGGCTCAGACTCTGGGTGTGAACTCCAGCAGGCTAGAAAGGTCATCTTCCTCTCTGCTAATCACATCCTGCATTAAGTATAGTCTCCATCCTCCCCCAACATGAAACGGCATCTGCTCGGAATTCATTTTCGGGCTCTATTGGTATACTGCAAAGGCGAGCATATGCGTGAGCGAGCTAACAGGGCTCCACTTCACTCAAATGTTCATCAACATTTTAAAGTTGAGCTCCACGCAGCCCTCCCAGGAGATTGTTGTGGGATTTTATAGCAGATAATGGGACAGGAAAAAAGAGTAAAATCGCAACAGTGACAGACAGCGTAACAAGGTTCATCTCTCCTCCATGTGCAGTTGTAGCCTCGACTAAGCAGGCAATTAAAATCATCCCATCGGGCCCTCTAAGTCAGACTCTCTGCTGAAAGGCCATTGCGAGAAGCCTGGGGGCGGGGTCTGGCACATTTGAGTGAAACCATGCAAATGTGTAGCAACCCCAAGACCTGGCTTCAAGGAAAGCAAAGCCACTAAAGCACCTCTCATCCACCTCTCTTCTGCTTCCTTCTGTTGGCTGGATTATTGGGCACTTCAAGACCATGTGAGCTCATTTGGGTCGACGCAGGGTCAAAGGGCAGCCCCGGCCAGGAAACCATGACGTGACCCAGGGCCATCAACTTCCTTGCCCTGAGCCTACGTCTCGAAGTATGGCTCTGACTACAAAGGAGGTGGCCACTTGGAGCCGAGGATTATGGGGAAACGGCCCGGTGGCCTCAGTCCTGCTGCTGCCTGGTCCGTAGTATCATCCTCACACCATCCAGGGTTCGTGCCCATCAGGTGTTCCTGGCCTCCGATGTAACAGAGGCAGGGAGCAGGACAAGCCCACTAGAAGCTTCCCGTTATAGTCTGATGGCAAATGGCTTCTGCATGTCTGCTGATCTTCCAAACTACCTCCGCGGCTAGCCCCAGAAAACTAAGGCAAAGCCTTAGAAACCAGCCGTAAATAGTGTTAAAATCCAATACGAGAAGCAGCTGTGCTGAGACCTCTTATAGCAGAGGCTGACAAACTCCAATGCCCAGAGGGGCAGGAAGTATTATAAATAAGGGGTGTCAGCCCACCTGGGATAATGGGAAATGGTGGGACCCAACTTAATTGGGGAAAGACACCCGCCATGTAAGGGGGCGGTGCTACTTAGCTTCAGCCCATGATTGCCATGGAGGCCAGTGTGGTCAGTGTTACCAGATGATCCAGTTTTTTAAAAGAGAA
The DNA here is from genome assembly GCF_965194805.1 of Balaenoptera borealis. Taxonomy (NCBI): domain Eukaryota; kingdom Metazoa; phylum Chordata; class Mammalia; order Artiodactyla; family Balaenopteridae; genus Balaenoptera; species Balaenoptera borealis. The sequence continues at coordinate 80,161,083 of NC_138870.1, forward strand.
ATCACAGGTCCGAATTTTTATGTGCAGTCTTCCAATCTTTAAATGTTGGTGCTGAATTGACATTAGAATAATAATAAATAAAACATTGTGCAGGTTCACAAAAAGAAAAAAACCCACATCCATGGGCCACATTCTGACCCTAGGGCACAAGTTGGCAACCTCTGTAAAGGAGTTGAAGCCCATGGCGTTGGCATATGAGCCCACCAGCACACCGCACACGGGGACCAACAGAAGATAGTTCCCAGAGCACCTGCTTGTGAACACACAGGTGTGGGCGTACAGGTGTGCTTTTGGAATTTTCTGAAGAGCTTAGTCTCTCTGAGGATGCCTTATTTTTTTTGTCTTCCTGTGGCTTTATTTCCAGGCTTAGCCTCAGAGTAAAAGCTTTGGGGAGAAGTGGTCTTACACGTCAGAGCCCTAAACACAAAACAAAACAGAAGTCAGGCTACCAGTCTGGCTGATACATCTTCAAAACCACTTTATTTGTTTTAGCTAGTTAGCAATATAAATAATAATTGCAAAAGTGACAGGGTAGCATTTTACATTCCTCATTGTCATTTTAAAAGAGAACAACATGCTCTTTCTTTTTTTTTTTTCCCCCAGAGCTTCAGGTGGGCACACGACACAAAGAACTTCTGGATATTGACAGCTCCTCTGTGATTCTTGAAGATGGAATAACCAAGCTGAATACCATTGGCCACTACGAGGTAGGAAAAGATCTAGCACCCACTGGCTCCTTCCTCATCCCCAACCCTAACTGGATTAGATCATCTCCAGGACCACATAAATTGTTATTACAAGACTCTCACCCATTTTCTGGAATCATTCGCAGGTTGCTTATTTCTGGGTCAGAAGTTTTCCTTAGTTGCTCGTGGTCTGCTCATTTCCCGGTACCCCCTCTCCCAGAGCTGCGATTTTCACGTAACCCAGGCACTCTCCATCCTGCGGTTTAGGTCGGAAACTTCACCCTTACCAGATTCCCTGGCCTGTTCAGTGGAAGAGGTACTGTTCAGCTTGACACTGAACAGAGCCTCTAAAGGTTCTAAGTTGCACTGCTGTTCATAATTGACCCGGTGACCTTTGTGTAGGGTTCTTTGTTTCTGAAGAAGATCTACATTTCCTGTTTGTTTGAAATATTCAGCGATGCCTCCTTGGCCTCTGACCCACATGCTGGGTGAGTGTTGAGGTGGGTGAGGGGAGTACGTGATCTGTCACAGAGCCGAGTGCCAGAGAAACCTGCCCAGAACGAGAGAGGGTTCGCAGGGGAGATTTCGGAACACTCCGGCAGACTGGGAGTCATTCAGCAACATTATCAAATCTTTGTTGAATATCTACTCTGCACTAAGAGTTGGGGCTGCACGTGAGAGGAACAAAGACCAAGTCTCTGACCTCACGGAGCCTATGGCCCTGGAGAGAAGGGGTGGAAAGGGAAGAGGAGACAAGGAGTAAGGCAACACCTTACTACTACTAATACTAGCACTGTTACTACAACACGGTGTGATAGTGCTGTGACTCGGAGCATCCGAGAAGGCTTCCTGCAGGAAGCAGTGACTCATCTGAGACCTGAAGAGTGAGGAGAACTTAACCAGGCCAGCATACCCAGCAGGGAAGGGAGCGCATGCTTCTTCTTCTGCAGAAAGACTTTTAGACTGGCTAGAACTTGAGAGGGACAGGGGTGGCAGTGAGAGCCAATAACATCCAATGTTTACGGAGCCCCTATGCTGTGCCAGGTGCTGGCCTCTGCCTTTCCCTTTATTTCAGCTCATTCTATCCATAGCGGTCCTACGAGACAGGGACTATTACTAACCCGCTTTATAGATGGGTACACTGAGGCTCGGGGAGGTTTACTGATAGGTAGTCCGTGGCAGAGGCAAGATTGGGACCCAGATTGTTGGGCTCTAGGGTCCATGGCTTAACCAGTACATGCCGTGGTTTCTCACGGAAGAAGGCCAGAGAAGTGGGGAGGGAGGGGAGAAGGGGACCGTGCCGGCCCAGCAGCTTCTTCAGGAGTCTGGATTTTATCCCCAGCACAGTGGAAAGCCATTGGAAGATCTTAAACAGGGGAGATTTGCGTCTCAGAAAATGACTGTGGCTGTGCATGGAACATGGATATAAGAGGTGCAAACCTGGAACTAGGGAGACTCGTTAGAAGAGTTTCGGGTGAGAAACGACGCCGACCAGGAATGACGCAGTGGCCCTGGAGATGGAGCCAAGCAGACGGGCAGAAGGTGGACACCATGAGCTGTGTGGCTGGGAGGGAGACTGCGGGCAGGGGACGGGTCAAGGAGGCACGGGGCTGGCTGGGCGGATGCACAGATGCTCCTGCGGAGGCGGAGAAGACAGGGGAGCGGCTTCCCAGGCCCCTTGGAGAGTAGGCGCCCCGCCTTTCATGGCTGTGAGTCCCAGGGAGATGTGTCTGCACCAAGAAGGTGTTTGGGGCCTACCAGGCTTTCCCCTCACCCAGAAAGAAGCTGAGACTTTTCCTTGAGCAGAGCTTCCTGGACAGCAGCCGGGAACAGAGGGCACCACAGCCTTGGGCTCTTTGGCTGAATGGGTCTCAGAGCCGGTTTGGAAATAGTTGCTTTGGGTGACCCGTGGGTGGGTGCTGGCCCTGCAGCCTTTGCTGGAGGGCACCCAGCAGGGAACGTGGCAGATGAACAACTTGCTCCTGTGCTCACCCTTCTGCAGCTTAGACTTTCCAACCTTGGGATCATCTTGCCAAGAGCTGTCGAGCTTAGCCTTTGGAGTTTATAAAAATCCCCAGGGAACTTTCTGAAAGTATGTATTCCTATCGGCGGGCCACATTTGGAGAAGCAGTGCCCCAGAGGAAATATAACGGATGGAAGGAGTCAGAGGTGGAAGTGCCTAGGAGAGGGGGCTTATTATGGCATCAGTCTGAAGTTCAGAGTTGCAGCCCGGCTGCAGTCTCCTCCTCTCCCTGTATCTGGGTAGCGAGCTTGTCTTGGCAAGCCTGGCAGAAACACAGCCACAAATGCCCTCCTTTCGTATCTTGACTAATGTGCTGGCCTTGCTCAGCTGTGCAGGGAGGGCTGGACCACCCTGGTCAGGCTTCTCAGCGTCCCCTGGCAACTGTGTGGCATGGGGTGGGCCCCAAAGGAAGGGGGTGTGGCCACTCACTGGCATTAATAGGAAAAGGCAGGCCAAGGCACTCCAGCAGGGAAAACGAAGAACCACCACCGCCGTCTGCAAGGCAAGGGGAAGACTGTCAGGAGAGATAGGACATCAGTCTTCACTGGAGACATCGGCTGCACTAGACACCTATCTGCTTAGGGATGATAATGAAATTAATCCGGCCTGTAGTCACTTCCCGTCCAAATGATTTATTGGCCTCATACCCTAGCATTGCCACATGGTGGTAATAAATGACAAGACTAGGACACAAGGGCTTAAAGGATTCTCCTTATGTTTAAAAAGCTAAGCCATAAGGCAAATAAGCGCAGAGAGCTTGAAGGAAACTGGGGAGGTCATCGGCCCTGTGCTCTCTGTGCCTGGACCATCTCAAATGCCCTGGTTTTCAAACACTGCTTGAACAAAAGCATCCAGCACCACCCTCAGCCGCCTAAATCTGTTCTCCATTTAGCAGCACCCCTGCACAATCAAAATTTGGAGTAATTTGACAGGGCTGAGCTGAAGCTCGCTTTTGCCCTTTTTTCATTAAAGAAAAATTTTCTCCTCAAACACTTACATTTCCCTCCAAAGAGACAGGATGCTAATTATCACTCTTATTCATTTACTAAAGTGCTCTAGTTTGAGTCACTGTAGGTGCTTGAAAGTGAAAAACTATATTTCAGTTAAAAATAGGGTCTAACTCAGAGTTTTGAAGTGATTAAGACTCACCTCCCTCCAATTAGCCCAAATTAGTTAGGTTTTAAAGTTAATCTTTAGTGACGGCCAGTTCCTCCTACTATCTAAACAAAGTCCCCTCTGCTGGAGTGTGAGCCTCTCTCTTCTTGCCTTGTTCTGTCCTTAGGGCAAATAGAGTGTAGCTGGTCTCCTCTGAATGATTTACTGTCTGTATATTTGAAGAACAGGTTTCTAGAGGGGATCTGAAGGCACAGCAAAAATATAGCATCTCATGGACCAGATTGCCTTCAGAGTCCCAAATTGCCAGCAATGCCCTGTCACCAGCAGGATGGCATCCTTGCCAACCCTGGGCGTCGGCACAGTTGCTCTCCACAGTGATGACAGTGGCAGCTGGTACCCAGCACTTGTCGTGTGCATAAGCGTGATTCATGTTGACACAACCTGTGATGAAGGTGCTTTTATTACCCTCATTCTCCATCAGATGAGCATGGAAGAGGACAAGTTTCTGCTCCAGTCTCGTTCTGTCCTGTGCAGACAAAGGGTAAAGCCGATGCCTTTACAAACACGTGAAGCCAGAGGCGTTTTCTCCGCTATAAAGAACTCCGCCCTAGTGCTTCTGTAACTGGCCACCTCTGTGTTCCCTGTGAAGGGGACTGTGCTGTGCTCTGGAGCTGAGATCAGTTGTGTGTGTCTGTGTGAGTGTATAGAGGGTGTGGGGATGCTTGCCCGATGTGACTGTAGCAGGGTGGTTTCTCCCAGTCCAGGCTTTCTGCACCTGCCCTGCCATGTGCCCTCTTGCTGGACCATGTTATTGCACCCACATGCAGCTGTGGGGTGGCATCAAGTGTGCAGGACAGGTGTTGTGTCCGGCAGGAAATGCTCTCTACAGATCACGCCTCTCGTTCTGAGCTGTGAGGTTTTGAGGGCAGAAAATACGTTTAACCACCGTGTCATTGAAGAATGTTCCTCCTAACGGGAGCGCGCCGGTGCCCAAGTGGTCACTGCTAATGCCAAAGGTGTCATTCACATGACATTTAAAGCTCATAGGAATGTTCCAAAGGGTCTGCTTGGGTAAAGTCAGTGGTCCTTCAGGTCAGGTGTCTCATTTGTGACTCTAAGGGGCTCGGACTGTCTCTAAAGGTCTCTTACAGCATGAATGACTTCAGATTCTTATTTACTAGACACATGGAGTGCTTCCTGTGTACTGGGCACTGTTCTAGGAGCTTTTACAAAGAGTCAGTCCTTTAGTCCTCTTTACAGCCCAGTGAGGTAGACACTGTCATTATTCCCATTCTGAGGCCCAAGGAGGCTAAGAAACTTGGCCATGCTCCCATGCTCTCCTCAGTGACGGCCCGAGGCTGGAAGCAGATGAAAAAGGAATTGCACAGAGACCATGGCCCTGCTCAGGGCCAGAGGGATAACCTTGCTCAGAGCCAGGCTTGCAGCTCGTGCTCCTAGCCTCTGAAGCAGCCTGGCTGGAGAGCTTATGAGAAATTCTGGTAGTTACCTTCTCTGATGTCAAAATTAAAAGGGCAACCTCTCTTCAGATCTTATGATGAATCTCAACGTCTGTGAGTTTATCAAAATGCTTCCTTCTGATCCTACTTTGACATCCTTTAAGGCCAATATTCCTTGAAGGCGACAGTAGTTACCTTCTTTCAGAAGGGAGGCCTCTTTCAGGCATCCAAGAGCTGACATCTCCAGCCCAAAAAAAGCCTGGGGAGCTTAGGTTCCCAATCGCCCGCACACTGGTGGAGGCCAAGCTCCCTCCCTGCGACCAGCTCAGGGTTCCAGCAGTCCTCAAAGGGGGTTTGCTTCTGGCCCAAGGCTAATTCCAGGCACACAAGAGAGAAGCAGGAGCTGTACTGTCATTTTCACTAGTTTCAGGGATCCTTCAGAGCTCTGTCCTGGGTGTCAGGAACATCCTGGGTGATTTGGTGTGTCTGTTGAGAATGTTCTGATGGGCCCCTTCCAAACAGTCCGAGGAGCACCGAGCCTCCTTTCCTGAAGGAGGGTTATCCCTGAGCAAGGTTATCCCTCTGGCCCTGAGGAAGAAAATAGATTCCTTTTTCATCTGCCTCCAGCCTTGGGGTGTCAGTGAGAAGAGCTAAGGGGAAGGCGGGGAGAGCAGTGTTGATGAGTGGTTGCTGGGACAACGCTAGTTGAATAGGATTCTGTTTTCACAAAATACCATTTTAGGAATGAGAGATACCAGTAAGGGTTTCCACATGGTGCTTTGTATTGACTATTGTGTTTTTAGACTTAAGGAAAAAGTATCATGGTATTTCAGACCCTATTCATAATTTTCCATAAAATTCTTAGGCTGAAGTTCCAGCTTTCCTCTTGGGCTCAATCATTTGAAATTGCCAATATTTGACCATTTTTTACTTACAAAAATGGCAGTTTCATCAGGTTAAGTATAAGTTCAACCTTATATTTCTAGAAGATCTGTTTTTATGGCATAATCTTCAACTTGTGGCATAAAGATAGTATTTTACCACAGAGAAATCCCGCCTTTACTTGCAAATAGTTTGGAGGATATGTAGCTTCTGTTTGTTTGTTTTTAATAAATTTATTTATTTATTTTTATTTTTGGCTGCGTTGGGACTTTGTTGCTGCGCACAGGCTTCCTCTAGTTGCAGTGAGCAGGGGCTACTCTTCGTTGTGGTGCGCAGGCTTCTCGCTGTGGTGGCTTCTCTTGTGGAGCACGGGCTCTAGGTGCACGGGCTTCAGTAGTTGTGGCACGCAGGCTCAGTTGTTGTGGCTCGCGGGCTCTAGAGCGCAGGCTCAGTAGTTGTGGCGCACGGGCTTAGTTGCTCCGCAGCATGTGGGATCTTCCCGGACCAGGGATCGAACCCGTGTCCCCTGCATTAGCAGGCGGATTCTTAACCAGTGTGCCCCCAGGGAAGTCCGTAGCGTCAGTTTATTTCAGGAGCAACTTTAAATTGATGACATGGGTCCGTCTCTCCCTTTGTGGTCACAACTCCTAATTCTGATGGTGGAAAAGTCTGCAGTCCTCTCCACCTCTTTCCAACACGGGCCAGCCATCATTGGAGGGGTATGGCCTCGTTGTCGTTTTGAATCTTGGAGCACCATGAGACTGGAAGGAATTTAATTTGAAATTGCCTTGTGTACCAGTTCTGCTCTGGGCTGGAGAAACATTCCTGCCACAGATCCATCTAGTGACATTAATCTTTCGTTGATTTAATTTGGTTTTCATTCTTAAAGTAGGGGCCAAGAGGACGCTCCCTGCCTCACAGGAGTATGGGAGGATTAATGATCCACTCTTAGGAAAGCATTTGGAGCTTCTCAAATGGAACAAACAGCATCATAGTTTTAACACTTTGGATTCTGTGCCACTTTTCAAAAAGGCATTTCTGTCCTTAACTGAGCAGCAGCTGACTTTTGTGCGAAACAGAAAATGGAAACCTTTCCCCCCACAAACATCTGTAAATAAACTAGTTTTCTGTCTTTACAACAATGTTAAAGTGTCACGTGGGGGAAAAATGTTCCAGCCCTAGAGCAGCTGTGAAGGTTAGAAATACACTTGCACACATACATGCTCAAACACACACACACAACTTGTCCACTGATAAAATGCTTTTACACTTGCTCTCAGGAGATAATTTCAGAGTAAAATTTCCCCAGTACAAGCTGCGGCTGCGCTGTCTTAATGCCTGAGTACTGTGCCAGCAGCAAGTCATTGCCAGCTCTTGAAAAGACGTTTGAACTTTTGGCTGTGCTTCTCATCGGAAGGCCCATCCTTGGTGTTTGTGACTGTAGAGCAAGGGTGCTCGCTTTTGGCGAAACAAAGCATCTGACAGTAGCAGAGTATTGGCTCAACACTCATCAGGATCCATTTGGGATTCATTCTTTGACAATTACCCAGAATGAATCACCAGCTTCATTTTTTAAAAAGGTATTTATTGGCTTAGAAACAGAGCATATCCAGCTCTTCATGGGGAGGAATTCTGAAACTATGTTCAAACATTCTCATAAACTCGGCGTCTGAGTATTGCTAAGGGGGTGCCTGCACAGAGCGTTTACTTTAATTGCATCAAATATGGAGGAGAATTGGAATATCAGCCAACACGGTCGCTCAGTGAATGGCTCAAGGGGAGAAGAGAGGATGTTTGGTAATAATGGCAGAGACCAGGAGCTCAATGAGAGTTTAGAATCCATGCTCGAGACACTTTGCAGAGGCCAGAGGGCCCCTGCCAGCCCCTGCCCAGAGCCCCCTCCCTACAAAATGTCCTGAACACCAGGAGTTGGAGGCCTCTGGCCCGCACTTAGTGGTTGGCTGGACACAGCTGGCTGGACCCTGTGCTCAGGGGCCCCCTCTAGGGCTGGCTCTTGCGCGTGTTCCTTCCTCTGTGGGGACAACCTGCAAGAGATTAGGCTTTAATCCTTTGGTGTTTGCTGAGCAGGTTTGTACATTCTGATAACCAATGTGCTGCAGGCCAGAAGAGAAATTCTAAGTTTCTACTTTTTTCCAAACGGAGGGAGGCCAGGTCCTAATTAATATTAGAATTCAGAACAGCCTTCACGCTTTCAAGTGCAGGGAAAAATCACTTAGCTGATGAATGTTCAGAAATGACAGGGTTAATCTTTCAGCCACATCCCAGAATGAAGGTGAAGATTTGTGTAGCCCTGACCTGCCTCTTCTTATGGCCCCTTTGTCTTACATTTTTGTGGGCCAGCCCCTCAAAACAATTTCCTCCTCCCAGGAAGCAAGGCCTGCTCTCTTGTCTCTCAGCATCTAGTCCCCCTTGGCCTGAAGAGGCCTTCTTCCCCTGGTTGGGTGTGGGGAAGGGGTGCACAAAAGGCCATTGGGCCCCGGCTTACACGGTCCCAAAAAGCCTCAGATGAGAACTCTTGACCTTATCTCCAAAAGAGGCTATACATTGGTGTTGAAATTGTGTGTCCGTGTGGTAAAAGCATTTATTTGTCAAATGTGTACATTTAAAATCTGTGGCAGTTTTTTAACAGCTGTGTTGAGATATGATTTATATACCATAAAGGTCACCTTTTCAAAGTGTACAATTCAATGGTTCTTGGAACATTTGCGGAGTTGTGCGATCATCACCACAGTCTAATTTTAGAACATTTTCATCACCTCAGATAGAAACCTTGAACTCATTAAGAGTCATTCCTCATTCTTCCAACTCCTGTTTTAGGCAACTAGTAATCTACCTTCTGTTTGTATAAATTTGCCTATTCTGGACAAATTATATAAATGGGATTGTACAATATTGGATCTTTTGTGACTGGTTTCTTTCACTTAGCAATGTTTTTGAGGTCCATTCATGTTGTAGCATGTGTCAATACTTCTTTCCTTTTATTGTATGGCAATTTTTTGTAATGTATTCATTCAATAGAATAATAGTAATTTAAAAAGGATGAACTACTGGTAGCTGCAACAACACAGATAAACATTGTAGACCTTATATGGACCCTATGCTGAATGATTCCATTTACATAAAGTTCAAGAACAGATAAAACTAATCAATGGCAATGGAAGTCAGAAAAGTGATTACCCCTGGATGAAGATGGGGTGGTTATTGATTGAGAAGCCTAATAGGGGTACTTCTTGGGACCTTGAAATATAATTTTATATCTTGATGTGGGTGGTGGTTACACAGTATGTGCTTAAGTGAACATTCTTGAGCTGTACACTTAATATTAGCACTTTCCTGTAAGTCATGTTTCAATTTTAAAGTTTTTATTTAAAAGTATATGCAATTTTATGATTTTTACAAGCTTCTTTTAAAAAATAAGAAATACCTGCAGAAAAGAAAACAAATTGTAAGTGTACTACTGGATGAATTATCATAAAGTCAGCCTATCTTATAACTTCCACTCGGATCAAGAAATAGAGCACTGTGGGCACCACAGAAGCTCCCTCCTGGACGTTCCTAATCACCACCCCCCTTCTCTTCTCCAAACAGTGAAATCATAGTTTTGACTGTTTTAGCTAAATGTGAATGGAATCACATGGTATGCATTCCATTTTGTCAGGCTTCTTGGGCTCACCATTATCACCGTGAGGTTCATGCATGTGGCATGTAGCAGTAATTTGCTCACTTTCATTGTTTTATCATTGCCTGTTTTATGAATATACCCCAAATTATTTATTCATTCTACTGTTGATGGTTATTTCCAGTACGGGGCGTTTACAAAGTTTATCTCAGGATATGTACAGGTGTATACCTGGATGTGAAACTGCTCTGTCACCAGTTTATAGGTTAGTTTTTGAAAACTTGTTTCAGCATTTCTTAATACAGTAGGAACCCCCAAAATGAAAACGGCCCAAACATCTCCTGCCCCCTGGAGGCTGAGGTGCCTCCCAGCACAGCTGGGTCCTCCCCTGGTCCAGGGCTGGCCCGCCTCCTGTTGGCCCCACAGCATCCTTTGAGCACTTGCCTCCCCGCATCTCATGGCCTTGTCTGCCACCTTCACAGGACCGCAGACCCTTTGAAGGCAGAGGCAGTGTCTTGCTCATCATTATAGCCCCAGCCTCCAGTGCCCAAAACATAGGAATTCTTAATAAATATTTGATTGAATAAGTGAGAGAATATAAGATCCACCCAGCCATCTAATTCCTGGGTAAAGTTGAGAAACACATTAAGTTTTGAAAACTCATCTATTTTTTATCTTTGCTTTCAGATATCAAATGGATCCACTATAAAAGTCTTTAAGAAGATAGCAAATTTTACTTCAGGTAACAGACATAATGCTGTTAACCTTTTGTTCTCACCCCACTTTACAAAGTATCACTTTTTGCCTCTCTTGGATGTACTGTCACAAAGATGAGATTGAGTTGTTGCCAGGTAATTCTCTGAGAGAGTGGAGGAAAGCCGTTTCGATGTTTCTGGTCCTAAGAATGTGAACCCTGCAAAGAGGGGGACAGGAAACTGTAAACAGTGGTTGCCCCGGCTGCCCGACACTGAGGAAGTTGCTGTCATTAAGCACCCTAAGCTCAGGGCAGAATCTTAGCCATTATATAACTCTTTTCCAACTCCTCAGTAGGATGGGGGCTAACTGAGGGGATCCCCCTGGCAAGCTGAGGGAAGCCTGCAGATTATCACACAGCCCTGGAAGCTCTGAACAAACAAGATAATTCACTTAGCCCAAATCTCCTAGTGACAGACCAACTACAGAGGGAGCTTTGTGGAAAAGTTAACTAGGCCAGTCTCTAAACTCTCTTCTACCTCCCCGCCAGCCTCGGGGCAGGAAAAACACTGTGACAGTGCCTTGAGAAAATCCCTAGGTCCAGGGTCCAGGTTTGTCTCCAGAGAAATTATATCCACGCCAAGACTGTCAGTCCTCAGCCCCCAGAAAGGTTCTGGGCCTCACCAACAGGACCTGTTCACACACACAGCTGGAGGTGGGGCTTTCTGATTCCTGGATTCAGTGCTAGGAGCAGCCTGGTAGGTCCCAGTACCTGGTGAGTGCAAACGAAGAATGCGGGGCTCCCAATTAAATAGGATAACTTGGTAGGTTGTAGGACACCCCTTGGGGAACCCTGCCCCCCTCCACATTCCCCCATCCATCACTACGTCAGGCTATAGTGAGAAACCACCTTGCAGAGGGCGGCTATCCTTCTGGTCTAGGGGGATTGGTGTCCTTGTGCTGTAATAAGTGCAAGAGCTGTGTATTGTAGGCTTTAATGACTGGTCTTTTGAGAGCTTGTTATTTGGAGATCTTGCATTTGGATCACTTCATGGGACTTCGAGGCAGTCAACAACACCTCTGCTTCCTCCCTGTCCAATCCAGTGGACACTGGATCACTCTCCTAACCCTCCAAACCCCTGCCCCTCTGTCCTTTCATCACCCACTCTGTGAAAGTCCCAGCCCAGCCCTGGATGAACCCAACTTCTCACCTTTCCTGACCCTACAGCTGGGCAGTCACAGGGGAAAGGCCCACGACAGCACAGTTGGAGTCACAGTAAATTGCTGTCTTCACCAGGACCCTCCACGTAGCCTGTTCCCCCCGTGCTTCTGCTTCTCGAGGCAACTGACTGTGTTCTCCATAATCCCACCTTCTCTCCTTGAAGCTCTGACCCCCACTGCTCCCCTGTCAGCAGATGACTTCACCCAGTGCTTCACAGAGAAAACAGAAATCAGAATTCCCTCAACAACGTGCACTAACCCTCCCTCCCTGCGTCTGCCATTCCCTCCTCCTCGCTCCCCTGACATTCCAGGGCTGCTCTTCCTCCCAGCAAGACCTGTCTCTCACCTGGGCTTTGGATCCCACCATCCACCACCACCGTTGATCTCTCCTCTCACCTACACTTGCTTTCCCTCCCCCACTACTGTATTTCGAGGTATTCTAGTCTCTCTCATCTTCAAAACAAAAAACCAAGTGCTTTAATCCTTCCCTTCCCTGCATTTGCCACTCCCTTCACAACCTCGTTTCTTCCCAGACTGTCCTCACTCTGTGCTGCTCTCCCACCTGCTCTATGACCTCTGCCTTGCTGCCCTTCTCTCAGATCCTAGAAGGGGTCGCCTTCCCTCCCACCGCAGGGCCTTTGTACCCATTCCCCTCCCCCATTGGCCTGGCTCATTATCCATTCATTTAGGTTCAGTCCCGACATCCCTTCGTCAGAGAACCTCCCAGGCTAGGTTCGTCTCTTGTTAGATACTTTCCTAGCATATTCTTCTCCTCCACGGTCCTTATCACAAGGATATTAATTAAATAATTAATTGTGTAATTAGTAAGTCTGTCTCATTGGCTAGGATGTGAGTTCCATTAGGTGAGAGCTAGGTCTGTCTTATTCATTGCTGTTTGCCTAGTAGCCCCTGGCACACAGTAGGTGCCCCAGCTCTAGCTGACCTGAACCTCTCCTACCCCACCCTCAGGTGATCGGTCAGCCTCTGTTCCAGGGACAGGGAACCTGCTTCCCACCCCAGCCCCTGGCCCATCCTGTCTTCATACTGTTCTTAAGGTCTTAAGACACAGCAGGGGGGGAAGTGTAGCTATGAAGAGCTCAAGTAGGAGGGCTCAAGTAACCTCTTCTGTTTATAGCACAAATGGGGCATCTTATGAGAAGGCCAGTTACCGTGGCTGTTGTTTTAATGGACTGTTTCTCTCCCTCTTTCTGGGGCGTTCAGATGTGGAATACTCAGAAGACCACTGCCATTTGGTGAGTTCAGGCTTTCTTGTGCTCCTGCTGAATCGGACGCCTTCTGCAGCACGAACGGTCTCCTTGGGTAACGCTTCTTCTACTCTTGTCTTCCCTTTAGATTTTACCAGATTCGGAAGCATTCCAAGATGTGCAGGGAAAGAGACATCGAGGGAAGCACAAGTTCAAAGTAAAAGAAATGTATCTGACAAAGCTGCTGTCGACCAAGGTAAACTTACTGTTCTGGGAGTGCTTTTACGGCTACCTTGGGGGTGTATGATGTGTTTGACTTAATTTCCACTGAAGTGTGAAAATGCTACAAATCCCTTGTGCCTTCTAGCAAAGCAAAATGAAAGTTTAAATTGTAAACACTTCCTACCCCCTTCTTCTGTTTTTACAAACTGCAAAGATAAAGCACTTTACAAATTTCCACCATAACATCTTCAGTCAGGGATTTAATATTGTTCCCAGTCCCTTTACCCACCATTGCACTATTGTTATATTTTTAGGTGGACGGCATAATTGTTCCTTTTTGTTTACTTGTTATTATAGGTGAGCAATAAAACTCCCTCTTTGAATTGCAAATAAAATGAAGAGGGGGGAGATCATTTTAAAATTAAGAATTCTGTTCACATATAAAAGTGTCAGATATGAAAGCCCATGGAGTACCAAATTGGGAGCAAATTTTACTTTATCTGGCTTTTAGTGGGATTAACGGAAGTCTGTGGTGATCCTTTTTTTTTTTTTTTTCTGAAATGACTAGCAATGTAAATGCTATTATCTACACCTGGCCCTAGTCTTCTGATGGGCATGCTTCTTCAGATTATAGCAGAGCATCTGCTTGGAGCTTAGATTTGTTTAGTGGGTAGAGGACAGCCAGAGCCTCTTGATTTTCTCATCTGTCCCACAGAGCTCTGCCTATTTGGTTTTAGTAAAACACTCAAATGCTTTGGAAAGTACACAATAAAACCCTATGATGGAAATACATGCAACAGGAAAAGTTCTGGGAACCGAGCAACATCACTTGAGTTTTTCTAGGCTGAACATAATAAAAGCCAAACGTCTGGGGCTTCTTGGTTTATGTATAGACCTCCAACTTACATTTCAACTGCTAGAGATGTCTAAGATAGCCTCCCTGTTGACTAAACAGTGTTATCAGCAAGAAGCTTCTGAAGCAGATCTAAACCTGGGCATGGATTTTCAGGACCTTTGTCTAATACTGTGAGTGTTGGCCTCATTTGACGATTTTACATACTTTCTCTTCAGCTTGTTTTTCTCTGTTTTGTAACTCAGATTTCATTTTTCATGTTTTCAAAACCACCACCCTATTTTTTTAATCTTCCATGTCTGATGTGCTCTGTCTTTCAGGTGGCAATTCACTCTGTGCTCGAAAAACTTTTTAGAAGCATTTGGAGTTTACCCAACAGCAGAGCCCCGTTTGCTATAAAATACTTTTTTGACTTTTTGGATGCCCAGGCTGAAAGCAAAAAAATCACAGATCCTGATGTTGTACATATTTGGAAAACAAACAGGTGGGAACGAACAGTAGGTGATTACTGTTTTCAAAAACCTGGGTCAGAATCTTTAAAAGAAGGGCATGGATGGTTACAGAAGGATTCATTTATCCCTATCTTAGAGTTTTTCGGCTTGGTAAGCTATCATGTCAAAGCAGTTTCTTGCTGTTACTATTTTTAAACAATAAACAAAACCATTCCTGTGCTGAGACTCCTAGTCTTTAGGACAAAGAAAATAAACTCTACTATCTTTAAACAAGTTTAGCTTGACCAGTAAAAGATGAGAAATTAATATTTTGTGGTTTTATCCTATAATTTTCCGTTAGAGAAGACTCTTAAATTTGTCCCTCAGAGAATTACTCTTTGCGGTTTCCAAGCTGTCCATTTTGTATAGAAATTTCTCCTTTTATTTGATCAAATGCCATGAGAATTAGTCAAAGGGTTGTATTTTGTTTTGTTTTTTTAATACTTTACCTTAAGCTGAGGCAAGGCATCCAAATTAAAATTTCTCCTCAGTAAAGAAACATAGCTCATTACCTCCAATTGAAATACTCTGTGCATGAGGTGAATGAGAGTTAGTTAGTTACGATGTAACAGAACTTCTCAGTACAGCCTCAAGCCCTTCTAAGCACTGGGGTTAGCCAGACCATTTTTTTTTTTTTTTTAATGGCTGTGTTGGGTCTTCGTTTCTGTGCGAGGGCCCTCTCCAGTCGCGGCAAGCGGGGGCCACTCCTCATTGCGGTGCGCGGGCCTCTCACCATCGCGGCCTCTCCCGTTGCGGAGCACAGGCTCCAGACGCGCAGGCTCAGTAGTTGTGGCTCACGGGCCCAGCTGCTCCGCGGCATGTGGAATCCTCCCAGACCAGGGCTCGAACTCACGTCCCCTGCATTGGCAGGCAGATTCTCAACCACTGCGCCACCAGGGAAGCCCAAGCCAGACCATTTTAAATAAGTGTTAAAAGCTCCAGGTCTATCCTAACTCTCTACTCTGGCTCCCTCCCTCCCTCCCTTTGTTGTAGCCTCTCCCTCCCAGGCCCTGCTTCTCCCACACCAAGCTCCGGTGCTGCAGGCGACAATTTTACTGTGAAGACAGCAGCACACGAGCAGGGGTGCTAGTCAGGACAGGAGAGCTACTGAGAGGCCCAGCAGCCCCTATGATGGAGGGAATTAGCTAGGCCACAGGACTCTGAATGACTTCCAAGTTCATATGCAAACATCTGAGTACCAACTGTATACCAAGTACTGTTAGGTGTTGGAGATACAGTAACAGACAGACAGAAATCCGTGTTCTTACAGCGCTTGCATTTTAACAGGTAAATTGTGGTATATTAGAAGTCGATTAGTGCAGTGCACAGAGTGGGGAAAAAAGGATAGAGACAGGATAGGGTGGTCAGAGGCCTCAGGAGATGACATTTGGATCAGGTCTTCAAAGAGGGCACAAACCATGAGACCGTCTGGGGCAAGACCATTTCAGAAAGACGGACAAAAGCAAAGTCCTGAGGCACAAGCCTGCCTGGTATGCATGAAGAGGAGCGACGAGGCCAGTGGGGTTGGGGCGAGTAAGGTGAAGAGTAGTAGATGAGGGCCCAGGCCTAGATCATGCAGGGGTTTTCTCCAGAGAGGGATGGAGAGCCACAGAGGGTTTTGAACAGAGGAGACACAGGACCTGATTCTGAGTTAAGAGGATTGCCAGTACCTGTGGGAGAATTAACTGTTGGGAACTGGGGGGTAATAATCTAGGTGAGAGATGACAGTGGCTTAGGCCAGGGTGTAGCACTTAGAGGGGGTGAGAAGAGGTCAGGTTCTAGAGATCTGATGAGATGCTCTCATTGGTAACCATTATTTAATATAATCTGGAACTTTTTGTGGAGAACATTCTTGTCTTGTCAAGGGCCACTTTCAGACTTCTCCAGTCCTCCCTTTCAGTAGCTCTGACAGACAGTTTAACCCTTTCTTGTTCTGAGTGATGCTGCCATCTGTTGCTTGGTATATTTGGCAAAGCAGACTTGCATACTTCAATGACAAGGACAAAAACACCCGTTTACAAACTGTGATAAACAGAGCATCTGCCTCATATGAATGGCTGTATTTGAAGAGAGTTTTCTCTCTCTTGGAACAGCCTCCCTCTTCGCTTCTGGGTAAATATCCTGAAGAACCCTCAGTTTGTCTTTGACATTAAGAAGACACCACACATAGATGGCTGTTTGTCAGTGATCGCCCAGGCGTTCATGGACGCGTTTTCCCTCACAGAGCAGCAACTTGGGAAGGTAAGGCCCAGCTTTAGGATTTCCTGTACGTATTTCTGTCTTCCTCGTAAACATTCAAATAATAAACCATACCAGCTAAAAAGAAAGTCAGTGATAGTCACTGAAAATTTGCTTTTCTTCAAAAAATCTCTCATTTATTTCTATTTTTAATCTAGTTTAAGTGAAAACCAAAATAGATTATTTCCACCCTACTGCAGACTCTGCCTGTGAAAACCTTTTGTTTTTCTTTGTTTCCTAGAAAAATCGTCTACAGGCGCTAATAAACTATGAACCCAAAGTATGAAACTATTGAAATTTGCCTAAATTAATTCCATCTGAATATACCTAAAAGTGTCTATTTGAATACAACAAATTTCTGATGGGGAAGAAAATCTTGCCTGAGATTTCTAATACCTCTAGTTTGTCAGTTTACAATCAAATCAATATTGTTTTTCTATGGTTTTCTTTGCTGAGCAAAAGCTCTAAAAGGCAAAAAAAAGATAAAAATACAGAGGAAACTTTGAAAGAGATGTTTTGGTCTTATTCAGGTACTCAGAAATATATTAAACTGAGCAGTTTACGTATCTAATGGGTTTAGAAAATCTTTTCATGCTGAGCAGTGGCTCTTTGGTGGAAGGATGTTCAGAGTGTCTGGAATGAAGTGTGAAGGACATGTCATAGGTGCCTCAGACTCCTAGTCTAAATCCAAACTCACCGCAAACCGAACCTGTTTTTGACTTTTATTTTCCTAGCATTGCGTAGTCTCTCAAGGTAGAATCCTTGGCATTACCTTCAACTCCTTCTTCCTCCCACCTCTATCTCCAATTGGTTACTACTCACGTCTGTCCCTTTCTTCTCACTCCTCTGACCTATCCTTTCATCCCTTCTCCACTGGGATAACTGCCTGCTTAACTGGTGTCCTGGCCCCTGCTGTCTGCCTCATCCCCCTTTCACTGTGTCTCAGGTTATCTTTCTAAAACATAACTCTGATCTTGTCAGGCTCCTGCTTAGTTAAAACATTGTAAATACTTCCCATTACCCACCAGATACAATCTTCACAGTGCCACATGGCCCTTCCTGACTGGGCTTCAAGTCTCTTTTCTGGCCTCCTCGTTTTCTTGCCCAATCCTTCTGTCTTCTATGCTATGGCTTTTAGTTTTCCCAAACTTAACCATGAGCTTGTTTTCACATCCCTTTGCTCATCCCTTTCCTGTCTCATAACCCCTCTGTCTAGTAAAACCCTACTTATTCATTCATTCAAGAAACATGATTCCCTAATGTGTACCAGAAACTGCAGGAGAATCAGATTAGTCTAAACATACCTACTCTGTGACTGTTCCCCTGATGGATTTCCCATGCACTTTCTTCTTTTGACCAGTAAAGTTCTTCCTAGCATGCAATACACGGAAAGACACGTAACTGGTTACTTATCCATAGTAAAAATGGCTGTTATTGCTTACTTACTATGTTCCTGGCATATTTCAATTAATCCTCACAAGAACCCCATAAAGTACTTACTATTACCCTCATTTTATAGATGAGGAATTGATGTTCTGAGAGGTTACAAGTCTTGTTTAAGAGCATATGTCTAACTAACTCTATGGTCCTTTTCTTTGCTCTATACTCTGCTACTAGTTACTCGTATCTTAGTAAGCACTGTGTAAGTTTGTCTTCCCTGATAGGTTGTAAGCTTCTTAAGGGCAGGTACTGGTTGGTTTTTCATTCAATGCCTACCCACAGTCCCTGGCTAAATACATCTTTATTGAATGAATGTGATTGCATGAGTTGTGGGTTCTACTTAAACTTGACAGGTGAAAAAAATCTCAGTAATTCTCTCAGTCTAGGCATCCTTCAGAATGATTCATCAAGCCATTGCTAGGCCATTCAAGCCATCAATACATTTAAAAATGTACTGTGACACTGGCCCTATCATTAATTCACCTATCTTCCCTGAGGAGTGAGGCAATAAAAATATATTCCAAGATAAGAAAAATTTAAGCAAATTTTTGTTTGGGCCTCCTCCCTCTCTTCTAGTGTGCATTGTGCACCTGCTTTATGAATTAACCAGACCTCCCCAATGGCAGAAACACCTGCTGAACCATAAAGAACAATTTTTCTTCTTCTGTCACTAGCTGTGTAACTCCTTAGAAGATAACATTCATTTCTCAATCCTGTAAGGTGTCACGATGACCCACCACCCTCCTTATATGTGCAGAACAGACTGGTCAGATGACCTGGGGAGATACTGGGCTGCACCTAATGGAAGCTCTTAGGTTAAATAATACTTACTTATGACCTGATTAATGCTACTACCTGTATTACTTACGTTCTGCCTATTTTACAAGATTACTATTTCTTGCATTACCAAATGTGTGACTGAGCCTCCAATAAGAATCATGACGACTAGGTGACTTGAAATGATTGACCAAATATCAATGATTGTAATAGTGTAATTCTAGATGTGGGAAGAAGCAACAGGAGGGAACCTGGACCATTCCTGGACCATAACAGACTAGTAAGACAGGTGGGTCCAGAGGCTTTTGGCTACTGTTAATGGGGCCTACCTCGTTCAGTAATAGCACAGTGAGTGGCCTATCAATGAAATCCTCATCTGACCTGGGAATAAGCATTCCTGGTCATGAAATGCCTCCCCAACATTGGTCAAAATAAAAAATGATGCCCATCATCCAGTTCTATAAGAATCAAGTCATTAGCTGCTGCAGTCACTGACCTATAATACACCCTGAAAGGAATTCAAGGCAAAGATCAGGATGAGGCATTTTGTGCTCTGGGAAAACTGGCAGAACTAGCCCTCAGTTAGTTAGATATTTTCAAGAGAAAATTTTATGAACTCAGTTTCTTGAATCTTCCCATACTTAGTTAATGGTTTTAGTGCATTTCTAAGATATCTGCTCCTCACAAATAGCAGTAAACTTCAACCAAGATGTGCATTTGATTGCACATCCCCCTTCCCTCAAATCACAGATACAGGCCTCCCCCACTTACCTCTTCCAAACAGTGCTCACAGCTTTCTTGAGAGGCTACCTCCTGGGTCATAATCCTCAGGTTGGCTCAAATACATTTTTCCATTTCTTTCTTAGATTGACTATTAATTTTTCTTTGACAGTAGATGTTAATTTTGTCAAAATTATAACTTTTAAAAACAAATCTTCATTTAAATTTTAATATCACTGTTAAAATTACTTAAAAACATTCAAACTGCCAGGGAATTTTTGCAAAATGAGACATCAGAGCCACCAATACTAATGACCATGCTCTTTCCTGAGGACACTGGAAGATCTTTATAATCTAATAAAATAGAAGGGACAAGCAGAAAAATCTGCCACTGCCAATTACTTACCACGTTCATGGTTATATAAAGGGCTCAATCAGAACTACACTCAAACCTTTTATAAATGCCAGAATTCACTGGTGGGTGAGGATGAGAGCAAATGTTTTAATTCAGGCTTTTTACAACTATTAGTAATGAACTATGATTGAAATAAGTTCCATTGTTACAGTAACTCAAAATCATGCAAAAATAATAATTTCAGTTCTTTTATGAGAGGAAGGCAGAATATATTAGCATTTAATCTGCCTGAAAATAACAGTGACTCACCAGAAATATCTGGATAGCAGTCAGTCATTCAGTCAACAACGTTTATGAAGGCCTACTGTATGAAGAATCCTTGTTACCAGGAGATAATAGTGGTGGAGGTTCAGCTTACACTGGTACTCTTATAAATTCCCCATGGTTTTTTAAAAACTCTTTTGGTGGTGGTTGTTTTTCAGGAAGCACCAACTAATAAACTTCTCTATGCCAAGGATATCCCAACCTACAAAGAGGAAGTCAAGTCTTATTACAAAGCAATCAGGGATTTGCCTCCATTGTCATCTTCAGAGATGGAAGAATTCTTAACTCAGGAATCTAAGGTATTGTTGCAAAGTAAAAAGACTGGATTTGGATATTTCTTTAAAAAAAAAAAAAAAAAGCCATTTCAGAATCTCTCAACAAGGCTTTCTTTCTTTAAGAAACATGAAAATGAATTTAATGAAGAAGTGGCCTTGACAGAAATCTACAAATACATCGTAAAATATTTTGATGAGGTAAGATTTTAAGTAACATTTAAAAAAATAAGATATGAATCAGTCACCAGAATTTGGTTATAAAGCATTCTGTAGGTCTCAGGACAGCTCTGGCATCCCAAGTGGCCAGAAAGGGAGGCCAGGAAGCCCGTCTGAGATGGGGGATCCTGGCACCAAGCCAGACCCTGCACGTGGCTGCTGCCCCTCGTGGTTTTACTATGCTGCTCGCCTTTGGACCAACCATTTACATTTGAGTTAATGGGGCCTACAGCCATACTGGCACAGTTAACTTTGATGAGTAAGTAGTGGTCCTAATAAAAGGGGCCTGCTTATGCTTGGTTATAATCTGCTAAAATGAAAGCTAAGCTTGTTAAATCGCCTAGATTCTGTATTCAGTAGTTAAAAGTATGACATATTTCTAACTTAAGCAACTATTTCAATAAACCATTCTCCTTTATGATTAATCCTCCTTAATCTGGATTTTTTTCTTTGGGAATTCACACAGACACAGTCATCAGATGCGCTGTTTCCAAATATGTTAATTCCCCCTTCCCTGATTCCCCCCACTCAGTCATGCTGGGACAGGCTATCCATGTCAATGGTGAGAATAGCTCACCAATTCCATTTGCTACTTGAAGATCAAGTGAAGCACTAAGGTAGGGTAGAGGCAATGAGTTCCTTAAACATGATAAGCATCCCTCTTTCCAGGGGTCAGGGGTTAGAAGGGAAGCACTGGGGAAGGGAGGGGAGAGGAGGGACTACACTGCCCAGGAGGGAAGGGAAGGGGAGGGGAGGGGAGGGGAGGGGAGGGGAGGGGAGGGGAGGGGAGGGGAGGGAAGGGAAGTAGACATCTCTGACCAGGAGGCCCCTGCCTGCTGCATTTAAGAAGAAATACTTGCCTGCATGTTGGCTGCCCAGGAATGCTTGCTGTGCTTGGAATGGCTGTAACATAATGCATAAAACAGGGCCTTGCAATTCTGGCCCCATATTTGTAAGCAAATAGTTTGGTATTTCTTGTGAGCTTCTATTTTAAACCTAAGCGTTGTTGATCCTGTGATAATGACTTAGCAAAACAACTTGCAAAGTGAGTATGTAAATGATTGAAGAAAATGTTGGCATCTGTTTCATACAGATTTTACCACTCACAGCATCAGGAATGCAAAAAAAACAGAATTGTAATGCTAAAACCACAATATCTAAAATATAACTGTTCTAATTGTCAACAGATTCTAAATAAACTAGAAAGAGAACGAGGGCTGGAAGAAGCTCAGAAACAACTCTTGCATGTAAAAGTCTTATTTGATGAAAAGAAGAAATGCAAGTGGATGTAAGCACTCTGGGGCCTGGCTTAATCTGGTAAAGTTCTTCAGACGACTTGGGAGCAAAATGGCTGCTTAAGCTACTCTGTGTCGTTAATTATTTAAGTTTGCACATAGGTTCCACTTTGAGCACTGTCTTTTTTAAGAGAGCAAGGCACACGCACAGCTTTTAGAAAGCATACCAAGCACTGTGCCTGTGTGTGTACTGTGGGAGCGCTTCTGTACATAGAGTTGGAGTGGTTGTCACAAACAGCCTCCTTGTTCAGAGAATACAGGGCCAGTAAGCAAGGGTCAGTATTGTAACTACAGTCTCCACTTAAGCACAATGATATACGTGGTTTTGTTTGAAAACTACAGCTGTGTAGCACTTGTGACTACACTGCACCTCTGCAGACAAGGGACACTGCCAGTGATCAAAACAAAATGTGAAATGAGTCATCTGGAAACAAGGTAGGGGTGTTAGGGCAACCTTGCAGACTTGCAGCATTGAAACTTTCCCCGGTAGTTCTTGGAAAAGATGACCGCAGAATTTGGTAGTGTGTACACTTAGCATTTGTGAGTGTGTGTGTGTGTGTGTGTTTTTAAACCAAAAACTAACAGTGTTGCAACATTGTTGAAAGGGCTCGTGTTTTTCAGTGGTCACCGACTGTACTCCATCAAACTCACCTCCATTTCACTAAGGAACTCTAAAGCAGGGAGAGGGAGTAGGCTTCTTTAAATGCAACATCATTTTACCCAGACACTTTAAAGTATGTACGTTTTCTTCATTTTATTTTTTTCATATTAAATGTATTTGATGATAGTGGACATGTTGGCTATTGTAAAAAAAAAAAAAAAAATCCGTAGCTTATTTCTGTCTAAACAACACTTCGATCAGAATTGTCTGTGGAAGAGTAACGCACTCCCCTAATCCTACATCTCTATATTACTATCTCCTTGCTTTAGATTTCTGGTGAACCCTGTGGTTATAAATACTTGTGTGTGATTAAAAAAAAATACATTTTACATTTCATGAAATTGCTGTTCACACTGGAGTATTATATATGAATATATATATTTGAGGCCCATGGCCTGAAAAATATTAGTATACAACTTGGTATCTTAGTCTTACGATGTACTTTTTGAGAGTATTCCTCACAAGAGAAAGAGTTAAAAAAAAACCTGTTTTATTCATGCCTTTTTTAAAAAGAATTCCCTATCTAGTTATACTGTAGTCTTTTTATTGCTGATTTTTTATTCCTGAATTTTTGCTGCTCATGACCAACTTTAATACCACTGTGTTTTCCTTCTATTAAACCAGAAGTAAAAAGTGTAATTGGCAACTCTCAAACTTTCCTTGTGGCACCTTTACCCTTGGTGCTCCAAATCCCAGATTGAGGAAAGAAATTTTTTCAAGTAGCAAATAAAACATTGATCACACATTCCTTAAAATCATTTACCAACACTGTATGGGATATCAGGATTTAAATGTGAATTTGTCTTAAATGAATGCTGTTCTTTTTGCTCCTCACTATCTGGTAAAGAGTGAGAGGTGACACCTCACAAACTGATCAGAGAAAATAAGCATTTATTGCCCTGACAGGCACCTTCCCAATCCTGTCGCTTTTGACCATTATCTGTCCAATGGACACACCTCAAAAATACTACCAAATAGGTTACTTATAAAGGTGAGAGGTCTGGTCCCCATCTAAGGCTGCTACAGTCTTGATGTGAAGGGGTTCACAAGAGAACAGTAGGAGAGCTGAGAGCCAAGGGTAGGAGAGTTGCCCAGAAGACTTCCCTTCTTTAGGGTACAGAAATGCTAAGAAATCTCAAAGGATCAGTTACAGCTTTATCTAAGTATTCAGTAAATGCTACATGAGGGTGTCCCTGTCCAGCTCTCTGGCACATGAGTCCTGTGTGGAGACTTACCTTCTTTTCCAGGGACTGTGCTGCTGGGAACTTTGGGCAAGTCACTTACCTCTTTGTGCCTCAATTTCTGTATAATATTTCTAACCTACCTCACTGAGGTGGTGTGAAGACTCACTAAGACTCACTAATGTATGTAGCGTGTTTGTCAATCCTCCAGTGAAAAGCACTATCTGGATCACATTAGCCAAATGCAGTAAACGGCCAAATTAGATGTGTGCTGAAGACAATCAGTCACTGGGTCTACATTAAACAGCAACCAGAGAAACAAATGGCAAACATTGTCTATTTTCAAGTTTCTTTGCATATTTTTTTGGTGCAAAACCATTTATAAACAACTTTCTTTTTCTAACACTAGTGTCTACAGCAGCATTTAAAAATTAATTCTGTTACCTTTTTCTGTATTAGGGATTTAAAGTCTATTTCTTATTGTATACCTGATTGAAGCCGTTCTTGGAGATGAATGTTTTAAATGTCTATATCCCAAAATAAACATTTTGATGTAAATGTGGACTGTTTTTGTCTTTTTCCTCCTTCAAATTTTCTAGTTATAATAGATTTTTAAATTCTGAGTGGCTCCATGGAAATTAATTATTTTTCAAAAACAATGTGTCACTGTATACACTCTGTAAATTAGCAGCTATATATATAGTAAGTAAATCTAGTTTCTTCTAAATGATGTTAAGGCTGCACAATTTCACTCCTGGCCTCCACTATCAATTAACTTGGACCTTTGAATGTGAAGACTTCTGGATAATGAACATTCCACTTAGTCCGGCAGACTTGAGCTTTGCCTTGTTGACGTGAAGTTATTCCAGCAGAATGCCTTAAAAATGTTACATAAAAAAGCAAATGGGGACTTACCTGGTGGCACAGTGGTTAAGAATCCACCTGCCAATGCAGGGCACACGGGTTCGAGCCCCAGTCCAGGAAGATCCCACATGCTGCGGAGCAACTAAGCCCATGCACCACAACTACTGAAGCCTGCGCCCCTAGAGTCCGTGCTCCACAACAAGAGAAGCCACTGCAATGAGAAGCCCACGCACTGCAATGAACAGTAGTCCCTGCTCCTGCAACTAGAGAAAGCCTGCGCACAGCAACAAAGAGCCAACACAGCCAAAAATGAATAAATAAATTTATAAAAAAAAAAAAAAAAAAGCAAATGATGGCATACTTAGGGACACACAGAAATAAAACATTTGTAACAGTTTGGTTAGATCCAATAGATCCAAAACAGTAGGAGGCAAAGTTAAAAACCAGCAATATTTCTAAAGGGACCCCACTGGGTTCAAGTTTTACAATGAATGGCCCTTGTTTTATACAGCCACAGGATTTAATTATTTGTACTCTGTTATTTTCTATCAATCCTAACCCAACTAAGCCAAAATTGGTGAGATCTTCTACACTGTATGGTTAAAGCAAAATTAAACACAAAACAATAGTTAGAAAAATATTTATTAAGCTCTTTAATAAATTATGTGCACAGCTTTTAGAAAAGGTAGTGTTTTATAATATATATCTAGAGATCTTTATTTTTTTATACTAACTTTAAAATTGTCATTTTTCAAGAACTAGAGGTTTATAACTCATATGTAGTAAACCAGAAAATGTTCACTGACCCTGTTATTGCCAAGCATCTCAAAGAAGAGGAAGAGGGAATTCAAGATGGGCATGTTTTAGACAAAATGCCAAAAAACTCAACAAAGTAAGATTAATAAAATAATTTTAAAACTTGATTCCCTAATGAGTTCCTTTTATTTGTTCATTTATTTCACATTCTCAAAGGGTTGTCAATAATATTCTAAATATCTCTGAAGCTGCTTTAGTGCTTCACTTATCATTAGTATAACCCTAAAATCCTGACATTCATTCAATACATCATGTACTGGTACCTTCTCTTGAGGCACATTCAAGTGTTTTGGCAAACAGTAATAAAGTATCTAAATACCACATACGTTAAAACTTCAAGCCTTATTGAGTCACTGATTTCATCCCTTTTGATCTGCCTTTTCTCCAAGAAAATCATTCTCCAGGAAATCCAAGTTCCTCTAGTTGTTTTCTTTGTGTTGTTTCTAGTTCTTCTAGTCTTTTGCGAAGTAGAGAGAGTTCCCTTTGATGCTGCTCCTCCTTAAAAGCACAGAAAGAGAAAAAAAAAAAAAAACACAACAGAAAAAGCACATCAAAAAAGACTGTTAGAAAAACTGGTGGAAAAATAACTGTTAGGCAGTGGCCTCAGTGCCTCTTTTATTCAGGCCTGCAACATCTGGCAAGAAAAGGATGACCATTTTAGCAGTCTAAGAACACCAGCACGGTCTAGACTACCAACTAGTCCTCGCTTCTCTCCTGCCTCTGGCTGTAGCCTTCAGCAAAAACCCAACGTCTGTTCCTCTCTAGGTGTAAAATTCACCAGGGAGTGAATTAGATAATAGTAATGTAGGGCCCAGGTGTACTTATATGGCAACTTTCTAATGTGATGAGAGTTTAATAGCAGTTTATCATATAAACAAAGCACTTCATCTGAGATTCAATTCAGTGACTTACAACATTAAAAATCTTCAGTGCTTACAACATTACAAAATGTCATTGCTTATTAACAGTTCATCTTCTGAAAATCATCCAATCAATTTGATTCCATCAACATCTGATAAAGTAGAACCAACTCAGGTTTTGGAATTATACAGATTTAGGTATGAAACTCAACTCTCACTTAGCTATGACCTTAGTCAAGTCACTTCACCTCTCTGACTCAGCTTCCTCATCTGCAAATTGGGAATACTAATACCTTCCCTCAAAGCATTTTTCATTAGGATTAAATATTGTATGGAAAATACATGGTGCAGTACATTTGCGTAAATGTTGATAGTAATTAGTATTGTATGAGTGACTACAAACTCAACAGTTACTCAAAGACTTATCAGTTAAGCTTCTTCCTTTCAATTGCCCAATAGGAGACTTTACTCCTAGCACCATCACTAAAGGATAGGATAGACTCAAATCTACTATGCCTCTCAGCAGATTTTTCTGGTAAAGATTCAGGTTTTTAACTATTTAAACAGGGGAAAACTTATGGAAATATTTATCGAACTTTTTTCCCTAAAATAAATGCTCATACCTGCATATGAGGAGGAAAGGATAGTTCCATGCCTGGAACCACAGCTGGTGACTGAAAGCTAACAGGATTGATGGATGCTGTTGAAGGTATGTTAGGACCCAAAATTAAACTTCGAAATTCATTATGTCTTCTCTGTATATCCTTTAGTCTTTTTTGAAGCCTTGTATATTCTTCAAATGGAACATTTTGTCTTAAAAAGAAAAAGTGTTTCTGTTTAATACAGTTACATTCTATTGAAGAACAGTATGAGTCACAGAATATAATTTTAATTGGAAGAGAAGGATTTCTAAATTATAAGATTTATCTATATATGATATACACATAAAATTTGGTTTATCTAGAAAGATAAACAGGAACATGATATGACATCTTAATTATATGCATTATTGTTGGCCCTGCAGGCTATCAACTGATTTTAAAGTTTTATTTGCCAATTAATCAAAGATTAAAAATCTTTTGATACTTTTACTTTCATTTCCACTTTACCCCGCCAACCCATGAATCCTGAAACTAAAAGGAGACTCCTTAAACCAAAAGGGTGCCTTATTTTACTGCAGGAATCAAATAGAAATAAAATACTAGTTGAATCTTTTTTTTTAAGGGAAATTTATTTATCTATCTATCTATCTATTTATTTATGGCTGTGTTGGGTCTTCGTTGCTGCACGTGGGCTTTCTCTAGTTGCGGTGAGTGGGGGCTACTCTTCATTGCAGTACGTGGGCTTCTCACTGCAGTGCATTCTCTTGTTGCAGAGCATGGACTCTAGGGTCGTGGGCTTCAGTAGTTGTGGCTCGTGGGCTCTAGAGCTCAGGCTCAGTAGTTGTGGCGCATGGGCTCTAGAGCACAGGCTCAGTACTTGTGGCACACGGGCTCAGCTGCTCCACAGCATGTGGGATCTTCCAGGACCAGGGCTTGAACCCGTGTCCCCTGCATTGGCAGGCAGATTCTTAAACACTGCGCCACCAGGGAGGCCCTAGGTTGAATCTTATGAATGCCATTTTTGTACGTGAAATATGGTCAAATATAGCAAATTTTATATTGTCCAATTTAATTTTTTTAAATGTACCTAATGACAAAGGTAAAGCTACCCAACTTTAGGGGGAAATGACATTGATAAAAAACCCACTTTTCAGGCCTTCACAGATTTTGGACATAAATTTCCTGACGATCAATCACACCAGTAATCAAATATAGTTTCAAAACCATTTGAAGTTCTAGGCGATCTGTGCCATAGCTGCCCAATCTTGAATTGGTAACACCTCCTCCATAACCATTAATTTTGAAATATTAAGTTGAATTTTGTTTTAGAATGAATCTGGTGGCTTCTTACTTTGGAACAGAGAGTATTATAAAGTTGGCATTTATTCCACGGTCTAGAAACCTCTTGGATGTTCTAAAAAAAACACAACTGTTCACATTTTGGTAATAATTATACCCAGAAGACCAGTGCACATTATAAAACATCACTGCTTGCTATACAGGCAATTCCCATTACAGAAAAGTCTGATACTGTCTAAATGCTGAAGACTACTACTAATCACCTGAATTTGAAAAGATTTTATTAACTTGAATCACATGGGTCATACAATGCCACTACCACTAACTTAATATGGTAAATCTTCTCTGATCAAAAATGCTAATGATGCAGATTATTAGCTGTGCTTGGATGTAAGTGAAAAACCAGAAGCTACTGCCCAATAATATTTTCCATACCAAAAAACTTAAAAACTGAACTTTGATTCAAAGTTGTGGCCACAATTTTAGAACTCGTAATCACTAAACTGTCTTGTCTCAGCAGCAAGGATTCACACCACTCCTGGCTACCAAAGCCAGCGACTGACCTCTCCTGTCAGTCCCAACTGTAATACAAGCGCATGTGTTAAAGACCTTTTGGTTTGAAGAAACATTCAATCAGAAAAAAAAAATAGCAAAGATAATGAATTAGGAGTCTAATGAATAGTTTTAGAGTTCTTTTAAATGTATATTTTAAAAGAAACCCAAGTGCATTATACTCAGAAACAAAGTTGTATAATATCAAAATAGCCACATGGGATGTGTATACATACAAACACATTACCTATTTAACACCTGATTTTCTGTTTCTAATTCTTCTCTCTTTGCCTCCAAGACTTCTACCTTTTCCTGCATTCTCTTCAACTTGTTTTCATGAAGAGATTTTCTCTAGAAAAAGAGAAACAATTAATAATGAGCAAGTATGGTAATACATACTCTCCTATTTGAACAAAGCTATATAGTGAATATTTTACTCACCAAAAAAATTTTACTTAGAGATGAGTATTTTCAGGGAATACTAGGAGCAAAGATTAGTAGATATGATGCGTACTAAAAATTTTAAAGATAATAAAACACAGATCT
Source organism: Balaenoptera borealis (assembly GCF_965194805.1). Classification (NCBI taxonomy): domain Eukaryota; kingdom Metazoa; phylum Chordata; class Mammalia; order Artiodactyla; family Balaenopteridae; genus Balaenoptera; species Balaenoptera borealis. Next base: position 80,190,593 of record NC_138870.1, read on the forward strand.
ACCTCATATCCTCAACGTGACAAACAGAACTATTATAAATGTCAAACCAGAAAATTGATATCAATAAGGAAATTGTGCAAATAAAAAATCTAGGAAGGGAAGGAGTCAAATTTTACTACTGAGTTTGCCTGTCACCTCATAATCATGACTCTTCATTTTCCCAGAAGATTATCATGGGTTTAAAACAACTATAAATTTAAAATTTAAAAGCATGTTTGCAACTGATAAATTGCTACCAAAGAAGTGAATTAAAGGATCAGACAGATAAGACTGATTATGGATGCATCTCAGTTTGAAAGCATGCCTTTCTAAATATTAAAAAGAAAAAAATTTAAACTTCACAAAGGGAAAATTTTCTAATGTGGAAAAATCTATGTATAATGCAAAAGTAGTAAATGAAAAAAGGTAATACTTTTTCAGTTTTATAAACAGGTTGTTTTTAGTTTTTACAGAAAAACACCTATAAATGTTGACAATCAGTAGCTACAGACCTTTTAGATTTTTGGTTTCTAACTCTTTACCTAAGTATAACAGGCTTACAGAAAAATGCACATAATGTAAATGTAAAGCAAAATGTAAAACCACGAAGCAAATGCTGGTGTTGTTACCTCACAGGTCAAGAGCACTGCCGTACCAAAAGGGCCCCTACCCTTCCCTCCTTTCAATCTCTACCCCCTCTGTCCTCTGAAAAGGTAACCAACTAATTTACTTCCAAAGCTGTAGTTTAGTTTTGCGTATTTTTGAACTTCATACAAATGGAGTCACAGTGCACATTCTTTTACAGATGGCTTTTTTTCTTTCACTCAATACTGCGAGATTTATTCGTTACTGCTTACAGGTGTAGCTCATTCATCGCCTACCCTGGCCCAGGAACCACCCTTCTGTCCTTTATTAGCACAAGTATGTATATATTTACAGGTGACTCAGGACTCTATTCATTCACCTACCCACATCAAAGAAATCATACACTATATACACTTCTGTTTCTGGATTTTTTGGTTGTTCAACATTTTATCCCTATGGCTAAGCCATGTTATTGCATGTCACAGTTCCTCTCTACTGTTATGTTGTTATCCATTTTACAAACACACTATATTTTATCCCTTCTCCTACTGATACGAATTTGAATTGTTTTCTACTTTGAAGCTACTATGAATAAAGTTTTATGAACATTCCTGAATATGTTTTTGGTAGATATGTGTCCTCATTTCTCTTTGAGTATATACCCAGGAATGAGTCATACAGTATACATATGTTTTATCTTTAGTAAAAACTGTCAGTTTTCTAAAGTGGTTCTAACTAATTACTAATTACATGCCCACCAGCAATATACAAGAGTTCTAACTGCTCTACATCCTTACCAACACTTGGTGTGGTCGGTCTTTATAAATTTTAGCTACTCTGGTGGAATAGAATAATATGTCACTTGTAGCTTTAATTTGCATTTTCCTGTTATCTAATGAGGGTGATTACCTTTTCTTATGCATACTGACCATCTGGATATCCTTTTTTTGTGAAGTGCTTGTCTTAGTCTTTCGCCTGTTTAAAATAAATTTTTTTTTGAGTAATCTGTTTCTTATTTGTAGGAGTTCTTTATATATTCAGAATATGAATCCTTTGTCAGATATTTGTGTTGCAGATTGACCTTCTCTCAGTGTGTGGTAACATTTTTTCCCATAAGTGTCATTTTATAAAAAGAAGTCCTTAATTATAATAAAATCCAAATTATCAACCATATCTTTTACAGTTAGTGCTTTTTATGTCCTGTTTAAAAAATCTTATCCCAAGATCTTAAGATTTTCTCCCCAAGTTTTTTTCTAGCAGCTTTATTTTTTTACTTGTCACATTTGGGTCTGCAGTTTTTATCTAATTAGGTTGGGTTAATGATAACCAATTGACTCCACATCCTTAAAGGACCATCCTTTCCCTACTGAAAGGCAGTGGTACTTTGTGGTAAGTCAGGTGTTCATATACTATTTCTGGACTGCATTCTGTTCCATTTGTCTGTCTATCCTTATGCCAATACCACACTGTTTTAATGACTGTAGCTTAAAGTAAATCTTGATATCTAGTAGTGTAAGTCCTGCAGCTTTGTTGTTTTTCTTTAAGATTGCCTTGGTTGTTCTAGTCCTTTGTACTTTCATATGAATTTTAGAATCTACTTTGCAATTTCCACAAGGAAAACTAATGAAATTTTGGTTAGGATTGCACTCAATCTACAGATCAGTTTGGGAAGAACTGACATCTTAATAATTTTGAGTCTTTCAAATCAAGCGTGGTATAGTTTCCCTTTATCTAGGTCTTCTTTAGTTTTTCTTAGCAATATTTACCTATCTTTTATTAGATTTGTTCCTAAATATTTTATATTTTTTATGCTAATGTAAATGGTATATATTTTATTTTCTAATTGTTGTGTATGTAAAGAAAGAACTGATCATCACAGAAATGCAAGTCAAAACCACAATGAGATATCACCTTACAACTATCAGAATGGCTATTCTCAAAAAGACAAGAAACAAGTGTTGGTGAGAATGTGGAGAAAAGGGAACCCTCATGCACTGTCAGTGGGAATGTACATTTATGCAGCCACTATGGAAAATAACACAAAGGTTCCTCAAAAAATTAAAAATAGAACTTCCAGCAATTCCACTTCTGGGTATTTAGTGAAAAAAACCAAAAACACTAACTTGAAAAGGCACATGCACCTCCATGTTCATTGCAGCAGTATTTACAACAGCCAAGACATGGAAGCAACCTAAGTGTCCATCAATGGATAAATTGATAAAGAAGATGTGATACACACACTGGAATATTATTCAGCCGTAAAAGAGAAGAAAATCTTGCCATTTGTGACAACATGGATGGACCTTAAGGGCATTTTGCTAAGTGAAATAAACCAGACTGAGAAAGAAAAAATACCACATAATCTCACTTACGTGTGGAATCTTTTAAAAATAAAATAAAATAAGCTCAAAGATACAGAGAACAGACTGGCAGTTGCCAGAGGCAGGGGCTGGGTGAAATGGGTGAAGGAGGTCAAAAGGTACAAACTTCCAGTTATAAAATAAGTAAGTCCTGTGGATGTAAAGTACAGCATGGTGACTATAGTTAATGATACTCCATTGCATATTTGAAAGTTACTGAGAGATATCTTAAAAGTTCTCATTACAAGAAAAAAAATTCTGTAGCTATGTATGGTGATGGATGTTAACTAGACTTATTGTGGTAATCATTTTGCAATATATATATAAATACCACATTTTCTCTATGGAAGGTTTTAAATTAAGGAGTCCATTTCCCTAATGCATACAGGACTATTTAGATTTCCTAATTCTTCTTGTATTAGTTTTGTTGAGATGTTCAAGGAATTTGTTCATTTCATCAAAATTGCATAATTAACACAGATGTTCTTATAATAGTCTTTTTGTTTTAATATCTATAAGATGTATAGTGATACCCCTTTTTCATTCATTATATTGTCCACTTGTGTTTATTCATCTACCTACCCTACCTACTTTATGAGGAGTTTGGGGAGAAGCCATTTTATCAATCTTTTCAGATTGATCAGCTCTTGGCAAGTTAAATTTTCTCTATTGTATAATCTCTGCTTCACTGATTTCTGCTCATGCCTTGAGGAGGCAGATGAGGATGCTGTTAAATCTATACACAGAGTTCATAATCCAGTTATTGTGTTTTTTAGTTCTAAACCTGCCATTTTAAAAAATGTTTTCTAGTTTTCTGGTCAATTCTCAAGCATTTCTTTTATTTCTGAGCATCTACAACATGGTAATTTAAAATTCTGTATCTGATAACTCCATTACCTGGATCCCCTATGGGGGGTTTCTTTATATTGATTGTTACTTCTCTTGATTTTCAATGTTATTTCCTCATGCAGCTATTTTTAAAATTATTATTATTAACAGAAATTTGTTAAAATTGATGAACCAATAATGATACATTATTATCAACTAAAGCCCACAGTTTACATTGTCACTCTTTGTGTTGTTCAGTTCTATGGTTTTGTCAAATGCATACTGTCCTGTATGTACTACTGCAGTTATCATACAGAATAGTTTCACTGCCCTAAAAATTCCCTGTGCTCTACCTATTCATCCCTACTTCCTACCCCACAAACTGGCAATCACTGATTTTTTTTCTGTCTCCATACTTTTGCCTTTTCCAGAATGTCATATATTTGAAATCTTACAGTATATAGTCTTTTCGGACTGACTTTTTTCATTTAGCAATATGCATTTAAGGTTCTTCCATGTCTTTGCATGGCTTAATAGCTCATTTCTTTTTGTCACTGGATAATATTCTCTTGTATGGATATAGCAAAGTTTTTTAACCTTCACCTACTGAAGGACAGACATATTGCTTGCTTCCAAGTTTTGGCAATAATGAATAAAGCTGCTACAAACGTTTGTGTGCAGTTTTTTTGTGTGTGTGAACATACATTTTCAACTCATCTGAATAAATACCTAGGAGCATGACTGCTGAACTGTATGGCCAGACTATGTTTTAACTTTGTAAGAAACTGCCGTAGTGTCTTCCAAAATGGCTGTACCATTTTACAATCCCACCAGCAATAAATGAAAGTTTCTATTGTTCCATATCCTTACCAGTGTTCCATATCCTGTCAGTGTTCTGGATTTTAGCCATTCTAATGGATGTGCAGTAGTATCTCTGTTTATTTTTTATTTAGAGCTAGACATTACATTTTAAAAACTGAGGAAATAACTGAAGCCTACAATGCTAGTTTCCCTTAAAGCAGATTTACATTTGTTTCTTGCAGGCAGCTAGGAAAACTAACAACAGGGGTTAATTTAATCTAATTATAAGGACAGATTATCTGAAGCTGTGCTTCAATACTTGCAAGGGCCAGGCTATTTGCAGTTAGTTCACTCTTAGTCCAAGGGCATACCCCTTCATGGTCTCAACCCACTAGCACTAGTAGACTCAGACCTGAGACCCTCTCTCTGGCAGATTCTGAACTCCAATTTTTGGTCCCCAAGCCCTACGAGGTTGTCAAAAGCTTTGCTTCACTTCTCAGCCTCTCAGCTGTCTCTTCTAGAACTGGCAGCTTCCTCTAAGGGAAAAGCAGCCCCAAATGCTGAGCTCACCTCTCCAGGTTTCCCATCTCTCCAGGATCTTGGCCTCTTAATTCTTCACTGCCCTTCATGGAGATATTTTTAAAAATATTTTGTCTGATTCTTCTAGTTCTCATGTGGAGAGCTGATCCACATATTTCCTAGTCTGTCATTATCAAAAGCATATGCTCCTTTTAGGTATTTTAGTTCAACTAACAGCAGACATTTTAAAGATGGAAATGCTTAACACTTCATTATTATATGATTATATAAACCTGCAATCTTAAAATCTAGTTCTATTTCTCCATTTGTACTGCTCATTTAAATTGTAGTAAAATATGAATTTTTTCACTCTCATCTTCAAATCTTAAGCATGTCACACACACACACACAGAGTGCACACTTAATTGGGTCCTATATTAACCATAGTTAATACAAAATACAGGGATTTCTGAAGGGAATTCCAGTCATAAAATACAAAATCTTGAGAAAAGGCTTTTTTAGAAAGGATAAGAAATGAATTAAGAAGAATCTGTAATTCTATAGGAATGTGGATTCCCCTGATGTTTCTCCAGCAGGGGAATTGATGGGTGAAAGCATTGTTTTGAAAAGATTAATATGGTATCAGGATGGACTCTGAAGTTTGCCTCTTAAGAGGCAAATCTGGAGATAAGCTTCCTGAAGACAGGGTTCAGGACAATGTTGTCCTCATCCTCATCACTGTAAAAACAACCAACCATTTACTGAGCACTACTCTTTGCCAGGAACTGAGTTAGAATGCAGCAAAAGAAGTGGATAGCTGGTTGACTAGTAGACCCAATGAATGCCTTAGACCCTAACATAATCATTTCTTTGCAGCACCCTCATTATCTTGACCCAAGCCTCCTTCTTCTTCTAACTCACACACACACACACACACACACACACACACACACACACACCCATGCTGACCGGTCTCACTACTTCAAATGGGCCCCCTATTGGTACCTGGAAATCCTACTAATTTCCCTAATCCAATCACTCTCCCAAACTCTTACATTCTTTCACAACTCCTTGTCTCTTCTCAAATCTGTTAGACCTCCACTCTTCACAGTCTGAGCTGGTGACCCAGATTCTTTTTTGCATTGAGAAAATAGCAGCAACCAGTAGAGAACTTCCACTACATCCATGAATTTATCAGGAACTTACAATCATATATTTTGTCTTCTTTCCAGGTACAATAGATACATTGTGTTTCTATCCCTTCCCTCTCTGAATTGAATCTAATGCCCTTCTGCCTACTAAAAGATATCATCCCTTCATTTGCCCCCTCCTTCTCCTGCATCATCAATTTTCCCCTTGCTACTGAATCATCCTATAATTTCTCCCTTCTTAAAAGAAGCTTTTGCTCTCACAATGCTAGCTATTACCCCAGTTCTTTGTTCTTCACAACAAAATTCCTTCGACAAACTATATTCCATTTCAATCAGACGTGCATACCTACTACTCCACAGAAACAACTCTTGACAAAGCCACCAACAATTACCACACAGTCAAATGGATTCTTAGTCTTCATCTTACTATTCTATCATCTTACCACTGTGAAATAAAATTCATATTTATGGCAAGACAAGAAAAATTTAAACCTAAAAATTCTTCTCTGCGCTTTGGCCTCCCCTCTCCCCTCACTGTGCCTTGTGTATGTGCATTATGCATTGACCAAACCTCCCCCATCAGCAGGAACACCTGCTCAACCATAAACAGCAACATTCTCCGAGCATCAACAAGACAATGCCTTGAAAGAGAACAATCCTTCTTGATTATAAAGGGTCACATGACCCACCACAATGGCACTAAAATCTGGGTTTTGTAAACTGTCAGTAATAGGTCATTTAATGTACAGCCCTCTGTCTCAAAAAACTTATATAAATTGTATCTTGACTTCTAACGGGCCGAACAGTTCTCAGAGCTTTCTGAGATGCTCTTCTTGGGTTTTAACCCTCACATTTGTCTTGAATAAAATTTTCCAATTCTTTCTTAGGTCGCCTGATTAATTTTTCGTCGACACTATAATGTCATTTGACACAGCTAATCCTTCTTGAAGCATTTTTCTTCATTTGGCATCTAGTACTTTCTTGGTTCTTTTCCTATCATATTGGCCACTCCTTCTCAGTCTCCTTAACTTCCCAACTTCTAAAGTTTGGAATTCCTCAAAACTCAATCTTCAAGCCTGTTCTTTTCTGTCTTCCTTCACTTTCTAGGTGACCTCATTTAATCCCATTGCTTTCAATACCATTTACATGCTGATAAGTCCCAAATCTTTATCTCTAGCCTAGTCCTCTTCCCTGAAGCCCTGATTCATGTATTCACCAGAATGCTTAGTATCTCCACTTGGAAGTCTAATGGGCATCTCAAAGAGTTAATGTGTCCAAAAGAGGCATCTTTATTTTATCCCTAAACCTGTTCCTTCCAAGGTCTTTCCCATGTCAGTAAACAGCAATTCTATTTTAACCACGTGCTCAAGCCCAACATCTTAGTCATCTTTGATTTATCTCTTTAATACCCTATAACCATTGTAAGTTCTACCTTTAAAAATATATACAGAATCCGACCACCAGTATACTACTAGTTCTCTACATCTCTCATCTGAACTACCGAATAGTGGTCTTCCTGAGTCCTGTTTGCCCCTCTACACAACAGCCAGAGATTCTCCTGAAAATATAATTCAGATTATAGCATTTCTCAATTCAAAACTCTCCAGTGTGTTCCTATCTCATTCAGAATAAAAACCAAAAAAAGCCCCTACATCACCTAGCCTCCTACTACTTCTCTCCATTCCAGCTACCCAGGTCTCCCTCCTTGTATTCCTTCAACATACCAAGCAGACTCCTGCCTCTCTCTTTTACTTTCTATTCCCTCTGGAACATTCTTCCCCTACATACAAAATATGGCCTCCCCCTTCTTTCCTCGAGGTCTCTGCTCAAACGTTACTTTATCAGAGGCTTCTCTGATCACCTATATAAAACAATGCCCTCTATCCCCCTTAGTTTTCCTCTTAGCACACATCTCCACCTGACATTTGTTTCTTTACTCCGCGTCTCCCATCCACTACAACATAAACTCCTCAGTGCAGAGTCTTTATTTCTGTATCCCTGTGAATAAAACAGTACCTGGTATAATACAGAGTAGGTTCTCAATAAATCTGTTGAGTAAACTGACTAAACGAATATAGAGAAACCTCGTAGTGAAGAGAGTCTGAGCTAGGATGTTGCAATAAGAATAAAAAGAAATGAGGTGGGGAAAATGTGAGATACATTATAAAGGAAGAATTCACAGGCTCTAGTGACTATACTGGGTAGAACAGTGTCTCCCAAATATTTATGTTTACTCAGAATCTCAGAATGTGACTATGATATAAGAAGAAATATATCTGGTCTTTGCCCTGGGCTCCTGGCACAGAGCTCCTAAAACCCATGGAATTTCCTGAGTCACAAGAGCATCTTTTGCTATTCATAACCAGCTCTTTTCAATCATACCTGAGTTAATACTAATGAGTTAACTTAGGGTGGGACCCCTAGGTAATCTCAAAATAGAGCTAGTCACTGGAAAGACCAAGTGGTAAGAAGGTAGGAACTTGCAGCACTATTCCCACCTCCCACCTCCCACTCTCCACCCTCCACTTCTGGGAGTGGTGGTACTAGAGATTGATATCTATTAAAAACTCTTGAACAAGGATACCTGGAAGGCTTCCAGGATAGTGAATACATTGATTTGCTAGAAGGGTGGCACTCCCAGAGAGGGCACCCCTCCCCCTCCATACCTTGCCCTATACATCTCTTCTATTTGGCTGTTCCTGAGTTGTATCCTTTCTAATAAACCAGTAAATACAAGTAAAATGTTTTCCTGAGTTCTATGAACCTAGGTGGGGGGTGTTATGGGAACCCCAATTTATAGTCATTGGTCAGCAGTGCAGATGGCTAAGGACCTGACACCTGACATGGGGTTAGTCTTGAGGCTGAACCCTTTAATTTGTGGAATCTGATGTAGTGTCAGAATTTAATTGAATTACTGGCACCCAGTTGGTGTCCAGAGAATTAGATAATTGGTTCTTGGTGTTGGAAAACACTCCAGAGTGACCTTATCTGAAAAAAGGGTAAAGTTAAGATGAGGTTATACTGGATTAGGGTGGGCCCTAAATCCAATATTGACTTGTGCCCTTATAAAAAGGGAGAAATCTGGATATAAAGACAGACACACACACCATGTGAAGAGAGAGGCACAGATTGAAGTGATGTGTCTGCAAGCCAAGGAACACCAAGGATTGCTAGCAACCACCACAATCTAGGAGAGAGGCATGGAACAGATCCTTCCCCAGAGCCGTTGGAGGGAGCACGGCCCTATCAGCACCTTGATTTTGGACTTCTAACTTCCAGAACTGTGCGATTATAAATTTCTGTTATTTTAAGCCACACAGTTTGTAGTAATTTGTTATAGCAGCCCTAGGAAATGAATACAGTGACTGACTATATTTGGGGAAAGGGAGCCCTTAGGATGAATCAAAGGTTTGAAGACTAAGTAATTGGAAGAATGATATTCTACTGAAAGAAATGAAAGTCCAGAGGAGAAAGTGGCTGTAAGAAATGATTGTAATTTTGACTTTATCAGTCCAATAGAATCATAGGTTTATCAAATGGATGCCTTAGTGTCACACACATTACAACACAAAAGAGTTAAAGAAAAATCAAAAGAATACTGATGCAAGAATCAAAGCTGAAATTTTCCTTTTATCACCTTTTAGCCAAATTCAATGAACTCTCTTCAATAATCACGACCATTTACCTTTGATTCCCTTCTTTTCCTGTGGCTTCTATAACACCATCCTATAGCTTCTACCTCTATGACCATTCCTCTACTAAATCCAGCTCCTATGTCCAAGTCAACTTAGTTCTTAGTCCTTTTATTCTTCAGCAGTTCTCAAAATCTCAAGTGTCTAATTATACACCCCTAAGCTGAATTACTGATCTCCACGCTTTACATTCCATTATTTCTGGTTATCTACATGGTATCTTCACTTAGCAGTCTAGGACAGGACTTCCCTAGGGGTCCAGTGGTTGGGACTCCACACTTCCACTGCAGGGGGCACGGGTTCAATCCCCGGTCGGGGAAGTTCCACATGCTGCTCAGTGCAGCCAAAAAAAAAAAAAAAAAAAAAAGAGTCTAGGACATGTCTACATGGATGCACTGCCATCAGTTCGTACCTGACGTGTGTTTAGTCAAATGTACCTTCTCTTTCTACTCAACTGACACATGGTCTTTATTCCATCATGACAACTCCTCTACGTCCTCTCATAGCTAAAATACTTCATATTTTTCTCTTTCTTCTTATTCAGCACTATATTCTGTTAATTTTTTCCTTTGGAATACTTCTAGGAGTCATCCTTCACCTTCATTCTATATTGCAAGCCCGAATTCCAGACTTCTTACCTCATTTTAAGATGATTATAAATAGCCTCCTGACTAGTCTCCCTGTCTTAAGGCTTTCTTCTCCCTAGCACAGTAGTTCTCAAACTTTAGTGTCCACACAGATCACATCGAAGTGACTAATAGATTCTTTAGGTACTGCATGTTATTTTATTTCTCCAATTAGATTATATGGTCATCAAGGGCAGGAATTAATCATGGCTTCTATTTTCCCCTCGGTGTATAACATAATGCCAGGCCACACAACATATTCAATAGATATTTTATAACTTCAAGACTATGGTTCATTTCTTTCTCAAAACCGTTCAAAACATCTAACCAAGAATTATTTCAGAGATATACCTTAGAATAAAAATAACAAGTTATCATTTCAAGTGCCTCAAAAGGAAAAGCACAACTCATTGTCCTCATACCAAGAGATCTCTCTTCATACTCACATTTCAACAGTGTGTGGGGAAAAACATACAGAGAAGTCATCAATTACAGAAGGGCATTCCAACTCAAGATACCCGGTCCAACTTTTCCAAACAAATCAACACAGCAAAATATCATTACACAAAGACTCTACCTAAAAACACTTACCAGAAATGACATAATCTCTGTGCTTAGGAGGTTGGAGCTGTAAATGAAGCCATCTTACCTAGCTTGGGGAAAAAAAAATAAAGCTGCTACTCTCCAGTTGTAAGAACCTCTCACAGGAAAGTAACTCTAAAGGACTATGATTTCTGCCCTAGAGTTAATGTTTTGTGACTTAATTTAAGTCTTACTACACAAGAAAGTTATGATCTTTGTCATCTAAGAAACTTAAAAGTCTGTTGCAATTTTACGAATCATATTTATGTAATCTTATAGCCAACATTTTCATACAGAAGCATTATATTTAACTTGAATGGGAAAAGGGTTTGAGTTTAAAAAATTAATTTTATAGTGATCATTCTGCCACAGGAAATAAGACTCATGTGGATTATGGTTATAATGAAGGGAAAAGCAGTAAAGTATCTCGAATCAAAGAAAGGGGGAAATTAAAAGAGTAACAGTGCAGAAAAAGCACAGGATTAAGAATAGAAAAATGTAGATTTTAGTCACAGCATTCCTAACTAGTCAATGATCTTGGCTCCCTACCACTTCAGTTTCCAAATCTGTAAAAACTACTGAATGCTAAGATCCCCCAGCCCTAAAATTATATATACTTACATACTTTTTACAGTATTTCTATGTCACATGTACTACCTGCTTTTCCACTTTAATTGAGGTAAAGTTGTAAGCCTATAGGGCAGTGTTCCACATGATGGGACAGCTCTGGGTCATAATTTTTACTGAATTGAGTTTAACAATTTCCTGCAACTTAAAATCATTATCCACAGATCACATTTTTAAAAGTAAAATAGGTGTTTACTATATTCACCCCCATCATTTGGCAGTTATTTCAGTAGGAAAAACATTCATCCTAGGTCAATACTGATGAAACGTTACTTCGCATGTTTCTTAAAATATCACCTCCTCCCCTCTTTCTGGTATACCTATGATTAGTTAATAATCTCTCTCACCACTGGATGTCACTTTTGCTCCAAAAGAAGTCAACCCAACCTAGCCTCAATAATTAGAATCTGATCTCTAAGACACTTATCTCTAAAACCTCAACATAAAAGTTTTTCTGTAAAAGATAAAATCAGCTCTTATAATTTCTTATGATTTCTAGCTAATCTGGCATCAGATGCTTTTAGGCTTCAAACAGTACAAGGAAGCATAAGTAGGATTTCGGAGATCATCCCAAGCCATGAAATAACTTCACTAAAATCCCATCAATACCCATACACTGCTCAGTACTTACATGGACAGAAAGAAAGAGAAGTGATGCACACAGGGGAAAAAAAACAATGAAACAACAACATAAGTATTTATATTTGAGTATGAAACACTGGGATCCTATATAGTTAAGTGCTGTTTTTTCTAATCTCAATGTTATACTACTTTTAGCACAATGGAAAGAGAAAAGCAACATTCATAAACCAAGAAAGTGGGGAAGTAATGACTTTTAGGCTTCTCATGTTGTCACTCCAACTATCAGGATGAATTTGGCAGTTATATCTAATAATGTAAACAGGTAACTAAAAACTGTGTCCTTGATTTCCAAATTCAGAATATGTAAATGATATACACTTCTCTTCTCTTATGCAAATATGAACACCTAACCTTACCAATAAACATACAGATATTAAGACACTGGTGTGCCTATGTCTAGAGGTACGAATTCCTCTCATTTCAGACCTTCTCACTTCCCCACAACCAATGCCACTACTAAAGGAACTTATCAAATGGAGACATATCCAAATCATTTGTGGGATTTTTTTTAAAATACTTCCTTCCCCTTCCCCCAACACACATGCGCCAATCTTGCTAAAAATAACTGCTGAATCGCTGCCATGGAGAGCCATGGTTACTGATGGGGCTATGCTACATTCCTTGGGTTTGTTGAGTAGAAAAAAAGTTGTAAACCACTGACTCAGATGAATCATCTGGTTACATTAGTTCCATGATGCCCTGGATTAGTTCCAAGAAAACAAAGTTTTTAGGTTCTGGAGAAAATATGCCTGCAAAGATGAAACTTTAAAAAGATCATGGCTGTGGGAACTATCGTGGCTGTTTCAGAAGCCAGGGGAGTCCTAGTTCCTTCTGCTGGGGCAATGAGATACTTGCTTCTATATTCCTGAGTTGGAAGCAAAAAAGTATTGTAACCACAAAAACAATGTTACAAGTATTAGTTAAGCACAGTTGAAACAGGCCTAATCACCCTGTAATTTAAGTGCAGAATGAGTTAAATGAGACTTGTATGGGCTGGTCTAGAAACTTTATCAATGAAAACCACTGTCTCTGTGGAAAAATGCATACTCTGAAAAACTGACTTGTACACAACATTTAGAAATAAACCTGTTGAGCAGTTTGCATTTTCCCAATTTATCTTTACAAGGTGACAGCAAAATGTCATGTTTAAATATCAAACTGAACATACCAGTGAAGTCTCAGTTTTAATAATACATTTTATTCTCCTAAAATAGTTACGCTTTCACTCTATAGAAATCACTTTAATGAGAACCACTTGCCTTTTTTTGGGCAATTGCAGCTCGCTGCAATTTCTCCTTAGCTTGATTATATTTTTCTTCTCTGTCAGTGATACGTTCATGAAGCCTATGCTTTTCTTCCAACCACTGTATTTGCTTCTCTTCCAATGCCCTGTCAGAAGAACGTATGCAAAACATGAGATGTTAACTCTTAGAAGAGATATTACCACAAGTATAATCAAACTCACTACCTACTTCACCCACAGCCTTCATAATCCAACACAGGCATTCTTGCATGGCCACGTATCTGCTATCACCACCATTACTGAGTATTTCCTGTGAGCCAGCCACTGGGCTTAGAACAGTACGTGTACTACACCATTTATTCTTCACAGTAACCCCTGAGTTAGGTATGTCTATCATTTCCATTTTATAGCTGAGGAAACTGAGGCTTAGATCTGTTAACTAACTTGCTTAAAGACTTATACCTAGTTAACGGAGGGGGGGTGGGTGGTGGCAGGACAAACAACTGATAATCAGCTTTAAACCATGATACCACCAAGCTATTAAAAACTGGGCCTAATAAAGACGGTTAAAAATCAACCTTGGTATCAAGTCTTAATGTGGTATGTTTCCTGGCTAGAGTAAAATTCATATAAATGGTATTTTATAGTAACATCATAACAACTTACATCTTTAAAGCTCTTCTGTATACTTTATGATTTTTAGTATCATCACTATAGGCAGTAGAAATGAGATATACAAACCCTGAGGAGTCAGATTCCATGAGTAAGGTCAAACAGCTTTTAAGTATCTTAGCTGGGATCAAAATCACATTCTATTGACCCCAAGTCCAGCTATTTTCTGCTATATTATCCTATGAATAATATTCAGAAACCAATGATAAGTTAGTTACATTTGCTAGCTATACTATGATTGGAATTCTTAAGCACATTTCAAATCACTTGAGGATCCCAAGATACAAATTCCTATTATTTTGCAAAATATAAGCAAAATAATTTGGATCCTGTGGAATGTCACAACACATTATGGACAGTTATCTTGCTTACTTCCTTTTCTTGAAATTCAACCACATATATGAGTCCATGGACAAGCCTTAAAATATTAAATAATAGAAAAATAAGGAAAAAATTTTATGTGGCAAGGTAGCCTTCAGAAGAAAAACTGTAAAAAGAATAATGTTTCATAGATTCAAAAACTTATAATAATGATGTTATAATAACAAAGCAAATACAAAATAGTAGTTTTCTACCATATATAAACAACATTTTCCAGGGAATATAAGATCTTGGTCACCAAAATCATCTCCCTACCAGTTTACTAGACTGTCTACTACTAAGAGATTTCAAAATCAAAAAATATAAACAAGTAAATGAGCTTTTCAAAGGGAAAATCCAAAAGATTATAACTGTAATTCTAAGAAGTAAGCTGTACACATCAAAAATTTTGTTTCTGTTCTCTGGCATTCAGAAGAATTTAGATATTTGAAGTAAGAAATGTATTGATTTACTCAATGAATACAGAAGTGTTTCTTTGAAGGTTTTCATAATACTGTGGTCAGGCAGAATTTTAAAAGGTCTTCTTCCCTAGATGTCTATTTTCTTTTCTTTTTTTTTTTTAAGCAATCCAAGAGTCCATAAAGCTCATCTCTAGAAACAGAAAATACATTACCTAAGACCACTGTACACTGTCAATGGGGTATTTGTAACTAGTTCCCAAAATACATTCAACACTGGAATCATCATTAAAAGAACTATGTATAATATAGCAGAAAGAAGAAACAGTTTGTACATAAAAAAAAAAAAAGAGCAAACTCTACTTTTCAACTTCTAGTTGCGCTTTTTCAGCTTGGCTTCTTAAATTTCGGCATTCCTGTTTTAACCTCTCCACCATTTCCTTCAGTGTTTGGTTTGAATTCAGCAACTCATTCTCTGACTGTGCAAGTGAGGTCACTTGGATCTGCAAACTACTGATTTGCTTAAAAGAGAAGAAAGAAGAGAAACATAAGGCCACTAAACAAATGCAATAGAATATAAGAGACACAGAGGACACTAAGCATCTTCCCTCACAAATGCCACACCCAACTGATGTGCCCTTCAGGACACCCTGGAATGAAATTATAAAAAGCACCAGCATTAGAGAAATGCAAATCAAAACTACAATGCGGTATCATCTCACACCGGTCAGAATGGCCATCATCAAAAAATCTACAAACAATAAATGCTGGAGAGAGTGTGGAGAAAAGGGAACCCTCATACAGTGTTGGTGGGAATGTAAATTGATACAGCTACTATGGAGAACAGTAGGGAGGTTCCTTAAAAAACTAAAAATAGAACTACCATACGTCCCAGCAATCCCACTACTGGGCATATACCCTGAGAAAACCATAATTCAAAAAGAGTCATGTACCACTATGTTCATTGCAGCACTATTTACAATAGCCAGGACATGGAAGCAACCTAAGTGTCCATCGACAGATGAGTGGATAAAGAAGATGTGGCACATATATACAATGGAATATTCCTCAGACATAAAAAGAAAGGAAACTGAGTTATTGGTAGTGAGGTGGATGGACCTAGAGTCTGTCATACAGAGTGAAGTAAGTCAGAAAGAGAAAAACAAATACCGTATGCTAACACATATATATGGAATCTAAAAGGAAAAAAAAAATGGTCATGAAGAACCTAGGGGCAAGACGGGAATAAAGACGCAGACCTACTAGAGAATGGACTTGAGGACACGGGGAGGGGGAAGGGTAAGCTGGGACGAAGTGAGAGAGTGGCATGGACATATATACACTACCAAATGTAAAATAGATAGCTAGTGGGAAGCAGCCGCATAGCACAGGGAGATCAGCCTGGTGCTCTGTGACCACCTAGAGGGGTGGGATAGGGAGGGTGGGAGGGAGATGCAAGAGGGAGGGGATATAGTATATACGTATATTTATAACTGATTCATTTTGTTATAAAGCAGAAACTAACACACCATTGTAAAGCAATTATACTCCAATAAAAACGTTAAAAAAAAAAAAAAGGCAGCAGCATTAGGATCATATCTTAATATAAGCAGAGACCATCAAGAACCCTATTCCTCAATCTGCCACTGAGTCCTCTCTCTTCTTCCCCAAATAAGCAGGCCAGAAGAGGTACCAGAAATGGGGAGAAGTGTCATTAGAAGGAGAGCAGGGAGGTGAGCAAAGAGAATCCAAATATTAGAGTCTCCTAGCCTCCGAGGAAAGAACAGATTTTAAAAGGTAAGCTGGGAAAGCTCCTAAGAAAATCCATTCTCCCACTCCCACAACCTTGTGATTAGCACTCCTTCCAAGGGTTCTGCTCTCTGAATAGTCAGGAATCATAAATGCAGGAAGGATCATTCTCACATTGTTTTTGAGTAGTTTTTAAGCATTTTATACAGTGTTGGGCAGAAGAAAGATGCTCTGAGAAACCTAATGAATGGTAGGGATTCCTTGGCCTCTAGAACCATTTATCAAACTGTGAAATGTCACTCAGGCTTCTTCTCCATCCCAGTTTACCTTTATCTGGGAGTACTTTTTCTCATGAAAAGTAGCTAATTATCTAGTTACAGATTAACAGGCTAGGAGATTCACATTGCTCTTAAGTCTTATCCAAATAATTCATTTGGGACATATTTACACCTAATTCTTGCAAAAGCCATTTTACCAATTAATAAACAAGTATTCATTTTTCTTTCACATTCTTCTACCTCTCTAAGCCATTCTCTTGAGAGAAGTTTGGAGGCAGAGAGTCAAGTGACTTCAGATCAAAAGAATCCATTACAAGACCCAAGAGCCAAAAGAAACCAGATTCTTTATGCAATAAATGGGAAATAATTCCATTACTTCCTGATGGTAGCAAAGCCACATACAGAACTGTATAGGTCCAAAGAGCAACTGTCAGAAGAATAAAGTAAAAAGGTATGTCTCATTTCTATTTTAGAATGAATTTCTCCATGAAGAACTATTCAGTATTTTTAACTGGAGCTGTAAATATAAAACCTGTATTACAGCTGGCTGAACAAGCAACTTTCAAAGAGCTTAATACTTCTCCATATCTACAGGATGACAGAAAGCCCAATGTCAATGAGACTAGATAACTTCTCTCAGAGTATCACACATTATGCCCTCCTACTTGAGACTTAGAAACCATAACTATACATGCAAAGCAATGCCAGCTAGCATGCAAGCATAAATCCTAAAAATGGAATTTTCACTCCTCATAATTTGTTTTGCCCATATAAATCTTTCCTGAACTCAAACACCTTTAATTAAAATATGACTTTCCTTCCATAAATACAACTCTTAGATTTCATAGGGATATAATAAAAAATAGCTCATGGAATAAGAAATGCAAAGTTACAAGTCAATCACACAAGTAATTCAAAATACTGCCCTTTAAACTATAATTTTAAAAAATATCATCATGAGCCACAGCATATAAATATCTTAAGAAAAACAAAAGAAAAACAAAAGAAGCTTACTAAACAAGAGCTTAAAGAGGTCTAAACACTTTATCTTTACATATCAACCTCATCAATTCATTATCAATAGGAGTGATATTTTCAGAATATTTATATATAAACTTCCAATAAAGATTCAAAAACACAGATTTAAAGAAGCACTTAAAAAAATAAAAGCAAAATGTTTGCTAAAATAATACCTGTTTCAGGTCAGAATTTTCATTTTTTTCTTTCTCTGCATTTTCAATATTCACAATTTGTTGTTGAAGTTTTAACCTAAAAATCACAACCCAACAAAAGACATTATTAAAAATCCACAGTTCATATATTTCACTGAATTAGACAATCATATTATTGAGTGCCCATATTGACACAAGGCACTGTGCTATATAAAGCGGTAGATTCGAAGGCAAAGATTTTGACTTCAGGCAACTAAGCTGTGTCCACATATAATTAAAATGTAACAAATTTCTGCTTCTGCTATGGAAAAATCTACAAACTATGGGCATAGAGAAGATGAGAAATCAAGTCTATCTAGAAGGATGAGAGATTACTACATGGAGATAAAGCTCTGGTGGGTAGGATCTTGACAAACACAGGGAACAGCCTGAACAAATGGCTTTGGTGGAAGAGTGCCTAGTGGGTCAGTAAGGCAGGAGAAAGGAGTCCAGTTTAGAAGAAGCCATCTTATAGCCATACAGTATTTCACAATTTACAAAATGCTTTCAGATATACTGCTACCTCACCTTCACTCTACTGGGTTATAGAGCTCCTAAATGTATCCTAAATGCCTACCATGATGTCTATAGTATAGCAGGCATTTAATTAAGGTTGGCCAATTGTAGTAATTTCTCATAATAGTTGTATGGAAGTAAGCAGAGTCATCTTTATAATTCCAGATAATACAGAAAAAGAGGTTGAGGCTTAGCAAAGTTAGGCCCAAATCACACAGCTACCAAGTAGCCAAATCAAGATGAGACCCAGGTCTTCTCACACCCAAGTAAGTATCTCTGTCTCCCACTTCATTATGCCGTAATTATACTGATTTTAAATTCAGAATTTAAAAGAAAACTATCTAGTACAGACACCATGCTGTATTCTATAAAATATATTATGAGTTTTCATCCCTGAGATGAATGCACACTTACACAATTTGTGTCCTTTTCAAAACGAATGATACATTCTCAGCCAAAACCTTAAAACACAGCATATCCCTGGTGACCAAGGGACTAACTAACCTCATGAGAAAGACTATACACTAATTAGCTTGACAGGATAAGCCCTCAACCTTCCCTTTTAAAAATCCTTCATTTACCTCAAATATAATTTGTTTGGCACGTACTAGTTATAGTTTAGCGTTACTAGCATGCCTTTTCAACCCAATTAGAAATGTTTCTTGGAAAGACAATATTCTCAAAGGCCTAGGGCTGTGCTTTAAACACTAATACCCTGAGAAAACCATAATTCAAAAAGAGACATGCACCACAATGTTCATTGCAGCACTATTTATAATAGCCAGGACATGGAACCAACCTAAATGACCACCGACAGATGAACGGATAAAGAAGACGTGGCACATATACACAATGGAATATTACTCAGCCATAAAAAGAAACGAAATTGAGTTATTTGTAGTGAGGGATGGACCTAGAGTCTGTCACACAGAGTGAAGTCAGAAAGAGAAAAACAAATGCGGTATGCTAATGCATATATATGGAATCTAAAAAAAAAGGTACTGATGAACCTAGTTGTGGGGCAGGAATAAAGAGGTAGACATAGAGAACAGACTTGATGACATGGGGTGGGAGGGCAAAGCTGGGGCGAAGTGAGAGTAACATTGACATATATACAGTACTGAATGCAAAATAGTTGGCTGGTGCGAAACAGCAGCATAGCACAGGGAGATCGGCTCGGTGCTTTGCAATGACCTAGAAGGGTGGGACAGGGAGGATGGGAGGGAGGCTCAAGAGGGAGGGGATATGGGGACATGTGTATGCATATGGCTGATTCGCTTTGTTGTGCAACAGAAACTAACACGGTATTGTGAAGCAATTATACTCCAATAAAGATCTATTAAAAAAAAATTCAGTAAGTATCTGTTGATGGACTGAATGAACCAACCCAAATCCTGGATTAGACATTTAAATGCACAAGGTGGTCGGACAATATGATATGGAAGAAACCATAAAATACACTGCTCCTGAGATATTTACATACAAACGCCAGAAACAATGGACCTAAAGGAAGAGGGCCAGTCTTGCTCTTCCTGTGCTCCTTTGACAGTACCAGTCATACTCTTTTTTTTTTTTTCCTTTTTTTTTTTTTTCACACACACACACTGTATTTTATTTTTACAAGAGATAAATCGACTGACACCAAGCATTGTACATGGATGACCACAACAAAAGCAACAATGATTGCAATTACGAAACATGAAACACACTCATACTATGTCATAATATTGACATTCAGTCCAGTAATCCTCCACTGTAACAGCTCCTTTACTTTGCAGTGAAAATTGATTTGTATATTCTTTGCCTCTGAGTCCTTGTGGAATTTTTTTTTTTTTTTTTAAATTCAGACAGAAAGTCACAAAAATTATACTCATCCTCATCAGTTCACTCAGTCCCATGTAATTAATTTTTTTTTTTCATCTTGATCTTTTGTTAGCACTTTTATGAGTTCATCAGTTTTTCATTAGAGTTCTGAAAATGCTTATTCATTCAGTTCAGCAGTACAGTCCGTTACCAGAAACCTGTGCTTGTCAGAGTCTTTTCCATGTATTTCTTGAAGATGAAACCCTTTTATAGGAACATATTTGCAAAATCATCAGAGTACACCCAGAACTGTCTGTAAATGACAAAAGACTTAAAATTGACCACGGTTAAAGATTTGATGACAGTTCATAATAATGCAGTTGACAAGAAAATTAGTTATTTCTGAGATATACATTTTAAAGTAATAACTAGGATTATTACTTATAACATTATACCAGAACATATAAGATTTTTAGAAATTTCATGTAATGTCTGAAACATTTATATTAACATATTTCCATACATATTTCCATACAAGTACAAATATAAGATTTTTAGAAATTTCATGTAATGTCTGAAACATTTATATTAACATATTTCCATACATATTTCCATACAAATACAAATATGATTTTTAGAAATTTCATGTAATGTCTGAAACATTTATATTAACATATTTCCATACATATTTCCACACAAATACCAATATAAGATTTTTAGAAATTTCATGTAATGTCTGAAACATTTATATTAACATATTTCCATACAAATAACCCAATGAAAGTTTAGTATTAGTTGTTTTGTTTGTTTTTTTATACTGCAGGTTCTTATTAGGCATCAGTTTTATACACATCAGTGTATACCTGTCAATCCCAATCGCCCAATTCAGCACACCACCATCCCCACCCCACCGAAGTTTTCCCCCCTTGGTGTCCATATGTCCATTCTCTACATCTGTGTCTCAACTTCTGCCCTGCAAACCGGCTCATCTGTACCATTTTTCTAGGTTCCGCATACATGCATTAATATACGATATTTGTTTTTCTCTTTCTGACTTACTTCACTCTGTATGACAGTCTCTAGATCCATCCACGTCTCAACAAATGACTCAATTTCGTTCCTTTTTATGGCTGAGTAATATTCCATTGTATATATGTACCACATCTTCTTTATCCATTCGTCTATCGACGGGCATTTAGGTTGCTTCCATGACCTGGCTATTGTAAATAGTGCTGCAGTGAACATTCGGGTGCATGTGTCTTTTTGAATTACGGTTTTCTCTGGGTATATGCCCAGTAGTGGGATTGCTGGGTCATATGGTAATTCTATTTTTAGTTTTTTAAGGAACCTCCATATTGTTCTCCATAGTGGCTGTATCAATTTACATTCCCACCAACAGTGCAAGAGGGTTCCCTTTTCACCACACCCTCTCCAGCATTTGTTGTTTGTAGATTTTCTGATGATGCCCATTCTAACAGGAGTGAGGTGATACCTCATTGTAGTTTTGATTTGCATTTCTCTAATAATTAGTGATGTTGAGCATCTTTTCATGTGCTTCGAGGCCGTCTGTATGTCTTCTTTGGAGAAATGTCTATTTAGGTCTTCTGCCCATTTTTGGATTGGGGTGTTTGTTTCTTTGATATTGAGCTGAATGAGCTGTTTATATATTTTGGAGATTAATCCTTTGTCCGTTGATTCATTTGCAAATATTTTCTCCCATTCTGAGGGTTGTCTTTTCGTCTTGTTTATGGTTTCCTTTGCTGTGCAAAAGCTTTGAAGTTTCATTAGGTCCCACTTGTTTATTTTTGTTTTTATTTCCATTACTCTAGGAGGTGGATCAAAAAAGATCTTGCTGTGATTTATGTCAAAGAGTGTTCTTCCTATGTTTTCCTCTAAGAGTTTTATAGTGTCCAGTCTTATATTTAGGTCTCTAATCCATTTTGAGTTTATTTTTGTGTATGGTGTTAGGGAGTATTCTAATTTCATTCTTTTACATGTAGCTGTCCAGTTTTCCCAGCACCACTTATTGAAGAGACTGTCTTTTCTCCATTGTATACCTTTGCCTCCTTTGTCATAGATTAGTTGACCATAGGTGCGTGGGTTAATCTCTGGGCTTTCTATCTTGTTCCATTGATCTATGTTTCTGTTTTTGTGCCAGTACCATATTGTCTTGATTACTGTAGCTTTGTAGTATAGTCTGAAGTCAGGGAGTCTGATTCCTCCAGCTCCATTTTTTTGCCTCAAGACTGCTTTGGCTATTCAGGGTCTTTTGTGTCTCCATACAAATTTTAAGATGATTTGTTCTAGCTCCGTAAAAAATGCCATTGGTAATTTGATAGGGATTGCATTGAATCTGTAGATTGCTTTGGGTAGTATACTCATTTTCACAATGTTGATTCTTCCAATCCAAGAACATGGTATAGCTCTCCATCTGTTGGTATCATCTTTAATTTCTTTCATCAGTGTCTTATAGTTTTCTGCATACAGGTCTTTTGTCTCCCTAGGTAGGTTTATTCCTAGGTATTTTATTCTTTTTGTTGCAATGGTAAATGGGAGTGTTTCCATAATTTCTCTTTCAGATTTTTCATCATTAGTGTATAGGAATGCAAGAGATTTCTGTGCATTAATTTTGTATCCTGCAACTTTACCATATTCATTAATTAGCTCTAGCAGTTTTCTGGTGGCAGTTTTAGGATTCTCTATGTATAGTATCATGTCATCCGCAAACAGTGACGGTTTTACTTCTTCTTTTCCAATTTGTATTCCTTTTATTTCTTTTTCTTCTCTGATTGCCGTGGCTAGGACTTCCAAAACTATGTTGAATAATAGTGGTGAGAGTGGACATCCTTGTCTCGTTCCTGATCTTAGAGGAAATGCTTTCAGTTTTTCACCATTGAGAATGATGTTTGCTGTGGGCTTGTCATATATGGCCTTTATTATGTTGAGGTAGGTTCCCTCTATGCCCACTTTCTGGAGAGTTTTTATCAGAAATGGGTGTTGAATTTTGTCAAAAGCTTTTTCTGCATCTATTGAGATGATCATATGGTTTTTCTTCTTCAATTTGTTAATATGGTGTATCACATTGATTGATTTGCGTATATTGAAGAATCCTTGCATCCCTGGGATAAATCCCACTTGATCGTGGTGTATGATCCTTTTAATGTGTTGTTGGATTCTGTTTGCTAATATTTTGTTGAGGATTTTTGCATCTATATTCATCAGTGATATTGGTCTGTAATTTTCTTTTTTTGTAGTGTCTTTGTCTGGTTTTGGTATCAGGGTGATGGTGGCCTCATAGAATGAGTTTGGGAGTGTTCCTTCCTCTGCAATTTTTTGGAAGAGTTTGAGAAGGATGGGTGTTAGCTCTTCTCTAAATGTTTGATAGAATTCACCTGTGAAGCCATCTGGTCCTGGACTTTTGTTTGTTGGAAGATTTTTAATCACAGTTTCAATTTCATTACTTGTGATTGGTCTGTTCATATTTTCTATTTCTTCCTGGTTCAGTCTTGGAAGGTTATACCTTTCTAAGAATTTGTCCATTTCTTCCAGGTTGTCCATTTTATTGGCATAAAGTTGCTTGTAGTAGTCTCTTAGGATGCTTTGTATTTCTGCAGTGTCTGTTGTAACTTCTCCTTTTTCATTTCTGATTTTATTGATTTGAGTCCTCTCCCTCTTTTTCTTGATGAGTCTGGCTAATGGCTTATCAATTTTGTTTATATTCTCAAAGAACCAACTTTTAGTTTTATTGATCTTTGCTATTGTTTTCTTTGTTTCTATTTCATTTATTTCTGCTCTGATCTTTATGATTTCTTTCCTTCTGCTAACTTTGGGTTTTGTTTGTTCTTCTTTCTCTAGTTTCTTTAGGGGTAAGGTTAGATTGTTTACTTGAGCTTTTTCTTGTTTCTTTAGGTAGGCTTGTATAGCTATAAACTTCCCTCTTAGAACTGCTTTTGCTGCATCCCATAGGTTTTGGGTCGTCGTGTTTTCATTGTCATTTATCTCTAGGTATTTTTTGATTTCCTCTTTGATTTCTTCAGTGATCTCTTGGTTATTTAGTAACGTATTGTTTAGCCTCCATGTGTTTGTCCTTTTTACGTTTTTTTCCCTGTAATTCATTTCTAATCTCATAGCGTTGTGGTCAGAAAAGATGCTTGATATGATTTCAATTTTCTTAAATTTACTGAGGCTTGATTTGTGACCCAAGATGTGATCTATCTTGGAGAATGTTCCATGCGCACTTGAGAAGAACGTGTAATCTGCTGTTTTTGGATGGAATGTCCGATATATATCAATTAAATCTATCTGGTCTATTGTGTCATTTAAAGCTTCTGTTTCCTTATTTATTTTCATTTTGGATGATCTGTCCATTGGTGTAAGTGAGGTGTTAAAGTCCCCCACTATTATTGTGTTACTGTCGATTTCCTCTTTTATAGCTGTTAGCAGTTGCCTTATGTATTGAGGTGCTCCTATGTTGGGTACATATATATTTATAATTGTTATATCTTCTTCTTGGATTGATCCCTGGATCATTATGTAGTGTCCTTCCTTGTCTCTTGTAACATTCTTTATTTTAAAGTCTATTTTATCTGATATGAGTATAGCTACTCCAGCTTTCTTTTGATTTCCATTTGCATGGAATATCTTTTTCCATCCCCTCACTTTCAGTCTGTATGTGTCCCTAGGTCTAAAGTGGGTCTCTTGTAGACAGCATATATATGGGTCTTGTTTTTGTATCCATTCAGCCAGTCTATGTCTTTTGGTTGGGGCATTTAATCCATTCACGTTTAAGGTAATAATCGATATGTATGTTCCTATGACCATTTTCTTAATTGTTTTGGGTTTGTTTTTGTAGGTCCTTTTCTTCTCTTGTGTTTCCCACTTAGAGAAGTTCCTTTAGCATTTGTTGTAGAGCTGGTTTGGTGGTGCTGAATTCTCTTAGCTTTTGCTTGTCTGTAAAGCTTTTGATTTCTCCATCAAATCTAAATGAGATCCTTGCCGGGTAGAGTAATCTTGGTTGTAGGTTCTTCCCTTTCATCACTTTAAGTATATCAGGCCACTCCCTTCTGGCTTGCAGAGTTTCTGCTGAGAAATCAGCTGTTAACCTTATGGGAGTTCCCTTGTATGTTATTTGTCGTTTTTCCCTTGCTGCTTTCAATAATTTTTCTTTGTCTTTAATTTTTGCCACTTTGATTACTATGTGTCTCGGCGTGTTTCTCCTTGGGTTTATCCTGTATGGGACTCTCTGCGCTTCCTGGACTTGGGTGGCTATTTCCTTTCCCATGTTAGGGAAGTTTTCGACTATAATCTCTTCAAATATTTTCTCTGGTCCTTTCTCTCTCTCTTCTCCTTCTGGGACCCCTATAATGCGAATGTTGTTGCGTTTAATGTTGTCCCAGAGGTCTCTTAGGCTGTCTTCATTTCTTTTCATTCTTTTTTCTTTAGTCTGTTCCGCAGCAGTGAATTCCATCATTCTGTCTTCCAGGTCACTTATCCGTTCTTCTGCCTCAGTTATTCTACTATTGATTCCTTCTAGTGTAGTTTTCATTTCAGTTATTGTATTGGTCATCTCTGTTTGTTTGTTCTTTAATTCTTCTAGGTCTTTGTTTATCACTTCTTGCATCTTCTCAATCTTTGCCTCCATTCTTATTCCGAGGTCCTGGATCATCTTCACTATCATTATTCTGAATTCTTTTTCTGGAAGGTTGCCTATCTCCACTTCATTTAGTTGTTTTTCTGGAGTTTTTTCTTGTTCCTTCATCTGGTACATAGCCCTCTGCCTTTTCATCTTCTCTATCTTTCTGTAACTGTGGTTTTTGGTCCACAGGCTGCAGGATTATAGTTTTTCTTGCTTCTGTTGTCTGCCCTCTGGTGGTTGAGGCTATCTAAGAGGCTTGATGGGAGGCTCTGGTGGTGGGTAGAGCTCCCAGTCATACTCTTATTCCATAATTCTAGCTATACTATTACTCCCTCAAACTTTCTGTGCATTTCTCCCTTAAATGTTTAAGGTTGTTATTAACTTGGAGCTTTTAGGTTACCGAGTTAATAAAGGTTTCTTTCTACAAAACCATGGAGATGAAAATAGGGGAGAAAACACCATGGGTCCTAGCTCCGGTCCAGAGTTAGAAAAGTTAGGCCCCAAGTATATCTTAGCTCCGGTCGAGATTTTGGATACACATGATAAATCAACAAGAAACAAGACCGAGTTATGAAAGCATTAGCGGCCTGAATACTTTCTAAATAATTATGTAGATATGAAGAGAAACAAAAATGCCCTACCTATAAAAACTGAAGCCAAAGAAACCAATGGTAAAGAGTATCTGACTATCATTAAACATGAAAGGAGTAAGTACACCATTTTGGTAGACTATAAGAGATGATCTACAAAATTTTCTTCAGTTCACTTTGCTGAAGCAGTGCTGGGTTAGAATTCATAATTGATAGGAGATTTTTGATTTTTTTAAAGAAGAAAATTAGTCCATGATTTAAGATCATTACATTTAGGATTCTAAGGGATAATTACATTTTACAAATAAAAAGTAACCTTAAAAGGGATGATCAGGGTTTAGGAATAAATTCAGTGGTCTTAAATTTCAATAACAAAAGTGTTCAAAACAGGTAGATATTACTTCACAAGACAGTGCTGAAGATTTAGGAATATAGTATCTCTTTTGATTAGAAGATTTTGAATAGTCAACGGGTGTCACAAGTCAAACGAAAATAAGTCTTAAAAGTACAAAGTACAGAAGAAGGTGCAATTAATTTTCATTAGAGGATCAGTAAAGGCTACATAAGAGAAATACAATTTGAACTGGACCTTAAAGGTAAAATAAGAGTCTGAGGCAGAGAAATTAAAGGTAGAGGTACAGAAGAGGATAACTGCTGAAGCAAGACTGGAGGAAATAAAGGGGGTGGGATTAAAAGCACTTTTACTTTGGAAGTGAAGGGAGAAAAGAATCTTAATTAAAACAGAAAGGGAGGAGAGGATGGATGAAGATGTAGAAATTCTCAAATAGTGGGAAGTTGAAAGAATTCATATCCAGGAGCCTTTGCTCAGGTACAAGTGAGAGCACAGAACAGTGGACATAGCTTCCAAGCTGAACGGCGGCAAGGGAAGCAGGCTAAGAGACTGGAAGAATTTTTTTTAAAAGTACAAGAACTACCAGTTTCATTATCTTCAGTGAGAATGGAGTGGAAAAGAGAAAAAAAATGTACGTCTTTGAAATGATTGGCTCTAAGAGATGACAAGGTCCAAAATATGGCTAAGCGAAGGGGCTTAGAATAAAGATGAAGAATGTCAGAATGAAGATAAAATGAACAAAAGGCTAAGGTGTTGGATGAGTCAACAATATCAATATTATAGTCAATTAGAATGATGGCAAAGGATAGAAAATAGAAAAAAGTTGAAACGGAAGTCAAGGTCCTCAGTGACTGTTGCAGAATATCCTGTAGATTAGTAATTGGTAGAGAAAAAGACAGGGGTAAGATGAATGCAAGGAATACCAAAGGAAAAGTCATTTTAACCAAAGTTAGTCAAACAATGGTCTGGAAGCAAGAGTGTGGTTCACAAACACTGATTTTTCTTCTTGGTCCCTAGGTTGCAGGAGAGGGGAAGGAGGAATAATTTCCACTTAAAAAGGTTGCCAGACAATATACCATCAGGACAAAGTATCAGTGAGGGGGGTGATTTAAAAACTGTGGAGATGTACAAAATTTACAGGTAATGGAACAGATTTCAGAGGCTACAGCAAAAATTGTTAAAAGGACAGCTTTAATGGGTTGCTGATGGGGAGAAATCAAAAGGTGAAGGGTAAGTTGGGGAATGAAAAACTATGAGATCAAGTACTTTATATTTTAAAAGTAATTATGGAAACAATGGAAGTATATTTGGTAGGCAAACTGGAGGGCCAAGGTACAAGAGTATGCAGCTGGGGAAAAGTTCAATGGGAAACATTTGAAATGACAGTGAGATGGAGCTGTTTCAAGTTCTCTTCAAAGTACAGGGTAGCTAATTATGCTGATTATTGCCTAGGTTTTCTATGGCAGGCAGCTGATGTGTGTCACTTCAACATTCAACAAATATTTACTGAGTACCTAGAAATGCTGAGCCCAGTCCTAAGTGTTGCAGATACGCCAGAGAATAACGGACAGAATCCTTATCTTTAAGGAACTTAGTGTGCAACAGCACTGTCTGACTGAGCTTTCTTTAATGATGGAAATGTTCTATAATTTGCACCACCCAATATGATAGCTCCTAGCTACATGTGGCTATTGTACATTTAAAATGTGGTTAGTGTGACTGAGGAACTGAACTTTTAATTTTTTTTATTTTAATTAATTTAAAATTAGATTTAAATAGCTCTATGTGGCTAGTAATGTTATATTAGGTACCAAAGTTCTAGTGTAATCTCTTGGCTTCATTTGATGTCAGTCTCAATTATCAAAAGAAAGTAATAGATAAGGCAAGCAAGAGAAGTTGTATTTGTGATTTCTCTATTGTCAAAAATCCTTAGAACAAGTTTATTGAGAAAGGCAGCTTTTATATCAACCCATTGAAAGCCAAGGTTCTTGCCGTGAGTGCTGGAAATCCACTCTGGTCATTATTTGCAAAAAGGGACCTTCCTGGGAAGATATAAGAGAATCAATGCATCAGTGGGGAACCAGAGAGCCAGAACCAGGCTAGAATAATTGGCCAGAATCACAAGCAAGGACACGTATACGAACTGTCTGGCTTTTCAAATGTTGCCATGTATTTTTCCATCTCTTACTTTGCTGTTCAAATTCTGTAAAAGAACTTGTTCAACTGGCCAAGTAGAAGTCTCCTTCTCCCTACTAAGATGATATACAATAGATAGCTCATCTCAAGATGGAGTATAATAAGTAGAGAGAAGGATATACTAAGTGACAGATAGTTTTTAAAAATGTTTCTAAAAACCTTAAGAAAAAATTAGAAAGCCACAAATGGAAAACAGAACTCTGGCTTTAACCAATGCAAAATCTTAAATGATCAAGTTCCCTTTCCTTCAGTTAGTTATTGCTGCTACTTCTCCAATACACCTCTTCCCACTTCTGATAACAAACTGCACATTACCGCCTCTCCCTCCCCAACTCCCCTTCCCCACCCCGCCCCCTACCCACTCAGAAATACGCTTAAAACCTGGTTAAAACCTGGGCCGAGTCAGAGTGCCCTATCCCCCGGCCATAGGATGGGCCCAGGGATGGGTGTGTGAACCGGACACAAAGCCTTTCTAGATTTTTCTAAGTTGAATCATCAAGTAAGAACTCTGACTTTGATCTCAAAATATAGTCTTGTCCTCACAGAGAAAGCAGTAGGAGAGAAGCAGTTACAGGAGTTAGAAAACAAGAGAGGAGGGAGATGAAAGCAGGAGGGAAGAAGCTACTCTCATGTGGCACATTTGAGTTCCTAGATCCACGCGTCCATGAGATCAGCACAATCCCTGTCCTTTCCACCATTTCCATCAGCCAATCAAGTCCCTTTTTTTTTTGCCTTAGTTGGAGCAGGGTTACTGTCATAACCAAAAGCTGATTAGATACTTTATCTTACTTAAAATCTTGTAATTTTAACATGTTTTTAATTTACAGGTAACTTTACAAATTTTACAAACGCATTTTAGAATAATGCGTTTAGAATAATCATTTTATTATTTAGGCTAGTGGTGAAGAAACCACTTGAATGAAGACAAGGGACTGGTATGTAATTAACAGTTTAAAGCATCTGCCAAATCAGTGATTAATCCTACTTATTAATCTGTTGTTTATAAATAAATGGATATTTCTGCTTTATATGCTTTAGACCTTCCATATCCTTAGCAAACCTTTTTTTCCCACAGGTAGTCTCTTTCTGACCTATCACAAATTCTAAATAAGACAAGCTGCGATTATGATTATTTTAATAACTGATCAAAATAGACCTGGCTGATGTAGCTAGACTTACAAACCAGAACTGCCATGGAATAACACCACAACTGTAGACCATTAAAAAAAATCATGCAAATTTTGCAAATTACTCCTGCTATTTTTATTTGGGTTACTATGTCCTTATTTTAAGTTGGGGTCAATTACACATTATAAATGGACATTATAAATGTCCTTATTTTAAGTTGGGGTCAATTACACATTACACATTATAAATTTGATTCCTGAAGAGGAATCAAATAAAAATTATCAAAGTGGCTAAAGGAACAGAAAATGATTTATATTAAAAAAATATATATATAGGGGCTTCCCTGATGGTGCAGTGGTTAAGGATCCGCCTGCCAATGCAGGGGACACGAGTTCAATCCCTGGCCCGGGAGGATCCCACATGCTGCGGAGCAACTAGGCCTGTGCACCACAGCTACTGAGCCTGCACTCTGGAGCCCGCGAGCCACAACTACTGAGCCTGCGTGCCTAGAGCCCGTGCTCCGCTACGGGAGAGGCCACCGCAGTGAGAGGCCCGCGTACCGCAACGGAGTAGCTCCCCCTTACCACAACTAGAGAAAGCCCTCGTGCAGCTATGAAGACCCAAAGCAGCCAAAAATAAAATAAATAAATTTATTTAAAAAAAAAAAGATGAAGGAATGAAAGCTGTTTTATATAGCAACAAAACACAAAAAATGTAAGGGTCAAGTTCATTATTGTCTTCAAGTAATGATTGCTGAACATTTTATCACTATGGCAACAGAAGCCCAAACCAGGAGAAACAGGCTTAAATTCTAAGAGAAAAGATTCTAATTGCCCAAACTGTGGGAACATAATAGGATAAAACATTATAGTGGGGTTCTTGGGGGGTGGGTCTCTCTCTCCCCTTGCTGGAGATTGTGAAGGAGAGATTAAAAATAAAACAAAAACAAAAAAAACACCTAACCTGTCCTGAACCACTAAAAAAAATGTACCCACCTAAAAGCAAAGAGCAGGACAAAACTGGCTCTCAAAATCCATAAAAGATTTAAGATTCTAGAATTGTAGTAGTTAACATTTAAATTAATAGCTCATAAAACTGGACATTTATAAACAATATATATCTCTCTGCCTGAGGTGATTCTTTCCTGAGTAATGAAAATCAAAAACCTTGTCCCAAAACATAACCTACAGCTTAATGAACATGATTTTTAAAAATAAACTGTAATCTATATAATTAGAAAGTCACTAAGATTTTAGAATTTAAAAAAGCAGATACAGGGGACTTCCAGATAGCTAAAGGTAACAGCAAATTCCTAGTTCTATGTTATATATATATGTCCTACAAAACAATACAGGAAAGCAAGATCAAATAAAGCCATACAAAAACCACATCTTTCACATAAATGGAAGACAGAAAATGCCCAAACTTCAAAATAGCTCTAAGTAAAAAGAGGAAAATAATTCTAAATCCCAGCAAGGGACCTCTTATGCTCCTGCCTAGAAGTCTTTGCAGTGAGCATGAGCTCACACTGAATGTGAAGAGACTTAACTCATCCATTAAAACAAAAAGATATCTAATTTAGATCCAAAGCAACACCCAACTATATGCTACACATGAAAGGCACACTTAAAAAGAAAGACTAACAATAAGGGGATGAACAAAAGTACACCAGGCAAACAGAAGCAAGAAAACAGGAGTAAATTAAAAAAAAAAAAAAAAGTAGAGGTCTACAAAAGACCAAGATCAAGCTTTTCAACAATGCTGGGTGCAAGAAGACACTTGAAGTGTTAAAGGTTAAGAATTTTGAACCTAGACAATTATAACCAATAAAATATCATTTAAGTTATGTGTGTAAAATAAAATTTTTCTTAGACATAAAAACTCAGAAGTTTTAGAGCAAAAAGACTTTTGGAAAACACTCTTTCAAGAAGTACACTAGTCAGATAATAAATAAAACTATGAAATCAATACAAAAATACAAGAATGAGGAAGTAACAGTAAAATGTTTGTGTTCTAAATAAGAAGAATGCGTGTGCCTATATATATATATATATATATATATATATATATATATATATTCATTCTAAAAATATCAACTCAGAAAGATAGGTGAGAACAAGGAGATAAGACCATACTCAGGTACTCAGGTAAATTTTTACTTAAGGTTATGACACAGATATTGCTAAACAATGATATACATAAAGAAAAAAATATAACTATGTGTCTTAAGTTAGGAGTAACCAAAAAAAGAGAGAGAGAAACTTAACCTATCCAATGGAGGACAGAAAAAAGATGGCAAATAAGGAAACAGAAAGCGTAGTCATTAAGAAATGTGAAGGGACTTCTCCGGTGGTCCAGTGGTAAAGAATCTGCCTTCCAATGTAGGGGATGCAGGTTTGATCCCTGGTTGAGGAACTAAGATCCCACATGCTTTGGGGCAACTAAGCCCGTGTGCCACAACTACTGAGCTCGTGCGCCTCAACTAGAGAGCCTACGTGATGCAAATTACAGAGCCCACTTGCCCTGGAGCCTGCATGCCACAACTAGAGAGAAGCCCACATGCCACAACGAAGAGCCCACACATCACAACCAAAAAGATCCCGCATGCCATGACCAAGACCTGACACAGCCAAAAAAATAAATAAATAAAATAAATAAATAAGTAGTAGTTAAAAAAAAAAGTGAAAAAAGATAACTAAATCCTAATGGTAAAGTAATTACAAGAATGTAAATGAGTTAACATACTGCTCAAGAAACTATCATTCAAATTGTATTTTTAAAAGGTATTGTAATATTTTGTCTATAACAGACACGGTTAAAATAAAATAGATAAAGCTGAAAATAAAGTGAAAAGATGTACCACAAATATGAGCAAAAGGAAAGAAACAGTAGCAATGTTAATATTAGCCCATATAAAATTCAAGATAAAATGTTAAAGGAAAAATAACAAGTAACCATGAATATATATGTACCTAAAAAAAATCCATAGCAACAGCTGTCAGAAATCTATGAAAAAAATAAATCAACAATTGTAAAATAAAACAGGAGTAATAATAATATCAAACAAGGTGGAATTCAAGCAAAAAAAAATAAATGACAAAAAGAAAAGTGCTTTTAAATGCTAAAAGCCATAATTCATAATTAAAGTATAACTGTTATGATTATCTATATACCAAATAATATAGCAATCACCTATGAAGCAAAAATATTACAAGAAATTTAAGGAGTCATAGATAGAAACACACTAACGTAATAATAGGAGACTTTAATATATCACTCTTTGTACAAGACAAATGAAGTGGACAAAAAAATAAAAGTATACAGAAGACCTGAACATCATAGTTAATAAGGTAGATCTTATGGATGTATATTTCAAACTTTACACTCATAATTGAGCACTTTCTTTACTAGTCCTTATGTAACACTCATAAAAATCGATCATGTATTACAGGTCTGAGACTAAGATAAGGCAAGTGAGGTGCCCAGAGTGAAAAATTTAAGGAGACTCAACCTAGGTTTCCTGTAAGTCCAATGTCAACACATAAGAGTGAGTACCTCCTTAAATTTTGCACCCTGGGTGCCTCACTGGCTTTACCATAGTCCTGGCCTTGATATATTGGGTCACAAGGAAAACATTAGAGTGTTCCATAAAGCAGAAATAACAGAATCAATACCCTGATCACAATGCAATAAAACTAAAATTTAACAACAAAATAAACAAGAAAGCCCTATCACCTGGAAATTCAAAAACCTTCAATCACTTACATGTGATTGTATTTGGAGACAAGGTCTTTAAAGAGGTAACAAGGTTAAATGAGGTTATATGGGTGGGTCCTAATCCTATGACTGGTGTCCTTATAAGAGGGAGAGGTACCAGGGATACATGTGCACAGAGGAAAGCCCCTGTGAGGACACAGTAAGAAGGCAACCAATCTGCAAGCCAAGGAGACAGGCCTCAGGAGAAACCAAATCTGCTAACACATTGAGCTCCGAGGCTTTTAGCCTCCAGAACTGTAAGCAACTTAATTTCTGTTGTTTAAACTACCCTGTCTATGGTATTTTGTTGTGGCAGCCCTAAAAAACTATTAGTTTCATCTTCTATTAAACAACTATACCTTCTATTGCTTCTTGGGTGAAAAGGAAGATGCAAATTGAAATTAGGGAATTTCTAAAAAATAATGATAATTAAAACACTGCATATCATAATCTATATGATACATTTAAAAAGCAGTGATAAGAAAATTCTCAGCATGATACTTTTACCAATAAAAATGAAAGAATGAACATTAGTTGAATTAAATTCCCAACTCAAAAAATTATACTCCAATAAAGATCTATTGAAAAAAATACTATCAAAAAAATAAAATAAAACCTACTTAAATCCTCAAAAAAAACCTACCAAAACCAAAAAATGAACAAGTAAACTAAAAGAAAGTACAACATATACAACATGATGTTAGAAAACTAAGAACCCACAAAGCAGCTAGTAGAAAATACGTGACTTCCATAAGGTCATAGGATTCAAGGTCAATACATAAAAATCAACTGTATTTCTTAAATATTTTTTATTTCTTTAATGTTATATCTATTTTATTTATTTTATTTTTGGCTGCATTGGGTCTTTGTTACTGTGCACGGGCTTTCTCTAGTTGCAGCAAGCGGGGGCCACTCCTCGTTGCAGTGTACGGGCTTCTCATTGCAGTGGCCTCTCCCGTTGCAGAGCACAGGCTCTAGGAGTGCAGGCTTCAGTAGTTGTGGCACACAGGCTCAATAGTTGTGGCTCACGGGCTCTAGAGCACAGGCTCAGTAGTTGTGGCACACAGGCTTAGTTGCTCTGCGGCATGTGGGATCTTCCTGGACCAGGGCTCGAACCCATGTCCCCTGTGTTGGCAGGTGGATTCTTAACCACTGTGCCACCAGGGAAGCCCCTCAACTATATTTCTATATGTCAGCAATAAACAATTAGAAAGTAAAATTTTAAAACATAACTCCACTTATAATCACATAAAAATGCTTAGAATTATAATGTAACACAATATGAGCATGATATATACAATGAACACTACAAAACTCTGATGACAGAAATTAAAGATGTCCCGAATACATGGAGAGATAGGCCATATTCATGGATTGGATAGACTCAATACTGTTGAGATGACAAATCTTCTCAAACTGAGCTACAGATTCAGTGCAATCCCAATCAAAATCTTAAGCCTTTTTGAAAATGGTGATAAGCTGATTTTAAAATTTACAAGGAAAGGCAAAGGACCTAGAAGAGCCAAAACAATCTTGCCAAAAAAGAACAAGGTAGAAGACTTGCACTACCTGAATCAAACTTACTATGAAGCTACAGTAGTCAAGAGAGTGTGATACTGGTGTCAAGACAGACATACAGATAAATGGAATAGAACAGAGTCCAGAAACAGACACACTCACATATGGCCAACTGAAACCAACAAAGGTATCAAAATAATTCAGACATGGAGATCTGGGTGAAAATTATATGGGACTACTCTGTCCTAGTTTTGCAATGTTTTGTTGGCTATGAGATTATTTCAAAATGAAGTTTAAAAAAAATATATGCATATATAACCTAATACTCTGAAGTTCCCTCCTGGCCGACTCTTCTGCCATCTGTGAAGCTCGCAATCTCTCTTCACACTGTTCCTTTTCAGATTGCCTCCTGACATCATGTTCCACTTTCATTTTCTCTAAATCCGCTAATCTGCTCTCAAGTTCTAGCCTAAAACAACAGATGATAATTATATTACAAGAACTATAATAAGGATGATATGACAGCAAAATGTTTTCATTTGCAAGGAGATTTAACACAAAATAAGGTAATTAGGTACTTACTTTTCATCTTGTAATACCACAAGTTTTTGGTAACCTTCTTCTTTGGCAGCTTGTACTTTACGTATTAATTCACGGTCCTTTTCTACTAAAAGCACTTTGTGGTGTTCAACAGCTGATGTGAGAATTTCATTGTCTGACTGTAATCCTAGTATTTTTTTTTAAAGGAGAAAACTGTACTGTATTCAATGTTATTAAGAAGAAAAATTGCAATTAACAGCAAATATTCATAAGCTGATTAAGACGAAAGAATATAGAAAGTAAGTCTCTCCAGATACACATCTCAAAGATCTTTACTTTGTTGATAAACTTTTCTTAACGAAAAAGACTACTACTCAGACTTAATTTGTCATTTTATTAAGCACTCACACAAAAAAGCTTCAATAAAAGGTTATATACATTTATTCATTTGGATCTTGAGAGCTGGGGACATCAACCTGGGTAATATCGAAAGAGGTTTAAATACTTAACTTCTAAAAGGGTTCTGTAACCTAAATCCCACAGACAGCATCATCATAAAGCTAGCTGGAAAGCAGAGTGAATAAAATCATAGAAGCTTTTGAAACCTATCAGAACTGTTAGATATCTAATACAAATTGGACACTTTCAAGTTTGTCCAATGAATTCACAAATTTTCCTCCTAATGAAATGACAAGTATTTTGCATATGGAATAACTAAAACAAATTCATATCTAGCTGAAAGTTTAAAAAGAATGCAAAACTGGATCTCAAACTCTTTAAGTTCCAAAGAAAATTTGCTCCCTAACTCTATGAAAATCCATGAGTCAACATCAAGTAGAAATTAATAATGAAAATAGTCATTCATCATAAGCTCTGTCTGAAACTGAAACTAGAGGCCAGTTCAACTAAAGACCAACTTGATGACAGCTGCAGGTCCAGGCAGCTTATTTAAGTACTTAAGAAAAGTCAGAAATAATATACTTTCTGAGAAATCTTGATGAGAAGAACATTCTAAGACTAAATTGGAGTTTAAAAATAAGCTTAGGCTGAACTAGGCCCAATAACTGGCCTAGGGTCTACATAAAAAAAATTTTAAACTTAAAAATTGGGCCTGGAACCCACCTATACATTCTTTAGATGTTAAATGGTCTGATATTAATAATCACATGATCTAAACAGATTTTAAGTTATATACCCAGGAAGTATGGAATCCTATCTGTAAAGTTTCACTTAATTTATGTATTAATCAAATAACTATGATATAACCATAAAATTGTTTTTTTTAAAGTTACACCACAGAATGAACATTTAACATACAAATAAAAACAATACATATGTGCTCTAAAATTAAAATTCAATTAAGCTTAAAATTGGAAATAAAAATTGAGTTTGATCTATTTTAGTAATTTGAGTTTATATGTGAAAGTAACAGTAAAAAGCATGGGAAATCATATATTACCATCCAGTTCACTTTGAATTTTATTCCTTTCTCTTTCTAGCTCACTCTTAGCTCTTGCTGCCTCCAGTTTGATGTCTGTTATTTCTAGTTTGTTTGAATGTTTAAGTTCTTTTACCTGTTGATAATTAGAAATTGAAATTACTATTGGTCATTTTCTTGCCACTAAATGCTAACCCAAAAACATCAGTAGAAATGAGAAAACACTTTGGTAGCAGAGTATAGAGTATAAGCACCTTCCAGCAGGGAAGATGCTTCAGTGCCTGGAACAGTACTCAGCACCAAGAAAACAGTCTGTTCCTAATAGAATTGAGTCATTTCTTTCAATAGCAGGGTGGGGTCATCGGGCTTAATCTTGCCTTTAAAGGCTTAACTGCAAGTACCTAAAATCCAATAGTCAATGACTGAAACATCCTCAGGGAAAAAAAAATTGAAACCTTCCTCTAAAAAAAACTGCTGGTGACAAAAAGGCATTTTAGGTATAAGGAACAGCATATAAAATGTTATAAAGGTAGAACGTCACCTGGTCTGCTTGGAAAACAACGAACAATGTGTTATAGATAGAGGAGAGGAAGATGTGAAAACTGTGGAGTGGCAGGGAATAAACTTTATATGCCATACAAAAGGGTTGTATATCCTCTTAGCTGCTGAAGGTGGCACAATCAACTTTGTTTCAGAAAGTTAACTCATTGCAAGTGTGCTGGATTAAGAAACTGAAGGTAAAGAAACCAATTAAGAGGCAAAGGACTAACAAAGGGGACAAGAAAGAATAATCTATTGAATTTGGTGACTAAACAGTGTGTGTGTGTGTGTGTGTGTGTGTGTGTGTGTGTGTGTGTGTGTGTGTGTGTGTGTGTGTGTGTGTGTGTGTGTGTGTGTGTGTGTGTGTGTGTGTGTGTGTGTGTGTGTGTGTGTACGCTGGTAGGGGGATAAACAAGTACAAAATGTATGAATCTAATTTAAACCTTTATTGCCAAAACCTGATCCTTTTAAAGCCCCAAGGTGAATGTAACTAATAGTCAACACTTTCCATATAATTAACTACATACCAATCTCAGCTTTTCCCTGAGACATTCCTTTTGAAAGTTGAATAATTATAGTTCATAAGTGGTATTCCTTGGGCTTCCCTGGTGGTGCAGTGGTTAAGAATCTGCCTGCCAATGCAGGGGACACGGGTTTGAGCCGCGTGCGACTAAGATGCCGCGGAGCAACTAAGCCTGTGTGCCACAACTACTGAGCCCACGTGCCACAACTACTGAAGCCTGCGTGACCTAGAGCCCATGCTCCACAACAAGAGAAGCCACTGCAATGAGAAGCCCGCACACCGCAACGTAGAGTAGCCCCTGCTCACCGCAACTAGAGAAAGCCCGCACGCAGCAACGAAGACCCAATGCAGCCAAAAATAAACAAACAAAATTTTTTTTAAAAGTAGTATTCCTTTGTTCATTCAATAAATATTTATTGAGCACCTATTATGTGCCCTAGCACTGTCTTAGGAGCTGGGGATACAGCAGCAAACAAGAAAGCTTTGTCTCTCTAATCATCTGTACTACTCTCTAACAGTTTCCATATCCCTGCCCTTTGGTGAGGTGCTTCTAAAATTAGGTACAGTACTATAATGAGGATT
Source organism: Balaenoptera borealis (assembly GCF_965194805.1). Lineage (NCBI taxonomy): Eukaryota > Metazoa > Chordata > Mammalia > Artiodactyla > Balaenopteridae > Balaenoptera > Balaenoptera borealis. Next base: position 80,230,034 of record NC_138870.1, read on the forward strand.
TAACCAGTACGGATATAAAGGTTAGATAAACCTGCATTCTGACATATTATACTAATGTATAAAACTATGAAATCAGAGGAGAAAATCACAAATACATACAAGCCAAATATGTAAAATATAAGATGGTGGTAACAGGAGGGTAAAGGATAATTTACTTGAGTGCAATAAAAAGCTATAAAAACTAGAGATGGGAGTTAGAAATAAATCAGGAAGAGGTCCTAGAGCCAAAGAGGGTGAAGATGAGAAACAGAAGTGTCTTACCGGAGGAGACTCCATCTATGAAAGGTCTTGGAAACATAACAAGGTTTCCTGCAAATTCCTCACTTAAAGGAAACAAGAAAGTCAAGTACTGTGCTACCTTTGTACTGCTAATAACCACACTAAGACACAAATTAACCTGTAGATTTTCAAATGACACAACACAAAATGAATACCTTGTGCTGACATCAGATTTGCATTTTTAAATCTTTCTTAAGTTCTTTTCTACGAAAGCAAGTCTCACAGAACAATGTTTACAAAGCAGCTTTGAAATACTTTCAGAGCAGCTAAAAAATTGTATTTATTTTAAAATTTAAACTTTCTATAGATTGGGTTTTTATAATTTCATGGACAGACAGAATTTATAAATGCTTTAAAATTTGGAAGAAATACAACTACAATGAAAATCCAATTTCTATGACAAATGTAATCATAACCTGCTATTATACACTAACTGTAGAAGATCTGAATGACACAGCAGTTCATTAGCAAACCACATTGTAGCTGCTTTATATATGAGGTGGAAAATCAGAGCCATCTTATTTTGTAGAATCTTTCAACGAGAACTACAAAATACATAAAAAACATATTTCTTAATTCATTCACTCTGAGATTTACTGAAATGAGAAAACATTTTTCAATTAAACTATAATCAGTGAAACTGAAAGAACACTGGACCGGAAGTCAAATGACAAGTCTATCTTCAGAACTACTTCTATTATTAAAGTAGTGGTATATGCTCAAGCAACATGCATTCAAATTAACTTATCTATGGACCCTGATGAGTTTGTTTTTCTTTAGTGCCACATTTCTAAAATACTGAAATAATGAATGCACTCACACTAATAGTAATTAACTTCCAAAATATTAAAATTATTTTATTTATTAAAAATGGAAAAACATATATGAATATTTATTACTTAGGTATGATGAATAAAAACACTTTCAATGAGTAATATGAACCAAATCCCAAATAGTTATAATAAAGTTTCTTTCTGCCTCTAGATTCCTAGTTCTTAACTTTTGTAATCAAGCATCAAAAATCCTAGGAAAACTAGGGATCTTTTCTTAAATAAAATGCACAATGTTAAAACGTTGCACATAATTTGAAGAGATTTACAATCTTCTTAAGCTTCCATGGGTCAAGCTACCCTGTTTTGCTTTTTTTTTTCCCCACAATATGTTTTCCATGTAGATTCTGGTCTTTACATTGTGAATTTGCTTTATGCTTTTGATACAACAGAAGTACTCAGAATATTAGCTAGTACTAATGAAACTTTAAGAAATGTAACAAAGTAGCAACAGTAAGCATTTTATAAGGGTTCAGAATCTGTTAAATTACACACACACACACACACACACAAGAAAACAATATACGTAAGCAAGAAATTCAAATAAAGTTGAAAAAATGTATTACTCAAGAAGCTCTTGATGTAAATTCCAAAGAGACAGTACTTAAACTCTGATTTTTTTCAAAGGTCTGAGATGGTATGACCTTATAAACTTAGCTAATAAGGTAATTCTGTGGGATGACTTCCTTAAAACTGTATTTTATTGGAGTTCTAAAGCTCAAACACCTCATAACAGGAAGAATTTATCTCATTGAATATTAGATATCTTTAAGGTCATCATTTTTAGGCCATCTTTGGTAATACTTTTTAATCCAAGACACCGATAGTCACAATGACATAACTGTTCAAAAACCTAACAAACATTTACTAATTTGAATAACTTAGACAAATACACCCCAGGTGTTCCTTTGCATTGCAAACAACCGTTTGTGAGAACTGCAAAATGTTGATGAAAATTTCAAGTTGCAAAGAAAACTGTGACAATGTTTGAAACATTATTTTAAAATTTAACCTTCCAATGAAATCTTTTTATATGCAAGATCTCAAATGAAAACTTGCTTTGTCTAAAGTTGGTGGGTGGTTTTAATAAACCATTTATATGCATAATAATGCAAGTGTGCCTTTAAAAAGACAGGCAACTCTTAGCAATGTGTGTTAATAAACATACAATCTGGAAGTGTAAAAGAGTATATATTTGCCATGGAAAAAACTGGGTAGACTATCTCCCAAGGGTGGCATCTAGTACATCTAATATTATGGCTTTGGCTTTTCAGGCACAGAAATCAAATTTTGTCACCGCACTTAAAGACCACTCTCAAGGTTAGACTCACATTACTAAAGTTTATGAAGAGTGATCTATAAAACCAGAATGTCAGTTAATTAATTATGAGAAAAAACTATAATGGAAACTAGAATACTCTAACTCTGAAGGACCAGTGCGTTCTCTCCCTGTAGACAAAATTACAGAGGAAATCACATAACAGTCAGAAAGTTGCTTAGGGCTCATGCAGTCAGAACAAAAGGAATGGGATGAATCGATTATTTCATGGCCACAAACTAAAATAGATTGAGGTATTACTTTCCACAGTAAGAATGATCTCTTCAATGGGACCAGAATACTCACACTCTGCCAACTAAAACTCTCTCTTGCCTCTGTCATAAACACTGTTTGACTGTGGACAAGGAATTTACGATGAATACATTACTCCTCTAGATAAGTTCATATATTTCTACCAGGCTACAGTAAATTCCCTCTGGTCTAGAAACCATTTTGTTTTTTAAGGTGATTTTACATAACTCTGATAGAAATATAATACATGATCTCACTGATTCAGACATCAGTCTTATTTTCAAGTTCTTAGAGCTGCCCCAAGTACTACTAATAATAGCTAATATTCAGGTGATTATATATTAGACCTTATGCTAAGTGCTTTATGCATAATATCTCATTTAATCTCTGCCACACTCTATAAGGTAGGTATTAGTCCTGTTTTACAAAGGAAAAATGCTAAAGTCTTCAGAGAGAAAGTAAATTGCCCAAGGTCACACAGCTAGCAAGGGGAAGAAATGGAATTTGAGTATGTCTGACTCCAGAGCTGATATTCACTACGGTATTCTATAAAATACTTTCATCATTGCTATCCTACTTCTGGTTACTGGATTCCTTATATACACTGCATTTGAGGGGGAAAAAATCCTCTAAGTTCCTGAGAAAACTGTATATAAAAGGTGTTCAAACCATTATATTCTTTTAAAAATAACAAATGCAGATCATGCTGCTGCTATTAATTTACTCATTTAACAAATATTTATTGTCTACTGTGTGCCAGCACTGTTCCAGGAGCCAGAGATACAACAGTAATAAAAGCAATGTCCCTGCTCTCTTGGAGCTTATATTTGAGGCAAAGGGAGTAGAAAAGACAAAAATAAACAAATATATCAGATGGTGTTAAGAGCTATGAAGAAATATAAAGCAGGTAAAAACGATAGAGAATAAGGCAGAGGAAGAGGGAAGATGGTATTTTACAAAGTGAAGAAAAAAAAGGCCTCTCTGATAAGGCAACATCAGAAATGGGTGAGGAGGGGCTTCCCTGGTGGCGCAGTGGTTAAGAATCCACCTGCTGCTTCAACTATGAATGTTGACTACAAACCATCGTAGTATTAACAGTACCTGTGACAGATATTTTCATATCATATTACATTTTTTGTAGATATTTCAAAATATCATTAATACTTATCACTGCTTCAAAATTATAGTAATTTTTAAACTCATCAGGAGATTTGGTTTTAATGCATTAATAAACATATTTCTGTATCAAAAAACAAAAAAAACAAAAACAAAACACAGAATCCACCTGCCAATGCAGGGGTCATGGGTTTGATCCCTGGTCCGGGAAGATTCCACATGCTGTGAAGCAACTAAGCCCATGCACCACAACTACTGAGCCTGCGCTCTAGAGCCCGCGAGCCACAACTGCTGAGCCTGTGTGCCACAACTACTGAAGCCCACACGCCTAGAGCCCATGCTCCGCAACAAGAGAAGCCACCTCAATGAGAAGCCTGCGCACCACAACGAAGAGTAGCCCCCACTTGCCGCAACTAGAGAAAAGCCCGCATGCAGCAACGAAGACCCGACGCGAGCAAAAATAAATTAATTAATTTTTTTAAAAAAAAGAAATGGGTGAGGAAGAAAGCTATATACATATGTGAGGGAAGACCATGCAAGGTGGGCAAGTGCAAAGGCCCTGAGGTAGAAGTAAGCTTGCTCAAAGAAGAGTGAGAAGGCCCGTGAGGCTAGAGCAAAGTGAACGGGAGGGAAAATGGACTATGACAGCTGGGGAGAGATTGCAGGGGCCAGATCACACAGAGCTCTGGCAGGGTAGAGAGTAAAGAGACCAATTAGGAGGCTATTGTAAAAACTGGACTAGAGTGGTCACAATGAAAGCGGTTAAGAATTGGTCAGATTCTACAGATTCTACATGTATTTGGAAGGTAGAATAAGATCAAAAAAGAGACTTCAATGTAGGGAACTAAGCTACTGAAACACAAAATTCCTTTGTCATTATACAGTCTCAAGCATTCTAAAGAATAAAGTAGATACTTAAGACAACTTACTTTACTGGTCAATGTATTTATTTCCCGTTCAGCTTTATGCAATTTACTAATTAAAGTAGTGTTTTGTTCATTGCTTGATTGTAGCTCTTTTTCCAAGCGTTCAGCCTGTAGTTTAGCTGACTGTTTTTCAGCCTTTTATTAAAATAAAATATTTTAAAATTTGTTGACAATTTTTCAATTATACAAAAACAAAATAAGCACTACTTAAATAAATGTAATAATCATACTACCCAAAATTATTCAAAACCTCAACAATATTAACATATACCGAAGTAACAAGAGTTTTCACAAAGCAATTGGTAGAATTCAAACGCAAGATATTTGCTCCAGGAAATATGCAACAAAGTTATCTGGACAAACAACTTATCAACAGCCACCACCAAGATAAAACCCATACACTTCTCTCATAAGAGAGCGTACCTAACACACTCACTTGATACCTATTTACTATTATTGCGGACATAATTCAAACAAGCATTTTGGGGGATATCAAGTACCCAGCAGATATGAAAAAGCATATTATTACAAGGTAGAGGAGAGGGCTTATGTGTAGTAGTAAGAAGTGAGAACTGAAAATCAATGGAGATTAGAAAACAATCCCCAAGAGATTAAAAATTCAAAATCCTCAACTAATCTGGAGCTTCTGGAAGTATGGGCAAAGAACTCAATAGCTCCTGAACTCATCACATAATAAAGATTCTTAATGAAGTTAAGTTGTCAAGAAAATTTCCAGTTGGTAATACTCATAGTACTCTTTAATTAGAAAGGGAAAACTAAATGTTTTTTAAAAATACTTCTATTCAAAATAGTTAAAATGAAAACATTTTTCATTTAAAGGATAAGCTTCAGTTCTGCAACAGCTCATTTCCTATATATCTTAAATATGATAAGAAGTGTATTCAACAAATAATTCAGAAAAAAAAAACTATTTTCCTCACATAAAAAATGATACTCTTCAGGCACAGTGATAGACCAAAACAAAACCAAAAAAAAAATCAAAGAAAGGCAGGCTACCTGTCATGTGTGTATTTTCATTTCATCTGACAAATGATAAAATGAAATACAGGCTCTTGTGAAAGAACCTCCCATCTTTTGTCATTATTCAACTGGTCCTGAAAATAATCACTCTAAATGACCTCAAGGCAAAGTTTCACATTGAGATCACATACCATACTCAGTCGTAGTCATTCCACTGTCACTGTGTAAATACGTTAAGGATGGAAGGATGGCAACATAAAACACTTCATTCTGAACTGCCTCATGTCTAAGGTCCAATGATACTGACAATTTTAATTCAGGAAACCACTAAATACTGTCAGAAGCTTTATCCAAAAAATAAAAAGGTGACTTCTACTCTTCAAAACATATTAATGTACTTCTTGTACCAGTTTGCTGTCCGGAAAAAAATCACTACTTTGGATTTGGATATTGGATTTTAATTACAAACTAGGTGCACACTAATTTCCCTCCAGTTCAAATCACTTCACAACTATTCTGAAGAAAACAAAACAAAACATTTTGGACTACTCAAAATAAATTTTTAAAAACTATCAAACTAGTATATTTGCTACACGTAAGACACTAAGGACTAGGAGGAATAAGCATTATCTCAATAAAACTGTAAAGGGGTCCAGAATATGCCACTGCAGAATAAGAATTATTTGGAGCTGAAGGCTTTTGAGAATCAACAGACACAGGACAAAGTTTTTTCCTGAACTCCTCTTATCTGTCTAAAAGTAGAGCCTCTAAAAAAGAATTTAAGTGTTAGAAGTCCCCTCCCCAGGGGTTTCATAACTAGGGAAGGCCAACTTCTATCACAGACGACAAGAAGTCAACACTAGGATAAGAAAGCAGCTATACAAACATCATCACAAAATCATCATATCTGCCATTTGTTTTCCTAAGGGCCCGTTTATCTTTCCTAAAAGTCATTTGTTTTCCTATAAGTGTCCTTTCTCCCCCTCTCTCTTCCTTATTAGAATGGTATATACTCCCCAAATTACTACTGCCTTTTTGAGTCACATTTTTCTGTGAACTACTGTTTACATACATGAATAAAAATCTGTCTTTTCTCTTGCTAATCTGTCTGTTGTCAGTTTAATTCACAACCCTTAAACTCTGAACCTAAGAGGATGAAAGAAATGTTTTTCCTCTCCAACAATGGAAACAAGAACTTTCATAGGACAATACCTCTAGGAGTACCAGCTTAGCTCTGCCAGCTCTTTTCTTTCTCTAATGAACTCAGGGAAATAATTCAGTAAAGGCTTATATGCATTAGTAGCCAAGTTGAATTTTGTAACCTTGGCAAGAAGCTGTCGTAAGATATATAAGTATGGTATTTCTGTTGAAACAGGATTTACGATTTTAAGATCTTGAATCCCAGTGTAAGGAAATAACTAGAAAGAAATTGCTCTTTCTGCTTTGAGATGACTTTAGTCTTCAGAAACTCAATATTTTTTTGAATTTTGCATATTCTACTCTGTGGCATTGTAAAAGTTAAATCATTTCAGATAGGCGACGTGACTCCCAAAGAATAAATAATCCCTTTGTAAATGTGGTAGCATAGCTATTGCTTATGAATTAAGAGCTTTCTTTTTTACAAAAAGTATATATACTCTTGGGATTTCACAAATGCGTCAGCATTAGATTGGTGAGCACACATTTATGCCCTAATAAATCAAAGGCCTGTCAACTGCACTTTAAAAAAAAGTACGCGATGGTCTACCAGGAAGCAATTAAAACCTTACCTCCAGGGATCTGACCGTAGCCTGCATCTCAGCCAACTGCCGCACCTGAATTCTTTGGACATTTTCTACCTGAGCACCAGAATTTTCTTTTTCAGCTCTCAATTCTTCTACTTCAGCCTCTAAACCTTTTAACTTCTGACACAAATGGACTTTTTCTCGAACAAGTTGCTCCACTCGTTTGCTGTCTCTTGTGGGATCAACACTAAGCAGCTGGTTATGTAGTTCTTCTTTATCTTTCTCCAGTCTTGCAATCTGATGACAATTTGAAAGAAAGCATACAACCTTAAATTATCGAATTTTCAGCCATGAACATGCTTTACAAGTCAGTAAATTAAAATTAAAAATTGTACAATATGAAAAAAAAAGCTCAGGTGGTAAAATGAAGTACAAAGGAAAAAAATCCTAAAATGTCACATTCTTCATTCTGTACTTGGCATGACTCAAATGTGAGGGCAAGGACCTTGTCCTATTTTCCCTCCATCTCCCCGTGGTGCCTAGCACAGGGCTTCAACAGTTGCTGACTAAAATTCAAAATTATAAATAATACTATAAAATAATAATTTAAAATATGTCAAGTATTTTAAAATTCATCAGAACATTATAGGCATTTATGCAAGATCATATTGATCTGGCATAAACTGATTACTCCTAAACTTTTCCTCATGTGACAGTAATTCTTGGGCTATATCTATATTAATAAAATCATCTATTCCAAGGCAACTTTATTTACAAAAAAATTTGCTTGTCCATATAAGTAACAACAAATGTGACTGATGAGAGCTTTTAAATAATAGCTGAGAGTTTATTAAAGCCCTAGTTGTAGTGATGGCCTAGTTCTTAATTCTCAGATCCAAGAAAGAGCTGAAAATCATTACTCCAGGGCATGTAGACAAATCACCGAGGAACTTGTTGAACAAAAATACCGGTGGTCTTCTCATTCATGCCAACCATCGCTGCCAGATCTCATGTGCCCCCAAATCAGGGGATTTCAAACTGCTTCCTAACCTCTGAGGCACTTCAGGCCCCTCACCTCCAGGAATGAGGGTCCAAGTAATCACAGTAAAGCTCATGCTTTCCCCCTGCTGATCTCGCCAGCTCCCTATCCCCTACTATCACCACCAACAAACCCTTGTTGTTAACCACAGCAGCTCCTCTTTAGTCTCTTTTTAGATATGGGGTTTCTTCAGGTGATTTAACTTAAAGAAAGATTCAGTTGTTTAAAAAAAAGAAAAAAGAAAAAGAAAGTTAGAAGCGACGGCTATAAACAGCACCAGGGGTTGTTGCAGCCAGGATGAGCTTAGAAGGCTCACTCTAAGCCAAAAGGACTTAAAGTAATGCTCTGCAGCCTGGGCAAAATGGCCCGAGAGACAACTGATTGCTCACATTGCTATAAGTGAATCTAAGAAGTGTGAGACCTCCACCCCAGGGCAGAATGTTTTCCTCATCTGTAAAATGAGAGGTTAGAATGAGGCCCTCTAAGATCCTTTTCAGTGCTAACATGTAGTGATTCCAGTTTGGTTTTGGACATTTAATTGAAGCTGAATTAAAGATGTCAATGGGAAATATAGGTAGAGCTATCCACAGCAGGGAAACGCCATTTCTTCCCAGAAAATAAAATTTATTATAGAAGGCAGCTGTAAAATTCAGGGTCAAGCCCTCAAAAACTCAACTAATTAGTGTCTCCTATTTTTCCTCCCATCCTTTACATAAACATTACCCCCAAGGTTTGGTCCCCAACTACCTTTTTCCCTCCATATTCTCTTTCCTTCAGCCAGGTGTGTGACTTTGTGGAAGTCACTTTTTCACTTTGGCATCAGTTAAAATGAAGGGCTGGGCTGGAAGATCTTTAAGAAACCACTTAGCTTTTGCACGAGGCAATCCAAATATTGTTCTACTGTGCTGTATCAGAGGTGTGGCAGCTCATCGATACGAAACTCGGGTTCAAACAATGGTGCCCTTTACTGAGTACTGAATATGGATCAAGTGCTGAGCTAAGTGTTACATATAAAATTGCATTTAGTAACAATAATTTATCTTGTAGTCTTCATTTTACATACGGGATCAGACAGCTAATGTTCATGACCAGCATGTTTCCTATGTTATTGCTTCCTCCAGTAGTTTTAAAAGACATCTATGTGATAGTTGAAGTGAGAGCTGAAGCTGTGGACTGAGCTAGCCAATAGCAAATTCAGGATTAGATCTCACATTTGTATCTCCTTAACAAGAGTTCTCTACCAAGTCACTCCTCCCAAAACTGGTAATCACTGCCTTCTAACTTCTCACTGCCTTCTAACTTCTCTGTTCATTCGTTCATGCAACAAATATTTATTGAGTACTTACTGCGTAGGCGGCACTGTTCTAAGTATTAAGGATACATTAGAGAACCTAGCAGATAAGCAGAGACAGCCAGCCGGCTCTCAGTTTCTAACAGGATTGGTTCCAGGACCTGCTACAGATACCAAAATCCAAGGGCTCAAATCAGTCCTCTGTATGGGCGGGTTCTACATCTGCCGATTCGACCAACCGTGGACTGTGTACAGTTGACCCTTGAACAACATGGGTTTGAACTGTGCAGGTTCACTTATATGCAGTACTGTATGTGTATTTATTTTTAAAAATCCAGGTATAAGTGGACCCGCACCGTTCAAACCCCGTGTTGTTCAAGGGTCAACTACAATCATAAAACCTCTGTTCTGGAGGAGCTCATATTCAATCACTGCTATCCATCCTCTGGGTAAAGATCTTGGACACAGCCTCAGCTCTCCCCTTTTCCTCCAATCTCAGATTCACATGTCATCTCCCTTGAAGTCCTTAATTCCCTAATGACATATGATGTTCAACATCTTTTCAGGTGCTAATTTGCCATTTGTATATCTTCTTTGGTGAGATGTTTGTTAAGGTCTTTGGCCCATATTTTAATCCAGTTGTTTGTTTTCTTATTGTTGAGTTTGAGTTCTTTGTATATTTTGGATAATGGTCCTTTATCAGATATATCTTTTTCAAATATTTTCTCCCAGCCTACGGCTTCTCTTCTCATTCTCTAGAGTGTCTTTCAGAGTGGAAATTTTTTACTTCAATGAAGTCTAACTTATTATTTCTTTCATGTATCAAGTACCATATCTTGGTGGTGTATCTAAGTCATCACCAAACCCAAGGTCATCAAGGTTTTTCCCTACATTACCTTCCAGGAGTCTGATAATTTTAAGTTTTACATTTAGGTCTATAATCTATTTTGTGTTAATTTTTGTGAAGTTGTATGGTCTGTGTCTAGATCCGCTTTTTTTTTTTTTGCATTTGCATGTCTAGTTGTTTTAGCATCATTTGTTGAAAAAACCATTTTTCTCTACTCTGCCTTTTCTCCTCTGTCAAAGAACAGATGATGATATTTCTGTGGGTCTATTTCTCAACTCTCTGGTCTGTTCTATTAATCCGTTTGTCTGTTCTTTTGCCAACAGCACACTGTCTTGATTATCATAGCTTTATAGTCAGTCCTTCAACTTTGTTCTTCTTCAATATTGTGTTGGCTATTCTGGGTCTTTTGCCGCTCTCTATAAACTTTAGAATCAGTTTGTCAATATCCACAAAACTTGCTGGGGTTTTGATTGGAATTGTACTGAATCTACAGATCAAGTTGGGAAGCACAGACATCTTGGCAACATTAAGTCTTCCTCTCCATGAAGGTGAAATATCACTCCATTCATCCTTTGATTATGTTCATCAGATCTTCATTTAGATCTTGTACATATTTTTTTTAAAGTATTTCATTTGGGGGAATGCTCATGTAAATGATATTATGTTTTTAATTTCAGATTCCACTTGTTGATTACTGTCATATAGGAAAGTGACTGCCATTTGTATATTAACCTTGTATCCTGCAACTCCACTGTAAAAGCTGGATTAGTTCCAGGAGTTTTTTTATTGATTGTTTCAGATTTTCTGCACAATCATGTAAGGAAAGACAGCTCTATTTCTTCCTTCCAAATTTGTATGTCTTTTATTTCCTTTTCTTGTCTTATTGTATTAGCTAAGACTCCAGCACAATACTGAAAAGGAGTGGTAAGACGGGACATCCTTGCCTTGTTCCCTGATTTTAGTGGGACAGCTTCTGGTTTCACACCACTAAGTATGACGTTAGCTGTACTTTTTTTATAGATGTTCTTTATCAAGTTGAGGTAGTTCCCCTCTAGTCCTAGTTTGCTGAGAGCTTTATCATGAATGGGTGTTGGCTTTTATCAACAACTTTTTCTGTATCTATTGATATGATGATGTGATTTTTCTTCTTTGGCCTATTGATGTGATGAATTGCATTAGTTCATTTTCTAATGTTGAACCAGCTTTGAACGCCTGAAATAAATCCTACTTGTTCATGTGCATTATTCTTTTTATACATTGTTGATTTCAATTTGCTAATATTTTGTTGAGGATTCTTTATTATTTTTTTAATTTATTTTATTTTACTTATTTATTTTTTGGCTGCATTGGGCCTTCGTTGCTGCGCACGGGCTTGCTCTAGCTGCGGTGAGTGGGGGCTACTCTTCGCTGCGGTGCACAGGCTTCTCATTTTGGTGGCTTCTCTTGTTATGGAGCACGGGCTCCAGTAGTTGTGGCTCGCGGGCTCTATAGCACAGGCTCAGGAGTTGTGGCGCATGGGCTTAGTTGCTCCACGGCATGTGGGATCTTCCCAGACCAGGGTTCGAACCCGTGTCCCCCTGCATTGGCAGGCAGATTCTTAACCACTGTGCCATGAGAGAAGCCCTTTGTCGAGGATTCTTGCATCTTTGTTCATGAGAGAGTTTGGTCTATAGTCTTCTTGTAACGTCTTTGTTTGGATTAGGTATTAGGGTAATGCTGGCTTCATGGAATGAATTAAGAAGATTCCTTCTGATTCTATCTTTTGAAAGAAATTGTAAAGACTGGGTATAATTTCTTCCTTAAATGTTTGGTAGAATACAACTATGAACCCAGTCCTTTTATCCTGGATGTCAGACATTGTGAATTTTATTTTTATTTTATTTTATTTTATTTTAATGTTAGGTTCTTTTGTATTCCTTTACGTACTTTTAAATCTTTGTTCTATTATTCAGTTAAGTTACTTAGGAATAGTTTGATCCTTTCAAATCTTTCTTTTACACTTGTTAGGCAGAACCAGAGTAGCCACTATTGTGGGGCTAATTTGGCCCTACTACTGAGATAAAATCCTTCTGAGTCTTCTATGCAATGCACCATGCATTAGGTGGCCTTTCCACTCTGGTGAACATAAGATGAGGCCATCTCAGAGCTCATTTTATTTGTTTCCTTCTTTTAGGGATCACTGCCTTGTACTGCCTGTTTTCTAATGTCTGAAAACCACAGTTTCCTATATTTTGTCCCAGTTTTTAGTCAGCACCTTAAGTTAAATTCAGTCCCTAAAACTCTATCATGGCCAGAAGGAGAAACCCCCAGACTACCTAGATTTGATTCCTGGCTCTACCACCTACTAGCTGTCCAACCTTGAACCAGTCTCTCAGTGCTTCATGAGCGTTTTCTCATTTATAAAATGGGAATAATGATTATCTAATCTCTAGGGTTGTTGACAAAATTCAAAGAATTATAAAGTGCTTCTCCCAGTAAATTAAATACAAATTTGTTTTCTTTCACTTCTTCAACTTCTGTAGCTTTTCATTTACAAATATGAAATCTATTTAAAAATATCTACTATATTTATTATGAAAATAAGTACTATGATTAATGCTATCAGGTACTAATAGTGATAATACCATTAATTTGAATATTTACTATTTGTCAGGCATTATGGTAAACATTTTGCACATGAAATTTCAAGTTCCCTGATCTTTGTTTTTAAAATCAAGTTAGCTTACCTTTTTATATTCCTATTATTCCAAGTTTCCCCTTTTCCCCTATATGTATTAGAATTGATTTTTCCTATATCAATGATGGAAAACAAAACCATTTTCTCATTTATTTACACTAAGAAGAAGGTAGCACTTAAATTATTTACAGATTTAAAGTTCGTATTTTAATCTAATTTTGGAAGATAACATCTCCTTTCCTTAAACTCCTTACTTTCGCCTAGTAAGAGAAAGATAGTACTAAGAACTTTCTCCCCATGACTATGTATTTGCCTCCAGACACAAATATGGAAAGATCAGACGATGGGATGCAAGAACTGTTGGGAAATGAGGTGATGTTCAATGTCTTTAGAAGAATTCTACCCAAACTGAACAAGAGAATAGGGATAATAAACATATGCCTTTTTCAGGCCCCAAGAGGTCATGAGTGTAGTAAAAGAAAGATAACTAACTGTGACTGATAGGAAAAGCTAGGGCAGAGAGCACCTGAAAGCAGAGCAGTCAGAATGATGGTGAGATGAAGATGGGGGATGCAGGCACTGTAATGAGATATGCCCTCAAAATACTTAGAGGATCTAAGTGCAGACCTGACACTGAAAACTCTAACATGCTCAAGTAAAGGACAAGATCATATACTCAAGAAATCTGAGCATGTGGAACTTTAAATAATGATAATAGCAGCTACCATTTATTGAAGGCTTACTATGTGCTGTCTAAGCACTTTACACACATTAATTTATTAAATCCTCAACACAACTCCATGAGATAGATACTACTGATAACACCATTTTATAGATGAGGACACTGATGCACAGAGAAGTGAAGTCAGTTCCCCATGTCATGCTAAATGAACACCTAAAATGTTTAAAATTTTACATGCAAAAAGTTAAGTTTTTGAGATATTCAAAACTGCATTCACAGAAAAGTTTAATGAGTAAAATTTCACAAAGTCCTTCTTAAAAGTTTGCTAAAATCAATTCCAGATAATTCCAACTGTGAAGTAATTTAATTTTAATTTGGGAGACTTTTATCTATTGTAATGTATCCACAGTTCAGAGTAATCTGAGAAGGGTGTAAGTTAGAGAACTTGGAATATTTCAGATAATGGAACCCACCTGGACCTAAAGCAGCACTCCAGGTAGAACTTCAAAACCTATCAGAACAAAAAAGAAGTGTTTTGAGAGATTTCATGATGTCTACCGACATACATGTCAGGATAAGGACCCAAAGAAGGAGCGCATTATCAGTTCTGTGCTACCAGTGCTATAATGAAAAAACAGCATGTGGTAACAGGGACCCAAAGAAGTTCTCCTTTTTTGCCATAGGAAATCTGGCTTCTCACCAGCCCCATACAAGCCAAGGTAGAGCTCAGCCAGTTTGGAGAGCATGATGGAATAATCTCAGAGACCTGTCACTATGTATTGTGTCATGACAGTTTTTCATATGATGCAGTGCTCAGTGCCCTCTCTCAAGATCTTAATATCTCCACTGGATTACTCTTTCACTCATTCAGGCTACATTACAATCACCTGTACCTAAAACTCTTTGTACTGCTCTTCATTACTATTTGCAGAATAATATAAAATCAGAGTCCTAATAAAATATAAACACAGTAGTACCACTTCCAAATAACAACTATATATGTAACTTCAGAATTTCATCTGTATACAGCCAAATGCACTGAGAAATCATGCTATTATCTTTTTCATAAAGATATCTTCTTTCATATCTTTTTTTTTTTTTTCTTTCATGTACTTTTTAAACTTCAAAATATCATGAGGGACATGTGAATTCCTAGAGTGCTCCTCAGGAAAACACTAACAAAATCTTCCTCAAGTATTTTTATCTGTAAAAGTGAAAATGTACAGTATTGTGTGAGTCCTTAATTAATGTAAGAAAATCCAATTATTTTTAGTACACCAAGCTAATATACTTTATACCAGTTAAAATTGTAAAATTGATAGATGGCAAGAGTAGGCTTTACTTTGAAGTTTTACTGCTGTTTTGTGTCCACATCATCTCACTAGTTTTTACTTTAATTGTACAGAGAAACTGGAGTGTAAAGATAAGTGATGGAATGAAAGCAGATACCCAATTATCCACTAATTAATATTACCCCTGCATAATCAACTAGGAAGTAGAAAGGAGAGAACTTCAGTCTTTTTTTTTTTTCCACAACTCACACACACACACTGTATTTTATTTTTACAAGAGATAAACTGACACCAAGCACTGTAAATGGATGGCCAAAACAAAAGCAACAACGATTGCAATTACCAAACATGAAACACACTCATACAAGAACTTCAGTCTTATTAGAAAGTTTTACTTTTCTAGCCTTTACTAATCATAGCTTCTTAGCTAGCCGTTTATCTCCAGATTTCTAAGAATGTCATAAGACATTCCAATTAGAAAATTATTTAAGATGCCACTGGCACCTTAAAATTTTTAATGAATATCATTTGGTCTTTCATGGGTGAAAAATAGAATAGCCATCAGGTTTCAGATGCAGGTTTCATTCTTTAAAAAAAACAATAAAACTAGAAACTACAGAATACAAATAATCATTACCAGATAAACATCAACATTAGATTTTAAAAGCAAAGTATAAAATAAAGCATCACTATCTTCAACCTCAGTAGTTACTCTTCAATATACTAAACCTACATTTTAGGTTGGAAACCTTTTTATCATTCTTTTTTTTCCACAGGAAAATTTTTATATGTAGCTCCTTTAAGTCTATCATAATAACAGACTCAAAATCTTTCAAAATCTTACATAATATAAATCAATTGATCTCTCTACAATATTACAGTGGTTAGATGGCCCCTAATTAGCATGACAACCTCAAATCATTAATAATTTGAAACTTAAAACTCTGGGCTGGGAGTTGGGGTACCTGAGTTCTACTGTTAACTTGGCTGCTGAGTTTCTGTGAAACTTTGGGCAAGTCACTTATCTTGTGCTTCAGTGTCGCCATTTAAAATGGAGAAAATAAGACGGTCCTGCTCCATATCACTGACCGTAATAGACATGAGATCATATGTAAAAAAAAGCCATAAATAATTTTTTTAATGAAAAAGACTATAATTATTTATAGTTTTTTGGTACCAAATTCTTAATGGACTCAAAAGATCCAAAGTTCATTCAACTTCTTACATTCCAAACAATCATGGAGCAATTTGCTCACTGATAAGAAGAAACCAGTCTGATCCAATTAGTAATTGGTAAAGGAAGGAGAGTATATTTTAGCTCTTAATTCCAAATAAAGTCACTGCAATAAATGTATTAATTCCAAATAAAGTCAATGCAATAAATGTATTATGAAGATGTGTTTGTACATAGAATGCTTCATGTAAGTACGGACAACAAGCTATTTTTAAATAAATTCAACTAGCATTAGATTTCTTATTTGAATATAGCAACATAAAACCGATATTTCTCTCTTTCCATCCTGAAAAACCACCTAAAAGCAACATGAAGAATAAGAGACACAAACCTCGTTTTTGGCAAAATTAGGAGACAAACAACAAAATGAGAAGAGAGGCTGCCAAACTTAATAGATAGAGAATAGGGGTATAGGCTATAGGCATCAGAGACAGAATGTTGCAGTTGTAGATGCCAGAAAGAACAAAGTGATGGTGATGGGCACACCCTAATGTATAAACCCCTTGTTTGTATCAGTGGAAACAAGGAGCATGGGCTGACAGCCAGAGCTCTCCTGAACATGGTTTGATTCCAATAAGTAGAGAGGGACAGTGCTAAATAAGCAATCACACAGACAAACTGTATTTGCAAAGAGAAGTCTGTCTCTGCTATCTATCTCCATTGACTGGTGCAAAATAAATTTTCTTCATCTTTTCCTCTTTTAACAGTCCAAAAAGAACATTCACCAGAAAAATGTTGCTATAGAGCAGATGAAAATCATGACAAATACTTAACCATTAATTAATAAAACAATTATGCAATCAACTTTAAGTTGAGATTCACAAAAAATATAAAATCATAAAATTTTATTGACTAGCAGGATAATGACTAAACTAGTATAATCAGTCACTCACCTCTGATTCATATTTTATTTTTTCTTCTTCTAAAATACGTGCAAATTCTTCTTTCTGGTGTTCAAATTCTGATTTGAGAAATGTATGTTCATAGCGAAGTTTATTATATTCAGCTCTATACTTTTCTACTTCCTAAATTAAAAGAAGATTGTAATTTATAACAAATTTATAAATGAAACTTGTACTCACTTCAAAAATCACCTTTTCAAAAATTTTAAATTGTTTTATACTAAGAGCCATTCTAAAAGTAAAAATTAAGCTTAACAGAAGTATAAACAAACCTTGGAAAAGTTATCATGACAAGAATGCTACAAACAGAATTAGCACACTCCTGAAAAGGTATCAGTAAAACAAATTACCATTCAATTAATCTTATTTCCTCAATGATTCTAATAATAAAAATGTATTAGCATGTCAAAACTTTTGAGCTCTGGGCTTAATAAAATAATATTTTAAAATGTAGCAGCACACCTTTCAAAATAGATTTTTAAAATTAATTCTATAATAAAATATAAAAAATACCCCCTTAAAAGTCAAAAAGGATGAATTCTAAGTAGGTAAATGATTATTTGAATGTTTAGTACAGTAACTCAAGGTTCAGTCAAATATTACAATGATAGTCCAATTCAACACACCAGTCTGAAGTATATATGTAGTACCAACTCTCCTGACTAACCAAGAACACATGCAATGCCTATGCTCCAAAATTCTGCTTCCTAACACTTCAAAATCTGCTGGCATTCTGAATCTCAATAAAAACTCAGGCAACAGAGCAGGAAGATGGAGACACTATTCCAACATACCTCAGGGAATTAACAAGGAAAGCATGCCTCCTAAAATAATCAGCTCACTATAAATCTTTAGTTGAAAGATTTCTAAGCCTGTTTACAAACCAAGAAAGTGGGTTTTGTGATTTTATTAGAAACATACTTTTTTTTTTAAAAAAAAACATGCTTTTACTTAACTTGATCACCTACCTCAGATTTAAGTGATTTTTTATAATCCAAAATTAAATCTACTCCTAAACCATAATGCTTTGGTTACCCACCAGGATGATATTCAAAAGATGACTTTATCAAGCCAGAAAATCATTTATAAAAGAGGATTCCCACAACTGTTTTGTGCAATGACAGCATCACTAGTCTACAACTTTCCAAAGGGGACCATTTTGAGGGGGACAATATTCATTTGTATGTATAAGGCCCAGTATGCTTATTAAATAAGGTAACATATAAAATGTCTAGGATAGTACCTAATATAGTCAATATCTGTCATCTCTTCCTGTTCCCTTTATTAAACATTTAGTCACATTATACCAACATTTCATATGAGGAGACTGATCTCAATCTGAAGAAAAACTAACACATTTTTACTTTTCTGAGGCTGCATGAAATTCATTCTTTCATTCAGCAAACATTAATTGAGCATCTGTTGTATGCTAGGAAGTGTTTTAGGAACTTGGACTATAACAGTGAACAAAACCAGATAAAGGTTCCTCCTCTCATACAACTTACATTCTAGCAGTTGTAAAAGGGAAAATTTTAAAAATAAGCACAATAAATATTATATAGCATATTAGAAGACTATAAATACTAGAGAAAAATAAAAAGTAGAGCAGGGTAAATGGGTATCCAAAAGTCTAAAGAGTGACAGGAAAGGCAAGTTGCAATATTAAAAGGAGGCAGGGGTTGGTCAAAGTAGGCCCTACTGGAAAGGTGAAATTTCAGCAGAATTGAAAAAGATGAGAAAATCAGCCAAGAGATACGTGGCAGGAATAACAGCTAGGGCAAAGACTTGAACTGCACCATTTCTGAAGTGCCAAAGAAACACCAAGAAGGCCAATGTGGACGGAAGAATGGGATCTGATCGTATGCAGTCTTAAAGGCTGCTATAAGGACTCTGAGTAAGAACAGAAGCTATTGCAGGGCTTTTGAGTAGGAGAATGATGCTTTTCCTCAAGCCTTTCACAGTCACATGAAGATAAATGCACAGTCCTTCTATACAAATTACTTACTTCATCCAGATGCCTAAAACATTCTCTCATTGGAGTTTCTAGCTCTTGTTGTATTTCAGCTCGTAACAATTCCAGCTTTTGTGGACTTAATACCTAATATGTAGAGAAATATAAAACAATTCTAAATATGAAATCACAAATATTAAATTGAAGAATCAGACAAATTTCAAAGCTTCTCTCCTAATTATGACAATGAAATTAAACTAATAGAAATTTCATGATATACCTAATTTTACAATAACCATTATATAAATAGAACCATCATTTGAAACAAAGAAACTCAATTTCAAGCTCTCAGAGATGTCCAAAATTCCATTAACATGAGGTAAAGACAATCACTGATTATTATTATTGTTATTAATAGGAAAAACTATGTTGGCAGCTAAGATTATCATGTTGGATACAGTGGCTGATTCTATTTTCTAAAGCAAGCAAAATAAAGGTATAACAATTTGGTATACCATAGGAAATTCTTCAGACTTATTTTCAATCAGAGAAAGCTGATATTTACCAGCAAAATTAATTTAGGCTCCTCCATGTTACACTCTTATAGAACTCATATTTCAATAAGTATTTACGTAAGCTCCTTAAAAGAACACACAGTTAGTCTTTAGTCACCATGTGTTCCCGAAACCTTGCACTACTGCCTAGCACAAAGGAAACACTCGATTATTTCTTGAATCAATTAATTAATGAATACTGGTTGTAAAAAAAAAAAAAAAAAAACCTAGTTTATATTTACATTAATCTCTGAAAACTAAGAATGATATTCATTTATTTATTCATCAATACTCCAAATATTCCAAAAACTTTACTGAATGAATGCCTACTATATATGTAAAGCATTGTGCAACATACTATAATCTACATAACATACTGTTCTCAATTCCTTATATGCATTAATTTATTTAATCCCCACAACAATCCAGAATATAGCTACATTATCATACCCCTTTTTATCGAAACTGAAACACACACAGAGTCAAACTTGCTAAAGGTTACAAAACCTCAAAGGAAGTATATCTCTCCCTATAAAAAGTTCAAACTTTCAAGTGAAAAATAATTTATACATACAAATACCTATAAAAATAGGCAATACAGGCTTACCAGAAAGGTAAAGATGAACAAAAAAGATATTTAGGATAGAAAGAATGGCACATCAAAGGAATGGGAAAACTAAAGGTTAGGTAGAACCCAAAACCAAAGAATGGATAAAATATTAAATTCCCTGGGGAGAAAAATGATCCTCAAAGGTGACCTAAAGGCATTTTAGGTAGAACCACCCTAAGCATTACAGAAAATTTAGAATCCTGGGCCCCTGTGTTAATGTTGGTAGTAATCTCTAGACTCTGTGACACCAAGGCCATGCTGACACATTTCCATTAAACGCCACCTTGGAGAGCTGCATCCTGGCTGGAAACAAAAGGGAAAGAGGTGGGAGCCACATAGTGGAAGCTTCCTGAACACCAAGTTCATACTCTTATAATTTACTCAGTATTTAAAATTTTTTTCCTTTTACTTAAAATGAATATAATTACATATATAAAATAATTCAAACAAAATAAAATATAATATTAAAAAACTAAATTTTCTTCTCACTTCAGTCATCTAGTTTCCCTCTTAGGAAGCAACCACTGTCAATAATTTATGTATCCTTCTTGAAGCAGTATACAGATATATAAGCATATATACTACTTTTAACTTTTCTATAAAGAAAGGCATACCATACACATTTTTCTGTACCTTGCTTACTCACTGAAGGTTTTTAAGCTTAAGAAGAGCATTACCATATGTATATTTTAGGAAGAAGCAAGATGGATCAAAAGTTTTGGTGGGAGAGAACTGGTGGCTATGGGAAGGAGAGGCAGTGAATGGGGCTAAAGAAACCAGATGGAAAGATCCTGTTATAATATGGTTTATGATGTCAAGAGTCTGTAATAATTTCAAGTCCAAAGTGAGAAGGAATGGTAATTAAAAAAGAATAAGTAAATTTTATTTGGATGATTTTTCAAACAAACCAACTTTAAAAATAACAACAAACAAGCAAAACTGTGAGAAAATTAGGAATACATGAACAAAGACACAACACTAAGAGGTTCAAAGAAATAAGTACTTTAGGTATGTAAATGGTATTGTGGAAACACTTTTGAGGAACTGCTTTGGTATATAATAGAGATGTATACTAAAATATTTAGGGTTGAGATGATATGATTTGCTTCAAAATAATCCAGAGGGGTTGAGAGACAGAGGCAGAAGTGTTAGAAGATAAAACAAGACTGGCTCAGAGATGGTAATTACTGATGCTGGGTGATGGGTATGTGGGGATGCATCATACCACTCACTATACTTCTGTACTTGTTTGAGATTTCCATAATTAATTAAAATATTTTAATTAAAAATAAAAGTGCTTCCACTGCCAGCAGATGGCATAGAGACCAGGTTTACCCTCCTGCCTGAAACAAATAAAAGACTGAACAAAAAACAAACAATGGTTTTCAAGACACTGGACATAATGAAGCAAGAAAGATCCCTAAGAGACAGAAAAACAAAAGGTGAGCTGTGCAAAAGCTTCCTGGCCATGGCAAAGGACCACCTGAAAGGATTAGAGGGATGAGTATGTAGAGCTCACACAGAGTTCCGTTTCCCAAAAGCCAGACTTAAAACTTCATTTCAGAGAGATACGAGTAGAGTACTCAGAAGGGTCTCAGCAGTGGGAAATAATTAGCACTAAACACTAATCTGTTCTCACTTAACAAATCTTAAAAGCAAGACCCAGAATGATAAAATGTTTCCAAGGAACTGTGTCCCAGAACAAAGCTTAAGAATATTTACCAGAATACAAAAATATCTAGCACTCATCAAAGTAAAATTCACAATGTCTAGCATCCAATAAATATTTACCAGGCATAAAAGACCTAAGAATAAATTTGACCAAGGACGGGAAAACCTGTACACTGAAAACTATAAGACACAGATGAAAAAAACTGAAGATACTAAAAAATGGAAAAATATTCCATGCTCATGGATTGGAAGAATATTGTTAAAATGTGCATACTACCCAAAGCAATCTACAGATTCAGTGCAATCCCTACAAAATGCCAGTGGCAGATTTCACAGAACCAGAAGAAATAATTCTAAAGTTTGTATGGAACCACAAAAGACTCTGAATAGCGAAAACAATCTTGAGAAATAAGAACAAAGCTGGTGGTATCACACTCCCTGATTTCAAACTGTACTACACAACTATAGTAATCAAAACAGTATGATACTGGCACAAAAACAGACACACAGATCAATGGGACAGAATATAGAGAGCCCAGAAGTAAACCCATGCATATATGGACATTTAATCTATGACAAAAGAAGAAAAAAATACACTGCAGAAAGGACAGTCTCTTCAACAAATGATACTGGGAAAACTGGACCACCACATGCAAAAGAATAAAAAGCCTACCTCTGGGACAATACTAAACACAACAACATTCACATTATAGGGGTCCCAGAAGGCGGAGAGAGAGAGAAAGGACCCAAAAAAATATTTGAAGAGATTATAGTCGAAAACTTCCCTAACATGGGAAAGGAAATAGCCACGCAAGTCCAGGAAGCACAGAGGGTCCCAGGCAGGATAAACCCAAGGAGAAACACGCTGAGACACATAGTAATCAAACTGGCAAAAATTAAAGACAAAGAAAAATTATTGAAAGCAGCAAGGGAAAAACGACAAATAATATACAAGGGAACTCCCATAAGGTTAACAGCTGATTTCTCAGCAGAAACTCTACAGGCCAGAAGGGAGTGGCATGATATACTTAAAGTGATGAAAGGGAAGAACCTACAACCAAGATTACTCTACCCGGCAAGGATCTCATTCAGATTTGATGAAGAAATCAAAAGCTTTACACACAAGCAAAAGCTAAGAGAATTCAGCACCACCAAACCAGCTCTACAACAAATGCTAAAGGAACTTCTCTAAGTGGGAAACACAAGAGAAGAAAAGGACCTACGAAAACAAACCCAAAACAATTAAGAAAATGGTAATAGGAATATACATATTGATAATTACCTTAAACATGAATGGATTAAATGCTCCAACCAAAAGACACAGGCTCTCTGAATGGATACAAAAACAAAACCCATATATATGCTGTCTACAAGAGACCCACTTCAGACCTAGGGACACATACAGACTGAAAGTGAGGAGATGGAAAAAGATATTCCATGCAAATGGAAATCAAAAGAGAGCTGGAGTAGCAATACTCGTATCAGATAAAATAGACTTTAAAACAAAGAACGTTACAAGAGACAAGGAAGGACACTACATAATGATCAAGGGATCAATCCAAGAAGAAGATATAACAATTATAAATATATATGCACCCAACACAGGAGCACCTTAATACATAAGGCAACTGCTAACAGCTATAAAAGAGGAAATCGACAGTAACACAGTAGTAGTGGGGGACTTCAACACCTCACTTACACCAATGGACAGATCATCCAAACAGAAAATTAATAAGGAAACACAAGCTTTAAATGACACAACAGACCAGGTAGATTTAACTGATATTTACAGGACATTCCATCCAAAAACAGCAGATTACACTTTCTTCTCAAGTGTGCATGGAACATTCTCCAGGATAGATCACATCTTGGGTCACAAATCAAGCTTGAGTAAATTTAAGAAAACTGAAATCATACCAAACATCTTTTCTAACCACAATGCTATGAGATGAGAAATCAATTACAGGGAAAAAACATAAAAAAACACAAACACATGGAGGCTAAACAATACGTTATGAAATAACCAAGAGATCACTGAAGGAATCAAAGAGGAAATCGAAAATTGTTTAGAGACAAAGACAATGAAAACACGACAATCCAAAACCTATGGGATTCAGCAAAAGCAGTTCTAAGAGTGAACTTTATAGCAATACAATCCTACCTCAAGAAACAACAAACATCTTAAATAAACAATCTAACATTACACCTAAAGGAACTAGAGAAAGAAGAACAAACAAAACCCAAAGTTAGCAGAAGGAAAGAAATCATAAATACTGGAGCAGAAATAGAAACAAAGAAAACAATGGCAAATATCAATAAAACTAAAAGCTGCTTCTTTGAGAAGATAAACAAAATTGATAAACCATTAGCCAGACTCATCAAGAAAAAGAGGGAGAGGACTCAAATCAATAAAATTAGAAATGAAAAAGGAGAAGTTACAACAGACACTACAGAAATACAAAGCATCCTAAGAGACTACTACAAGTAACTCTGTGCCAATAAAATGGACAACCTGGAAGAAATGGACAAATTCTTAGAAAGGTATAACCTTCCAAGACTGAACCAGGAAGAAATAGAAAATATGAACAGACCAATCACAAGTAATGAAATTGAAACTGTGATGAAAAATCTTCCAACAAACAAAAGTCCAGGACCAGATGGCTTGAAGAGCTAACACGAATCCTTCTCAAACTCTCCCAAAAAGTTGCAGAGGAAGGAACACTCCCCAACTCATTCTATGAGGCCACCATCACCCTCATACCAAAACCAGACAAAGATACTACAAAAAAAGAAAATTACAGACCAATATCACTCATGAATATAGATGCAAAAATCCTCAACAAAATACTAGCAAACCGAATCCAACAACACATTAAAAGGATCATACACCATGATCAAGTGGGATTTATCCCAGGGATGCAAGGATTCTTCAATATATGCAAATCAATCAATGTAATAAACCATATTAACAAATTGAAGAATAAAAACCATATGATCATCTCAATAGATGCAGAAAAAGCTTTTGACAAAATTCAACATCCATTTATGATAAAAACTCTCCAAAAAGTGGGCATAGAGGGAACCTACCTCAACATAATAAAGGCCATATACAACCAACCCACAGCAAACATCATTCTCAATGGTGAAAAACTGAAAGCATTTCCTCTAAGATCAGGAACAAGACAAGGATGTCCACTCTTGCCACTATTATTCAAGATAGTTTTGGAAGTCCTAGCCATGGCAATCAGAGAAATAAAAGGAATACAAATTGGAAAAGAAGAAGTAAAACTGTCACTGTTTGCAGATGACATGATACTATACATAGAGAATCCTAAAGATGCCACCAGAAAACTACTAGAGCTAATCAATGAATTTGGTAAAGTTGCAGGATACAAAATTAATGCACAGAAATCTCCTGCATTCCTATACACGAATGATGAAAAATCTGAAAGAGAAATTAAGGAAACACTCCCATTTACCACTGTAACAAAAAGAATAAAATAGCTAGGAATAAACCTACCTAGGGAGACAAAAGACCTGTATGCAGAAAACTATAAGACACTCATGAAAGAAATTAAAGATGATACCAACAGATGGAGAGATATACCATGTTCTTGGATTGGAAGAATCAATATTGTAAAAATGACTATACTACCCAATACAATCTACAGATTCAGTGCAATCCCTATGAAATTACCAATGGCATTTTTTACAAAACTAGAACAAAAAATCTTAAAAAATGTATGGAGACACAAAGGACCCCGAATAGCCAAAGCAGTCTTGAGGGAAAAAAACGGAGCTGGAGGAATCAGACTCCCTGACTTCAGACTATACTACAAAGCTACAGTAATCAAGACAATATGGTAACTGGCACAAAAACAGAAATATAGATCAACGGAACAGGATAGAAAGCCCAGAGATAAACCCACGCACCTATGGTCAACTAATCTATGACAAAGGAGGCAAGGATATACAATGGAGAGAAGACAGCCTCTTCAATAAGTGGTGCTGGGAAAACTGGACAGCTACATGTAAAAGAATGAAATTAGAACATTCCCTAACACCGTACACAAAAATAAACTCAAAATGGATTCGAGACCTAAATGTAAGAGTGGACACTATAAAACTCTTAGAGGAAAACATAGGAAGAACACTCTTTGACATAAATCACAGCAAGATCTTTTTTGATCCACCTCCTAGAGTAATGGAAATAAAAACAAAAATAAACAAATGGGACCTAATGAAGCTTAAAAGTTTTTATACAGCAAAGGAAACTACAAACAAGATGGAAAGACAACCCTCAGAATGGGAGAAAATATTTGCACACGAATCAACGGACAAAGGATTAATCTCCAAAATATATAAACAGCTCATGCAGCTCAATATTAAAAAAACAAACAACCCAATCCAAAAATGGGCAGAAGACCTAAATAGACATTTCTACAAAGAAGACATACAGATGGCCACGAAGCACATGAAAAGCTGCTCAACATCACTACTTACTAGAGAAATGCAAATCAAAATTACAATGAGGTATCACTTCACACCAGTTAGAATGGGCATCATCAGAAAATCTACAAACAACAAATGCTGGAGAGGGTGTGGAGAAAAGGGAACCCTCTTGCACTGTTGGTGGGAATGTAAATTGATACAGCCACTATGGAGAACAGTATGGAGGTTCCTTAAAAAACTAAAAATAGATTTACCATATGATCCAGCAATCCCACTACTGGGCATATACCCAGAGAAAACCATAAATCAATAAGACACATGCACCCCAATGTTCATTGCAGCACTATTTACAATAGCCAGGTCATGGAAGCAACCTAAATGCCCATCGACAGATGAATGGATAAAGTAGATGTGGCACATATGTACAATGGAATATTACTCAGCCATAAAAAGGAACGACATTGGGTCATTTGTACAGACGTGGATGGATCTACAGACTGTCATACAGAGTGAATTAAGTCAGAAAGAGAAAAACAAATATCATATATTAACGCATATATGTAAAACCTAGAAAAATGGTACAGATGAACTGGTTTGCAAGGCAGAAATTGAGACACAGATGTAGAGAACAAACGTATGGACACCAAGGGGGGAAAGTGGTGGCGGGGAGAGGGGGTGATGGTGTAATGAATTGGGAGATTGGGATTGACATATATACACTAATATGTATAAAATGGATAACTAATTAGAGCCTGCTGTATAAAAAAATAAATAAAATTCAAAAAAAAATGATACTGGGAAAAAAGTCAGTCTCTTCAGTCAATGATACTGGGAAAACTGGACAGCCACATGCAAAAAATGAATAAAAAACTAGACCACCATCTTACACCATACACAAAAGTAACTCAAAATGGAGTAAAGACTTGAATTCAAGACCTGAAACCATAAAATTCCTAGAAGAAAACATAAGTGGTAACCTTACTGATACTAGTCTTACCAATGTTTTAGTGGATCAGACTCCAAAGGAAAGAGAAACAAAAGCAAAAACCAAACATCAAACTGAAAAGCTTCTGTACAGCAAAGGAAATCATAATCAAAACAAAAGGCAGCTTACTAAATGGGAGAAGTTATTTGCAAATCACCTATCTACAACTCAACAACAAGAAAAAACCAAGCAACTCAACTTAAAAATGGGCAGAGAATCTGAATAGACATTTTTCCAAAGAAGACATAAGCCTGGCCAACAGGCACATGAAAAGATCATCAATATCACTAATCATCAGGAAGATGCATATCAAAATCATGAGATATCATCTCATACCTGTCAGAAATGGCGATTTTCAAAGAACAATGAATAACGAGGGTTGGTGAGTATATGGAGCAAAGAGAACCCTGTTACACTGTTGGTGAGAATGTAAATTGGTGCAGCAACTATGGAAAACAGTATAGAGGTTCCTTAAAAAAATTAAAAATAGAACTACTATATGATCCAGCAATTCCACTTCTGGGTATTTATCTAAAGAACATGAAAACACTAATTCAAAAAGATATATGAACCCCTATGTCCACTGCAGCATTATTTACAATAGCCAAGATATGCAAACAATCTAAGTGCCCACTGACGGATAAATGGATAAAGAGAACATTATACATACGCGCGCACACACACACACACACACACAACAGAATACTACTCAGCCATAAAAAAATGAAATCCTGCCATTCGTAACATGGTTGGACCTTGAGGGTATGATGCTAAGTGAAATAAGTCAGACAAAGAAAGACAAATACCATATGATTTCATTCATACGTGGAATCAAAACACACACACACCAATGAACAAACAAACAAAATAAAACAAAAACAAACTCAGAGATACAGAGAACAGATTAGTGGTTACCAGAGAAGAAGGGGGTTGGGAGGTGAGCAAAATGGATGAAGGGGGTCAACTGTATGGTGATGGATGATAACTAGACTTGTGGTGGTGATAACTCTGTAGTGTATACAGATGTTGAACCATAGTGCTCTACACTTGAAACTTAAATACAAAAAATTTTTTTTTAGGGGCTTCCCTGGTGGCGCAGTGATTGAGAATCCGCCTGCCAATGCAGGGGACACAGGTTCGAGCCCTGGTCTGGGAAGATCCCACATGCCGCGGAGCAACTAGGCCCGTGAGCCACAATTACTGAGCCTGCGCGTCTGGAGCCTGTGCTCCGCAACAAGAGAGGCCGCGATAGAGGCCCGCGCACCGCGATGAAGAGTGGCCCCCGCTTGCCTCAACTAGAGAAAGCCCTCGCACAGAAACAAAGACCCAACACAGCCATAAATAAGTAAATAAATAAATAAATAAAATTAAAAAAAAAAATTTTTTTTTAATTTAGCAGACATGTAAAGAAGCCTGAAAATACTACCCACAATAAATAGGAAAAGAAAACCAACCAACCAACACCAACCCAGAAGTGACAGAGATGCTAAAATTAGCAAAGACATTAATATAGTTACTATAACTGAATTCCACATAAAGCTACAGTAAAGATTGAACATGTCAAGGAAAATATGAAAAAAATCAAAATTGGACTTCAGGATAAAAACTACAATTTCTGAGATGAAAAATGCACTATGAAATTACTGGCAGATTAGACATTGCAGGAAAAAAGATCAGAGAACTTAAAAGACATGACAACAGAAACTATCCAAAATGAAACAAAGAGACAAAAAAGATTAAAAATAAATAAACAGGGATTTCCCTGGTGGTCCAGTGGTAAAGAATCTGCCTAAAAATGCAGGCGATGCGGGTTTGATCCCTGGTCAGGGAACTAAGATCCCACATGCCGAGGGGCAACTAAGCCCACACGCCACAACTACTGAGCTCACGCGCCTCAACTAGAGAGCCTGCATGCCGCAAACTACAGAGCCCACATGCCCTGGAGCCTGCACGCCACAACTAAAGAAGAGAAAAAGCCGCACGCCACAACTAGAGAGAAGCCTGCATGCTGCAACCAAGAGCTCGTGCACCACAACGAAAGATCCCGTGTGCCTCAATGAAGATCCCACATGCCGCAACTAAGACCCAACACAGCCAAAAATAAATAAATTTAAAAATAAATCTTTAAAAATAAACAAACAGAACATCAGTGAGTTATGGGAGAACTTTCAGTGGCCTAATAGCAGAGTCCCCAAAGGAAATCAAATAGGAGGCAGAAAAAAATATTTTGAGATAAAATATCTAAAATTTTTCTAAATTTGATGAAAACTATAAACCCACAGACCCAAGAAGCTCATTAAACCTCAAGCTCCAGAAACATGAAGAAATGTGCAAAGGCAGGTCAATCAAATTACTGAAAAGAAGCAATAAAGAAAAAAATCTTAAGAGCTGACAAGAAAAAAAGACACTAGATAAACAGAACAAAGATAAAGATGACAACAAATTTCTTATGTAACACATAAGTGAGAAGACAGAAGAGCAACATCTTTAAAGTGTTAGGGGAAAAAACTGTCAATCTAGAACTCAGTACTCAGCAGAAATACCTTTAAACACCATTTCTTATATATACATATAAAAGCTGAAAAAATTCTCACCAGTATTTCTGCACTATAAGAAATGTTAAAGTCCATAAGATGGAAGGAAAATGATACCGATGGAAAAATGTATCTACACAAAGGAAAAAACAACACTGCAATTGGTAACTACACAGGAGTCTTGTGATCAATGAGGTCTCTGATAAAGAAAAAAATCTATGGTTAGAGATGCTTATCTCATAAGAAACTTATTAACAACAAGCACACACATAGAAAAATCTATCTTCCTCCCCTCTCCCTCTCTCTCAAAGTTGACATACACCAAAGACATAGAATTAGAGGGTTAACTCAATGTCATATTAGGAGGAAATTATGCTGTGTCTTAGATTTCTAATGGAATACTGCCACTACTTGTCTGAAAAGAAACTTAAAAGAATGCTTTGTCATACAACCGTCTATGTGTCACTACCTATATTAAATCTATAAAAAATCTTCAATACTCCAACATTTGTCATATTAATAATACAAAACAATATAACATGTACATGTAGAATCTAGAAAAATGGTATAGATGAACCTATTTGCAGGGCAGGAAAAGAAACACAGATGTAGAGAACAGACGTGTGGACACAGTGGGGGAAGGGGCGGGTGGGATGAATTGGGAGATAAGGTTTGACATGAATACACTACCATGTGTAAAACAGATAGCTAGTGGGAACCTGCTGTATAGCACAGGGAGCTCGGTCTGGTGCTCTGTGATGACCTAGATGGGTGGGATGGGGTGGGGAGGGAGGTACAAGAGGGTGGGGATATATGTATACACAGAGTTGATTCAGTACATTGTACAACAGAAACTAACACAACATTGTAAAGCAATTATACTCCAATAAAAAATAATAATACAAAACAGACCAAGAATATTTTGATTTAAGGGGGCAAATATTGCTGTGCCAGAGATTCTTAAAAGATTAATGACAAACTGAGTAATAAATTTTGCTCTGAGCTTCCTAGCAGCCAAATAAAATGGTAAACATACTGGTTTACACAGTTTTCATTACCTGGCACAAAGAAAGCATATAAATGTTTGGTAAATTAAGTTTTTTTAATTTTTATCAGAAACATATAAAATGACTCCCATATTTTTAAAAAAGGTTTTGCTAACATGTTACATAACAACAATGTAATAGCTAACTTGTTCTAACCACTTACGACATCAAAGCACCATACTAATAATTTCTTATCATTGATTCATTGCAACTTTACAATCATCCTATGAGCTAGGCACTATTATTATCCCCATTCACTACAACTACACAAGTGATGCAGAAATATTCTTTAAATGAATGTCTTTTATATTGTTCTTCTATGAAGCCAAAGAGATATTAAATTCTAAATCAGAAAAGGCATTTTGCAGGTAGACAATACATGTGTATTTTTTAAATAATCATCTTTCATAAAACCTTCATTGAAGTATTTCTTGCTGATTTTACTTTGCTGGATTTACTTAACTCACAATTTGTACAAATTGCAAACACCCACTGAAGCAAATAGCTAAATTGCTTCAATATGTGTATTTATGTATAAATGCTTCTTTCAGTTATTTCTGCCAGGTAAATATCACATAGAAATCAGATATGTTTATCTTGAAAAACAGAAACTTTACCAGATAAATTTTATTTATCAGCAAACATTTGGGAAGTTATCACATGAAGAAATATCCAGAGTTATTTTGTGTAGGTCCAAGGAACACTGCAATAACCAACAGGGAGGCTACAGGGAGGATGATTTCCTTTCAATATGATAGAGAAAATGCTTAACATACTCCAATCCATAAATGGAAGTGTATCACTTTACAAGTTCACTAGGTTCTCTAGCACTGAAAGCACTGAAGCACAGAATGAAGAGCTCTGTGTCATAAGAGCTCCAAACAGGAATTCTGCTTTGAAATGTATTGCCTCACAGTTCTGGAGGCCAGAAGTCCAAAATCAAGGTGTCGGCTAAGTGTTCCCTCTGAAAACTGTAGGAAGAACCCTTCCTTGCCCTGTCCTAGCTTGTCTTGATGTGCTGGCAATCCTTGGCATTCCCTGGCAGCTGCAACACTTCAATCTCTGCTTCTGTCATCATAGGACGTTCTCTCTGCTCCACCACCACCCATGTGTTTCTGTCTCTATGTCTTTTCTCTTCTTATTATTAAGGACATCAGTCATATTAGATTAAGGGCCTGTCATACTTCAGTATGACCTTATCTTAACCTAAGTAATTTCATCTGCAAAACCCTATTTCCAAATAAGGTCACATTCTGAGGTACTGGGAGTTAGAACTTCAACTTATCTTTTGGGGGACACAATTCAACTCATGACAGATATGAAAGAGAACTAGATGATTATCAACTCTAAGATGCTAAGGCTCTAGATACCTGTGAGACAACAAGTGCAACATTATACTATGTATGAATAGAACAATTCCGACTCGCTCATTTATTCTACTTATTCATGTCATTCATTTAACAAATACTTGCTAGGCACCATCCTGAGCACTGGAGACACACTAAAAAAAAGTTCCTGCCCTCATGGAGGCTGTATTCCAATAGAATAAAAATTGCCATCATTTATGAGTAGCTACTATGTGCCAGACACCGTACTGAAAACATACAGGTTATTATCTCATTAGTCCTTACAGAAACCCCTTGTTAGATAAAAACCTTTATGCCCTTTTTCACATGAGAAAACTAAGGAATAGAAACATAACTATTTGTTGAAGGTCATCACCTTCCTGGCGAAATGACCCTGTTTTTTGGTTATAAAAACATTCTTTTTATCTTTAATGATACTCTTTGTCTTGAAGTCTATTTTATCTGATATTAATATAGCCACTCCAGTCTTCTTAGGCCATTTTGCATGTGCTTGTTACAAATAAGCATGTCTACATGTTACTCTCAAGAAACAGTGATTACATCTTCAATGCCTGAAAAGAATACTTTGAATACCTTGGGTTTAGTGCTCACAGACTGCATTCATATAGGCCTCAATTTTTGCAAAACAAATTAATCCACCAATTCTAAAGGTTTAAATTATATTTCCCTCTTCAACTCACATTTCTGAGGTTTTTATTTGTTTAAATGTCCTAAATATGTATACCTAGGAAAGAAACAGTAAACATGGTGGAGGCTCCAACCCAAGCTTAAGTCGTGGTGTTTCCAACAATGGAAGATTTCGAGATGATACTGAACGACAAACTCCTTTAACACTGCTGTCAAAAGAATATATGAATTGGATGATATGCCACACTGGATGACTTGAAAGATGGCTTTTCACTCTATCAACCCATGACTCCAATATTAATAATGCCTTATTGTAACAAGCACTAGATAAGTAGAAATCCACAGCTGGAGCTACTCAGAGATTACAGGAAAATATCTCTACTAATACCTACTAATTTGAATTTACAGTAAGTTTGGTGCTGAGGTTTAGCTTTGCTCTGCTTTTTAGGCAAATGGAAAATGAATAGTGTGAAAAATATCAAAAGAAACTAGTCAGTACTTTAGTACCAACTATCTGTTACTTTAGAAACTCCATTTACCTTACATTGTGCACATAAATTACGTACACATATTGGTTTTACAGTGTCTTTTAAGAAGCTCATCAGGCATTTTTAGCTCAGCATCAGTTACAGTACTTAAAAAAATCCAATAAAGATTTATTTTTAAAAATATTTTTAAATTGTGATTTTTTATCAATACAAACTGGCCTTTCCTCCAATTATTCTTAAGAGTGAGATATTATTTAAATCAGAACAGGAAGTATAATACAAATTTACCTAAAATAACAGTTTTGTGGCTAAACCCTACAGGGTAGCTAACATTCTAGAGTATATGAAAGAAGATTAAGTTATACCACCCAGAGATACAACAAAATATTCATTAAGAATATAGAGAGAATTTACCAAATTTACCAAAATTATTTATTTCCACTAAATATCTGACTACTTTTATACTAACTTGAATATATTTTCTTACCTGCAGCTTCATTTCTTCTAAGTCTTTAGTTTTCTCTACTAATTCCCCTCGTAGCTCTTCAAGCAGCAGCTGAAATTTTTCCTGGTGAGTTTGCTTTTCATTTAATAGGCGCTTGAGCTCATTTTGTGACTTCATGTACTCATCCTGCAACCTGATTTTTTAAAAAGAAGAATTTAAGTGTATGCTTTGCTTTCTAATCGCATTACTTTATGTGAAGTCAACCAACACTACAGAGCAAGATCAATATCATATATTCATTAAACTTACAAATATAATTGCTTTACAGTTTCATTTATTATTAACACTGTAATTTCTGAATGCAATTTTACTTTGAAGGGGAAAAAAACATATTTAGCCACCTAGATACATTTAATTTTATATGTCTTGCTACTTTCAAAACAAGACTTTTATAAATTTATAATCCACTTGATTTAAAGAAAATTTACTTGTATTTAAAAAGTTTTAAATGTATACTGTATACTGCAAAATAACAAAATTATACTGTATGTTCCAGAGCAAACATTCAGACAAAATAAAAATTTTTAATCAAGCCTCTCACTTCCAAATTTAAGTAATTTATTTACCTTGTATGTTCAGCTTTCAGAGTCTGATAATTAGTTTTATGATGTTCACATCGTAACCGTTCATCAATTAACATTTTTTGGAACTCAGATTGAGAACTGGTCAGCCCACTGTCTCCACCAGGAGGAAAAATGGTGGGAAAAGTGTCCATATTGGTAATTGAGCTGACAACCATGTAAAAGCAAGTCTTGCTTTCTTATTGTCTTAGTTTTCTTTTCAAGAGTATTTTTCACTTTCTTCGTGCTAAGACAGAATCTCAGGAGGCCAAATTATACCTGAAGAGAGAAATACACTTAATTAGTGATCAGTGAACTCTTTCAGTATTATATATTTTTTATCACTTC
Organism: Balaenoptera borealis; assembly: GCF_965194805.1. Classification (NCBI taxonomy): domain Eukaryota; kingdom Metazoa; phylum Chordata; class Mammalia; order Artiodactyla; family Balaenopteridae; genus Balaenoptera; species Balaenoptera borealis. The sequence continues at coordinate 80,265,122 of NC_138870.1, forward strand.
TTATTATTCTCCTTATCATTTCTATAACAAACCCAATTTTCAGTTGTTCATAAAATAAAATTCAAGAATAAAGTTGAATCATACCTTAAATTTTCTTTACTTCCATGCAGTTTCTGTGCCCATCAAGGTCATATCTTCAAATATTAGCCTAACTAGATGTAACGACTCTTCCAGTATAGGTAGTCCCAGATTCACAAATCACCAATGTTTCCTGAAGTTACTGAGGTAAACTTCAAGAGTGGATTCTGGTACGAAATCCATACTCCGAAACCAGGGGAAAAGCTATTTGGAACTTGATAAGTGGCTGGGGAGAATCACAGTCTTCACAAAGATGACCTTCAGCATGTAATTATGTCTGTGATTAATGCTACAAAGGATCTTTTATTTGACACAAGGTGACTGCACTCAGGCTGCAGATTCAGAGAAGAAATCAGTCAACATATAAATATTGATCATCTATATATTATGCACTGTGCTAAGAACAGCAAAGTCAATCACCTCAGCTATCCCCAAAAGCACCAATCCAGGATTATGAAAGTAATCAAATGTTTGCTGTATCTAGAAGTAAAAAATGATGACACAGTGTTCTTACTGTAAATAATTAAAAACAAAAATTTTAATCAAAACAATTCTGTCCCTTTTAACTTCATTCATCTTTCTCAAAACTATTATATATATTTTTTCCTAACAGTACCTCCCTTAGTCATGGGTGATGATGAATTACCTTTTCTTACTACAAGAGACCATCTTTAGCCTACACAAACCAACCATTGAATTACTGAGTCTTGCTTGAACTACATCATTTCTGATAAATTAATGTGATGTCTACATGTTACATAAGAAGACTTTTAAACTAAAATTGAGGTTGCTTTGGTTTCCTGCTTTATCTATTTTAACAGAGGGGTAAAAGTCCTTCAAGGACACCTTACTCCTTATTCTTCGGTTAAATGTGACAAGGATTCAACCTTTGCAAATGCAGAGTGCACGGTTTGTAGCAGCTGCCACAACATAATCCTGTCAAGAATATACATTTGCCATGGAATTAATAAACTGGATCATAAAACTGGCATTTAACTTGACAGTAAAGTAAACATTCTCACTGACCCCTACCCTAAAATGAGAGTTAAGTCCTCACAGAAATAAAATTTACAAAGACCTGAAAGTTTCTGGAAAATAAAATTAAAATGATTTATCTCCTTCCCTCTTGGCACTGAAATATTCACTAGACGTACTTTCCAAGACTTCACTAATTTCAGAATATCCCTTTCTCAATCACCACCACCATTACCTCATCTCCAATTCTAGTTTCTATGCAAACATATGTGTACTGCCCTCTTGTATTTTCCCAAACCAGGAGGATTTCTCCTGTTCCAAGATGATGTTTGCAATTTCATTACTTTTTAATATGTTAATTTTTTGAATAATAAAGCTAGAATATACCAACACACATCACCAGTAGGTACCACACCCAAACGCATGATATACTTTCCCCTCATACCACAAAAAATACCATGTTAATTTGCATGCGTACACAAACACACACACACACACACACACATCTATAGTAAGCTTTCTGCAAAGTTACCTGTATCAAAATGATAAATCTGCTTATCCCTTGGCCCAATCCTAGGAATTTATTCTATGACAATAGCTGGATGAGTACCCAAATGTAATTACTATATAAGAATATTCTTTGTGACTTTTTTTTAATTAAAAAAATGAAAAAATCAGAAATAAGCTAAACTTCCACAAATAAAGGTTTACCTATACTATTCATTAAAAAGGACAAGTTAGATCTATCCCCACAGCATGGTGAAGCGTATAAATGACAGATACACACAAACATATGTTTACATACACATAAAAAGAGTCAAATAGTGGTACACCAAGCAGCGAATAGTGGTAACTTCTGGGGAAATAATAATGGGGGGACTCCCTGACAGGAAAACTTGCACCTTGCACTTTCAACATTTTACTGTTAAATTTTCTTTTTAACAACTACAAACTGTTTTTCAGATAATGAACAATTCTATCACCCTGTATTCAAATTATCTGAAACCAAATTCATTACCCTTGCTTTCAATCTACCTTCAACATCCTTACTTTCCAGCTTCTGATATTGATACCAGTATTATGCTACCATTCATCCACACTTACAACCTCAAAGCCTTCTCTGCTTTCTCTCTCAACTTCCCATGTATGAACAACAAATTTTCTTTAAAATGCATTCCATTCTCTCCATTCCTACTTAACCACAAAAAGTCAAGCTTGTATCATCTCGTAACTAGACTATTAGAGCTTTTTATTAGCCCTGCTTCCAATATTTTCTCTCTAGTCTACCCTCCAAACACTGCCAGGTTAATAGTCAGAAACTGTTATTTGATTTCTCATTCTCACTTAAAAGCTCCCATATGAGACAAAATCAAAACACCCCAGTCTTTCAAAGCACTACACAATCAGCCCCAATCTACCTTGTGTAATCTCATTTCCTACCATCTGCCAAGAATATTCTACTCCAGCTAGCCCCTGAATAAATATGCACATCACACCTTTGTTCACGCAGATTTTCTCCTCGTTTGTGAACCCTATACTAATGAAAATGGACTCTAGTATGCACGATAATCACTAACTTTTCTCTATTTCTGTGATGATTGAATATAAATAGGCTTAAACACAGTAGTTAGATACTGGAAAGAAATCCTTGACTCAAAGTTATGAGCCCCTGGGTTGCATTTGCCAATAGCCTTTTCCAGAATTTTCTCCTCTATGGATAGTTAAGAATCACACTATCTGCCAATTTGTGTGAATCTAACCAAGGTCAGAATGAATTGTTTATCTGTTTTCAAGTACTCTGCACATATAACATATACAGTTCTCTAATTCAGTAGTAATCAACTTATCAATAATAATCTTGAAAAATATAGTATGGTAGTCCTCCAAATAGATATCTAGTGTCATAGATAGAAAGGCCTCATAAAACAATTCTTTCTCTGACCTTCAAAAGTGGTCCATCATTCTATATTCAAGGTTACAAAGAAAGAACTTCTATTTTTTTATACTAATTATATAAGGACATTTTTAGCTAAAAATGGAAAACCCCAACTCAGTTACCATATAATCTATCTCTTATACCAAGAAATCTGAAGACAGTCTTCTATTACCAGTAATAGAGGATTAAGTAATTTGGATCAAGCCTCCCACTAAGGACAGCAAGAAAAGCTGGATACATACTTTTTTAAAATCAGCTTGAAGACACTGGAAAACAAAAGAATAAATATTTACTGAGATGGGAACGGGGGAAGATATGGATGCAGAAAGATGAGACTGGCACTTGGAACCACCCTTCCGCTAGAGGCATCTGTCAATTCCAGAGAGGTAGCTGGGAGATTGAATGCCCTGGGACAGTCTTTAAATTCAAAGGAAGATATATTAGATCAGCAAGGAGTGGAGAAGCCCTGGTGAACACCCTTCATTTTGGATAGAGACTTCAAAGGCTGCCTCTTAGGAATAAGGGTATTTCAGAAGAAAGATATTAGACTAGACCTCAAATTGCTCTAAAAAATAAATATGTGACACATACACACATGTAAAAATCCATGGGAAGATAAGGTAACATGAATTAAAGCCACAGAAACAACAGACGATAGGCAGACACACAGGGTCTCACTATTAAAAGAGATAGCAGACAATGACTCTAAAAGAATTTTTTAAATTCTAATTGTGTACAAAGCAATAGAAAAGAAGGTTGAGAAATTTGGGAAAGGATTAGAAACCATTAAAAGAAACCAATGGAAACTCTAAACTTGAAAAATATGATAACCAAAATTAAGAGCTCAACTGAGTGGGTAAAACAGCCCAGATTAGACATAGTTTAGGAAGGAATTGGAAGATAGCTTAAAAGAATATGTTCAAGATAAAGTAGAAAGAGAAACAAGGATGGAAAACATAGAAAAGAAGGAAAGAAATACAGAGAATAAAGTTAAAATGTCACTTTAACAGACATGAAATTGGAGTCCCAGAAAGAAAGGAGAGAATAGAGCAGAAGCAATATCTTAAAAAAAAAAGAAACAAACCAGTTTGACATCATCACCAAACTGAGGAAAGGTATCAATTCTCAGATATAAAAAGCCCTACAGGGACTTCCCTGGTGGTCCAGTGGCTAAGACTCCATGCTCCCAATGCAGGGGGCCCAGTTTCAATCCCTAGTCAGGGAACTAGATCCTACATGCCACAACTAAGAGTTCACATGCCACAACTAAAGATCCTGCATGCCGCAACTAAAAAAAAAAAAAGATCCTGTATGTTGCAACTAAAGATCCCACGTGCCTCAACTAAGACCCGACACTGCCAAATGAATAAATACCAAAAAAGAAAGTCCTACAATCCCAAAGCACATAAATAAAAAGAAATCCACACCTACGCACATCACATTAAGACAGCTAAAAACCAAAAATAAAGGGAAGATCTTAAAATCAGGCAGAAAGAGACAAAGTGCATGCAAATAAGAGCAACAAAAAGACAGAAGTGACTTCAAGAGTGAAGGCCAGAACACAATGTACAGTGCTGAAAGAAAACAACTGCCAAACTAACATTTGATAAATACAGAAATACTACAACTTTGAAGAATGATGGTAAAACAAAGACATTTTCAGAGAAACAAAATAAATTCATCTCTAAAGATGTACACTAAATAAACAGTCAAGGACTTTTCATACACAACGAAAATTCTTAGATGTGAACGTGACAATGCAGAAAGAAAGGCATACTTAATGGTAAGAAAAATAGCTTTCCCAGTAAGAACAAGAACAAGCAAGGCTGTCCCTTCTCACCACTCCTTTTCAAAACTGTACTGGATGGCACTCAGCTAACACAGTAAGAAAAGTAAAAGGCATACAAAAAGAAAAGGAAGAAATAAAACTATCTTTGTTTGCAGACGACATGATCGTCCACGAAGGAGAGCCAAAAGAATCAATTAAAAAAACAATTCCCCTAGGGGCTTCTGTGGTGGCACAGTGGTTAAGAATCCACCTGCCAATGCAGGGGACATGGGTTCGAGCCCTGGTCCAGGAAGATCCTACATGCCGCGGAGCAACTAAGCCCATGCGCCACAACTACTGAGCCTGCGCTCTAGAGCCCGCATGCCAGAACTACTGAAGCCCACACACCTAGAGGCTGTGCTCTGCAACAAGAGAAGCCACCACAATGAGAAGCCCGCGCACCACAACAAAGAGTAGCCCCCGCTCACTGCAACTAGAGAAAGCCCACGCGCAGCAACGAAGACCCAAAGCAGCCAAAAATAAATAAATAAAACAAATAAATTTATTTTTTTAAAAAAGGCAATTCCCCAAACTAATAAGCAATTACAACACAATTGCAGGATAGAAGATTAATATACAAAAGTCACTTTCTTCCAACAGCATTAAACAAATGGAATTTGAAACTTAAAACAATACCATTTACATTAAAACCCCCCAAAAATGAAACAGGTATAAATCTAACAAAATACATATAAGATTTCCCTGAGGAAAATGATAAAACTTTGATGAAAGAAGTCAAAGAATTAAATAAACAATAAATTATTTTAAACATCTTTATTGGAATATAACTGCTTTACATTGTTGTGTTAGTATCTGCTGTATAATAAGTGAATCAGCTATATGTGTAGCTATATCCCCATATCCCCTCCCTCTTGCATCTCCCTCCCACCCTCCCTATCCCACCCCTCTAGGTGGTCACAAAGCACTGAGCTGATCTCCCTGTTTTGTGCGGCTGCTTCCCACTAGCTATCTATTTTACATTTGGTAGTGTATATATGTCCATGCCACTCTCTCACTTCGTCCCAGTTTACCCTTCCCCCTCCCCGTGTCCTAAAGTTCATTCTCTATGTCTGCATCTTTACTCCTTTCCTGCCCCTAGGTTCTTCAGAACCATTTTTTTTTTTTAAGATTCCATATATATGCGTTAGCATACTGTATTTGTTTTTCTCCTTCTGACTTACTTCACTCTGTATGACAGACCGTAGGTCCATCTACCTCACTACAAATAACTCAATTTCGTTTCTTTTTATGGCTGGGTAATATTCCATTGTATATATGTGCCACATCTCCTTTATCCATTCATCTGTCAATGGACACTTAGATTGCTTCCATGTCCTGGCTATTGTAAATACAGCTGCAGTGAACACTGTGGTACATGACTCATTTTGAATTATGGTTTTCAAAGGGTATATGCACAGTAGTGGGATTGCTGGCTCGTACGGTAGTTCTATTTTTAGTTTTTTGAGGAACCTCCATACTGTTCTCAATAGTGGCTGCATCAATTTATATTCCCACAAAGAGTGCAAGAGGGTTCCCTTTTCTCCACACCCTCTCCAGCATTTACTGTTTCTAGATTTTTTGATGATGGCCATTCTGACCTGTGTGTGGTGATACCTCATTGTAGTTTTGATTTGCATTTTGCTAATGATTAGTGATGTTGAGCAACCTTTCATGTGTTTGTTGGCAATCTGTATATCTTCTTTAGAGAAATGTGTATTTAGGTGTTCTGCCCATTTTTGGATTGGGTTGTTTGTTTTATTGATATTGAGCTGCATGAGCTGCTTGTATATTTTGGAGATTAATCCTTTGTCCGTTGATTCGTTTGCAAATGTTTTCTCCCATTCTGAGGGTTGTCTTTTTGTCTTGTTTATGGTTTCCTTTGCTGTGCAAAAGCGTTTAAGTTTCATTAGGTCCCATTTGTTTATTTTTCTTTTTATTTCCATCTCTCTAGGAGGTGGGTCAAAAAAATCTTGCTGTCATTTATGTCATAGAATGCTCTGCCTATGTTTTCCTCTAAGAGTTTTATACTGTCTGGCCTTATATTTAGGTCTCTAATCCATTTTGAGTTTATTTTTGTGTATGGTGTTAGGGAGTGTTCTAATTTCATTCTTTTACATGTAGTTGTCCAGTTTTCCCAGCACCACTTATTGAAGACGCTGTCTTTTCTCCATTGTATATTCTTGCCTCCTTTGTCATAGATTAGTTGACCATAGGTGTGTGGGTTTATCTCTGGGCTTTCTATTCTGTTCCATTGATCTATATTTCTGTTTTTGTGCCAGTACCATACTGTCTTGATAACTGTAGCTTTCTAGTATAGTCTGAAGTCAGGAAGCCTGATTCCTCCAGCTCCGTTTTTCTTTCTCAAGATTGCTTTGGCTATTCGGGGTCTTTTGTGTTTCCATACAAATTGTGAAACTTTTGGTTCTACTTCTCTGAAAAATACCATTGGTAGTTTGATAGGGATTGCACTGAATCTGTAGATTGCTTTGGGTAATACAGTCATTTTCACAATATTGATTCTTCCAATCCAAGAACATGGTATATCTCCCCATCTGTTGGTATCATCTTTAATTTCTTTCATCAGTGTCTTATAGTTTTCTGCATACAAGTCTTTTGTCTCCTTAGGTAGGTTTATTCCTAGGTATTTTATTCTTTTTGTTACAATGGTAAATGGGAGTGTTTCCTTAATTTCTCTTTCAGATTTTTCATCATTAGTGTATAGGAATGCAAATGATTTCTGTCCATTAATTTTGTATCCTGCAACTTTACCAAATTCATTGATTAGCTCTAGTAGTTCTCTGGTAGCATCTTTAGGATTCTCTATGTATAATATCATGTCATCTGCAAACCGTGACAGTTTTACTTCTTCTTTTCCAATTTGGATTCCATTTATTTGTTTTCTGTCTTTGATTGTTGTGGCTGAAACTTCCAAAACTATGTTGAATAATGGTGGTGAGAGTGGGCAACCTTGTCTTGTTCCTGATCTTAGTGGAAATCATTTCAGTTTTTCACCACTGAGAATGATGTTGGCTGTGGGTTTGTTATATATGGCCTTTATTATGTTGAGGTAAGTTCCCTCATGCCTACTTTCTGGAGGGTTTTTATCATAAATCAGTGATGAATTTTGTCGAAAGCTTTTTCTGCATCTATTGAGATGATCATATGGTTTTTATCCTTCAATTTGTTAATGTGGTGCATCACATTAATTGATTTGCATACATTGAAGAATCCTTGCATTCCTGGGATAAACCCAACTTGATCGTGGTGTATGATCCTTTTAATGTGTTGCTGGATTCTGTTTGCTAGTATTTTGTTGAGGAGCTTTGAATCTACGTTCATCAGTGATATTGGCCGGTAGTCTTCTTTTTTTGTGACATCTTTGCCTGGTTTTGGTATCAGGGTGATGGTAGCCTCACAGAATGAGTTTGGGAGTGTTTCTCCCTCTATTATATTTTGGAAGAGTTTGAGAAGGATAGGTGTTAGCTCTTCTCTAAATGTTTGATAGAATTTGCCTGTGAAGCCATCTGGTCCTGGGCTTCTGTTTGTTGGAAGACTTTTCATCAGAGTTTCAATTTCAGTGCTTGTGATTGGTCTGTTTATATTTCCTATCTCTTCCTGGTTCAGTCTCGGAGGGCTGTGTTTTTCTAAGAATTTGTCCATTTCTTCCAGGTTGTCCATTTTACTGGCATATAGTTGCCTGTAGTAGTCTCTCATGATCCTTTATATTTCTGCAGTGTCAGTTGTTACTTCTCGTTCTTCATTTCTAATTCTGTTGATTTGAGTCTTCTCCCTTTTTTTCTTGATAAATCTGGCTAATGGTTTTATCAATTTTGTTTATCTTCTCAAAGAACCAGCTTTTAGTTTTATTAATCTTTGCTATCATTTCCTTCATTTCTTTTTCATTTATTTCTGATCTGATCTTTAAGATGATTTCTTTCCTTCTGCTAACTTTGGGGGTTTTTTTGTTCTTCTTTCTCTAATTGCTTTAGGTATAAGGTTAGGTTGTTTATTTGAGATTTTTCTTGTTTCTTGAGGTAGGATTGTATTGTTATGAACTTCCCTCTTAGAACTGCTTTTGCTGCTTCCCATAGGTTTTGGGCCATCGTGTTTTCACTGTCATTTCTTTCCAGGTATTTTTTGATTTCCTCTTTGATTTCTTCAGTGATCTCTTTGTTATTTAGTAGCGTATTGTTTAGCTTCCGTGTGTTTGTATTCTTTACAGTTTTTTTTCCCTGTAATTGACATCTTGTCTCATAGCATTGTGGTCGGAAAAGATACTTGATACGATTTCAATTTTCTTAAATTTACCAAGGCTTGATTTGTGACCCAAGATATGATCTATCCTGGAGGATGTTCCATGGAGCACTTGAGAAGAAAGTGTATTCTGTTGTTTTTACATGGAATATCCTATGAATATCAGTTAAGTCCATCTTGTTCAATGTCTCATTTAAAGCTTGTGTTTCCTTATTTATTTTCATTTTGGTTGATCTGTCCATTGGTGAAAGTGGAGTGTTAAAGTCCCATACTATGATTGTATTACTGTCAATTTCCCCTTTTATGGCTGTTAGCATTTGCCTTATGTATTGAGGCGTTCCTATGTTGGGTGCATAAATATTTACAACTGTTATATCTTCTTCTTGGATTGATCCCTTAATCATTATGTAATGTCCTTCTTTGTCTCTTGTAATAGTCTTAATTTTAAAGTCCATTTTGTCTGATATGAGAATTGCTACTCCAGCTTTCTTCTGATTTCCATTTGCATGGAATATCTTTTTCCATCCCCTCACTTTCAGTCTGTATGTGTCCCTAGGTCTGAAGTGGGTCTCTTGTAGACAGCATATATACGGGTCTAGTTTTTGTATCCATTCAGCCAGTCTATGTCTTTTGGTGGGAGCACTTAATCCATTTACATTTAAGGTAATTATCGATAAGTATGTTCCTATTACCATTTTCTTAATTGTTTTGGGTTTGTCATTGTAGGTCTTTTCCTTCTCTTGTGTTTCCTGCCTAGAGAAGTTCCTTTAGCATTTGTTGTAAAGCTGGTTTGGTGGTGCTGAATTCTCTTAGCTTTTGCTTGTCTGTAAAGGTTTTAATTTCTCCATCGAATCTGAATGAGACCCTTCCTGGGTAGAGTAATCTTGGTTGTAGGTTTTTCCCTTTCATCACTTTAAATATGTCCTGCCACTCCCTTCTGGCTTGCACAATTTCTGCTGAAAGATCATCTGTTAACCTTATGGTGATTCCCTTGCATGTTATTTGTTGCTTTTCCCTTGTTGCTTTTAATATTTTTCTTTGTATTTAATTTTTGATAGTTTGATTAATATGTGTCTTGGCGTGTTTCTCCTTGGATTTATCCTGTATGGGACTCTCTGTGCTTCCTCGACTTGATTGACTATTTCCTTTCCCATATTAGGGAGTTTTCAAGTATAATCTCTTCAAATATTTTCTCAGTACCTTTCTTTTTCTCTTCTTCTTCTGGGACCCCTATAATTCGAATGTTGGTGCATTTAATGGTGTCCCAGAGGTCTCTGAGACTGTCCTCAATTCTTTTCATTCTTTTTTCTTTATTCTCCTCTGCAGTAATCATTTCCACTATTTTATCTTCCAGATCACTTATCCGTTCTTCTGCCTCAGTTTTTCTGCTATTGATTCCTCTTAGAGAATTTTTAATTTCATTTATTGTGTTGTTCATCATTGTTTGTTTGCTCTTTAATTCTTCTAGGTCCTTGTTAAACGTTTCTTGTATTTTCTCCATTCTATTTCCAAGATTTTGGAATCATCTTTACTATCATTACTCTGAATTCTTTTTCAGGTACACTGCCTATTTCCTCTTCATTTGTTTGGTCTGGTGGGTTTCTACCTTGCTCCTTCATCTGCTGGATAGTTCTCTGTCTTCTCATTTTGCTTAACTTACTGTGTTTGGGGTCTCCTTTGTGCAGGCTGCAGGTTCGTAGTTCCCATTGCTTTTGGTGTCTGCCCCCACGGGGTAAGGTTGGTTCAGTGGGCTGTGTAGGCTTCCTGGTGGAGGGGACTGGTGCCTGCGTTCTGGTGGATGAGGCTGGATCTTGTCTTTCTGGTGGGCAGGACCAAGTCCAGTGGTATGTTTTGGGGTGTCTGTGAACTTAGTATGATTTTAGGCAGGCTCTCTGCTAATGGGTGGGGTTGTGTTCCTGTCTTGGTAGTTGTTTGGCATGGGGTGTCCAGCACTGGAGCTTTCTGGTCATTGAGTGGAGCTGGGTCTTAGCATTGAGACAGGGATCTCTGGGAGAGCTCTCGCCGACTGATATTACGTGGGGCCGGGAGGTCTCTGGTGGTCCAATGTCCTGAACTCGGCTCTCCCACCTCTGAGGCTCAGGCCTGACACCCAGCCGCAGCACCAAGACCCGGTCAGCCGCACGGCTCCTGTAAGTGGAATCATACGGTATTTGTCTTTTTGTTACTGGCTTATTCCATTTAGCACAATGTCCTCAAGGTTCATCCATGTTGTAGCATATGTCAGAATTGCCTTCCTCAGGAGTCTCCTCAACAGTCCACTTGGCCAGCGTGTTCCTCTCCCCGGCCTCACAGAAGAAACCTTTGTTCTCTGTGTTCCTTTCGCTCTTTGGCCTTACCCTAAAAGAGACTTTTCACACCTTAACTATTTGTCTTTTTTTGCTCCAGGTATCCCTCACAGCACGTGCTCTTTGCCAGTGGTTACCAATTTCCTTTACAGTTCCCGTGCTAGGCTCTGAGGAGCCTCCTCTCTCCCACCTCGGGGCAAAGGGCTGGCAACAATAAAATGTTTATATTCATGGATAGGAAGACTAAATATGGCCAAGATGTCAGTTCTTCCCAACTTGATAGATGGATTCGATACCATCCCAACAAGTTATCATGTGGATATCAACAAACTGATTCTAAAATTTATATGGAAAGGCAAAAGATCCAGAATAGCCAACATAATATTGAAGAAGAACAAAGTTAGAGAACTGACACTACCCAACTTCAAGACTTACTATATAAGCAACAATAATCAAGACAATATGATATCAGCCAAAGAACAGGCAAACAGATCAATGGAAAAGAACAGAGAGTCCAGAAACAGACTAAATTATAGTCAACTGATCTTTGACAAAAGAGCACATGCAAAAATAACACACATAAAAAAAACGTGAATCTAGGCACAGACCTTACACCCTTCACATAATTAGCTCAAATGGACTATATACCTCAATGTAAAATGCAAAACTATCAAATTCTGAGAACATAGGAGAAAATCTACATGACCTTAAGTACGGCAATGACTTTTTAGATACAACACCATAGGCAAGATTCATGAAAAAAAATTGACAAGTTAGACTTCATTAAAATTAAAAACTTCTACTCTACAAAAGACACTGTCAAGAGAATAAGAAGAGAAGCCACAGACTGGGAGAAAATATTTGCAAAAGATATATCTGATAAAAGACTGTTATCCAAAATATACAAAGAACTCAAACTCAACAATAAGAAAACAACTGGATTAAAAAATGGGCCAAACATCTCACCAAAGAAGATACACAAAAGCAAATAAGCACATGAAAAGATACTGGACATCACATGTCATTAGTGAATTGCAAATTAAAGCAACAATGAGATATCACCACACACCTATTAGAATGAACTAAACCCAAACACTGACAACACCAAATGCTAGTGAGGATGTGGAGCAACAGAAACTCTAATTCATTATTCTTACCATACAATCCAGCAACTGCACTCCTTGGTATTTACCCAAATGAGCTGAAAACTTACATCCAACAAAAACCGGCACACAGATGTTTATAGCAGCTTTATTCATAATTCCCAAACCTTGAAAGCAACCAAGGTGTCCTTCAGTAAGTGAATGGATAAACTGTGGTATATCCAGACAATGGAATATTATCCAGCCTTAAAAAGAAATGAGCTATCAAGCCATGAAAAGATATGGAGGAATCTTAAATGCATGTTACTAAGTGAAAGAAGCCCATCTAAAAAAGGATACATATTGTAGGATTCCCATATATTCTGGAAATGACCAATCTATGAAGACATTAAAAAGATCACTGGTTGCCAAGGGTTAGGGGGAAAAAAGGGATGAATAGGCAGAGCAGAAAGGATTTTTAAAGCAGTGAAACTATTCTGTATGATACTATAATTATAGAATACATGCCAATATACATTTGTTAAAACCCACAGAATGTACAACACCAAGAGTGAACCGCAATGTAAACTGTGGACTATGGGTAATAATGACATGTCAATGTACCACTCGGCTGTGGGATGTTAACAGTGCAGGAGGCTGTGCGTGCAGGGGCAAGTAGTGGGTACACAGGAACCCTCTGTACTTTCTGCTTGATTCTGATATAAATCTAAAACAGTTCTATAAAAGGAATGAAGGAAGGGAGGGAGGGAGGAAAGAATACATAACAGAAACCATGCATAGCCTGAAGAGCCTAAAATATTTGCTATCTGACTCTTCATAATAAAAGTTTGCGAACCTTTCTCTAAGATAACCATTAAAGAATGCTAAAAGGGTGGAAAAATTAAAATTATTCAAATACTCTAAAAAAGGGTTTCTCAACATAGAAGTTTGGAAGGAAAAACATAACTCAACTATATGACTTTTTAATAAGACAATTGCAAAACATAAGGGCACAGAAAGGTTGAGATAAAAAGAAGAGAATACAAACATCAATCAAAAGAGATGGTGGAACTATATTAATGTCAAATAAAGTTGATTTTAAGGCAAAATATACTACTAAAGATGAAGAGAGACATTAATAATGACAAAAGGTTAAGTACACCAAAAAGATGTGACAATTTTTATTTATATACAGTAAATGAAGAGGTCAGAACTACAAGGAAAAAGAGACAAATTCACACTCTTAGGGGGAGAATTTAACCACTATCCTTGGTAACAAATAGAACAAGCAGAAAAAAATAATCAGTAAGAATACAGACAATTTAAACAACACAATTAATCAACCTGACCTGACATATATAGAAAACTGTATCCCATAACTATAGAATACACATTCCCTGTAAGCATACACGTAACATTCAGAAATGACACTATCCTTGGTAACCAATAGAACAAGCAGAAAAAAATAATCAGTAAGAATACAGACAACTTAAACAACACAATTAATCAACCTGACCTAACTGACATATATAGAAAAGTGTATCCCATAACTATAGAATACACATTCCCTGTAAGCACACACGTAACATTCAGAAATGACCACATGCTGGGTCTTAAAAATATCTCACATTTTTTAAAAAAGCAAACTTACACAGAATATGTTTTCTGACTACAGTGCAATTAAACTAGAACTCAATACAAAAAGATAACTGGAAAAGTTATATATGCTTAGAAAGAATACATTTCTAAATAACTTATAAACCAAAGAAAAGGTCACAATAAAAATTAGAAAATATCTAGAACTAAAGAAAACAGATTAAAACTTGAGGGATAAAGACATCTGCTTCCAGGAAGATGGAGCAGGTGTACATTTCCCTAATGCCACTAATACAACTAAAAGTCCCAAATAGTATATATATGACATACATAACATGACTCTGAAAAACGGAGACTAGAAGGCAGACCAGCCAAGGACCCTGGGACATAAGAACCAACACAATGGCGTGCTCCCTGGGTTTTCTTTTTCCCTCATTTATGTCCAACTTGGAACTGAAGAAGCTGGCAGTGGGTTCACATACACCCCCCCCAAAAAAGTCTTAACCCTGTTTCTCTAGCCAAAGTAACAAGAAAGGGGAAGCCCAGCAAGACAAAAAATTTTTAGACAGTAACAACTTACTACAGGCAAATACAACAGAAAAAGTTGTGGTTCCACCCCCATCCATGCAAACAAAGGCCAAGTGGAGAGGCCAGGTTGTAACGAGTTACCTCAATACCCTACCTGGATAATATACAAGCAGTAGGAAGTTGGGACTTTCATCTCTGCTGAGAAGTAATAAAGCCCCATGCTCCTGAAATGTTAGTGGAGACCACATGGGTCACCTGAACTTTCACCCCACCAAGAGTAATAAGGATTAGCACATTCCTCAATCTGCTGAACTGCTGTCACAGAAGGGCTAGTGGAGAGTAAGGGCTGGCACTACCACTCAGTAATAACAAGGCTACCCTTTCTACGGTGTCAGTAGAGACCACATGGGAAGCAAGAAGTCCTTGCCACCCAACAACAAAATGATGATCTTCCATAACTCAGGTGTCAACAGAGGCCAAATGGGAAAATTAGACTTTTACCCTCATCTGGCAATAATGAGGTAGTATTTCCCCCCTTTTCCCCCACCAGAGAGGTGTCACGAAAAGCCAGCTAAAACAGGTTTAAATAGGATCCAAAGTCTCATAACATAAAACCCTAAAGGTCCAGGTTTCAATAGAAAATCACTGGTCATACCAAGAATGAGGAAGATCTCAAATTAAATGTAAAAGACAACTGCTAGATGCCAACACTGAGATGACAGAGATGTTAAAGTTACCTGACAAAGATTTTAAAGAAGTCATGATTAAAATATTTCAGTGAGCAATTACAAACAAGCTTGAAATACATGAAAAAAGAAAAAGTCACAGCAAACAAATACAAGTCTCAGCAAAGAATTGAAGATATAAAGAAGAACCAATGGAAATCTTAGAAATCAAAAATACAATGACCAAAATAAAAATCTAAGTATGAGCTCAACAGTATAAATAAAGAAGACAGACGAAGAGGAAAGAATGAACTAGTAGAATAGAAATTACTCAGCTTAAACAACAGACAGAAAATAGACAAAAATAACAGATGCTCAGGGACCTGTAGGACTAAAATAAAACGTCTACCATTCGTGTCATCAAAGTCTGATTCCATTTATATGGAATATCCAAAATAGGTAAATCCATAGAGACAAAGCAGATTGGTGGCTGCCAGGGGCTGGGGGGAGGGAATAGGGTAATGGGTACAGAGTTTTCTTTGAGGTGATAAAATGTTTTGGAACTAGATAGAGGTGGTAGTTGTACAATGTCGTGAATGCACTAAACGCCACTGAATTGCACACTGTATAATGGTTAATTTTGTTATATGAATTTCACCTCAATTAAAAAAAACCTTAGCAAACTAGGAACTAAAAGGCACATCAATTTGATAAAAGGTGTGTTCAAAAAGAATACAGCAAACACCATGATTGATTTCAAAATCTTCAATGCCTGCCTTTGAGAATGCAATCAAGACAAGGATGTCCAATATCACCAATTTTATTCAACTTAGTACTGAAGATCTGGAAAAAGACAAAGGTAAAAAAGGTTAAAAGAAAATTGGAAAAGGAAAAATAAAACTTTATTTACAGACGTTCTGATGGTGTAAACAGAAAATCCAAAAGAATTTATAGAGAAATCATTAGAAAAAGCAAGTTAGTAAGATTGCTAAATAGATTAACATACAAAAATTAATTGCATTCTACATACCACCAACAAAATATTTTAAAGACATTCTTTGTTTATGGGTCCTCTGGGTATTCTCTTTTGTGAAATGTTTATTTGAATCTTTTGCCCAATTTTTTCTATTATCTTTTTATGTACTAATGTGTAGGAATTCTTTATAAAATTAAAACCACAATGAGAAAACCAAAAAGACTGATGGTAACAAGGTCAGAGAGAATGGGAAGCAACAAGTGATAGCACATCCACTTTGGGAAAAAAGCAAGCGTTATCTAAAGTTAAAGAAATGCATATATATTATGACTCAGCAATTCCTCTACTTGATATATAACTAACTGATATGTGAGTACAAGTACACCAAGAGATTTCTGTTGGAATAATACTGTTCACAGCAGTATTATTCCTAACTGAAACCTAGAAACAAAACAAATTTCCATAAACAGCTGAAGAACCAAACTATGGTATAAAGGAACTAGTACTATATGGCAATGAAAAGCTACAGATAGACTCTATATAGGTGAATATCACAAATACACTATGCAAAAGAAAGAAGGCACACACAAAAAAATACTCAATTATTCCAAACATATAAAGTTCAGAAAAAATTAAAAACAGATAAAACAACAGTATTTGGAGAATACATGCTTGGGTATGTTTAGGTTGTGATTAACACAGAAATTCAGGATTATGTCACCTGAGGAAGGCTGGTAGTGTTCTACTTCTTGATCTTTGTTGAGGTTACATTGTGATTTGCTTTGTAAATCACTCAGATGGACATTTTTATGCATTTTTTTTACATGTATATTATAATCAACTTTTTAAAGAGGTCAAAATTTTCAATTTTAAGATTCAAAATTCTAAATTTTCATTCAAAAATTAGTCTCAGTATTATCAAGGACCCTGGTCTTTCCCATTCTTCTGCCAACATCCTGCTGTCTTAATTCTCCTCTCAGTTGTGAGGGTACCACAGTTTCAGGTATCACATGGATACACAATAACGTGTAAAAGGACCATTTCTTCCACCAATTCTCTTGTTTATTTAGTCTTTGTTTCTAAGGTAAAATTTACATATAATGAAATGCATAAATTTTAAGTATACAATTCCATGAGCTCACAAAGGAAGAACCCAAGACTATTCCATTGTTTAAATATAACACATTTTGTTCTCTTACTGATGGGCATTTGGATTGTTTCTGGTTATTATGAATAAAGCTGCTTGTACAAGACTTTTTGTGGAAACGTTTTCAGTTGGGGACAAGTGTAAATATATGAGTGGAACTGCTAGATCATGGAGTGAGTATATGTTTGTAACAAACTGACAAATCTTTTTCCAAGTAGTTGTACCATCTTCCATTTCAATCAACATGAGAGTTGTTTCCTCCACATTTTTGCCAACATTTGGTGCTGTCAGTTGTTAAAAGACAAACTGAGGCACATTAAAATTTTCAAGAGTTTATTTGAGCATACATCCATTCCAATTGGGCAGCACCTAACCGAAAGCAGTAGGAGCACACCACCAACAGGAGCTAGTGGAGAGGGTTTTATAGAGATGTGGAACCAAAGCAAGGAAAGCATTTGGTTGGCTACAGGTTGAGGAGTTTTTTTATTTGGAAAACCCTAGTTGGCTGTAATTGGTTGTTCTTAAATTTCACTTTCTGGGATTCAAGTGCATTGATTCTGGCTTAGGTTTTGGTTTGCTTCCATAGGCTACCAAAGTATTACAGCCACCACAGTCTAATGGCCTCTTTAATTACTTTAACATGGTCTTTTTTTTTTTTTTTTTTTTTTGGGTACCAAATTACTTTATTTGAAGGAATGATACTAAGGAAAGGACTTGTAGATGTTTTGGTACAACTTACAGAAAAGGTAAAGGTAACCCAAACATGCATGCACTGCCTTGGTGACCAGGGCAGTCACTCCTGTGGCTACGGGAAGCCAGCCTAAGGCTTAGCTTTCATTATCACTATTTCCCAGGGTGTGCTTGTCAAAGAGATAATGTGCCATGCCAGATTCGGGGGACCCCTTCGTGCGCAAGTTGGTTACGTGGTCACCCAATTCTTTAATGGATTTCACCTGCTCATTCAGGTAATGAGTCTCAATGAAGTCACACAAATGGGGGTCATTTTTCTCAGTGGCCAATTTGTGCAGTTCCAGTAGTGAGTGATTCACACTTTTTTTTTTTTAAAACGTGGTAATCCGTTTATTTATTTATTTATTTATTTATTTATTTATTTATTTATGGCTGTGTTGGGTCTTCGTTTCTGTGCTAGGGCTTTCTCTAGTTATGGCAAGTGGGGACCACTCTTCATCGCAGTGCCCCGGCCTCTCACTATCGCGGTCTCTCTTGTTGCGGAGCACAAGCTCCAGATGCGCAGGCTCAGTAGTTGTGGCTCACGGGCCTAGTTGCTCCGTGGCATGTGGGATCTTCCCAGACCAGGGCTCGAACCCGTGTCCCCTGCATTGGCAGGCAGACTCTCAACCACTGCGCCACCAGGGAAGCCCCTGATTCACACTTTTTTCCAAGTGTAGCGCACATTCCATTGCATTCAGCCCATTCTCCCAGTCATCACGGTCTGGTTTCTTGATATCCTGCAGGAAGATTCGGCCACCCCGCTGGTTCTGCAGCTTCATCAGTTTCTCAGCATGTTCCCTCTCCTCATGAGATTGGTGAAGAAAGTATTTGGCAAAGTTCTTCAATGCCACATCATCGCGGTCAAAATAGTATGACATGGACAGGTAGACGTAGGAGGCGTAGAGCTCCAGGTTGATCTGGCGATTGATGGCGGCCTCCGAGTCCTGGTGGTAGTTCTGGCGCACCTGCGAAGGGGACGCGGTCGTCATGGCGAGCGGCTGAGGTGAGGCGGTGGCTGCGCGGCGCTGTAACGTTGGCGGGGACCTCGGGGCGGTCGGAGGGCGTTGTCAGGTGGTGGCGAGGGCTGGCTCTGAGCAGCCTGCCGGAGCGGGGGACGAGCGCCGGGTTCCGTCCAAGCACTGTTGAAGCAGGAAACCGTGGCAACTCTCTGCGAGGACTGTCGGTCTTTTTAATTTTAGTTATTCTAGGGGATGTATCTCATTGTGGTTTTAATTTGCACTTCCCTGAGGCAACTTTTTCACGTATTTAATGGCCATTCACAGATCTTCTCAATCTATGAAAAGATCTTTGCTTTAAGAAGGATCACAACAAAGACTGTCTACCTTGCAACTTACTAGAAACAAAACAAATTTTAAATTCATCTCAGTGCTCTGACTTACTGGTGGCTTCGTGAGCACACACTGCTGTTTTCTACCTCCATGTCTTAGCAAATACTAATTTCCTTGCCCTGAAGGTCTTTTCTATCCCCTCTGCACTCTGATCTACTGAATTCCCAGGCAGCCTTCAAAACCTTGCTCAGGAATGCATTACTTCTTCCACGAAGTATTCCCTGACTCTCCCAAACATATTATGTAATTATTCTATCTTCTATCTTGTAATTTTTTAATATATGTAACACAGGCAATGTAACTTCGCCCAAGGGAAGAAAACCTGTCTTACTCATATTTATAACCCCCAAACCTAAAACAAACACAGGTACATATTGGCTCAAAAATATTAAATGAATATGTCCACCATTCTATGCTACTTTACCCTCAATTCACTTTTCTCATCCATATTCAGTAACTGAGGCTTCTGTATTGGGCTGAATGCTGGCCCAAAAATGTATGTCACTTCCTAATCTCTGTAACTTATGATAATGACATTATATGGCAAAAGATGTGATTAAATTAAGGATCTTAAAGGGAGGAGCTTATCCTTGATTATATGGGTGGGCCCTAAATACAATGACAGGTATCCTTATAAGAGAAAGACTAAAAATAAAAAGGAGGAGGCAGTATGACCAAGAAGGCAGAGATCAGAGAAATGCAGCCACAAACCAAGGAATGCCTTAAACCACAAGCTGGAAGAAGCAAGGAAAGAATTCTCCCCTAGAGCCTTTAGAGGGAGTGTGGCCCTTGATTTCAGATTTCTGGTCTCCAAACTGTAAGAGAATAAATTGTTGCTGTTTTAAACCACCTAGTATGTGGTAATCTGTTACAGTAGCCACAACTAACTAATACACCGGCTCTCTCTTCAGTCTATTTTTTCATAATGAATTTTAGCCAGTCTGAAAATTTCCATCAGTTTTAAATTCTTACCACAGTCAGACTTTTCTGATTTTAGCCAGTCAATAGACAGGTATCAATTACTCACAGAACATCTAAATATGTATTAGGCATCTGAACTATACAATAAAAGAAACAATTCCTATTGTGGGGAGTTTACCAAATAAAGAAACTCATAATGCAAATGTTTTAAAGTACACAATTCAAACAATAATGAAAGGTAAAGCAGATTCTTTTGATCAGCCTGTTAATCAGTAAGCACTTATGAGATGGACTAATCTCTGTGAAAGGCAATTTTTAAGGCTCAGCATAACCCTTCTCCAAATACATCTTCCTATCTTTGCAACTATTACTATCACATAACCACACCCACATGTCCTTCCTCCCATGTCTTTAGACCAGTCCCAGCTCCACAGACCAACACATGACATTTTCTTTCGCACAGGAGCTGTATTTCTTAAGCAGTGGTACAATGTCTGCCCAAAAGGATGGTAATTCAAAATATTCTAAAAGCACAGCTGCTGATGCTCATGGAAAGCTTCCAAAACACATTCCATTAAAAAGCACATGCTATGCCTTTGAACATTTCAAAACAATGCTCTAAATACTACATGCCCCCAAAGTGAATATTGTTTTTTAAAAACAACATTAAAAGTCTAGAAAGAACCTACATCCGGCATTACTTCACTTATAAACACAACATTAGAAATGAGTTTCTTTAATATCCAGAGAGAATCCTATACTAGTCACCCAAACAGCCTTTGGATGGCCATCCTAGGATGTCTTGTATACAAAAAAATGTCACAACTTGACACCCTGCCAAAACCTCAAGTGCAGCTGGGAGCCGACCCTTCAAAGTCCTGGAAAGGTGCCAGGCCCTGTAATTGTGATTTAGAAACGGGAGGGTAAGGAAAGAGAAAGGGAAGAAGGTATGTATTAGAGTGGTTAGCAATCAACCACCAAAGCACTCTGAATTAAAATGTTATTCTATTCTTATAATTGCACTGTCTGCCTCCGCATAGCTTAATTCGCACAAAAGAATTCTGGAAAGTATGATATAGTAACCAGTCAACCTCAAATGCTTAGAAATAAATTATAAAAGTCTCTGAAAAGTTGTGACCTGAAAAACAAGGATGACTCTTGCACAAATCATACTTCAAATTCATTTCCATGTTTCTTAGTGTAGGCGCTATTACATATAATAGAGGGGACTCTGCAAAAGATTTATGAGTACTTAATACCTTTGTGCGAGCTACAGAGTCTTCTTTGCTCACAGTCCCATATTTCTCCTGAAATAGAAAAGGCTACCATATGGCTCCGAACACAAAATGAAGGTTGTCTACTGATCCAACAACATGTCCTGGAAATTATTTGTTTTTTAAATAAATTCTGATTTTATTTTATTTCCATGAGATTTATGCCTTAGTCTGAAAAGTTAAATAAATTTTAAAAATTGATGAGTTCGACTGATTTTTTTTACTGGAGTTAATGTAAACATTCCCTTTTTCATATATAAGAATCTGCCAGAAAGAAAGTATAAAGTTTTTCAGAGCCAGAAAAGGGAAATAAATAAAAGTCACACAAACAGGTTAACTTTAAAACCATTTATTTAAAAGAAAAAAAAAAGCAATTAAACAATCAGTACCTACTGAGTGGCTACTATATCATATTTACTGAGTGGTCCACTTCCTAACAGGGTTCTGAGGGAGATACGTAAATATGCAGACCATCAAGTCCAGCTGACTTCTCAGCAAGGAAGAACCTGCCCGTATTCAGAGTACTATGGACATTTTCTAAGTGCCTATTTTATGCCAGACACTTTGTTGGTACAGAGATACAGAAATAAATAAAAGAAAATTTGTGCCCTCAAAGAGTTCATCGTGGTCAATAAAACATACATGTTGACCAACAACTGCTAACTAAACAAAAATAAGAGAAAACTTACAATTTATTAAACCCTTACTGTACTTAAAAAAATTTTTTTTTGCCATGTGGGGATATTACCTATTTAAAATAAGTGAATTCAGAAAGTTTCAAAACTATAAAGCACTGTAATATATTTATAGGTAGTATGGGTGCACTTGAAAGAGAGGCAAAATTCTGCTGGAGAAGCTGTCAGGGACAACTTCACAAAGAAGGAAATCCTGAGCTAAGACAAAGAAAGAGATGCAGGGAAGAAACACCAAGTACAAAGGCACGGAGATGGAGAGATCACTGGAGGTGCGGGGGGGAGATGTGGGGAAGCATTATCAGCCTGAAGAAGTGGGGCAGAGCCTTGAAGGCAATGTGCAGAAGACCGGAGTTCATCCTGGGGTCTAGGAGAGCCAAGGAAAGGTTTTAAGCTTGTGGTAGATGAGGGACAGTACAGGGTGGTTTCAGATTTGTACTTCAGAAAAATAACTACCTTATCCAAGGGGCAGAACAGATTTGAGGTGGGGTGGGGAGTAAGAAAAAGAAAAGGAGATCAAAAGTCCAGGAAAGCAATGATGAACACCTGAACAAAAATAGTGGCAGCAGGTAGTCAACAGGCAATAGTCCTGAAAATGAATTTGGAGGCAGAAGTAACAGGAATTTGTAGTTAGATATTGACACACCTCTCAAAAAAAGAAAAACAAAAACCAAACAAACAAAAAAACCACCTCTTTCAAAGACACTAATTAAAAAGGAAATCAGGACAGTTTTTTGTTTTGTTTTAAATAAAATACAATCCAGTTAAAGCAGAAGAAAGACTGTTTCAAAGATTACAATTACTTCAAGCACTAACCTTTCATATGAACAAAGAATCAAGCACAGGGACCTTTGCAAAAGCATCTGAGTAAATGCAAATATCATCACAGTATCTCTAAATATCTACTTTTCTTCTATAGGGATTTCACCAGCAGAGGGGTAAATGCTAAAGCTGGCTCCGTCAGGAACAAAGACATAAAATAAGTATTTTGTTCCTTGAATGTCCACCTGCTGTTACTCCTCCTCATTCTTTCCTTCAAACCATCATCTCTATAGCAACACACTCTTTAGAAATTTGTGGGTGGAAAGCATATGTTTTTGCAAAAACATGAGAACTCAAGAACAGGAGCTACTTAATTTTTTCCTTTAATACAAGAGATATACAATATATCTTAAAAGACAACTCCAAAACATGAAACAGAAAAAAAAAAAAAAACAGACTTAAAAACACAAGGAAATGTAAAAATTGGTGTTGCACATATTTACATGGAATTTCTTTTTAGAGGTTACAATGACACCTTGTGGTAAGACTTTTTAAATTATATAAGTTATCTTGGAAAATATTTTATAACAGAGATAATAAAACTGGTTTAGAAAATAGGAAAGACCAAGACCACAGTCTTGAGGCAGTATGAACATGTACAATAATCCATCTGGAAAATTAAGGACACAGAGGTTCCTCAAAAAATTAAAAACAGAGCTACCATATGATCCAGCAATTCCACTTCTGGGTATTTATCTGAGGAAAACAAAAACACTAACTCGAAAAGACTTATGTAACCCTATGTTTACTGCAGCATTATTTACAAGACTCAAGACATGGAAACAACCTAAGTGGCCATTCATGGATGAATGAATAAAGAAAATGTGGTGTATGTATGTACAATGGAGTATGACTCAGCCATAAAAAAGAAGGAAATCTTGACATTTTCAACAACATGGATGGACCTTCATGGCACTATGCTAAGTGAAATAAGTCAGAGAGAGAGAAAAATAACATATGATCTCTCTTATATGTGAAATCTACACACACACACACAGAAAAACAAGCTCATAGATACAGAGAACAGATTGGTGGTTGAATTTGGGTGTGGTGGTGAGGGGAGTCATGGGTAAACTGGTTGGGTTTTTTTTTAGTTTAAGTTAAAAGAAAAAATTAAGGGCAAAAAAATAAAACTTAAAAAAAAATGCCACAATATTAGGTAGGCAAAAGCATCTTACAAAACTATAATTATAAAGTCATATACTATTCCCTTCACTTGAGCTAATAAAATTATTAGTATAAGTTTTGTTTTGTTTCGTTTTTAATGATGCAAAAATAAACTACTTTTGTAATCTGGGACAAAAGTGATAATGTTGGCAATACCTTTACATGAGAGTATAGACACATGGCTTATAAACTACGAAAATAACTGTGTCATTATTCCTTTCTTACCAACTGAACATAACAGATAACATGAAAAATTTCAATCTTAATCCAATAATTAAGAGAATAATTTACACTATCTTTCATCAAGAGTTTACTATGTTTACTAAGCTATGCTAAACACTAGTAAACATAAAGAAACCTTATCAAGGCAGTTTGCACATAATCACCTTTAAGAACCTCTCTGAAATATTCTTCTCTTAGCATCTACAAACCATGATCACCTCCTATCTCTCTGACCCTTCTTGTTCACCCTTATATGTTCTTTCTCCCACTCACCATGAGAATCTCTAGTCTGTTGTTCCATCTCTACAAGAAAAGTCAACAGACTTCCCTGGTGGCGCAGTGGTTAAGAATCTGCCTGCTAATGCAGGGGACACAGGTTCGAGCCCTGGTCCGGGAAGATCCCACATGCCACGGAGCAACTAAGCCCATGCGCCACAACTGCTGAGTCTGCGCTCTAGAGCCCGCGAGCCACAACTACTGAGCCCATGCACTGCAACTACTGAAGTCCGCGTGCCCAGAGCCCGTGCTGCGCAACAAGAGAAGCCACCACAATGAGAAGCCTGCACACTGCAACAAAGAGTAGCCTCTGCTTGCCACAGCTACAGAAAGCCTGCACGCAGCGACAAAGACCCAACGCAGCCAAAAAAATTTAAAAAAAAAAAAGTCAAGTTGCCTCTCTCACAGCTTGATTTATTACATCTAATTGAACGACACTCAAATTTATAACCACATTCCTAACCTCTCTCTCAGCTCAAAACTCTTACTCTACTACATGTCCCATCTATAACGGAAGCTTGGCATAACAAGAATGAAACTCTTTAACTTCAAATTTTCTACCTGCCTCCTTAAAAAAAAAAAAAAAAATCACTACTACCCTCCCCTTATTTCTTAGCACACAACTTATTCCCCCTCTCCTATCAGTAATACATTATTAATCCTGCTGATTCTTCATCTGTCTGTTGATTTTAACCATTCTTTTCCACCACCCTCTAGTGCAAAAATCTCAAATATTTTACATTTGGTTTATTTTAACAGAAGCCTCCTAAACAGTGTCCTGGATTTTGGTCTTTCCTCATCCTTACATAGACTACAAATTATCCACCAGGACAATCTTTCTCATGAACTGTTTCCACTATTATAACTCCTATTATAATCCTTCCTATTGTTTACTGAATCAAATCTACACTTCTCAGCCAAACTCAAAGCCCTGCATTAGCCAACTCCCTATACAAATGCAAACAATTTCATTTTGCTGCCCCACAGGACCCCTTTGCTAGAGCAAATTAAGTTGCTTCTCTCTCATACACATGTTGCTTATTCTTACCTTCACAATATTGTTCATATACTTATGCCAAATTAAAATACCTCAACTTTTCAACTAATCCACAAATCAAGGTCAGAGTCAAACCTAAAACCCTACAGTCTGAACAATCATGAAACTATTTTCAGAGTTGATAGTTAACTCTAAAAGTGAATGTAAACAATAGCTTCTGCCCTTCTTTCTGCTCCATGAATTTCTGCCTTCCTTGGGCTTGCCTCAGGATATTTATTCTAAATTCTATCACATGGGTATTTTTCCCTTCTAGTGATTTATAACTATGTAAACTATCTTTCCAAAGAGACTGTGAGTTCCTCAAAGGAAAACTACAATCGCCTTCATTTTTGGTTCTCTCCATAGCTCCCAATTCCAATAAATCTAGTTAATGACAGAAAAGTGATCCACAAAATTTCTGTGATATGAATCCTACTTTCCCATAGGCTTACAGTGTAATTTAAGAGAAAGCTTGGGGAAGAATGTCATCAAGAACACCATTTGCTAATCAATTATGCATGCCTTATGATAGTTATCAATCAAGATATTTCTGCCTCAAAAAACAAAAATTCTAGGGAAGTGTCTAGTAATCAAAAGCTTTAAAAATGAACATATCCTTTGACCTAGCAATTCCACACGTTGGAAGTACTCTTAAGAAACTAATCAGAGATATGCACAAATATTTATGTTCAGGAACCTTCTTCATTTATTGTTTAATAAATGTTTATTCAGTGCATGCAAAGAGCCAGGAAGGAGTGGAAGACAGAATTAGGTCCCTGCCACCATGATGCTTACATCACAGTGCTATTTATAATGGAAAAAGAGGCTATAAAAAAGCATGTTGGGGCTTCCCTGGTGGCGCAGTGGTTGAGAGTCTGCCTGCCGGTGCGGGGGACACGGGTTCGAGCCCTGGTCTGGGAGGATCCCACATGCCGCGGAGCAACTAGGCCCGTGAGCCACAATTACTGAGCCTGCGCATCTGGAGCCTGTGCTCCGCAACAAGAGAGGCCGCGATAGTGAGAGGCCCGCGCACCGCGATGAAGAGTGGCCCCCACTTGCCGCAACTAGAGAAAGCCCTCGCACAGAAACAAAGACCCAACACAGCCATAAATAAATAAATAAATAAAATTTTAAAAAAAGCATGTTTAATAGCAAAATATACCATATTCATGGATCAAATTACTCAATATTAAGATGTTAATTTCTCCCAAATTCAATGCAATGCCATTCAAAATTCCAGCCGACTTCTTAAAAATAGAAATTAACAAGCCGGTTATAAAATTTATAGAAAAACACAAAGGACCTGGAATTGCCAAAACTTTGATAAAGAACAAAGTAGAGAACTTGCACTATCTGACTTCATGACTTATTAAAATGCTATAGAAATCAAAACAGTGTGGCATTCATATCACGACAGACACATAAACCCATTAAAAAGAGAGGAGAGTTCAGAAATAGATACAAATATACATGGTCAATTAATTTTTGACAAATAGCACAGTCAATTTTATGGAGAAAGGATAGCCTTTTCAACAAATGGTCCTGGGACAACTGCCCATCCACGTGCAAAAACAAGAACTTCAAGTCATACCTCACACCATACACAAAATTGAATCAAAGTGTGTATGTAAACACAAACATAATACAATAAAACTCTTAGAAGCAAACACAGAAAATTATTTTGATCTTGAGTTAAATATTTCTTAGATACAACACCAAAAGCATAATCCATAAGAGAAAACACTGAAAAACTGGACTTTAAAATTAACTTCTTTAAAAGACACTGTAATGCAGATGAACAGATAAGCAGGGCTGAAAGAATAATTTACAAATCATATATCGATAAAGGACTTGCAACCAGAATACATAAAAAATTATCAAAACTAAATAGCAAGGGGACTTCCCTGGTGGCGTGGTGGTTAAGAATCCGTCTGCCAATGCAGGGGACATGGGTTCGAGCCCTGGTCTGGGAAGATCCCACATGCCACGGAGCAACTAAGCCCGTGTGTCACAACTACTGAGCCTGCACTCTAGAGCCCGCGTGCCACAGCTACTGAAGCCCGCGCACCTAGAGCCCGTGCTCCGCAACAAGAGAAGCCACCACAATGAGAAGCCTGCGCACTGCAACAAAGAGTAGCCCCCGCTTGCCACAGCTAGAGAAAGCCGGCGCACAGCAATGAAGACCCAACGCAGCCAAAAATAAATAAATAAAACTAAATAACAAGAAAACACCTCAATTTAACAAAACAAACAAAAAAATGGGCAAAAGATTTGAATAGACACTTCACCAAGGAAGATACATGGATGGTTAATTAAACACGTGAAAAAATGTTAAATATCATTAGTCTTTAGTGAAGTGCAAATTAAAAACACAATGCCATACTACTTACTATATACACCTATTAGAATGGTTAAAATTTAAAAGGCTAATCACAGCAAGTTATTAACTAGAATGCAGAGGAAATGAACTGTCATAAACTACTGATGGAAATGTAAAATAGGAAAATCGTTTGGGAAAACACTTTGTCAGTTACTTAAAAATTACTCATACACTTACCATATAATCCAGCCATTTCATTTATAGGTATTTAACCAAGAGAAATGAAAACAGAGACTTTTACACAAATGTTCATAGCAGCTTTATTTGTGAGACTCAAACATGGGTCCAACAGAGGTAAATGGATAAACAAATTGTGATATAGCCATACAATGGAACGATTCAGTAATAAAAGGGATGCATTAATGTGGGTGAATCTCAAAAATAATTATGCTAAGTGAAAAAAATCTAGACAAAAAAAGAGTATATGTTACATGATTCCATTTATATAAAATTCCAGGATACGCAAACTAATCATAGTGACAGAAAGCAGATAGGTGGTTGTTTGGGAATAGGAGTGAGTGGCTGGTGGAGGTGGGGGAAGGAGGGAAAGATCACTAAAGAGCATGAGGAAACTTTAGGTCGTGACGAATATATTTAATACCTTGATTGTGGTAATAGTTTCACAGGTGTATATGTATAACAAAACAAGTTGTTTACTTTTAAAATGTACAATTTATTTATCAATTATATTCGATAAAGCTATTTTTAAAAACAAACAGTATGAACTTTAGAAAAAAGATTTTCCTAAAAGAAAACTCTAGGCCCAGATGATGTCACAGTTAAATTTTTCTTTAAAAAAAAAAAAGTTATGAAAGAATATTTAATAACATTGGTAAATGTTTGTTATAAAAGTAGAAAAAGCAAATTATAAAATGTTGTATAATCCTTATTTTGTAAAAAGTATATTAAATGACTACATATGCATAGGAAAAGATATAGGATAGGCACTAAAATATTACGATTATCTCTGGATGATATGTTTGATTTTATTAATTGTGCATTTCCTGCACTTTTATTTTACAACAAACATAGGTTATGTTTACAATCAGAGGGAAAATGTCACTGAGGAAAAAGGAGAGGAACCTCAAAGTCTACTTGAAGACCAAAGGAGGAGGAAAAAAGTATCCCCTTTCAGACCAGAAAACAGTGACCAAATATAAAAGAGTAAGATGAAGTTCCAGCCCCCACTTCAGGAAATAACCCAGAAGTCCTCAAATTCCATTCCCTTCTATGCAAGTTTATTCCATAAATACTCAAAAATATACTAAAAAAAAAAAAAAAAAGTGGTTGTTGTCAGCCTCAAATCCATACTCTACAAAATTAACCAAATCTATGGCTCAGCTTATAATTCCCTTATCAATATAACTGCCTGTTACCTAAATACAATAGTAGTTTTCAAACAATTTTAGCAATTAAGCTTCTTTTTCAAATTAAATCTTATAGAATCCAATATTTAGAAACACTATATCATTTTATTCATGTATATTAATAATAAAAATTTAAGGTCATAAAATGTTATTCTAAAGACATATCAGATCTTTTATTCTCTATCAGTTAATATGCTGTTGGTCTCCAGTGTTTTAAAATCCAGCTCATAGCACATCTGAAATACACACAACACCCAGAGTCTTTTACTGTGGCTTTGGAAGTAGCTGAAAACGTAATTAAACAAAATTCAAATCTAACTTTGACAGAATCCTACAGTACTTCCCACTCACAGTTTTGCAGAATTGGTCAATAAAGGTTAATCCAAGCTTTTTAATATAGTATACAAAACCCTTCAAAATCTGGGCCCTCTCTACCCTTCCATCCTTATCTCTTACAACTCCCTGATATGTACTTATGCCCCAACATTAAACTGCTTATAGTTCATTGAACACACCACACTTTTTCTCACCCCATGCTGATCTCTCTTCCTAGAACACAATCTCCTAATCTCACCCTTCACTCACCTTCATATTCAATTCAGTCATTACTTCCTTCTGAAAGTCTTTTCTGGATGCTTCCCTTTTCTTCCCCCCCCAATCCATTCTGAGTTAAGTATCCTTGAGAGCTCTTCCATAATGCCACACATTTATCCCTATCAATGTATTTACTTCACCACATTATAATCAACTATTTGAATACCAATCTCCTTCACTAGGCAAAGACCTCCTTGGGATCAGAGATTACGTCTTAGTCATCTTTATACCCCAAAACCCTACGCAATAGCTGGAACATGACAGGTAGTCAATAAACACTTGTTGAATGAACAGTAAGCAGTTTCTTCCACTGATCAAAAGGATAAGGAGGGGCTTCCCTGGTGGCGCAGTGGTTGAGAATCTGCCTGCCAATGCAGGGGACACGGGTTCGAGCCCTGGTCTGGGAAGATCCCACATACCGCGGAGCAACTAGGCCCGTGAGCCACAATTGCTGAGCCTGCGCGTCTGGAGCCTGTGCTCCGCAACGGGAGAGGCCGTGATAGTGAGAGGCCCGCGCACTGCGATGAAGAGTGGCCCCCACTTGCTGCAACTAGAGAAAGCCCTCGCACAGTAAACGAAAACCCAACACAGCCATAAATAAATAAATAAATAATTCCCATTTTAAAAAAAAAAATTGTTTAAAAAAGGATAAGGAAAGCAAGAAACTACTTAGAGCTTGGAATTCCCCAACCCCAAATGCCATATAATTTGATGCTTGAAGAAAATCAGGAAATTTAACTCAAGTACATTTGGAGTGATCAATAAAAGTCTAATGCTGTGCAAAGGATTATGAGTAATATAAAAGAAGGATGGGACAAGCTTTATCCTCCTGAGAGAAGAATTGCACACATAAACCAAAAAACAGGCCTCTTATTTCCAGCATGAGAGAAGGAGCAGGTCAACAAATTCTCTCCACAAAACAGCCAAAAATCAACCACGTCAGTGCTCTGGAATTCAATCAAAGGCATTCAACAAACTGAGAAGTGTTTATTCACAAAAACAACTGAACTCTGGGTAAGAACATGAGTCTACAGCATTCTTACCTTTTGGGTGCTTAGGAGTTTAATAAGGGTAGGGCAGACTGTAAAACAGCAGCTTCACCACCACTACTTGAAGGTAATCTGTTGATCCGGTGCATTGTCAATTAAAGCAGAGATCTCTGTGGCAGCTAACAGTGAGGGCCAGTGGCACCTTTAGCTTGAGGTTGCAGGACTCCATGTAGCAACAAACTGGAAGACTAGTTGGGAATTTTACAGGAGTTTTGGGAGGTGAGGAAGCCTAAGGGGTTTAATAAACTATTTACTAGCCCACATTAAACAAAGACTGTAAAGACAAAAACAAAGACAGTCAAGACAAAAACAAAGACAGTCTCTTGTGCACCAGAAACTGGAGCAAGCCCAGGCCACTCACACATCCTTAGCCAACAGAGCACATGCACAGAAGAGATGCAAGAGAGGTTGGTGGAAAGTAAAATCCAGGGCAGACATGAACATGACCTGTGTTTGAATACACTGCCCAGCCCACACAGATCCATCACCAATATTAGCCATATTAGTACTAGCATTGGCCATATTAGTCCAAGCTGTTTGAACACAACCTCTGCCCAATCCTTGGTTGAACACTAAGTTATGCAGAAATAGTAAGCCAGGTTTAAAAATAAATAAAACAGCAGAGACATCAGGAACCACACAATGTAGGGGAAAAAGACTTCACAAATTTAGACAAGTTACTAAACAAACAAACAGAAAAAAACATCAACCTTTGAGAGAAAGGTCAAAACACAGAGTTGCTTCAAAATATTATCTAAAATGTCCAGGAGGGAATTCCCTGGCGGTCCAGTGGTTAGGACCCCACACTCTTACTGCCAAGGGCCTGGGTTCAATCCCTGGTCAGGGAACTAAGATCCCACAAGCCATACAGTGTGGCCAAAAGAAAAAAAAGTCCAGTATTCAAAAAAAATTATAAGCAAAAACAAAAAAACAGTATGACCCATTCCTAGGAAGGAAACAGCAAATAGAAGCTGTCCCTGGGTATTCCCAAATATTAGATTTGGCACACAAAAAGTTCAAAGAAACTATAATAAGTATGTTCAAAGAACTAAAGGAAACCATATTTAAAGAATTCAATGAAAGTATAATGACAATGACTCAGGACTGAAAATCTCAAAGAGGAGATAGAAACAGTTTTTTTAAATGGAGATTCTGGAAGTTGAAAAGTATAATTATTGAAATAAAAACTTAAGCGGGGTTCAACAGTAGACCTGAGATGACAGAAGGCAGAAGCAATGAACCTGAAGATAGATTAGGAGAAAGTATCCACTCTGAAGAACAGAGAAAAAAAAAAGATTGAAGAGAAATGAATTGAACTTCAGAGATCTGAAACACAATACAAAGTGTATCAACATACATGTAATGAGAGTTCCAGAAGAAGAAAAAAGAGAGACAAACGCATAAAAGACCTTGAAAAATTAATGGCTGAAAACATCCCAAATTTAAAATATTATCTATCCAAGAAGCCCAGAAAATTCAAGACAGAGATCAACACTAAGACACACCACAGTCAAAAGGCTAATAGACAAAGATAAAGAAAAAAATCTTAAAAGGAGCAAGAGAAAAATGACTCATCAGATATAGGAGAACAATAATATGATTAACAGGTGGCATCCCATCAGAAACAATGAGTCCAGGGAGGGAAAAATGGAATTTAAAACAAACAAACAAAAAAACTCTCAAATAAAAATTCTATATTCAACAAAATGGTTCTTCAAAAATGACAGCGAGGGCTTGGGCTTCCCTGGTGGCGCAGTGGTTGAGAATCTGCCTGCCAATGCAGGGGACACGGGTTCGAGCCCTGGTCTGGGAGGATCCCACATGCCGCGGAGCAACTAGGCCCGTGAGCCACAATTACTGAGCCTGTGCGTCTGGAGCCTGTGCTCCACAACAAGAGAGGCCGCGATAGTGAGAGGCCCGCACACCGCGATGAAGAGTGGCCCCCACTTGCCGCAACTAGAGAAAGCCCTCGCACAGAAACGAAGACCCAACACAGCCATAAATTAATTAATTAATTTTTAAAAAAAATGACGGTGAATTAAAGATATTTCCAGGTAAACACTGAGAAAACTTGTTGCTGTCAGAAATGTCTGATGTGAAATACTTAAGGAAGATTTTCTGGCTGAAAAAAAATCACCAGAAAGTAACAAATCCACTTTTATTTTAAAAGAAATAAAACATGCTGGAAATTGTAATTATATAGGTAAATGCAAAAAAAATAAAAAATAAAAAACCTCTAAAAATATAATCGCTGTCATTTCATTTCTTTTAAACAAATAAGATTATATAAAGCATTAATTAAAATACTGTGTTGTTGGGGTTTTAATATGCACGCATAAAAAAGGAAGAGGAAGGACTTCCCTGGTGGTCCAGTGGTTAACATTCTGTGCTTCCACTGCAGGGGGCGTGGGTTCGGCCCCTGGTTGGGGAAGTTCCACATGCCACGGTGCAGGCCAAAAAAAAAAAAAGGAAGAGATAAAAAGACCTATACTGGAGCAAAGTTTCTATAATTTACCAGAATTAATTTAGTACTATTCTGAAGAAGACTGTAACAGGTTAAAACACATATTATAATCCCTAAAGCAACCACAATGAAAATAACATAATATAGTAAAAGAAATCAACAGAGGAATTAGAATGGCACAATTAAGATAAATGATAGAACACTCTACCCAAAGACTGCAGAATTCACATTCTTTTCAAACACACATGGAACATACTCCATCATATACTATATGTTGGGCCATAAGTCTCAATAAATTTAAAAAAATGAAATCATTAAAGTAAGTTATCTGATCATGATGGATTTAGAGATTCACAATAGAAAGATATCTGGGAACATTCACAAATATTGGTAAATTCAACAACACACTTCTAAATACCCATGGATCAAAGAAATTACAAGAAAAATTTTCAAAATATATTTTGAATTGAAGTAAAACAAAAAACAGCATATCAAAATGTACAAAATGCAGTTAAAGCAGTGCCTAGAGGGAAATTTACAGCTTTAAACACATATCAGGAAAGAAGAAAGGTTTCAATAGTCTAGGTTTCCACCTTAGAAAACTAGGAGGGAAAAAAGAGCACACTAAGCCCAAAGCAAGAAGAAAGAAAAAAAAATATCAGAGTGGAAATCAATGAAACAGGAAAAAAAAAAATCAATGAAAGGTTGATTCTTTGAAAAGATAAGCAAAGTTGACAAACAGCTAGATTCACCAAGAAAATTACAGAAAAGATACAAACTGCCAAAATAAAGAATGAAAGAGGGAACATCACTACCAACCTTAGAGTAATTTAAAGGACTTTTAAAACATATGAACTTTATATCAACAACAACTTAGACAATTTATATGAACTGGACTAATTCCTGGAAACAAAAGTATCAAAAATAAAATAAAATCTGAATAGAAATATAACAAGTGAGGAAACCAAATTCGTGATTTAAAATCTTGCTACAAAGAAAAGCCCAGGTTTCCCACAGTTTCACTGATAAATGTCATCAAATAATTAGAGAAGTAATAGCAATCCTTTGGAAACTACTTCAAAAAAAATAAAAGGGGAAACGCCATGCCACTCCTTCTATGAGGCCAATGTTGCCCTGATACCAAAGCTAGACAAAGGCATCATGAGAAATGAAACCAACAGACTAAAATCCCTCATGAACATAGACACAGAACTTCTTAACAAAATTTAGGAAAACTAAACTCAGCAATATATAAAAGATTATATAGCATGAGTAAATGAAATTGATCCTGGGAATATGGGCTTAAGCTCTGAAAGTCAATTAATGTAATATACCATATTAACAGAATAAAGGATAAAAACCATATGATCATCTCATTGGGTGCAGAGGAAAATCTGACAAAATCCAACACCCATTCATGCCTAAAAACTCTCAACAAATTATAAACAGAAGGAAACTTCCTCAACCTAATAAAGAGAAATCTACAGAAAATGTACAGGTAACATCACACTTAATAGTGAAAATCTGCGTACCTTTCCCCCAAGACCAGGAACACTCTCAACACTTCTATTCATCCTCTCACTGGAGAGTCTAGCCCATACAATAAGGCAAAAACAAATGACAAAATGTAGTAACATTCAGATTGGAAAAAAAAGTAGAAATGTTTTATTCACAGACATGATCACCTATGTAGAAACAATATATAAAAGTTGATTGTATTTTTATGTACTAACAATGAACAATCTAAAAATCAAACTACGAAAACTCCATTCTCATTAGAATCAAAAACTATCAAATTCTTAGGAATAAATTTAATATAAGTACAAGACTTATATATAGAAAATTTTAAAACAGCGTTGAGAGAAATTAAGATCTAAATAATTGGGAGACATTACATGTTCATGAATTGGAAGACCCAATTTTAAGTTACCAATTCTTCCCACATTGATCTATAGATTCAATGCAAATTCTATCAAATCCCAGCTAATTTTTTTTGTAGAAATTGACAAGCTGATCCTAAATTTCATATGTAAATAGAAAGGATCTAGAATCACTTTTGAAAGAGTCAGGGGATTTACACTACCCATTTTGAAACTTAGTATATAACACTACAGGAATCTAGACAGCGTGGTACTGGAGTTAAGTACAGGAGTATACATAGAACATAATTAAGAGTAGAAATAAACTCAAGTTATAAGCAACTGATTTTTTACCAAGGTACCAATACAATCCAAGGTGGAAAAGAATAGCCGTTTTAACAAATAGTGTTAGGACAAGTTGGCATCCACGTGGCATGAAAATAAAAAAGAATTTAGACCTTATCTTATACCATACACAAAATTTATTTCAATATGGATCCTAAATCTAAATGAAGGAGCTAAAAAAAAAAAAAAAAGGAGAAATCTTTGTGACCTTGAATTAGGCAAAAAGTTCTGAAACACAAAATCAAAAGTATAAGCCATAAAACTAAAAAATGATAAATTAAACTTCATTGAAAACTTTGCACTTCAAGGACACCATTAAGAATAAAAAAAAAAAACAAGCCACAAACTGGCAGAACATCTTTGTAAATCTCTGATAAAAGACCTTTATCAGGAATATATAAAAAACTTTTACAACCCAATAAGAAAAAAAAAAAAACAGCTAAAAAAAAGGGCAAACGACTTGAATAGACGTTCCACCAAAGAAGACTTAATAAATGGCTAATAAGCACATGAAAAACTCAACATCATTTGTATTTAGGGAAATGTAAATTAAAATCACAAGACTCTACTACTCACCCAGTGGAAGGGCTATAATCAAAAAGGCAGATGGTACCAAGTGCTGATGAGACTGTGGAGAAACTAGAACCCTTGTACATTTTTGACTGGAATGTAATTGGTCACTTTTGAAAACAATTTGGCAGTTTCTTAAAAGATTAAAAACTAATTCTGAACTGTTGTTAGAACACTTCTGTAGAGTTTTCCTCACATCAACTAATTCTCCAACTCTCCTCCATACACCAACTCGAGTGTCCTAAATTTTTTTTTTTTTAAATATTTATTTAGTTTGGCTGCACTGGGTCTTAGTTGCGGCACATGGGATCTTCGTTGCGGCATGTTTCAGTTGCAGCATGCGGACTTCTTGGTTGCGGCATGCATGTGGGATCTAGTTCCCTGACCAGGGATCGAACCCAGGCCCCCTGCACTGGGAGCACGGAGTCTTACCCACTGGACCACCAGGGAAGTCCCCAGTAGTCACTCAATTTAATTCAGTTCTGACACTACCCAGAAGTACTGCAGACCCCCCAGTTTAAGGGCTCAGTTTCACAAGACTGCTCCCATTTCAGACACCAGTCACAAGTCCCAGGTTGCCACCTACACTTCTGACCAACCAGCTGTAAGTCAGGGGTTCCACGACCCTCTCCTCAGGTTTTATAATTTGCTAAAACGGCTCACAGAACTCAAAACACTTTACTTACTATTACTGCTTTGTTATAAAGGATACAATTCAGGAGCAGCCTAATGTAAGGGTTGCATGGTGCAAGGTATGGGGAAAGAGACACAGAGCTTCTGCCCTCTGGGAATGCCACTCATTCAACACAGGTATTCATCAATTCAGAAGCTCTTGGAATTGCACTGTTCAAGAGTTTTTATAGTAGTCTCCATTCCCTCTTCCCAGAGGTTGGTGGGTAAGGTTGAAAATTCCAACCATCTCATTACTTGGTCTTTCTGGCGACCTGTCCCTTCTGAGGTGATCTAGGGATCCCTTCTAAATCACATTAGCATAAACTTAGGTGTGATCAAAAGGGGCTCATTATGAATAACAAAAGATATTCCTTATCACTCAGGAAATTCCAAGGGTTTTAGAAGCTCTGTGTCAGCAATCAGGGACAAAGACCAAATATACCCTACAACTTACCATATGACTCAGCAATTCCACTCCAAGGAATCTACCCAAGAGAAATGAAACTATATGTTCACACAAACACTTATGCAAATCTTCATGGCAGCATTATTCATAATAGCCGAAAAGTGGAAACAATCCAAAATGTCCATCAACTGATAAATGGATAAATAAAATGCGACGTATCTATACAAGAGAATACTATTCAGCAATAAAAAAGAACAAAATACTGATATATGCTACACAGATGAACCTCAAAAATATTAACTGAAAGAAGCCAGATGCAAAAGACTAGTATACATATTTTTTATTCCATTTATATGAAATGTCCAGAAAAGACAAATGTATAGAGACAGAAAGCAGCTAAATGGCTTGCTGGGACTAGGTTGGGAGGTGGATTGACTGCAAACATGCTTGGGAGAAACTGGGGAGGTTTAATGAAAATGTTCTGAAACTGTCTTGCGATGATGACTGTATAACTCTATAAATGTACTAAAGATCACTGAATTGTATGCTCACAATTGGGTAGAGAAGTTATCTCTTCTGAACTTTAGAAAATGTGATGATTGGACTGCAGTAATCAAGCCTAAGCTCAAATAGCCAAGCAAACAGAAAGAATCCAGGTTCTTAATGATGTCACTGAGCCACTGATTGATAATCCTAGAACCACCTACCTGCAGACTTCTTATACATGAGTCAATAAAATTTCCTTAAGGTTAAAAATAAAAGGATATGAAAGTTCTGAGGGATACAAGAATATGTTCATTTCATTATAGAAAATTTGGAATTATCATCTGTATAGAAAGGCATCAAGGAAAAGGCAGGAATTCTGGTGGATCTTGAAGGATAAAAGATTATGATGAGGGGTACAGGGGTGGGGAGAAGAGGCAAAAAAGAAAGGTGTTTAGAAGAGTCTGTAACAGTGGAATGGATAAAAATTAACATTTAACAAGTGCCCACTATAATTGAGTCAGGCATTACAACATGTATCTGTTAATCCATATGACTCGTGGAAAAAAAAAAAGTATCATTTTACATATGAAGACACTGAGGACCCTAAAATTAAGTAATTTTTCCAAAAAGCCAAGCAGCCAGTAAAGTGGTGGAGCCAAGATTTTAATCTTCAATCTCAGGATTCAGGCTCCAAAACATATACTTTTTCCTCTATGTTATGATGCTAACCAAAGACTTAAGCCATCCCCATTCGCAAGTTCAGATCTTTGTAGAAAGCATCTTTGCAAAGATGGGTTTACATTTATAGTGCTACACAATGTTTCTTGACTAGCAACTTTCATTTAATCAGTATACTAAATGTGATATTCATTCCTCCCTTGGCTTCCAAAACTCTACCCTTCTCTGGTTTTCCTCCCTATTCTATTTCTCCCCCTCCTTATTACATGCTGATGTTCACCAGCTCTTGTCTACACCCAGGATCTTAACTACCACTACGGCTGATGACTTCTGACTCTGTCTCTCCAATTCAGAGAAACTCCCCAGTTTTCCTTGACGTATTAACTCCCTCCAGGCCAGGTTGAATACTTCTCTGTACACTCTCAAATCACCCTTACATAATTCTAATGAGGCATTCCTCAGTCATAATGTATCATGTCTGCAGTTCTAAGTCAGATGTCCTCCCTACATGCCCCCAGAACACACCCGTATTTATTTTTATAGCACTTCCCAGGTTATATTACAAATAATGACTTAATCCATTTCTCCTACCAAACACGTTGCTTGAGACTTGGCACTATGTCTTATTCACAATCTAGTACCTAGCACAGTGCAAGACACATAAAGGGCACCCAAACATTGACTAAACCAATGAATAGAAGAAATAAAATTTGCTTTAAATTGGAAGGATACAGTTTCTCAAAGAAATCTTCAGGAATTTATTTTTTGAAATGGGAAAATAGGCCAAGAAAGGTTAAGTAACTAACTTAGTCAAGCCATGGTCACCTGAGTCATAATTCTCTTCCCACAAAATCATGGTGCCTATTAATTCATGCTTACTAATCTACGCTCTCTATGAACCTCCGGAAGTTATATAAAAATGTTATCTAGAGAAGAACCATTTCAACTT
Source organism: Balaenoptera borealis (assembly GCF_965194805.1). Lineage (NCBI taxonomy): Eukaryota > Metazoa > Chordata > Mammalia > Artiodactyla > Balaenopteridae > Balaenoptera > Balaenoptera borealis. The sequence goes on from NC_138870.1 coordinate 80,304,803, forward strand.
TATCCACTCCAGCTCTGGCTGGCTGTATCACTTGTGGAGAACTCTGATGTTAATTATTACTTAACAGTTTTTCTGTCCAGAATAGACTAATCTTTAATTGAACCAGTCTTTTCACATGTCCTTCACACACCATAATTCAATATATATTTATCATGCATCTCTAGGAGGAAAACATGAAAGTTATAATTTGTCAGTACTCAAAAAATATATACTTAATTATATCATACGCAATTTCAGTTTAACAATACCTCAAATGTCTGCCTTAATGTGATTCAGTTGAGAAAGACAGACTTAATGTGAACACTAGAGATACACGCTGCAACTTCATTGGGAAAAATCCCTGGAGTCCAATGTTACTGTTGCCAATGGTTGCTATGCTATACTGCGCAACAACTCAGAAGCTGAGACTGCCAGCTCACTAAGAAACTACTGAATCGAACCAAGATTTATAAATGTACTCTGAGACTCAACTTTTTTATACCTTTAACTGAAGTAACTGTCATAAGCATCAGATACAGTATTTACAACAAGACTATAAAAATTACCTAGAATTTATTTAAGGACATATTTTGAGAGTGATAAGCACTTTCCAGAAGAGAATGGTTCGGTTTAGGTTCCTTCTAACTCCATGAATTTTAATCCAAAAGTGATTTGAAGTTACAATATACAGAAAACAAATAACTGGACACTTCATGACTTTAATTTCTTTCTTCCTGGATTATATCTCAAACTAAAAAAAAAAAAAATAGTGCTAGACTACAGAGTCTGTGATCCTTCCATGACCCAGAGAGGCACTCCTGACAGAAAAATATAAAACTTAAGAGAACTGCTAATTTATGAGGGCTAAATAAAAGTACTGATATAATTTCATAAATTCAGTCTTTACTAGGTAAAAAGTAAAATGGAAAAGGGCAAAATGGGGAAATAGGAAGAGAGGAATGGAAGGAGACAGGGAGGAGGAAAGAAAGGAAAGAGTGGGGGAAGTATTTTTTTTAAACCCAGACTCTACTAAGGAAGAACCAGGAAACTGACCAAACTCCCAAGCCCACTAGGGAACAGTGCTAGCATTCCTCAGGGAGTCCTTATTGCTGATGTGGTCATGGGAAATTCTCAACTATTCACACTTTCTAGGAACAGAAACTTTACCTCTAATTCCAGTGAATCCCATCTCTTTAATCCCCTTTCTTATGGTTGACAGTTGCCCTTCCTCCCTCAGTTACTCTCAAAAGATTTTCTTTTAGTTGCACTACACTATGGGAGGAACGAAAAAAGTAGAAATATACATTCCTTATCTCTAATAAACATTCATTCAGCAACTTCTATGTGGAAGAGATTAAAGATACAGCTCACTGAGATCTGATGTCCTGTGCCTGAAGAGCTTACAATCTAGTTAGGAAGATAAGACATACGTAGAAATGATAAAACAATACAATATAAAGTATCAAATGGTAGGACTGACAAATACACTCTACAGGATTTCAGAGGTGGAGTTTAGGACACGTTACCCCCAAATCTGCCGCTTTGGTATACTGATGGAGTTAAAGGCACTTGAGAAACAGTAGATACAAGAGGAGCACTCTGACCCTCCTTTTTCTTCCAGAAAGCAGGAGATAAAACTCCCATGTGAAAGGTGCCATCCCTGTACCAGGAGGACGAAAGACATTCTTATCGCCAGAGACGGGGAATCAAAGCCAAGAAATGTGTACAAACTTGTTAAACTAACCCTTATCTTCCTAGTCATTTCTCCACAATTTACTCCTCCTAGCCCAAAACTCTGTCTTGTCAAAGTTTCACAAACTTGTTCTTTGTCTGAAAGATATAGACTGTCTCCAACTTAGGACTTTTTCGACTTCACAACAGTGCGAAAGCAATTCACATTCAGTAGAAACCATACTTCAAATTTTTAATTTTGATCTTTTCCCAGCCTAGCGATATGCAGTACAATACTCTCTCATGATTCTGGGTGGCAGCAGGAGCAGCGAGCTGCAGCTCCCAGCAATCAAGAGGGTAAACAACCAATACACTTACAACTATTCTGGACCCATACAACCATTCTGTTTTTCACTTTCAGTACAGTATTCAATAAGTTACACGAGATAATCAACACTTTATTATAAAATAGGCTGTATGTTAGATGATTTTGCCCAACTGTAGGCTGATATAGGTGCTCTGAGCATGTTTAAGGTAGGCTAGACTAAGTTATGGTGAGTAGGTTGGGTAGGTTAGGTATTTTAAACCCATCAACTTATGATAGGGGAGGTAACCCCACTGTAAGTCGAGGAAGACCTGTAAAAGCTTTCTGCTCTGGTCTTCATTCTCCATGTACATGTAAAAAAATTTTGAAACTTGTATGCTTTTCTCCTGTTAATCTCTATCAATTTAATTCTTAGGCCCAGCCACAGACCCTAACAGGGTAGAGAATTTTTCCTCCCCTGCAGAGTTGAACTTTATAGAAAGGGTACAATTCAGATTTTAGGAAAGAAGGAAAGAAATCAGGCAGTGACGTGAAGACTGGTAAGGAAAGCAGAAAGCACATAGTAGGTTTAGAGGATGGTGAAGAAACCAGTCTGGTCAGAGTGTAGCTTTTCTATAAAGAACATAAACTTGAAAAGGCAGTGTGTGATGAGATTTTGAAGAGTTCAGATTAAGAAATGTGAACTTCAGTCAGCAGGAAAGAGTACTTCTGGAAAATTTTTACACAGATACATATAAACATTCCCTAAAAGTACACACAGATTAGACAACACGAGAAAATTACTTGCTGAACCTAATACATTATGTATGACAAAGTTAAAATAAAACTCATTTTCTTTAGGCAGAGAGAGTACCTAGAAAACACATATACACAAAAAAATTCTGACCATTCACTAATCTGTTAAGATTTCATTCTTCTAAGCTTCTTGAATTAGAACTTCCCATGACAAAATGCTGACTTCTGATTACTAAGGATTTTATCACACAACGTGCATGAATCATTCTTGATTTTTCTTATTTGCTTGTCTTTCCCATTCTTGAATATTTCATTACTTCAACATCAGCATGCAGGAAAAAGAGGGAAAGGACTAAAACGAAATGTACGGATTTTTGAAATACAGTCAGGGCATGATGTAAAGAATATAAAACTTCAAGTTCCGATTCCCATTACTAATAGTTTGATTTCAAAGAAGTCATTCAGTCTCACGGTGTCTCAAATGTTCTCACCTACTTTCTTACATATTTGAAAGGTTACTGTATTCAAAATATCACAAAAAAGTGGTCTAAAAACTAACTACCAAAAAAAAAAAAAACTAACTACCAGCATAACTCATTTTATTGCGCTTCACTTTATTGCACTTCAGACACTGCATTTTTTACATACTGTAGGTTTGTTGCAACCCTGCATTGTCAAATGATGGTTAGCACTTTTTAGCAATACAGTATTTTTTTAATTAAGGTATGTACATTTTTTAGACACAATGCACACTGCACACTTAATAGACTACAGTATAGTATAAACATAACTTTTATATGCACTGGAAAGCAAAAACAAAAAATTCATGTGACTCGCTTTACTGTAGTGGTCTGGAACCAAACCCACAATATCTCCAAGGTATGCCTTTACTTGCCATACAAATTATATCATTAAGGGTTCAATGAGTGGAGCAAGAGTGAGATTACTGGCTAAACCAAGGTTTAAAAACCACCTGTGAGCAATAAGTGTTCTCTCAATGCTCTATGTTACCCTAAATTGGTATTACCCTACTAGTTGATAAAATTCCTAAATATAACCACACTTCACCTGGTTAGAAAATACTCAAAGGAAGGGGAACACCTGACATACTATGTCCCCAAAAACCAAAGGGTAACTCAAATCCGTTTTTAATTCTCTGTAGAGTCCTATATGACTCTGAAATGTAAAGCATTCCAATAATTCTAAACAAAATGTGTTTGAAATCACAGCTCAGTACAAAAGGTGAGTATGAACTGTAACCACCTACAGGCTAAACTATGAATTTAGAGAACTGTGAATCCGGATAATTGTAGGATAGATACATTTAACTATATTCTAGTTGAATATTAGACTTGTTTACAGAGATGTTGCTTGGTAACAAAAGCAGTGCTTTAACAACCCACTCAGTTTTAGATCTACTCAAGTATTTTATGCTCATAGTCTGATCACATTATGAACTATATACTACTGATATCAAAAACTAAGGACAAGTTTCTTGTTATCCTAGACATCTTCGAGATTTTACTTAAATAGTTTCATCGTCACAACTAATGTGACCAAAGGCTTTTAAAATACTTGACAATGGGCATTTTTAAGAGCTAAGTATCCATTTTTTTGACCAAAGTTGGACACTAAGGATACATCAAAATGTCCATTAGAGCCCAGCATGCACTCACATATTCTAACGTTATCTTTGTAATGACAGCCAACATCACTGTTAGAATTGTCTTCAGGGTCAACGAAAATGGCAGCTTATTTTTTTTTCACAAATGAAACTGGAGGTACCACACGTTTAGCCAGCTTTTAAACTGAGGCTACCCAAGCACCACTCTGGAGTTCATCAAAAAGCCCCATAAAGAGTTTCACGTGCATTTAATCGGCTACAGAACATTCTCCCAGCCTACTTTTCTAACACCCGCTCCACTTGCTTTACGGGAAAAATAACAAAAGAATTCAAGGGCAAGTTGTGAAGAAAAAAGCCATGAGCATTCCAAACCACGGACAAGACAGCGTTACGTACCAGACTCACACTCGGACCTTGCAACGTGCGCACAGAAAACTTATCAGTGACCGGTGTTCCGGCCGCACTCGCCAGGTGGACACCTACCTCCACTGCTCCAGCCACGGACGCCTACGGTACTCTTCCCGCCGGGGCACTGGGCCCACGGGAGACGGTCCCGCACGCGGGGTGCAGGCCCAGCCCGTCACGCCTGGCGAGGTCTCCGCAGCCGCTCGCGGCAAAGGCTGAAGAGCAGGAGCCGGAGGGCCGAGCGCGCCCCTCGGGCTCCCGACCCCTGGAAATGTGGGGTATCCCGAGAGAGCTCCGAAGGCGGAAAGGGCGGCGGCGGCAATGGAGAAAAACCCCGCTCCTCCTCGGTGGACTGGCCTTCTCTGGGGTTTGGGGTCGGGGCCGGGGCCGGGGCCGGGGCGGGAGCCGAAGTCCGACTGGGAAGCCACCGCCAGTCCGCCGCCCGCCACCCTTCAAACCCCGCGGAGCGGGATGAGTCCCGAGACCTAAGGGCGCGCGAAGCAGGAAGTCCCGCCCTCACGCCAACGTCACCGACGCCACGGACGCCGGCCGCGGCCAGAGGCAGTTAGAGGAAGGCGGCCAGCGAGCCGAGCCTTGGGGTAGCGGCCAACAACGGCGGGGCCAGGGCGGCGCTCCGAGAGGCCTCTGGGGGCCGCGGAGATCTCTAGAGCCGAAGGGAACGCACAGTTCGGGGCCAGGCACTTGCCTCAGGGAGCCAGAGTGACGCGCGCAGTTGAGCGGGAAGCCGCTCTCCCTCGCCTCCTCCCCACGCAACGTCTCGGCGGTTTCCCCCAGTTTCGCGCTTCTCCTGCGCTCTGCTGGCTCTTCCGACACTTTTTCTTCCCTGAGGGCTCTGATAGTGGTCCTGCCGCCACCCCCGCCTGCCTTCGTGCCCGACCGTGCAGACGGAATGAGTCTCGAAGTCTCCTGACTACCGCGTCGGCCGTGGGGCCTCGGCCCACGAGTGGAGAGCCGGCGCAGCTTGCCAGGCGGAAACGGCCAGGTCAGGAAAGAGGCCCAGGCGCGAGTCCCTCCCCGCACCGCCCGCTCCAAATCTCAAAAGGTGTTAGCTCGAGTCCAGGGCCCACTGGTCTCAGTGGTATCAATGAACTATACGTTACAAATCATTGGTCAGTGGGAAAAAGATTATCTGAGGAATTACTAAACACTAGGGACCGGCTTTACATCTGTTTCATTTGTTTAATACCAGATGACAAGAATTTCAATGTAAAGAATGAAACCATAAAAATATTACAAGAAAATCGAGGTGACTGTAATCTTGAGCTGAGAAAGGCCTTTTCTAAGTATGAAGCAATAACCAGAAACCATTAAAAAAATCGATAAAAATTAACCACATAAAGATTGTTATCTACACACAAGTAATAACCAATAGAATATAAATTTGTATCATGTGGAAAAAGAAGGAAAAGTATTCCTAATACACAAAAAGCTCATAGAATATCAATTTTAAAACTTAACACAATAAATAAAATTGGCAAAGGATATCAATAGGACATTCTTAAACCAAGAAAAACAAACATCTAATTAACAAATGAAAAGATGTTCAACTTGCAAACATCCTTTTTGTCTATCAGTGTAGATAGTGAGGTGGGGATAAAATTACTCTCATGCCTTACTGGTGTAAACTTGAAATTGGTACACCATTAATTACCAAAATTTAACAAAATAATTAGGCTTTGCCCCAGCAAACTCATTTTCTAGTCATGCGCTCTAAAGAAAATAAAAAGAAAACAGATTTACGAGGATGTTCCTCACCCCCTTTTTATAATAGGTGCTTATGGAAACAATGTAAGTACCATCACTAGGACACTAGTTTAATATGTTATGGTACCTACATACAATGAAATACCCTTGAGCCATTAAAAACAATGATGTAAATCACTTTATTTACACAAAAATATGTCCACAGCATATAGGTTTCTTTTTCCCCCTAAAAAGCAGAGTACAGTTTAGCATGAACAGTGCTTCATCCAAACATGAGTATGCATGTGTATATATGTGAATGTAAATACAAAAAGATCAGGAAGGATGTCAGCCAAAATGCGACTGATTTTTAATCTTTTGACCTTTTCTATCTTGTTTGAATTTTGTATAATGAATATATCATTTTTACAAAAACAAAATTGTGTTTTAATTAAAGATGCCAGTGAAAAAGGGCCAGTTTACTACAGACCCTCACAGGTGGATAACCAATGTGAAGTAATTATATTTGGGATCTAAGTCTCAGCTTTTTAAGTGTCCATAGATTTGGTTACATTAAGTTACCTAGAGTTGGACAAACTTTTATCATTTGGACATCATGATCTGACTCCCAGATTGGACTGGGTATCCTTCCTGTGTGCTCTCTGTGTGCCTCTCATGGCATTTGCCACACTGAACTATAATTCCCTCTTTCTGTTACTAGACTGTTTACTCTCACCACACACGTCCTTTTTCTGCCATGTTATGTGCTTATTTTCCCCTGATTCCTTTTCTATCATCTATTTTTCTGTGCATAAGTTTTCATTTTAATGTAATTACACAGATATTAAAGGGATAATTTCAACAATTTTTCAACAATTTTTATGCCAAAAAATTTAACTTAAGTGAAATGGACAAATTCCTGAAAAAATTACAAAAAAAATTGACACAAGAAGGAAAAGAAAATCTAATTGTCCAAACACCTATGAAAGAAATCAAATTTGTAATGAAAAACCTTCCACAAATATAACTCCAGGCCCAGATGGCTTCACCAGTAAATTTTAAAGAAGTTAAAATACCAGTCCTACACTATTTCACAAAATAGAGCAAGAAGGAACACTTCCAAATTCATTTTACAAGGCCAACATAATCCTGATACCAAAACTTAACAAGGACAGTTTACAAGAAAATTACAAACCAATATGTCTCAAGAATATAGACTTTTTAAGTTTGAATGAAATATTGGCAAATTGAAACTTGCAATATAGAGGATAAGATACCATGACCTGGGATTCCCTGGTGGCGCAGTGGTTGAGAATCTGCCTGCCAATGCAGGGGACACGGGTTCGAGCCCTGGTCTGGGAAGATCCCACATGCCGCGGAGCAACTGGGCCCGTGAGCCACAACTACTGAGCCTGCACGTTTGGAGCCTGTGCTCCGCAACAAGAGAGGCTGCGAGAGTGAGAGGCCCGCGCACCGCGATGAAGAGTGGCCCCCGCTTGCCGCAACTAGAGAAAGCCCTCGCACAGAAACGAAGACCCAACACAGCCATAAATAAATAAATAAACAAATAAATTAAAAAAAAAAAAAGATACCATGACCAGGGAAAATTAGGTTAACATTGAAAAGTCAGTGTAATTCACCACATTAACAGGATGAAAGAGAAAAACAAAATGATAGTCTCAATAGATGCCGAAAAAGCATTTGACAAAATTCAAAACTCATTCATGTTAAAAAACTCTCAGCAACCTGGGAATAGAAGGGAACTTCCTCAATATGATAACATCTTTGAAAAATGTAATGGTGAAATACTAAAATTTTTTCCCCTAAGATCACGAACAACATAAGAATGTCTGCTTTCATCACTTCTATTCAGAATGATATTGAAGATCTCAATGCAATAAAACAATAAGGAAAAACATAAAGATTGGAAAGACTTGGGCTTCCTGATTGCAAAACTTACAACAAAACTACATACATAATCAAGACAGTGCCGTATTGCCAAAAACATACATAAATATAGATCAGTGGACTAGAATTCAAAGGCCAGAAGTAAACCCTTATACTTACGATCAGTTGTCTTTTGACAAATGTGCCAAGATAATTCAGTGGGGGAAAGTATAGTCTTTTCAATAAATGGTACTGGTAAAACTGGATATCCACATGGAAAAGAATGAACTTGGACCTCACATTATGTACAAATGTTGAAATGAATCAAAGATCCAAATGTAAGAGCTAAAACTATAAAACATGTTAGAAAAAAAAGCCATTAGTCTTCGCAACAATGGATTAGGCGATGGTTTCTTAGATGTGACACTGAAAGCACAAAGAAAAAAACAGATTAATTGTACATTATCAGAATTAAAAAACTGTGCTTCAAAGAACACCATCAAGAAAGTGAAAAGACAACCTACAGAATGGGAGATAATATTTGAAAACCATGTATCTGATAAGGGATTTGTATTCAAGATATATAAAGAACTCTTAAAATTAAACAATAAAAAGACAACCCAATTTAAAAATGAACAAAGGATTTGAATAGAGATTTCTCCAAAGAAGATATACAAATGGCCAATATGCACATGAGAAGATGACCAGCATCATTCGTCATTAGGGAAATGCAAATTAAAACCACAATGAAATACCACTTTATACCCACCAGAATGACTATACTCAAAAGATGGACAATAAATAACAAGTGTTAGTGAGGATGTGGAGAAATTGGAACCCTCGTACCCCTGTGGTGAGAATGTAAAATGGTGACTTGGGAATAGTTTGGCAATCCCTCAAGAGGTTAAACATAGAGTTACCATATGACCCAGCAGTTCCTTGTGAATTGGAAACTTATGTTCACACAAAATTTTGTATACAAATATTCATAGCAACATTATTCATAAAAACCCAAAAGTAGAAACTATCCAAATGCCCATCAACTAATGAATGAATAAACAAAATGTGCTATAATCTACACAATGGAATATTATTCAGCCATAAAAAGTACTGATTCCTGCTGCCACCTGGATGAACCTTGAACACATTATATGCTAAGTGAAAGACATGTATTGCATGATTTCATTTATATGAAATGCCCAGAATAGGCAAATCCATAGGGAAAGAAAATAGTAGTTGTCTAGGGAAGGGGATGGGGACAATGCAGACTGACTGCTAATGAGTATGAGGTTTATATATGGGGTGATGAAAATAATCTGAAATTAGATAGTGGTGGTGGTTGCATAGCTTTGTGAACATATTAAAACCCACTGAAATATACACTTGAAAAGGGTTGATTTTATGGTATACGGATTATATCACTAAAAAATGGGAAGTAAAATTGTATTCACAGACAACATTGAAAAGAAGTAAAACTATTCACAGACAACATAATTATATACACAAGAAAAGCCTATGGACTATACAAAAGAGCTACTGGAACTAATAAATTAATTTAGCAAGTCATAGGATACAGGATCAATATACAAAAATCAATTCTACTTCTACCTACCAGCAACAAAAATTGGGAAATGAAATTGAAGACAACACCATTTATAATGTATCTAATACATCAGAAACCTAGGAATAAATTTAAAATATGTACAAGACCTCTGTATTGAAAAACCACAAAACATAGCTGAAGGAAATTTTAAAAGACAAATAAATGGAGGAAAAAACCCATAATATTCTTTTTTTTTTTTTCCCCATAATATTCTTGAATGGGAAAACTCCATCACTAAGCTGTCCAGTCTTCCTAAATTGATTTGTAAATTCACCCCAATCCCTATCAAAATTCCAGAAGGCTTTTCTTTAGGACATAGACAAATAATTCTAAAATTTATCTAAAAAGATGAAAGATCTAAAATAGCCAAAACAATCATTAAAAACAACAAAGTTGGAAGACTTACACTACCTGATTTCAATCCTTCTATAAAGTTACAGTAAGCAAGACAGTGTGTTATTTGCATAAGGATAGGCTAGTAAATAAACAGATTTGCGCCTAGACATAGACCCACACATATACAATCATTTCATCTGTTACTAAGGCACCAAAGCAATTAAATAATGAAAAAAAGGTTTTTTCCAACAAATATTGCTAAAACAACTGGATATCTATTTTTTTTATAAAAAATGAACTTCAGCCCTATTTCACTCTGTACACAAAAGTTAATTAAAATGACTCATAGGCCTAACATAAAACCCAGATCCATAAAACTTCTAGAAGGAAACATAGAAGAGCACCTTTATAATGTTGGAGTAGGCAAATAGTTCTTGCATGGGAAACAAAAGGCACTAATCATAAAAGAAAAATTTGACAAATTAGGGTTTATCAAAATTTAAACTTCTGGGGAGTTCCCTGGCGGTCCAGTGGTTGGGACTCCCCACTTTCACTGTCGAGGGCCCGAGTTCAGTCCCTGGTCGGGGAGCTAAGATCTCGCAAGCCGTGCAGCATAGAAAAAAAAAACAACAAAAAAACTTCTGTTCTTCAAAGACAGCATTATACAACAGACTAGAAAATATTCACCACACATATCTAGCAATTGACTTGTAACAGGAATATAAAAAGAACTCCTACAATTTAAAAATAAAAATTAAGTTCGAACAATAACTCATTTAAGATAATAGCATCTCATCAAAGTGGGTATAGAAGGAACGTACCTCAACAGAGAGCATATATGACAAGGCCATAGCTAACATCATACAAGCCCATCAGCTAACATCAACAGTGAACAGTTGAAAGCTTTTCCTGTAAGATCCTGTAAGACAAGGATACCCCGTCTTGCTAGTTTTATTCAACATAGTTTTGGAAGTCCTAGCCAGAGCAGTTAGGCAAAGGAAAGAATATTATATATAGAAAATATTATAATAATATATAATAGAGTAATTATATTAATTAATTATTGATAATATATATGGAAAACCCTAAAGACTCCATCAAAAAACCGTTAGAACTAATAAATGAATTTAGTAAAGTAGTAGGATACAAAATCAATATGCAGAAATTGGTTGCATTTCTGTACACTAATAGTGAACTATCAGAAAGAGAAACTAAGAAAACAATCCCATTTACAACTGCATCAAAAAGGAGTAAATTCAAGGAGTAAATTCAAGCCAGGAGGTGAAAGACCTGTACACTGAAAACTATAAGACATTTATGAAAGAAACTGGAGAAGATACAAATAAATGGAAAGATAGTCTATGCTCATGGGTTGGAAGAATTAATGTCGTTAAAATGTCCATACTACCCAAAGCAATCTACAGATTCAATACAAGCCCTATCGAAATTCCAATGGTGTTTTTCACAGAACTAAAACAAACAATCCTAAAAATTGTATAGAAGCACAAATGACCCCAAATACCCAAAGCTCTCTTAAGAAAGAAAAACAAATCTGGAGGCATCATTCTTCCTGATTTAAACTATATTACAAAACTATAGTCATCAAAACACTATGGTATTGACATTAAAAACAGACATATAGATCGGTGAAATAGAATAGCGCCCCAGAAATAAACCCACACATATATGGTCAATTACAACAAAGGGGCCAAGAATATACAATGGAAAAAGGACGGTCTCTTCAATAAATGCTGTTGGGAAAACTGGATAGCCACATGAAAAAGAATGAAACTGGACCACTGTCTTACACCATACACAAAAACTACTTCAAAATGGATCAAAAAAAAATGGATTAAAGACTTAAATGTAAGATCTGGAACCATAAAACTCCTAGAAGAAACTATAGGCAGTAAGTTCCTTGACATGAGTCTTGGCAATGATTTTTTTGGATTTGACATCAATAGAAAAGGCAACAAAAGGAAAAATAAATGAGTGAGACTAAATCAAACTAAAATGCTTTTGCACACCAAAGGAAGCCATCAACAAAATGAAAAGGCAACCTGCCAAATGGGAGAAAATATTTGCAAATCATATATCCAATAAGGGGTTAATATCCAAAATATATAAAGAACTCACACAACTTAATAGCAGAAAAACAATCCAATTAAAAGTGGACAGACATGCATGGTGATTGTAGTTAATAATACTGTATTGCATATTTGAAAGTTGCTAAGAGAATAAATCTTAAAAATTCTCATACAAGGAAAAAAAAACTTTTTGTAACTTTGTATGGTGATGGATATTGACTTATTGTAGTCATCATTTCATAATTATATAAATATCAAATCATTATGTTGTACCCCTGAAACTAATGTTATATGTCAATTATATCTCAATAAAAAATGTTGAAAAACAAAAAAGATAGTAGCAAAGACTTGAACAGACCTTTCATGAGATATACAAATGGCTGATAACACAAGAAAAGGTGCTCAGTATCTTTAGTCATCAAGGAAATGCAAATTAAAAGCACAATGAGATTCCATTTCACATGCACTGAAGTGGCTAAAATCAAAGTCTAATAATAACACAAATATGAATTCCAGCTGCTTCAAATTGTGATATTTACATTGCTAGTGTGAGTGTAAAATAGTACAATCACTTTGGAAAACTGCTTGGCAATTTGTTTATAGTTAAATATTCATCTAACCTATTCATGACCCAGCAGTTTCAGTGTTAGATAACTATGAAAGAGAAATGAAAATACAAGTTCACAAAAAGACTCATACAAAGAAAGTTTAAAACAACCTAATTCATAATAAATAAAACCTAGAAACAACCCAAATGTACATCAACGGGAGCACAGACAAGCAAATTATATATTTATACAATAGAATACATCACAGCAATAAAAAGGAATCGCCAATATGCCTAACAACATGGATAAATCTCACAAATATTTTAGTAAAAGAAGCCAGGCACAGCAGAGTGCATGCTGTATGGTTCTATTTATGTGAAATCAAAGAAAGACAATACTAATTTGATATTAGAAATCTAAAATTGGCTGCTGAGGACAATGCCAAGAGGGATACAAGAGAACTTTCTGGAGTAATGGATCTATATTTTGCTTTGAGTGGTGGTTACACAGGTATACATACAGCTCTCAAACTCACCAAAATGAACGTCTGAGAAAGACAAAGTTGAAGGACTGATGCTACCCAACTTAAAGAGTTACTATAAAGCTACAGTAATCAGGACAGTGTAGGATTAGCAAAATAATAGACAAAAAGATCAGTGCAACAGAATAGAGAGCCCAGAAACAGACCCCCATAAATTTAATCAGTCTTTGACAAAGGAGCAAAGGCAATACAATGGAGCAAAGATAGTCACTTCAACAAATGCTTCTTGGACAACTGGACATCCACATGCAAAAATATGATTCTGGGCACAAACCTTACACCCTTCACAAAAATTAACTCAAAATGGTTCACAGACCTAAGTGTAAAACACAAAACTATAAAACTCCTAAAAGATAACATAGGAGAAAACCTAGATGACTTTGGGTATTGTGATGTCTTTTTAAAATTTTATTTACGTACTTATTTTTAACTGAAGTATAATTGACCTACAACACTATGTTAGTTCTAGGTGCACAACATAGTAATTCAATATTTCTATACATTACAAAATGATCACCATGATAAGTCTAGTTATCTTCTGTCACCATACAAAGTTAATACAATATTCTTGAGTACATTCCCCATGCTATACATTTCATTCCCATGATTCATTTATTTTGTAACTTGTGATTTAGATATAACACCAGACATCATCTGTGAAAGAGATAATTGATAAGTTGGACTTCATTAAAATTAAAAACAAAAGACAATGCAAGAGACAATGTCAAGAGAATTAGAAAACAAGCCACAAACTGGAGAAAATATTTGCAAAAGATGCACCTGATAAAGGACTGTTATCCAAAATATACAAGGAACCCTTAAAACTCAATAAGAAAATAAACAATCTGATTTTAAAATGGGCCAAAAACCTTAACAGACACTTCAACAAAGAAGATAAACAGATGGCAAATAAGCATATGAAAAGATGTTCCACATCATAAATCATCAGTGAAATGCAAACTAGAACAAAGGTGAGATACCACAACACACCTATTAGAATGGCCAAAATTCAGAACACTGATAACACCAAATGTTGGCAAGGATGTGGAGCAAAAGGAACTCTCATGCATTGCTGGTGGGAATGCAAAATGGTAGAACCTCTTTGGAAGACAGTTTGGCAATTTCTTAGAAAACTAAACAAACTCTTGTTTAACTCTTGTTAAACAAACCATATGATCCAGCAATTGCACTCCTTGGTATTTACCCAAAGGAGTGGGAAACTTACATTCACATTAAAACCTGCACACAGATGTTTTAGCAGCTTTATTCATAATTGCCAACATTGGGAAGCAACCAAGATATCCTTCAGCAGGTGAATTGATAAATAGACTATGGTACATCCAGACAATGGAATATTATTCAGCACTAAAAAGAAATGAGCAATCAAGCCATGAAAAGACATGGAGGAACCTTAAATGCATATTTACTAAGTGAAAGAAGCCAATCTGAAAAGGCTACTTACTGTAGGAAAAGGCAAAACTATGGAGACAAAGATCAGTGGTTGCCAGGTTGATGGTGGGGGTGGGAGAGATAAACAGGCAGAGCACAGAGAATTTTTAGGGCAGTGAAAATATTCTGTATGAGATTATAATGATGGATTATGTTATTATACATTTGGCCAAACCCAGAGAATGTACAACACCAAGACTGAATCCTCAGGTTAATTATGGATTTTGGGTGATTAGATGTGTCAATGTCAGTTCAGCCTTGGTAAAAAAAAATGCACCATTCTGGTGAATGATTTTGATAATGGGGGAGGATATACATGTGTAGAATGGGGGGAATATGGGAAATCTCTGTACCTTCATCTCAATTTTGTTGTAAACCTAAAACTGCTCTTTTAAAGTCTTTTTAAAAAATGAACATCTAAGATGTGTGCATTTTATTCTATGTTAATTTTACCACAATAAAATATATATTTTAAAGTGCTGATAAAGATGATTCCTTTCTGTTAACTGAAATACCAATGTCTGCTAGCAAGGTCACTTTCTTCCTTATATCAAGATATCTGAGAAATCTAACTAGTAATCATAAAGTTGTTAGGTGCACCCATATTCAGAGCAAAGGAAAGTATATGGTCCTGAGGGGTAAATCCAAACTGCAGAAAAGCTGGATAAGCTATCAAGCAACAACAAATGTGTTTGTTTACCATGGAAGATAAATGAAAGAAATAATTGCTATAAAAATGAAGGCTTTGATATCATGGAGCTAATAAATTCACATTACACATACATGAGTGGAATAATGGGGTCCTTAGGAACCTAATAGGAAATTGTTTTATAAGTTTAAATTTTAAATGAGAGAAAGTGAGGTACATGTGGAGTATTTGATTAAGAAAGAGTGATCTAGGATATGGGAATTCTTTTGATAAAAAGCAGGCATTCCAGTATTGCTTTTCACATTTAATACTTTGTTGCCAAAGCCAGAAATAATGTAAGAAGAATAAGCTTGTATTTCAGAATGTCAAGGAAAAAAAGTTATATGTCGTATGGCTCAGTGGTAGACAGAACTATTTTTGTCTTCTTAAAATTTCACATACCTTCTCATTTTCTCATCTCTCCTTTCCTATTTCTCTTTCATCATTCTACTTTTCCTTCTTGTTCTCTTTCATCCTATTCATTTTTTCTCTTTTTCTTCCTTTAGATCAGGTTTTTTAACTCTAGTTTCATGATTGACCTCCTAAGGAGTCATTTTAGGCATTTTTATCCTAATTTTCCCCCCTACCCACTATGAGATCTTAAACCACAGATATCCTGTATATCTGTTTATGTACTGTGGCTCTTTGGAGGGCCACAAACCATTGTAATATCTAAGGTTTTTTGCCCATTGAGAATGCATGCTCCAGATAATAAGCTCTTTGAGGGGAAGGATCATGTTCTGTTTACTACTGTATGTTCTGTGCTTAACATATAATGCTTGGGACACAGTAGGCAATAAATAAATATTTTAGATGAATATTTATTGAATTAAAAGTGAAAATGATCTCTGCTACAAACTTATGGGTCAACTAAACTAAAATTCTTGGATCTTTTTCAGACAGTGCTACATACTACTGACTACTCCACAATACCTCCGCATTCCAAGAATGTCTTCCTGAGACTATATGCTTGTGACTTGATAGAAACTTGGAAAGCATGGAAAGCACTCTAATCACAAAAGCAGTACTTTTGTAGCCAATTCCAAGAGTGGGTTACTTATACAGGAGCTAATTTCATCTATCATAAATGATTTTTCTCCCTAGCTTCAGTTTCAGAAGGTGATCATTTCCTAAATTTTTCTCTAAATTCTGAGGCTATACAGCCTCTTTGGTACTTAAAACCCACTATTCAGGTTTATCAGTTTCAGTTGAGGTCCAAGAATTAGATTAGAGAATGAAAAGAAGGGGAAGACACTGTAGGAGAGGGAGAAAAGAAATAGAGAAGTCATTAAACTTTTCTGTTTCTTAATTGTTTTACATGTAAGAGCTCTTCTAGCTCTAAAATTTTGATCTTGATGATTATGCTCTAAGTGGTTCTCAATAGAAGCATTTCGGCAATCTGTGAAGGTGTCATTAGTTACCTCAAGATTGGGGGGACAGTGCTACCAGCATTTGTGGGTAAGGCCAGGGATGCTAAACATCCTGCAATACCTGGGACTTTGGTCAGATCAGGTCCTTGGAAAAGTAGATGCCAAGACAAATTAGGTGTGCAAGAGATTTATTGGGGGAAAATAACTGTTAAGAAAAAAGGAAAGAGGTAGCAGTAGGCCAGGAGTGCCTTCAGGTTGATGCAGTTCTGCTACCCATGAAACGAGAGAGAGAAGGAAGCAAGGACAGTTAGGAAGAGCCTCAGACTGCCATTCGGCTCTGAGAAGTCTTGGCCAGACCAGTGAGCAGTCTCAGAACAAAGACTGACCATTTGAAGGGTCCCAATTTGGGCAGGCATGGCCTGGCTCTAATACACCTGCTGTGCTCAGTCTTTTTTTTTTTTTTTTTAATTTATTTATTTTATTTTTGGCTGCGTTGGGTCTTCGTTGCCGCACACGGGCTTTCTCTAGTTGCAACGAGCAGGGGCTACTCTTCATTGCGGTGCTCAGGCTTCTCATTGTGGTGGCTTCTCTTTGTTGGAGCGAAAGCTTAGAAGAAGGAGGTTAGTGGGACAAACTACATCCCCATTACTCAGTTGGTCTCAGGGATGTCACTGCTACGCATCTTCTTCCTCCTCCATTATCCAGTTCAAAATCTACTATTCTTTACCTGTCACCTCCACAGGTCTTACTTAGTAGCTTACCTGGGTATGACCCAAATGCTCTCGTAATGAGAACATATATTTACTGGTAATTAGACACTTCTCAGGCTGGGATTGCTGCACATGTCCTTCCACAGTTCCAATTAAGTATCAATAAACTTCCAAATGGATCACATGGAGTCCACATATATTTTTCCTTCCCATTATATGAAAGCAGCCCCTCCTCTTCCTGTTGATCCAGGTCAGTTACTCTTGCCAAGATGGGGACTCCTCTTCTTGCCCGCTGGTACCTGGACACAAAGCGTTCAAAGTGCCCAAACAGTAGCCATAGCTATTAGTTCAATGGAACCCTTGTGTTCCCTGATAAAAATGCACTCCTTTTGGGGACCAAGACTTCTAAACCTGCAAAGCCCAGAGTTTTGGGAACAGGAAGCACAAAGTCTCCCAATGACTCAATGAGGTGTTAAGTGGGGCCACTTCTGCTCCCTCCCCTGGACTCATATATTCTTCCTATTAGGGGCAGTGTCATTCAGAGGTCTCTGATTTGATGTATATACTGCATCCTGAAGGATGGCACTCCATCCTTGTAGAATACTGCCTCTAAACTGGCAGCTTACCTGCACCTTCAGTAGGTTGTCCAGTGCTCTTATCAGGCTGGCAGCTTCTGGATAGTGTAATAGGTGATACAACCAGTAGATGCCTTGGTCATGAGCTCAAACTCAAATCACCTTTACTGTGAAGTGGTTCCCCTTTTCAGATGCTATGTTGAGCTGGATCTCATGCCAGTGGATCTGGCCTTCTGTAAGCTCCTAGATAGTGGTACAGCTGAGGCTGTGCAGGCAAAAAAGGCAAACCCATAACCAGCAGAGGCATTTATCCCTATGAGGGTGAACCAGTGGTCCCTCCAGAATGGAAAGGGCTCAGTATTGTTGACTTGCCACCAAATGGCTGCTTTATCTCCTCAAATAATAGTGCCACATCAGGGACTCCGTGTTGGTCTCTGTTGCTGGCAAGCTAGACCTTCAAAGGCAGAAGTAGCTCAACTTGGCCTTGGTAAGTGGGAATTCATGTTGTTGGGCTCATGTGTAGCTTCTATATCTGCAAACATGGCCATTCCATTCGTGTGCCCACTGTGCCAGTTCTGGGGTAGGCCATGACAACACGTGGCTGACATCAACTGGTAGAATCTTTTCGTCTACTTGGTTGTTTCATTCCTTTTCCATGGTTAATGCTTTCTGGTCAGAATGAATATAAGATACAAAAATCTTCATTCTTAGGCCCACTCTGTTTGACCACATGCCTCTACTCCAGACCTCCCTGCCTCCAATCTAGGCATCTGTATAAAGTCTCACCACCAGTCACTTCCTCTTCCACACAAAGCAGATGACCAGCTACACTGCTTGAAGCTCTGCCCTTTAGGAAGCTTTTCTCTCTCCACTGTCTTTTAGGGACACCACTGAATGTGGTGTAATGTGCTGCCATCCATTTTTCAGCTCCCACCCATATACCAAGCCAACCCATTCATAATCAAGCTTGAGCTTTTTTCTCCTCCCTCAGCTGGTCAAATATGACCCCCTATGTAGCCATATAGCCTGAGCATGGGGTACTGGTACAAGCATAGTGGGTGATATGGGGGTCTGTACTACTAGCTCATGTTGTTTACTCATGCCTTCTGGTCCTATTGGAGTTTGATTTTGAATGCATCATTTCCATATTATGATGAACTGCTGCTGGGCCCATCAACTTTATGACTGGGCATATCTGACAGAACTCAGCTCATGATGGGTACTTCCAGACACATGATAACTTGGTGCCCCATAGTCAAGCTTTCTGGCTCTACTAGGGCCCAGTACCATGCCAGGGGCTGTTTCTTGAAAGGAGTAAAGTCCTCTGCTGCAGATGGCATCGCCTTGCTCTAAAATCCCAGGGGCCTATATTGTGATCTCCCACTGGGACTTGCTGTAAGTTCCACACTGACTGCTGCAGAGCCCATTGCTGTTCCAGGCTGCACAGAACTGTCACCCAGGATATGAGCCAGAGCAATATTCCTAGGTGTGGAATTCGTGCTTCCAGAACCCAAAGAGGCCCATCAGATATTGTGCTTCATTATAGTAGGTGACGCAAGATATAAAAATTTGTCTTTTACTCTGGAGGGGATGTCTCCACATGCCACTGACTACTGGACCTCTAAAAACATTACAGAAGTGGCAGATCACTGAATCGTCTTAAAGTTTATCTCTTACCCTCTGGATGCATGTATCTTACCAAGGCCTCTAGTATACAAGCCACCTCTTGCTCGTCCTACCCATCAGTGTATTATTGGTATAACATGTCAATGTGACATTCTGCAGGATGTCCAGACAGTCCAGATCCCTTCATACTATATTAAAATAGAGGATAGAAGAGTTAACATAGTCCTTGGACAAAACTGGAAATAAATATCTCTTCCACATCAATGTAAACTACTTCTAATCCTTATTTCTGATTGGAATATAAAAGAATGCATTCACCAAATCAATGGCCACATTCCATGTACCTGAGGTCTTATTAATCTGCTCTAGCAATGATAACATGTCCAACACAGCTTGAATTGGGACTACTACTTGGCTAAGCTTGCTGTGGTAGTCTACATTCACTGGGATTCAGAGCGGCACTAAACACCACCATCTCCTCTGGGACACAATATAAGTTTTCATTATCTTAGCTGGGCTGAGGAACAATTTTAAAGGCTTCCAGTTGGTCCTCCTTACTATGGTAGCTCTTATCTAACAGCCTAATGACCCAATACTTCAACTGCTAAGTATGTCTATTGCAATTATATACTCAGGGACCAGGGAAATGACTGGCAGGTGAGTCTGCAGACCCAGTGAATTCTCTGTAGACCAGACTTTAGCTAAGACTCTATTAGCTGCTTCTGTAAGCCCCGGCTCTAACAGGGGGCCATGATGACATTTTGGGTCTCCAGTTACCAAAGTCTACTCAGAACCTAGCTCCAAAGCTCCTTGAAATGACTGGGCATTGCCCTTTCCCCATCATAAATGCCTTAAGTAAATACCCTGGGTCCCTTTGGGGAATGACTGAAGGAATCATTACAATATAGTATACTTTACACAATGCTGCAGAGTCCTTCTCCTAGGGACACAGCCACTTCTTTAGTTAGTGGATTCCAGATCTGAAAATTGGCTCAAATTCAGACACTGAGCAACAAACATATTGTGCCTTTTTATTGAGGTGACAGCCCTTAGCCTCCTGCACCTCCATTCTTTGTTTTTTTGGCTGCGCTGGGTTTCTGTTGTGGCTCACACACTCTTCATTGTGGGCTTTTCTCTAGTTGCAGTGCGTGGGCTTCTCTAGTTCTGGCATGTAGGCCGCAGAGTGCTCAGGCTCAGTAGTTGAGGCACGCAGGCTCTCTCTAGTTGTGGCATGCAGGCTCCAGAGCACACAGGCTCAGTAGTTGTGGCGTGTGGGCTCTCTAGTTGTGGCACACAGGCTCTAGAGCAGGGGTCCCCAACCCTGGACCACGGACTGGTACCAGTCCATGGCCTGTTAGCAACCAGGCTGCACAGCAGGAGGTGAGTGGTGGGCAAGCGAGCGAAGCTTCACCTGTATTTACAGCCGCTCCCCATTGCTCACATTACTGCCTGAGCTGCGCCTCCTGTCAGATCAGCGGCAGCATTATATTCTCATAGGAGCATGAACCCTACTGTGAACTGTGCATGTGAGGGATCTAGGTTGTGTGCTCCTTATGAGAATCTAATGCCTGATGATCTGAGGTGGAGCTGAGGTGGTGATGCTAGCACTGGGGAGTGGCTGCAAATACAGATTATCATTATTAGAGAGGTTTGACTGCACAGAGACCATAATAGATCAATTGCTTGCAGACTCGTATCAAAACCCTATCAGTGAGTGGCAAGTGAAAACAAGCTCAGGGCTCCCACTGATTCTGCATTATGGTGAGTTGTATAATTATTTCATTATATATTACAATGTAATAATAATAGAAATAAAGTACACAATAAATGTAATGTGCTTGAATCATCCCCAAACCATCCCCCCCGACCCCTGGTCCGTGGAAAAATTGTCTTCCACGAAACTGGTCCCTGGTGCCAAAAAGGTTGGGCACTGCTGCTCTAGAGCATGCGGGCTCAGTAGTTGAGGTGCACGGGCTCTCTAGTTGTGGCATGTGGGCTCTCTAGTTGTGGTGCAGGCTCTCTAGTTGCCCCCCAGCATGTGGCATATTAGTTCTCTGACCAGCGATCAAACCCACGTCCCCTGCATTGGAAGGTGGATTCTCAACCACTGGACCACCAGGGAAGTCCCTCCTGCACCTCCATTCTTGCTTTCTTCTGGCCAAAGAGGACAATTTAAGCATCATAATGAATTATGACGGAAGTGAATTAAAAATATCAAATATATTAAAATCCATAAGTACATAATGATATTCAAAAGTAAAAACTGAGTATAAATTCATTTGAAGACTAGTTTATAAAGTAAAGGAGTTAAATTGAGCACCTATATTCCCCTTCCTGTCCAAATTGTATTTCCTATACAAATATTTGAAGAGAAAGTTTTAATTTCAAGTAATAAATGCAAAAAAAATTATAAAAATTAGAATATTACCATTTTGCATCTCTTAGTGAAATAATGAACAGAGGCCATGATCAAGTGGCTGCTAAGACCATTAGGTAAAAGGCTGCTGGTAAACACTGATACAGAATAGTTCATGCTGTCAGCATTTGAACCCACTAATCAACCTTTACATCAGAAAAACAGCCAGATATTGAAGCGCTTTCTGGTGTGATACAATGAGAAGGGCATAGCACCACCTGTGAAATACCCCTGACAAAAAAATAAAACTTGACTATGATCAAGCCTCTAGATCTAACAGCTAGATTTCAGTAAATACAAAGGTAAAGAGAACATGACAAAACAACCTAGGGACACAATCAGCAAAATCCTGAACATGGGAAACTCTGTGGCAAATGATCCAGTTCTTTAACAAATAAATGGCAGGAAATAAAAAAAGAGAAAAATCATCATAGATTAAGAGAGTTTTAAGAGACATATCAACTTAGGGCAGTGTTTGAACTGATTCAAACGAATCAAGTATAAAAAGACATATATGAAAATCTGAGAAAATGTAAAACTCTCAATATTTGCTGATATTCAGGAATTATAACTTGTTAGCTGACATAGTAGTATGTGATTATGTGTTTTTTAAGTAAAATATTTATGAATGAAATAATATATCTGAGTGTTATCTGGGCTTTGCCTTCAATAATCTGAGAAGGTGGGGAATGTTATGTAGATCAGTGGTTCTCAAACTTTAGTGGACCTACAAATCAGCTGGAGAGATTGTTAAAACACAAATTCCTGGGCCCTACCTCAGAGATTCTGGTTCAGTGGTCTGAGGTAACGCTAATGAATTTGATGAAAACGATTGGCCATTTATAACTGATCACTGTTGAAGCTGGGTTCTGATAAGTACGTAGTTCATTATACTTTAATATGATTCTGAACACAATTTCAGTTGTGTGTATGGTGAGTGGGGGAAGGAGTTCCCACACCACCGAGCAATTCTCCAGACATTAGCTGGGTGGCCTACAATTCAACTCAATTCTGACACAGCCTACCCAGAGACAGCATCAGATTCCACAGGTTAAGGGCTCAGTTCCACAGACTGAGCAAACGCCCTTCCTTCAGAGGCCAATCACAAGCCCAGGTTACCACCTGTACTTCTGACTGACTGGCTATAGATTGGAGGTTCCCGTTACCCCTTCATCAGGTTAGATTAATTTGCTAGAGAGGCTCACAGAACTCAGAGAAACATTTTACTTACTAGATTATCGGTTTATTATAAAAGGATGTAGCTTAAGAACAGCCAGATGGAAGAGGTGCATGGGGCAAGGTTTGAGGAAAGGTCACGGAACTTCCATGCCCTCTCAGAGTGCACCACTCTCCCCAAATTTCTCTGTGTTCACCAACCCAGAATCTCTCTGAACCCCATCCTTTTGGGTTTTTATGGAGGCTGCATTACATAGGCGCGACTAATCATTGGCCATTGGCAACAGGTTCAACCTCCAGCCCCTCTGTCCTACTCGGAGGTAGGGGGAGGGGCAGGACTGAAAGTTCCAACCCTCTAATCACCTGTAGCTCCTCTGGTGACCAGCCCCCATCCGTAGGTACTTTCCCAAAGTTACCTCATTAACATAACAAAAGACACCTTTGCTGCTCTCTTAAGAAATTCCAAGCGTTTTAGGAGTTCTATGCCAGAAATGGGATGAAGACCAAATATGTTTCTTGTTGTAAATCACAATATCACAATTCTATTCTCTCTACTTCAGCATGTTTGAAATTTCATAATAAAAATTTTTTATAAAATTCATACGCCAACACCTGACAACTTCATTATACCTGCTAATTTTTTCCCAAGCACTTACATATTTTAATATGATTTTTATTATAAATTAACCTCATTTTATTTATCCTTTATAATACAGTTAGGGCATTAAATTGATTTTTTTAATGATGTATGTAGGCAGATTGCACTATATATGTGTTTCATTTGAAGATGGTTACAAATATTTATTATAAAATGGGAATATTGAGTCCAATAAGGGTGACAGCTGCTAATCTAAGACAGTCTGTGGAGAAATGAAGGCTATGGAGAAGAGCAAGCCCTAGCAGCTGAATGGGCAGCTTCAATGGTAACCAAAGCAGATACCTCACCAGACCTGCCAGGATTTCTACTTTCCTAAAAAAGAGGCTTAACAATTCAAAGTATCTTGAGTCCTCCCAGGACATTTTCTTGTTCACCATTTGGGATTTCCTAACTATTCAAGATGGGAAAATCATTCTGAAGACAAACTGATTTTTCTCCAAAGAGCAGCAGGCTAGTTATTAACACTCCAGAAACTTGTCAGAGAGCTTCATTTTCAATAGACGACTACCCAGCACCAGACAAGAAACAGCTGAGAACTGTTTGGGACAGATAGTCAAAGGCAGTGCCTGCACTTTGGAATCATCAAGGGAACTTAAAAAAATACTGATATCTGGGTCCCACCCTTCTGACTTAACTGATCAAGAGTAACTAGGCATTGGAAATTTTAAGCTACTCAGGTGATTCTAACGTGCAACCAAGACTGAGAACCATTGCTAGAAGACTGAAGCAGTGGTTCTCAAAATTTAGAGGGAATCCGAATCACCTGGAGGGGGGCCCAATCTGTATTTCTGAACAAGTTCCCAGGTGATACTGAGGCTGCTGGTTTGGAGACCACATTTTGAGAACATAAAGCACTCTGCTGCACACCCTAAGGACAAAGGCTGTCTCAAGGAAAAGCACTTGTGCAGCTGAGTGCTGAACTTGACACTCTTTTATAGAACACCATTTTTATTTGAAAGAATGCTGACAAAAGTTGTTCAGACTTGGGTATCTGGGAGACATTTTCTCAAAAAGTGTGCCAGTCACTTCAAGGAAAATAAGTGATGCTATTTGTTGCCAATGACAAAATTTGAACTTGCAAGTGGAAACTAGAAATTTGGAAAACTTGCATCCACCATCATGAGCTTGACCACATACCAGTACTTAAAAGATTTCTGTGGTAAGGTTGGTAGTGAGATTAGTGAATGTGATTTTTTTTTTGATATTAGATAATGAAATGTGTTAATATTTGGGAAATCTGCATAACTCAGTGAAGCAGTATTTTCTGAACGAACGGTGCATAATGTTACCAAATCATGTATGGGTGACAGAGTCATTCAAAGAACAAGTTAGACCAACTGAGTTTAATGTCACATAATATGATATAGTTTTAGATTCCACATTGCAACTAACCTTTAAAAACTAGTACCTATGGAGGTCTGGTATAGTACAAAGAATATCCACAGTTATCTGAAAAGGCCATTAAAATAGGGCCCCTTTTCCAACTACAGTTCTGTGTGGGGCTAGATTTTCTTCATATACTTAACCCTCCGGGGGCAGAAAACGTTTCCCTTTGTCCATTCTATGTTCTTTGGCTGGCCTAATATTAAATTGACGTAAGACTGATTAGCAGGAGAAAACTTTAATTTTGTACGTACGGGAGCCCACAAAGACATGAGAGACTCTCCAGCTGTCAGGTAATTAATGCTTACATACCATCCTGAGCTAAGGAGAAGAGGATAGGGGTGTGAGGCCTCAAAGGGAAGGAAGATAATTCACAGGAAGATGAGAAGAGCAGATCTTTGGTGAACAAATGTTTGCCAAGCCATGCAGATAAGTCTTTAGGATATAAAAAGTTATTTTTGGTAACAGTGCTCTTCTTGGTACAAGTTCCCTATCTAAATTGTTTTAGGCAGTTCAAGGGGAGGTAAAAAGCTCTTCCTGAGTCCACTGGGCCTTGATTGTCTTCAGTTCTTAATAATTCACATGCCTGCCCTGAACCCCCAAAAACCAAAAGCAGAATATCACAACAGACTGAATGCAGAATCAGATATGAGAAACCAGTTGTCTTCTATTAAACCAGACATTAAAGAGATTTGAAAAAAATTTGTGAAATGTCACTCTTCTCACTTTTTTTTGTTTTGGCAAATGTTTAATTTTCATAAAGTTTTCTTTAGGTTACATGCAGTAACTTATTGTTATTTTAAAGTAAATTAGTAGGGAATTCCCAGGTGGTCCAATGGTTAGGACTCTGCGCTCTTGCTGCCGGGACCCGGGGTTCAATCCCTGGTCAGGGAACTAAAATCTCATAAGCTGCATGGTGTGGCCAGAAATAAATTAATTAATAAATATTTTTGTAAATTCTGTTTTAATTTCTAATAATGTAAATATTGCCAGATATAGGCCATATAAACATAAGTTCATTGAAGTCCTCAATAATTTTTAAAAGCATAAGGGAATCCTAAGACCAAAAATGGAACTGCTGTTCTAGAGTTACAGGAGTATTCTATTTCTTGACTCAATTGCAGCTACATGGATATTTGTTTTACAGTTATTTCTTAAAATATGTATACAAATTTTATGTACTTTTGTGAATGTTGTATTTCACAATTTTTTTTTTTTAGTTGCAAGTAAGGAATTTGCCTCTTAGTTTACTAGAAAAAGCAGGGTTCTGGAAGTAAAAGATTTATGATTCAAGTTCTCCATCTGTGTTAACCTGTTGTATGGTTTGGGGACCAAGAAAAAAAAACAGAATGCTGTAACACCACCTTCTGTAAAGCATGAAAGTGCTTTATGAACTGTAAAGTGGTATGCAAATATTGGTTACTATTATTATCGCAGAGTAGCAACATATATATCAGTTTAAAAGTTTCTCTCTTCTAATCAACCTGCCTGTGGCCTTTAAGCAGACTTTTGAGAATTCCTTAAACCATCATGTTTTCCATTTTTATTTGACTTCCAAAATACTTGGAGTTAAGTTTGTTGCACAGTGTTAACAACGCTATTGTAGGTTTGTTACGGATTACTTCTCCTCCAAATAGTATTTAATCTTCTTGATTTACCTTTTTAAAACTGCCTAACTTA
Source organism: Balaenoptera borealis (assembly GCF_965194805.1). Lineage (NCBI taxonomy): Eukaryota > Metazoa > Chordata > Mammalia > Artiodactyla > Balaenopteridae > Balaenoptera > Balaenoptera borealis. Next base: position 80,331,979 of record NC_138870.1, read on the forward strand.
TATATATCTTAATATTGTCAACGACCTCAAATACTTTATGGAAAAAAGAGGAAGAGAGTAAATCTTACATAAATTATAAAGGATACTGACAGTATGAGAGAGAAGATGGCCCTCGCATGTCCTCTTTCCAAAGGTTGTGAGGCAACATTTGTGGCAGTCTCGTTTCCCTCTTTCTGTAGCACATCACCCTCACATAAATAAATAAAGCACAGGACTTTCATTTCCAGGCAGTTGTCATAGCAACTTTTGACTATCCACAGCAGAAGGAATTCTCACATCTTAAGCCCTGATTCCAGAAGAGCTAAGACACAAAGACTAAAAGGAACATTAAAGAATGATTGCAAGATGTAATGAAACTGGATATCTGTTATTCAGAACTTTTCCACTAAATGTATGTACTTTTTCCCCCTGACATATATTCCGCCTTATAGGTTTCAGAACTCAACAGCAATAAATGGAATAGCTACCATTTATCACTCATTACATGCCAGATACATAGAACATTACATACATTGCTTTCTTTTTTAATACTTCCAACAACACTATAAGTGTGGTACTATTTTTGTCCACATTTTACTTTATGAGGAAACTGAGTTAGATAGATAGATGAAGCAACTGACTCGAAGCCACACAAGTAAGTGTTCAGCCTTTCAGCCTTCAACATAGTTGACCACTTCTTAAAACATTCTCAAGTTTTCTGGATTTCCTCCTGCTTTACTGACCAGACACTTTGCTAGCTCCTTTGTTTCTGCCTGATCTTTAAATGTTGGCTTGCCCATGACTTAGACCTGAGCACTCTTCTCTACCCAGATGATCTCTTCTAGTCCTGTAGCTTTAAATGCCTTTTATGTGTTGATAATTCCCAAATGTGTATCTCCCACCCCAGATATCAATATGCATTTCAGACTCATGTATGCAACTGCCTGTTTGACACGGGTTTCTAATAGGTATTTCAAAGATAATAAATCTTAAACAGCTCCTGTCCTTCAGTCTTCCCTGCCTCAGCAAATGACAACATTGTCTAACCCAGACACTCAAGCCAAAATCCCGGAGTCATCCTTGATTTCTCCCCTTTACTCACACCCCACTGCTAATGTATAAACAAGTTATGTCAGATTTATACCCAAAATCTATCTTAAATCCACCTCTTTTCAACTCCATTGCCATCACTCTTGCCAGCATTAAAGCCTTCAATGGTTTCCCATTGCTCTTGGAATATGACTTGAGCTCCTGACTATAGCCTAGAAGACCCTGCATGGTCTAGCTCCTCCTTCCTGCCCCAGTCTCCTATAGTTGTCCCCCACCATCACTCTTCTTTAGTCACAATATCCGCCTTTCCTTCCCTCAAACACATCAAGTTCTTTTTGCCTCCGGGATTTTGTAGTATAAACAATATGAACTGTCTCAAACTTCCCTCAGCTCATCTTCCAGGCTGGCTCTTTTTCATCCTTCACGTTTTAGCTCAAATATCTTCTTAGGGATTACCTTATCTAAAATTGGCTTCCTGTCGGAGCTTTCAACCACTCACATCATTTTTATTAAAAGCACTTACCAGTATCAGAAATCTTTACTATCTTCGCCCCTCTCATTTATGTAAGCTCCATGGGGTCCGGGACCCCTACTGTCTTTTTCACTTCTACGTTCTCAAAGCTTAGGAGCATATAGGATGTGCTCAGTAAACACTCACTGATGGAGAAAAGGAAGGAAAAAAAAAATTCAATGCCAGGTTCCCATCCCAGGATTATTTTACTCTAAAACTGCTTTTAACTACTGCTCTATTTTTATTTATTCATTTATTATTTTTATTTCCTTTTTTAAACTGAGATATAATTGACATACAATATCATGTTACTTTGAGGTGTATATCATAGTGATTTGATATTTATATGCATTTCAAAATGGTCACCATGGTAAGTCTAGTTACCATCTGTCACCATACAAAGTTGTTACAATACTATTGACTATATTCCCTATGCTGTACATTACATCCCCATGACTTATTTATTTTATACTTGGAAGTCTGTACCTCTTAATCCCTTCATCTATTTTACCCTCCACCGCAAGCTCTGTTCTCTGTATCTATGAGTCTGTGCCTGTTTTGTTTTTTCATTTATTTTGTTTTTTAGATTCCACATATAAATGAAATCATATGGTAATTGCCTTTGTCTGACTTATTTCACTTAGCATAATATCCTCTAAGTCCATTCATGTTGTTGTAAATGGCAAGATTTCTTTCTTTTTCATGGCTGAGTAATATTCCACTAGATAGATAGATAGATAGATAGATAGATAGATAGATAGATAGATAGATAGATAGGTAGATATAGATAGGTAGATAGATATGTATCTCACATCTTCTTTATCCATTCATCTATTGATGGAAACTTAGGTTGCTTCCATATCTTAGCTATTGTAAATAGAGCTGCAATGAACATAGCGATGCATGTATCTATTCAACTTAGCGTTTTCGTTTTCTTCAGATAAATACCCAAAAGTGGAATTGCTGGATCATATGGTAATGCTATTTTTAATTTTTTGAGGAACTTCCAAAATATTTTCCATAGTGGCCATACCAAGTTATATTCCCATCAACAGTGCACAACAGTTCCCTTTTCTCCACATCCTTAACAACAGTTATTTGTGGTCATTTTGATATTTGCCATTCTGACATGTGTGAGGTGATATCTTATTGTGAGTTCTATTTCCCTGATAATTAGTGATGTTGAGCATCTTTCCATGTGTCTGTTGGCCATTTGTATGTCTTTTTTGGAAAAATGTCTTTTCAGGTCCTCTGCCAATTTTTTAATCAAGTTGTTTGTCTTTTTGATATCAAGTTGTATAAGATCTTTATATATTTTGGATATTAACCCCTTATCAGATAATTTACTAACATCTCCCATCCAGTAGGTTGTCTTTTCGTTTTATTGATAATTTCCTTCACTGTGCAAAAAGCTTTTTAGTTTGATGTATTTAGTCCCATTTGTTTATTTTTGCTTTTGTTTCCCTTGCCTGAGGAGACAGGCCCAAAAATATATCACTAAGACTGATGCTAAGAGTGTACTGCCCATGTTTTCTTCTAGGAGTTTTATGGTTTCGGTCTTACATTCAAGTCTTTAATCCATTTTAAAATTTATTTTTATATATGGTGTAAGATAGTGGTCTGGTTTCATTCATTTGCATGTGGCTGTCCAGTTTTCCCAACACCATTTATTAAAAAAACTGTCATTTTTCCACTGTATATTCTTGCCTCCTTTGTATTAGATTAATTGACCCTATATGTGTGGGTTAATTTCTGAGGTCTTTATTCTATTTCATTGATCTATGTGTCTGTTTTCATGCCAGTACCAAACTGTTTTGATTACTATAACTTTGTAGTATAGTCTGAAATCAGGGGGTGTGACACCTCAAGCTTTGTTCTTTTTTCTCAAGATTGTTTTAGCTATTCAGGGTCTTTTGTAGTTCGATACAAATTTCAGGATTGTTTGTTCTATTTCTGTGAAAAATGCCATTGGTATTTTGATAGGGATTGCATTGAACTTTTAGACTGCTTTTAGATAGTTTGACAATATTAATTCTTTCAATCCACAAGTGTGATATATATTTCCATTTATTTGTGTCATATTCAATTTCTTTCACCAATGTCTTAGAGTTTTCAGAGTTCAGGTCTTTCACCTTCTTGGTTAAATTTATTCCTAAGTATTTTTTTTTGATGCAATTGTAAATGGGATTGTTTTCTCAAATTCTCTTTCTGATAGCTCACTATTAGTGTGTGGAAACACAACTGATTTCTGTATATTAATTTTGTATCCTACAACTTTGCTGAATTCATTTATTAGTTCTAACAGTTTTTTGGTGGAGTCTTTATATATATTATCATGTTATCTACAAATATTGACTGTTTTACTTTTTCCTTTCCAATTTGAATTCTTTTTACTTCTTTTTCTTGCTTAATTGCTGTGGCTAGGACTTCCAATAGTATGTGGAATAAAAGTGGTCATAGTGGGCATCCTTGTCTTGTTCCTGATCTTAGAGGAAAAGCTTTCAGCTTTTCACTGTTGAGTATGATGTTAGCCGTGGGTATGTTATTTATGGCTTTCATTATGTTGAGGTACATTCCCTCGATACCCACTTTGTTGAGAATTTTTATCATAAATCGCTGTTGAATTTTGTCAAATGTATTTTCTGCATCTATTGAGATGATCATACAATTTTTATTCTTTGTTTTGTTAATGTAGGATATCATGTTGATTGATTTACAGATGCTGAACCATCCTTGCATCCCTGGAATAAATCCCACTTGATCATGGTGTATGATCCTTTTAATGAATTGCTGAATTCAGTTTGCTAATATTTCATTGAGGATTTTCCTTCCTACTTTAGCTTTTCAAGATGATTTCCAGTTATATTATTTTGCACCAACTCAGGACTAATGCCTGGGGGCTTCCCTGGTGGCACAGTGGTTAAGAATCCGCCTGCCAATGCAGGAGACAAGGGTTTGAGCCCTGGTCTGGGAAGATCCCACATGCCGCGGAGCAACTAAACCCATGTGCCACAGCTACTGAGCCTGTGCTCTAGAGCCCATGAGCCACAACTACTGAGCCCATGCACCACAACTACTGAAACCCGCGTGCCTAGAGCCCGTGCTCCGCAACAAGAGAAGCCACCACAATGAGAAGCCCGCGCACCACAACGAAGAGTAGCCCCCGCTCGCCGCAACTGAAAGAAAGCTTGCGTGCAGCAATGAGGACGCAATGCAACAATAAATAAAAATAAATAAACGAATGAATGAATGAATGACTAATGCCTGAATCCCCCAAGACCCTAAGTTTGAGATGAGAGTGAAAGAAGATGGGCTGTGACAGAATGGAATTGGAAGAGCTCCCAAAGAACTGCAAACCTACCTTATCCTACTATAAATTCTTTTAGCTTTGTGGGGGAGGAAAAAAAGATAGAGGACACTATGGCACAGTTTTTAATCCCTCAGAAATGAGGGTTGAATTCCTTGAAACAAGAAAACACAGTCTGCAGCACATCCTTCCCCACCAAATGCCCAAGGTGTTTAGGAAGTTGTTTATAAGCAAAGAACATTATTCCAAAATGTTAACTTTGGGGATAGAATTGACAATTATACCAGATTACTGCCTCTCATTTTCATTCATTAATTACTGACACCAAAATTATATCTAAATAACCCTTGAAGAAGAAAGACAGAAGGAAGGCACAGGATATCAAAACCTGAAGCATTAGGAGGCTAAGGACAGCCTGAGGAAATTACTGGATGTACGGGAAGAAAAATATCCTTTTCCTCTATGCTTCCAAGTTCTAGGCTGGGGACTCTGTAACAAAAGACAAGTTAACAAGAGAAAAGCATACAAATTTAGTTAATATAAGTTTTACACAGCATGGGAGGCTTCATAAGGAAGTGAAGACCTGACGTAGTGGTTAAACCTGAGTATTTTTATGGTAGGTTTGATGAAGTGTGGAAAGTCATGAAAAAATGTGATAGGACAAAGTGTGACTGCAAAGCATAGTAAACTGGTGGTGACTTAGCAAGACCTGTTCATTCAGATTCTTCTCTGTGTCCTTTGTCTTCAGAGATAAGGATGCTCCTTTTCTCCAAGTTTAGGGAGGGCACCTCTCATATGAGGGGTTTATGACCTGCTTCAGTGGAAGGTCAGAAAATTCTTCCTGCACAGGCCATTTCTCAAATTCCTTCAACATGCTAAGGCGCCATATTTTATGTTAGGGCGTTCTCAACCGTGTCGTGAATGTTTCTCACAGCTGATCCCTCTGTACTAACTCAAAATTGATTGTAAAGTCCAGCTAGTTCCTAGGGAAAGGAATAGGAAAAATGATGCAAGGATATTCTTCCACGCAGAATATAATTTCAATTTATACAAGTTTCTGAAGAGTTTAAATCTCAAATATCTCACTCTACTTCTGGCATCAAAAAGAAGCATGCCAAGGCCTGAGAGATAAATTGTTATAATTTGCATGTTAGTTGGCTTTCAATAAGCTTGGCTCCTGAGCCTTTTAAATGTCAAGGATTTTAGCATTAAAACACTTAGCTTTCAACACTTTAGAAGCTCTCAGTGCTAATGTTTTTGTTTTGTATTTTAACTAACAATTCTCTGGCTGAAGTTGTTTGTCTTCAAAACACTTAAATTCCTAATACATAAAAAACTTGCAGGCAGTTTGAAGAGTTTGGGCCATAGTGATAGACTGAAAATGAATTTTACTCTTGACCTTGATATTGACTTTGCTGTGACTGTACAAAAATCATTTATCTTCCTGCAGTTTCAGTTTTTAAATTATTAAACATTAAAAACTATATGGATATTATTTTGAGATCATTGGAGAAAATGGATGAGTCTAGGTTATTTGAGGTATACTCATATCTAATCCAATTATATAAATGCTATTTTAAAATATCTTTCTGATTCTGTGCTATATAAGTTTCATACAATGAAAACAAAATTTAATTTGATAGTTTGTCAAAATCTAATATCTCCAGTTTCCTTTCAATTAGGGTGAAAGAGCCATACTAAAATTGAAATAATAGAATTTCCAGACTTAATTTTGTCTTTTCTTGTGCTGCACAGAACCATACCTCTTTACTCTGTCTGAAAAGTTTCCATTAGTCAAGGCTCCACTCTCATACCCCTGACCTTGGATCTACAAACACCACAATTTTATATGAAAAGACATATTACATAAGAAAAAATACAAACATCAAAAAACATGAAAATTCTAGTAAACAAAGAATGCAAACTAAAATTAGATAATTTTTTCACCTAGCCATCTGGCAAATATTAAAATTAAAATTGGCAAATATTAAAACATAGTTTTCATTATGGGCTAAGGTGTAAGGAAACAAGATTTTCATAGAATGCTAGTGGGTGTATATATTGGTAAGTCCTTTTTGAGGAGCAATTTGGTAATACCTATCACAAGTTTCTAATTGTACTTTGATCAGCATGGTAGTAGACAAAGATACAAAAATAAATATCAAGTGTCAGTGGGAATGTAAAGTCATTGGAACACTTTTACACTGCTGGTGGGAATGTAAGCTGGCACGTCCACTTCTGAAAACAGTTTGATGTTATCTGATGAGGCTGAAGATGTGCATATCTTATGACCCAGCAGTTCCACTCCTGGGCATGTAGTCAAGAGAAACTCTTGTTCATATCCACACTGTTTGTAAGACCAAGGAAACAGAAACAATCCCAACTGTCAACCAACAGTGCAATAGATAAATAAACACAGCAGTGAAAATGGATGCTCTCAAGAACACTGTATCCTATAGGAAATAGTAAGTGTGAGGAAATAGTAAGTCACAGAATAATGTATACAGGATGATTCCAATTGTATAAAGCTCAAAAGCATGCAAAAACTAATTCATACGTAGTTTAGAGAAACAAATATATGTGGCAAAACTAAAAACAAGGTAATGACGAGCGTAAATTCAGGATAGTGGTTACCTCTGAGGGAGAGGAAGGAGCACAAGCTGGAGAGAGGCACACAAGAGACTCTAAAGGTAACAAAAATATTGAGTTTTTTCCCTTAAACTTGATGATGAGTTATGGGTGTTTGGTGAGAAATATGCTTCTTTTTACTTCATAAATATTTTTTTCTCTAGTCAATGGTTAATAAAAACAATTTAAAAACTTAAACTAATTGTTAGTCAACATGAATACAATGATTTTGTTGATATAAAACTCTATACTTATTAGGTATATAAACTGCATAAAAGAGGTCTGCAAGGACATACTCTAATGTATTAATCACTATTATCACCTAGTGATTGAATTTGGGCTAATTTTGCTCTCTTTGTTTTACTTTACTACGTTGTTTGTTTTGTTTTATAAAGAACATGCATTCATTTTTATAAAGACAAAAAAGCTATTTTTTCAAAAAAGATAAAACTATTAGGGTGTTCATCACAGTATTATATATCAATATATTATATACTGAGAAGTAAAGAATTAACGTTATCCAAAGAGAGGTCTGGTCTTTGCTCTCAGCTTCTGTGAGGTAACCTCTAAGCCCTTGGAATGTCCTGCCTGGTAAGAGTGCCTTTGCTTATCTGGGGCCTTTGGGCCACACCAGATTGTCAGTGCTAATAATGAATTGACGGTTGGGGCCTTGAGCCACATTGTATCAGCTTAAACCCTATAGGAGCTGGAGGCTAAGGTCAGCCATGTAGGCAGTCGACCATATCTCTGTGACCAAGCCCCAATAAAAACTCTGGACATCAAGGCTCAAGTGAGCTTCCCTGGTGGGCAATGCTTATGGAGTATTGCCATGTACATTGTTTCTGAGAGGAGCTAGGGCTGCCCATGACTCCCCTGGGAGAAGACAACTGGAAGCTTACGGCTTGGAACTCTCGTGGACTCTGCCCCATGTGCCTCTTTCCATGGTTGATTTTAATCTGCACCCTTCCACTCTAATAAACTATAAGCATGAGTGTAACAGCTTTCACCTAGTTCTGTCAGTCCTTCCAGCAAATTATTGAACCTGACAGTGGTCTTGGGGACCTCCAAACTTTCAGTTGGTATCAGAAGTGGCATTGGTCTTGAGGAGGCCCAAACTTTACACGTATATATTATCAATTATAAGCAAAACAAACAAACAAACCCTTGGAAGCCACCTAAATGTCTACCAACAGAAAATTAGTTAAATTAATTTTGGTATATTCATAGCTTAGGACACTATTGTCATTAAAATCCTATAAAAGAGTGTTAAAATGATATATTAAGAAAACAAGTACTAAGACAATAAGATTTCTTTTTTAGTAAAATGTGTGTGTGTGTGTTTGTGTGTATAATTCTGTGAGGGATGAATCAGACACAGATTCTGCCTTAAATAGAGTCCAATAACAGAGATTTTTAAATAAGTGCACACATATTCATCCAAAATCCTCTCCTGAGTTCCCTGTGTCTGTGAATAGCACTCCCTTCTTTAGTTAACTTCTCTCCCTCTTACACCAACCATGTGGTTCCAGCTATATTACCAAGTTCTTAATGGTCCCATCCTCCTGCTCTTAGCCCATTAGTCTAGAGTGGACCCCTAATCTCAGTTGGGCCTGTCATGGTACGCTACCCCACTGGCCACAGTTGACTGGTTGGGGAATGAGTCAGCAAGAGTTCTACCACAGAACTTATAAAAAACAGTTGTAAAAAACTGAAGATAGGAAAAACTAGTTGTCCCTACAGTTTGAAATTTAGGAGCTGCCAGTGGCAGTAAAGTTAGGAAAACAAACTGATAGAGAAAATACAGCCAGTTCTCAAAAAGACATATAGTAAAGAGAATTTTAGAGTCATGGTCATGTTTGAGATGAGATCCAGTTTTCCTAAGACCGAACTACATTCTCTTCCCTTTTGCCCTTTGGTTATACAACCCTTCAATTATCTGATCTTTCCCATTATCTTTCCAATAAGTTGCCCTATTGCTTAGGCTTCTTGAGATGGAGTTATGTTGCTTGCATTTAAGGATATCAATTAATAAAAAATTGGCCAACTCAGAAACATGAAATATCTTTGACTTCTTTCTCTTATTTCCCACACATAAGCAATCACTAAGTTTTGTTTATATTCCCACATAATACCTCTACAATCTGGTCACTTCAGCCACTTCTCTCCATCTTCACTGCTATTGCCTTAGGTCCGGTCACCATCCCTCCTGCTCCCCTTCTCCCACTTTTTATTGCAACAGCCTCCTAACTATCTCCTTATTCACTAATTCACTTATTCAGTAAATACGTATTGAGTGCCCAGTATATACCAAGCACCTTTTTAGGTGCTGAAGAGATAAGTAGTAAACAAAACAAAGTCCCTGTCTTCATGAGGACTCTATCCTCCTCATGTAGAGGATATAGTTAATTGATGAACAAATGTATAGTATAATATCTAATGGTGATAAGTGCTATGAAGAATCTATGCCCCAATATTGTAGTAATGGTCCCCAATCATGCCTTCCAGTATCCACACCCTTGAGTATTTTCCTCCCACAATGACTCTGGCTCAACTATATGACATGTTTTAGCCAAAATGACATTAGCAAATGAGCTGCAAACAAGATACTGAAAAGTACTTGTGTAGTGGACTTGCTTTCTCTGGCTTCTGAGAATTCTTCTGCCACCATATGAACAAGTATTATCCCAGCCATTTCAACTATTCCAGCTAAGATCCTATACATGTGAATGAGGCCATTGAGACCATCTGGCCACAGCCAAACCAGCCCCGACCAGAAGAACTGCCCAACCAACCCACAGAATGTCAAAAAATAATAATGTTTGTTGTTTTAAGACACTGGGTTCGGGTATGATTTGTTACACAGCAAAAGCTAACTAGTAGAGCATTATAATGGAGCAGAGTGATGAGGAGCTGCTACTTAAATGGGGTAATCAGAGAAGGCCTCCTTGAAGAGATGACATTTGAACAGAGGACTGAATGAAGAGAGGAACTGAACCATTTGGCTATCTGAGGGAACAGCATTTCAGGTGGAGAGAACAGCATTCCAGGCAGAGGGAAGAGCATGTGAATAGCTTTGAGGCAGGAGCAATGCTTGGCATGTTAGAAATAGTAGGTTTGTCACTTGAGTTTAGTGTCCAAGGGAAAAGAGCATTAAGAAATTAGAGGTGGTTGTGGGGCAGTCATATCTTGCTATTGTAAACAATGCTGAAGTTAATACATTTTTATAGATGTTTTGCATAAGCGACATTATAGCTATAAGGTAAGTTCACATAATTAAATGGCTGTGTCAGAAGGTTTGTGCTTTGGTATTTTTCACAAGTGTTGCTAGATTGCCTTCCATTAAGGTTGTAACTAGTTACTATGCCACCAGCAATATGTTACTTGCAATTATCAGAGTATTATCTAACGCATTGGTCTTTGCCAATCTGATAGGTGGAAAAATGGTTTTAATTTGCATGTTTCTTATGAATGAGGCTGAGCAATTATTTTACATACTTCAGAGCCATTTGTGTTTTTTTTCAATGAATTGCCTATTTATCTTATCTGCCCATTTTCCTACTGGATTGTCAATCTTTTTCTAGTCCTTCACATACTAGGAAAATTAGGCTGTGTCTGTGATGGAGTCACATTTTGAAAAAAATCTGGCTGCTGTAAGGAATAGACTGATGGGGCAGGCATGGCAGCCGGCAGACCTGTTAGGAGGTTACCCTAATGATCCAGGTAAAAGATGGTGGCCAGGGTTAGAAATGTAGAGGTAGAGATGGTGAGAAATGGTCAGACTCAGGAGAATATTGTAATAATATCTAAAGTTTACTGAAGGTTTACTTTGTATTAGGCACTGTGATAATGACCCTATAAGCATTTTCTCATTCTACTTTTCCAATAATTCTATGAGGGAGGTGCAATTTTCTTCCATTTACAGAAGCAGGTTAAGTGGGTTTGACTCCAAAGCCCAAGTTCTTACCCACAATGCCATACTCTCCATAGCTTCCTACAGCCTGTAGTCCTGCAATCCATCCTCTCTGAGTCAAAGTGATCTTTCTGAAATGCAAGTGTGTTCTTGTCGTTCTCTTGCTTAAACACCCTAAGGTGGCTCCCCAAGCCTTAGGCATCCAGAGTCTGCAGAGCTTTCAAGATTTAGCCCCAGTTAACTGCTGCTACTCCTCCCCACCGGGGCTCCTCCATCCCCTGACACGGAAACGCTCACAGTTTGGAGCCCAGGACACTGCACTCCACCGTCAGACCTAGGCTGTGGCCTCCATCAACAAGATCCTTCCCAATCCCCAGACTTTCCCAGACTAAGTCCCACTGGCCCTTCAGTCTCAGCTTAGACGTTGGCTCCTCTGGGAAACTTTGCAGGAAATACACTTCCTCAAAAAAAAATCCTGGGTTAGGTGGCCCTTGTATGTTTTACCAAAGCATCCTGTAGTCTCCCCTTCACTAGTATCCATAACTACTGTCCATAACTAGTGTCCATAACTTCCCCACAACTCCTCCCAACTGGATTATAAACAGAATGGAGACAGAAGCAATATTTACTTTTTTCTTAAATATTTCTATACAATGATTTTAAAAGGTAAAAAGACTTAGGTTTAGGTAAAAAGATTTACATTGCTTACACATCAGAGTATAAAACGGTACTCCCTCACTATCTATGAGAGAATGATTCCAGAACACTCCCACCCCACCCCCGCCACCTCCCTGCCCTGCAGTTACCAAAATCTTAGGATGCTCAAGTCCCTTACATAAAATGGCATAATATTTGCATATAACCTACACACATTTTCCTGTATACTTTACATCAACTCTAGATTGCTTATAATACCTAAATACAACGTACACGCTATGTACATCATTGCCAGTGTGTGGCAAATTCAAGTTTTGCTCTTTGGAACTTTATGGAATTTTAAATATTTTCAATTCATGATTAGTTGACTCCTCACATGGTATGAAAGATTCACTGTACAGTGAAAAGTCTCTTTCCCCTCCCCATCATCCCCCATTCACTTTGTTTTCTTCCTTTACAAGTAGTATTATAGTTTCTGTTTATCCACCTGAAAAATGTTTTTGCGTGATCCAAGACTAAATATATATGTGTATGTGTGCATGCGTGTATTCATTTCTCCTGCAAACATTCCACACAAATGGTAGCATATTATATACATTTTTTCTGCACCTTTTTTTTACTTAGAATATATTGGGGATCTTTCCGCATCAATACATAAGGAGCTTCTTCTTCTCTGTGTGTGTATGTGTGTGTGGGGAAGGCATGAACTACATTTCGTTCACTGTTACATTCCTCACTGCCTCAGCACAGGGTCTGGCACATGGTAGAGTTTTATATGACTGTTTTATTGAATTGAATTAAATTACAATATAGGAAGTTGATAATAGTAAGTGCCGAGGATATAAAAAAGACTAATAAGCACACAAAAACATGTTCATCACCATTATTCAGTAGGGATATGCCTATTGAAAGCACAGTGAGATTTTACTACCCACCCACCAGAATGGCTAAAATAAATAAAATGAAATATCTGGCAACAGCAAGTGTTGGCTAAGACATGTACAAATGGAGCTCTTCTACTGCTAGTGAGAATGTAAATAAATTGATACAGCCACTTTGGAAAACTGTTGATAATAACCACTAAAGCATTACTCACACGCATGAGTTATGACACAGCAACTCTATTCCTCCATATATGTCCATCAGAAATGCTACATATATTCACCAAAAGACACATACAAGTAAGTATGCAATAATGGCTTACCCTTGCCCAAACAAAGGTTTGGTTCTTGAGCAGCTCCTAGGATGTAACCTCTAAGCCCTTGGAAGGTCTTGACTGGGGGCTTTAGGATATCCCAGATCATCTATGCCAGGGGTCCTCACCCCCCCCGGGCCCCATATTGGTACTGGTCCGCGGCCTGTTAGGAACCGAGCCACACAGCAGGAGGTGAGCGGCGGGCGGGCGAGCGAGCAAAGCTTCATCTGCCGCTCCCCATTGCTCGCATTACCACCTGAACCATCCCCCCACCCCCTGTCCATGGAAAAATTGTCTTCCACGAAACTGGTCCCTGGTGCCAAAAAGGTTGGGGACCACTGGTCTATGCTAGCAATGTGATTTATGGTCAGGGCCTCGGGCCACATGGTATCAGATTGACCTCTGGAGGAGTTGGAGATTAATGACACCCACGTGGGCAGTCACCATATCTACATGACCCCCAATAAAGTCTCTGGACACCAAGGCTGGGGTGAGCTTCCCTGGTTGGCAGTAATCCACACATATTGCCACACATCACTGCTGGGAGAAGCAAGTGCTGTCACTGGGAGAGGACAACAGAAGCTCACACCTGGAACTCTCCTGGACTCTGCCCTATGAACCTTTTCCCATTGATGATTTTAGTTTGTATTCTTTCACTATAATAAACCATAACTGAGTATAACAGCTTTCTTTCTGAGATCTGTGGGTCCTTCTAGTGAATTACTGAACCGGACGGTGGTCTTGGGTACCTCCCCAATGGCCATGAGAATATTCACAGAAGCATCATTCATAAAAGACAAAAACTGGAAACAACCCAAAAGAAAACAGTTAAATACACTGTGGTATATTCATACAATGGAATGAAGCAAGAAAATAAACAAACTATAACTACATGCAACAATATGGATGAACCTCTCAAACATAATATTGAGCAAAAGAAGCCACATAAAGGAGTATAAGTGTATGATCTTATTTATAGAAGGTCCAAAAATTAATCTATGGTGATAGAAGTCAGAATAAGGTTGCCTTTAGAAAGGAGCAGAGAGAGAGGAAGCAAGCTCTCTAGTGTCTCTTCTTATAAAGGCACTAATCCCATTCAGGAGGACTCCACTCTCATGACCTAATCACTTCCCCAAGGCCCCACCTCCTAATACCGTCACATTGCGGGTTAGGATTTCAAAATATGCATTGGCAGAGGGGGAGCCACAACATTCACTCCACAGCACAGGGAGAGGGCACAGGGTTGTTTCTGGGGCGCTGGTAATGCTCTGATTTCTGATCGGGATGGTGGTTACAAGGATGCATTCACTTTGTAAAAGTTCATCAAGCTTGACACAGGATTTGTGCGCTTTTCTGTAAGTTTATTATACCTCAACAAAAAGTTTACTCCCCTACACACCTATTATAATGCCAGTGAAAGAAAAAATGAAAGGGGGAGAGGGAGAGGGAAGGAGGGAAGAGAGGGAGGAAGCACACTGGCTAGGATGCAGAGTAACTAGAATTCATTGCTGGAAGGGCATGCAAAACGGTACAGCCACTTTGGAGAGCAGTTTGACAGTTTCTTACAAAGTTAAACATACATGAACCATGTAACCCAGCCATCCCACTCCAAAGCGTCACCCAAGAGAAAGGAAAACTTACAGTCACACAAAAACTTTTATACAGGGACTTCCCTGGCGGTGCAGTGGTTAAGACTCCGCCTGCCAATGCAGGGCACACGGGTTCGAGGCCTGGTCCAGGAAGATCCCACATGCCGCGGAGCAACTAAGCCCGTGCGCCACAACTACTGAGCCTGCGCTCTAGAGCCCGCGAGCCACAACTACTGAAGCCCGCGTGCCTAGAGCCTGTGCTCCACGACAAGAGAAGCCACCGCAATGAGAAGCCCGCGCACCGCAACGAAGAGCAGCCCCCGCTCACCGCAACTAGAGAAAGCCCGCGCACAGCAACGAAGACCCAAAGCAGCCAAAAATAAATAAATAAATAAGTTAATTAAAAACAAAAAAAACTTGTATACAAACGAGCAGCTTTACTCATTATCTTAAAAAACTGGAAGAACCCAAATGTTCTTCAACAGGTGAATGGATAAATGAACTGTGATGCATCCAGTAACGGGATCCTATTGTTGTGCTCAGCGCTGAAAAGCAGTGAACTGCTGATCCGTGCACCGACCTGGATGAATTTCACGCAAGTGAAAGGAGTCAGACTCAAAAGGCAACACATGGTATGATTCAATTTATGTGACAGATCAGGTTGCCTAGGTTTTGTGGAAGGGGTTGACTGCAAAGGGGCACAAGGGTATTATTGGGGGTTGGATATGTTATATAACTTCATTATCGTGCTGGTGGTTATACCACTAAAAGTGTTCATCAAAACTCAGAACTGTACACTAAAAATTAGGGTGAGTTTTACTGTATGAAAAGTATACCTTGATAAGTCTGAGTAAAAGATATATAAAAATGTTCAAAGCTTACTTTAAAATGATAACAATAGGTGCCACAAGAGATGTAAGGATGAAGCACAGAATATGGAAATTTTATTTCCAAGTGAGAATCAGGAAGGCTTCATGGAAATGTGCATATTTAAGCTGGGCCTGGAATGTAAATAATATCTGGGCCATCACCATCTTGAAGAACTAATTTCCAACTTGAATTTATAGGAGAAAATATCAGAGAAGATCAGATTTATGCACCTTTGCCATTAGTACATCCCACAGCGACACAAACCAACTAGAATCTGAGAGTCACTCAGCCCAACCTGTCATCACACAACAGTCACACTGCTTCTGCTTAAGAAATGGTTCAGGGGCTTAAAAAAGAAGAGTCCTTTGGTCTTCCAGGGAGTTCCAAACTTCCTCCACAATGTTTGTCCCTTCAGAGTAAGAAGAAATGACCCATTAATAACAAAAGCTAACACTCACACAGCACTTACTATGCACTAGATCCTGTTCATCATTTTATATATATATATATATATAATATGTATAACATACTTAATATATATAAAGTATATGTATAAAATAATAAGTATATAATATATAAAAATTGACAAATATGCATACATATATGTATATATGATACATGTATATATTTATACAATATAAATATGTGTATATTTATATTGTCCAAATGTATATTTATA
This sequence comes from Balaenoptera borealis, assembly GCF_965194805.1. NCBI lineage: Eukaryota > Metazoa > Chordata > Mammalia > Artiodactyla > Balaenopteridae > Balaenoptera > Balaenoptera borealis. Next base: position 80,348,354 of record NC_138870.1, read on the forward strand.
TACAGATATAATTTTATATATTTAATATATAATTTATTAATATGGTTAATATATTAAAAGTGTATGTATAAAATAATAAATATGTAATATATAAATTTTTTTAAATCGAAATTTTTTTGTATCGATATATGCGTGTGTGTATATGTATATATTACGTATAATCAATCCCCACGACAACACTATGAGGTAGGTAATTTTACTACCAACCTCATTTTACAGACGGGAGACTGAAGAATGGTGTGGCTAAGGAACGCACTCAGGGTGCGACATTCATAAGCAGTGGAGCCGGAATTGGAACCTGAGCAGTCTGGCTCCAGAGCCCCTGTCCTGACCACTTCGCCCTCCACACACAAGCGCAGCTGGAGTTAGATCCCTTCCGAAACCCTAGCTCTGCGCCTGGTGTGGAAGGAGACACTCGCTTCCTGGCTGCCCTTCCACAGTCCTAAGTTAAGAGGGCAAAGCAGCCAGGAGATGCTCCTTTCTCCACGGATATTCAGCTGCCCCCAGTGACCAGAGCTGCCTCTGTTAAGTGATAAGAAAGCCTGCATCGCCAGCTGGAAGCGATTTAGCAGAGCGGCTCACAAGTGTCAACCAGAGTCAGACAGCTTTCCCTTACACCCCGCCTTCCCCCTTCAGTCACTCAGGGACTTGGAGCAAGTGATTTCTTAACCTCTCTGTGCTTAGGCTTCTTTTTCTGTCATGGAGGAAAACTAAGACTACCTGCCAAGTGAGATAATACAAGTAGAAACTTAGAACAGTGCCTGGCACGGTCAGTGCTTCCAAAATGCTATTATAATAAGTCGGCTGCTTGTGGAAAACATTTCCCCTGTGGTCCTGACATTGTGAAGGCCATCCTTCCCACCCCCCAGCTTTATTGAGATGCACTTGACATATAACATTGTGTAAGTGTAATGTGTAACAACATGTTGATTTGACACCCTTACATATTTCAGAATGATTACCGCCACAGACTTAGCTGACACCTTCATCCCATCATATAATTACCATTTCTTTTCTGTGGTAAGAACACTTAAGATCTACTCTTTCAGCAACTTTCAAGTATATAATACAGTATTAGTAGCTACAATCACCATGCTGTATGTTAGATCCCCAGAACAAGCTAATCTGGTAGCTGGAAGTTTGTACCCATTTACCAATATCTCCCCATTTCCCCCAGCACCCCCAGCCCCTGGTAACCACCACTCTACTCCCTGTTGCTCTGAGTTTGGCTTTTCTTGGATTCCACATATAAGGGCATGAAGGCCTCCCCTGACCTGTTGGCTGCTGTCTCCCTTGACCTGTTGGCCACTGTCTCTTTCTGCCTCTGACAAAGGTCTTTTTCTGTCCTGCTGTCAGTCTAGGGCAGCTTCTCCACTTCTTTAGCCCTGCCAGTGGTTTTCCCAATCACTTCCTCCGCCTGCACTTTTTCCTTTTTCTAGCAATCATCACGTTCTCCTTCACTTCAAAAAGCCAGCATTAAAAAATCATTGGCTCCTTTCCTTTTCCCATCTCACACCGCTGTACTGTGTCCCTCAGGAACAGGAGTCTAGGCCCAACTGCAGGCTGGGATAGGGAACAGGATAATGAATTCTTTTGTGGTAACATTTTTCTTGATGCTGTTTTCAGGAGGGGAAGCCCGCACTTTCTGCTCCCTGCAGCTTTGTGTCAGGGCTATGATTTCAGGCCTTTTTAAGACTCCAAATAGGTCTGACCCATCTGGCAAATCTCAAAGTCAACTTTCCTAGAGTACACCACTGCTTCGAACTGGAGTCATGTTTGTTGGCACATGTCTGCCTGCATGTGATGTCTGGTCTTCATCCTTTCCCTCAAATGCAGGACCCTTCCCCTGGGGTCAGGCCTGGCTCTGTGCCTGCCCTTAGAAATCTCAATCACACATGGTTCCACCTATCACCTCTCTGCACTGTTTCAACAAATATTTATTGAGCACCTACCTTATGCCATATTCTAGAAGCTAGAACAAGACAGGTAAGGTCTCGACTCTCATGAAATTTAATCTAGTGGGCTCCTCCTAGCACAATCTCTTCAATTGTCTCCACTGGACACTTCTGTTTGATGGTCCCACCATCCCTGACACAGCACATCTGAAGTCAAATTCACTCTCTTTTTTTCCCAAAACTGACTTCCCCAGCACCCTCCATTTCTATTGAGTCATTAAGTCTACTCCTGTTGAGTGCCAGGGGCTGGAGCTACAAAGATACATAATAGCCTCTGATGCATGCAAATAATCACAGTACAGTGTAAGATGTGCCACAATAGAGGTATGTCCAAGATAGGTGGGAGGAGGAAGTGTCTGAACTCTTCTGAGGCAGCCAAAGAAGGAGAAAATGCGGACAGTAAGAAGAGACTGAGCCGAAAACTGAACCTTGGAAAGTACTAATGGTTAGAGGGCAGAACAGTGTCAAATGCAGCAGATCTTGATAAGGCCCGAAACGATCTTTGGCTTGGTAAACCAGGAGTGAGTGATCTTGGTGAGAACAGTTTCCATGGAGTTGTGGGTTAGTCTGTGGTAGGTGGAAGAATGAATGGAAAGCGGTGAGGACTAGTTTTATATTCTCAGCCTCTAGCCTCCCTTCTGATAAGTCTTGATTTTCCTTTGGGACCACCCCTCTCCCTCTGTCAGTGGTTGGGTGGAGTTGGCCCCACCCCCAGGGCCAGAACCTAGCCAATCAGATCACCACGTATCCATTGCCATGGAGATATGCTCAGGGATGAGCTCATGATTAAACCTGGACCAAGAGAAATCAGCTGGTGAAAGTCTCAGGAAAGAAGTGCTCTGTCCTACACCAGTTGGAAGCCCAGGCTCTTATCCCGTCAGAGCTGGACTACTGCACCAGTCTTTTCACTGGTCCCCTTGACTCCTAATTCTTCACACTGACCAAAGCTTCCAAGCTGTTCTTTTGAGCACTGCTTTCACATTATTTAAAAACTCTTGAGCAGCCACTATTAAATTCCTTGCATCTAATGCTTCATATTCATACTCTACAACCTGTATCAAATTTACCTTTTCTTGCACCTTCCTGTCATCAAGGCTTTAATTATCTTCCCTCTTCCTGGGCTGCCCAGCCCTTTCCTTTCTATTATTCAAACCTTCTCATCTCTCAATGTCCCAGCTCAAATGCCATCTTCCCCGACTCCCATTTGGCATCAGTATGAATTGATGGCAATTTTTGGAAAACATGACTTATTGTGTAGTTACCTCTCATTTTACATATTAGTTTTTTCTCTCCCAAATTACCTTGGAGGGAAGTTAAAGACAAAGACTGTGTCAGATTATTGGTATACTGTGTAGCATTTATGACAGGGCTCTGCACAGGCAGCACTCAAAAATTTTCACAGAATGATTAATAGACATTTCCCAGTTTGGCAGTGGAAATGGAGCTGAATGTAGAAATGCAATTTAAATGATGAGAAGAGACGGGGTCAGCAGGCACGAGGGGAAAAATCTTAATGGATGCAAATAGTCTGATCAAGAAGACAAAGCTGGGAATGTGATAAATGAAAAGTTCTTGTATAAAGCCAAACTTGACAAGGCAAGGAGACAAACCCAAACACAGGATGGGGACCACAGGGACAAGCTCTGAAAACTCTGGATAATCTGTGATCCAAAGGGAAACCCTAGGAAAAGCTAAGTGACCTAGTTGAAGGAATCAATGCTGTGACCTCAGCAGCGAGGTCTCAGATGACTCAGGGGATAGAGGATAAAGGATCCTTGGAAGTAGCACTCATTGGATTTAGGACACTTAACTTTCTTACTCTCTTCAACTCCCTCCCTTTGGGAGAATAAAGGAAAGCTCTCAGAACTGGCTTCCCAATTTATGTGGAATAGTGATGAGGAACCAATCTTGATAAGGACCCAGGAGACCTCCCCATTGTCATTCTTATGGTGATTTCCAATCTTCCTTACTTGATGACTCCCTCCTCCTGAACTGTTCTGTACATTAACCGTCTCTTTCAGGATTGTGCTCCTAATGGACCGGCCCTTCCCTCTCAATCTCATTTGCTGGGTCATCTTCATCTTCCTGGCCTCTGAGCATCAGAGTGCCCCCGGCCTTCCTCCTTAGACCTCTTCTTGTCTAGATTTGTGTTTAGGTCATGGGGGAATCTCATCCAGATCTAGGGCTTTAAATCCAGGGCTTTTATGAACATATGACACCTAATTTTGTATCTCAAGCCCTAACTTCTCTCCTCCCCCTTGAACTCTAGATTTGTATATCCATAGTCTATCCTATATCTCTACTTGGAGGTCTAATAATCATTCCAAACTTGATATGTTCAGAATTAAACTTTAACACACACACACACACACACACACACAGTGCCGAATCCCACTTCACCTGCATCCTTGGCCATTTCTGTGAATTACTGCCTCACTCTACAAGTTGTCAGACACAACTCCTTTGATCATCCTTGCCTGTACTCTTTCCCATACCTGAAACCCAATCCATCAGCAAGTTTGGTTAGCTCTGCCTTTGGAACACGTCTTGATCCTGAAATGTCTTATCATTTCCAGCACTGCCACCTGAGTCCTGTCCGCCGTCATTTCTCATCTGGACTTACAATGGCCTTGGGATTGGTCTTTGCATTTCCGCCTTTGTTGCCTACAGTCTCTTTCCACAAAGCATCCAGAGTTATCCTCTTGCAGTGTAAGTAAAGTCATATCACTCCTCAGCTCGAAACCCTCCAATGAAATTCTGACCCTTGCTACAACACAGGTGAACCTTAAGGACTTTATGCTGAGTGAAATAAGCTAGACGTGAAAGGATAAATCTTATCCGATTTCACTTATATGAGGTACCTAAAATAGTCAAGCTCACAGAGACAGAAAGTAGAACTGTGTTCACCAGGGGCTGGAGGGAGAGGGAAATGGGAAGTTATTATTCAATGGATACAAAGTTTCGATTTGTGATGATGAAAATGTTCTGGAGATGAACAGTGATAACGGTTACACAACGACATGAACGTACTTAAGTCCACTGAACTGTACACTTATAATGGTTAAAATGGTAAATTTTATCCCCTCCAAAATTTTTAACCCTCCAATAGCTTCCCATCTTACTCAAGGTCAAATCCAACGTCCTTACCAAGGCCTATAAGGCCCTACACCCTGGAGCTCCTGTCACCTCTCTAACCTCCTCTGCTACCACTCTACTCCATCACTCTGCTCCAGCCACACTGACCTCCTTGCTATTCCTCAAATAAGCTATAGACATTGCCACTCAAACATGCCAAGCCCTGTCCTGCCTCAGGGCCTTTGCATATGCTGTTCTTTCTTTCTAGAATATTCCCCCCCCCAGAAGTCCATGTGGTTATCTCCTTTATTTCATCTAGTTCTCTACTCAAATGTCTCCTTTAGAGCAGCAATCCCTAAACTATCACCCCATACCACTTCCATTGTTCACAATCCCTTTACCCAGCTTTATTCTTTAGAGCACTTATCAAAACTAACATGTTTCTTTATTTGTTCAGTTATTGTCTGACTCTCCCCACTAGAATATAAGCTGAGAACAAGGATGTTGTCTGCTCCACTGACAGATCCTAGTTCCCTAGAACAGTGTCTAAAATATAGTAGGCACTCAAAAAATATTTGTTGAATGAATAAATAAGTGAATTTTACCTATTCTCAGCAAGTGCCAAAAGATAGTAAACAAAGAGGCTATTTAGATGACTGACTAACGTCTGGACAAGTAAAAAGGATTCTCTTTGAGGAGGCACGCCAAACCCAGTTTTGTATTTTTTGTTTTATTTTTCTAAGTGTGAAAAACATGTTCATTATCAAAAATTTGGATAACAGCAAAAAGTAAAGAAGAAAATAAAAGCTACATGCTTCCACATTTACCACTATTGATATAAGGGAGTTTCATCCAAATTTTTAAATTTATATGCGTTTTTCTTAGCCTGGGTGCTCTGAAAAGCAGAACCAAGGATTGCAGTGCCGACACTTTATTTAGGAGATGCAAGCACAGGGCTGAAGGGTGAAGAGAAGAGACAGCATGAGGCAAGGAAAGATGCAGAGTAATGTAGTGTGAAGCTTTATCGTGCCGGCCATCTCTTCATGACAAGCTACAGTGAGACACAGCAAGTCACGTTGCAGATGTGTTCACTTAGCATGAGGGACTTTGGGAGGCTTGCAAAGACAAACCACACTGGAACAATCCAAGGAATGGAGAAATATTGGGAAAGTATCACCGAATTCCTTCTGATTCCATCCTGTCTCCTAATTTCTATTAGTCAAAGCTCACCCACATGGAACTAACTTTCCTCAGCTTCCAAGTTACATCATATAGCCCCTTGGTGGCTTCATATGAAACCAGATCCTATGTCTCATGGTGACATTTCAATGGAGTCTGGAGGTAAAGAGGTGACTTGGTGTGGTGCACCAATCAACGAAGAGAAAGAAGAAGGCAGTCAGGAGATTTTGAGAAGTTGCACAAGATTTGTATCAAATTTGATATTTTAAACAAAACTGGAATCATACTATTCACAGTTTGTTTTCATTGAGACACAATTCACATGTCATCAAATTCACCCTTTTACAGTATACAATTCAGTGGCATTTAGGACAGTCACAAAGCTTTGCAACCACCACCACCACTATCTAATTCCAGAACATTTTCATCAATCTAAAGAAATCTCACACCCATTTGCAATCATTCCCCAAACCCCCTCCCCTCAAATCCCCCAAAACCACTAATTTACATTCTGTCGGTATGGATTAGCCCCCTCTGGATATTTTCTGTAAGTGGAATCATACACCATATGGCTTTTTGTGTCTGGCTTCTTCCACTCAGCATGTTTCCAGGTGCATCCATGTTGGAGCGTGCATGAGTAATGCATTCCTGTTTATGGCTGGATAGTATTCTATTGTAAGGATAGACCACATTTCATTTATCTACTCATCAGTCGATAGAAATTTGGGGTATTACCACTTTTTTGCTTATTATGAATAATGCTTCAATGAACATTCATGTACAAGTTTTTATGTGAACATATATTTTCAATTCTCTCGAGTATATACCTAAGAGTGTCATATTTTCTTAGGGGTTTTTTTTCATATTTCTTTTTTTTATTTGAAAACTGAACGTTTTAAGTAATATAATGAAATAACTCTGGAAATACCAGGTTTTGTTGGTGTTCTCGCTCCTGACTGTTGTTGTCTGGGGACTTTCTGAGCTAATCTATAAAGTCTATCCTTTGTTGTATGTGGCCACTAAAGTATCTGCTTGGTGTAGTGGCCAATTTCTTTAAATGCCTAGAGCCAAGAAGTTCCCCAGCCTTTGTTGAACGGCTCTATGTGGAGAGCATGCTGGGGCATGCTTTCAACACTCAGTTGAAAGGCAGTTCACAACTCCACCTTGGCCTTCACTTACTGCTGACACAGAGCCTCAAAGTGAGCCAGAGCTGAGAGCGCAGGCCCTCCTCATGCCTACCTGAGCTCGCACACAGCCCTGATCAGATGCACAACCGTAGCATGCACACGGCCTTCTAGATCCCCAGTAATATCTTGGAGCTTTTCAAAGCCCCCTGTAGGCATCGCATTCCCTAGACTTTCCTTTCAAGCTTTTGGTTATTGTTTGCCCAAGGTTATCCAACACCTGAGGCAGCCAGTGATTTTGCCTCTGACTGCTCTTGACAAACACCCCTGGGGAAAGGCTCTTCATGCTGGGCAACCTCTGGATGAAGTCAAATAAAGACAGCCTAGTACGTGGGATCTTCCAGCAAACCAACCACCAGACAGGTCAAATAATGACACTCTCTGGGGATGGGGCTTTGAAGGAGCTCCAGCCCAGTTCTGCTTCCTCTGGTGGCTGCCAGGCTACTGGTTTTCAACATGATTGTGTGATGTTCGTTTTCAAGGCTACTGCAGAACTGGGAAGAGGAGGATGGAATACAACTAATTAAAATGCCACAAAGCTCCCTGCTTTTACTGAAATCCAGTCACTTTTCTTGAATCAACATTCTCTGGTTGATTCTGACAATCTTCCCAGTTTTCTCATGGCTTTAATGGGACTGAGCATTTTTTAGAAGTCTTTACTCTGCTATTTTCTCAGACATCACTCACAGGTTTTTTTTGGTTTTGTTTTTAAATGGTGCATAATTATTGACTATATTCTCCACACTGTACATTTTATTCCCTTGAATCATTTATTTTGCAACTGGAAGTCTGTACCTCTTAAACCTCCCTCACCTATTTCTCCCCTCCCCACAACTCCCTCTCCTCTGGAAAAACCCACCTGTTTGTTCTCTGTATCTATGATTCTGTTTTATTTGGTTTTTTTTTTAGATTCCACATATAAGTGAAATCATACAGTGTTTGTCTTTTTCTGTCTGACATTTTTCACTTAGCATAGTATCCTCTAGGTCCACCCATGCTGTCACAAATGGCAAGATTTCATTCTTTTTTATGGCTGAATAATATTTCATCGTGTGTATATGTATACATATATATATACACACATACATACATACATATCACATCTTCTTTATCCATTCATCTATTGATGGGTACTTAGGTTGCTTTCATATCTTGGCTATTATAAATAATGCTGCAATGAACAGAGGGGTGCATATATCTTTTCTAATTAGTGTTTTTGTTTTCTTTGGATAAACACCCAGGAGTGGAAATGCTGGATCATATGGTAGTTCTATTTTTAATTTCTTGAGGAATCTACGTACTGTTTTCCATAGTGGCTGCACCAATTTACAATCCCATCAACAGTGCTCAAGAGTTCCCTTTTCTTTGTATCCTCACCAACACCTGTTATTTGTGGTCTTTTTGATAATTGCCACTCTGAAAGGTGTGAGGTGATATCTCATTGTGGTTTTGATTTGCATTTCCCTGATGATTAGTGATGTTGAGCATCTTTTTATGTACCTGTTGGCCATCTGTATGTCTTCTTTGGAAAAATGTCTACTCATATCCTCTGCCCATTTCTTAATTGGGTTGTTTGGGTTTTTTGATGTTGAGTTGTATGAGTTCTTTGTAATATTTTGGGTATAAAGCCCTTATTGGATATATCATTTGCAAATATCTTCTCCCATTCAGTAGGCAGTCTTTTCATTTTGTTGATAGTTTCCTTTGCTGGGCAAAAACTTTTTTGTTTGATGTAGTCTCATTTGTTTATTGTTGCTTTTGTTTCCCTTGCCTGAGGTGACATATCCAAAAAATACAGCTAAGACCAATGTTAAAAAGCATACTGCCTATGTTTTCTTCTAGAAATTTTGTGGTTTCAGGTCTTACACTTAACTCTCTAATCTATTTTGAATTTATTTTTGTAAATAGTGTGAGAAAGTAGTCTAGTTTGATTCTTTTGCATGTAGTTGTCCAGTTTTCCCAAAACCCTTTAGTGAAGAGGCTGTCTTTTCCCCATTGTATATCCTTGCCTCCTTTGTCATAGATTAATTGCCCATATACAAATGGGTTCATTTCTGGGCCCTCTATTCTGTTCCATTTATCTAATGTATCTGCTTTTGTGCCAGTACCATACAGTTTTGATTACTGTAGCTTTGTAGTATAGTTTGAAATCAGGGAGCATGATACCTCCAGCTTTGTTCTTCTTTCTCAATATTGTTTTGGCTATTTGGGATCTTTAGTATTTCCATACAAATTTTAAAATTATTTGTTCTAGTTTTGTGACAAATGCCATTGGTATTTTGATAGGGATTGCACTGAATTTGTATGGATAGATTGCCTTGGGTAGTATGGATATTTTAACAATATTAATTCTTCCAATCCATGAGCACAGTATATCTCTCCATTTGTTTGTGTCATCTTCAATTTCTTTCATCAGTGTCTTATAGTTTTCTGAGTATAGATCTTTCATCTCCTTAGTTAGGTTTTATTTCTAGGTATTTTATTCTTTTTGATGCAATTATAAATGGGATTGTTTTCTTAATTTCTCTTTCTGATAGTTTGTTCTTAGTGTATAGAGATGCAACAGATTTCTGTATATTGATTTTGTATCCTACAACTTTACCAAATTCATTGATGAGTTCTAGGAGTTATTTGGTGGCATCTTTAGGATTTTCTATATATAGTATTAATATTATGTCACCTGCAAACAGTGACAGTTTTACTTCTTCCATTCCAATTTAATTCCTTTTATTTCTCTTCCTTGTCTAATTGCTGTGGCTAGGACTTCCAATACTATGTTGAAGAAGACTGGTGAGAGTAGGCATCCTTGTTGTGTTCCTAACCTTAGAGGAAATGCTTTCAGTTTATCACTGTTGAGTATGATGTTATCTGTGAGCATGTCATATATGACCATTATTATGTTGAGGTACATTCTCTCTATACCCACTTTGTTGAGAGTTTTTATCATAAATGGATGTTGAATTTTGTCAGACACTTTTTCTGCATCTATTGAGACGCATCTATTGATATGAGATGGTCATATGATTTTTATTCTTTAATTTGTTAATGTGGTTGATTTGCAGATGTTGAACCATCCTTGCACCCCTGAGATAAATCCCACTTGATCATGGTGTATGAGCATTTTAATGTATTGTTGAATTCAGTTTGCTAATATTCAGTTTGTTAATGGATTTCACATCTAGGTTCATCAGTGATATTGACCTTAATTTTCTTCTTTGTGATATCTTTGTCTGGTTTTGGTATGATGGTGGTACTGGCCTCATAGAATGAGACCTCTGCAGTTTTTGTGGGTTTTTTTAATTTTAGATTTTATTTTATTTTTATTTATTTATTTTTGGTTGCATTGGGTCTTCGTTGCTGCGTGCGGGCTTTCTCTAGTTGTGGCGAGCGGGGGCTACTCTTCGATGCGGTGAGTGGGCTTCTCATTGCTGTGGCTTCTCTTGTTGAGGAGTACGGGCTAGCTGCGCAGGATTCAGCAGTTGTGGCACGTGGGCTCAGTAGTTGTGGCTCACGGGCTCTAGAGTGCAGGCTCAGTAGTTGTGGCACACGGCCTTAGTTGCTCCACAGCACATGGGTTCTTCCTGGACCAGGGATCGAACCCGTGTCCCCTGCATTGTGCCACCAGGGAAGTCCCCACAGTTTTTGAAAAATTTGAGAAGGATAGGTGTTTACTCTTCTCTAAATGTTTGGTTGAATTCCCCTGTGAATTTTATATATTAATTTTTTTTTATTCATAAGCATTTTTCATATCCTTAAATATTCTCCAAAAAAATAAATGTTAACAGATGCATAATGTCATCCTATTGATATTTTATATAATCATTTTTTATACTGAACTTTTAGATTATTTTCTGTTTTTCCTCTTTATAGCTAAATGCCTTGATAAATATCCTTTGACTATATCTTGGATTACTTTCTGAATCTAAGTTGATGAAAATGGGACTACTGGGTTAAAGTATATGAACATTTTTTTAAAGTAAGTTAGGAAGTAATAGAATGTCAGCTGCAAGTGACAGAAAAGCTAACTAACAACTGGGATATTTATTGCTTATATAACTAAGATGTCTGAAAGAAGGCAGGAAAACTCAATGATGTCATCAAGAAATCAGACTCTTTTATTTTTTTCTCTAACATTCTCAGAATACTGACTTTTCATCCTTGTGCTTGCTGCTCATGATTGCAAGATGGCTCCAAGCATCACACTGTCACACAACCAAAATTCAGGAAAGCGGGAATATATGAAGTCAGGAAAGTGAGAGAATCTCCTCATATACAGCTATCCTTTAGTTAGAAAAGAAAATCTTTCCCACAAACCCTCTATGGGAATTTCCTCACTGGCTTATTCCCAATACTGTGTCAAATGGCCATCATTAACAGTTGGGAGGCTAGGAAAACAATATCTTTCCCTTTCCAGATTCAATAATGAAATAAGAGGTTTGATATAGCTTCTGTGTAGTCAACTGTATTACACAGCAGAAGTCACAATAGTGCTGTGTAACAAATCACCCCAGAATTTAGAGGTAAAAAACAATAAACATTTTTTCTTGACCACATCTTGGATCAGTTGAATGGCTAAGCTAGATTGGATTTGGCTAGACTTGCCTATGGTTGGGCTCAAGTCTGCTCTATGTTTGGTCATTTTTGTTTGTTTATTTTTGTTTTCACTTTTCATTGTAAAATAAAAATAAAGAAAACAATACAAAATAAATATATATCTTAATGAATTATTATAAAACAAACACCCTTGTAACCACCACCCAGGTTAAGAAACAAAACTTTGCCAGACACCCAGAACTCTCCCTATGTGCCCCATCACAAATATACCCCTCTCCCTCCCCACAAATAACCACCATTCTGACTCTTACAGTAATCACTTCCTTGCATTGGTTTATGGCTTAATCATTCATGCGCACATCCATAGACCCTATGGTTTAGTATTTTTTTTAATTGACATATCATTTAAGTCCTTTTTAATATACAGTTTCCTTCTCTCTACTTTTCTTTTCTTATAATTTATCTGTTTAAGAACCTGGGCCTATTTATCTATAGAATGTCCCACAGCCTGGATTTTGCTGACTGCATATTCATAGTACAACTCAGCACATTCCTTTGTCCTTCATATTTCCTGCAAATAGGCAGCTGGATCTAGAGGCTTGAATAGAATCAGGTTTAACCTGCTTTTACTTTATGGCAAGTCTATAGGTGATATCTGTTTTTCACCGCTTTTTTGTTATGTTACCAGCCTTTAATGCTCAATGCCTACACCGATTAATTCATTTGAGTTGCAAAATGATAATAAGTCTATCATTTCACCTAACTTATTAAATAAATTACTTTTTAAGAGAAAACACATCCTCTCATCTACTAATGGCTACGCAGTGGTACAGCTTATATGGGAAAGGTGGGATAATGCTTGTTTCTTTTCCTTTGTTTATCTAGTTTTCAAAAGAATGAATTAACTCCCTATTATCCTCCAAAGGAGGCCAATTCGTTTATTATTATGAATTCATGAATTTGAATATATTCAATGTGTTTTGATCCATGGCAATTCTTATCCTTACTGCAGCTTAAATTTTCTTATCTTTGACCACTGGGAACTTCTTCAAGTTGACTTCTATGTCACTTTGACATAACCCAAATTGTCTTTGACAGATTTCTTGCTGTTCGATATGACAAAATGTTCCAGGATAATTTTTGCCACAGATTTGGAATCAGTCATTTCTTAAAGATGTCCTGGTTTTCTTTTAGTGGAAAATGGCATTTCATAACCACAATCTCTTATGCTATTGGATGGGTTGATCAATATTTCTGGTCTTTTATAGTGAACAGAACTAGGAAATCTATTTTTTTTTTTTTTTTTTTCAGAAATTGGTTAGGTATCAAGGGGAGGTAGAAAGGAACTTGATTAGATACCAAGGGTGGGGGAATTCTTTTTTTTTTTAGACACCAATTGTACTTGAACATTTGTTATTTTATTTTATTTTTAAATTTTATTTATTTTTGTCTGTGTTGGGTCTTCGTTTCTGTGCGAGGGCTTTCTCTAGTTGTGGCAAGCGGGGGCCACTCTTCATCACGGTGCGCGGGCCTCTCACTATCGCGGCCTCTCTTGTTGCGGAGCACGGGCTCCAGACACGCAGGCTCAGTAGTTGTGGCTCACGGGCTCAGTTGCTCCGCGGCATGTGGGATCTTCCCAGACCAGGGCTCGAACCCGTGTCCCCTGCATTAGCAGGCAGATTCTCAACCACTGCGCCACCAGGGAAGCCCGGAAATCTATTTTTTAAGATGAAACATTTCATGAGTTCACTCATGAACTCATGAAAGTGGAAGTGATATTGGAAGTGATACTTCCAATCCAAATTCAGGACTACAGGGCTATTCTTTAATCTCTTTTGTATTACTCCTGAATCTCCTTTGTCCATAACAAGAATTCTGGTATGGTTCTCAAGGACATAAGGAATGACAGAATATCCCATGATTGCTCATTTACTTTATCCTACATTATACACAGAACCGTTTCAGAATAGTAATACTCAGAATAAGCACCACCAACTATGTTACTAGAAACAATTTTTTAAAATTTTGCATACCCTACCCCCATTCTCACTTCATTTTTCTTTTAATTGTACTACATCCATATTGTCAAAACATACAATCATCACATACTATATTCTCTCTTTTACTCTTATTTGGTCTTCAACTACAAGTAACTATATATGTAATGCTCACCATAATTCCTTATATCAAAGTCTCTCTAGTCATTTTGGTTACCTAAAGCTTGTTCTCTAATAGATTCCTGAGGAAAAACTCATAGGAAGAATATTCCCTAAGTTCCTTCATGTTCATAACAGCTTCTCTGTGTCCTTGAAAGTCACATTTTCTTTACTTGGATGTCACAATATATAATACTATTCCATTTTCTTCTGACATAAAGTGTTACGATCAAAAAAGTCTAATAACAATCTTACTTCCCTTATAAACCACATATTCTTTCAGCCTAGATGCCTAAAGGAGTTTTTTTCCTTTTTCTTTAAAATCCAGAAATTTCACTAAAATTGGTATTGGTCATTCAGTTCAATATTCTCATATGTGTAGTGTGCACTTTTAACATGTACTTTTGAATTTATTTTATTTCAGAAAAATTTTTCTTGAATTATATTTAGTATTTGTTCAATTCTCTTGCTTTTCTTCTTCAGGAACTTCTGTTCACCATATGCTGGATCTTCTTTGTTTATATTTATTGAATAGTTGTATTGTTTCTCAAATCTTGATCTCTTTCTTAATTTATTTGAAAAAATTTCCTTATTTTTACCTTCTATTTCTCTTAAGGCATTATCTGTGTACTTATTCACTGGATTCGTTGTAGTTTAGCCTTCATTTATTTTACTTCTATGTTTTTCCTAATTTCTGTCACTTCATTTCTGAGTTTTTATATTTCTCATTAATTTAGTCTTTCGTATTCTGTATCATTTCTTAATGTCTTTTAGCTCATTTTGAAATAGTACATTATATTTTGCTTCTTTTTCTTTCTTTTTTTTAAAGCAAATATTTCTGGCCTGCTTTCATTATCTGTAGGGATATTATTCTGCTCCTTATTCTAATTTTTCTTAGAATAACTTTGTATAACATTTGACCTCTTATAAGGAGGTTTTTACCAAGGATAACTTTTTTAACTTCACAAAGTTACCCATTCTGTTGTGTTTCATGTAGTGCAAAAATATAACAGCTTGCTTTGTGAGAGTTCCTGGATATGTTCCCCTCATCCACTTTTATCTGGACTTTCTTTCCTTCAGCGCTATAGTGACTGTTCTGCTCAGTTTTAATCCCACTCCCAGCAGTATCCTCAGGGAAGGGCCCTGTCCTCAAAGGGAGCCCTCACTGGTGAGTTTTGAGAGTTCACAGGGGCTAGACCGCTCCACACTTTTCAGGACTTACTGCAGGCCTGTGTACTCACCTGCTAATTGTAGTCAGCACACAGTTTCGCTGTTGTTCTAAAACTAGCTTGCTGAGCTTTCCAGTGAATACTTGTTAGATATTTTAGGGGTTTCTTGTTCTCAGGTTTGTTAGATGCCCCACTGCTTTTTCTTGTGACTATCAATGATTTCTCCTCACCTGCTTGTATTTCAGAGTCCGCAGGGATCCCTTCTCACCTGGTTTTGTTGGAAGAAATCTGTGGGTTTTTGGTTTTGCTACTCAAGTGCTCTCTGTTTTTATGCGGAGATTAGGCAAGTTCCAAACACTATTCTGCCACTGCCATTTCCACCTTCCCAAATCCACGTGTTCACTCTGGGTCTCAGACTGAAGGGGCAGGAGCACACAGGGGAAGTTCTTCTTGTGGTAAAACGAGAAATGCAAGAGAACAAACTTGAAACCAGAGGATGCTTAAGCCTCTGCTTGCAGGACACATTTGTTAACGCTCCATTGGCCAAAAACAGCCACAAGCCAAGCACAATATCAATATGCAAGAAAGTACACTTTGCTTCTAGGAAAAGGAACTACAAAATCATGCAAAGAGCATGATGAGGAATTGGGAACAATAATGCAATGTTCCACACCAACCAACTGCATCTGCCCCAAAGGCTTTCTCTAAATCTTGCTAAATTACATTCAAAAAATGGTTTGTTAATTTTACTTCCATACATAGATATGAGAGTGCCCATCACACTACTACACTCATCATGATTGAATATTTTAATACATTGTTGTTAATTTAATAAGTAAAAAATATGTATGTGGTTTAATATTCAGATTGCACTTTTCATTTTTGTGAAGTTTAATCTTTTTTCATTAGTTTAGTAAGCCATTTCTTTTTCTTCCTTAAGGACTTATCTCCTCATGTCCTATATCCATTTCTCTGTGGCAGACGTTGCTTTTCTTGTTGATTTATAAGACCTCATTTCATAATAAAGATTTTAATCTTTATCTTTCATATTTCTTGCACAGACTTGTTCCAATTTGTCATTTTCATTTTGCATCATTTGTCTAATTCTGCATAACAAATCGCCTTAAAACTTTGTGTTCTAAACCAAAAAACATTTACTATTGCTTACAAATCTATGGGTCAGCAGGATGTAGCTGATGACCCGGACCAGGTGTGGCTGATCTCGGCTGGGCTCATTCATGCATCTGCTGTCAGCTGGTGGCATAGCTGGGGAACAGATGGTCTAGGATGGTCTCACTCACATACTGGCTGTTGGCTCGCTGTCAGCTGCTGCAATGGGGATTAATGGGCCATGTTACCACCATACTTTTTTACCGTATTTATATTATTTAAATATAAAAAGTGTATACATTTTTAAATTTTATATATTCAAAGTTATCATTTTTTCTTATGTGATTTCTTTATTGTTGTTATGTTTGTAAAGTTCTTCCCCAATCTCAAGGTCTGGTAAATATTTACTTACATTTTCTTCTGCATTTGTATTCTTTTATTTATTACCTCTAAGTCTTTAATCCATTGGAAATTGATGGGTATGAAGTGAGAATTTAAATGGTTGTTTTTCCACATGTAGTTAACCAATCATCCAAGCACTATTTATGGAATATTCTTTCCTCTTCCCATGAATTGATGACATCATCTTTTATCACAGAGTGGATTGTGATATAGTCCTTGGTTCCATTTTTGGGCTCTTGCCTTTGTTCCACTGATACATCTGTCTATGGATTCTTGTACTGCCCAAATCTATATAGTCAATGGGTGGAAGGAACTCAGAGTTGGGGGGAGATTATCATAATTATTTCTGTAAATTAAGTTCATACTGTATTAGCCATTCTGAAGCCCAGGGTTCAAGATGAGCTCTGAAAGTTCAGGAGGGAGATGGGGGGATCAATCCAGACGTCTCAGAGGGCAGAAGTCTTTGAGCAGAGGGAGGGTGCTTAAGAAGACAAATATCCTAACCTAGCATTTGTTGTGAAAGCAGAAGAAAGACATATAATTACAGTCTTGATAAGAAGAGAAACCCTTGGCTTTTTCTGCCATTATCTGAGGTACCCAAGATGCTCCTGCAAGACCCAAGTCCTGGAGAGCCTTGTGACCAACGCATGCGCAGGATGTAACTGCGCAGTTTGGAACAGCGGGCTCCAGTCTTTCACCTGTGACAGAATATGTATTATTTATTGATTTTCCTTTGAGCAACAGGCTTAGTGAAGATTATCAATTCTCTGGGGGAATAAACATGAAAAGGATTCCCCCCCTCAAAAAAAAATCTATCAGTCATGCTCTGTGGAACCGCCTTTTCCCACTGGGTCGCAGGCTCCATTAGCTATGTATATACCAGTCTGATTCTATAACTTTTCATCATTTTAGTTATCAAGACGGTTCCTCTTCAGTTATTAAGCTTCAGCTCTGTTCAATTTAAAATTTCAATCTTATATTTGATCCAAAGCTTTCCTCTTTGCCTCTAACGCAGACTAGATCACAGGCTTTAGAAGATTTGGGAGTGGGGAAGTGGAGGGGAGACAGGGTCTTCTCTTTCCCACTCCCCTCCCTCCCTATGCTTACCCTTCTGGCTTTGGAGGAAGAGGAAGAAAAGCCAAAGCTCAATACGCCTCTTTGTGATTGCCAGTGGCAGGACTGTTGTTCCCTGTGGCTGACCAAGTGGCCCTGGGGCCTGCCCTGGCACGGTGCCAGGAGGCTTCTGGTGGTCCTTTAAGGAACGTGTGACTTCTTCTTCCAGCCAACCCCCAGGTGACAGCCTTGGACAGCATTTCTCCAATGCACAGGTCTGTCTGCCCAACATATGGCCATCCTCCTTCACATCTACGGCCCCCAAACTCTAGGGCCCGTGAGCAAGAGAGGGATACATCCATATTCTTAAACCCAGAGCTTGACAGGATAATCCTACTCAGGTCACACCAGCCTGTTATATTTCCATACTACAGAAACTTCCTTCTTCTGAACCCAGTGCCAGGTTCCTGCAGAGTTCAAGGTTGACGATAGCCCTGGACTATACATTAATCTGGGCTCTTGATGCCCCAAGTCTCTAACATACAGGTTATACTATATTTATTTTGACTGCTTGAGTTATTAAGTACTTGTCTCACTATAAGATCTTAAGATTCAACAGAGAGGTGGACTCACTTTCCTAAGACTACGGACCAAATCAGCACCATGCTCATATTAGAATGTAAAGTGTCAGAACATATGACCCAGGATTTTTCCATCAGTAGAGGACTGCTCGGGCTTCCAGAATGACAGGAGCTAAGAACCTGGGCTTTGGTGTCAGATCTCAGTCTGAGTCTTGGAAGAACCACTTCCTAGCTAGCTAATCTTGGACAATTTACTTAACCCCTCTTAGTTTCAGTTTCCTCAACTGGAAAATAAAGATAATAATAATAGTATCTATTTTATAGGGTTATATTGCTTAAGTGAGATCATGCAAGAAAACCTCAGTGCCTGGTACCTAATGAGTTCTCATTTATGGTAGTTATTGTTTTGTTTGTTTTTGTTTTTTAAATTGAGGTCTAATTGACATATAACAATATATTAGTTTCAGGTGCATTACATAATGATACAATGTTTGTATATATTGCAAAATGATCACCGGAATAAGGCTAGTTAATATTCATCACCACACATAGTCGCAAAAGTTTCTTTCCCCTGGTGATGAGAACTTTGAAAATCTACTCTCTTAGCAACTTTCAAACACGCAATACAGTGTTATTAACTATAGTCATATGGTAGTTACTTGTGTTCTAAACAAGAGAATCTCCTCAGGCCACTGTAAATTCAAACATGCCCAAATGTCACTGCCTTACAGATGGCTGAGTCATGTG
Source organism: Balaenoptera borealis (assembly GCF_965194805.1). Taxonomy (NCBI): domain Eukaryota; kingdom Metazoa; phylum Chordata; class Mammalia; order Artiodactyla; family Balaenopteridae; genus Balaenoptera; species Balaenoptera borealis. Next base: position 80,367,519 of record NC_138870.1, read on the forward strand.
TTATTGGGGTTAACTCCCAAGCAAGGGATCAGCGTGTAGCTGTTGTCCTTCCACCTCTGCAGTGGTTGTTCCATTCTGGTGGTGAGACAGCATGGGAGTGGGTGTGAGGAGGAGTGTCTATGGGTCAATACGTGATCACATTAATCTGCATATATATCTGCAGATGTATATATATATTTAATGTATATATATATATTTTTCAATGTTTTTCAGCTGCAGAAACTATGTACTAGAAAACTATTAAAATATTATTTGGCATTTCTCAATACTGAGACCTACTGCCGTACGACAAATTGCCATGTAGCGGTCAGGAGAAGAACAAAGATTATGAGACAACTGACCCTTTAAAAAAGTCATTCGTGGGATGTTCATTATTCACATTGCATCCGCTCTCAACCCACCCCCTGGGTTTCTTATTTTATGCTTATTTCCAGATTAACAGCCCAATTAGAAACCTGTTGACTAAGGCGGTATTAAAGGCAATGACCCTCCTTCCTGCTATCACGTCGCCCCTCTAAAATCATCCTTAAAAGCATAGGAAAGCGGCACGGGCGCTCCCATTCCTGGACAAACTCTGCCCCCTAGTGTTCATTCGCACACGTGCGCACCAGCAGCCGAGCGTCTCCTTTGTTATTTTTTCCTCCTGGGACTTGAACCGAAGACGCCTGTCACCACCACACCCCTGCCTCCCATCAGCCTGCTCTGTGTAGATAATCCACCAAAAGGCTCAGATGTCATTTCTGTCTCACGTATTTGAAATTAATGTAGCCCATCAATCTCACTCTGTGGTAGAAAGTGTTTCTCCTCAGATTGGTAAGGATACGTCTCCGTGCGGGCGGGAGAGCAGAGCGGGTGTCTGAGGTCTCCTAGACCTCCCGGGGGAGCCGGGTTAAGGCGTGCCCAGGAAGTGGAGCCTCGGCCAGGCCACGTGACCCGTCTCGGACCTTGGTTCCCTCGAGTGCAAGACGAGCGGAGCAAGCGCCACCACGCAGAAGGAGCACCGCGGGTCTGGGAGTGGGGACAAGGGCACGTGGTTCAAGCTGTGGGACCTTGAATTAGAAATTCACCTTTATCAGCCTTGAGCTTTTCATCTTACTAAATGGAAACAAGGACTTCGTCCTGCCAATGGCATCATCTTCTTGTGAAGAGCGAGAAAGGGGCAGCAGGGGCTCCCCTATGTGTACTCTAGGAGCCCCTGCTGAATAGTCACAGGGGGTTCTTCACAGCGTAGGTTCCTGGGCTCCACCCCAGGAGACAGAATCAGACCCTTGGGGTGCAGAATACTGAACCCCCAAAGATGTCCATGTCCCAATCCCCAGGTCATGTGACTATGTGACCTTACACGGCAAAAGGGACTTTGCAGGTGTGACTAGATTTAGGATCTTGAGATGGGAGATTAACCTGGACTATTCAGAGGGGCCCCATAAGGGGGCCTTATGACTAATCATAAGGGTTCTTAGAAGGGAAAGAAGGAGGCAGGAGAGGCAGAGAAGATGTGATGACAGAAGCAGGGATCCAAGCGATGCAGCCATGAGCGAAGGAAAGCCGGCAGCCCTGAGAAGCCAGAAGAGACAAGAAACAGATTCTCCCCAAGAGCCCCCAGAAGGAACTCAGCTCTGCTAACACCCTGCTTTTAGGTCTGTAAGACCCACTTTAGGACTTCTTACCTCCAGAGCTTTAGATAATAAACTTGTGCTGTCTTAAGCCACTACGTTTGTGGTAATTAGTTACATCAGCCTTAGGACACTAATAGGGGGTTGGGGGGGCAGTCAGTATCATGAATCTGCATTTTTCACAGACCCCTTGGTGAGATCTTTGTGGAACACTAAATTTAGAAACCAGAGGTGTGGTGGGAAGAGGCTGGGGACCAGGAGGTCTGGATTTGGTCTAGCTCTGGTGTCATTAGCCGTGTGACTTTGGCAAGGTTGCTTCACCTTGCTGAGCCTTGGTTTTCCCATCTGTAAAAAGGGGCAGTTTTGGGGGGATGCTGTCTAAGTATTCTTCTGGCAGGAGCATTCTGAGAGTCTGAAAGAAAATAAAGAGAAGCTCTTTGAAAAGAGTCAAGTCTGCTCAGTGTGGGTCTTAGTCCTCGAATCTCCTAGAAGAGATCCTGTTAATTATTTGAACAGCTACTTTTTATATAGCACTTCCTGTGTGTCAGGTCTTGGTCTAAGCTTTCCACTTATAGGAACAGCTATCTGTGGGGTTATCTTGACACAGCAATTATTAATGTGCAATTAATAATTAAACGCTTTGGGGGGATGATTTCTAATAGGAGTCTGTCTGATCAATAAGCCAGTAAAGGGGGGGAGCGGTAGGCACCATCTTCAGCTAATTAAGGGGGCGACTCTGTGTCTCTGCTATGAAAAGAAAAATGTCACCAAACATTACAAGCAGCCTGAGGGGTCTGGATAGAAGGGGGAAGGGGCTGCTGTTGCCAGGCAACGAGCTCCTCATCACTAATCATGTGCATAAAGCCTTGGGTCCTGTTCTCAGCACAGCCAGTGGGCCTCCCGCCTTCTCCCGCCCCCCTGCTCCTGACAGCTGTCCTTTGGGCTCTTGTTCCAGACACCTGGACCCTGAAACAGGCCCAGGGCCCCCTCAGTATTCCAGGGTCAATTCTGCTGCTAAAAAGCAAAATGACACAGAAAAGACTCTTTATGTCCATCTCAGATGAGCTAAGTCCTGGCACCAATATTCCAGAATACCCCTTCCTCCACTGCAGCCTTTGAATGAGCCATCACCCCAGAGGCTGGTTTAGATTTGAGAAAATCCCTTTCTGACCCCTGCATTCAAGGGAGGCTCTCGCTGTTTGCCATGTGGATGCTGAGCAAACATGTGGGTCCCTGGGCTGGCTTTCAATGTGCTCTGTAAACACTTCTCTCTGGATACAGCCAACTGTCCAATTATGCAAGATGCAACCCTCTTCCCCTGGGGATTTGTTGTCTTAAAGAGCGAGGACCCAGTGTGATCAGAGAGTTTACATAGCACGTGTCATACAGAGAAGATGCACCCACTGGGGAAGCTGCAGTCCCATGGGGCCAGCCATCATTCGGAAGAGAAGCGCAGAAGGCTGTTTCATCTGCAACTCCTTCCGGAACGCACAGGCTCAGGAATAGCCAAAAATGGAAGAGGTGTCTGCATCTGTTTCCTTCCAAGATACACAGGCTCTCTAGGAGAATGGAGGGCTGCTTTTGTGCTACGGGAGCAAATGCTACATTTGGGATGTGGCACTGGAGTTATCAAAGGGATCCCTTGGTCCTGGAAGGTTATTTCAGAGAAACGTCATTACAGGCATCAGCTAAAAAGATAGACGTCATTCCACAATGTAGAATGGACTAACCCGTTTACCTTGCACAGTTCTAAAGCTGGAGCTGTCCTGTGCTACAGTCAGAAAGGGGGCTGGTCTTTCCCAGGAACCCTGAGGAGTTGACACCACCACCAGTGCCCAGGCAGGCTGCACAGCTCCTGGAGAAGGGCTGTGCAACGCGGGGACACAGCTCAGCCACCTGTCACAGCCCCTCCCTCTCTCGGCCTGAGCCACACTGGCCTCCCTGCTGCCTGCTCAGAACTACCTGCTTCAGGCCCTTACACGCGGCCCCTGGATGCTCAGCCTGATACCTGGATGACAGGAGACCTTCTCTGACCACCATCCTGTCTAAGATAATAGATCTCCCACCCGCATTTACCCTCCAATGCCATTTTAAATTTTCTACAAAGTGCCTCCCTCTCTCTCTCTTCCTTTCTCCCTTTCTCTCTCTTTCCATCTGTCTGTCTCTCCCTTTCTCTCTCTCCATCTGTCTGTCCATCCTTACATTTTATTTGTTCATTGCCTGTTTCCTTCACTAGGGTGTAAGTTCTGTGAGGGCAGGACACTTGTCTGTCTTACTAACTGCTGGGTCCCTGGCACCTGCCACCATGCCTCCCATAAGGCCAGCCCTCAATTAACATTTGCTGAGTTGACCCCAATTACTGTGACTCCACTCTTTTTCGGGAAGGCACAAGGCTCTTTACTTCCATCCTCATCCCTCAGGTACCCACAGCTTTCCTCTGGAGGCAACTAATATATGAGTTTCTGATGTAACTTTACTGACATGTTACGCTTGTTCTAACAATACACACAGGGATACCTTCCTCCCACCCATCCTTTTTAAAACAGTAATAGTAGATAGAGTACTTTATATTTCTTCTACACCTTGCTTTTTTCACTTTATATATCTTGAAGATCATTTCATGTCAGCTGACAAAACAAACTTCTTTATTTTTTTCTACAGCTGAGTAATATTCCGAGATATGGGTATACAGTAATTTATTTCTTTGGTCCCTTCTAGATGGACATGTGGGTTGTCTCCCATCTTTTGTTATTGCAAAGAGTGCTGCAGATAATCTTGTCTATATGTCATATCATGGATATGTGACCACATCTACTGGATAAATTCTTAGAAGTCAGATTCCTGAGTCAAAGGGTATATATGTGCTTGTAATTTGGGGAGATATTGCCAAAGTGCTCTCCACAAAAATCGTATCTACATTCCCACCAACAACTTATGAGAAAGCTTGTTTCCCTGCATCTTTACAGACTTTCTTTTATCTCTGCCAATCTGATTGCTGGAAAGTGATATTGCAATGCTACCTTATTTTGCATTTTCTTATTGTGAATAAGGTTTAACATCTCTCCATATGTCTTAGAGGCATTTGTATTTCCTTTCTCATGAACTGCCTATTTTTCTATTGGATTGTTGGTTTTTTTCAAAAATCAATGTATAGTAACTCTGATATATTAGGAAAATTAATCTCTGGCTGTGATATAAGTTACAGGTATTTTCCCCTATGTCATTTGTCTTTGGATAAAACCATTGTATGTTTTCTGCCTTTTATATTTTTAGTCTAATTTCTGCATCTGTGTATGTATGTGTGTGACTGCCACCTTTTAATTTGCATTTTATCTTATGTCATCATATGTTTGCCAGTATTCTTGGAAAATGCACCTTTTCCAGTTTCATTTAAGTCGATGCTTCCCTGATGGGGCTTTTAGGATCCACTCTCAACCCTTGATGAATTGGGAGGCTACCCTATTCCTTGAGGAATCCTGAGAGATTTGGAAAGCACTCAAACTGTGAGAACCCTCATCTGTTCGATGTCAGCTCTTATAAGTCTGTTTCAGAGAGTGACAATTTTTGACTTTTTCAGGATTCCAGAACCTACCACCTGTCTTCGTCTTTAATCATCTCTCCACTCATTACAGGTACAGGAGGTGGAAGGAGCTGCAAAGCATCTGTTCCCCGAGAAAAGGAGCCCCTCTCTCAACGTCACTCTGCTTGACCAGAACCCACCGGGCACTGTCAACCTCGACGGACCTGCCCTCCCCTCACCCGGATCCCCATCCTCCATCATCAGCACCGCCACCTCCTTCCTGCTCCACTTCCAGCCCTGACACCCCTCTTCTCCACCTCTGCTCCAGGCAGGCCACCCATTCCCACCTCTTCACTGCAGTCTGAGCATGGGGGCTGATCCAGGTTCACTGGGGCCTGAATCGGGCTCGCTCTTTGAAAGAACATGAATGCAAAATGACAAGTACAAAATTAAAGGCAAAAATGAATAGAAGGAGAAAATAAATCATAACAAGTTACAAACTTTGAAAAGTGGGAAAATACTCACAAAACACAAAATATAGGGCTTCCCTGGTGGCGCAGTGGTTGAGAGTCTGCCTGCCAATGCAGGGGACACGGGTTCGAGCCCTGGTCTGGGAAGATCCCACATGCCGCGGAGCAACTAAGCCCGTGAGCCACAACTACTGAGCCTGCGCGTCTGGAGCCTGTGCTCCGCAACAAGAGAGACCGCGATAGTGAGAGGCCCGCGCACCGCGATGAGGAGTGGCCCCCGCTTGCCGCAGCTAGAGGAAGCCCTCGCACAGAAACGAAGACCCAACACAGCCAAAAAATACATAAATAAATAAATAATAATTAAAGGTGCTAATAATTTTTTTTAAAAAAACAAAAACACAAAATATAGAAAAATAAGCTATTCGTTAGTGTTCACTAGCTGTCTGGCACACTTCTAAAATACTATTTTTCTTCCTTTTTGGCTGCATGCTCTTTGTCTCTTCATATGACAGTAAGCTGGAAATACCATTGTCCACAGAGGGAATGGAAAGAGAGTTCAGGTCTTTATCCAGCATGGTTGATCATTTAGAAAGGTTGATTTTAGCTTCACAACCTGTTATTGGTAATGTCTTGGTAAGACATAGTCCGATACATTAGGAGGCATGAATCATGCGACTTCCCATACAGACATGTCCACTATTGTTTACCTCCCACAGGATTAAATTCCATTTGCCACAATTTCCATCAAAAAAGAAAAAAAAATGTATTATATGTTTCTGTAGCTTTATCTGGTATATTCCTGCAGGGGACAGTTTTAATTTTGACCAGAAGTCAAGAATTCAGTCCTCCATTTCATAATTTTACACATTTGATAACTGGAAGAATTTTTCAACAGACCAATCTTCAGCTCTGTACGTTTCCAACTTGTTTCTCCTACACTTCCCACAAATTTCTGGAGGTGAGCACCGTGGGACACAGTCTTATCGTGACATGACCACTGGTCTTGCACCTTCTCGTCACCTGGCAGGGTGAGTCAGGCAGTGGGAGCACTCCTAAAACCACTCCTACACCCAGCCAATGAGTAAACTTAATGAAACAATTGGAAGTCACATAAAAATATCCATTTAACACACTGTAAATGTATGCTCAGCTCAATTTCCCCCTAGTTGGTTTTCAAAAATGCCCACGGTCATGTCAAAACTGGGGGGGAGGGAGGATTTAATCGAGGGGAAGTTGAAATGGAAAGAGACTGATGTGGTCTTAATAATTGCAGCTAATGCATCTCCTAAAAACTCTGCAAAAATATATGACCATGACTCCCACCCGGAGTGGTGGAGGAATTCATGAATGAGTATCCTTGAAGCTTAAGCTTCATTAACCTCGAGGTAGATTCCCCTCTGCTCCCACTGTCTCCCCACACCTCCCCCACTGCCTAGCCTTCATTTATTTTATTTTCTTTTTGGCCGCGCCCCGCGGCATGTGGGATCTTAGTTCCCCGCCCGACCAGAGATCGAACCCGCACCCCCTGCATTGGAAGCACGGAGTCTTAACCACTGGACCGCCAGGGAAGTCCCTAGCCTTCATTTAAAATAGCCTCTGTAAATGTCAAGATGATTTTGATTTCCAGGGACAGAAACCCAACTGAAACAAACCGAATGGAGGATATATCGATTTCCAAACTGCTGGTCTTAAGAACAACCGGGACCAGTGCTGGAAACACTGCCAGGACTCTCTATCTGTCCTTCTCTCCACACCTTGGTTTCTAGCTCTACAAGCGCAGACTAAAACTTCGACCTCACAGGAGGTTTCCTCTCCACCAACTCCACACTCACATTGCATTGCTTTGCCACTTAAGGGAAACCCTCAAAAAACTCAGAGTGGGCCAGCTGGCATCACGTGACCACTCTAGTGGGGTGCCCCCCAAAGATGTCCATGTCCTAATCCTTGGAACACTGACTGTGTTACCTTACGTGGCAAAAGGACTTTGCAAATGTGATTAGGTTAAGGATCTTGAAATGGAGAGATTATCCTGGATTATCTTGATGGGTCCAATGTAAACACAAGGTCCTTATAAGAAGGAGGCAGGAAACTCACAGAGAAGTTGATGTGATGAGAGAAACAGAGTAATGGGGGCCATGAGCCAAGGAATGCTGGCAGCCTCCATATACTGGAAAAAGCCAGGGAACAGATTCTCCCATATTGCCTGTGGAAGGATTGTAGCTTTGCCAAGGCTTGGTTTTAGGACTTACAGAACTGTAAGAAAACGAATGTGTGTTGTTTAAGCTAATAAATTTGTGGCAATTTATTACAGTAGCAACAGCAAACTAATACACGTGCTGAGAAGATAACAAAATAGAAGCCCACTGTACCCTTTCTCTCCTCCTTCCTAGACCTACCCATCTGTTATAGGCCGAACTGTGCCCTCTCCAAATTCATATGTTGAGGTCCTAACCCCCCCATGCCTCAGAATATTTGGAGATAGGGTCTTTAAAGAGGTAATTAAGGTAGAATGAGGTGCTATGAGTGGGCCCTAATACAATATGACTTATGAGAAAAGGCGATTAGGGGCACAGACACGCACAAAAGGAAGATGATGTAAAGACACAGGGAGAAGTATACTACCTACAAGCCAAGGAGAGAGGCTTCAAAAGAAACAAACCTTGCAGACACCTTGATCTCTGACTTCCAGCCTCCAGAACTGTGAGAAACTACATTTCTGTTGTTTAAGTCGCCCATTCTGTGATATTTTGTTATGGCAGCTCTAGCAAATGAATACACCATCCTTCAAGGCAGAGGTGAAATTCTACCTCCTTTCTCAAACTGTCTTGATTAGACTAGCCACAGTGTAATAACCATGGTCTCGGGAAACCTAGTGGCTGAGAAAGAAGGACAGTCTGCCATTTGCAACAACATGGATGGACCTTGAGCACATTATGCTAAGCGAGATAAGCCAGAGAGAGAAAGACAAGTACTGTACGTTTTCACTTATATGTAGAATCTAAAAGAGTCAAACTCATAAAAACAGAGAGTAAAATGGTGGTTACCCGGGAATGAGGAGTTGGGGAAAGGACAGATGATGTTTAAGGGTACAAACTTACAATCAGTAGTACATAAACCCTAGAAATCTCATGTACAGTATGGTGACTATAGACAACAATACTGTATTATAATCATCAAACTTGCTAAGAGAGTAGAACTTAATTATTCCAACCACTAAAAAGAAAGGAAAATTATGTAATGTGATCGAGGTGCTAATTATCGCTACAATGGCAATCACATTACAATATATCAATGTGTATCAAATTTAAAAAGGAAACAACAGAGCGTCTGTCACCTCAGTTTAAGGCAAGGGTCACAAACCAAATCCCTACGGGGCCAGGAAGAGAAAAATGACATGAGGGAACTGGCTAAGTGTAAGGAACACAGTGCCTGCAAATTACACGTTAAGTGATATACACCATCACAAAAATAGGCCCACTCCCAGGCTTCCGGTCTGCCTTTCGCTCTCCCACCTTTAATAGAGGATGGGAAACGCAGTACACGGGGAGAGAGGCACTGGCCCTCGGCCCTCATTCTGCACGTCCAGGGGCCCATGAGGGCAGGGGCCAAGCGAGCTGGGTGCAGCCCTGCCCCGTGTAAAGGGGCAGCTGAAGCCCAGCTCCAGCCAGTTGTCACCAGAGCCAAGTCCAGGCCCCAGGGCTGCTAGAACTTTCCAAATTTTCAAAAGAAACTGGAAATTTAGATTAAAAACAAAATAAGAAAGCTGATTTTTAAGCATTGGTAACTAATTAAAAAGTCTTTCTTAATTGTGCTGGCCACTTGATGCCCATTAGGATGACTATCATCAAAAAAACCAGAACATTAAGTGTTGGCAAGGATGTGGAGAAATTGCAACCCTGTGCACTGCTGGTGAGACAAAAAGACAAATACTGCATGATTCAATTCATATGAGGTACCCAGAGTAGTTAAATCATGCAGATAGAGAATAGAATGGTGGTTGCCAGGGGCTGGAGCTGGGAAGGGGGGTTGGGGAGTTATTGTTTCATGGGAACAGAGTTTCAGTTTTGCAAGATGAAAAGAGTTCTGGACGGTGGTGATGGTTGCACAATATGAATGTACTTAATGTCACTGAACTGTACACGTAAAAATGATCAAGATAGTAAATTTTATGTTAGGTACATTTTGCCACAATAAAAAAACTGGGAGAAAAAAACCTGTGCTAGCTAAAATTGTTATTGCCAAACAAGACACACTTAAGGGCTCCATTCAGCCCATAGGCCACCAGTTTGCAACCTTTTGTTTAACACTTAATTTTTCTAGTTGTTTTGTGTGTTTATGTCTCATTCACTCAAGTAGGAAGTAAAATGCTATGAAAGTAGGAGCTGTGTCTTAACCTCCTTTGATGTCCTGCAGGCAGGAGCTCTGGGCTCTGCAGCCGGCAAATCACAGGTGCCCTGCCAGGTATCTGATGACACACACACTCACACACTCACACTAGCAAGTAATTATTAAAAAGCCACGCGGTATGTGGAGCTGTGAGCCGAGGGGGCTGCGTCATAGCAGCTCAGGAGGGAGAGGGAGCACCGCGTTGGGAGCACTAACAGGACGTCACCAGACAAGAAGGTGGAGATGCCGCGTCAGCAGAGACAGGCTGAGGGTAGGCAAGTGGGGAAAGTGGGCCTCGTCAGCCGTGTTTTTGGAGGTTCACCCTCATCGCAGTGGTGATGGGAAAGCACTGCAGGCTCTTAAGCAGACAGTGACAAGACTGGAGCCGATTTGGGGATAAATCCTAAAAACTAGAGCCTGGAACACCCTGGCTGACGGACTCAGGACAAAGCTATGTCCTCAACAGATCTCTGGGGCCTCGCACGTGTGTGGGAAGAATGAGGAGACTGGGACCCCGGGAAGCACTGGAGGAGCTCGGGGGGCTTCAGTGAGAGGGGTGATGACTTGGCTGCGTGCCCCATTCAGAGCGAATTGCTGTGTGTGTGTGTGTGTGTGTGTGTGTGTGTACATGTGCGTGTGCACACCAATAGCTGGAGTAATTCTCAGGTGGATCTGGGCAAGCCGACTGCCCACAGGTTCAACCTGTTTCCCTCTGTCAGGGAAGAAGACATTTTCCTCTACTCTTGCAGGTTCTTCTGGCTGGTCTAAGAATTAAATTGACATGAGACAGATGAACAGGAGAAAATCAAACAAAACTTAAAAACGTATACATGGGAGAGAGCCAGGAAAACTGCGTAACTCACCAAAATGGCTAAAACCCTCACCTTAAATGCCATCTTCAGCTAAAGACATAAGAGGATGTTGGGGGTAGTGGTTTGGGACCTCAAAGGGGAGGCAGATACTTGACATGGAGATAGAAAGCAGATGTTTGGCAAACAAACATTTGCTGGGTAGGCAGAGACAGTGGGCCAAGAGAGGGATTTTAACAGACATTGCTAGGTTCCTCCCTTCTCCACCCCTGGTTCACACTGCAGTTATCTACGGTGATGGTTCCCTTCCTGGGACAGGCCCCAGTTAGGGGGAAGGTCAACGTTTCTTCCTGAGTCTTTTGGGTCATGATTGTTTTCAGCTCGAGATAATTCGCATATGAAAGAGACACTTTGGGGGGACAAATTTTGCTCCCCTCCACTTCCTTTACATGCTTGCTAACCAGTTCCAGGCCCTGACCAGCAAAGGGTGGTGGTCCTGAGGTCCAGCCATCAGATCATCTTTGCTCCCTGGGGACAGAGGAAATAGTAAGTGCTCTCACTTTAAACTGATCCCAGACAGGGTCCCACGCACTCAGTAACCCGTGGCAACCCCTAGAGGCTGCTACAACCCCAGCAATGAGAAGGACCATATGCAGGGAACTTGCTGGTTCCCCAGACACAGAAATGGCTGAGCCCTGGTGATCACCAGCAGTCTACACGTGCACGGAACTCTCATGCTGACGAGGTCTGAAGGGGTAAAGGCCCAGTCCCCTAACACCCTTCTCTGAGGGAAAGAAGAATCTTAGAAGAAATGACATGAACAAAAGAGGATACTTCTCGGGTGGTTCTCTGGCGGCCAACAGTGACTGAATGTTTATTAAGTGTATTTCTCTCTGTTTGCTCAAGGGCAGCTCTTCAACACTAGGACTTGAAACAATTTCTTCAGAAATAATTAACCAGCCACAATTAGTGGCGCCTCATAAAGCCTGGAAAATACAGTGGTCAGAAGAGCCGCATTGAAGGGGCAGTCCGGGGAAGCTGGAGGCACGGGGATGGGACCACTGTCATGAGAGGTGTAGTTACTAAGAACTGGGTGACGTCTGGACTGCTGGCCCCAGCGATTTTGCACTTAGTAACGGAGGCGTAATTCTTCATTCCCAACCTTGACCAGTGGTAAAGATGCCAGGATGCCCACGATTGCTCAACTGATTGTCATCAACACATCCTCAAATCAATGTGCACTTCCGAATATGAACAGGGATGCTTCCAAAGGGGCTAGAGTTCTGCGCAGCCCCCATTAGCCTCTGGGCCCCCCCTACTCTCTCCCCGCGCTGGATCTCATCTTTGTTGCCTCTGCCACTGGCACAGTAGGGATTCTGCTTGGTGCTTCCCCTAAGCAACCAAGAGCAGCCACTAGAAGCACCTATAGTTCCAAGACCAGTACCCCAGCCCCGGCCTCCAACCAGATTACCACTCCTACACCCCAAGATGGTCTTTGGAGCTCAGCGCAGGAGATGGCCACGGTCCCTGTATGATGTGGAGGCAGTCATCTTATGGGCTTCATGTTATAGGTGACCTAAGAGAGGTCTCAGAGGTGCGCTGGGAGCAAAGAGGCTAGTTGAGAAGGAGGCCAAGAATGCCCCAGCTAAACGGAGCTCCCCCCCTCAATCTGGGGAAAAAGTGTTCCCATCTTTCCTAAGCCAGGCATTTGACATATCTTGCTCCCATCTTACTCTCACATCACCCGTTCTCTGTGTTCAGTCGGCTCCCACGTTAGCCCAACCCATTCTCCAGGCTCCAGGTGTTCCCCACACACTCAGCCAAACTGGACTACTTACTGCAGCCTTACCCTCCTCCACATATTCCTGCCTCTACACATCTTTACCCAGAATGCACATTTGATGGAGGCCTATTTCATGTGACCATTTTGACCCAGAAGATGTTTGATGTGACCAGATTAAAATAGCCTCCACAAAGGTACTCAAAACACTACTTTATCTTAAAAATTGCAGTCCTAAGTGAAAGGAAACCAACAAAGGACAGGGTGTGGGTTCATATAGATAGAAGCACATGATATCTGTTAAAGACATTACTCAGTGACAACAACGATAAAAAACTAAATATTTAATAATTTGTTTTTCCCCCCAGCTACCTAAAAATACACTTCACACTAAAATAGCTGCTTCAGGATCACTATGACAACATGGCACAAGTTTGCTCATACTGCTTCCTCCATCTTCCCACTGTCTGTGTCAGTTAGGAATGCCTTATGATGTAATTAGCAGCCACTAACAGAGCTTAAGCAGGAAAGACATTTATGACCTCACACCACAAGAAGTCTGCAGGTAGATGATTCTTGGCATTGACTCAGATGCTCAACAGAGCTGACAGGGACACAACCTCTTTCCATATTTCTACTGCCATCCTTACGCTGGTTATCAGTTCTCACTCTCATCACCTCATGGTCACAAGATGGCTGCCACAGTTCCAGGCATCGTATCCTCATACAAGGCAGGAATAAAGCGAAAGGGACAGTAGTTAAAGAGGCTATTACAACTGTCCTGGGACGAACTGAACCATAACCAACCTAGTGGCAGCTGAGATGGAAACATGACAAATCTGAGACATATTTAGAAGGTAGAATTGACATGACTCTATGGTAGCAATGATGAGGAAGACGGATCAAAGGTTTCTAGCTTGGGTGACTAGGTAGGTGGTGGCGGTAGTAACTTCAGTGGAAGCAAGGAGTACAGAAAGAATAGATCTGGTATAAGGGAAAAACAATGACCTTAGTTTTTTTAGTTTGAGGTGCTCTAGGGACATCTATATACATACAGATATTTTATAGGAAACTTAAAACTGGATCCATGGCTCAGAAAAGAGGTAAGCACTAACTATGTAATTGGGGTAGTACCTGTCAAACAGGTGATGCTGAAATCGTAGAGAGTGTGTAGAAAGCAGGTAGAGAGCGTGTAGAAAGCAGGTAGAGTGGAGATAATGGAGCCCCAGAACTCTGAAGAGTGGTGGAGAAGTAAAAGGACAACCAGGAGCATGGTGTTAAGGAAACCCCCTAAGGAAGGAGACAGCATCAAAGAGCAGGGAGAGATCTGCACTGTCGAGTGAACTAGAAATCAAGTAAGACCAGGGCTGTGAAATATATGTACTGGTTTTGGCAATTAGGTAATTGATGACCTCACTGAAAGCAGTTTATGGGAGGGAGGCACTGATTGTACTTTATCGTGGTTTGAGGAGGCTTAGGAAACAAGGAAGTGGAGACTATTCCCTCAGGAAACATGTTGTGAGGTGTGGCCAGATGACTGATTCTGACCCAGGAGTTATAAGGTTGGTCTTGTTGGGGGCCTAGAGATGAGATTTTCCTCTCTGTACAAGGCAAGGAGTGAAGAGAGCCTGCAACTCCTGTCGTGTTCTTCTGTGTGAGGATGTGATGGCTGGATCTGGGGCAGCCATCTTATGGCCAGGAGGGCAGACATCATTGATATACTGAGGCTCAGCAGAGCAGAAGGATGGGATGAGCTTGGCCCTTGACCTTCACTGAGCTGATGAATTATCCCTGCAGCCACCTACCTCCCAACTTCCTTTTAGGTGAGAAAAATAAATCCTTGTTGCTTAAGCCACTTTTACTCTGCTTCTAACTGGCATGTTGAGCACACTGCTCATGAGACGTGATAAAAATGAACTCTATTGTTTCCCACCATCCCTGGAAACTATTCGGTGGGGGTAATATCTCCCTATTCTTAGATGAAAACTCTGGCAGACCCATGACTTTTGTCCTCACCCTTAGGTAACGGTCTAAAGTCTCCTCCTACAGTAAACACGGTTGCAATTTTGGAATTAAAATGATCAAAGACTAAACGTGAACCTGATTTTGCATCAGATCTCCCCTCCATCACCAGGCCTGTGTCAGGCCCGAAGCCCGAGGTGGAGAGGACCACAAGGCTGGCTTCTCTCTTTCTCCACCTCACACTCCTCCACCTTCACCCAACGCTTACCTCTACCTGCCTAGGGTCAGGGTGTGGGGTGATGAATGCTAAGGCCACTGAACAGGTCCTGCTATCAGCCGGCTGTGGCTCTCTGGTCCTGGCAGAGGTGAAAGCTGACCTTCTTGTGGGTGCTTTCTGTGGGCCCTTAGAAGCTTCCCATCCCTGGCGATGCTTGCAGTTCCCTTGACCTGAGGGCTCCTTCCTCAGCCACAGGAAGGCTGTGCCCACCTCTAGCTTCCTTCTGCTGTGCTGCCCCCCAGCCCCACCCACTGGCTCAATCCGACTCATACCACGCAGATTTGTCTCCCGCGTGGCCCACGTCAGGCCCATGGGAAACACTGGGCGTCTCTGTAGCTGACCCCGACACAGCCCTCCTCTTCCGGAAGGAAGTAGCCACGGACTACTTCAGCCGTCTTACTTGTCAGTCAAAGCTCTCTTGGGGACCTGCATCCACCACAGACACCTCAGAAGAAATCTGAGGAAAGAAATAACTCAAGAATACGCTCTTTCTTGCCCCTCTCTCAATCCTTTTTTTGTTCTGGAATTGGTGAGGGGTTCAGGAGCACAAGGAGAGGTTCCCAATCACTCCCTTTGGAGGTTCTACATAGAGTGACCTGGCTTTGGAATTTCATCTTTTGTATTCTGATGTCTTGCTCAAAACTTTGGTTTAGCTGCCCACCTCTGAAATGCTTCTTAGTGAGAAAAATAAACCTCTATTGTTTCAGCTCAGTAGTCTATCACCAGGCATGGAAAGCAGCTGAACCGCTTCAGCTGGCTTTATGACTCTCCTGACACGATAAAGTCAAAGCTGGTAATTTATAACAGTAAAAAATTGGAAATGTCCAACCACAGGCGATCCAACATGTGAAACATGCATACGATGGAAGATTATACAGCCTTTTAAAATGATACTTTGAGGGACTTCCCCGGTGGCCCAGTGGTTAAGAATCCGCCTTCCAATGCAGGGGATGCGGGTTCAGTCCCTGGTTGGGGAACAAAGATCCCACACATCACGGGGCAACTAATTCCGCGTGCCGCAACTACTGAGCCCGTGCGCTCTGTAGCCTGCTCTGCACAACTAGAGAGAAGCCCACACGCTGCAACAAAAGATCCCGCGTGCCGCAACTAAGACCCGACGCAGCCAAAAATAAATAAACAAACAAATAAGTAAATATTTTTAAAAAATGATACTTTGGAAGAATACAAATATAGGAACACAGGAAAATGTTCATATTTTGTTAAATTATATATATGCAGAGGAAAAAGACTAACAGGAAATATGTCAGAAAGGTCAAAGTCCAATATGGTTGAAAAAAAAATAACACACACACGTGTTATACATGCAGAGAAAATAGTTGGGTGGATACACAGGACATAGGTATCAGCAGCTGCCTCTGGGGAGGGGCCCTGGGCATGGAGGAGGAGGCAGGCGGCGTGACTCCTGAAGTTTTCAGCCATATGCATGTGTTCCTTTTTCAACTAAAGAAACTGAATAGTGTTGTTGTTATTTTTTGTTTGTTTGTTTGACACTTTTAGAGGGAAAAGGATAATAATAGTTTTCTCTGGATGAAGATTTAATGGAGATTTAAAACATCTTTTTCTTTGTTTATTCTGTATTTCCAAATCATCAGGTATTACTAAAATAACCAGGAAAACACACACACACACACACACACACACACACACACACACACACACACACACACACAGAGTAAAATGCCCTCCCTCTCCCTGTTTCCTGCCCTTCCCTCCCTGAACAGTTTGGTTCCAAAGCCATGAGTGACGAGTGGGCACAGAAGGAAGGGCTCCGTGGGGCGGAGGGGATGGCCTAAAGCAAGGTGGCGCAGCTCACGCAGGGGGACAGGACCTGGTGGGGGCATTGCCTGGCGGAGGCAATGAGAGCCCCGGAGGGTGCGGAGGGCTTCCTCGCGTGTCACAGCCAGAGCAGGGCGGGGAGGGCGTCCATGCACCGGGGTGACCTGGTCAGTATGCCTGAGACTGCAGCAGGGTGAGGAGAGAGACCCAGTAGAGAGGCAGCCTGGCGTTGCGTCAGCACCCCAAACCCACCCACGTCTGGGAGGGGTGGGCAGCAGAGACGGGGAGTCAGTGACACATGGGGGCTGGGCAAATGAGGAGGTATATTAGAGACAAAGGAAGGCAGTGTTTCACTGTTGGAGAAGGGTGTGCAAATACAGAAAGGAAGACAATTTGAATGCGTTCACGGGGTTGGACTGGGGTCAGAAGTGTTGGTGTAAACTCATGGTCTTCAACATACAGAGAGATACAGCAATAAGCAGAGATCTAAATGTATATCTATGTGAATATACGTATATAAGCAAATATAGATGCTGTCTTAGTCAGCTCAGCCTGCCGTAATAAAATACCATAAACTGAGTGGCTTAAACAATAGGTGTTTTTTTCACAGTTCTTGGAAACTAGGAAATCCAAGATCAAGGGTACAGATTTGATGCCTGGTGAGGGCCCTCTTCCTGGCTTGTAGACAGTCACCTCCTCACTGTGTGCTCACCTGGCCTTTCCTCGGTGCATGCTCCTTTTCTGCTTACAAAGCCTCTGATCTCATCATGAGGAAACCACTCTAATGACCTCATCCAACCCTAATCACCTCCTAAAGTCCCCATCTCCAAATACCATCACCTCAGGTTAGGGCTTTGACCCATGAATTTGGGGGACACACACATTCCGTCCATGGCAGGTATATACGCAGGTACATATATCTCATTGCATATTATGTGCACATATCCATACACACAAGCTGCATGCATTCCCCACCTCTGTCCACTGAGAGGGCCTGCGAGTGGTGACACTCCAATGGCATAGAGCAAAGCTAGCACCCAGAGCTTGGCTTTTAAATACTGTTTTCCACTAAAAGGAATCTGGATTCCTTGAAAAATCTGCCAGTTCCAGGTCTAGGGTGGGGAAAGCACAAGATGAACCTGGAACACCTAGTGCCAAAAAACAAAGGGTGCTCAAAGAATGATGAGGACATGCCAAAAGGACACAAAAGACAGCTTGAGTGAGTTCCCACTGGTCACTCAGGGGACAACGTGTCATTAAAATGAATAATCATCATCATGGATTATAACCCTTTGGATAAAACAGAAAGCCATGATCCCATACTGATAGAAGTAAATTAATGAATAAATTGAAAGTTTGCTGAGGAACAGGAGGTATGAAGTACCTTCCCACAAAATACTTATTAATTACCAAGGGGAAAAAATGTCTTTACGGTGACATCACCTTAATCAAGTGTTCAAAGCAAAAGCATCCGTAATGAGACACAGCAAAACTGCAGCCCATCTGATAGGATGCAGTGAGAAGAACACGGCGTCACTTCTGTGATATTCCTGCCAGAGATGGATAAGCTGAATCTAATCATAAGGAAACACCAGCTTGGGGGACATTATACAAATAACTGTAAACTTCAAATGCTCCAAGATCATGAAAGTCAGGGAAAGATGGAGGAACTGTTTCAGACAGAAGGAGACAAAAAAGATAACTAAATGCAGTTCATACCTGAACCAGATCCTCAGGCTGCAAAAGACATTATTGGGACAACTGGTGAAACCTGAATAGGGTCTGAGGATGGGATGTCAGTAACACATCTATTTAATTTCCTGATTTTGATGGTTGTATTGTGGTTATGTAGGAGAATGTCCTTATTTTTAGGAATCACACAATAACGTGTTTGTAGGTGATAGGACTTCAGGTTGGAAACTTACTCCCAAATGGTTCAGGAAAAATAAAATTCTTTGTACTAAACATCCAACTTCTCTCTAAGTTTCTGATCATTTAAAAATTTTTAAAAACCCAATAAATTCTATTTACATACATGAATTAAATATCCCTAAGTATAGAATAGGTGTGGTTATATACTACATATTTATTTTATTTATGTACTAATAGAGCATATATATATATATACAAATACATAGCACTGGGACCTACAAGCAGACCTAGACCTCCTTGTGCCAAATGGGGGGCTGCAGCCCCTGGAGATCCAAAGAAGTTCTGGAGAGACGGGCCAGCCTCTGGGGGCCGCCTGACTATAGCTGGAAGCTGGGCCCCTCCCTAGAACATCTAGCCCCCCTATTCTGAGAAAATGGCTTCCAAATGTCCTAGAAAATTCAGAAATCAGAAATTCATAATTCCTGGCCTGAGAAATCATTGAAATCCCAGACATTCTTCTATTTCAGGATCCCCAGGGCACGTCCCAAGCAGTCTCATGCCCCTGATGGTGGCACCCATCATGGCCTGATGATTTGAAGTCAGACAGAGGAAGCTCTGCATTCCAGCCCCGCCAAGGTTGTGCCTCAGTCCCTCCACGTGTAAGACGAGAAGAGGGCTGTGGTGGGGAAGAGGTGACATAATCCATAAAACCCCCAGGCCCTGTGCCGGGTAAATGACATGCTTGGTGAACAGGAACTGTTTTTCTTTATCAGTTAAAAGTTCATGTTTCCTTGTTTAGATTCCAGAAATGTGGTCACCATTTCGATAAAAGCCACAAGTACCAAACGCCAGTAGGGCTGGGCTCAGAGGTGTGCTCTATTTTCAGCCATGTGGACTTCAGACCCCAGCGAAGTTTTATGAGACCCGCTTTGTGGCCCCAGACTTCCTTCTGTTTTTTTTTTTTTTTTTTTTTTTCAGACTTCCTTCTGATACTGGGAGAATGGCAGGGTGAGGTGACAGTAGGATCAGGGAAAGTCAAGCTAAAGGGAAGCTTTCCAAAAGCGGCATTGTTCCTGTTACATATCCTCATCCTTTTGCATTGGGAGGGGTTTCTGGTAGAAAGTGTGAGTAACCCTGATTCCATACTCAGTAATATGTATTGAACAGCAATTGTCCAGGAACCGCAGATACAGAAGAAAGAGGTGCAGCCCACCAAGTGCTCACGATCTAGTGGGGAAGGAAGGCAGCTCCACTGTTACATTATCTGGCCTCTTTGTTCATTCAATCTATTGATTACCACCCACGTGCGTGGCACCCAGTGAGGTCCAGGGGAAGAACTAGATGAGGAGAAAATGGCTCAGGCTATAAGGAACTCACTGTCTACTACTGGGACAGACATAAACCAAACCCTCCCTGATCACTAGGATAAAGGGATTATAACAGGGCATTCCTTTACAGAATACAGAGTGGGGAAGGGAAGCACAGGAGGTCTTCACAAAGCAGATATGTGAGAGGGTCATGAAGAAAGGAAGGAGAAGAAATGTGATCACAGGCAGAAGAAAGCACTCGGGCAGTGCCTGAGGGTATGAAATAGCAAAGTGGGTTCAGGGCCAGATGTGTGGAGCTGGGGCAGGAGGCTGGGAAGCTGGGTTGGCTCCAGTACATCAGGGACCTCATGCGCTTTGCTCAGAAATTCAGCCTTGACCCTGTGGGCAGTGGGAACCCCTGAAGGGTTTAAACAGTGGAACAGGGTGATCTGATTTGCATTTTAGAAGGATCACACTGGCAGTCACATGGGTTGTGGGGGGGCAAACCCACACCAGGGGAACCACGGAGGAACCTGTTACAACTGCCCTGGGAGAAATAATGGTGCCCTGAACCACAGTAGTAGCAAGTGGGATAGAGTGAGGTGAACAATTTGCAGGTCTATTGAGAAGGTAGAATTGATACGACTTGGTGGTCCTGGTGAGGAAGAGGAGGAGGGCTCTGAGGTTTCTGGTTTGGGTGGGTGAGTGGATGGTAGTGGTGTCTTTACGAAACTAGGAAGTACAGAAAAAGCAGATGTGACGCAAGGGCAAAACACCGAGCTTGGTTTTGTAATATGAGGTGCCCTAAGGATACCTCTGTAGAGATGAAGGGTGAGTCACTGGAAATAGGGGTCTGTGGCTAAAAAATCAGGCAGGTACTCACTACATGCAGCTGGCAGTTGTTAGTCATAGAGATGATGGCTGAGTCATGGGGAGTCTGTACAAAGCAGACGAAATGTAAATAATGCAGCCAAAGAAGACTAGCGAATGGTCAAGATGTGGTAGGAGAAGCAGAAGAGTGGCAGCAAGGAAACACCCAATGAGAGCAAAACGTTTCGGCCAAGTGTGAGCATCACAGTGGCAAACGATGTAGAAATGAAGTAAAGACACAGGCTGCAAAGGATGCACCAGATAAGCAAACGGGTCACTGGAGAGAAGCGTTCTGTAAGTTTGGAGGCTGATACTAGTTTTTAGTGGATTAAGGAGTCCAGGGAGAGTGGAGTGGAGACTATAACTTTAAGAAACATGGTGAGGGGACTTCCCTGTTGGCACAGTGGTTAAGAATCCGCCTGCCAAGGCAGGGGACACGCGTTCAAGCCCTGGTCCAGGAAGATCCCACATGCCACGGAGTAACTAAGCCCGTGCACCACAACTACTGAGCCTGTGCTCTAGAGCCCATGAGTCACAACTACTGAGCCCAAGTGCCACAACTACTGAAGCCCACGTGCCTAGAGCCCATGCTCCGCAACAAGAGAAGCCGCTGCAATGAGAAGCCTGCACACCGCAACAAAGAGTAGCCCCAGCTCGCCGCAACTAGAGAAAGCCTGCGCACAGCAACGAAGACCCAACACAGCCAAGAATAAATTAATTAATTTAAAAAGAAAAAAAGAAAGAAACATGGTGAGGGGAAGAGAAGGAGTGGTGAGCTGAGGAAAGGCAGGATCCAAAAAAGTGGGTGCAGGATAGCAGCAGTGTGGACAGTTGTGTAGGCTGAAATGGATCCATTGAAAAACAGGCATGGATGGCACCCGACTTGATGACAGAGGAGCAAGCTCTCAGGGGAGGTGGGGCGGGGCGGGGAGAAAGTGGGCACAGGTAGGAGGGTCATCTTGGACCAATGCGGGGGCGTGGGGACAGAGGAGAGCAAAGAACGGGAAGAGGAGGGAACCGCTGAGCAACTTTAGGCCCAGTGAGTAGGGGTCCCAGTGCTCTGTGGAGGGAGAGCTACCAGGGAAGGGAGTGTTTTCCTTGGCACCAGCTGCAGGTAGGCACACTGAGGTCCCAGCTGGTGAGGACGCCCCAGGCTTCCGGGGATGCAGGTTCATCAGCTGAACCCCTGAGCGCAGGTGCAGGGAGCAGCTGGCCCGTCCCGGGGTTGTGCCCGGGCAGGGTGGCAGGGGCAAGGGCCTGGGGTCAGGGCACAGAGGCTGCCAGTGAGAAGCTCCTAGGGGTTCGGAGGAGCAAGCGGGGAGCTGTGTGTCTGCTCAGGGCTCAGCACCCCGCAGAGGGGTTACTCACCGCTGACTCAGGTCCAGGTGCTCATTTGCATGTTATTCATTTCAAGCCAAAAAGAAAAAAAAAAAAAAAAAGAGCAGGAATACTAAGAGCATCTCATCCTCCTTCCAAATGGAACCACCCCAGATATTCCCAGCACTCCTGCTGTTGTGCTGAGTTTCTCTGACCTAGAAATCTTTCCACATTGGAGGGCTCTCCTCAGTCAAGCCCATATGGTTGTCTGTGAAACTGAGCTGGAAAAAAAGCACTCAAAAGTTCATTTCCGGGCTTCCCTGGTGGCGCAGTGGTTAAGAATCCACCTGCCAAGGCAGGGGACACGGGTTCGAGCCCTGGTCTGGGAAGATCCCAAGTGCCGCGGAGCAACTAAGCCCGTGCTCCACAACTACTGAGCCTGCGCTCTAGAGCCCGCGAGCCACAACTACTGAGCCCAAGTGCTGCAAATACTGAAGCCCACGCACCTAGAGCCCGTGCTCCGCAACAAGAGAAGCCACCGCAATGAGAAGTCCGCACACCGCAACGAAGAGTAGCCCCCACTCCGCGCAACTAGAGAAAGCCCGCGCACAGCAACGAAGACCCAACACAGCCAGAAATAAATAAATAAATAAATAAATAAAGATTAAAAAAAAAAAGTGCATTTCCTCTCTAAGAATATCAAGGTAAGTTTTAATTTTAGGTTAAATGCTCAGAGCACAGCCCTTACTGCTGCCAAATATTCTATTTTTGTTTGTCATCGTCTCCTCTCACTAGAATGTAACCCCCGCGAGGAGAGGGGCACTGTTTCATATCCCTGTGCTTAGAACAGTGCCTGACACATGGTAGGTGCTCAATAAATACATTAAATGACTGAAGGCCCTGTTCCAAGCACTTTATCTAAACCTTACCACGCTAGGCATGTTCCAGGTTAGGACAGGGAAGTTCAGAGAGGTTAAACATTTTCCCAGGGTTCAGCAGATTGCGGGTAAGAAGAAAGCCCCCAGAGTTTCAGGTTTGCCTGCCCACACATCATGCCATCATTCAGAATCTTCTTGATTAGTTTATTAGGTGACTGCTCCTGTGAAAATGATTCATGCTAACCCAACTCCGACAAGACATGCTGACAAGAAGCAGCAAACGTGCTGATTTACATTAAAATATAAAGAGCTGCCAAGGAGCTGAAATGCTCTGACCAGCTGGATGGCTCAGTCCATCACCAGTAGGACAGGTCTGTGACTGGGGGAGCCGGAGGAACATCCCCCAGCTTGGCCAGGAGCCTGGGCGGAGTCCAGTGCTCTCAGGGAGACCATGAGTCCGCTCTGGGAACTGGACACCAGGGGACCCACTGGGCTGACCGGTCAGGATCCTTCCTTCTCAAGGACCAGCGACACGCTGCTGCCCGCTCTCCACTAGCCAGGAGAGGCAGCCGCCAGCCTCCAGCCTCCTTGGGTCCTTCCCAGCTTCTCCTTTGAGGAGAAGTGCTTGTTGAACGATGAATGGGCCTCCTCCCTTCCAACTCTATATATGGTTTTCATCGACTCTTAGGTGACTGCTTCTTGTTGATAAGGGAAACCCTACGCATAGCAGGAAATTACCTGGGAAAAATTCTGACTCCCATGTCTGGGGAAGGCCATCTCTCTGTGAATCCAGGCCTCTGTTTGAGTTCCTGCTGGCTTGAGCCACTGCGGGTATTT
Source organism: Balaenoptera borealis (assembly GCF_965194805.1). Classification (NCBI taxonomy): domain Eukaryota; kingdom Metazoa; phylum Chordata; class Mammalia; order Artiodactyla; family Balaenopteridae; genus Balaenoptera; species Balaenoptera borealis. The sequence continues at coordinate 80,391,214 of NC_138870.1, forward strand.
ATGTCCTGCCTATGGCCTGAATGTTGGGGGGTCTGTCTTATAGTTCTCTGTTCCCTGCAGCTAAGAGAGCCTGGGCTTCAAACCACAGGGAAGTATGATGATGGAAGAGCAATCAAAACCACTCTGGGGAGGAAACACCCAGCTTGGAGAGCACCACTGCTTGTAATGTGGACAGTCTGAGATCAGAGGAGAATCCAGGCCTCTGAGAGTTTCTTTGGTAAATGGAGTCCCTTAACTATTAGTAGAGACCAAGGCATGACTTTGCTTCTTTTCTACTACTTAGTAGCTATTTTTAAGCAGAACAGGAGAAAAAAAATCCAATTCCCAATACCTGGGCCAGAGTAGTGTAACCACCAACAACACATGGCGGATACTCGCTCCTGTTAACTGCTTTAGTCAAGTTAAAGGCCTGGCAGGGGAGAAATTCTGGCTGGCTTAGCAAGGAGAGGAATTTGAGAGTAGCCATCACAGATGGTTGGTAGCAGATGCTACGGAGAACAGGGCAGAAGCCACCAGGGACCTCACCGTCTCAGAGCTAAGCAAAAAAGCTGATAAATACTCAGCCAAACCAGTTGCCAATTATACAGCCCAAGAAGCTCAGGAAGCCAGGGAGGGTGTAGAAGTTTCTTTAGTTAATAGCTTTCCATTCTGTTCAAACACAAATCTGTCAGCCCATGTTTTTTCAAAGATCTAGGACATCGGCCTCAGGTAACCATCCTCACCATAATATGTCCAAAGAGCAAAGGTGTTAACGCACAATCTGCAACTGAGGTAATCTGCAACCGCGGTAATCTGCAACCGCGGTACTGACTGTTCCAGTCCTGGGGCTAAGTGACCCCTTTTAGGGCTCCAGGAGAGTCATCTGCCTCGCAGGAGCTGGGAGCTACCGAGTAACTAGAAGGCAATCGCTCAGTCCTTCCATTACAGCACAGGGGAGTGGTTACCAGTGTAGGCTCCAGAGTCACACAAGCTTGGGGCTGAACAAACAGCCCACAGTTACCCACTTCATGATGCTGCTAGTTTTTTAGTCACTCTGAACCTCAGTTTCCTCATCTGTTAAGCAGGGACAATAGTGTCTGTCTTACTGGGTGTTGGAACAATTATGTTTGATAGTGAATGCAAAGCATTTGGCACATAGCATAGTACACAGTAAATGCTCAAAAAATGTTAGCTGTCATTCCACAGCGATGAAAGCCCAGAAGGTGCTGTTTGCCATTGCCATGGTCCTTCTGTGTCCTATAAATTCCTACATCTCATGGTCATACCTATCAGAAAGTAACTCTGCATGCAGGGCTGCAGATAATCTGCAATCTTATGATTGTAAATTAACAAAAGCTATTATTATGAAGTGCTATGAAGGTTTGAAGTTACTTGGTTAAATTGTGACCATGGGTGTTCTCAGGTGTCCACGATAATTTTTTCTATTAGGGGTCCATGTATGATTCAAAATCGGAAAGCACTGCTTTATTGTGTGGCAGTATCTTTCATTATTAGCTATAATCTAACTCATCAAACTTTTTTTCCATCTCTCTTTTTAAGGAAATACAGACTTGGTGTTTTCCCTAAAGCGACACTTGGGAATATGCCGGACTGGTCACACGTTTAATATAATCAGTTCTATTTTCTGTATGTACATCTTCAGACATCAAATAACAATGGGTGTGCAAAATAACAACAGGGTCCCATAAGATTTCCAAAGATTCAAATATGCAAATAACCAGGGCAGGGAATGAGCTGACGTATTTACGAATGTCTCCATCACCTAAATGTTCTAGTTACTTTGTTAGTACAGGGGGCGTGAGTGCTGGATGACCAGAGGAGAAACTGCTCAGGACATGGAGCTGAGTGGAAGTAGATAAAAAGGCAGGAGAAGGCAAAGGCAAAGAGAGCTCGGCTCCCTCCTTCACTAGCTGTGACCTTGGGAAAAGTGTCTGAGCTTCAATTCCATCCATATACCAGGGATAACGATGCCTATGGCATAGGCCTGGCTCAGATAAGTTACCGCACTAGGAAAATACAGTGCTTCGTCAGCACCAAACCACCATACAAAAGAGAGATGCCACTAGACAGGCTGCTTCTTCAGAGGGTCTGCTCACTCCTGTGCCCACACCTGTCCTGGTGTTGCCCTCCTTCTTGTCTTTCTCGCTCCAGCTCAGGACGGCTCTGCCTTGTCCTCAGCATCCTACCACACCTCTTCCCACAACACCAGGGCACATCTCCTAGAGTTCCAGGTACTGTGACCAACCATCCTTCTCCCTCCCACCAGGCTCAAGGAATGGGCACATGGACAACTTTCCACATGGTAGACTTGAAATTAGTTTAAACACTGATTGGGGATGGGTGGGGAGAGGGAAGGATGAATAGGCAGAGGATTTTTAGGACAGTGTCACTATTCTGTATGACACTGTAATTAATGGTGGATACATGTCATTACACACTTGTCCAAAACCATAGAATATACAACAAGAGTGAACCCTAATGTAAACTAGGGACTTTGGGTGATAATGACGTATCAGCGTAGGTTCCCCCTACATTGTACCCCCTGTTGGGGGATGTTGACAGCAGGGGAGGCTGTGCATGTGTGGGGACAGGGGGTGTATGGAAATCTCTGTACCTTCCAATCAAGTTTTTTGTGAGCCTAAAACTGCCCTAAAATAGTCTATTTTAAAAAATGATTATACAGACACACAAACAGATCTGCTACTGAGATGGGCTCTGACAAATGCGAAAATTTAAGAAATCTAGCTCTTTATTTTTTTTTTTATAAATTTATTTATCTGTTTATTTATTTTTATTTTTTGGCTGCGTTGGGTCTTCGTTGCTGCACGTGGGCTTTTCTCTAGTTGCGGGGAGCGGGGGCTACTCTTTGTTGCGGTGCGCGGGCTTCTCATTGCAGTGGCTTCTCTTGTTGCGGAGCATGGGCTCTAGGTGCATGGGCTTCAGTAGTTGTGGCACACGGGCTCAGTAGTCGTGGTTCGCGGGCTCCAGAGCGTAGGCTCAGTAGTTGTGGCGCATGGGCTTAGCTGCTCCGCGGCATGGGAGATCTTCCTGGACCAGGGCTTGAACGCATGTCCCCTGCATTGGCAGGCGGACTCCCAACAACTGCGCCACCAGGGAAGCCTCTAGCTCTTTGTTTAACATCAAAGCCAACATCAAGTGTTTATTTAAAAAAATAATGGCACCTGCTTTGAATGTGGAGAAGATCTACATGGAATTTACAATTTTAGGCTGACATGAAACTATATGATATCCCACAAAACAGAAATTCTACAACAGACCTCACAATGAACATTTCCAGTTTCTACGCTCAGAGCCGCTAACTACTGCCTAAACACATCTTAAACAGAGAGCACGTTTTGTTGAAACATTTCTCTAAGGACAAATATAGCAGACATGCTTTAAATAAAGTTGCAACACATAAATCATTCCTAAAACAATCAAGGTACTTACTTTCCAGCTTCTTATAAACAGAGAATTCTACTGACTTTAGAAAATTATAGATCTGCTTTTATACCCTCTGGGTTATCACTCCTGTTAAATGTACCTTTCTTTTTAAAAAAGCTTCTTAACTACTTTTAATAAAAATAGGCCAATTTCATTCTTTTCAGTGATTTATCTTTTTAGACCAACTCTTTCCTTAGCACATGTGCTAAACTTCTTATACACCTCTCTCCAGATAAAGTCTTGAATTTTAAATAATGCCATTTCATCCTACCCCCAGTTTCTCAAAATTATAGAAATATGCATGATAGGTTCTTTAATCATGCATGTTCATATTAGTAAGTATATTTAAATGTTTTCCCAAACCAATACAACTATATTTGGATTCAATGCAAAAATGTTCCATTTGATGCAAAATAATTTGGTATTTAAGAAACAAAGAAAAAGGACCTAAGTGAGTAGTTGCCCGAGGGAAGCTAGTTCCCCTATTATTGAACCCATAATTAAACCTGATATACTAGAAAAATGACAGGGTGAGAAACATACATAGTGGGGAAATATTTAAATGAATACAAGAGTGACAAAGCAGGAGAAGGGCTAAAAACACATGGATGCTAATTGACAGAGAAGGATAATAATAGCATTATGGGCTGCAATGGAAAGGGGAGGAGTTTCAGAAGATTTCAATTTATCAATAGATCACAGCGACCATATAAGCAGAACAACTAACTATACATGCTATAAACTTGGGATGAATGCTACTTTTTTTTTTGAACAGGAATTTCTATGCTTTTACTATAAGTGGGTGAAAGATTTACAATAATTTCTTTATATAATAAAATGTAGCTATTAGAAAGAATAAAACAGCTGTATGTACTGATACTGAATATATTTAAATAACGAATGCTACTTTCACTGTCCAAAATCAGCAACATAGAGAGGCAGGGTCAAGATGGCGATGTGGGAAGACACGGAATTAGCGTCTCCCCACAGCTAAGGCGCCTGCCGGCTGCTGGTGGAAGACTCTGACGCCCAAGGAGATGGGAAGAACCCCAGAGTGAACCTGTAGGACGCAGTGGGACTGAGGGAGGAGGAGAAGCGGAGGCCAGACAGGATCAGCGCCCCTGAGGCTGCGGAGATCAGGAGAGGCAGGTGGGAGGGGCCCTCCCAGAACGGAGGAGCAGGAGAGGAGAGGAGGGCGTTTGCCCCGCCCACTCTAGCTCAGGAAGCCTGCTGGGCTCCCAGGTGAGGTCCCCTGCCCTCTGAGCCCAGGGGTGGGGGGCACGTCTGGGCTCCTTCTGTTCCTTGAGCCTAAGCCCCACTCCCCACAGCCCCCAGGGCCTTTTCCAGCCCTGTGGGTCCTGAGCAGTGGCCCCACCCACTGCCCAAACCTCACCCTTGCTTAGGCCCCGCCCTCCACAGCCAAGGCCTTTCCCCCCCAACCCCGACCTTTTGTTTTTTTCTTTTCCCTCCTCCTCTTTTTTACTATTGTGGTACTGATGTACCTTCCGGTTGTTGATTCACCTATATTTTAATTTTTATATTCTTTCTAACATATCTGTTAGTTTCCTAGTATAATTTTATTTTTTACTTTGTTATTGTTCTTTTAGTTTTTTTTTTTTTTTTGGCTGCCCCATGTGGCTTGCAGGATCTTGTTTCATGAGCCCAGGGTTGGGCCGAAGCTCCTGTGGTGGGAGCTCCAAGTCCAAACCACTGGACTAACAGAGAACCTCACATGCCATGGAGTATTCATCGGAGTGAGGTCTCACAGAGTTCCTCATCTCAGCACCAAGACCCAGCTCTACCCAATAGCCTACAAACTCCAGTGTTGGAAGCCTCAGGCAAAACAACCAGGAAGATAGGAACACAATCCCACTCATAAAAAAAAAAAAAAAGAGATGGCAAAAAAATATATCACAGATGAAGGAGCAAGGTAAAACCTACAACACCAAATAAATGAAGAGGAAGTAGGCAATCTACATGAAAAAGAATTCAGAGTAATGATAGTAAAGCTGATCCAGAATCTTGGAAACAGAATGGAGGCACGGATTGAGAAAATACAAGAAATGTTTAACGAAGATCTAGAAGAACTAAAGGACAAACAAACAGAGATGAACACCACAATAACTGAAATGAAAAATTCACTAGACGGAATCAATAACAGAATAACTGAGGCAGAAGAACGAATAAGTGAGCTGGAAGACAAAATGGTGGAAATAACTGCAGAGGAGCAGAATAAAGAAAAAAGAATGAAAAGAAGACAATCTCAGAGACTTCTGGGACAACACTAAACACACCAACATTCGAATTACAGGGGTCCCAGAAGAAGAGAAAAAGAAAGGGTCTGACAAAATATTTGAAGAGATTAGAGTTGAAAATTTCCCTAACATGGGAAAGGAAATAGTCAGCCAAGTCCAGGAAGCACAGAGAGTCCCATACACGATAAATCCTAGGAAAAACACACCAAGACGCATATTAATCAAACTAACAAAAATTAAATTCAAAGAAAAAATATTAAAAGCAGCAAGGGAAAAACAAAAAATAACATACAAAGGAATCCCCATAAGGTTATCAGCTGATTTTTCAGTGGAAACTCTGCAGGCCAGAAGGGAGTAGCAGGATATACTTAAAGTGATGAAATAGGAAAACCTACCACCAAGATTACTCTACCCAACAAGGATCTCATTCAGATTTGATGGAGAAGTCAAAAGCTTTTCAGACAAGCAAAAGCTAAGCAAATTCAGCACCACCAAACCAGCTTTACAAAAAATGCTAAAGAAACTTCTCTAAGCAGGAAACACAGAGAAGAAAAAGACCCACAAAAACAAACCCAAAACAATTAAGAAAGTGGTAATAGGAACATTTATATCAATAATAACCTTGAAAGTAAATGGATTAAATGCCCCAACCAAAAGACACAGACTGCTTGAATGGATACAAAAACAAGACCCATATATATGCTGTCTACAAGAGACCCATTTCAGACCTAGGGAGAGATACAGACTGAAAGTGAAGGGATGGAAAAAGATATTCCATGCAAATGGAAATCAAAAGAGAGCTGGGGTAGCAATACTCATATCAGATAAAATAGACTTTAAAATAAAGACTGTTACAAGAGATAAGGAGGGACACTACCTAATGATCAAAGGATCAATCCAAGAAGAAGATATAACAATTATATATGTTTATACACCCAGCATAGGAGCACCTCAATCCATAAGGCAAATGCTAACAACCATGAAAAGAGAAATCTACAGTAACACAGTAATAGTAGGAAACTTGAACACCCCACTTACAACCATGGACAGATCATCCAAACAGAAAATAAATAAGGAAATACAAGCTTTAAATGACACAATAGACCAGATAGATCTAACTGATATTTATAGAACATTCCACCTAAAAGTGGCAGAATACACTTTCTTCTCAAGTGCACAAGGAACATTCTCCAGGACAGATCACACCTTAGGTCACAAATCAAGCATCAGAAAATTTAAGAAAACTGAAATCGTATCAAGCATCTTTTCTGACCACAATGCTATGAGACTGGAAATCAATTACAGGAAAAAAAACTGTAAAAAACACAAATACATGGAGGCTAAACAGTGCACTACAAAATAACCAAGAGATCACTGAAGAAATCACAGAAAAAATAAAAAAAAATACATAGAAACAAATGACAGCAGAAACACGACAACCCAAAACCTATGGGACGCAGCAGAAGTAGTTCTAAGAGGGAAGTTTATAGCAATTGAATCTCACCTCAAGAAACAAGAAAAATCTCAAATAAACAATCTAGCCCTACACTTAAAAACAACTAGAGAAAGAAGAACAAAGAAAACCCAAAGTCAGTAGAAGGAAAGAAATCATAAAGATCAGACCAGAAATAAATGAAATAGAAACGAAGAGAACAATAGCAAAGATCAATAAAACTAAAAGCTGGTTCTTTGGGAAAATAAACAAAATTGATAAACCCTTAGCCAGACTCATCAAGAAAAAAAAGGGCGGGGACACAAATCAATAAAATTAGAAATGAAAAAGGAGAAATCACAACTGACACTGCACAAATACAAAGGATTATGAGACTACTACAAACAACTATATGCCAATAAAATGGACAACCTGGAAGAAATGGACAAATTCTTGGAAGGATACAATTTTCCAAGACTGAACCAAGAAGAGTTACAAAATATAGACAGACCTATCACAAGTAATGAAATTGAAACCATAACTAAAAATCTTCCAACAGACAAAAGTCCAGGACTAGATGGCTTCACAGGTGAATTTATCAAACATTTAGAGAAGAGCTAACACCGATCCTTCTCAAACTCTTCCAAAAAATTGCAGAGGGAGAAACACTCCCATATTCATTCTACAAAGCCATCATCACCCTGATACCAAAGCCAGAAAAAGATATCACAAAAAAATATTATAGACCAATATCACTGATGAACATAGATGCAAAAATCCTGAACAAAATACTAGCAAACAGAATCCAACAGCACATTAAAAGGATCATACACCATGATCAAGTGGGATTTATCCCAGGGATGCAAGGATTCTTCAATATATGTAAATCAATCAATGTGATACACCACATTAAAAAATTAAGGAATAAAAACCATATGATCATCTGAATACATGCAGAAAAAGCTTTTGACAAAATTCAACATCCATTTATGATAAAAACTCTCCAGAAAACGGGCACAGAGGGAACCTACCTCAACATAATAAAGGCCATATATGACAAACCCACAGCAAGCATCATACTCAATGATGAAAAACTGAAAGCATTTCCACTAAGATCAGGAACAAGACAAGGATGTCCACTCTCGCCACTCTTATTCAACATAGTTTTGGAAGCCCTAGCCACAGCAATCAGAGAAGAAAAAGAAATAAAAGGAATACAAATTGGAAAAGAAGTAAAACTGTCACTGTTTGCAGATGACATGATACTATACATAGAAAATCCTAAAGATGCCACCAGAAAACTGCTAGAACAAATCAATGAATTTGGTAAGGCTGCAGGATACAAAATTAATGCATAGAAATCTCTGGCATTCCTATACACCTACAACAAACAATCAGAAAGAGAAATTAAGGAAACAATCCCATTTGCCACTGCAACAAAAAGAATAAAATACCTAGGAATAAACCTGCCTAAGGAGATGAAAGACTGTACTCAGAAAACTATAGAACACTGATGAAAAAAATCAAAGATGACATAAACAGATGGAGAAATATACCATGTTCTTGGATGGGAGGAATCAATACTGTGAAAATAACTATACTACCCAAAGCAATCTACAGATTCAATGCAATCCCTATCAAACTACCAGTGGCATTCTTCACAGAATTAAAACAAATAATTTTACAATTCATATGGAAACACAAGAGACCCTGAATAGCCAAAGCAATCTTGAGAAACAAAAACGGAGTTGGAGGAATCAGGCTCCCTGACTTCAAACTATGCCACAAAGCCACAGTAATCAAGAGAGTATGGTACTGGCACAAAAACAGAAATATAGATCAATGGTACAGGACAGAATGCCCAGAGATAAACCCACGCATATATGGGCACCTAATTTATGACAAAGGAGGCAAGAACATACAAAGGAGAGAAGACAGCCTCTTCAATAAGTGGGGCTGGGAAAACTGGACAGCTACATGTAAAAGAATGAAATTAGAACACTCTCTGACACCATACACAAAAATAAACTCCAAATGGATTAAAGACTTAAATGTAAGACCAGACACTATCAAACTCTTAGAGGAAAACATAGGAAAAACACTCTTTGACATAAACCACAGCAAGATCTTTTTTGACCCACCTCCTAGAGTAACGGAAATAAAAACAAAAATAAACAAATGGGACTTAAAAGCTTTTGCACAGCAAAGGAAACCATAAACAAGACAAAAAGACAATCCTCAGAATGGGAGAAAATATCTGCAAATGAAACAACAGACAAAGGATTAATCGCCAGAATATACAAACAGCTCATGGAGCTCAATATCAAAAAAACAAACAATCCAGTTAAAAAATGGGTAGAAGACCTAAATAGACTTTTCACCAAGGAAGACATATAGATGGTCAAGAGGCACATGAAAAGATGCTTAACATCACTAATTATTAGAGAAAGGCAAATCAAAACTACAATGTGGTATCACCTCACACCAATCAGAATGGCCATTATCAAAAAATCTAGAAATAAATGCTAGAAAGGGTGTGGTGAAAAGGGAACCCTCCTGCACAGTTGGTGGGAATGTAAATTGATACAGCCACTATGGAGAACAGTATGGAGGTTCCTTAAAAAACTAAAAATAGAACTACCATATGACCCAGCAATCCCACTACTAGGCATATACCCTGAGAAAACCATAATTCAAAAAGAGACATGTACCACAATGTTCACCGCAGCACTATTTACAATAGCCAGGACGTGGAAGCAACCTAAGTGTCCATCAACAGATGAATGGATAAAGAAGATGTGGCACATATATACAATGGAATATTACTCAGCCATAAAAAGAAACGAAATTGAGTTATTTGTAGTGAGGTGGATGGACCTAGAGTCTGTCATACAGAGTGAAGTAAGTCAGAAAGAGAAAAACAAATACTGTATGCTAACACATATATATGGAATCTAAAAAAAAAAAAAGAAATGGTACAGATGAACCTAGTTGCAGGGCAGGAATAAAGAGGTAGACATAGAGAATAGACTTGATGAAATGGGTGGGAGGGTGAAGCTGGGGCGAAGTGAGAGTAGCATTGACATATATACACTACTGAATGCAAAATAGTTGGCTGGTGGGAAGCAGCAGCATAGCACAGGGAGGTCAGCTCGGTGCTTTTCGATGACCTAGAGGGGTGGGATAGGGAGGATGGGAGGGAGGCTCAAGAGGGAGGGGATATGGGGACATGTGTATGCATATGGCTGATTTGCTTTGTTGTGCAACAGAAACTAACACAGTATTGTGAAGCACTTGTACTCCAATAAAGATCTATTAAAAAAAGAATCAGCGATGGAATACTTTTATTTACTGCTACATTAAGCGTTTAAATTTTTTTGGTGGGGGGGGGAATGAGTGGGGGGAATGTTTTGTTCTGACTCAATCATACTCACAGTATAAGCTGGAATAACCAATTCAAAACCCACAAGAGTATTCTTAGGTTTTTGTTTTGTCCTCAGCAAACTATCATTATCCTGGTGATCATGAAAATAACATGCACCAAACAGTCCAGTGCTAGAACCCAATGTCCAGCATCTTCAACCACTAAGTTCACTGAGGGAGCCGGCGCTTACCCACCCCACCGCTGGCTTTCATCTCTAGGTATGCACATGATGCTGACCGCCAACAAAAGGTGGGGAAGAGGATTCGTTAAATGTATATTGAATACCCAACTCCAGGGTATGTCACAGCTAGAGCACTATTTTCATTGTATATTTATAACATTTTATTTAATCTCCTTAGAGTGAAAAGCAGCAGCAGTGGGAAAGTTTATTCTTTAAGAAGAAAATAATAAACTGCGGAGAGTGAAAGTCTCCTTGGAGGATATTGTCTTATTAAAAAGCTTCATGAACTTTCCATGAGACTCTAAAATAAATATGCTGTGTAGGCTGAGCATATCCAAGTGAAAACAAGCTTTCTGAAATCTAATGAGAATCACCAGAAATATGAATTCTTTAAAAAAAACAAAATTCATGATCAGGCGGGATGATTTAGACCCTACAGTATTTCAGCAGAGAGTCAGTTTCAAGCAGCTTCTGTTAACAGCTCCAGCCTGGAGGGAGTGAATTGTGTTGCTTTCTGTTTTCTTCTCCATCTCTCTCCCCGGGGAGGAGACACACTGACCACAGGTCTGGCTGAGCGACGCAGCGGAGTGTTGGGGCGTGAGAAGGAGGCCCATGCCTACCTGGAGGGAAGGGCCAGGGATCTCACTCTTTCCCTCTCAACTCCCAGCGGCATCTACACCCACCCTACCCCCTGGCATCTCCAAAGTGCCTCAGAAATGTGCACAGGAATGAAGAGGAGCCCATCCAGGAGTCATCTTGATTCAAGGGCCTAAGTTACACCCGGCCCTCAGCCCACATGGAGACTGACACCCACAGACAACAGGGAACGCCGGCCATGAAAACGGAAAAGGAAAAAGCAGCACAACATTGCTCCTCTCTCCCTTTCCTGGATCTGCAACCTGTTTCTGTCCCCTGGAGTGGATGGACCACAGTGCATTTACAGCCAACTTGGGAGACCAGGGGAGAGCCTGGCAGTGAAAGGGGACACAGCCGTGAGACGGGGTGGGACTGTAATTCCCTCTTCCCTGAATGCAAGATACTTTAAGCCAAAGATTTCGTGAAATGATGTTTATTGTTTTAAAAAGCTCAAGTCTGGAATTAGATAGTAATGATAGTTGCCTAAGTGTGAATTAATTAAAACCACTGAATTGTAAACTTAAAAAAAAAAAAAAAAAAGCAAGCTTAAGTTGTATGAGCCTCACCCACACTGGACTTGTACCAAACGCCTGACTATCCCGTTCCCTCAAACCATGGCTTATGTCACATTTTTTTTCAGGAGATTTCCCTAAGAGCAGCTATTTGCAAAATATTACACTTAAAATTTAAATCCGGGCGATTTGATGTTTTCTGGAAGAAAATGTACACTAACATGCTTCTTTACGCCTTCAGATAACAAAACAGCTGGTGTGAGAAGGGGCTGAACAACAGTTTCCATTAAATTCTTCTAGGGCTTCCTTTTTGTTATATACGCAGAGAAACAGATTTAAAGGAAAATATTATCTGGGTTCAAGATAGTGAATGGCATCCCCCAAACAGACCAAAGACGTTGACTTTCCATGGAGTGGAAGTGTGGCCACTCCATGTATTACCTCAGAACTTATCCTAAGAGAGAGATGGCAACCTTGGCTCAGACACTGGATCTAATTTATTTTATTCTTGCTGGTCTTTCAAGGTCTGACGAGGACCCTCTCTCAATCTTCATCCGGGTGAGCTGCACCCACTCATCTAGCTGTCACCCAGTTAGACCACGCGTCATATTTTCTTCCCCTTTTCCAGTGTACCTACCTCAGGGCACTTCAGCTTTATAAGCTACGATGCTGTTGTCCTTCTTGAAGAGAAACAAAAACCTTGCAACATGAGCATCCTTTTTCATTTACTGAGTAAGCTTTGCTATCCCTCAAAGACCGAATAAAGTGAATCACAGAAAGTGAATCACATCCGCAGAGGGGCATATCGCAAAGAAGATGTGCCAAAACACAAACCTCCGGTGTAGTGCTTGTCAGACACCAATTTAATGTTAAAGACACAGTTTGAAGAGGTACTTGGAAGCATCTCTACATGCCTTGAAGGCGGTGCGTAAGACACCCAGTGAATGTGAGATCAGGAGTGCGGCTCCCTGGGTGTAAGAAGGTAAGGCCCATTCATAAATCTTCATGTCTTACCATTTAAAGAGAAACCGAACACTTAAGTTAGACTTTTGATGGATCAACAGGTGTGTTATAAGATTTCCAAGTGATAGAGAGTCACAAACAGTTGACCACTGTGGACACTGGGCACACATGGGACCTATGGTCATCAGTGAACAGTGGGACGGATTACACGGGATTTACTGTGCTTCCACGGGCCACACGTGCTCACGTGGGCAACGCCTATGCTTCTTCCCCTCCCCAAGTCACGCCACATCCTCGCTGCTTATAGGACTCGGGGAAAACACAACCGCCAGCAAGAGTGCAGCTCAATTTTGACAGAGACTTAAGAGAGAGAGATTGAAAATCCCTTCTGGGTCACTAATTACACCAAGTGCTCAACAACCAGAGGCTGACCATGCTGGACTGGGCAGGTGGGCAGGAAACCTGGTCTGACTAAGGCAGTGAGCAACGTGGTGAGAGCATGGAAACAGATTCATGGTAGCCACGTACAGGGACCGAGCCGGCAAGTGCTACCGAGTGAAGAGAACTGTAGTTATTTACAACGCACAGCCCCGGCCCTTGTAATCTTCCGTCGGCACAAACGTTCATTTTAAAATCTGGGAGTGTGCACAGAGTTTTCTCCAAAATAAAAACCGGAAAGAATGTGAGGACAGGAACCAGCGCTTCATCTTGGTATTATTATCCTTTCTATGGCACGCAGGATATGGTCCCAGTTTTTACAGAATATTGCCAGGAGAGTCACCGCGAAGAAGGTGCCGAGAATGTGGAAGCGGCTCTTCATCATGGGCGAGATGAACTTGGCGATGGCGGACACACACACCAAGATGACCGTCACGAAGGCCAGGACCACGTTGATGCATTTCCCCAGGAGGACCTTGGCGTTCACGGTGTCTGATTGCAGGGCTTGCTGCTCCTGCTGGTGGAGCTCCAACTTAGAAACGCGAGTCTGGCAGGACTCCAAGGCTTCCTGTGGGCGAGAGGGAGAGCGCGGATCAAACGCTGCTGAGATCACCGGCAACACGTGAGCGCGAGCTGGGACGCGCACGAGGGCCACCCAGCTCAGGGCGCTGCTGCCTGTGCAGCCTCGCGCTGACGATGATGATGACGATGATGACGGCGATGACAGACAGAGAAGTAAGACAAGAATCCCGAGGCTCACTTTATCCTGTTATTCACAGACAGGACGCGCATGTATCTACAACCGTGAAATACCACGAAGGAGGAATTAACGGTTAGGTATTTTTGACTCCACCTGTATTTAAAATAAAGTGCCTAAAATACTGGCATCTGGTGGAACCATCGGGGACAAACCAGAAGAGGGGTGGGATTCCGTTTTGTGACAGGCGACTAACTCCAGTCACGGGGTAGGTGACATCTCCAACTGCTAGTCCTTTTTTGTTTTTTTTTCTTTTTGGCTGTGCCACACGGCATGCGGGATCTCAGTTCCCTGACCAGGGATCGAACTCGGGGCTCCCTGCAGTGGAGGTGCAGTGTCCTAACCACTGGACCGCCAGGGAAGGCCCACCAACTGCTAGTCCTTATTCCACTGCCCAGACTCCACGTGCACCTGTCACAGACCAGTGGAGGACGGAGGGAGGGATGGGGCCCGGCTGACTGTGGGGCTCTCATGGCTGCTCTTCGAACGCTGCGTTACCAGGGCACTAACTGAAGCTACGCCTTCTCCCCAGATCTCATTCTTGCCAAGGCTTTGATTACTAGACACGGACGACTCCAAGTATCTCCAGCCCAGCTGTCTCTCTTGAGATTGACTCATGTGTCTACATGCGTCCTGGACATCTCCATTTGAGCTCCTTAAAAGCACCTCAAATGCACCATGGCCGGTTGTGGATTCATGTCTGCACCTTCCCCGCTCCTGCCATCGACTGTTTCCCTTCCAATTCCTCTTCTCAGAAAACAGCACCTAATGCACCAAGTTGTCATGTGAGAAACGTGAGAGGCATGCCTTGACACCCCTCTCATCTAATCCAGCACCCAGCCCCTCCGATGCAACAGCTGGTATTTATCTTAACTGGTCCATTTCTCTCTCCCTTCCCACAGTAACCCCCCACCTAAGTCATCAGGGTCTCCACCTGCAGTAACTTTCCACTCATTTCTCTGCACACCCTCTTGGTCTTCAATCTCATGAATCCACTTTCCACACAGCAGCCCAAGTGATCTTTGAAAGACGCGTATCTGATGTCACTCCTTCTTGTAGAACCTTTTAAATCTTTAACGTGGTCCAGGCCCAGCCACTGTCTCCTGCCTTGTTTACCTGGTAAGCCTCCTCCCCCCTCCCTCCCCCCTCACTGTGTTCTGGCCATACTGGCTTTTTGAAGTTCTGAAAAGGACCATGTTCAGGGCCTTTGCACACGCAGTGTGCTGTGCCCGAAAGGTTTGCCTCCCCACACACTATTCCCCTCCATCTTTCAGGTCCCACACTGATGGTCACATCCTGAGGGACGCCTTCCTGGACCCACCAGACTATGTCAAGTCTCCCTCTGGCCCTCGTCCCTAACCAAGGGACCACACCTGCACCGCGCTGTTATCCGCGGCACGAGGTACATGCTGGCTGAATGCTCCAGACTGGATGCCAGTAATGGGATATGAGGCTTGAGAGAGAAAAACCTTACACCTCTCGGGAGAAAAGGATCTAAGTAGAGGTGGTACAAGGAGCTCCTTTTAGTTCACGAGCCTATTTTCTAACTCATTTACCAATGTATGTTTGCTCAATTAAAATCCAGTCATATTTTCAGGTTTTATACGAGCATAATGGCTCCAAAACTGATTTACTTTCCTTCTGTTGAACATACTCTATGGGCCAAGGGTTCTCTGTTACTATAGGAACTTTCATTACACAGGCTACCAACAAAAAAGGTACAACTTCTTCAGATCTCACATTCTAAAAAGTGCTGGCTTTCTACAACGACAGGCAAGTGCCCCCAATATCATGCATTCTTTTCAAATACTTAGGCCCATGGTGTCCCCTATTTTAGGCATGGCATGGAAAAGGTGATAGAACAGGATAAAAGATTAACATTTTAGGCAAGTTCATTCATCTGTGACTGGGTAGATGAATTACATATACAAATAGACTGATCCTAGAATTGCCTTAGAACTTCTGTCAAATTTTTTACCAAAAGGAAAATCCAAGAAAATCAAGCAGTGAATCGTAAGGAATTTTGGTCACAGCACCCACTAAGAGATATTCAGCCCCACAATCTTTAGTACTTCCTCGGGCCCAGTATTTAACTTACTGGGGATAAGGACAGAGGACAGGATTATCTTTAAACTCTTCTAATTGAGAATTCAGGGTTCAAAAACTCATTTGCGTTTTAAAACAACAACAAAACCCTTGCACCCCTATAGGCCAACAGTCACCCTCATCTATACTACTCCATCATCTTGTATAACCCTGCCTATAAGAACAAAAGAAACAAGAAATAAAGAGGAAGCTGAGCAGGTCCAATTGCCAAAAGCCCCAAGAAATATGGCCACTCATACATAATAAATACAAAAATTGGCCAGCATTTATTTTTGTCCGCTTATTATGTGTCAGGTAAAGATTTAAGTACTTTATATGTCTTATCCCATTTAATCCTCCTGACAGCCTTTTGAGGTAGAGCTCATTAATATTTCCATTTTATAGATGAGGAAACTGAGGCGCAGCGCTGACGTGTGCAGGTTCACGGTAAGGGGCAGAGCCAGGATTCCAACTAACCTAACAAGAAAGACCCTCCAGTCACTCACGCAGACATCCTCTTTGCACTTCTGAGCTACAAGGTGAAACTAGAAAATGTTGAAATGAACTCTTCTAAATTTTTAAGCTCTCTTTGTTTAGTCCCTCCCTTTATCTTACCCCTCCATCTCTAAAGTATGTTTCTTTAAAAAAGGAATAATAATATAAACCCAAACAATACCCTAAATAAGAAAACCATATATTTAGACATCAGCGAGTGGCATCCCAGACATATTCTAAAACAGAATGCTCTAATAAAACAGACTACACTCTTCACCTGGCAACACTTCACATTTAAATGGGTTCCCATTTTTTACACCAGTCAGCGGTGAAGTTAAGTCTCCTAGCCCAGAGCAGGGGCAGAAATCCCCCAAGTGTCTTCTGCACCAGGGTCCTCAGAGGCAAACAAGTCTGATGCTGTGGCTCCCAGAGTTGTCCAAGTAGACGTCTGGGATTAGCACAGGCTCAGCCCTAGACACAGTATGGAAAAAAACGTGGGCAGCTAAAACTCTGGCTTACACACTGTGGGAGAAATCTCTCCTTATGTTCCAGCCCCTTGTAAAGTGGGGCTGGAGAAAATAAGCACTGCCTACAAAGAAAAGTTGTAAAACTGAAGCTGAGCATGACTGGAAGAGTATACTTCTTTGTTTTTTTCTTTAAAAAGGTGATCAATGGGAATGTAGATCACTGCAGCCATTATGGAAAACACTATAGAGGTTCCTCAAAAAATTAAAAATTGAACTACAATATGACACAGCAATCCCACTTCTGTGTATATACCTGAAGGAAATGAAAACAGTATCTAGAAGAGAAATCCACACCCTCATATTTATTACCGCATTATTGACAATAGCCAAGACATGGAAACAACCCAAGCGTCCACTGATGGACGAACAAAGAAAATGAGGTACACATACGCACACACACAGACACACACAGGCATACTATGCAGCCGTGAGAAAGAAAGAAATAGTTCCATTTGCAGCAACATGGATGGACCTGAAGGGTATTTTGCTAAGTGAAATGAGTCAGACAGAGACAAACAACTACTGCATGATCTCACTTATCTGGCAGAATCTAAAAGGGGAAGGGAGGTAAAATGGATGAAAGGGGTCAAAAGGCACAAACTTCCAGTGATAAGGTGAATAAGTCCAGGGGATGTACTGTACAGCTTGGTCACTATAGTTAACAACACTGTATTGTATATTTGAAACTTGCTAAGGGAGTAGGCCTTAAAAGTTCTCATCATTAGAGAACAAATTTATAACTATGTGAGGTGATGAATGTTAACTAAACTTATTGTGGTGATAATTTTGCAATATGTACACATATCAAATATTATATTGTACACCTTAAACTAATACAATTATATGTCAATGATACCAGAATAAAAACTGGGGGGAAAAAGAGACCCTCTAGTACCCCTAAAAAAAGGAGCTCACGAAGCCTAGGGTTGCTTCACTACAGCGTTAGTATCACATTAATACTGGAGCATGCCTTTGTTTATACTGATCCAGTTAACCCCTTCCCTCCATCCATCAGGATCCCACCCACCTCTTCAAGACCCACCTTCTCCAGGACATTGATTCACATTCATTACTCAAGGATTATCTGCAAGACCTTGGTCAAGTCACTTAACCTCTCTGTGCCTTGGTCTCCACATCCGAGAAATTAAGAGAATAACAAAAGCTACCTCAAAAGGCTGTTGTGAGGAATAGATGGGGAAATGAGACACGTAAAGTGCTTTGATAGTGCTTGGCACACGGTATGCACTCAACTGCTTGAAATTCCCAGAAATATGAAAGCTATTATTTTAGAGATGAGCAAATAGACTTAAGGCTTGCTCAGGACCACGAAGCTGGTAAATGGCTGGGACTGAAGTCCAGTGTCTGACCACTAAGTGACCCCCCCGCCCCACTTGTCCATAGCTTGCTGGGCACTGCACGCCTAAATTTCTGAGGCTTTCAGAGTCTGCGTCACGTGATTTGGCCCTTGTTCTCACTGTCTTGAGCCAATTGGCGGTTGCGTTACTTCTGATCCTCCACCTAGGCAAGCATGTCGAAGGCAAGGTTTGTCTAATGTTTTAAAATTTGTAAAAACTGTGGTGATGGTGGGGAGAGTAGAGTATCAGTGATAGGCTTGGGGTAGATGATAAATATTTGCTAACTAATTTAGGCAGAAAGTAAACAGAATATAGCTTAATGTCTATAACATGAGCTACTGGGGTTAATATGGTGAAGAATAAATGTTTGCTCCACGTGCCAGAAATCCTTTCGGGCTTGGGGGTAATGCACTTAGTTTGTTAAATGAATGAAAGGCTGGGAAGAGCCCACATGAGCTCTGGTGGGGAGAGGAAAGGCACCTGGATGTCCCGTGACCGCTCGTAGGCCTGGTAGGCCACCTTCTCCTCGATGCTGGCCAGCTCCTGCTTCAGGTTGGCCGTCTCGTGCTGATGCAGGTCCGTGAGGTCGTGCAGCTGGTCTTCCAGTCGCTCGTACCTTTCCAAAGAGAGGAGGTGATTCTGAATGTGACATTTCAAAGGTGTTCTGACAGCACTTAGAAAATGACATCCTTTGTGTCTCACTGTCACCAGTGCCCCTTGTTCTCAACCCCAGGCAGACTGTGCTTCCAAAAAAGTAAGTCAAGCTGTGGGGAACATGCTTTTGGAAAACACTGAACTCTAGCTCCAGAAAGGACTGGTCTCTGCAGTCTTAACTCTGTCCGCACCGCTGAGGGTTCATGCAAACCAAACCTGGCTTTTCCACCCACGTCAGACCAACACCTTGTCTGGCTGTGGGGACAACAGGACAGGCCTTATCATTGGCACATTCACCAGGGCTGGTCAGGAGACAGGGCTGTCAGTCATCCTGCTAAAGGCGAGGACCCACTGGCATCCTGGTGCTTTTCCCTCTTCTGACCCCACAGTGCCTAGTGGTTCACGGCCACAGCTCTCCTGCGCCAGAGAGGTTGTAAGGAAATGACCGATTTCTATGCTGGAGCCAATTCCACTTATTTCCCAGTGCACACAGTGACTCCGAATACATGTTTCAGCTCTTAGGACTTAAGTGTCAATTAAAAAATCATGCTTCTTGCAAATTAAAGATGGCTTATCAGGTGGCACTTCTGAAAGCCCAAATCTAAAGTAACAGAAGCACAAAGATTCCCATTCCCACCCCCCAATCCCCTCAGAGAAGGGGAATTTTGTATTATATTTGAAACTGTGTAATATTTATTTGGAAACAGGAAGCACTATTTGAGGAAGATGCATTAGCCTGGATGACTTCGATCAATGCCAGTTTTAGACGCTTATATAGTCACCTGATAGAATCATTTAAAAAAACACTTTAATACAGATTTAATGATTTTTCTCAGGTAGGACTTCACAGGTGCCCAATGTTGGTGTTTTGTAAGCAAGCCTTTTAAAAATCTCTTGACAGATGAATGGATAAAGAAGACATGGTACATATATACAAAGGAATATTACTCAGCCATAAAAAAGGATGAAATAATGACATTTGCAGCAACATGGATGGACCTAGAGATTATCATACTAAGTGAAGTAATAAGTCAGACAGAGGAAGACAAATATCATATGATATCACTTATATGTGGAATCTAAAAAAAAATGACACAAATGAACTTATTTATAAAACAGAAACAGACTCACAGACTTAGAAAACAAACTGATGATTACCAAAGGGGAAAGGTGGCAGGGAGGGATAAATTAGGAGTTTGGGATTAACGTCTACACACTACTATATATAAAATAGATAATCAACAAGGACCTACTATATGGCACAGGGAACTCTACTCAATGCTCAATAACCTATATGGGAAAAGAAGCTGAAAAAGAATACATATATGTATAACTCAATCACTTTGCTTTACACCTGAAACTAACACAACATTGTAAGTCAACTATACTCCAATGTAAAATAAAAACAAAAACAAAAAAATAAAGATCTCTTAAAGTAAGTAATATAGTGAGTGACCAAATCATGGAGATCACAAACATGTTATATAACAAATGAGAGCCAAAGCTGTCCTAATGGATATTTGTGACTTGAAATAAAGGGATCCAAAGGGTGCTGTATCCCAAACTATCTGAATGGAATTAAAGTCAATATTATCTGGAAAAACTGTGATGCAGAAACAGTTCTTATGTGACAAAGAATCCAAAGTCAAAGATGTAAGTGGAAAGTTTTTAAAAAATCATTTCATAAAATATGAGAGCCGAAAAAAGCCACATCTCTAAATTAACACATATATAAAATCATATATCACATAAAAAACAACGTGTAAACTAAATTTAAATTTTAACTCTTAACCATATGTAATAGGCATTCACTTTTTAATCTACATTTTTAGAAGTTAACATTTATTTGACAAAAAAACTTGTGTGGGGGGGATATTTTTATTGGGAAAATGGTGGAAAATCACCTCATACTTGGGCATACACACTTTTTAAGCTAGAGGCAACTAAAAGCCAGCCTACACAACACTGGACTTTAAAAATTAGCTAATATAATCCACAAGATTTGAATTTATTACTGATTATACTTATAATCTTAAGATTCCTTTTGAAAGCCCTTCATTTAGGGTGAAAAGTTTACTGAGCAAAATACAATATCATAAAAAAATACACTATATAAAGACTTCAAGATTTATGTACCAAATAAAAGCTACCTAGCTGGACAATGAATTCATTTTTTACTTGACAGTTATTACGTAGGGAAATCAAATACAGATCTACGAATTAGTGTACCGAGACCTCATAACAGCAGCCTACTGAATCAGGAGCTCAATATACACCAGTCATCGACTATATAGTGATATTTTAACTGACCCACATGTATAAGGTCTTTCTCTAAGCTGTCAGGCTTCAATTCACAAATTACAAAACTTAGAATCACAAGGTATGGAAAGAACTATCAATTCCTAAATGCCTTTTGACCTATATCCATAGTTACAGAAAATACAACCACTAGCATATCACTTTCGAGCAATCTCTCCGCAGGTAGTAACTCGTGCTCCTGAAAGAATGTGAAGAGGAGAGCATGAAATACCTGTATGTCTCCTCTTGCAGGGTCTGAGAGATGAAGCCATACTCCCTCTTGAACTGCACCTTCAGCGCCTCGATGTCCTCGGCCAGCTGCGCCTGGGTGTCCTTGATCTCCCTGAGCTCCTCCAGGATGGCCGTGAGCTTGCCCTGGCTGTCCAGCGTGCCAGTGCCCCCGGCCCCGAACGACTGGTTCCCGTTGCTGTCGGCGGAGCCTGACGTGCCGCTCGAGCACTCGTCGTCGCTGCCGTACTTGGGCTTGTTCACGATGGTGGCGCTGCCCCCGTAGGCCCTGGCGCTGGCCTCGGGCCGGAACTCCTCCAAGGAGTTTCTTAGGTGAGCGATGTTGTCGGCACTGCCAAACTTATTCCGGATCAAGTTGGCGAACTCTCTGGACTTGCTGAAGACGAACACGGGTGGGGTGAGGGACACCCCCGGCAGCCCCGACTTACCGCTCTCCAGGCTGTGGGGAGCGGTGCGAGCCTTGGCCTGGGCATCCTTCAGAGAGGGCTGGATGTCCTTCAGGTTGTCCTTGGCAATGTCCTTTGAGCTCCTGGGGGTCCCATTCTGCTCGAGCTCCCGGAGCTTTCTGTGATACTGCTCTAACTTCTTCTGCAGCTGGGCAATGGATTGAGCCGACTTCTGATTCTTCTTCTCAAAGACCTGCTTGATGCGGCCAGCCTGCTGCTTGTCCGCGCTGTTGACTAGTTTCAGATACTCTGCGACATTCCCATCGCGGGACGTTTGCTCGATTCTTATCTGCTCTGTGACCTTTAGAATTTTCTGCTTCAGGCTGTCCGCACTGAGTTTGACCTTGTGGAAGTCCAGGATGCCATCTGGTACATCAAAGTTGAGGTTGGTGTCCGACCCACCTCGGCGGATGTTCAGGGGAAGGCTTAGTGTATTCATGTCATGACGTTCTACCTGGAGGAGAGAGGGAATAAGCACTTTGAGACTGGAAGTCGAAGAGACAGTCGCTGTGATGGAGTCTGTGCACACACAACAGACATACTTTACACCCCAGATTTTCAAACTGCAAGTATTCGAAAGATAAAAACTCCCTACTATCCTCTCAAGTTGAATGCAGAACAAGCCAACTCCTCCTGCACCCATGTATACGAACGATGAGATTCACCTCTGCCAGGGTATCTGACTTTCTGCCTGATTAGATAGTAACTCTTGGTTGCCAAAGTAGAAAATACATAATGAGATGAGGTTATCAAGTCTGTTCTGGTTTCCCAAAGTGCCCAGGTAACTGGGATACCTGCCATGCCCCATTCACAGCGAACTTCACCATTGTGGGAAATGCACCCAATTCAGCACTCAATCATTTAACAGGAAAATGGAAAAAAAAAAAGGAAGGAAGGGAGGGAGAGAGGGAGGGAAGGAAGGAAGGAAGGAAGGAAGGAAGGACGCAAGCAAGCAAGCAAAGTCCCAGTAGGTACTTTGTAGTAGCAGTGACATATATACACTACCAAATGTAAAACCGATAGCTAGTGGGAAGCAGCCGCATAGCACAGGGAGATCAGCTCAATGCTTTGTGTCCACCTAGAGGGGTGAGATAGGGAAGGTGGCAGGGAGATGCAAGAGGGAGGAGATATGGGGATATATGTACACATATAGCTGATTCACTTTGTTGTACAGCAGAAACTAACACACCATGTAAAGTAATTATACTCCAATAAAGATGTTAGAAACAACAACAACAACAGTGACAATATTAAGACCACGTGAAATAGCTTTCTCACTCAAGGGCCACCTGTAAAAAAGGAATTGCAAAGCATCATTGAGCACCCTGGCAAAGGGGGTGGCTACATTGTGCTCCAAAAGGGAAAGGCATGCACCCCAATGTTCACTGCAGCACTATTTACAATAGCCAGGTCATGGAAGCAACCTAAATGCCCATCGACAGACGAAGGGATAAAGAAGACGCGGTACATATACACAAGGGAATATTACTCAGCCATAAAAAGGAACGAAACTGGGTCATTTGTTGAGACGTGGATGGATCTAGAGACTGTCGTACAGAGTGAAGTTAAGTCAGAAAGAGAAAAACAAATATCGTATATTAACGCATATATGTGGAACCTAGAAAAATGGTACAGATGAACTGGTTTGCAGGGCAGAAATTGAGACACAGATGCAGAGGACAAACGTATGGACACCAAGCGGGGAAAGTGGTGGCGGGTGGGGATGGTGGTGTGATGAATTGGGCGATTGGGACTGACATGTATACACTGATGTGTATAAAATTGATGACTAATAAGAACCTGCTGTATAAAAAAATAAATAAGGGCTTCCCTGGTGGCGCAGTGGTTGAGAATCTGCCTGCCAATGCAGGGGACACGGGTCCGAGCCCTGGTCTGGGAGGATCCCACATGCCGCGGAGCAACTAGGCCCGTGAGCCACAATTTCTGAGCCTGCGCGTCTGGAGCCTGTGCTCTGCGACAAGAGAGGCCGCGACGGTGAGAGGCCCACGCACCGCGGTGAAGAGTGGCCCCCGCTTGCCGCAACTGGAGAAAGTCCTCGCGCAGAAACGAAGACCCAACACAGCCATAAATAAAATAAATAAATAAAAATTTTAAAAAATTAAAATTAAAAAATAAACAGGAGCTGTTGTTTTAAAAATAAATAAATAAATAAATAAATAAATAAATAAAATTAAAAAAAAAAAAAAAGAACCATATTAGGAAACTTGGAGGGATTTCCATGAGGTATTGTTGAGTGAGGTATTGTTGCTGACAATAATTAATTAATAAATGAATGAATGAATGAATGAATGGGAAAGGCAAATGTGGTCTGCGTGCCAGGCACTGAATGTCCACAGGGTTTGCCCTGTCTGAGCCTCACCACCATGGCAGGCAAAGAATGTGTTACATCCATATAACATGTAGAAACAGAGACTTAAAGAGCTAGGATTTGAATCCAAGTCACCCTAACGCTGGTCCTTTTTCCACCTCAGGAAACTCTACTACTCTTGTCCCCAGAGAACTAAAAACAGGTCTTTATAGAGTCTGAACACAATCTCTAAACAAAAATACTTAAGATCTAAACTGAAGCATCTTATTTGTCAAGTTAACAACCCTTTGATTAGCAAAATGCCTTGATACAGAGTCTTGACAGAAACAATGGGAGACAGGACAATATTCAGCTCAAGTTAGCTTTTTTTAAGGAGAGAAGAGGCTGACATAGTAAAAAATCGCTAAGATAATAACAGACCTCATACTGCCAAAGTGACTCAGGCTCAAATGTGGACCATTTCCAACAATGAGCATTAACATTCTGCCATATGAAAAAGGCTACCCAGGGCTTTTTCCGAAAGGGGGGAGCCCAACGGTACAGTGGGATACAATCCCAGGTCGGTGGGTCAGGCCTCTTTCACAACTTAAAAAAGTTTGTTAGCGTTATTTCTCGACCCCTCTCTTCCCACACACAGCTTTGCCATAAGAGACCCTGGTTACTTTATCTGGCAGAAGAGCATCACATAGGAAAGGCTGGAAGGAAATAAATGCCAAATCACTGTAAGACTAGAAAAAGGAATAAAGGAATTGTGACTTCACCTGGTCAAGGGGGAAGGACGGGTGTAGAGACTAAAGAAGGTACATAATAATCATCTTCAAGTCCTGGAGAGATGACCACAGGAAGCCAAGCAGCTATGGCTCACCAGTGGACCCAAACAGGAATGGGCTCAAATTACAGTTACAAAGGATGCACTAAGCCCAGGAAATGTTTGTCTGGGGCAGACAGGGTAATTAACGGTAACGGTACAATCACGAGGCTGGAAATTCGATTTCACTGAAGATATCCAATCTGATTGTGCTACTCCTCTTCTCAGAAAATCTCTTTGGCTCCCTAGTGCCTCCCAAATTATGTAATACAACCTGGTCGCTGTTAAGTCCGCAGCTTACCTTTCAGGCCTCACCTTGCACCTGATGGATGCCAGTCATCTTAAGTGAGCCACGCAACCTGAAGTTCATATGCATGATATTCACAATGCCAGCCATCCATCCACTTCTGTTTATCAAACTCCAACATACTATCTATCTATCTATCTATCTATCTATCTATCTATCTATCTATTTATTTATGGCTGCATCGGGTCTTAGTTGCGGCACGTGGGCTTCTCTCTAGTTGTGGCACGCGGGCTTAGCTGCCCCAAGGCATGTGGGATCTTAGTTCCCCGACCAGGGATCGAACCCACGTCCCCTGCATTGGAAGGTCCCAAAATCCAACATACTCTTTACAATCCATTTCAAATGCTACTTTTTCCATGAATCTTTTCCTAGTCCCGCCAGAAAGCTGCCTGTCTTTTCTGTGATTCCCCCATGGTGCTCTTGTGGCACTTTGTCCCTCTTTTTATCGCTCATCTGCTCCTTCAGGGGAGAGGTGGTGTCACAACTGCACCCAGCTAGTAGAGCTAGCATTGTCCCTTATTCACAGGAGGCTGTCAATTAAATGTTTGCTGAACTAAAGTGACATCATTCTTTATTCCAGGAGAATCTACACTGAAATCATTTAAGATACATTTGAAGAGAATAAAAAAATGACCATAGCAGTTCAGTCCAGATAGACCTGACAATTCCAGGTAAAGATGTTTTCTTAATACCTAGGTAGTAAGTTCTACATCATTTCAACCCAATTCAACTAAACAGATTTTTTTGAGTATCAATGAGCAACATGATACACAAATAAAAATAAAGACTTAAACTTTAATTGAAGTTTCATTTACATGCAGAAAAAAGCACATCTAAAAAGAATAAAACTCAAATCTTCACAAACTGTGAAACTAGTGTAACCAGGACCCAGTTTAAAAAAAAAAAGAACAGAAGCTCCCCTTGTGCCCCCTTCAGTCATAACAACATCACCCCCATCTCCAGAGGTGACCACGAACCTGACTTCTAACAGAATACATTAGTTTTGATTAATGTATCATGTACTCCTCTAGTCTTTTTTTGCTCCACATTGTGAGAGTCATAAGAAGGAGGGCTCCTGCCCTCCTGGAGCTCTGATAAGATCAGATTAGGTTGTTTAAAAAAACAAAAGAAAACAAAAAAAACCCCACCTGCTTGATAGCCCCTATTAAGAAGTCCACCACACCTCTGAAGATACAGAGGCTCTTAAATCTTATACCAAACACAGCAAGAAGGCATCACCGCATCACCTGTTCCTCTTCCTTTAATCCTCAAGCCCATGGCAGCTGGCCACCCAGCCCCAGCATCTCAGAGCAAGGGCCCAGTTCTCTCACAGATGCTGGGCCGGGCCAGCCGTGTGTGCAGGAATGTTTACGCACGGATGGCTGGCTGACTTCTGGCTTACTTTCAAGTTACAGCAATGCCTGGCATGTCCCCGAGAGTCCAGGTGGAGGAAAGCAACAGCGTTTAAAGCTCAATCAATCAATCTTACTGCTGGTTGGCAAATCTCAGTTAGAAATGTCTGATGAGGGCGGAAAGCTGGAACCATTGCTGGGCTGCACGCTTCAGCCTTTTGCAGCCCTAGTTCTGCAGGATAATTAAGAGCCAGCTAACATGTATCACTAGATGCCCACACATTTCCCTGAATTCAAACTGGGATTTCAGGTACGTGCTGGAAGAAAGCTGTGGGAGTCCTCCGTCCTCCATTTCATCTGGACTCGGCACGGAGGTCACCAGTACAACGCAGCTGCTTCAGAGCTGGGGCCCAGGGAGGAGGACAAAGGTCCACAGATCGTCCAGAGTCAATCAGCATGTGGATCGTGGGACACGTGCTCCAGTTTCGGCACTGACATTGACCAGCTATACGTCCTCGGGTATATCTAATTACCTGTGTGGTCTTTGATTTCCTAATCTATAGAACGAGGAGATAGAACCAGACAACTCAGAGCTAACACTGCAAAATGCCATGAAGTGTACTCCAAGCTATCTTGACTGTGAGACAGTGCCACAGGATAGTCAAAACCCTGGGCTCAGGAGACAGACTGCTTTGGTTTCCATCTTGGCACCACTCTTATGAGCTGTGTGACCTTGGAAAAATGACTTAGCCTCTCTGTGCTTCAGTTTCTTGTTCTGTAAAATGGAGATAATGATTCTTTGAAGAGTCGTGAGAAGTAAATGAGATAATGCGCATGAAGTACTTAAAGACTTCCTGGCACAGAAAATGGTTTCAGTAAAGGTTTGCTATTGTTTATCATCCCGATTTCATTTAAAAAATGTACCTGTATGAAAAAACTAAAAGAAAAACAAGCTCCAAATTGTTAACAATGGCTAACTTTGCACTGTGGGATTATAAGGAGTCATTCTTTTTATTATGCTGTTGTATTTTCCAATTTTTTTTAAACTTATTTATTTTTTATTTATTTATTTATTTTTATTTATGGCTGTGTTGGGTCTTCGTTTCTGTGAGAGGGCTTTCTCTAGTTGTGGCAGGCGGGGGCCACTCTTCATCGCGGTGCACGGGCCTCTCCCTGCCGCGGCCTCTCTTATTGCGGAGCACAGGCTTCAGACGCGCAGGCTCAGTAACTGTGGCTCACGGGCCCAGCTGCTCCGCGGCATGTGGGATCTTCCCAGACCAGGGCTCGAACCCGTGTCCCCTGCATTGGCAGGCAGATTCTCAACCACTGCGCCACCAGGGAAGCCCCCAATTTTTAAAAAATAAGGAAGCTGGACTTCCCTGGTGGTCCAGTGGCTAAGCCTCCGCGCTTCCACTGCAGGGGGAGCGGGTTCCATCCCTGGTTGGGGAAGTAAGATGCTTTACAGCATGGCCAAAAAATTTTTTAAATAATAAAATAAAATAAAAAAAGGAAGTTGAATTACCGTTTTGGCAGAAAAGATGCTGTCTTTAAAAATGACTGCTAACCTCCTTTAGTTCTCTCTGAATTACTTGTCTATTATTACCTTACATGAAAAGCTGACCACCAGCATTCTAGTGAAAAGCCATTCCTAATGATGTTTCCCTTCTGGCAGCAGAAACATTTCCACCGTCATCTCAATGTTCTGGAACAAAGGCAAGGAAAAGCTTTAAGCCCTGGACTGATGTCAAAACCTGACACTGAATCATCTCTGCTCCAACCCAAGCCTCCAGCACCATTACCCCCGGGAGCTCACCTTCCTCACTGGGATGCCAGGCACATCTCGGTCATTACCAGTGCTGCTCAAACACATGGCTCAAGCTTCAAGAGAGGGCTGTCCCCCATGACATTTCATGTGTGCCCCCTAAAGCTCCAGAGAGACATGAACAAAAAGGGCAGCATAGCCAAGCAGAGGCACACCACCCAAACCAAGAGAACTGGAAAGGGGAATGCAGGTTCCTGTGGACACCGGGAGGGCGTGGACTGAGGCAGGAGAGCCTGGGGCTCTGGGGTCACAGAGTGGCCAGAAGGTGCAGGGGCCGAGAGATCAGAACCAGGGGACAGATAATAACCAGCTGCTTAGTCCCGAGGCCAGATAACAACCACCTGCTTAGTCCCAAGGCCAGATATGGTAAACTTTTGCCTAAAGAAAAGCTGCTTGAGCTCGGTCATATAAGGAAAGGGTCAGGTCCTTCAAACCGGCGGTCACTGCCCAGGCAACAGGTATTTCAGAGCACACACGAGAGCAATGTTACAGACAGGCCCACAAAGGAGCTACAGGTTCAGGATCCAAAGGCTTTTGCAGGTTTTTGTGGCCTAAGTGTCCGAGCCAACACAGCTGACATTCTGTACTCTTACTCATTTCAGCTGAAATCTAACTTTAGGTGTAGCATCAAGGCTGTTCCTCTGGTGTGCCAGCCAGATGTGCTAGGCTTTGCTGGGGTAACAATCAAAGTCAAAATCCCAGGGGCTTGGGGCTTCCCTGGTGGCGCAGTGGTTGAGAATCTGCCTGCCAATGCAGGGGACACGGGTTCGAGCCCTGGTCTGGGAAGATCCCACCTGCCGCGGAGCAACTAGGCCCGTGAGCCACAATTACTGAGCCTGCGCGTCTGGAGCCTGTGCTCCGCAACAAGAAAGGCCGCGATAGAGAGGCCCGCGCACCGCGATGAAGAGCGGCCCCCGCTCGCCGCAACTGGAGAAAGCCCTTGCACAGAAACGAAGACCCAACACAGCCAAAAATAAATAAATAATTATTTTTTTTTTAAAAAAGAGCAATGGCCAAGAGAAACTGTCCTCCCAGACATTTAAAAAAAAAAAAATAATAATATCCCAGGGGCTTAAAAAAAGGGAATGGCTTATCTCTCACTCATGCTAACAAGCCTGCTGCTAGTAGGCTGAGGGACCCAGGCTGTGACGGAGCCCCTACCATCAGGAATGCTGTTGGTGGCCATGGCAGGGGCAGGGAACTTGGTGAATCGTCCACTGGTTCCTAAAGATTTCCCCAGAAGGGACTCCTGGGCTTCCTGAATTCACTGCACTGGCCCTACCTAACTTCAATCCTACCACATGCCCGGGAGGAAAAATATCCTGTTAGTGGCACGTGCTACATCCTATTGGCTAAAAAATCTGAGACAGGTTCTACTATTATTACCATTTTACAAATGAGAAAACTAGATGCAGAGAAGCTAAGTTAACTGCCTAGTAAACAACAGAGATAGGACTGAAATCCAGGCCGTCTGTCTCCAGAGCATGCGTCCCTGACAATAATGACCGAGTACTTTTATTATGAGTCAGGCATTATGCTAAATATTTTTTATGTATTCACATATTCTTCACACCAGCCCTATTTTATGAGAAAAGCAAGGCTCATAAAGAATATGTATGTTTCTTGAAATCCACAGAAAACAGCTTAGCTGGGGCTCCACTCAGTTTATATGAAATATGCAAGACTCTGCGAGATCTGTACAAGCCACCAACCCAGTGAGAACCCATTCTGCAGTGTCCCTCACATGGTCATCCAGACTTCTGTGGGCACTCCGGGTTCGGTCCAGACTCAACCCTCAGGCTGAGCTTGAAATCTTCATCCACGCGATGACTTCCTACCATGGTCCTGGTGTTGCCACCTGGAGCCACACCCGTCTGGGGTTTGGCACGGCCTGTAAAGTCCATTCCTCTTCATCCATGCTCTAAAAGGCAAACACTGACTGAGCCAAAATAATTTTATATGAGGATAAAAAAGCTATTGCTTTTATCAGAATCATGCCCATGCATTTACAATCACAAAGAGAAGAAGGAGAAGAAGAAAAATGGTAGAAATCAGAAAAGCAAGTAAGATAAGGAGCCTATAAAGAAGATGCTGGGGCCTCACAGGTGAAGAGTTGATATCTAGACATATACAGGAACAGGCGCTCAACAGATAAGCCATGGATTTGCCTGGAGAGAAGGGAAGACACCCTTCCCTAGGCTGGGTGACAGAGCTGAGAAAACAAGGCACTGCTCAGCATGGCCCTGAAGGGGGGACCTTTGTATGTTCTATCAGAAGAATGTGAGCTTTATATCACTTTCTTTTTTTTTTTTTTTTAATGTATTTATTATTTTTGGCCGTGTTAGGTCTTCATTGCTGAGCGCGGGCTCTCTCTAATGGCGGTGAGCGGGGTCTATGCTTCGTTGCCGTGCACGGGCTTCTCATTGCGGTGGCTTCTCTTGTTGCGGAGCACGGGTTCTAGGCGCGCGGGCTCAGTAGTTGTGGCTCGCGGGCTCCAGAGCGCAGGCTCAGTAGTTGTGGAACACAGGCTTAGTTGCTTCGCGGCATGTGGGATCTTCCCGGACCAGGGCTTGAACTCGTGTCCCCTGCACTGGTAGGTGGATTCTTAACCGTTGTGCCACCAGGGAAGTCCCTATATCACTTTCTTACTGGTAATATACATGATGCTACCAAGCCATCTTCCCTCTTGCTACACTGTGGTCACCTGATACACACTTGCAAAATGTCTAGCCTCTATGTGAATACGGAACCCAGGGAAGCCAGCCCATTCACGGGACCCTAGCATCAAACATTTGGTTTTCTTGCTAATTGAGCCAATCTGTACTGGAAAAATAACTCTGAAGGCTCAATAAGCATCCTTATCAAGATGTAATTACTCCATTCATGTGGATACCTATACAGAATATTCAAGACCTATATTTGAGAAGAAAGCTACTTCTCCACACTACATGCTCAAAATGAAAAATCCAAAAGACCTTCATGTGATATCCAAAAGGATATGTTATTAGTAAAGTGTCTTAGTACAATGTTTGTTCTAATTTGTTTAGACAAAGAACACTTCCTTTCGTAGTTCAATTCTGACAATGGCACATTCTGTTCACGGTGTACAGAACAGGAATTGAGTCACTAGTTTTACCATAAAGGTTTTATTTCTCCCCACCTCTTCCTCTCGGTATCACTGAAAAAAGAACATCTGTAGCATCAAAAGTTCTCTTTCTTGACTGCAGGTAAAGTAAACCTGGAATCAAGGATCATTTGGAACCGGGGCTGGAATACATGTACTTTTGAAAGCCCAATCCTTTATCCACAGATACTGCTAATTAACAGTGTAAGGGAGATTAGGCAAAGTGTTCAGGGTTCTCAAAAACAAATTCTTCAAATATCTCAAGCACTTACAAACACTTGATACTGTAATTAGAAAGAATTATCTTCTCATTTAGCCTCTACCAGGCAACAGTGGTAGGTAACCTACTCTGAGTTACATACACTAGGAAAAATACCTATTTCTTCAAAAGAGCTTTCAATTAATGCAAACTAGTCCCTTACCTGGCAAAGATTTACTGTGTACTTTATGATCTATACAAGAATTAAATTAAAGGAGGGGGGAGGCCAGATTAAAAAAGACTGTGCCTTGAAGAGCAGAAGTGGAAGGGTATGGTAATGAAAACCCGTCTACACTGAGAACCACCGGCAGCTAAAGGACAGCCACAGCCCCGAGGGAGGGAGCGGTGGGGGCTGTGAGGAGACACGAGCAAAGGGTGCTGCTGAGAAGAGGAAGGACTCTCTGGGAACCCCGGGTACCTCGAAAACAGGCAAGTTGAGGGACGGGAAGTGAGCCCCTAACGCCGGCCCCTCACCTCTACCAAGAACTCCGCCTTCCTGACAGAAGGGGTCACAGCGCCTTCTTGCGGGGAGACGCGGGATGGTGAGTTCTAAAGAAGGGGAAACAGGAAGCCCCAAACTTAGGACTAAACCAGAATAAGCGTCATTGAGGCTTTTACTTCCTATACTCAGAACAAACCAAGGGAAGGGGTGGGTGAGAACCCCTGGGCACTAACCTAACAGCTTCGGAGGGGTTCTGGGATCCGTCCCCACCGCGGTTATTCCCCGTCCGTTCCTAGCAGCGTCTGTCAGCAAAACCTTCCCGGGAAAGGGACCTGAGCACTTGCTTTGAGGGCTAAGGGAGAAGTGGGACGTTCTGCTCCAGGAGAAGCACCTCCAGGAACTGAGGGAGCAGAGGCAGCTCTAAGGGGGAAAAAATGGTTCCCAAGGCCCTGAGCCAGTGGGCAGAGCAGAATGGCCGGAAAGGCAGCCTGCGGGCAGAAGGTCTGCCTCCC
Source organism: Balaenoptera borealis (assembly GCF_965194805.1). NCBI lineage: Eukaryota > Metazoa > Chordata > Mammalia > Artiodactyla > Balaenopteridae > Balaenoptera > Balaenoptera borealis. The sequence goes on from NC_138870.1 coordinate 80,424,320, forward strand.
CCCCAGGGCTGAGGCCTAACCTTCTCCTTTTCCTATAGCATTTATTCACCGCCTCCCCTACCCCCGAAACATGGAGGGTGAGTGTTCTTGGCAGGGACATGTGCTTAAGCTAAGCTTCTGAGCGATAACTACAAATCCAGCCCTGTCCTGCTGTCTTTCGGCATCTCCAATCTGAACAAGGTGTTTGAAGGACACGTATCGCCCTCTTAGATACACAATGATGGATAACTTCGTATGAGTGGCAGTCACCTGCAACAGAAGTTACTTTCAGAGGTGGAAGAATCCTTGGAGATCTCACTTGGCCTAATGCCTGCTTTTAAAAGAAGCAGCCTGAATACGTACCGGAGTAACTTTTCATTTCAACCTATGCTCTGTTCATTATAGGTGCCCTATTAAAAGGGAAGGCAATTTGTCTACTAAAGTATAGCTTCTTGGATCAATACATAAAGTGGATATAATAGTAAATATGATAAGGGTGTCTATCAGATACCAATAATCATGTTTCCCTTTTTGCTGTGGATACTAGGAAGTTCAGAACCAAACTGAGAGTAACTGTTAGACTTGGCGATGAGCCTATTTGCTTTGCCTTCCTTGTTTAGAACTTTTGGGTTTTATTGCTACTCTACCTATATTTTCCATGTGCCTATCATAACCTGATTCTCATTGGAAAGAGGTAGGTGAACTTTAATCTAAAGATGCTAGGTATGTCATGCTGCCTGGAGATGAAACTAGACTCACTCCCAAATGTAACTGGGGGAATATGGTCAAACACACTGAGCTTATAAGTTGGCACAGCTCCTTCCATCCTCCTTTCCCAGGGCACCCAGAAAAAGTAGGGTCACAACTTGGTCCATGTCCTTTGAAAAGATACTATATTAAGACTGAGCCAGAAAATAGCATTTGGTACTCAGGCCCTAAAGCACATTCCCTAAGCAAACCTAAGCCTCATAATTGAACTATTCCCTGCAGGCCAGGGGTTTAATTTGTTTTTGGTACTATAACAAATACTGGGGTAGGGGCATATGTACTGGATGATCTGTAGTATAGAATTCTGTTTTAAATGGATCAGAACACTACTAGACATCACACAGGGCTTAGAAATAACATCATTAAGTTTTGAGGGAGCAAAGGAAAACTGATCTATATTAATTTCTTTCCCTTTTGCAATACTGAAGTGATTTCCCTTGAGCAATTTTATTTTTTCTAATGTAAGCCAGCAGCATTATCACCAAATAGCAATTGGAAATAAAAAGCTGCTTTTAGTTCTACCAAAATTATAAACAGTATTACAGTTTTAACAGTATTTAAAGAAAAAAACTTTAATGTCCATGAAAAATACATTCAATATTTATTAGTATGGAAAAACAACCTTACTTTGAAGCCATGCTGGACCTTCAAATGAGACAATCAATATAACAACTCTGATTTCTTTGGGCTGAATAAAATTATCTTTTTATTTTTTTAAAATACGGAACGCTTCATGAATTTGTGTATCATCCTGGCGCAGGGGCCATGCTAATCTTCTCTGTTATCGTTCCAATATGTGCTGCCGAAGCGAGCACAAAAATTATCTTTTTAAAAGGTAAAACAGACCATGTCCTGTTCCTTCTCAAAAATCTTTTAAGTTCCCTAAAGTGTGAAATCCTTAGCGAAGAATTTAAAATGCTCTTGATCAGGGTCGTGTGTCTTACCCTATACCAGCAGACTCATCCGCAGTGCTACTGTGAGCACATCTACACACCAGCACCAGAGTACCAATGCAGCGTGATACACGCTCTCCTTTAATCCCCGCAGCTCCATGAAGTAGGAGCCATTAGCTTCACTTTATAGATTTGGAAGTGAGAAGCCATCAAATAAGTCATGGTTACAGCTAATAAGACACAGAACCAAGATTTGTCCCAAGCTCTAAAGCTTTTAACCTTCACTGCATTCCATGAGTCCAATAAACCCCTGAATGCTTCACGCACTTTCCTAAATCTCCGCGTTAAGTACCTGCTAGTTCCTCGCCCTGGCCTTCCATACCTCCATCCCCAGGTACCTTCCAAGGACCAACCCAAACACTGTCTCTTCCACAAAGCCTCCCCCATTCCCATGCCCAGCTTCCTTTATACTCTCCCCCAAATCTTCATGTTCCCCTTTTACAGTACTTCTTCTCTAGGTCTGGTAAGCATTTGTGTAACATTTGTTCCCCCACTGTCTTGAAGTCTGGAGGGGAGGGAATGTCTCCTAAGCCACCTGTGTCCTGCCCCACACTCCTTCCTCAAAAGGACCTTGTTATCTGTTGCGTGAATCAATGGTTGACACAGCCAACTGGGGCAGCCAGTTGTCCTACATGTTTAACATCCTCTCAGCTGCTTGCAAAGAGATCAAGAAGAACCTACAGCTGAGGTGGTGCTGGACTGCTTTCAAGACAGACTGGACTTTGGACTGTTAATTAATGGCTTTGATTCATGCAAGAGATCAAATATTCAGGAGACTAATGTGTCTCATGGCTCTTAGCTGCTCCAAGCAGAATACAGGCAACCAATTATCAAACGACAGATACTAAGACCCACAATGTACAGAACATGCAGGTGTACTCCCTTCCTAAGTGACATTTCCGCTGCGGTTACCATCCTAACTGTTGCAGAGAACTAGGTGCCTGCTCCTTCTAACACATCCATTGAGTTTGAACTCAATCCATTATTTGTGGTAGCATATAAGGAAGCAGTCTTGTATTGCATTAAACGAAAAACTTTAAAAAATAATTTATCCAATACACCAGCAAGATTGTCAAGGGTACAGATGACCCTTGAACAACATGGGTTTGAATTGCACAGGTCCACTTACACACAGATTGTTTTTCAATCAATACTACGGCACTACACAATCTGTGGCTGAATCTGCGGAAGCTGGGGCCGACTACGGGACTTGAGCATCCAAGGATTTTGGTATTCAAGGCGGGTCCTGGAACCAGTGCCCCAGGGATACCAAGGGACGATTATAGCTCCTTGTCCCTTAGGAAATCACAATTCAATAGAACAGGAACACAAAAATAAAGGAGCCCTTTTATCCTCTAAAGTCTAAGAAGGCAATGACTTGTTTAAGGCCAAAAGCAGGCCTCAAGAAGAATGGTCCAAAAGAGGACAGGATCTTGGCAAGATAGTTCAAATTTATTTTAAAAAGAGAAGCTACTAGTTACTAAGGACTTATTAAGTGTCGTATAATTTTCTAAATGCTTCACATACATTATTTTATTTTTCCTTTTAAGAATCTGAGATTACAACAATTATTTTCGTTTCCAGATGGAAAAAGTAAGGGACTTATCTGAAGTCATAAAGCTAGCATGTAGAAGAGCTGTGATTCCACCTGGCTCGAAGGGCTGGGCTTTCATAATATTTCCAACCTCTACTGAGAGCCTACTGCATATACCAGACCCTTTCCTAGACATGAACATGTTTTCCATAACCCTTACAACCCCTAAAATTTCCTTTACTTAAATCACTGTGCTACCGTTAAATATTACAAAGTATAAAGTATGCATGGTAGAGAAACCAGAAGGGAGAAAGAATACTAACAGACGGCTTTGGACAGTTCTTGGTGCTACAAGGCAATTACTGGAGATATTCCAAATTTGACATTTAATAAGTAAGACGAAACACTAGCTTAAATCCCAAGATATCTTGTATAATAAAAAATGTAGGTTGCTTCTGTTTTAACCATTTTAAAAATGATTCTCAATGCCAGGGGAACATGCCAGTTTACACATCAACTCCCTCTTCTGGCTACAGCTCCAGTGGATACTGTAATCATTAGAGGCTCTGCTACCAGGATGCAGATAAGAGGAGGCTTCCTTCTCCCACAGCTACAGCAGTTCACAAGCGCCAAAGAGTCATGTTTCAGAGAGACAATAGTCCTCTAGGAACTTATTGTTTTGTAATCTGGGAGGAAGGAAACTGAAAGAAATGAATTGAATTGTGGATTGTGATTTTTAAGATAAACACTATACCATGACCCTTCTTAGAATCCAAGTCTGTATTTGGGTTGACTGTATTTCCAAACAGAGGCAACAGCCTTCTAGGGCCACTCACAATACTTGCAGCAACTAGCCAGCTCAGACTCACAGGAAAAGCCCTGATTCCAAAGCCGTGTGTCCTAAACAGAGCTTAACTGTGGCACAGTGGTAGCCTAAGTTAGTGGTTTAAAAGCACAGATTTAGAGCCAGACTATGCAGGTTCAAATCCCAGCTCTGCCATGTTAATTGTATCACCCTGGTCAAGTAGTTACTTACTCTATGACTCAGTTTCCTCATCTGTGAAGTGGGGGCAGGTGTCAACTTCACAGGGTGACTGTGAGGATGAAATGAATTAATATTTATGAAGTGCTTGGAACAGGGCCTTGTACAGAATAAGTGCTGTAAGTGTAAGCTATCGTTTATGAAACACAACACACCAATAGGTGGGAACTTCAGAAAAGTCCAGAGCCAAGAACAATGGTGCTGCTGTTGTCATGATTAAGCTCTTCCAGTAGAAGCTGAGCACTGCCACCCCATGGAATCTGCTTGTGTGTGCATCTGCATCTTGCCGCAGAGGGGGAGGAGAAAAGACGAGCAGGATCTCACACTCACGCTAGGAAGTGCCTTAAGGATCAAGTTTCAATGAACCTCAACAGCAAAGCTAATACTTCTTAAAAATGCCCACCAACCCAAAAGCAGACGACCTAGTATTCGAGTGATTGAATCTAACTTTTAAAAAGAGACAGTACCTCTAATGACTAAAATTTTAAATCTCAATATCTGGTCCTTAATTTTTAAATAAGTGTCATTAGTCTTCTATGTTGCTATTTTCAGTAAAACCAGAACTCTAAATTAAGACCCTAAAGACAGATGTCTAACATTTCCTATCTCTAAGTCTTTAAGCAAAACAAGGGGAAATTGTATTAGAAAAGCTTATCTAATGATCATAACTTGCTACTTTCTCTAAAAAGCCTCCTAAATTATTTCTTGAGAGTATTATGTCATGGAAGCTTGTCTTTATACATAAAGTGTGAGATTTTTTTCCAATCAGGCTATAGTTAATCCCATGACCTTATCTATCAATGGCTTCATTCTCTAATTTTACCAGGTTCTCTCTCCTGCATCCCTTATTCAAGCTGCCACCAAATTCTGTTATTTCTTTGTCTAGCAATTTCTCTCTAGATTGACACTTCCTTGCTATTTCCGGGTCCATCTACCTGAATCCAGCCCCCAACTCCCTACCTCACATATACAAAGGGCAATGGTTTAATCGGGTTTCATTGCTTTCAACATTTTACTTCTATCTATCTAGTCCATAGCGAATCATTACGCTCATCTTCTAAACTTCCATTTACATCATGTTACAAAATGCTCAAGATGTACGGTTCTTCTTTTTAATAAAGGAATTGGGTTCTTCCTCCTGTTGGTACTTTATCTGAGTAATTTTTCCCATTCCAGTTCTCCAGTGTCTTCCTCCTTTCTTCCAACCTCCACCAGACAGATCCCAGCACTGTAGAACACAATACATTTCTGTACTTTTTTTTTTAACCTCAGTAGTTACATCATTCCCTTTGGACACAACATTTCCAAGGCCTCTCTGTCTTATCCAAATCCTACCATTCCTTCAAAATCTCTTTCTTGAGGCTCATGTCACTTCCTATCCTTCCTGATCCATTTTGGCTCTTATTTATACTGTTGAGTGGGTCCCTACTTGTTTTATCTTCCTTGTTGGCTTTTTAGATTACTAGAAGTATTCATTTTTTAGACACCACACAATACTCAGCACAGAACTAGCAGTATCACTGGGTAGCAAATACTTATTATAACCAACTTTCCTATGCTATAAAGCAGTATATTCCCAATTCTGAATGAGACCCATAGTAAGAAATACATATGTACCACTACATACATACATATGTGCACATGTATACACACATACATAACTGAAACACAAGTTTTATGAAACATTTATCTTTATACATGCAACAGTATTTTTAAAAAACATGGTTGGTTAGCTCATTTTTTAGACAACTGCGTATTAGGAAATTACAATTAATTTTGTTAGGCATGTTAATTTTATTATATAGAAAAAGTCCTTATTTTTAGATACATATCAGAAAAGATATGCCCTGATGTCTGTATGTAACATACACACACACAGACACAAAGCAAATGTGAAAATGTTTGTTGAATCTGGGTAACACAGATGGGTATTTGCTGTACTCTTCCTTCTGCCTTTCCATCTAAAAATATAAAATGATAGTTGCTATTCATTAAATCTATTTCATAACCAACTAATGGGTTTCAACTGTTTGAAAAACAGTGCTTTATAATTAAGAAAAAAGATAAGCCACTTGTTTCTATGTTTACTGATTATATTTAAGGAGGCTCTAATATTCTGAAGAATGTTACAGTAAGGGATTTAATCTTCCATTGCTATGAGTCCACTAATCTCTTCTTTAATATCCTTTCTATGGAACTTTCTATGAATCACTACTACCTTAGCAGAAAGGTGTAAGATTAAGGACTACTTTTTTACTTACGGAGATCACAGAATCAGAATTTACCCTAAGACTTCTCATCCTAAAAATCATCTTTGTGGTTTTCATTGAGGCTTTAAAAGAACAACATCTGGGAATGGCAAAAGTTCAAGACAATGCATTGAAACTGAAAACATCATAATAAACATGCACACTGGTTAAAACGTTCCCCTTCCTTCTCCTTTAAGCACTGGTTCTAATAAAAGAATAAGTTCCACAAACAGAGTCAGTAACACCTCAATTTAACTGACACAAAGAGGGAAGTACAATATTATAGATGAATGAAAGAAATTTCCAGATAACTGAAATTCTTACCATTTATGGGCCAACGTATTAAGTCTTGCTGATTACTGATTTCTAAATTACTAGCTTCCCAAGACTGCTTTCCTGTTAACTGGGATCATCCATATGACCAAGTCTGAATTGTGACACAGCATCTTGACCTCAGGAAGAAACCTGGTCTAGATCCACACGGGACCTGGGGTCTAGTTAACCCTCCAGTCTTAGGTCCCTCATTTGAGAAAATGAAGTGGCTGAACTCTGCAACCTCTAAGCCTTTGCAGCTCTTCTTCTCGACAGTTTTATCGCTACTAGGTCTGTAAAGCTGGCAGCCCTCAGCACATAGCAATTAACACACATTGAATATTTACACTTCAGTATAATGAAACTTATTCACCAAAACGAAAATGAAGCAAAAAGCAGTTAAAAATAATATGCAGCAAGTAAAAAGAATGAACAATTATTAACACACAACATAAGTGAATCTCAATAATGTCATTCTTAATGAAAGAAACTACATACCCAAAAGGACATGCTCTATGATTCCAAGGATAGGGAGGTCAGAACTGGTTACACTTGTGGGGAAGCAGGGGAAGGGAGAATGATCTGCCAGAAGGTGGCACAAGGGAGTGCTGGGTGCGGACAACACTGACACAGGGGACAGATACATGGTGCAACACAGGTAAAAATCATCCAACTGTACATTTAAGATGTATGCATGTTACTACAAGTTATTCCACAAAATAGTTTAAAAAAAAAAGTAAATACAAAAAAATCATAGAAAATGAAAATTCAGGAGCTGTCGAAACTATTTTATCTTTACAGTACCTATAACATGTAAGTACTCAATAAATGCATGTTGATTAACATACAGAATTGTTCAATTCTAGCAGGAAAAGAACTTTAATTTCAATGGTGTGTCAATTCATATTGCGTTTTGTCAGCTCTTTAACATATTTAAAGTTTCGGAAATTTTCATGATACTCTAATAAATAGTTGTCTTCAGTACCAGAATATAGAAGAGCAAATGTACAAAATACAGAAAAAGAGTAGAAATCTGTATGGTATTCTAGCAAGGCACTAATATCTATGGTGTAACTCAATACATCAGATTTAGACACAAAAATATTTAATCTTACATTCTGCAAAAGGCAGCAAAATCCTAAATACCATGTTGACGCAGATTGAAAATGACCTGGTTCATTTAATAATAGTTATTTAGAAAGCCAATGTTTCTCAAAGAGGCTGAATTTAACTAAAAGCACACAAAGTACAACTAAGGCTTACTCACTGACTTAGACCAAATTGTTTTTATGACAGTTAAAGGAACTGATTAATTTAGGTTCCAAGCCAGGCCCCCTAAGATACAGAACTGACACTTAAAAAATGTTTTTCTGGGCATTTTTTGTGAGTGAGGCAGTATGCTAAAAGTACTGGAGTCAGAAAGATGAATATGCTAAACTCTAGCCTAGGAGTTCTTGGGCTGGGAGACATACAGAACTATACAACTGTAGAAAAATGTAACATGGACTACAGGAAACAAAGAAGTGGAAATAAGTAAGGCTTCAGTGAGGCACCTTCTAAGAAGATGATATTTGACGTGGCCTTAGAAGAGGAGGCTCAAAAATCAGCCAAGAGAGCCTAGCAAGGAACACGGTGTATCCACAGAGGCAAACAGTAGAATATTTAGGAAACTAAAAGTTTCTTCGGGTGTCTAGAATTTAGAGCTAAATGGGTCATCCTAAGTCAGGGTTTGATCGAGGGCTGGGGCAAAAAAGAGGTACAGGGCAAGTATTTCTAAAGGGAGGAGGCATGAAACTCTGAAGAATACAGACAGCCTGTGGCAGGCTCTATGTAAACCATGCTAGACTTGACACTTTATCATGCAGGCAAGGAGAAATTTTTTTAATCATAAAGATAAAATATTGAGAAATAGAGAAGTTGAAATAGCAAAATGAGTAGGGGGAAAATCACCCATAACCTCCCTTAAATATAGACACTGCTTAGATTCTTATTTATTTTTTAAAAACACAGAACCATGACTATACTGTACATATAGGGATTTCAGACTTGGTTCATGTACTGTGCATAGTCACATAAGGATTTATTAATGAATTTGGAAGACTTCATCATTATGTGCCTGTACACTCACACTGCACTGCACAGCAACACTAAGTGGGTCTCTGTCTGGGATGCAGGGATCAGGTCACCAGATCTACTGTTAAAAAAATCATGTGAAGTTAAGGACAGCTGAATTCTCACCTGAAATAACAGTATCCATCACATGATGGAAAATCAGACATTTTGCCTCAGAAATACATGATTGATGATTTATTCCATCTCTGCTCATCTGAAATGTTAAACTAATTATCACAGTGCCTGGTGCTTTTTATTAGAAGGGTCTGATAGATGACAAAGGGCAAAATTTTTACCTAGGATGAAAGAAAAGGCAAGAATTATAAAACGACTCCCCTGAAACATACACTTTTTTTGGTCTTTTATTTACGGATTGAAAAAAGAAATCCTTCAACATATGCATGCTGCAAATCATATTCTCCTCCCTGTAAGCCACAGTTACAGAAAACAACTCAAGATCCTTCTGACTGTAGGAAAGCACCACAGTACACCTAATCTACACTGTATATCTATTATGACTCAAATTCTGTAGGAAAAATATTTAAAAATCCAAATTAGATTTGTAAAAGGGGAAAAAAAAAAAAAAAAAGCCTGTGAAGGATAGAAGGTAGTTTGGGAAAGCTTCAATGACAGATGCTTTTTTTCTCTCTTTACTGGGAACTGTAGACAAATCATAGGCCTGTACCTGGCTTAGTGCCCTAACTTCCCAACGAGACTGCAAAAACTCTCAGACAGGACACCTGCTCTGAGCTTATTACAGAACTGCCTTGTGCAGAATTACCATTGGAAAAACATTAACTTTGTGCCCAAATGGAAGAGTGCCTACTTCCCTAAGATATATGAATGGTGGGGTTTTCTTTTGCCTTACATTGGGAAAGCTGATGCACTAATAAGACTCCAAGGGCTGCTAACTACCCACTAATATTCCAGTGTGGTACACTTTATTAATTTGACTCAGTCCATCTACCTTATTCAGCATTCCAAAATGTTAGAGAACCATCTGTTCAAGATTCACCAACTGAGAACACTATGAAACCTCATTCAGCACAAGACGTTACTCTGCATTTGATGAACTGAAACTTCTTTGATTTCTATACTTGATGATGCCTGTGATGTCATTCATTACTTTAGATGTTTATTTGACTGATGTTTTATTAATAAGGCCACTGTAAATTTATCTGTAAGGACCTGTGTCAGAGAAAATTTTGCTCAACTGCTTTTCATACTAGGTTAACACGCAGTCAACAATTACTGAACGTATACTTCATATTACAGGGCTGACTCAAAGTGTTCAATTATATCTAATCAGAGGCAAGGGTATGTTTATTTTATTAAGTATCACATCCTTCAAAGAAACCAAATTTTATATATAAACAGTGGGAAAGTGACCAACATAATTAGGCAAGAATTAAATGACAAGCAGAGTTGGGCATTATCATTTATTTACCATTAATATAGCATCTTTCATCGAAAATTTCAATAAATCTTGCCAAATGTTCTTGCCCCAACCTAGGATATGATTATCTGGAAGTGTTCTAAGTCAGTTCTGAATTTCACACTGAACAACTGACAGGCATTCAGGTTTTTGAGGCTCACTGTTAAGTCTTTCCTCCCCCTTGGCTCACACATCACTAAGTTCTCTTTCTTTTTTGATGTTCTAACACCTAACCCTTCCTTTCTTTCCAACATCTGATACCTGCTCGGTTCAGGTCTTCTATACTGCACATCTGGACTCCTGTAACCATCTCTTAACTCATCTCACTGTCTCCAGGCTGCCCTCCCGTCAATGGTCACCACAGTTGTCTATAGCATGAGGTCCAAATTCCATTAGTTGAAAAGTCAAGGTCTTCCATGTCTTGACCCAATCCTGTCTCTCTCCAGATTTTGTACACACACCTTCTTACCTAGACCAAATGACCTGATCCAGTGATTTCTGACCAGATCAAGAACAATATGCCCAGATCACTTCTACTAACTCACTTTACCTTTGTTCATGCGCACCCCCCAACATGCAGTCCAGCCACCCCTTCCACCTCCACCATCTACCTGGTGCCTGCCACGTGCCCGTCAGCATGACAGATGTTTGACATATTTTGTCTCTAATCCCCACCCCAATCCTACAGGTTATGTTTAGTCTATCATGATGAGTATCAGAGAAATCAAAGACTTTGACAAGTTCACAAACTAGTGAGTGATGAGCCTAAGCTCAAGCTCAGGTCTGATTCCATAGCCTATGTTCTTTCTAAAACTTCAGGCTTCCTGGAATACCATCCCCAACTCTTTACTTACCAAAACCTTGGGGTTCCTTCAGAGTCTGACTCAATTTAACCTCTTCCACACAGAAGTGTTTCTTATCACCTCCAATCTAGTAAACAGTGCTTACTCTGAACCCCTGCTGCTCTTACTGAGTCCCTCTGCTTGCACTAAATTCATTACTGCCTCGTATTATTTGTTGCCTTATTCTTTTTCCCACTTGTTTTGCAGTCCCACAGCCTCACATTGCCTCTTGAACACAGTAGGCACTCAACTGTCTTATAACTGAGTTCTCTACTTTGATAGCATTTCCTATGGATAAAATTCCACATCAGGTAGGATAATTTCAGTAACTGGATAAAAGACGTTCAATAATAAGGGCACTTATGATGTCACAAACTAAGATCAGCGGACAGGGCTGATTTGGTGGCTTAAAAATGTTATCAGGGGGCTTCCCTGGTGGCACAGTGGTTGAGAATCCGCCTGCCAGTGCAGGGGGTACGGGTTGGAGCTCTGGACTGGGAAGATCCCACATGCTGTGGAGCAACTAATTTTGTGCACCACAACTACTGAGCCTGCACTCTACAGCTTGAGAGCCACAACTACTGAGCCTGTGGGCCACAACTACTGAAGCCTGTACGCCTAGAGTCCGTGCTCCACAACAAGAGAAGGCACCGCAATGAGAAGCCCGCGCACCGCAACAAAGAGTAGCCCCCGCTCGCCGCAACTAGAGAAAGCCCTTGCACAGCAACTAGAGAAAGCCCGCGTGCAGCAATGAAGACCCAACGCAGCCAAAAATAAATAAATTAAAATAAATTAATTAAAAAAAAATGTTATCAAAGATCCAAGCTCTTTCCAATTCTTCATTATACTATATTCAGGGCATTTGCAAGTTCTCTCATGGAGGCAAGTGAGCTACTGCAGTTTTAAGAATCACATGTAGCCAATTTCTGGCTATATATGAGAATACTGCTCTTCTTTCCTATTTTGTTAGGAAGGAAAATATTTTCCAGAAACTCCTCAGCAGATTTCTCCTTAGGTCCCTCTGGCCGGGCCTGAGTCATACGTCCATGCGCTAGCTTCAAGGGAGGCTGCGGAAGCAGTATCTAACATTTTCAGCCTCTACTGTACTGGCTCTGCCAGCCAGGCAGAAAGGGAAGGAAAATGGTGTTTGGATAGGCAACCAACACCTTTAGAGAAATATTAATACAATAATAAACTCTGTATAATGAAAGTCCTCCACGGTCCAAAGAGATTAATTATCTTAAGAAAGGTGTGCTAATCAGGTTATAAGAAACACTCCTGTTACAATAGGGTGCTGTTTGCACTAGAAGTAGGAGAGAAGAGAACTGGAATCTCCCAGCTCTTTAGCCAACAAATTGTAAACACATTCCTTTCCCTCGAATCCTGAAGTATCACAATCTCTTCCAGCACTATGACCATCACAAGGAAGGATAGGCAAGCAGAAAAAAAACTCGTTCTCTTCAGCTTCCATACAGTTCTCCAAACACATTAAAACAGGTAAAAAAAAAAAAAAAAAAAAATTTGAGAGATTTAAAGAACAGAAATGAAGATGAAAATATTTATGTTTTTGCCTCCTTCTCCTATTCTTCTTTGCTTCTTCTAACAGGACAGTCTGCCTTTACCACCACCATCACCACTACCACCACCATTACGTTTCTAATTCTGGAATCAGCTTAGACATCCATTAATGGAGAGCCACTTAAAAAACTATTACAATGGAAAACAATGCAGACGCTAAAATAGAGGTGGATCTCAACTGGCTACTACGGGAAGCTGTCCAAACTAAATTGTTAAGCAAGAAAGATACAGAGCTATATATATATAGCACACACTCATTTGTGCTTTAAAAGAGGGGCAGTGGTGGGGTTTATATAAATGTGATACAAGTGTACTCTATTTGTAGAGAAATTTCTAGAAGGATGTCTTAGGAATTGTGGATGGTAATTACCTCTGGGGAATAGGATTGGGAATCTGGGACCAGAGATACTTCTTGTTTTATATTTTCTTTTTGGTATAGTTTGGTTTTTTCCCACCTTGTCATATTTTTTTTAAACCTACTTTGAGGTTGAGTCTGCAACCTCAAAGCAAATACCTACAAAATTTCATTAGCTCACTTAACATACTTCTTTGTTTCCTCTTAGGACCTGTGATTTTAATAATAATAGCAAAATAACTGGCCTCAATATTCAGGATAGTAAGCATTTTTGTAACTAAAACTAACTTAATTTATGTAATTACTTTTACTCCCTACTGAAAAGAGGGCTTTTAAATCCAATTTCCCAAGGAAGTAAGACCACGTCTCAAAAGGTAGTTCTTTAAAAAAGGTTGTGGAACTAAGCTGGAATTACCAAGTCATAATTAGAAGTTTTCAAATGAAAATCCCATAAAAAATAATGTATACTAATGTTACATCTCTTTTATATGATGTAACCAAAATACCATCTCTTCAAGGGACAAATCCTACTGAAACATTTCTATTGAGAACTCAGTTTCCTAATGCTCACAGCTTCGAATCTATTCCATGTGGGCAATGATTTTTCCCATACAGGGTCTTCACTGAGAACACCACAGATGTGCATGACACCAGTGTGTGACAGGCATATACGGTTGTCCCTTGGCATCGTAAGGAATGGTTCCAGGGCCCCCCCCCTCATGATGCCCAAGTCCCGTATGTTAAATGGTTTTGCATTTACAGGGTTGGAGAGCCAAATCTACATATTCACTCATCTGTGGTAGCTGAAGAGACTCACAGGGTCCATCGAGTGACAGTTTACATGAGGCTCATGTGACTCTGGAGGGCTAGATTGTTTTATTTGTGATTCTCAGGTTCTAAAGGTTGATTTTTGCCCTTCAAAAATGGTTTCTGGGGCTTCCCTGGTGGTGCAGTGGTTGAGAATCCGCCTGCTAATGCAGGGGACACGGGTTCGAGCCCTGGTCCGGGAAGATCCCACATGCCGCGGAGCAACTAGGCCCGTGAGCCACAACTACTGAGCCTGCGCGTCTGGAGCCTGTGCTCCGCAACAAGAGAGGCCGAGACAGTGAGAGGCCCGTGCACCGTGATGAAGAGTGGCCCCCACTCGCCGCCACTAAAGGAAGCCCTCGCACAGAAACGAAGACCCAATACACCCAAAAATAAATAAATTAAAAAAAAAAAAAAGGTTTCTGTAACAACTACAAAAAGCATTAAAGCTATCTCCTTAAGGTTGAAGTTGCTCAGGATCCAAAACAAGGCAGGCCTACTTCCATTAAAAAATTTTTTGATGGTCCTAGAATTTATTTTTAAATGAAGCAATGGAATTGGATTCCAAGATATATTTGAAATGTTTACATTTACTGAATTCTTAGAACATTAAAAATTGTTTGGCATTTGAACATACACAAGCTCCAGAGACCCAGAAATTCCATTCCTAAGAACAAGTGCCCACGTTAGGACAGTGCATTAAAAATATTCATAGCAGCAATGTCCACAACAGAAAACAACAACAGTAACGACCACCCAAAATAACCCAAAGGTCTACAGGCAATAGAATGGATACACGTACCTTGTGTGCATTTGTACAGTGGAATGAAATGAACCATAGCTTCAAGACTTAAAGTGGATAAATTTTAAGAGCAGCAAGTCAAAGAAGAACACATGCAGTATGAACTCCACTTTATAAAGTTCAAATGCAGGCAAACTCTTGTTTAGGTATAAACACACAGGTAGTAAACGATAGAGAAAAAGCAAGGGGACGGTTAACACAAACCCTGGGACAGCATCACCTCCTGGGTGAGGATGCTTGTGACAGCGGGATATGAATCAGGGAAAAGGTCAGAGGGTCAAGTCTGATTTCCTGCCCTGGGTTTTAGGTGCAGGGGTGTCTCATGTTACTTTTTAAAATGGAATATCTTCTATATATAATATTTTACAATTTACAAACATTTAAAAATAAAAACTATGGAATAAATTACACAGTAAAATAAACTGAGTGTGTGTGTGTGTGTGTGTGTGTACGTTTAAGTTAAATGATAAATAACATCCTCTTTTAATCCCATTGCTTTTATCTCTGGGTCTATACTTAACTCTTTGGGTAATAATGTTAAAAATCGAAATTTGAGGCCCTACTTAAATTGTGACCTGGATTCAAAGGCCCTCAGGCCACCTCCTGCAATAGGTCCTGACTTAGTCTCCCTGGGTCATTATCCTCAGTGGCTCACACCCTGGAATGTGAAGGATGTAGTCGGAAGAGAGCCCCAAATTCCCCCCAGGCTACAAAGTAACCGCCAGGCAGCCTGCAAACAACCCATGTCTGTACTTTAGGTAACCGACTGTGCTCTTCAGTGGCTGGAAGAGGGGAACAGAGAGGAGGAAGAGCCTGGGGGGAGCGGCTGGCCAGCGTTGCAAGGGTTTCTCCAGAAGAGCCCGTCAACCGGCGGCTGGCAAGAAGAGACCCATTCCTGCCACCCTTTTGAACAGCCTTGCACAGACGGCAGCTATAGTTGTTTCACAAGCTGTGCTCTAGCAGTTTGGGTGGCAATTTCTCCCTTTCATTCCAACTGAAACCGTGCACGTCAATCTCTGTCAATCACTGCGCTCACAATGCTATGAGGCTATTAAGATGCTCTGCTGTCAGAACAACTAGCCTTCCAATTATTTTTTCAACTAGCCCCCCAATTTTCTTTTAACAACAGAAATTTCATCTCCACGATTCAAAGGATCACACAATAAGCAGCAAACTCCTCCAACTCTCCATACCCCTCATCGCCACCCCCCCAAGCTGTTTTTGTTTCTAAAGGTTGGGGCTCATTACCAACAACAAGCCCACCTTTGTGACATTCCAGGGTAAACATTTGATACAGAACTAATTGGGAGAAAAATGACCTGAATACATAAGTGTTCAAAATATTTTAATGTCCAGGAAATGAAAGACTATTTATTTTGCAGCAATATCCCAAAGTCTTCCCTGACACAGATGCACACACACAACCACAAATTGAATACAGATTTCCCATGAGATCAAGCAGCTCTTATAGGCAGAGTTCAGGTGATATGGAACCTTCCCTGCCCCACAGTGGGCACTGCATCCACCACCACGGGGTGGCCAAGGACAGCCGGCCGGAGGAGCCCTGATTCTTCAGATCACGACGCTTCCCCTCTGCTGCTCCCTCTCCCAACCACAGCCACCACACCACACGCTGTCTCGCAGTCAGTTTTCTGGAGTCTGAAGTTTCAAGGAGGGATGCCCGCTTCTCAACAGACCGGATGTTAAAGTACAAAGTTAGATTCCAACTCAGTCTGGTCAGACCCAGGATCACTTTCAAAATGACAGGGAAGTAAGAGAACTGGCTCTTTTCCAGCCAGTAGCCGGCACCCTCCTACTCAGTCAGACATCTGTTCACCTCTTAAATCACACTCATTGAATTTACATTTTTAAAGGACCAAACGATAAGGATTTTGGTGGCTCATTAGGAGTTTCAGCAGTTTAAGTATCTAGAAATCCAGTGAGAAATTACGGAAGGACTTGGCCAAGCATAAAGACAACTATGAAAAGCCCCCAAATAACTTGCATCTCTTTCAAGCATCTCATAGGATACGAATTACTACACAGCTCTACGATACATATTTACACAGCCTGGTTGAAACTGCAGAGCGGGGAGGAGACTTACCAAACGCCACACCACAAATCAGCAAGCAGCTCGCTCCCCACCCTGCCTGAGAGGCATCTGAGCCTGTAAGGCAGGCAGGCTGGATAGTCAAACAGCTCCTACCATGACTCACCCTGAACTTTGGAGATACTGCTCACGTATCTCTGGGTATTCCCGTGTTTGTCTCCGAGAAACTCCACGCCCTGCACTGTAACCAATGCTACTGCCCGCAATAATACACTGTATTCAACCCACTGCTGACAAACGGGCTCTTGCTACTGCCAGAAGAAAAGATATACATTCTGTATATTTGGAGAGAGGCAGACTAGAACAAAGTCCTGTTATCACACAACTCTGGGGGTGGGAGAGGACCTTAGAGGATGTCCAACCTGGCACTCCTGATTTACCGACTAGGAAACAGGCTCAATTCAACAAACTCCAGTTGGGCAGAGCCAATGCAAAGCAGTGAACCGAGCACGGGAAACCCCAACATGGATGAAGGCAGGGCGAGCGGTAAGTGGTCCAAGCGCGTAGGGAAGGGCAGTGAGTGGGGTCAGGAGACTCTTTCCTCTGTTGTTTCATTCATGAGACACATGCTCGCTGGTGCCTTCGAGTATCAGACGCAGCGAGGCGTACTGGAGTTGCAAAGGGGCACCCCACCCCCAGGCTAGTGGCAAGGGAAACAATGACAGTCGCTGATGAGTGCCCTAGGAGGTGTACGCGGTGCTAGAAGACAGCACTTGGGAGGGGTAGCCAAGGTGGGGGGCGCGGAGGAGGAGGAGGAGGGCAGGAGAGGAAACAAGGCTGGTGCAAGGCAGGAAGAAAGAGACTTGTCAGTGAGAAGGTACTTCAGGTGGTGCGCTCTGATTCATTCAGCCAGACAGCAGGTGACGATGTGAAGGGTACTGGGCATGGCAAAGAAGGCAGGAGAAGAACTGGGTCAGCAGACAGGGATGAGATTTTGAGGGCTCCAGTTACATCACGCCAAGGTGTTTAGATTTCATCTGATAGGACAGGTGGCAGCCGCTAAAGGGATTAGGATAATCAGATCCCTGTTTCAGACAAGTCCTTCTGAAAAAGCAGGAGAGAAAATGCATCTCAGTGGAGCGGACTGGAGCCTGCTGTAGTAATCTAAGGCAAGAGCTGGTGACGGCTGGATGCAGGGTTGTCCTGGGAAAGGAGAGAACAGCGTCTGAGGTAGACAAAGGAGGCAGCATCAAAAGGACGTGATACCAATCGGATGGGGGGTGAACGGCAGAGTCACGGAAAACCCCACTTGTTTCATCCCTTCTGGTGGCCAAAAGATCAAGTGCAAGGCAGGCAACTGAGGAGAGGCAGGAGGAGGAAGAGATTTGGGGTAGCAGAGGAGTCAGCATCAGACATAATGAATTCGAGGCTCCTGTGGCACATTTAAGCACAGGTGTCCAGAGGGGCACTCAGAGAGACAGAGGCTTAAGAAAGAGAATTGGAGCCCATCAGTGACAGTGCCTTGGGGCAGCTCACCGAGAGGAAGTACTTGGACTTTCGGGTCAGGCAGACCTGATCAAATCCCCACTCTGCCACTTAGCAGCTGTATGACCTCCGGCAAGTAAATTAACCTTTTTGAGACTGTAGTCTCATATGAGGAAATTCCTCCTGGAATGTAATAAGATCAGTAAAGAGCCTTATGTCAGGTGAGACACAAATATGAAATATTTTTCTCTTGCCCTTTCGTGATCATATACCGCTTTTTATTATAATAATTTGAGTACTAACCTCTGCAACAGATTACAAGTTGTCTTGCTGTCAGTCACTCGTCTTTGAATCCCTTTTGACCTTCCTTGCATGAAGAGATTCTCAAATATTTGAACTGCCATAAGTCATATGAAAAACTCAGGCCAGAATGAGTCTAGGAGACAGGGTTTCTTGCCCTTGACATTAAATAACTAATACAAAGATCTCAAAATGGTTATGTGGTTTATACGGTACTGATTTAATTCTGTGTTGGGGGTGTGATGGGGGGAGAAAAGGGCAATGGGGGTTTGCAAAAGAAAGAAAATTTTGTCGGTCTAATAAAGCCCCGTCAAAGTAACAGAACTTTACTCTTTGCGTAAATCTATACAGTAATATTTAAGAGGAAGAGTGTCTACTGAAGTTAGTATTTACACAGCCTCTATCCTCTGGCTCAGTTCAAGTAAAGGTCTTAAATTAAATTTTAAATAATGAATTCTAGCAAATGGATCTTGCCTTAAACCAAATTTAAAATCAACAGTATACTCTGTATATAAGAAATATATACTTTCTTTGTTAGGCTCATTTTGCTTTTTCTATTTATAACTCTTAAATGGACATTTAAAAACTACAATAAGGGGGACTTCCCTGCTGGTCCAGTGGTTGAGAATCTGCCTTCCAATGCAGGGGACTCAGGTTCGATCTCTGGTCAGGGAACTAAGATCCCACATGCCGCAGGGCAACTAAGCCTGCGCACCGCAACTACTGAGCCTGTGTGCCACAACTAGAGAGAAGCCTGTGCACCACAACGAAGAGCCCGTGTGCCGCAACAAAGATCCCATGTGCCACAACTAAGACCCGACACAGCCAAATTAAAAAAAAAAAAAAAAAAAAAAAACTACAATAAGGGACTTACGTGGTGGTCCAGTGGGTAAGACTCTGTGCTCCCAATGCAGGGGACCCGGGTTTGATCCCTGGTCGGGGAACTAGATCTCGCATGCATGCCGCAACTAAAAAGAAAAAAAAGAAAAAAAAAGACCCCACATGCCGCAACTAAGGATCCCACGGGCCGCAATGAAGATCCTGTGTACCGCAACTAAGACCCAGAGCAGCCTAAATAAATATTAACAAAAAAAAACGACAATAAGATTTAAAAATCATACTGACCACTAAGGCATACAGAATTCAACTCCACATAACCAAGCTTGTTCATTTTTCTCCTGGTTTTGCCTTCAAATTTAGGCTCTAATTTGTCTTACCCATTTTTATGGCTGCCTCCCTCCTCTGAAAACATCTTGGTCACTGGATATTTTATTTCATCTCCAACTTACTTGGCTAAAACACATTCACGATCACCTCTTCCTTGCTTCCTGATCCTTCCCTGGTAGCTTCGTATGTTCTCATTCTTTCATCGACAGCCTAGTTTAGCATACCTACTTCATGTTCTGTGTCTAGTCATAAATATCTCCAAAAAATTCACACAGGTTTCCAATATAAATTTGTTTTACGATTGTCTCAAAGCTCTCTAGTTGTTTGGCTCATTTAATTATTCTGATTCAAGATAGAGAATGATCCAATTCACAGCTATGGTCTTCGGGACTTGCTTAATTCCCAGCTGCCTTCAACTCGGCCACAGGTGGTACGGCTCAAGCATGACCAATTTTAGAGGGCACTGGGTCCCTATGCTCTGAGGAAGAACGTGTATCCCTCTCCCCAACATGCCCAGCCCTAACCCGAGGTTCTTGCTGCTCTCAGATTGTCTGGACTCTGGATGGCTCCCTTTAAACTCACACAACACAGCTGGCCGTGCCTCTTTAGCCAATATCTAAGATTTTGACTCCTCACTGACATACCGACCCCCTCCGAGATACCCCCCCAATTCTTCCCTGCCTTGAATGGACTTGAACTTCCCAGACTTGAAAAGACTCAACTAATTTTCTGTGTGTCTATAAGATCCTCTCCTATCTTGCTGTCACTAGGAGGCAAAATGAAGGCAGAGAGACAGAGCCAGGCTGTATGGCAACTGCCACTAAACCAGCACAATCCCCATGCCACCTGGCTCCTGACCTGCATTAAGGAGATGCACACATATTCGACTGACAGACTACTGAGATGTAATTCTTTCCATTTAAACATTACTTTGAGACACACATTACACACACCTAACTACTACACCATGACTCATAATAGAGGTGTTTAAAATGAAGAGCATCTCATCACAATGCTTCACCCAAAACTGCCCTACGGCATCTACTAAAGGAGCAGGTCAGATCCAGGAAACGGTTTACCATAATCTAGAGCATGATTTTCTCATTATCACATTCTGCTGCAGGGCTGCCTGACTTGCTTCCCAACCCAGTTCAGGTTCTGTGACCTCATGTGATCCAAAGCCCTCTTCTGGCAAATTGAGGGTTAGTTACTTGCTTTGCCAAGCCATTCTCTATTCTCTTCTCCCTCTGAAAACCTGAGCTACCTTTTTAATTATTCTCTTTCCCAAGAAATATCTCATTTAATTGCTTCAACCAGAGGCCCTGGTGACACAGGTTTTGAGTAAACAAGGAGAGTCAGCTGCTTATCTGCTGCATCAGAACCAACTGGGGCAGGAAAGCCTTCTGAAAATAAAAGATTTCCCCGGTAAACTGGTACAACCCTTTGGAAGGACATCTTGTTCCCATCTATCCCTATTTAAAAGACACATGCCCTTTAACCCAACAATTTTGCTTTTAGAAATTTATCCATATACGGTTACAGAAAAAAAGATGTACAAAAATACTCAGTACAGTATTACAAGGCAAAACAAACATGTAAAAAAAGCACTCTAGAAGGAACTTAAATTGTATTATCAGTAGGAGACTGGTTAAATAAATGATATTTTGTGAGAACATTGTTTGAGAGAACATTTCTGTAAAGATACATAAGAAACTTAACAGCACTTATCTCTGGGGATAAGGATGAGAAGTTGAAAAGAGAGACTGCATTTTCTACCATGTGCCCTTTAGTACTATGGGATTTTTTTCCTATGAACTTGCACTTTTTAAGTGTAGCTAGTTAAAAGGAAAACAAAGTGAACCTTCATAATTTGGGCTTACGTGAATGATCTACAAGACACTTCATTTAACAATGTCATTCAATCTTCGTTAAAAAGGAAATAAAACGAGGAACAAATAGGAACTCTATAGAGCGGATATACATTAAAATGTGTTTGCTCCAGCAGGTAATGATCTCATCATTACACTTTAGGAACCCTTGTCTTAGCCTCTCAGAAGACCAGGCTTCTTTTCTCTAAAGTACCTGCTGTATGTGTTATAGACTCTTCCATAATCTAAGTGGCTCAATTTAACCATCACCCTTGTGCTAAACATGTGTGCTGACACTTAAACTTAGTTTTACTCTGGAAATTGGGGTGAGATCGGGAGGAGCCCACAACTTTTGTCAAAACCTTGGAAAGAAAAAGAAAAAAACCCTTCAACTTAAAAAAAAAAAAAAAAAAAGACTGATGCTCAAGCTCCATATAGGATTTACTGAATCTTTGGGTCTGGGAGTCCAATTCCTATATTTTTTAACCAGCTCTCCAGGTAATTTCTACATTGCTGGTCCTACCTCATGCACACCAGAAATAACCATGCTTAGCAAACACTGTGTCTTATCCAAACGAAACTACACACTATAGAGTAGAAAATTCTATAAACAAAGGTGTTCACTATTGCATCACTCCAAGATTTTAAAACAAATAATTTTTTTCAAACACTGATATGCAGTTTGGAGCCAGCGCTGGCTGTAATAAGCAGAACCCACCAGGCCCTCCCATCAAAGCTTCTGGCTTATCTGAGGTGGGGTATGGGGGGGGGACATGTAGAAAAGCCACCTTTGGGGCTGGAAGGGACCTCGCGTAGTGTTGACTGATGTTTCTCAGATCGTGGCTGCGATCACCTGATCACACATCCTCCTTTCTCCCTCCCACCCCCACCCCATTCTCATGTCCAAATAAAGTCTGACAACTACCGAGCTTGTCTGGTATTTCCTGAACATCCGACTGTAAGATCACCTGGGGCCCCTGCTATCCTTGCCCCACCCCAGACCTAGTGAATCAGAATCTCTAATAGAGGTTCTAGATGTTAAACCAGTGACCCAGGTTGTTCTCATAAACAGGGAATTCTGGGAATCACCAATTCAGGTCAAACTCATTTTAAGATAAGGAAGTCAAGGCCCAAGCTGTTAAATAAGTTTCCCAAGGACTTACCAGCTGATTAACGATAGCTGGGACACCCGAAACCTGGTGAGCTATTTCTTGCCTCTTATACCAATATTACTTATTATTATGCTTATCATGAGTATCTATGAAATTTCTGATTCACCATGATGAGGCCCCAAGTAAGTGACTAATGAAGTCTGAAGGCAGAGGGTGTGTCATTACATGCCACTGGTTTAAAGAATAACTATCGCTATAAGGCTGTCCAACATCTAGCTACCTGCCGCTCGGGGTTCTTTCACTTTCAGTATCAGGATGAGGGGACACATAAAACAGCACATCTGATAGAAAAGGAAATACAGCCCCACACATTTATAACCAGGTGAGGAAGATTCAAAGTCCTCCGACCTCACTATTTCTTGGTCAAATATTAGAAACTTTAGCAAAAGAAGTCTAATAATCACACTTTCATTTATAGCAACAGCCTGCACCTTGCTGTTGGGAGAGAGAAGAAGACAGCTTCTACAGAGTTTCCACAACCTTGCCCTGAAACCAGTATCTCTAAACCCATCAACAAGAAACACTGATGGGAAACTAAACCCCCAGCTTGGAAAGCACACAGCAAGCTTTAATTCAGGGAGGGTTCAATCAAGTTATAATTGCCTCTAATTGGTCCTCCCACAAGGTCTCACAATTTACAGCTGTAATCAGTTCCACAAAGAATGTGCTAAATTTCTTTTCTACCTTTGAAGTCAGAATTATCTCCAGTTAGGTTCTTACAACATTGCTGTTTTGATTCCAAAACAAAAAACAAAAAAACCCAAGATACAGAAAAGGATGAATGAGTGAATAAAAAGCAAAGATGCAGACAGATCTTTTGGAAATAAGCACTGACCCCTCTGACCTAATGATAACCCAGTGAGATTCAGATTTGTAATGGAGACTGATGCCAGTTTGGGCAACCTTTCTGTTCCAGGGCACAGGATCCAAAAAACACATTCATCTGGTCAGACATTTTCCATACTCTGATTTTTATCTTTCTTGGCATGCTCCATTCTCCCCTAATAAAGTCACAACCCTTTGTTGCCATGGAACCCAATCAGACATGGAGCCTGTTACTATGACTTCCCCGAAGGTCTAAAAAAAGATCTAGTGACCAAAAGAACAGCCCTTTCTTTAAAAAAAAGAAAAAAAAAAATTTCTAAGGCAAAGAGCTCCAAAAAGGACCCAACCCTTTTATTTCATGCAGGTTAACTTGAACTCCTGAGCCAAAGCTAAACAATGTTTCATAAAAATTTGTCAGCTGGGACATTCCCAAGAAGATGGTTTTATAAATAAGTACCTGGCAAAGAGGATGAAAATATTCTTAGGATTTCTTCCTTTTCTTTCCCTTTCAGGCAAGCTTCCTGAAATTTGAGTAGCTGTTTAGCAAACACGTGTCAATCAGCAGCTACCAAATTGCAATATTCATTTCCACCAATACTTAATTTTTGCCAAGAGCTCATGATTTCTCTGTAAAGAAGAGATAAGCTAAACAGTACAACCAACCCTGTGTTCTGTTGTACCTGGAACTGGACGAAACCTGTAGGAAAAAAATACCTGGGACTAATAGCAGAGCTACTTAAGGAAA
Organism: Balaenoptera borealis; assembly: GCF_965194805.1. Classification (NCBI taxonomy): domain Eukaryota; kingdom Metazoa; phylum Chordata; class Mammalia; order Artiodactyla; family Balaenopteridae; genus Balaenoptera; species Balaenoptera borealis. The sequence continues at coordinate 80,448,700 of NC_138870.1, forward strand.
GAGAATTAACATTTGTTGAGTGCCTACCATGAGCTGGCACTTTTAGGTCATCCCGAGAACCCAGCAACAGAGGCACTTCCCTGTCTCTGTTTTGCAGCTAAGGGACCAAGGCTCAGAGAGCTTAAACAGCTTGCTCCAAGCTGCCATATTAGAATGTTGTCTGGAGCCCAAAGCCAATCATTTGTTCACCCAACATTTATTGCTGGCCTCACAGGTGTTTTGCATTTTGTTACATTTCTTGTTCTTTACAATAAAATCTGCAGCCTATAAAGCTTGTCTGTGAAGAGGGCATGGAGTCTCTCTTTACTGGAGCAAGGGGCCAGTTCTGGCTGTCCCCACTTATAATAACCACCACATCTGCACAGCAGCAGCTAACCCTTGGGAGAATCATGAGTAAATGCCCTGGTCGCTTATCTAAGTTGACATGGGCCGGACACCTACTACATCCCTCAAAAGGCTGGCTGCTGACAAGGCCTTCCAACCCTGGACTCTGTGGCATGGGGAGGACCAGGAAGCTCTAGGTACTTGTTCTTGTGCAATTTCAGCAACGAAGTAAAAGCCAAGCCATGAAAACTCAACGACAATTATTCTATCCAACCCTGGTTTTGGATACACAGTTTCGAGAAATGACTAGTAAGAAGGAATGTGGTAAAGCACGGAAGTTAATTTCAAAGTTTTATTATTAATCATACCAGCCTTTCAGCTAAAGGTATTTTATCTGCCTCCTCATATAATGAATACAACTACTTTCATTAAAAGAAATTTCAAAAACCAACACAAAACCATAATGAGATACCAACTTCACAACCACTAGGACGACCACAATCAAAAGATATATAATAACAAGTGTTAGCAGAGATAGGGAGAAACCAGAACCCTCATAAACTGCTGGTAGGAACAAAAAATGGTGCAGCTGCTGTGGAAAACACTCTAGCAGTTCCTCAAAAGATTAAATATAGAATTAGCATACAACCCAGCAATTCTACTCTTAGGTATGTTCCCAAGAGGAATGAAAACATATGCCTACACAAAAACTTGTACACATGTGTATAGCAGCATTAATCATAACAGCCAAAAAATGGGAACAACCCAAATGTCCATCAACTGGATAAATAAAACGTGATACATCCATGCAATGAAATATTATTTGGCAATAAAAAGATATGAAGTACTGACACATGCTACACCATGGAAGAACCTTGACATTATCCTGATTGAAAGAAGCCAGACACAAAGACCGCATTATATCTGATTCCATTTACAAAAAATGTCCAAAACAGGCAAATCCATAGAGACAAAAAGTAAATTAGTGGTTGCCTTGGCTTGGGGAGTTTGGGGAGGGAGGAAATGGAGAATGACTGCTAATGGATATGGAGTTTCTTTTTGGGGTGATGAAAATGTTCTAAATTTGATTGTGGTGGTGATTTCACAACTCTGTGAGTATACAAAAATCATTCACTTGTACACTTTAAAATGGGTCAATTGTATGGTATACGAATTATATCTCAATAAAGCTGTTATTTTTTTTAAATAGGAAAAACCAACACAACTCCTTTTTGGTTTTTGGTTGTCCTATTAAATAAAAAATAACCCAACTGACAAGACCACCTGACCTTGGACAAGTTACTTTGTCTCTGGGGTCTCTGTACCTTTCTAAGGAAACAAGGCTCATGCCTGAACCCAATGTTCTCTTCTGCTGCCCCATGAGCAAAAGAATCTGACTTTTTGAGGGGAAAAATCACTTGGATGAAACCTCTCAGGTAGTGTTCAAACAGCGGAACCAGACTCCGTATTTCTGCCAGGCCAAGATCCATCCCACTCTCGCCGACTCTCTTCAAGTTCCCTCTCTGGGTTCTTCCCTTCACCCCAGGCTCCATGCCCCAGCTGATTCCTGAACATCTGCCACGTGCAAGGTTCAAGAACAGACTCAGGTAGATTATGCAAGGTGATCAGGGTTGCACAGCTGCACAGTAGCACAGATGAGATTTGAACTCAGAACCAAAGTCTGAGCTGCTTCTCTTATTCCTATACCTGAGTTTTCCAAACTGGGTCCACAGACATATTCTTGGGGTTCCATGAGTTTGCTACAGACAATTTACAAGAATGTGCTTATTTAGATGGTAAAAAATATTTATATAATTTGGAGGATCACAGAGATAACCATCTGCTAACCAAGTACCTCAAAATCCTGGGGTTTCAAGGCTTTTTGTGTTTCTACTCACGCTGGGGCCAGGTAACAGTACTTCTTTAGTTGTCGTGGGTGGATAGGAAACGTGTCGGCTAACTGTATTGGTTTTCTAGGGCTGCCGTAACAAAGTACCCCAAACTGGGTGGCTTAAAACAACAGATATGTATTGTCTCACGGTTATGGAGGCCTGAAATCAAGGCGTCAGCAAGGCCATGCTCCTTCTGCAGGTCCTGGGGAAGGAGCCATTGCATGTCTCTTTCCCAGCTTCTCAGACATTCCTTGACTTCTAGTTTCCTCCACTAATCCCCTGTCTTCACATCATCTTTCCTCTGTGCATGTCTGTCTCTAAATTCCCCCATTTTAAGGAACACCAGTCATGGTGGATTAAGGCCCACCCTAATGACTGACTTCCTTTTAACACGTGTGGACGAAGAATGTCAACTGCCACACTGGTAAACAAAGGATGGGGGCCACCTAGGGGCCAGTGAGCCATCAACCACCGCAGCCTCCCCCAACTGTGCACCCTGAGGGGATCCAGGATGGAGAAAAACAGGACACTGGCCCCAGATAGTTAAAGTGCATATCAAAGGAATGATTTCAATCAGCCCAGCCTCTTCCATCTTCCCCAAAAGAGGAAAGTGCTAAATTCATTAACTTGACATGTCTGGTTTTCTTTAACTAGGATCTCTTGATGTTCCAACTCTCTGGTTTTTGTTGCAAAAACTCCAATACCTCCTGTACCGCTTCCCAGCAGTCCCTCAGGGCTATCAGCGAGGCTGTCTCCTGGGCTTGAGTCCTCAGAAAGTCCGCTGAATAAAACATAATTCTCAACTTTTAGGTTGTGCATTTTTCTTCAGTTGACACATCATTGTCTCCGTAAAGACCCTATTTCCAAGGAAGGTCATGTTCTGAGGAGCCGGGGGCTAGGACGTTATATGGGAAACACTCACAGGACTACCACACTTCTGGTCACCTAGTGTTGCAGCTGGGGGTGGGGGGAGGGTCCCACACCAAACAGTTCTTCTCCGTCAGCAGGGTGTCCTACAAATCAACTCCTTCTGACACTATCTACCCGGAGATGGCGGCGTCAGATCCCACAGCGAAAGGGCTCAGTCCCCCGAACTGTCCCCTCCCCCCACTTCAGACACCAGGCTCAAGTCCACGTTGTTACCTGTGCTTCTGAACGACTGGCTCTAAACTGGAGGTTCCCACGGCCCTCTTTTCGGGTTGATTAATTTGCTCGAGAGGCTCACAGAACTCAGGAAAACATTTACTTAATGGATCACCGGTTTATCATAAAAGGATGTAACTCAGAACAGCCAGACGGAAGAGGTGTACTGGCAACGCATGTGGAAAGGGCAAGGATATCCCATGCTCTCTGGGCACCACTCTCCCAGAACCTCCGCGTGTTCACCAACCCAGGGACCCTCTGAATCCCATCCTTTTGGGTCTCTATGGAAACTTCATTACAAAGTCATGATAGATTGAATCATTGGCCATAGGTGATTAATGCAACCTCCAGTCCTTCTCCCCTCCCCACAAGTGGGACTTAAAAGTTCCCCTGGCAACTTGCCCCCATCTTCAGGGGCTTTCCAAAGTTAACATAAACTCAGGTGTGCTTGAAAGAGGTTTGTTATATGAATTAACAAAAGACACCCATTTCACCTTTATCACTCTTATCACTTAGGGAATTCCTAAGGTTTTAGGAGCTTTGTGACAGAAATGGGGATGAAGACCAAATATATATATTTCTTATTGTAAATCACAATTATCACAGACTTCAACACATCTTTTTGAGGGGACAGAATTCAACCTATTCAACACTGACTTTACATATAAAATGATGCAGAAGTCCCAGATGAAAGTCAAACAATCTCACAGTGAACAACGGTGTCACACAGAATTTTTCTAACAGAAAAGTTACGGATTAAGCCTTTTCATATCATGGAAAATGATATAGGTAATAGAGGCATCCAAACTCAAACAACAAAAACAAAAAAAAACCTGCCCTTAAGTCAATACTATACCAACATTGTGAGTGATTTAGATCATCTGTATATTAAGTTAATGTTAATATAAATTGTTATTACCTTTGTATTTTTTTCTCTGTTATCATTCCAATTTTTTAGTGTATGTGCTGCTGAAGCAAGTACTACCTTTGTATTTTGTACGTATTTGTTTGAAATTTTTCACAATAAAATGTTGGAGGAAAACTTCCTTAGACTCTTGATGAAATCTGTTAACAAAACATTTATTCTTGGAGAACACCTAAATAAAAACACCAGTTAGGATCTTCAAATAAGCATTTCTCTACACAAGTGGAGAGAAGATAAAATTTTTTTTTTAATAAACTTATTTATTTATTTTTGGCTGCACTGGGTCTTCGCTGCTGTGCACGGGCTTTCTCTAGTTGCCACGAGCGGGGGTTACTCTTTGTTGCGTTGCGCGGGCTTCTCATTGTGGTGGCTTCTGATGTGGAGCACGGGCTCTAGGGACGTGGGTTTCAGTAGTTGTGGCACATGGGCTCAGCAGTTGTGGCTCACGGGCTCTAGAGCACAGGCTCAGTAACTGTGGCACACAGGCTTAGCTGCTCCGCAGCATGTGGGATCCTAGACCAGGGCTCGAACCCGTGTCCCCTGCATTGGCAGGCGGATTCCTAACCACTGCGCCATCAGGGAAGTCCCTTAAATTTAAAAATATGGAAATAAGAGTACATTACTTGTCTTCCCTAATGAGACCTATTTAAATAAGAAATGTAGCCAAAGCCTTAACTAACCATTTGACGTCCTCAAACATTGACCTCTGAACGGAAAAAGTCCTACGGTCTGTTGGAACGTGTGAACTCAAATATTACACTAATTACTATGCATGAAATCTTAATTCATTCTTTCTTTCCTTCCTTGCATCCTTCTATTTCTCTATCCATCCAAACACATATTGTGCATTATGTGTGAAGCCCTGGAGGTACAATCCCTGCCTGCTTTCCAGGGGGGAGAGAGACAAGCGAACCGCACATGAGAAGAACACGAAGAAGGCTCACAACAGACTTGGGTACCAGTCTGGTCAGGGAGCACCCAGGCTGGGGATGAGCTGAGAAGGGGAGTCAAGGAAGACCCCGTCAGTTCAGGATCTTACAGAAGCCTTCAACATCTTTATAAGAGAAGAATTACACTTATTTTTTCACATGAGGAAGCTGATGCTCAAATGGGTTGGGCAAACTGCCTAAGATGAGTCCACACAGTTTGTAAGTGGCAGAACCAGGATTTAAAAACCAGGCCCGTGGTCCCCAGAGCCCTGACACTGAGCTGCCCCTCGGAGCTCTAACACGCCAAAGGAGGGCTTGAAAATGGCCTGTTCTGAATCTAGCAGCCCAGGTGATCCTTGTGAAACATGAACTGGCCCATGAACTGGCCTGCCCCTGCCTCTTGGGCCTCACGTCCTAATGATTCCTCAACTCCTTGCTCGCCCTGTCGCCTCTCTGACGTGCCTCAAATGCAACAGGCACACGCTTGTCGCAGGGAGTCTGCATCTGCTGTTCTCTGTCCCTGGAGAGCTCATCCCCTGCCCAGCTGTATAGCTTCCTTCCTCAGGCCCATCCTCAGTGGCATCTCTGAGTAGAGCTGTCCTCGAGCCTCCTACTTGAAACTGCTTTCCTCTATCCCCCCCCCACGCCCCCACACACACACCTTGGGCCTCCCCAGCCCCCTCTTGCATGCTTTGTTTCTCAACATTGCATTTATCACCACTTAACATACCGTGTAATTTACCTATTGGTCTGGGCTGTCTGCCTCGTCCTACCTGAATATAAGCTTGGTGACAGTAGGGAAATTTCTTTTGTTCCCTGGGATGCCGGGCTCGGAGCAAGGTACTCAACACATATGTGCTGAATTAGGCTGAAAGCAGAATCGTTGCAGGCATGACCCGTACCTGTACTGCTTATGCGTGGACAGTGGCCCGACATCTCCCACATGAGATGCTGCCGACTTGGTGGAAGGGGGTCGGAAGAAGCCAGCCCAGGGGGCTACAGGGAGCTCATTCTTAAATCAGTGCCACGCAAAGGTGCCCAAGTGAGTCCTCTTCCCTGGCACGTGCTGAGGAGACGCAGACACTACCCACCTGGATGCTACTATCCAAGGGAGCCCATCAGGGCTCTTGATCTCAAGGTGTGGTCCTGGGTGAAGGGGACACCTCAGACCAAGAAGTTAGGGGAAGTAAAGGGTAGCCTATGTTTCTGCCTTCTCCCAAAGTGCTAAAAAACAAAAAACTCTGCCTGGCCACTCAAGGAGGTCCTTATTCTCCCAAGTTAAGCTCCACCTGTTTGCAGAAGGCCTCTCTTCTTACACTGGCCTTTTGTACCCCAGGTTTAGGAAACCTCACCAAAGCTACCTAAAGAAAACCATAAGGGTTCAGTGCTCCAGGAGTTCTCAGACAGCAAAGGGTGGACTCTCAACCTGCCTACAGAGTGACTACAGGAGTGAGATGTTCTAAGCATCTCGGTGTCTGCTGAGTCTAGAGAGGGATGGATGGTGAAGACCCAAGCACAAAAAGATCGCACAAGGTCAAACAGCAAACGCATTCAAGGGGAGGGAGAGGGTACACTTTTCATCAGGGAGGAGCTCGTGCCACAGAGTGTATAACGTCTCCCAAACTCCAAATGCAACCTCAGGCTAATCCCTCGTATCAGTAAAAATCCTGGCCATGTAGATTAAACTGGGGTGAGGTGGGAGTGGAAATGAGGGTGATGCGTAATAATAATGGGAAAGCCCTAAGTACTGACTTCATAAAATTCGAAGGCGCTTAAAGGGTGCCTTTCGTAAGTGAAATTCTACAAAGGAACCCAAACCACTGCAAGACAGTTTCCAAAAAGCAAACAAAACCTCACTGAGAGATGGTACTATAATTTCTGGAGTTTGCATCAGTCTGTTTTCTGTAGTTAGGAAAAGGGTGTCTGGTTTGGGTTACAAAGGCAGTGTTCCACTATAAAAACCTGCTGGTTGCCATGACAATGAACATCTCTGTTCCTCCCTTTTCGGCAGCATCCTTCTTACATCTGAGTCAAATCAAAGGACCTATCTGTGATGCCCAGGGTTTAGTATTTCCTTTGCACGAGGATGCAACGATACATACACACACATATACTCATATACAAGGCACATCATCAAAGGGCTAATCAGAGGTGAACCAAAACCTCAAAAATGGGTACCACCTGTCCTTCTCTCCCAATCACGTCCTACAAACATCAGGAGACACTCATGCACGAGAGTGTGAGCATGAAGGGAGGTGGGCCAGGAAGCTTTGACAGCGGACACCTACTCCTTCCCATCTAGAGCCTCTCAGGGTGGACTCTGGGTCAATTCTTTCCAGAAGGGCCCATGTGAGGTCAGGGCTCCCTGGAGCACTGCCATTTTCTGTGTGCAAGTCTGTCCTCCTGAGCCTGAGCGCCTCCAGGGCAGTGCCCACGTCTGACCGGTCTTAGGGTCCAGCCCAGCGCTAAGCACCCAGTGAAGCACTTAGGACAATGAAGGCGGCACTGGAATAAGGCAGCCTCTCCTTATATTTTCTACGGAGATCTCAAGTTAGAACACATCCTGCTTCAAATCACCCCTGCCTAAGAAGAAAGCCAGGGAATTCTAGATCCATGCTCTAGGGTGTGCAGCTTGGGACCTACAATGCAGCGCTGCTACTGGTTCTGTCACTGGGGTCACAAGTCTTGACCACTGACCCTTCCCCAGACCTGGGGCAAAACAAAGAGTAAATGAGAAAGTTATAGCATTACTGTGATTTATCTTCTCCTTTTCAGGACAAAGGCTGCTCATCATTTAGCTAGATTTAACTGCAAAACAATGTTTGTTTTAGAAAAGCTATGAAAATACCAAAAAGCCAGTGGAAGAAAAATAAAGCACCCAACGCTCTACTTACCCAGAGGTAACCAGTGTCTATATTTGGGTTTCTATGTCACTATCCTTTCAGCGGTTGTTGCAGTTCTGCCTAATGGTTAGAGGCAAAGGCTCAGGAATGCAGACCAATCTGGGTTCAAGTTCCAGCCTCTCCGTTTCTTACTGGTATGATCATGCTTGAGTTATTTACCCTTGTTTGAGCCTCAGTTCTTCATCCATAAAATGAGGATAACTGTACCTACTTTTTGGTACTGTTGTAAAAATTATCGTAACCCATGTAAGCCCTTGTCACACTGCCAGCAGAACTACTCACTTCTGCTAGCTTTATTCACGTTCTACTTGTATGTGCCACTTTACAAACAAAAATGGTATCTTCTGTGCACATATTTTGAAAACTTTTTCAATCAACATAAAAGCATGACGTCTTGACATGTCAATGAATATACTTCCATAAACTGATGGCTTTAATTATAAAACAAGAGCTTTGATAGACATTAACGAGAGTATAGATGCTTAAGTTCTTTACGTGGTCCAAAAAACTGCCTACTAGCAAACTCGAAATAACTTTATATCTGCTTTCAGAAAAAATTAAAATGCATACACACTTTAAACAAATACTATTCAACATCTACATAAAATCTAACATCATTATGAAAATTTTCTATGACAAATATTAAAACATGACTTTAAGAAATCACTCCTGTAAGTACAATTACTTGACAAAGCTACTTAAGAATAGATGGTAAGGTTGAAGATATTCTTTTTCCTCTGCCCCAGGAATGTCACTTCTAAGTATCTTTCCTAGAGAAACCCTCCCACAAGTATACAGACCTTCTCAGAAGCAACCTGCCTGCCCACCATTAGGAGAATGGCTATAAACAGACTCTAGTTTACTCATATACTGAAATAATGTACAGCAGTAAAAAATGGAAATGAAGTTGAATAAATGTATAAACACCATGTTGGAAAAAATAACCAGTTACAAACAGATTCCATTTATATAAATATTTAATCCAAAATACAAACTATACATTGCTTACGGATTCTCCCAATGTATAAAAACATACAAAGGAATGAAACACAACAAATTCAGGTTACAGAGACCTCTGAGGAAGTAGGAAGGGAGAAGACGTCCAGATATTGTATCTGGGACCATTTATCTCTTAAAAACAAGTGACAGAAATCTGGTGTAAACATGGCAAAATGTTAACATCTGTTACATCTAAGAGGTAGGTCTATGAGTACCACACTTTAAAAAAGGTCTTCTCCATATCTGAAGCATTTTGTAATTAAAAATAAAGTTGTCTACTATTTAACCAGAACTTTGGTTAATGATTTGATACAGGTTTTCCGCATGCTCAGAACATTCTCCCCTCTGTGAATCTGGTTTACTTTTAAAATATGGTGTAAGTTGCTGTTTCTGATGGGCCATTTCATTACCTTATAATTTTGGAATCTGATGTCACTGCATTTACTTCCATAGGACATTAACTTCAACCTTAAATTAAATTTAACAGCCAAAGCAAGCATAAACTTAAGAAAATTAAAATCCACTGAGAGTTTAATAAGGTAGCGGCCCTAGAAAAACATCCAGGCTCATTTGAGGCTACTGTACAAATAAACTAAGGAGCAATTATTTTAAAGAATTTACTAACAAAGTAATTGTGATTTCTGAAATGTCCAAAGTATCAGAAAACATAAAATAATCTTTGTATACAGATTTAGTATCTCTTACAACAGTATATGTATTATTCTTATTTAGCAAATCTGTTACCATTAAAATCACCCCAAATTTGCAACAAATTATTTCAAAAATGAAGGCTGAGAAGGCATCAACGTTAATTTAAAGGAAGCCACATAAATACAAGATTATTTCATTCATCTCTTATTCGCCCAAAGAAGAGTTTCAAAATATGTCTGTTGGAATGGTGGGCTCAGTTCACAAAACCATCCTTAAACAGCACAAGGCTGAAGAGCTCTCCTTTTAACTGTTTCTTTAAAAATAAGAGCTTAGGGACTTCTCTGGTGGCGCAGTGGTTAAGACTCTGCACTCCCAATGCAGGGGGCCCGGGTTCAATCCCTGGTCAGGGAACTAGATCCCACATGCATGCCACAACTAAGGAGCTGATGAGCCGCAACTAAGGAGCCCGCCTGCCACAACTAAGGAGCCCATCTGCCACAACTAAGACCCAGCGCAACCAAATAAACAAGTAAATATTTTTTTAAAATAAGGGCTTAATTTGAGCCCTGAGTACTTAAAAAACTTTCTTGCTATTAGACCATTTTAAATGACCAGAGTGCTAGTCAAATTTCTCGACAGAACTTAATGTTCCCACCTACCCAAACAGTAGGAACACTTCGGGATATTAGAAACAGAAAATGATTTGGTGTAAACAAGAGCCCTCATGGCTCCCCAGGTTGTAACAGGACATAAATGAGCCACCTGAATGAAAGAAGACTCTCACTTTAATTTTGGTGCCCACATAGCCAACAGATGCCAATTCAGTGAGTACCTCTAAAATGCTCAGCACATGAGGTAAATTTTAGCTGGCTTTGTACAACAAATATTACTTGATAATTTGCTTAAGTCAGGAGGTTTTGACAAGCACAGTGCCTTTCCAAAATGAAAATACACGTAATAAAAGCATACTCATTCCACCATTAATATGCTCTTGGGTCAGCTGATGAAATGTTAAGTGTTCATTTCGGGGCACAACCAACAGTTTCAACCTCCCTCTGTGTCAGACACAGGGATTATAAGCCACGTGAACCTCTCAATAATTAACTTAGGTGCATAGAACGACCCCTAAATATCTACTGATATTTAGCAAGCCACAGGAGTAACCTACAAATAAGGATAATTAAGCCAAACAAAGCAACAGCTTATTACCTACAAACATGAAATCTTGTTTTATTTATTTTAACATGAGTCATAAACCAACTTAAATTCCTAGTACCGAGGACAGCATAAGGGTGCTATACATGCTTACTAAGTGAGAGGACCACAAGCTTGAAAGCAGTCTGCTGAAAGTCATTCCGGCCCTTTCATCTCCAGAGCTACGATGCTGGACCACAATGATTAAGGCAGCACAGAGGGTTCAGGAAACAACAGTACATATTCTTTATACTGTAAAGCATATGTAGAACTTGTTGAGAGGTAACATCTACTTCAAAAGAATTGAAAGCAGATTTTTTTTTAAAATGACAAACTTTACCATCTCTTCTCCTTTACCTTTCGGTCTTTCCTTACGGTAGGTGATACTGGAATCATGCCTGTTGAAAGTTTCTAAATGCATGAGCTACAGTTCTCAAAATGCTCATTTCAAATCCTGGATGGGGGTGTGGGAGGGAGGGGGTATATCAACCCTGAATAAATGAACCAAAATTATAACCTTTGATTCAATACTTTTAAAACAGGAGAAAGAAATTTATAAAAATGAAACTATACATATGGACAGCAGTGTATTTTTAAAGAGAAGTAACTATGCAAAAAATGGTGCAGGAATAACTGTCATTTATGTGTAGACATCTTAAAGAGAATCAAATTCTAACTGGATCAAGATTAAAATACATAAAAACAAAAATCATAAAACGTATTTAAAAAACACGGTGTTTTGGTTTTTTAAAGACTCTTAAAATCTGGAAGGCCATTCTAAGAATGACACAAACCTGTAAGCCCTAAAAATTTTTAAATTTCTTCATGGCAAAGTCTGGTTAATATTTATTTGGTGTTTGGTATATGCTAGCTCTATACACACACAACATGTCATTAAATCAGTGTGGAAGGCAGAATTCTAAGAGAGCCCCCAAGATTCCTACCCACTGGTGTATACACCCTGTCAGATAACCTCTCCTTGTATATGAGCAAGACGTGTGAATATGACGGGATTTTACTCCCATAATTAGGTTACATTATATGGCAAGGGTGAAAGAATTTTGCAGATTTAATTAAGGTGCCTAATCAGTTGACTTTAGTTCATCAAAAGATGGAATAACTGAGTGGGCCTGGCCTATCAGGTGAGCCCTCTAAAAGAGCCCTTGTCTAGAGGTAATGCAGCAGAGACGCTCTCCTATTGGCCTTGAAGAAACAGCCTACCATGTTGTGGAGAGGGCCACATGGCAGGGAATAGTACGCAGCCTCCGGGGGCTGAGGGCCTCAGTCCTACAGCTGCAAGGAACTTAACTGGGTAAACAACCAGTGAGCTTGGAAAAGTATTCCAAGCCTCAGACAAGACTGTGGTCCTGGCTGACACCTTGATTTTAGGCTGATGAAACTGAGCAGAGGATGCAGGTAAGCTGGGTCTGGACTCTTGGCCCATGGAAACCGTGAGATGATAAATGGGTGTTGTTTTAAGTTGCTAGATTTGTAGTAATTTGTTATGCGACAGTAGAAAATTAACAGTCAGAAATGACAAACTGGAAAAAATGTATGTGCAAACAACCTATTTAATAAGTAAAAAACGTCTACAAATCAAATTAAGAGAGGAAAAACCCAATAGATAAATGGCCAGAATATATAAACAGGTAGTTCACAATTAAGACAAATGTTTTTTAAGTGTGTGAAAATATGATTAACACGTTGTACTATAATTACATAAGCTGTAACCCTTGGGAGAATCTAGGCTGGGTAGAGGGGTGGTACACGGACATTTCTGTACTATTTTTTTGCAACTTCCTGTGGGTCTGTAATTATTTCAAAATAAAAATTTAAAAATACCATCAACCTCATTTGTATCAGGAAAAATATAAATTAAAATGAGGTACCAGTTTTCACCTACCAGATTGTTGAGGATCAACAAACTAGATAATAATACACTGTGTGTCGGAAAGATGTGAGCTGAGGCATGTTCATACACTGATGGTTACATAAACTGTATCAGTTTCGCTCTCTGCTGCACAGGTGCGGTGTTCAATTTCACAATATCATGATTTAAAATGCACACACCCTTTGATGAACAATCCCACGTTTAAGAATTTAGCCTATTAACATATTCTTCACATGTGAGAAAAGAAGCATGCCCAAGGGCAGTCAATGAGGTGCCTACAATAATCAAAGATTGGAAGTAATACAAGTATCCTTTAATAAGTAAATGGTTAAATAAATTATGGAATACCCATATAGTGGAATCCTATACAGCAATAATAACAAGGTCGATTAATGTGCATTGATACGGATCAAGAGTAGAATACACTTTCCAGCTTCTGAAGTCCTGTACAGCATACCCACATCCACTCATTTGGTCAGTATTTACAAGCCCCAACTATGTACCAGGCTCCACGTCTGGATAAAAAGAACATAACCATCCCCATGTGAGAGGATGAAGCAAGTGCCCACAGGCAGAAAGGGGAGGCATGGGAGCCCACAAAGAAAGGAGACCAGAGCTCAAGGGCAGAGAGAGGGTGAAAGACAAAGGTCAGATGAAGAGGCTCTGGTGTCAGGGTAAGAAGCTGGGATTCTGTCCTGCTGAAGGATTTAAAGCAAGATATTGACAAGACACTATGCAAAGCATACAGTAACTCTAAAAATAAAGCAGTGGTCCAGCTAGAGAAGCTCATGATCAGGAGACCATGCGTGATTTCATGAGAGGTGTCTTAAGGTACCTCAAAACTTGAGAACTTGCGGTAAGCTGAGTCACCCAGGCACACCCCTTCACCTCACGCCTGTCGATGTGCTAAGACCTACAGAGCCAGGAGGACAGCATGAAGTCCTCTTGAAACATGCCATCTTGTGGGGTGGATTCAAAGGATGTACACAAGACATTTCCCTCACTTGGGGAAATATTTACAAGTAGACGTCTCAAGCATCTAGACATGCTTTCCTTAACCACGTTCCTTTATAGCTCTTCACCCAATATTTAAGAATGGAGTCAAAGCAGCAAACTATTCAACTACATTTCTTCAACCCTCCTCTCTGTCTTCTGTGCTTTTAATGGTTGAAGCTTTCGAGCACTTTGCCTGATGCCAATGCACATCCTGAACAGCTCTTACTGAATGGGCCTCATATTTTCAGATAAATTAAAATCTATGCCAACTAGTGATTCAGTCTCAAATCGAGGCCACCTGTTCCAATTAGTGAGATTAAAATAGTACACCACTGAAGCCGAGTTCCAAGCCTTCTGGATTATGACAACATCTTTACAAAGACAGAAAAAGAGGGACTTTCGGTCCCAACATACACTTGCACACACATGAGTAAATATACCGAGGTGCTGAAGCGTAGCTTTCACTAAGGGCAGAATTTATTTCTGGACAAGTGCTTACATCACATTTTCTGAGAAAGGCTGCAGCTCAAGGCATCATTTAGTTTCCTTACATTACAACAAGCCTACAGATACAGCTTAATTAGATTCAACTTTACTTCAGAAAAACACAGAGCTTAAATTTCTTCTCCACCCACTTTCTGTCCTTGCCTGAAATTCCCAAAGAATCCGTATCTTCTGGATGATCCATTCTTTAGCCTCAGGCCTTCCCTCTCCTCGGCTTCTCGAAGGTCATCGGAAGACTAGAAACAGAGCCTGGAACACAACTCTTGTTTTCCCAACCTCTCCCAAGTATCCCTACCCAGACAAGACTGCCTTCAACTCAACAGGGTGCACTCTTGTTCATCCCAAAACATTCAATTATTCAAATTTTCACAATCCATGAGAAGAAAAAAAATATATTTCTAAGCATTTTCTAGGCCAATGGTCTAAAAGAACTGTTTCATAAAGGAAGGGAGACGATACATTAACACCAGTGTTTTCCTCAATGATTCTGAATCATTTTAGGACAAAAATGAAAGCGTTAAACACACAGAATCACCAGGAGCGAGTCAGTCCCTTGAAAACAGTCCTCAATCCAACACAGCTGCTTCAGTCCAGGAGAAAGTCTTGTTCTGCACTAACAGCTCCCTAACAAAGCTCCCGCGTTTGCTAATCTTTTTCATCTGGTGCTGCAGGCCTCAGAGGCCCAGACAGTATTCAGCTACAGTAGTTATATGGATACTTTAAAAATAAAATTTTAAGGAGTGAATTGATTTAGAAATATTAAGTAAATAAGGGTACAGGTGGCCCGAAGCTCTTTGTAGGAGGTGTGGAAATGAGTGAAGTTTGGGGAACTCTGCGGTAGACAAAGAATGACTCAATGTCAGAACAACAAACGCTGTGATGGGTTTCCCAACGCCACTTCTCACAGTCATTCACACAGCTGGTAGGTGGAGAAGCTGACATTCCAGCTTGACTCCGAAGTCCAGACTCCGAACCCTTCACTCCAGCCCTCAAATCTAGAACTAAACTGCGTAAGTGAGGTTGGGGATAAAAAGGAAAAAGTGGTTGAGAAAATTTAAGAAGTAAACCACTGGATGTGGTGGACGAGGGGGGCTGATTGAGGGTCTTCCCATGCATCCAGTTTGGGGGCTGGCTGTATGGGAAAAGTATTCATCAGGAATTGGGGGGGGATTTGAGAGAACGAGTTAAGTCTGACACATAGACTTCAAGGTGCCTGTGGAACACCTGGGTACTCCAGGGTAAAAGCCACACCTGGGTTGGGCTCTCAAGTCAGCATGTAAGACAGGAACCACACACACTTTCACTCAGGGAGGCATGTCCCTGGGGATAGGCACTGGACGTGCCGTCTCTCAAAAGGCCAATGGACCCCATCCCTGTCTTCCCCCGGGGTTGCAGCACATGACTATTTCTTCAGCTAAGAACCAGATGATGTTTTCGGTTTGTGTTTATGGGCTCTGTTATATGGAAATTATATATACCAAAGCCACTTGGTGCTGGAAGATGCTCTCAAAAGAGACTCACAGGAACAGAGAGCTTCAGAGGTGACAGAAGACTGGGGGTGAATTCTAAGTGGAGTCCGTATATGATATATTCCAAGACTTCTGCATCTGGTATATGTTTTTTCCCAGTACCCTTACCCAAGAGGTAGAAGGTCAGACAAAGATGAATTCACTTCTCAAAACTTTATTTTGAATAAAAAAAAATGACAATAAAAGTGACCTCAGAAAAGCTAATTTTTAAAAAGTGGCAGCAGATCCAGTGCAGCTAAGTACTTTGATATATGAATTGTTACCCCTCCTCTTCACTCCAGCCCCACCAGAAGTCTGGAAATAAATTCAGAAGGATAATGGCCCAACACTAAACCATTCAAATTCAGCCTTTTTCACCTAAAAATCACAAGATTTTAAATCTGTTCATCAATTAATTCTCTACTGAAAATAGTTAAAAATTCCCATTTCACCCGAGTTCAATTTTGAGATGTTTATCACACGTAACTTAGCAATTAACTTGGTATTTAAAAATGTTTTAAGCAGTTTTCTTTAAAGAAATTCTCTTCTAAGAGAGAAGCTGGTATGATGGTTAGTCCTAATCAGTCTGTATTAGTTACGTAGTTTCACTGGTTACAGTCTGGCTGGATGTCACTTTTCTACTTCTGCAAGTGAAATGGTCTGGAGTTAATGTCTGAATTCTCCTTCAGTTCTAACATGGTGAAACCTTTGAGTCTAACTTACCAACCCTCTGCCTTAAGTATGAGATGTGCATGCCTTCAGCTCAGTGAAGTTCAAATCCTACAGGGAAATCCTGTGAGGCCAGAACGTGACTCAATTGTCACAAGGAGGAACGAACCTCGTTGTGTACTTCAACCGCTCATCCTCCAGAGACCAAATACCAGGTAGAAGATTCCTTGACAATGTCTTTAAATCATAAACTTATTTAACAGCCTTGAAGATGTCCCCAACTACTGTCAAAATTCTTAAATCTTAGGCATTATAAAAAGTTCATAAATCATGCATTCTCCAAATGCTTACTGGGAACATACAACTATCTGCAAAGCACTGGCAAAGTGCTGTGTCCTAAGAATCCCGAGCGCACAATTTTGGCTGGGCACCCTGTGGAAGTTGAGCAATCCATCCCCAAGCACTCAGCAGGTTTATTAGGACTGAACTGCTCAGACGTCCCTGGTGGCGCAGTGGTTAGGAGTCCACCTGCCAAAGCAGGGGACACGGGTCTGATCCCTGGTCCGGGAAGACCCCCCATGCTGCGGAGCAACTGAGCCTGTGTGCCACAACTACTAAGCCTGCGCTCCAGGGCCCGTGTGCCCCAACTGCTTTGCCCATGTGCTGCAACTACTGAAGCCCGCGCGCCTACAGCCCATGCTCCGCAACAAGAGAAGCCACCGCAGTGAGAAGAGTAGCCCCAGCTCGCCGCAAATAGAGAAAGCCCGCATACAGCAACGAAGACCCAACGCAGACAAAAAAAATAAAATAAAATAAAATAAGACTGAGCTGCTCTCCAATACTCAGCTCAAAAGCACAAGATTGGAAAGTGGTTAAAATGCCAGCTCTGTTATTAGATCTGGGTTCATCAAACCCTGGTTCCACCATTTCCTAATAGCCACAGGGTCTTGGACAAATTACTTAACCCATCTGGGCCTTAACTTCCTCATCCGTAAAATGGAACTATAAATAGGATATTGTGAGGACTAAGGAGGTAGTGCATTTGAAGTGCTTAATATTGTGCCTGGCATATAGTAAGGAATTGGTACACGTTGGCTATTATCACCATTGCTGCATTCTTCTTTTCATTTACGTACTTTTTGCCTTCTTACAGAGGAATAATAACACACACACTACATTCTCCTTCAAGTAGCGTCCCCCTCCCCCAAGTCATGGAAGCAGCTGGATTATGCACAGATCATGCACAACTATGATGTTCCTTTTCTGAGGAATGTAAAGTCCTCATTCTGATTCACAGTACAGTGATTCATGGTTCTCTTCTCTCTCACCAGCCCCCTCTCTGCTGAAAACATGAAAACACAGTTAAGAAACAGCAGGGCTGAAAGCTACAGCCTCTCCTAAGTTAAGACTTGGGCAATATCCACCTAGAAAGATGAAGCTGATTTCTGACCTTAAGAGCAGCCCTGGAAATCCAGGCGGTGGATCTGAAGCAAAGAAGTCCTGCGATCCAACTTGGTAGCAGCTGTTTTGGTGGTCTACAGTGGATGTGACAAGCAAGCATGCTGGTGGATCGCAGCACGCTCCAATCTAAAGGGAGAACCGGTGAGACTGCAGCAAAGCATCGCTCAAAAAACACGCACTGCATCAATCATTCACGCTGCACTTAAGAAAATTCTGACTCGGACATTCATCTATTCACCGTCCCTTTAATTAACTCTTTAGAATAAAACAAATCACTGATTAAAAGTGTACTCACACACCACTTACTCAGTTTACCACTTCACCAGGTCAGTGTCACCTACAACAGAAGTCAGTTTCCACTCACTCTGGTTCCTGCCCAGGGAGTAAGCATGCGATCATCAACTTACTACGTCACTGCCCAACCATTTCCATGGTGAGAAGGGATCTGACATCCTTTTCTTCCTGATTACCTCTGGCCATTACTCATCGTGCAATTCTGGATCTATTTCCAAACCTCAGAATGTATAAAGATGTACTACAGGTGGCAACCATGCCCAACACAGGTTTTACTTCAGATGCTAGAGACTATTTACTATCATCACTTCTTCCTGTAAAAGAGAAGTGGTATTTCCTGGGGCCACAAGTATAAATAAGATACACTCACTGGATATTAAGTTTCCAGAGGGGCCAGACTGTTTCATTCACCCTTATATTCCTGATGCCTGCAGCTAGCACAGAGAAGGTGCTCACAAATATTTGCTGAATGAAACTTCTTGCTCTCAAAGTGCCAGTGTCTATAGTTTATAAACATGTAAACAATCAATTGATGAGGAATGTGCCATGGAGGGAGGCACCAAATGCTAAAAGTGCCAGAAAAGTCTCTATATTATTCACAAAATTAGAGTCTTTCCATTTCCAAGCTTATGAATATGTCTTATATAGTAATAACAAAAACTGGCCACTATCTATTGAGTTCTCACTGTGGACCTGACATTTTTAGACATTACTCATTTGTTACTCACAACACCTCTATGGTGTGGAAGAGGAAACTAAGACTTAGGATGACTATAAGGTCCAAGGTGACATGGTTAGGAAGCAGCAGTACTAGCACAGAGCCTGTCTTCTGTGGGCTAGCTGAATGAAAGTGGTTCTGTAGACAGAACAGTCTGGTCCTTGCAGGCTAGATGGAACAGAAGTTGATGACATCAGAGACCAAAGAGGAAGCTAACGTACCAGTTATCTCTTCCTGAGGTCTTAAGTGGCTAAACTAAGGTGGGATGACTGGGGAACATGGAAGGAACCGTTTCCAGAGAAATGTCAAAGATCCAGTGGCATGGCTGACAGACTAGAGATGGGGGGAAGGCAGGCACTCAGGACAACTAGCAGTTCTGATTAGTGGTATCAACAGAGCAAGAAAAAAAAAATTATCCACCTTACATATATGGAGAAAAACAGCTAATACTTGAGTATTAATGGCTTAAACCCATTGTTTTTACAAATTCTCTTATTGAAGACTCATAATCACTCCCAAAAGTAGGGATTATTATCACCTTTTATAGATGGGGAACTGGAGGCTCAGAAAGGTGAGACCCTGCCCCAGCAGTCACCCAGCTGGGAAGTGTGAAGAGCCAGAATACGACCCAAGTCTTCTGCTCCCAGAGCCACAGCTGTTCACCACTATACCCAAGTGGCTGAAGATGGTATTTTAGGACATTTAAAATTAGGACTAACAAAAATTTGATTCAGATATAACTGATTAATAAAAACCAGTTGCTGTCTAGAAAGCAGACTGCCTATATTCTTAAAAAGATAATAGGGGACTTCCCTGGTAGTCCGGTGGCTAAGACTCCATGCTCCCAAAGCAGGGGGCCTGGGTTTGATCCCTGGTCAGGGAACTAGATCCCACATGCCGCAACAAAGAGTTCGCATGCCGCAACTAAAGATCCTGTGTGCGGCAACTAAGACCCAGCGCAGCCAAATAAATAAATAAATAAATATTTTAAAAATATAAATAAATAAAAAGATAATAGGCTTTAACTATCTAGGGCATAAAAAAAAGCAGGAATCTAATTACAGATGCTCTTTATTTTAAAGCAGAGGGATATTACGTGCATTGAGTTTTAACATGTACCATTTCTGAGTTTTACCCAGATGAAGTTTAAAAATGTGAATGATCCTGACTTGTCAGCTTAGAGACAATCACAGAATTCATCAGTTATATTAAATTTTCACTGAGGGGGGAAAAATTTAGGTTAATCCACCTGGCTGTAAAAATAGACTTGTACACTGTTAAAATAGTACACTGCCTCATTATTATTCCAGTCTCAAAGGCTTAAACAAGCTCAGAAAGAGAGATGAGTATGTTCCCTGTTTTCTCAACAAAGTATCAATTTTGAACTCAAAAAATGACCATTTGGTAACCAAGAACTTGATCTCATAGCGTCTTAGCCCCTGCCTGGGAGGAATCCGCATATCTCCGAAAGTTAATCAGCTCTTCACATGCACCTCCAGTTCTCATTATAGTGTTTTTAGGGGAGCTCACTTACCAAAGGAGTCCACAAAAAAGTTCTTTTAAAATCCTGTACTAGATGGCTTATTGCTAAGTCGAGAAGGTGACATCAAGAAATTAAAACAGTGCCACTTGATGTTTTCCCTCGGCATTATATACATTCTGAGTGTAAAGAAAATAAATCTTTAGAGCTACATCTAAGTGAGTTCCACAAAACAGGAATTAGAATCGTCTAATGGGCTACCTTCTGCACAGGAAAATTACTGCTGCCTTTCCTTCATTACAGCAGACTTATTCTGCCTTCAGGACAGATCAAAATTACATCAGCCCCACTTGAGAAAGGCTCTTAGGAGTTTTCAAAAAGGCCACTCATTCTTTCTATTCCCCACTGTCTCAACAATAAAAACCCTAAAAGCAGACAGTCAAGAAGTTTAAACAGGGATCTCAGCGTCATCAGTGCTGTAGAACTTGTGACCACGGTCCACTGAAGCTCTAGCCTTCTTTGATTCAATTTCTTCCAGCCCTCACCAGATTTCATTTGCCCAATAAGCAAATTTAGAATATTCAGTACATACAATGTCTAACTCAGTTTTAATACGTGGTCTATATAAAAACCGGGTATCTCCATGCTAACAAAACAATGTAGTAGTTTGACACTGTCAGTAGAATTTTAAACAAAATAAGAAACCCCCTTCACATAAGGTTGCGGTCCTTTAACAGAAAAAATGGGTGTGGAAATGGAACAATGGCAGATACAAGAGAGATAAAGTCTTCAGCTGACTTACACATCTGCTTTGCCACTTTCCATCTCAGTAGTAAAAAGAGTGAGTTTTGGAAAGTTCCGTGAGTTTTGCCAAATTGCTTAAATGGGCTCAGTGAGCCATCCATCCCTCATAGATTACTAATCCTGTTGTTTACGCGAAGATCATCACAGTTGTGACAAGAGAAACCCAGCTTCCACATTTTTTTTCAAATCTGAAATTTCTTCTGTCAGCTACAACATTATGGGCCAGCCCTCCCAATTACAAACGCATTAGAAAAAGATCTTCACCTTTCTTCGCATTTAACACTGTATTCACCAGCAGCCATCCCTCCAAAAACTTCTAACTGTAGGTAACCAAAGATCTTTTATCAATGTTTTCTTCCAAATGGAGTTTCTAGTTATTTTCATGACAAACTGTTATGGAACTTTTAAAGAAAGTGCCAAAAATTAAGAGAATTCTTTGGGGGGAGGGGAGAGCGAACTAGATGCAGGAGGTAAGTATTATTCCACTAAATATATTTAATCCGAAAAACGTTAAATCATTCTGTTAAATTGATTAACCGATGCGAACACGACCCTACCTCCGTGAACTTGATGCAGGGAGGCTGGCACTCAAAGGCTAAGATCGGACAAGTGAGCGGTTAGAGCAAAGAACACCTCCAGGTATCCCCCGCCCGAACAAATGCCAGGGTGGAGGGTGCTGTTCTAAATGGCACTTCAATCAGCCAAGGGGAGAGCGAAGTGTTGAGCCTATACGATTAAACCCCTCAGGAGAGCAAAGGTATCCCCGAGGGACCAGCGCTCAGGCTGAGGCCTCCCTCTACGTTCAAGCACTTTACGGCTCGTCTCCGCTGCATACTCTGAAAAGCTATTTTCGCCCACAGCCAAAATCAGCAACAGCAAATTACACTGCAAACAATGGAGAGGGCGCCGGCTCCACACGGCTAAAAACTCTGAAGAGGCAGCGCGCAGAATGACTTTTCACTGGGGCAGAGCCGGGAGGAGCGGCCGCGGGAAACCTGGAAGCTGGTCCGCCGCCCCTCCGCGCTCCGGCCGCGCGCAGCGCGCGGGCTCCGGCCACCAGCCCCGAGCCCGAAATCCCCGACGTCTGCGGAGATGCGGCGGCAGCACCGGAGCTTACAAAGAGGGAAGGAGGCCGTCCTCCGCGAACACGGTGCCGCCGATGGCGGGATCCCCTCGCGTCTCGCACCGCGCGGCGGGCGCTCCCTGGCAGAGAGGGCGGCGGAGCGCCGGCCGTCGGGGAGACCCGGGCGCGCTGGGACCGACGAGCGGAGGAGGGCGGAGGGCGGTGCTTTGCGCCGCTCCCGCCCGGGAGGGGGACCTGGGGTCTCGGAACCGCGGGCCGGGCTCCCACTCCCCACTTCCCAACCCCGTCAGCTAGAACTGTGCGAGGAAGCCTGGACTCGGGGCCGCCGGGAAGAGAGGGAGGGAGGCGGCGAAACGCGCAGGGCGACGTCGTTCCCGCGGGAGCCCAAGCCCACCCGGCCTCGCCCCTCGGCCGGGTGCCCCCACCGCCACTCCGCGCGCGCCTCTCACCCGGCTCTTGCAGCGGTGCCGGCCCGGGTCGGAGTAGGTCCGGTCCACGGTGAGCGCCGTGTCGCTGCCCGGCATCTCGGCGCTCGCGCCGGGAACTTTCCCGGGGCCCCGTGCCGCCGCGCCGCGAGCTGCGGGCCGTGCTCGGGCTCGCCGGCGGGGAGCCTCGGCCAGGGGGCGGCGCGGGCTGCCGCAGATACTACCGACACCCCGCGGCCGCCCTACGCCACCACCGCCGCCGCCGCCGCCGCCTTGGGGTGGGGGGGAAGGAGGGGCAGGGACGCGAGTCTCCTCCCCCTTCCCCTCTCCGCCCCTCCCCCTGCGCGCCCCGCCCGCACGAGACCACTCTCCAGGTGCGGCTGCTCTGCCTCCCTCCCTTGCTGAAACTTGATTCCACCCCCTCCCACACTGCCCTTTTTCCTCAAGAGATGAGCGACATCTCCACTACTTGTTGACTTAATCTGTATGTTTATGATAAAAGATGGATTTTTGGCAAGATGTTGTGAGGTTTGCCTTAAATGCTTCCTTTTGTGTTACTCTTATTCAACATGCACTTACGGGACATCTTCTATGTGCCAGGCCCTGGAGTAGGGACCAGAGTTGTTTTTTTTGGTTTTGGGGGTTTTTTTTAAGCTCATATTTTTCTTCTTCTGATTCCACTGAGCAAAAAATACACTTCCCCCTAAACAACGATCTGTGGTGTTGTGTATTTTAATTTTGCATGTCTGGCTCACCTTTATGTTGGAAGCTACTTAAAAGTCAAGACATATCTTTGCATTTTAGTATTCCCTATTTCCAGGGAAGAGTCCCTGCCCACAAGAAATATGGCGTCTAGAAGAGACATTCAGAACACCTGGTCTGGTTATGAAGGGTGTACTAGTGGGAGACTGAGTTGAAATATTGAAAGTGCAGTGCATGTGACCAGCCTAGGAGGAAGGAGGGATGTGCTCCTCCCTTCAATGGGTTGAGCTGGGAGGGAAGTGCAGGCAGAAGAAAAATACTGAGCATAAAAACAAGGGTACATTTGGAAAACCTCAAGTCATCAGTTTAGGGAGTCTCTTCAGGAACAGAAAGACATGATGGAAAAAGTAGGTGGACACCATGTGGTGCAGGGCTCTACTTTCAAGGCTAAGAAGTTCAACCCTATTCTTGGGTATTGGGCAGCTGCTAGAGGTTTCTGAATGGGGACATGACAATATCAGGATGGAAATTTAAGAAGAGGAAATACCTGATAGCTGTGTGAAGCACTGATTAAAGATGGGTTAAGGGACACTGGTTAGAAGGCCACTGCAAAAATTGAGAACAACCTCAATGTCCTTCAGAAGGAGACTAAGTATCAATAAATTATGATACAGGCATCCAGTGGAGTGTTAGGTACCTGTAATAGAATGGCAGCTCTCCATGTATAGCTACAGAAATATCTCTAACATATACAGTTAAGTGAAAAAAGCAATGTGCAGAATAATATATGTGGTATTCCACCATTTATATAAAAACAATATATGTATATGCTTAAATATGCATAGCATATTTCTGGGAGGATTAACATGAAACTAGGGAAACAGACAAGAAACTGATGGAAGGAGAGAAGAACTAGGTAGCTAAAAGGAGAGTTGGGGATTTATTTCTCACTGTATATGTTTTTTAAACTTGAATGCTTGAACTGTGTGCATATATTAACCATTCAAAAAGTAAAATAACAAAATATATTTTTAAATAAAAAGCATAAACTTATCAAAACTTAAGAAGAAATAGAAAAGCCCATACAGTCCTAAAACCGTTCAAAAAATTAAATCAACACTTTAAAATACTCCCCCCACCCCCCACCGTATATGATACAACTGCACCAGGCCCAGGGAGTTTTTCAGGTAAGTTACTACAAAGCAGAGAAGAGAGATATGAAATGTGAGTGCGTGTGTGTGATTTTAGCTAGGGTGGCCAGGGAAGGCCTCCATGATAAGGTGACATCTGAGCAGAGACTTGGGAAAAAGACAGCCAGCCATGTAGATATCTGAACACTGCAGAAAGAAGGAACAGCAAGTACAAAGGCCCTGAAGCAGGAACATTTGGGAGTGCTCAAGAAAGAGCAAGGAGGCTAGTGTTCCCTGGAACAACAGTAGATGAAATCAGAGACATTTCAAAGGACTAGATCACATAGGGCCATTTACGCCATTTTAAGAACTCTGAGTTGAATTCTGAGGAAAATGGGAAGATTTGGAAATTTTTAAGCAAAGGAATGGAGTGATGTGCTCTGCCTTTTCACTTGGGGAAAAAAAAAAAATTGATCCCTACCTCAAGGCATACACAAAAAATCCATGCCAGATAGATTAAAGACCTAAAGGAGAAAACACAATTTTTAAAACTGCCAGAAGAAAATGGAAGAATATCATTATGATCTCAAGTCATAAAAAGCAGTTCACATAAAAGCATAAACCATAAAGATTCAACGACATTAAAGTTTTAAAACTTCTGCTTATGAAAAGAAATAATAATAAACTGAAAAGATAAGCCACAAACAAAACTTGAGCTAAGAAAATCAAATGGATGAATTTCACCAACAATACTGAGAAACAAAAAAAGCAAGCCACATAAAATTACCTGTTGTGAGATTCTATTCAGATAAAGTTAAAATATTAAGAATAAGTGACATTTTTTAGGAGACCAAAGATATATAAACTATTAAGAAATGTAAGAGCATCATATACACAAATTTCAGGACAGTATTTACCTCTGGTGGGGGGGATAAAGAAGGATACAGTAGGAGAGGAATACAAGATTATAAATAATGCCATATTTAATGAATGGCTATTTTTTTGAATATTATTTTATTTATTTATTTTTTATTTTTCGGCCACACGGCGCAGCATGTGGGATCTTAGTTCCCCAACCAGGGATGGAACCCGGGCCCCCTGCATTGGAAGTGTGGAGTCTTAACCACTGGACCACCAGGGAATTCCCTAACGAAAGACTATTGGTATACTGGCTATGTATTCATTCCTACACACATACACAATATTTCATAGTAATTTAAAATTTTAAAGACAACAAAGACTCAAAGGACACATGCAATGATGGTTTTCTTAATCCTGGATTTAAGTCACCAGTGGTGGTATCATCTCAAATACACAAATGTAATAGCACTTTTACAAGTATAAATTTTGATACAAAGGCAAGACAGTCTGTTATTATTAAGTCTTTATGTCAGTTTAATCTTATAAAGATCCATTCTGAGATCTATAAGAGTCTATCTCTGGGTTCCCCTCCCCCATTTGCCTGATACCTCATTTATTCCAGGTACTTAGGACTACAGAAATTATATTGCTCAAGTGTATGTGTGTACATGTGTGTGTGTAACTGTGTCTGTGTGTAACTTTAGAGAGGGCAGACCTAAGTAAGGTCCATGACAAATCAAGGTTGGGCATTGGTTGGTGTGACAACAGTCATCTCCTTTCCATTTCTATTACTGTCTTGGGATTGCTTAAAAGAACTCCATTCTGGAAATGCTGACCCTCCATAAAAAGGATGAATTAAAATTTTATCAGGCTCACTTCAATTTTAATTAACAGAGGATGTTCTTTTTTAGATCATTTAGATCTATTTCATAAGCTAGTTGCCCAAAAGCTTCTCTACTGGGCACTCATACAAAATAATGTTTTTAAAACCCCAAATTAAATAGCACAAGAGCAAGCTCCGCAGAAAAGAAAGAAAACAAGCAATGCTGATCACCATTTGGCTCTCCTATTTGGAATTAGGACCCACAGGGAAAAGAGACCATGCACCTTCTTTTGGAGGCAATGCCCAGGATTTTGTCAGACCCACAGAGACAGAGACAGAGAGACAGAGACAGACGGAACACTTAAATTCTTCTTCAATGTAAGAAATTGTCTGTGCCTCTGATAATAACCTCCAAAACCCTCTCTGAAAAAAGTAATTTTTAAAAAAAAATCACAATTTTTAAGCAGCGAATGCAGTCAGAACAATAAGGAAGACAAAAGTACAAAATCTAGGGTGTGAAATAAGAATTTACTTCCAAAGTGTAAGTGGCACAATAAGGCAGCACATGCTAATAAGCACGAAAGAATTGGAACAGGTCTTTTGAGCTGTAATAGTTTAAAGTTTGGAATGATGAGAAAAGGCTTCATAAAAGAGGTAGGGTGTTTCTGGGACCTTGGCCTCAGCCACCGTGGTGGGAAGCGGGCTGAGGATGGCCAGGGGCCTGGAGACCAGCTTGCAGACAATCTCAGACCTGGAGAGGCCAGGCTCGACAGGCATCTGTCCAGGTGCCCAGGCTTCAGTGGCCGCAACGCTGCCAGCAGCGCAGGGCTGGGTGGGCAGGAGCCAGGAAAGGGCCGCAGGCGGCCCAGGGCCCTGAGGCTCAGAGAGGACCTTCAAGATTGTGGAGGAGTAAGACGTGGAGATCTCCTTCCTCCCCACAAATACATCAAAAATACATCTATAGGTGGATCAACTCCTGCAGAACACCTACTGAATGCTGGCAGAAGACCTCAGACTTCCCAAAAGGCAAAAAACTCCCCACGTACCTGGCCGTGTGGCTGACAAGGTCTTGGGGCTCCGGCCAGGTGTCAGGCCTGAGCGTCTCAGGTGGGAGAGCCGAGTTCAGGACACTGGACCACCAGAGACCTCCTGGCCCCACATAACATCAATCGGCAAGAGATCTCCCAGAGATCTCCGTCTCAACGCTAAGACCCAGCTCCACTCAACAACCAGCAAGCTCCAGTGCTGGATACCCCATGGCAAACAACTAGCAAGACAGGAACACAACCCTACCCATTAGCAGAGAGGCTGCCTAAAATCATAATAAGGTCACAGACGCCCCAAAACACACCACCGGACGTGGACCTGCCCACCAGAAAGACAAGATCCAGCCTCATCCACCAGAACACAGGCACCAGTCCCCTCCACCAGGAAGCCTACACAACCCACTGAACCAACCTTACCCACTGGGGGCAGACACCAAAAACAATGGGAACTACGAACCTGCAGCCTGCGAAAAGGAGACCCCAAACACAGTTAAGTTAAGCAAAATGAGAAGACAGAGAAATACCCAGCAGATGAAGGAGCAAGGTAAAAACCCACCAGACCAAACAAATTAAGAGGAAATAGGCAGTCTACCTGAAAAAGAATTCAGAGTAATGATAGTAAAGATGATTCCAAAATCTTGGAAATAGAATGGAGAAAATACAAGAAACGTTTAACAAGGACCTAGAAGAACTAAAGAGCAAGCAAACAATGATGAACAACACAATAAATGAAATTAAAAATTCTCTAGAAAGAATCAATAGCAGAATAACTGAGGCAGAAGAACGGATAAGTGACCTGGAAGATAAAAGAGTGGAAATAACTACTGCAGAGCAGAACAAAGAAAAAAGAATGAAAAAGAATTGAGGACAGTCTCAGAGACTTCTGGGACAACATTAAACGCACCAGCATTTGAATTATAGGGGTCCCAGAAGAAGAAGAGAAAAAGAAAGGGGCTGAGAAAATATCTTAAGAGATTATAGTTGAAAATTTCCCTAAAATGGGAAAGGAAAGAGTCAATCAAGTCCAGGAAGCACAGAGAGTCCCATACAGGATAAATCCAAGGAGAAACACGCTGAGACACATAAAATCAAACTATCAAAAATTAAATACAAAATAAAATCTAAAAGCAGCAAGGAAAAAGCAACAAATAACATATAAGGGAATCCCCATAAGGTTAACAGCTGATCTTTCAGCAGAAACTCTGCAAGCCAGAAGGGAGTGGCAGGACATATTTCAAGTGATGAAAGAGAAAAACCTACAACCAAGATTACTGTACCCAGCAAGGATCTCATTCAGATTCCATGGAGAAATTAAAATGTTTACAGACAAGCAAAAGCTAAGAGAATTCAGCAACACCAAACCAGCTTTACTACAAATGCTAAAGGAACTTCTCTAGGCATGAAACACAAGAGAAGGAAAAAACCTACAAAAACAAACCCAAAACAATTAAGAAAATGGTAATAGGAACATACATATCGATAATTACCTTAAATGTAAATGGATTAAATGCTCCAACCAAAAGACACAGACTGGCTGAATGGATACAAAAACAAGACCCATATATATGCTGTCTACAAGAGACCCACTTCAGACCTAGGGACACATACAGACTGAAAGTGATATTCCATGCAAAAGGAAATCAAAAGAAAGCTGCAGGAGCAATTCTCATATCAGACAAAATAGACTTTAAAATAAAGACTATTACAAGAGGCAAAGAAGGACACTACATAATGATGAAGGGATGATGGATGATCTTGGATGATGAAGGGATCAATCCAAGAAGAAGATATAACAATTGAAAATATTTCTGCACCCAACATAGGAACACCTCAATACATAAGGCAAAATGCTAACAGCCATAAAAGGGGAAATTGACAGTAACACAATCATAGCAGGGGACTTTAACACCCCACTTTCACCAATGGACAGATCATCCAAAATGAAAATAAATATAGAAACACAAGCTTTAAATGACAAATTGAACAAGATGGACTTAATGGATATTGAAAGGACATTCCATCCAAAAACAAAGGAATACACTTTCTTCTCAACTGCTCATGGAACATTCTCCAGGATAGATCATATCTTGCATCACAAATCAAGCCTTGGTAAATTTAAGAAAATTGAAATCGTATCAAGTATCTTTTCCAACCACAACACTATGAGACTAGATATCAATTACAGGAAAAAAAACTGTAAAAAATACAAACACATGGAGGCTAAATAATACACTACTAAATAACCAAGAGATCACTGAATAAATCAAAGAGGAAATAAAAGAATACCTAGAAACAAATGACAATGAAAACACGACAACCCAAAACCTATGGGATGCAGCAAAAGCAGTTCTAACAGGGAAGTTTAGAGCAATACAATCCTACTTCAAGAAACAAGAAACATCTCAAATAAACAACCTAACCTTACACCTAAAGCAATTAGGAAAGAAGAACAAAAAAGACCCCAAAGTTAGCAGAAGGAAAGAAATCATCATAAAGATCAGAAATGAAAAAGAAATGAAGGAAACAATAGCAAAGATCAATAAAACTAAAAGCTGGTTCTTTGAGAAGATAAACAAAATCGATAAACCATTAGCCAGACTCATCAAGAAAAAAAGGGAGAAGACTCAGATCAAGAGAATTAGAAATGAAAAAGGAGAGGTAACAGCTGACACTGCAGAAATACAAAGGATCATGAGAGATTACTACAAGCAACCATATACCAATAAAATGGAAAACCTGGAAGAAATGGACAAATTCTTAGAAAAGCACAACCTTCCGAGACTGAACCAGGAAGAAATAGAAAATATAAACATAACAATCACAAGCACTGAAATTGAAACTGTGATTAAAAATCTTCCAACAAACAAAAGCCCAGGACCAGATGGCTTCACAGGCGACTTCTATCATTTAGAGAAGAGCTAACACCTATCTTTCTCAAACTCTTCCAAAATGTAGCAGAGGGAGGAACACTCCCAAACTCATTCTATGAGGCCACCATCACCCTGATACCAAAACCAGACAAAGATATCACAAAAAAAGAAAACTACGGGCTAATATCACTGATGAACATAGATGCAAAAATCCTCAACAAAATACTAGCAAACAGAATCCAACAGCACATTAAAAGGATCGTACACCGTGATCAAGTGGGATTTATCCCAGTAATGCAAGGATTCTTCAATATACGTAAATCAATCAATGTGATACACCATATTCACAAATTGAAGGATAAAAACCATATGATAATCTCAATAGATGCAGAAAAATCTTCTGACAAAATTCAACACCGATTTATGATAAAAACCCTCCAGAAAGTAGGCACAGAGGGAACCTCCCTCAACATAATAAAGGCCATATATGACAAACCCACAGCCAACATCGTTCTCAATGGTGAAAAACTGAAAGCATTTCCTCTAAGATCAGGAACAAAATAAGACTGCCCACTCTCACCGCTATTATTCAACATAGTTTTGGAAGTTTTAGCCACAGCAATCAGAGAAGAAAAAGAAATAAAAGGAATCCAAACTGGAAAAGAAGAAGTAAAACTGTCACTGTTTGCAGATGACATGACACTATACATAGAGAATCCTAAAGATGTTACCAGAAAACTACTAGAGCTAATCAATGAATTTGGTAAAGTAGCAGGATAGAAAATTAATGCACAGAAATCTCTTGCATTCTTATACACTAATGATGAAAATTCTGAAAGAGAAATGAAGGAAACACTCCCATTTACCATTGTAACAAAAAGATAAAATACCTAGGAATAAACCTACCTAAGGAGACAAAAGACCTGTATGCAGAAAACTATAAGACACTGATGAAAGAAATTAAAGATGATATAAACAGATGGAGAGATACACCATGTTCTTGGATTGGAAGAATCAATACTGTGAAAATGACTATACTACCCCAAGCAATCTTCAGATTCAATGCAATCCCTATCAAACTACCAATGGCATTTTTCAGAGAACTAGAACAAAAAATTTCACACTTTGTATGGAAACACAAAGACCCGGAATAGCCAAAGCAATCTTGAGAAAGAAAAACGGAGCTGGAGGAATGAGGCTCCCAGACTTCAGACTATACTACAAAGCTACAGTAATCAAGACAGTATGGTACTGGCACAAAAAGAGAAATATAGATCAATGGAACAGGATAGAAAGCCCAGAGATAAACCCACGCATATATGGTCACCTTATCTTTGATAAAGGAGGCAAGAATATACAGTGGAGAAAAGGCAGCCTCTCCAATAAGTGGTGCTGGGAAAACTGGACAGCTACATGTAAAAGAATGAAATTAGAACACTCCCTGACACCATACACAAAAATAAACTCAAAATGGATTAAAGACCTAAATGTAAGGCCAGACACTATAAAACTCTTAGAGGAAAACACTTTGGCAGAACACTCTATGATATAAATCACAGCAAGATCCTTTCTGACACACCTCCTAGAGAAATGGAAATAAAAATAAACAAATGGGACCTAGTGAAGCTTAAAAGCTTTTGCACAGCAAAGGACACCATAAACAAGATGAAAAGACAACCCTCAGAATGGGAGAAAATATTTGCAAATGAAGCAACTGACAAAGGATTAATCTCCAAAATATACAAGCAGCTCATGCAGCTCAATATCAAAATCAAACAAGCCAATCCAAAAATGGGCAGAAGACCTAAATAGACATTTCTCCAAAGAAGATATACAGATTGCCAACAAACACATGAAAGGATGCTCAACATCACTAATCATTAGAGAAATGCAAATCAAAACTACAATGAGGTATCACCTCACACCAGTCAGAATGGCCATCATCAAAAAATCTACAAACCATAAATGCTGGAGAGGGTGTGGAGAAAAGGGAACCCTCTTTCACTGTTGGTGGGAATGTAAATTGATACAGCCACTATGGAAAACAGTACGGAGATTCCTTAGAAAACTAAAAATAGAACTACCATACGACCCAGGAATCCCACTACTGGGCATATACCCTGCCAAAACCATAATTCAAAAAGAGTCATGTACCACAATGCTCACTGCAGCTCTATTTACAATAGCCAGGACATGGAAGCAACCTAAGTGTCCATCAACAGATGAATGGATAAAGGAGATGTGGCACATATATACAATGGAATATTACTCAGCCATAAAAAGAAACGAAATTGAGTTATTTGTAGTGAGGTGGATGGACCTAGAGCCTGTCATACAGAGTGAAGTAAGTCAGAAAGAGAAAAACAAATACCGTTTGCTAACACATATATATGGAATCTAAAAAAAGAAAATGGTTCTGAAGAACCTACGGGCAGGACAGGAATAAAGACATAGACGTAGAGAATGGACTCGAGGACATGGGGAGGGGGAAGGGTAAGCTGGGACGAAGTGAGAGAGTGGCATGGACATATATATACTACCAAATGTAAAACAGATAGCTAGTGGGAAGCAGCCACATAGCACAGGGAGATCAGCTCAGTACTTTGTGACCACCTAGAGGGGTGGGTTAGGGAGGGTGGGGGGCGAGACGCAAGAGGGAGTGGATATGGGGATATATGTATACATATAGCTGATTCACTTTGCTATACAGCAGAAACTAACACAACACTGTAAAGCTTTGTACTATATACAAAGTATTATACTTTGTATTATACTCCAGTAAAGATATTAAAAAAAAAAAAAGAGGTAGGATTATACTTGACTCTTATAGTACATATTTGTTGTTTTTGTCTGCCTAGCATCCAGCCCCTTATTCTCAAAATACTGCCTGGATTTTTCTTTTGGGACGCATCCCACCCCCACCTTCAATCCAAGCGGTTTAGGTGAGGCAGACCATGCACGACCCCTGGCTCCAGGAAGAGGCATGTGATCCAGCCTTGGCCAATCAGAGTCACTGTAAGTTGTGCAGAAATAGACATGTGCCCCAGTCAGAGCCAATCAGAGTTTCCCCTGAGACTTTTGCTGTAACTACTGGGAAAGAACTGTGCCCTTCCAGTAGGCATGGTTAAGCTGGTAGACTATGAGCCTGCTGCTATGGTGGGCGTCCCTGCTGTATGTGGTAGACATACAAAGACAGTCTCCTCCAAGAGGAAAACAGAACCATGGAAGGAGAAAGACTCATTGCTGAATTGTGAGAGCACTAGATCCAGCTTTTTCCACTATCTATTGCTGCATGACAAATCACCCTAAAACATATTGACTTACAACAACTACCATTCATTTGCTCATGATTCTGCATTTTGAGCAAGCCTCCAAGGGGGATGGCTTTTCTCTGCTCTTCTAACACTGTCTGGGGCTGGAGTATCCAAGATGGCTCCCCTCACATGTCAGCACCTATAGGAATGGGGGTGGCTGGAATGCATGGGGCTGGCCAGGCCTCTGTCTCTATTTGTATATGTTTATACATTTAAACAAAATATTTTATATTTTATAGTCTCTCTTCTTCCAGGACTCCCCCCTCTCTACCAGGGTAGTTGGACTTCGTTACACGGTGACTCGTTTCCAAGAGATTAAAAATAAAAGGTGCCAAACCTCTTAAGGTGTGGAGCTGGCAGAATACCACTTCTGTCACATTCTATTGGTCAAAATGAGTCAAAAGTCCAGCCCAGACTCAAGGGGAAGAGAAACAGTATCCACCTCTTGATGGAAGGAGTAGGGAGTAGTGTGCACATACAGGGATGGGAGAATTGTTGGCTGCCATCATGGCAGACGATCCACCACATCAGATGTGGCTAGACCCCCCTTTCTGGTTATATGAGGCAAGGCATTCCTCTTTTTACTTAAACCAGTTTTAAAAATCCTAGGGCTTCCCTGGTGGCGCAGTGGTTGAGAATCTGCCTGCCAATGCAGGGGATGCGGGTTCGAGCCCTGGTCTGGGAAGATCCCACATGCCGCGGAGCAACTGGGCCCGTGAGCCACAACTGCTGAGCCTGCGCGTCTGGAGCCTGTGCTCCACAACAAGAGAGAGGCCGCGATGGTGAGAGGCCCGCGCACCGCGATGAAGAGTGGCCCCCACTTGCCACAACTAGAGAAAGCCCTCGCACAGAAACAAAGACCCAACACAGCCAAAAAATAAAAATAAATTAATTAATTAAAAAAAAAATCCTAATACAACATTCAATGCTGGGTCTGGGTAGAAAGAAAACAATGAAAAGGGTGGCATTTCAAGAGAAAGCAGGAACTGTGGAAAGCATGAATAGAGGGAGAGTGAGCAGAAAATTCTAGTGAGGACAGAGGATTTTCTCAGACCACTAGGTAGAGAGCCTTCCTTGGTCAGTCCGTGCCAGATGACCTCCTACAGACTCTTCAGCTAATTATAGTCTGTACCTCTCATTTTAACACAAAAGTTATAATATCTTATCATGCTATTTAAATATTTTATGTGGTAATTTATATGTGCTCTCCC
Source organism: Balaenoptera borealis (assembly GCF_965194805.1). Classification (NCBI taxonomy): domain Eukaryota; kingdom Metazoa; phylum Chordata; class Mammalia; order Artiodactyla; family Balaenopteridae; genus Balaenoptera; species Balaenoptera borealis. The sequence continues at coordinate 80,483,451 of NC_138870.1, forward strand.
CCCAACTAGATTGTAGGTTACCTGAAGGAAAAGACAGTATCTTCTAGGTAAGTGTGTATATTCCTGGTTCCTAACATAGTATCATGTATTCAGTGCATACTTGCAGAGTGAATGGATAAATTCAACATTTATTAAATGCCTAGTTATTTTCCAAGCAATAGGGTTTTAAGAAACGAGTAAGACGTAAGCAAAAGATAGCTTTTGCCCTCAAGGGGTTGGAACAAACAATATGTAAGGATGAAAATTTGCTGAACAATGAACGTTGCCATTTTTCAGATACTGACTGGTTACTGAAGTTTGTGAACTCTGCAATTACTTACTGAGCACCTTTGATGTGATGGGCTCTGTTCTTGGTGCTGGGGATATAAAAACAAATAAGACGGGGCTTCCCTGGTGGCGCAGTGGTTAAGAATCTGCCTGCCAATGCAGGAGACACGGGTTCGAGCCCTGGTCTGGGAAGATCCCACATGCCGTGGAGCAAATGGGCCCGTGAGCCACAATTACTGAGCCTGCGCGTCTGGAGCCTGTGCTCCGCAACAAGAGAGGCCGCGCTAGTGAGAGGCCCGCGCACCGCGATGAAGAGTGGCCCCCCGCTTGCCACAACTAGAGAAAGCCCTCGCACAGAAACGAAGATCCAACACAGCCATAAATAAATAAATAAATAAATAAAGCACACCTAGTATAGTGTAATTTAAAAACAAAAACAAAAACAAAAAAACAAATAAGACATGGTCCGATCCTGAAAGGTCATCCCATTTAGACAGGGAGACAGACTGCCAAAAAAAAGTTGCTAGAGATGCAAAGATAGTTGCATCGTTGGTACAGTAGGAGAGCAAAGGAAGAAAGTGGTCTCCTGGTGAACATCAGCTCCTTAGGTATGTTAGGCTTCATGTCATTATAGCAGGGAGAAGGAAATAAACATAAAGGAAAGTCTGCCTTTAAAGATGAAAATGTAAGCCTCTTATAAAGTAAAGGATAGTGTATTTCCTTTCATATTCCATTTTTATTTAATAATATAGGAAAAGTGTTCCTTCTGCAGGGAAAATTTACAGGACAAAAAATACAGCAAGTTGTTTTTTTTTTTTGTCCGAAGGATTTAAGGACAGAGCGTGGAAAGAGAAGAATAAATCAGATTTAAAAAATTTATTCAGGGACTTCCCTGGTGGCGCAGTGGTTAAGAATCCGCCTGCCAACGCAGGGACACGGGTTCAAGCCCGGGTCTGGGAAGATCCCACATGCCGCGGAGCAACTAAGCCCGTGCGCAACAAGTGCTGAGCCTGCGTGCCACACCTACTGAAGCCTGCATTCCTAGAGGCTGTGCTCCGCAACAAGAGAAGCCACTGCAAGGAGAAGGCCGGGCACCGCAACAAAGAGTAGCCCCCGCTCGCAGCAACTAGAGAAAGCCCGCGCACAGCAACAAAGACCCAACGCAGCCAAAAGTTAATTAATTAATTAATTAAAAATTTATTCAGCTAGCTTAAGGTGAACTCATACTGATACACACACACACACACACACACACACACACACACACACACACACACACACATATATATAAAATTTGTTTATACTGCAGGTCAGAAGCTTCCAGGGCTGAGGCGAATATGAATCTCTAATTTTAACTGCCTGATTTACAGCCAACTGGAAATGAGCACTCCTGATGTTTATATTTAATTTTTAGGATAACATGTTCTATATGACTGTAAGAAAACAATCACTGCTATTTATTTAGCATTAGCAATCATCTGGCACAGAAGCTCAAAACTTCCACTTGGCAAGATTTTGATGAAAACAGGAAAGTAGAACGACTCAAACTCTGCAGGCTAGTGAACTTGCCTTCTAAAATTCCTTTTTTAGCAAATGCAACAATTTCATGCAATTGATTTCTCAAGAGCAATGAATCTTAAAGAGGATTCTACAGGGAGACTTCAAGTGTTCAGGAAACTGGTCTCTAACATTTATCTTCCCTGTAGACATGAAACTACATTAAGAAGTACAAAAATGTATTTTATCTCATTAAAATGAAAAACTTTTGCTTTGTGAAGACCTTGTTAAGAGGATGAAAAGACAAGATACAGATGGGGAGAAATATTTGCAAAACCACAATCCAACAAATTAGTTGGATTAGTATCCAGAATATATAAAGAACTCTCAAAACTCAGTAATAAAAAAATAAACAATCCAACTGAAAAATGGGCAAAAGACATGAAAAGACGTTTCATCAAAGATAACAGATGGCAAGTAACACATGAAAAGATGTTCAATGTCATTAACCATTAGGGAAATGCAAATTAAAACCTCAATGAGATATCACTACATACTTGTCGGAACCTATCAGAATGGTTAAAATAAAAATTAGTGATAGCACTAAACGCTGGCAAGGATATGGAGAAACTAGATAATTCATAGAGTTCTGGCAGGATTGCAAAATGGTACAGCCTCTCTGGAAAATACTTTGGAATTTTCCTATAAAACTAAACATGTGGGGCTTCCCTGGTGGCATAGTGGTTAAGAATCCGCCTGCCAGTGCAGGGGACATGGGTTCGAGCCCTGGTCCAGGAAGATCCCACATGCCAGGGAGCAACTAAGCCCATGCACCACAACTACTGAGCCTGCGCTCTAGAGCCCGCGAGCCACAACTACTGAAGCCCACGTGCCTAGAGCCTGTGCTCCGCAACAAAGAGAAGCCACCGCAATGAGAAGCCCGCGCACCGCAACGAAGACCCAACGCAGCCAATAAATAAATAAATAAATTTTTTAAAAAAACAAAAACAAATAAAACTAAACACGCAAATACCATTTGAGTCAGCAATTGCACTCATGGGCATTTATCCCAGAGAAAAGAAAACATATGTTCACATAAAAACCTGCACAAAAATGTTCATAGTAGCTTTATTCATAAAAGCCAAAAACTAGAAATGGCCCAGATGGCCTTCAGCAGGTGAACGGTTCAACAAACTGTTGGACATCCATGCTATGGAATACTACTCAGCCATAAAAAGGTACACACTACTGATATACAACAACTTGGGTGAGTGTTGAGGGAATTACGCTGTGTGAGAAAAGCTACTCTCCAAAGGTTATATACCATGTGATTTCATTCACGTAGCATTCTTGAAATGACAAAATGATAGAAATGGAGACGAAATCGGTGATTGCCAAGGATTAGGAACTGGGCCTGGAGGGAGGGGGTTGCAGGAGGAGGTGGATATGGTGATAAAAGGGCAACACCACCAGGGATCCTGTGGTGATGGAGGTCTTCTGTATCTTGAGTGCAGTGGTGGACAGTACTCACCCATATGATAAAACTGCAGGGAACTAAACACACACACATACACACACACACACAGAGTCATCCCTCCATATCCACAGGGCATTGCTTCCAGGACCTGTTGCAGATACCAAAATCCAGAGATGCTCAAGTCCTATAGTCAGCCCCTAGTATCTGCTGTTCCACATCCTCGGATTCAACCAACTGCAGGTTGTGTAGTACTGAATGTGTTCATTTAAAAAAATCTGCATATAAGTGGACCCACGCAGTTCAAACCCGTGTTGTTCAATGATCAACTATACAAGCAACTCTGAAAAAATCTGAATAAGACTGTGAATTGTGTCAATGTTAACATGTTATCTGTACTGCTAGTTTTGCAGGATGTTACCTTTGGGGAAACTAGAAAAAAGATACATGGAATCTCTCTGTATTATTCCCACAACTGCATGTGACTGTACAATTAAAAATTTAAAAATTTTTTAAATTAAAATTAAAATTTAATTAAAAATTTAATTTTAAATGTAGGTGCAATTGGGATAATTTTCACAGGAAAATCTTTGGGTTTGGGGAGGGGGGGGAAACACAGCAAGTAGGAGTGGGTGGTACAGGGAATTTTTTCTCTGGAGAAGTGGTCCACAGAGCAGAGTTCTTTCAGGTTCTGGCCCCTCGCTGCACCAGAAGAGGGGACCAGCTGTAGAAATCGAGGGGCAAGGGCAAGACTGTGGGTGGTGCTCATTATGTGACCACCAATATCAGCACCTGGCTGCAGCGACACTGTGTCTGAAGATCTAGTCAACCGTGAAGACTTTGAGGCCAAGGGCAGAGTCCTTTATCCTGGGCCGGCCAGTGCTGAGCCTCGCGCCTGGCACAGAGCTGTCATTCTATAAGGTTTTTGTTGAATAAATGACTGACAAGTCCTGATTTGGTTGGAAGAGTATATCAAAGTTCATAGATTTGGTTCAGATTCAAAAAGACTCATTACACACTGAGTTGTTTAGTAAAAATGTACATTGTTAGTAAAATGCAAAAATTTACATTCTCTACATTGAATAGAGAATTCCACAAATTCCTTGTTCTGCAGTGGGGTTCCCATATTGGCTTGAGTCTTTGTGTTACATCATGTAACACACAGATGATAACATGAGCGCTATGTTATTTCCAACCTCTTGACCCTACCATTTACTAGGAAAGGGTTGCACTGTGTGATCATTGTGTATGACTCTTGGCTGTCTGCTCCTGCAGTTTCCCAGAAGTCACAACAATGAAAGAAAACAAACATAGAGGAAAATGCCTTACTTTGTACTCGGCACAGAGTGTTCCGTTCTGTTAAGTCTTTAACTGGAGTTGTGATGTTGAAGGTTCCTACTGTCCTCCACCACAGAGGCAGCAGTGTTCTGGAGATCTCTAGCTGACTCCACCCTATGCATGACCAGCCAAGGAGACTTCTTTCTCATCAAACACATACCGAGCCTGAAGGATGAGCTAGCTACACTTCAGAAGGAACACAGTGTCTGTGAATTCACTGTGCATTTTACCAATTCACTTTGCAAGATAAGGATGCTGAGAGATGAGACTGCCAGAGAAATCTGATGTGATGTCTAAAAAACACTCCAAGTCACAGTCCGACCAAAAGGGAGGATGCTGCTTGCTGAAGCCTTCCTCGTGCACTCCGGTCCACACTCATCTCTCCCTTCTCTGAATTCTGACAGTATCTATTGCTTCTATCGGTCACATAAACATTAAGTAGAAATGCTCTTATACTGTTGCAGGGAGACAGTATGGTACACTGGAGACACACTGCCTGGATTCAAATCTTGACGTTGCTACCTACTTAGCTATAAATCTTTGGTCCTCTTATTCTTAAGCTGAGAATAATAAGAGAATCCACCTCCTTGTTGCTGAGGATTAACAGATAATATATGTAAAGCATTTCCAAATAACAGCTCAATAAATGCCTACAGGAAACAAAATAAAACCTAAAATCTGTCTTCACGTGATATATTTTTCTCCTTATCAGTAAGACTTCAAAGATTGCTGTTTTCCTGGAAAGTGTCCTATTAAGGAAGAGGGTGCATTCCAATGTCATACCTCACCTTCACAAATTTCAGTAACAGAACTAAGAAGAAACTAGGAGCCTCTGGCTAAACTCTGGACCAAGAAAGGCAAACTTCTTCCCTTTACACTAATCTTTGATTCCCTTTGTCCTCAAGGAACCTACGCCCACTTAAAACAGTTTCTTTTTGCTTGTACACTTTGACTAAATAATTCCACTTCTAGGACTCTATCCTAAAAAAATAATACAATACAGGAAAAGTTTTACAGATGAAGATTGCCCATCACAGTGTTTTATCATTCTGAAAAGTTTGAAGCAATCTAAAGGATTGTTTATGAAACAGTTGTTTATTGTTTATAAAAAATAAAGGGTTAATTATATAAACTATGATAGTCATACAAAAAATACAGTATACCTATTGCAAATTATACTTAGGAAGAATGTGTAATCATATGGGGAAATGTTTACTTAATAATACTATACCAAAAAAATCAGGATAACCCTACCAGAATGACAAAAATTATGAAGTGTTATAGTATTTAGTGCTGGCAATGATCTGGAGCAGCAGGAACTCTCACACATTGGAGGTGGGAAACCCTCTGAAGCACGATCTGGCATCATCTCGTAAAGGTGAAGCCATGCCTACCCTGTCATCCAAACTGTCCACTCCTCGGTATATATCCTAGAGCAGAGGTCCCCAACCCCTGGTCCGAGGACCAGTACTGGCCTGTTAGGAACGGGGCCGCACAGCAGGAGGTGAGCAGCTGGCGAGCGAGCGAAGCTTCATCTGCCGCTCCCCATCGCTCGCATTGCTGCCTAAACCATCCCTGCTCACCCCCACACACACACCCGTTCGGGGAAAAATAGTCCCACAAAACCGGTCCCTGGTGCCCAAAAGGTTGGGGACCACTGTCTGAGAGGACACAAGTCAACCAGGACACACAGACAAGGATGTTCATTGTGGTAAGAGTCCCCATGGAGAAACAACCCAGCTGTCATCAACAACAAATGGATAAATAAACTGTAGTACTTGTATTTGGAAATTGTATTTATTTTCCAATTAACGTCAGTCATCTGTGGCTGAAAATCGAATGCATGGAAATGCTAACTAGAGCTTATTTCCCATTGTCTTAACTCATTTTACAATGTTAGGTTTTTCTGTTATATGTAGCCGAACCTAATACTGACTGACCCAGAGCCTAACAAAATGCCTGGTATAAGGTATCACAAATGCTAACACTCCCTGACCCACCCACCCCCCACTCCACCCCTCAAATGTTCAGAGCAAAATGGTCAGCAGAAGCCCCAAAATATTCTGCTACTGAAGAGTAAGAAAAAAATCTTCCTCCATTTCTTTTGTGTCTTCCTGCAGCATCTCTCTCGTACTCTATACGGAGTCAGCAAAAGACAACAGTTATTTATTTAGCCTACTCCATCTGCACCGGAACTTTAAGTACATCAACTCTGAGTTATGCCAAACCCCTTTCCTGCCCCACCTCTGTGATAGTGGGTGCTATTATTGTTTCATTTTACTGAGTAGCAATAGGGTCTCTGAATACATTATTTGACCAATGGTACTCAGCTAGTAAACGGCAAAAGTGGAGTCCAAATTCCAGGCCCATTTGATGCCAAAGCTCACTTACTAGGTATATGTCCTTGAACAATTTATTTAACCTTTATAGGCCTCAGTTTCCTCACCTGTAGAATGGGGATAATTGCACCCATTAAACAATAACTGTCTCTTAACCAAAGGCTTATGTTGGCATCACTGAGACTAGGAACAGGGAAGAACCTCAATGCATCTGGAAACTCCACTGTTGCATGGCCCCTCACTTAACACTTAGCTCATATGAACTTGACCTGCCCCCACCTCCTGCTTGACCTTTTCCTGCTTCTCCCAAACAGTTTAATGAACAGCAGCATTCCTAAGAGCCCCATGAAGATGATTTCTATATTCTTCATGTTTCCTGTTCTTTCCTTGATGAAAGAAAATGAACAGGGCTTTTGAAATTCAAAATTACATCATTAGGACTTTATCTGAAGGCTCCTGTAAATCTTCCTCTTTTTTTTTTTTTTTTTATCATTTCCAAGCACTGCTAGATTTCCAGTTTTGCATTTCAAGTTTCACAAAATGAGAACTCAATTCTCATATCACTGTGGAATGAAGGTTAAATTTCCTACCAGTATTTTGAAGTACTCACCATCCTAGCTGACAGTTTTGAAAGGTATCCTATAGTTCTATTATTTCTCATTGCTCCTTGCCAGATCAGCTGGGGCTGCTGTACTTCTAGTTAATATTTGATATTCCATTGAAGGAATGTCTTTCACTAAAGGAAGAAACTGCTACCCCAGGCACAAGATTTAAAATATCTAATATATAATAACATCATGCAGGGTACCCAGCAGGCAGGCACCCCCGCTTACAAGCATGAGCATGCACTTAACACACACATATATAGGAACCATCAGAAGTTACCAAAAATGCAACATGTCGGTTTCTCAGGGTTTGGTCATTTGGAGTTAAAAATAATAATCCTTTCAACTTCAGAAAGGGACTCTTGCAGGTAATAAGAGGAAAAACAAACAAGACATATGAGAAGAGACCAACAAGCTTATAAAGGTTGATTCAGAATTTCTGCTCCACCCAAAGAAGGAGAAAATCCATAAATTTCACTGTAGCCTCCTGACACTCCTAATTGCAAAACTATTCTCTAGACAAAGCCCTACTGAGATGAGGCTTTTCCCATTATTGATTAGCTCCATCTGATCCTTTTACAAACAGAATTGCATTTTCTTCAATCCAAAAATAGCAGAATGTTTTAGATATAACCCATTAGAATACAGGTTATCAATTAGAATGTATATTATTCATAAAATTCCAGCCCAGAAACACCTATTTAAATTACTGTGCTTTAAATATTTTCCCTTATTTAGATAAAGATTAATTGTATAATAAATGACTGTCTAATACAGCAGACACTAGCCACATGTGGCCAGTGAGCACTTGAAATGTGCCTACTGGGACTGAGGAAATGAATTTTTAATTTTATTTAACTTTAATTAAATTGTATTTTGAAGGCTTAGTACCCCCAAAATGCAAAATATTCATTAATATTTTTTATACTGACTACATGCCAACATAAACAACAAAGGCCACTTTTATTTAGTTGCCAAAATATGAAAACATAGAGGCTGACACGTATTCCCTATATCTCATTACAGAAAATATGAGACAAATATAAACATACTAATACTTATATTATGCATAGCTCTTTCCCCCCAAATGATCTCTTAGGTCAAAATTAATCTTCCTTCCCTGCTAGCATGTTATGTACAATTTTACTATAGTATTTATGACAGCCTCCTTTTTTGGGGGGTGGGGCGGCGCACCATGTGGCTTGTGGGATCTTAGTTCCAGGACCAGGGATTGAACCTGGGCCCTCGGCAGTGAAAGCATGGAGCCTTAACCACTGGACCACCAGGGAATTTCTGACAATCTAATTTATATTAAATAAATTGTGTATATGTCTACCACACCCCTCTCTACTAGACTGTGATCTTTTTGAAATAGGAGGGCTAACTTGCTCATTATAAAAATCCATCAGTACCCAATGTAGTTCTTACAATGGAAATCCTTTCATAAACGTTTGGGAACTTGAATATAGTATACACAAGTGGGTTTTTAAAAAATTCATTCTTCTATTAAAGAAAGCCTAAAACTAATATTGAGGTATTCCATGCTCATGGAGGGAAAGATGCAGTATCAACTAGATGTCAATTTCCCCTAAATCAATTGATAAATGAAACAGAACCCGATCAAAAAGGGTTTTTCCTAAACTTGACAAGGTTACTTTAAAATTCAGTGGAAGAAAACATCTAACTTTGGGGGAAAAATACAGTGAGTGTGGACACACAGGGTGAATTCTCCTTTTTGGATATCAATTCATTTTATAAGCCGTAGTATTCAGTTACCATGACCAGGAAAAAGACCAACAGAGAGAGAGCTCAGAAATAGACCCAAGCATATTTGGAAGCATAATCCATGGCAGAAGCAGCATTATAAATCAATGGGGAAAGGAAAATACTGACAGTTCACATGGAGAAAAGTAAAACAGCAGTAGATCCCTATCTCACACCAAAATAAAAAATTCAGGTGCAATTCATCTCTGAAAATTATGTCATATTTTCTATGATGATTCATTGACAATTCCAAGTGGACTGTGCAACATATGAATTATATTCATACACTGTTCCTACCCATTGGAAATAAAAAGGAACAAAAATGAAGGTTTTTTAAGGACTTATTTTCAAGATGCCCACAAAACAGGGTATGTAAAACACATTTTTTTCTTCTTTAATATACTGAATCAAGCCGGCAGTCACTGTGGCTCTGTGAAGGTCAAAATTGCAGAACTGAGATGGAGGCCAGTAAATCCATGGAGGGACTCAGTTACTGTATAAAGTACTTCTAAAGACTTCTTTGAAGCTAACTCCATAAAGCTGGAACCCAAATCCAGCTGCACAGTGACACTGCACCGTGCTATTGAACAGCACTTCTTGACTCACCACCGTCTGGGTTGGTTCACTGAGGCAAGCTCAGTGTGACCCTCACTCTCACCCAGATCTAAGCCCGTTACTCTCAGAGTAACTCCACGCAGCAGACACGCAGAGCATCAGTGTGGAGGCAGCACTCTTTGGATGCTGCTAGGTTTGCTTACACTTCTGTAGTTCTGAGCCTGGTGTGGAATTTCTTCCCTGACTTCCAGGGAGGCCAAAACCCCAAAACTGGGCTTGGAATGAAAAAGAATCTTCCAAACACGTTACATATCAGTATCACATTATGTTCCAGATCACCTCTCCAGTGAGTTTATTTCCTGCTTGAGAGTTGTTTCACCCTGTTTTCTAGATCTCATATCTTGGATTCTCCTGTTTGATCCTGCAGCGACCTCATAACACAGATGTGGTATTGCTATAACCACTTATAGTAGTTTGTGGGGCTGTCATGACAAAATACCTTCAATAATAGAGTGGCTTCAATAATAGAAACTTATTTTCTCCCAGTTCTGGAGGCTGGAAGTCCAAGATCAAGGGACCAACAGGGCTGGTTTCCTCTGAGGCCAATCTCCTTGGCCTGCAGATGGCAGCCCCCTTGCTGCTTTGCCTTTCCCCATGGTCATTCCCTTGTGCACTCGCACCCCTGGTGTCTCAGTGTGTTCAAACTTCCTCTCCTTAAAAGGACACCAGTCAGATTGGAATAGGGCCCAACCTAATGGCCTCAACTTAATCACCTCATTGAAGACCCTATCTTCCAACACAGTCACATTCTTTTTTTTTTTTTTTTTGGCTGTGCAGCTTGTGGGATTTTAGTTCCCCGACCAAGGATCGAACCCGGACCCTTGGCAGTGAGAGCGCGGAGTCCTAACCTCTGGACCACCAGGGAATTCCCCAACACAGTCACATCCTGAAGTACAAAAGGTTAGGGCTTCAACACGTGAATTTCAGGGGGACACAATGCAGCCCCAAACACCACTTATGGTATGATTAATTTGGTAAATATATGTAAGCAGCTGTGCTGTGAGGCCAGGAGGAACAGCAGCTGGGAAGTGAAAGAGAAGGGATCTCTAAACCCACAGAGAAACTCCACAGCCTGGGAAATAAAACCCTGATTTCTTTTGTAAAAAACTGCTCATTCTCATTAGGTACTCTCTTAAACTCCTACTTTGCATAGAGAGAGAGTTACATAAAGGATTTCATCCAAAGAGATAACGAAAGAGGTAACGGTCCATTAAATGCCTTTAACAGCTCCTGCAAAATATCCAGCCTTTTCTCCTTCTGAGCCGCTCCAATCCTCAATATGCCATCCCTCTGTGTAAGACATATGTGTAGGGCCTAGTGATAAATGGGCAGAAAGCAAGAGTGTGGGGTGAGAAACAGAAGAGATGGGAGAAAAGGGAGACCGGTGAATTGAGATTTTTAAAGAAAGAAGTACAGTAAGAAAAATAAAATACACTATTGAGAGGTAAGAATGTACTGTAATGGCGCTTCTCTGAATGAAAAGCTAGGGCAGGATGGACCAAGTGAATTTCAGGTGTGAAAAAGAGGTAACGGGAAGGAAAAAGAAATATAAAGTTGTTATAAAACTCAGGAATTCACTTTTGAAATGAGATATGATCTACTTAAAAGGACCTGGGAGATAAGGAGAGAATGGAGGTATCAGAGGAGATGATGCCATAGCAACCGCTGGGGGGGTGGGGCAGGAGGAAGTTCTGCCATTGCTGGGTCAAATGAGGAGTGGGTTTTTCAGGTCAAATGAATCTGAGGTTAGCAAAGGACTCTACAGTCCCAGATTCTGCTGTTAAAAGTCTATACCATGCCTAAGTAAATATATTTAAAGAGCTGTGGCCAAAGATGGGATTTTAGAATTACATATTGATTTATATTGGACTTCTTGGTCTGCTGCAGAGTTTGGAATCTCTCCACGAGTACTTCCCTGCCAATTTCTAGGTAGCTTATAGCAATTTCAAAGTACCTCCAAATATACATTTTCAACAGCTGGGATTATTAAATACTTAGTGCAAACAATGATCCGTAGATGTGTTCCCACCCACCAGCAGACAAGGCAGATCTTCTCTTGCTCCACTCTCATTCCAATAAATATTTATATCCTTCCATTTTACTCATTTCAAGACTGCAGAATATGGAATTTCATTGCTCTTTTAAGGTGAATGTAAGAAATTATTGATGCTTTCTGGATTTTCCAGTTAACTTGCTCTCAGAAGAATTTACTTTTAGCCTAAAGAATACAGTTCATGGTCTGTAGATTCTTTCATTTACAGATCAGTCATAATTCTCAGTATGGTACCAATATTTTTTTCCAGGTAGGAACACTTTTTTTAAGTATTTATACTTTTAAAGCCTAGAATTGTAGAACTTTTCAGAATCTTCAAGAGTGTATGGTCTAGGCTTTTTTTTTTTTTTGATGAGGAAACTGAGGCACAGATGAGTAAAAGGACTCGCTAAATCAGTGAGGGGGCTGGAGGAAGAAGTGGGAGAAGAGAGAGGAGAGAGACTGCAGTTACTGTGGGCACTGGTCAGGTCCACGTCCACACACTTTTACACACACACCTCACAGCATCCTTGTCAGTCCTGGGACAGGGGGCTTGAGGCTGAGAGACGCCCACTGTCACGTGAAGTGACTGGTTTAAACCCAAGTCTGTCTGATACCATGCACCAACGCTTCCCCATTTCCCTACACTTTCAAAGAAAATAAACAGACCAAGTTATATTTAGTTCAAAACTGATACTTATAATGGCATTATACAAAATTAGATTCAAGAGCTTCTCAAAATCTTGGGTTTATTTCCTACTATTCAATCTCTGGATTGTTACTGGTTTCTGTTTTGGCAGCATAATTGACATGTACTTAAGAAAGTAGGAATTAATACATCTCTAGGTATAGGACTTCCCTGGTAGTGTAGTGCTTAAGAATCCGCCTGCCAATGCAGGGGACACGGGTTGGAGACCTGGTCCGGGAAGATCCCACATGCCGCGGAGCCACTAAGCCCGTGCGCCACAACTACTGAGCCTGTGCTCTAAAGGCTGTGAGCCAAAATTACTGAGCCTGCGTGCGACAACTACTGAGCCCGCGCGCCTAGAGCCCGTGCTCCGCAACAAGAAAAGCCACCGCTATGAGATGCCCGCGCACCGCAACGAAGAAGAGTAGCCCCCGCTCGCCACAACTAGAGGAAGCCCGTGCACAGCAACGAAGACCCAACACAGCCAAAACAACAACAACAACAACAACAAAAACATCTCTAGGTATAAATCAAGTGAAATCCTGGCTGTCTGACCTTAATTAGTCAGTGATGAAAAATTCCATAATCTTTTGAAGGATTACTTGAATTATTCGAAAGAAATGCAATGCAGACACTTCAGCATGTCTTACCTGAATGGGAAATTTACTGAGTACATCTTACATACCCATCACCTGATGTTCATGGTGAGAGACACAAAAAGGTACAAGAATTAGCTAGTAACGGATGCAAACTCAAGACTACCTGGCACCAAAAACCAAGCCAAGGAAGGCAGAATGTACATTTAAAATATATCAAGCATATTTAAATGTGAAAGCTTCTTAGAACTTTGTATTTGTTTCACAGAACTTATAGTCTTGTTGGGAAATGTTTCATCAAACTGAGTACTGGTGCTCAGTTTCTGTGGTCCTGTTAATTGGAAATAGTTTTATTTGGCAGACAGAATAAATAAGTTATATTTATTTAAAATAGTTTGATAACTACATACCTACAACTCAACACTGTTGGACCACAGGGCTAATGAGACCTGATGCTTCACACCTGTTGACTCAAAGTGCTGTGAGCACGAAGGTCATCCTTAAATCTCCATTTGGTAAATCTGAATTGCATGAGTGATTAGGTAAGAGTGTGACCCATTACCTATTACTGTAATAAAAAACGACTCAAAGAGCATGTACTTTTACTACTGTAGGAGCCCCCTGGCATAATATTATTTTTCAACAGATGGCAAGTAATATTCATTAGCAGACTTTTTGTGTCCTGCTCACATTTAATGCATGAGGTTAGAGCCTAAGGTTAAAGCTGTTTTTCCTTAAAATACTCAATTTTTTTTCAGAACACTTTGAAAATCTAAGTCTGCCCTTGGGTCACCCTCACTAGAATGGAAATTGGGAAGGGAATGAGTTGCTTTTGTTTTTATGTCACCACGTCCATAATTAGGTGGTATTTTTAAAAAGAAAAGAATCAGTAAGTTCCAGGCACGATACCCTTGTAACCTTGCGCAGTTTTGTAACCCAAAGTGGTATGCTGACAAACCTGGTAATTATTCTTTTTAACTCTCAGATAGCCTTCTCTCAGTTGCCAAGAGTATATTCAGTAAATCAAATCTACTTCCTTCAGTATTTGAAATCCCATTTGCATCCCGGTAGAAACACACATTTCCTGAAGAAAAGGGCCAACGTTTTTAAAAAGGAAGCTGAAGTCTTTAAGCTTGGGTTAACTCTTTTTAAAATGGAAAAAACTTCTGGCAGGACTTGAGCGCCTCCTACACCAATGGAAATGGGAAAAGCATCCCTTATTTCATGGACATTACTGTACAAATTATAAAACATACTGGTACCACAGCAACGAACTCCACAGAATGTATTTGCAGCTTCTGATAGCAACCTGGGCAGGGGGAGGGAAAAGTAACTTGTTTTTTCAATGAAAGTATAGTTGATGTAGGATATTATATAAGTTACAGGTATACAATACAGTGATTCACAACTGTTAAAGGTTAATTCCATTTATGTTATTGTAGAATATTGGCTATATTTCCTGTGTTGTACAATATACCCTTGTAGCTTATTTCATACATAATAGTTTGTACCTCTTATTTCCCTACTCCTAAATTGCCCCTCCCCCTTCCCTCTCCAAAAGTAACTTAATATTGGATTTGGGGGTTTGTGAGAATACTTTCTATCTTCACTATCCCAGACTTCCCTAGACCTTCCACTCAGGGAGAGCACATTATGCATATTCATTCAGTTGACTTAAAAAAATGCACAACATGAGAGTTGTGAGTTAAGTTTTATTTGGGGCAAAATGCGGCCTGCGGCCCAGGAGACAGCATTTCAGATAACTCTGAGAAACTGCTCCCAGGAGGGTAGGGGAGGAGTCAGAATATATAGGAGTTTTGCAACAAAGGACAGGTAGTCAGGAACGGTCAAAGGATTACTGTTAATCCAAGAAAACCAGATATCTCAAGTTAAGGAATTTAGCACCTTTCTATGTATGGGAAGATGCAAGAGTCTGGGCTCACTGAAATCCTTCCTTTGATATGCACCTCAGCTATCCGGGGTCAGTATCCTGACACATCCTGAGTTTCCTCAGGGCTCACCACCCGGAGTGACTGCAGTCTGATGGCTGCTAGATGGCAGGTATTCTTTTCAGCCCTGAGTTTCCTCAGAGCTCACCAGCTCATGTAGGAGGGCTGCAATCTTTGGTGACTATGAAATCCTTTGTTTATTGATATGGCAGGAAATATTCCATTTATAAATATTCCATTTATCAATTCAAATCTAGAGTGTGAGGAATCTTATTTTACTGGATTAGGCATATAAAGTCACAACAGTTTATGAAACAGAACCAAGTGAAATGAAACCCAAAACAAGGCGGATAAACAGCCACAGGATTATCCCAGCTTTCCTGCTCTCTTAGTTCACCGTCCCCCTTGGAAAATCTGTTTCCGGTTTTTTAAGAGGTACACTTGAAACAACTACTGCACCTTTCTCCTGTGAATAAAATGAATCACCAAATTAATGAGAGTGGCAATTGCAATCTTCACTTGGAAAACACTTTGTTTTTTTTTTTAAATTTTTATTAATTGAGTGATTTTGGGGTGTGTTGGGTCTTCGTTTCTGTGCGAGGGCTTTCTCTAGTTGCGGCAAGTGGGGGCCACTCTTCATCGCGGTGCGCGGGCCTCTCACCATCGCGGCCTCTCTTCTTGCGGAGCACAGGCTCCAGACGCGCAGGCTCAGTAGTTGTGGCTCACGGGCTAGTTGCTCCGTGGCATGTGGGATCTTCCCGGACCAGGGCTCGAACCCGTGTCCCCTGCATCGGCAGGCGGATTCTCAACCACTGCGCCACCAGGGAAGCCCAACACTTTGTTTTATGAAACACCCTGACATGCCAAGCAAACCAGCCAGTTGATATTTCTTGAGGGCCCACTGTGTGTCAGGCTCTGGCTTGGCTGCAGGGAGACAGCAGCAGGATGAGACCAGCAACAGCACCTGGACGACAGGAGCAAAGCACTGATGGGGCAGAACTACGGACGCTAAGCAAGTAAGTACGGTGTGCTGTGGGCTCCAGGCAAGAAAAAGAGTTGGGACGGGGGCCTATGACCGGGAGACCTAACCAGATCTAGCAGCTGAGAAGGATTCCCTGATAAAGAGACATTTAAGTCGAAGCTTAAAGAAAGAACAGCTTTTAAGGGGGTGCACAAGGAATAGAGAAAGACAGCTGAGGGGAGAGTGGTGTATATTTGAGAAATGAAGATAAATCTATCGCAGCTGGAAAAAGTAAGGGAAAAAAGCTGGAGAGGAGGCAAGTACCAGATCATATACAGCCTGATGGGCCAGAGGAGGAAATCTAGAATTGATTGCCAGGGCAATTAGAAACCACTGATCCATTCTAAGCAGAGAAGTCATATGATCTGATTGTTATTATTGTTTGTGGTCATTTTAGGTCACTCCTGCTACAGTTGGGGTGGAAGTAGAGAATCTAGTTTCTTTCTTCTGATAAAACTAAATAAAGGGCTTCCCTGGTGGCGCAGTGGTTGAAAATCTGCCTGCCAATGCAGGGGGCACGGGTTCGAGCCTGGTGTGGGAAGATCCCACATGCCGCGGAGCAACTAGGCCCGTGAGCCACAACTACTGAGCCTGTGCTCCGCAACAAGAGAGGCCGCGACAGTGAAAGGCCCGCGCACCGCGATGAAGAGTGGCCCCCACTTGCCGCAACTAGAGAAAGCCCTCGCACAGAAACGAAGACCCAGCACAGCCAAAAAAAAAAAAAACTAAATAAAGAGAACATGCATATGTACCACACCCACCCCACCTCCTTTTTTTAATTAAAAAAATCTCTAATTATGTAGCAGTGTCCTCTGAGTAGCAGGATGTAGGTACAAAACTATTATTTCAAAACCAGATGTTAATAAGCTTCCTGTGGTCAAGGGAAAATGTTACAATTCGTATCTGGGGTTTGCCCAGGTATGATAATAAAGAAAAGCATTCTTTATTCTGAGAAGTAGCATTCTAGTCATGCAAATGTTAGTGGGATACCTACTGTCCTTGGGTAGCTCTCCAAGCCAGTAACATAATCCAAAAGCAAACGCTTCAGATATTATTTTGTCCCCTTTACTAACTGAAAAGGCTGTTCCACTGTGAGAAAGGCACATCTTTACAGAAAAAAAAAATTTCTACTGCTTCTCGTAGAGTTCTACATTTTTGTGGAAAATATCATTTAACAAGCCAGTGGTAGCTGGAGGGCCTGAGTAGATTCAGTTACCAGCTAGGAGGCTACTGCTCTCTACCAGGCTTGGAATAGAGTGGAGAATTCAGCTGAGAAATGCTGTGGGATAGAAAGAATAGGACTTGCTGATTCCCCAGATACGGTGTTCTACAGGGTCGGAGGAGGGCTCCTGAGCAATTGGTTGGGTGACAGGTGCAACCCCAGAGGAGCCAGAGGGGACGTGGAGGAGCGTAGGTACATTGGGACACACTGAGTGGCCATCAAGTGCAGATGGAAGTAAACAGATGGATAAGTAAGACTGGAGGTCAGAAGAGAGGGAGGAACAAGAGAGTTGAGCGTGGGAGTTGTAGGCATTTCGATGCTCTTTGAAGCCAAGTGTGGTCTAGAAGAGAGCAAGATGAGAGGGGAAGGGTCTGCAACAGACCCAGAGAGATGCTGGACTATCCCAATAGCCTCCTAACCAGCTCCCTGCCTCCACCCTTGCCCCCAATAATCTATTCTCCAAACAGAATCCAGGGTGATTATTTTAAAACTAAAGTCATTCTTTTACTCAAAACCCTCCAATGGCCTCTAAGTTCACTCGAAGTAAAGCAAAGTCCTTACAATGCCTGAAAAATGCCTCACGATCTGCCCTGCCCCTCTCCTCACCCCAGGCTACTTCTCTGACTTCGTCTCCATGTCTACCCCTCTCCTGCTGGGCTCACTCTGCTCCAGCCTCACTGATTTCTTGCTGTTCCTCAAATGTACCAAGTACTCCCCTGCCTCAGGGCCTTTGCACTTGCTGTTCCCTTCGCCTGAATGGTCTTCTAGATATTCTACGTGTATTACTTCCCACTTCCTGAGATCTCTAGTTAAATATAAGCCAACCAGCGAGGACTTCCCTGAGCAGCCTATCCTAAATTGAAGCATTCATCCATTCCCCTTTCCCTGCTTTCTAAAACTTATTAATATCTGATATATAACCACTTGACATATAGTTCATTATATATAATATAGTATTATATAACATAGTAGTATATGCTATATACTATATTTATATTTACTATATGTCAATCACCATCTGGTATAGTATATATTAATTTTTATAATTTCCCAGCTCCAAATGTAACTCCACGAAGCCAGCAACTTAATTTTATTCACTGCTGGATTCCTAGAGCCAAGAAAATTTCCTGGCAAGAAATATGCACGTGCTAAATTATTTGTGGAATAAATTCCAACATTTCATGATACCATAGAAAAGTAGAAGGGATCGAAGGTATAAGAGGAAAACAAGAAAACAGTGTCACTGAAACCAAGGACGAGTGTGCTGCTAAAAGCAATCGTTAACATTTGTTATTGCTTATCGCTGTAGCAGACACTGTGCTCACTACTTCTCATGAACTATCTCATTTAGACCCCGCTACAATCCTATGAGGAAGTTAAGTAAATTTCCCAAGGTCACTATGCATACTAAATCCTGCTGAGAGAGGAATTAAATTGTGTCCTAAAAACTGCCCACTGAATTGATTCACATGGAGGACCACCAGTGAGCTTAAGAAAAACCTGGCAGTGTCCAGACTGGAGAAGAGTGAGAGGTGAGAGGGAGAGGAGGAAACGAGGACAGGGAGGCAGCCAGGTCTCCCCAAGGTTGGCCTGTGAAGGAGAGGATGGAGAGAGAGCTAGGGCTACAGTTAAAGGGAAGGTGGGTTTTTTTCTGTTCTTTTTTTAATTGAAGTATAGTTAATATACAATATTATGTAAGTTACAGGTGTACAATATAGTGATTCACAATTTTAAGAGATTGTACTCCATTTATAATTATAAAATAATGGCTATATTCCCTGTGCTGTACAATATATCCTTGTAGCTTATTTTATACAAAAGAGTTTGTACTTCTTACTCCCCCACCCCTATCTTGCCCCTCCTCCCTTCCATCTCCCCACTGGTAACCACTAGTTTGTTCTCTGTATCTGTGAGTCTGCTTCTGTTTTGTTACGTTCACTAGTTTGTTGTATTTTTTAGATTCCACATATAAGTGGTATCATACGGCATTTGTCCTTCTCTGACTTATTTCACATAGCATAACACCCTCCAAGTCCTTCCATGTTGCTGCAAATGGGAAAATTTCATTCTTTTTTATGGCTGAGTAGTACTCCACTGTGTGTGTGTGTGTGTGTGTGTGTGTGTACATGTGTATATATATAGATATATAGATATATATATATATAGATATATATATAGATATATAGATATATATCTATATATATGTACCACTCTTCTTTATCCATTCGTCTGTTGATGGACATTTAGGTTGTTTCCATATCTTGGCTATTGTAAATAATGCTGCTATGAACGCTGGGGTGCATGTATCTTTTCGAATTAGTGTTTTGTTTTTTTTCCGGATATGTACCCAGGAGTGGGTATATGGGAGTTCTATTTTTAGTTTTTTGCAAAACCTCCATACTGTTTTCCACAGTAGCTACACTAATTTAGAATGAAGGTGGGTTTTAGTTTAGGTGACAAGATAATTTGAATTTCTAAAACACAACCCCTTTTAGAGTTTTGCTTAGCAACTCTACGGGAGCAATCAGCATAGATAAGGTATTTGTTTTCCCTGTTTCCTGCTCCAAAGAAATTCAGATTTTTGCTTACAAAGTTGGTTTTTAAAAATCCTTGGGTATGCATAAAAATTGCTTGCCACATCCTACAGGATGGAGAAATCTATAGAAAAGATGTGTAATTGGGTCAACATAAAAAAGAAACAAAAAGACCTGCTCCAGTCCTCTTGGGAAGCTGAAAAATCAGGGCTTTAGAAAAATCAATGGAGCCATACTATTCTGTGACAATGCACAGGAGAGGCCCACACACTGGACCTCCAGGCAGAAAACCCAGCTGGCTGGTCCTTCTGGGCTAGCCACTGTTGAACTTTGTCACCTTGTGCAATCTGCCCAACTTCAGTGTCAGGATAATGTTTATTATGGCTCTCTTGGCTCTGGGCAGAATCAGATGAGGTGGAGCCAGTAAAAGGACTTTATATAAATGCAAGGTATTGCCAGTATTTCCTGTGATTGAAGGTAAGTAAGCATTAAATGATACTTATTATAATGTATGCAGCCTGGAAGCAACCTGTTTGGATACGTGTACAAACATTCACCAACTGATTCAAGGGAACAAAAAAAAATTCAGCGATTTCTTAACAATTCCACAAGGTCGTTTATTTAGACCTGCATATTTATCTTTCATTCCTACAACTGGTGTTGTGGAAGCTGACTGACTGTGAATCAGGTTAAACCAGGCCTAAGCTTGAAGTGCTGTCTGCTCTCTGAAAATGCTGACTGTGACATACTTACTTTCAGTTTGCTCTGAATCTGACAATGTAACAATTCTGTACCCAAATCTTGGCACATCTAAATGCTTGTGCATTTACTAACCAAAGAAAAACCAGTACAGCCAGTCTAATTATAGACAGTCCAAACAAGCTTCCAGCCTCTCTCCTAAACACTTCCGAATTGAGGCCTTACTTAGGGCAAGATCACACATGACTCCAGCCCTGTACCAACTCCCCGAATGCGTTCATTTCTTATGGAGACACAGACGTGGCCATCTCCAATTAGAGGGCCAAAGAAGAGAACGGTTAGGGCTTTACTTTTAATTTTTAAAATGTAAATAATCAAGTCCTGCCCTTTAGCTATCACTGTATGTTACAAATATTGAAAATGTTGAACGGGGGTGGAGGTGGTGGATTAAGTGTTACAGAGACCAAATGCATCAGGCGTTTCACTTACGTAACATTCTGGGCTCCAAGAACCTCTGAGTAGGAGTGAATCAATCCCACATTCAAGCAGATAACAGCTAAGTCACCCTTTCCATACAATTCTTCCTGGCATCCTCCTCTGTCTCTGCAAAACAAGACTGGTTCTCCTTCTTTTCCCTGACCCCCAGGGCCTGGGGTCCTCTGCTGCCCAATGACAGTGACACTCAAACTGCACCATCTGGGCTCCTGTGGCTGTAGCTAGCAACAGCCAAGGTGGGGCTGGGGAGAGTAGAACTTTGGTGATGCACTCGTGACTTCTAAAAGAGTTGCCTTCTAAGGCTGCCAGGGAATTCTCCTTGCCTCCAAATCGGCCCTGACTAGGATCTTGAGTATTTTCAATGGAAAAAAAGGGAGGAGGAGGAGGAAGGAGAGGAGGAGGGGGAGGCTTGGAAGGGGCAGGAGTCGGGTGGGAGAGGAAGAGGAAGAGCAAGAAGAAGGCAGTGCAATTCTGCTTTACTGGGTGTTTGGCACCCAAGACTGAAGTTGGACTTCAGGAAATAAATATAATTGAAACCAAGTGCCCCTAAAACTGAGTTCCCTTACCAAGCTGATGATGATTAATCACTCTCTCTAAAACTTTATTCCCATTCTTGTCCCCTCTGACCTCAATTCTGTGCTAACCGAACACTAATCAACCAGTCATATGACTAAGATTGCTGTTGTCAACATTGTTAATGTACTAAAATTGCTATTCTAGATGTCATCTTTAACGTACAAACTCAGGTTGTTTCTCTAGGGCAAGATAAGCTCACAGACCCCCAAGCCATGGACCACCCGGCCAGAGAATGGTAAACCAGAGACATCCTGACTTCCGAAAGCACAATTAAGAAATGTCACAGAGGGCTTCCCTGGTGGTGCAGTGGTTGAGAATCCGCCTGCCAATACAAGGGACACGGGTTCGAGCCCTGGTCTGGGAAGATCCCACATGCCACGGAGCAACTGGGCCCGTGAGCCACAACTACTGAGCCTGCGCATCTGGAGCCTGTGCTCCGCAACAAGAGAAGCCACGATAGCGAGAGGCTCGCGCACCGCGATGACGAGTGGCCCCCGCTCGCCGCAACTAGAGAAAGCCCTCGCACAGAAATGAAGACCCAACACAGCCAAAATAAATAAATAAATGAATAAATTTATTAAAAAAAAAAAGTTAGATTTATAAAAAAAAAAAAAAAGAAATGTCACAGAAATGTCACAAGACGAGGATGACCAGGTTCTTTGTTCTTCTCCTTAAAATGACCCCTAACTCAAAGACCAAGTTGGAGTGTATCTGAGGCTTGTCTCCCACTCCCTTGCTTGGCGCTCTGCAAGAAGTCCTTACTTTGCTGCAAACTCCCGCTGTCAGTTTGGCTTTCCGCACTGCGGGCACACGAGCCCTTTGCTCGGTCACATCATGATGATCACCATTGATGAACTTCCACAAACTACCTCTGACCAGACTTTCCCTCCTCCCTTTCTGCAGCTGGCCCACCCTCCGTGCCTCAGCCATCCTGCATTGCTCACCATTCCCTACACATGCTAACCTGCCCCATCTCCGCGCTTTGCATTCCTGCTGATGGGATAACCCCTCCTCTCTCACAGAAACCCCACCCTCTGGGCCCAGATCAAATGCTCCTCCCCAAAGAAGTCTTCCTCAATTATTAGAAGCAGTAACTTCTTTCTCTCACCCCAAATAACATTTTGTCTACAT
The DNA here is from genome assembly GCF_965194805.1 of Balaenoptera borealis. Classification (NCBI taxonomy): domain Eukaryota; kingdom Metazoa; phylum Chordata; class Mammalia; order Artiodactyla; family Balaenopteridae; genus Balaenoptera; species Balaenoptera borealis. The sequence goes on from NC_138870.1 coordinate 80,506,293, forward strand.
CAGTAAGTAAAGCTGGTAATAAGATTACTTACTGAGCACACACTATGGGACAGGAATCATGCGACGCACTTTATACATTTTATTTCCTTTAATCCTCACAATGACCTCCATGAGGACACACCGTTATTATTATTATTGTTCCCTTTTGTAGATGAGAAAACTGAGGCAGCGAAAGGTTAGGTACTTTAAAACGGCAGTGGGGGCACTGGACTGGGGCTGGTTTGACTCCAGAGCTCACATGTTCTACTACATCTTGCCTTGTATTGTAATGATTTGTGCACGTGTCCCATCTGCTTTATGAATTTCTGAGGTCATATACCTTTGGATATCCCATTATATTAACTCAGGGCCTGGCTCAAAGTGGGTGCCTGAATTTGAGCAAAAGTAATTTGGTGTGGTTTTATGCATCTCTAGATAGATCACTGTGCCTGATTTTTCCAGGCATATGATCCCTCTCTACTCCATCCAGCATAAAGGCTTTAGGACAAGTCAAGAGCAGCAATTATAACTGGCCGTCCAAAGTCAAGAATCCAAGACCCAGGGAAGTAGGAGATATATGACCCTTGAAACTTTCAAGCAGCATCAAAGGGGCCCACAGGACATGGGCACCACTGTTTCCTAATTTTAGTGACCAGGTATGTGAGACATATAAGAACTCTTAGAGTGGCGAGTCCTAGGAGGGTCTTTCTTTTCAGGTAAGTTTATTATAAATGTATGTGTGCTGCAGTCAATGTTTCTTCATATTCTCTGTTTTCAGTCTCGTGGAGAAAAATAAATTCTTCTTGAGAGCACAAGGCGATATGGCTCAAACAGCAGATGGGCTTTCATGTTAAGTGGACACGAGAGCCTTCATATGGAAATGAAGACCCCACAAAACAATTAAGCCTGAGTATGCTTACGCCAGGTTTGATGGAGATTGTACAGTGGTGGAGGAATATGATAGGTTAAGGAGTGTGAGGTAACTGCAGTAAACTGGGGGAAACCTGGCAAATCCTGTTTGTTCAGGCTCTGTCCGAGGTCCCTTTGTCTTTGGAGATAAGGATGCTCCTTTCCTCCGGGTGTAGGGAAGACACCTCTCACCCGAGGGTTTTATGACCTGTGTCAGGGGAGAAGAGAGAGGAAAGGTCAGGGTGACCCTCCTGCTTGTGTTGTTTTCTCAAATTCCTTCAGCTAAAAATATTCAATATGCCAAGTGCCATATTTTGGGGTAGCGTGTCCTGAACCCCATCAGTCCCAACTCTGCCCCACTTTTGTGACTTAACATTTGTGCCTGGGTCTCCCTGTCTGATAACGGAGGTAACATCAGCACCTATTCATCCGTAAGGTGACTGGAGGACAGAATGGGATAATGCCTATAAAGCACCCAGCACTGTATACTCAGGAGACGTTAGCTCTTATTATTTAGCAATTACTATTATTAATATTAAATGGGCGGAGAGGGGGCAAGATGGCGGAAGAGTAAGACGCGGAGATCACCTTCCTTCCCACAGATACAGCAGAAATACATCTACACGTGGAACTGCTCCTACAGAACCCCCCCTGAACGCTGGCAGAAGACGTCAGACCTCCCAAAAGGCAAGAAAATCCCCACGTACTTGGGTAGGGTAAAAGAAAAAAGAAATAACAGAGACAAAAGAATAGGGACGGGACCTGCGCCAGTGGGAGGGAGCCGTGAAGGAGGAAAGGGTTCCAGGCACTAGGAAGCCCCTTTGCGGGCAGAGACTGCAGGTGGCAGAGGGGGGAAGCTTCGGAGCCGCGGAGGAGAGCGCAGCCACAGGGGTGCGGAGGGCAAAGTGGAGAGACTCCCGCACAGAGGCTCGGCGCCAACCAGCACTCACCAGCCCGAGAGGCTTGTCTGCTCACTCGCCGGGGCGGGCGGGGGCTGGGAGCTGAGGCTCGGGCTTTGGTGCTAGCCGGGAGGGAGTCCGGGAAAAAGTCTGCAGCTGCCGAAGAGGCAAGAGACTTTTTCTTGCCTCTTTGTTTCGCGGCGCACAAGGAGAGGGGATTCAGAGCGCTGCCTAAACGAAATCCAGAGACGGGTGCGAGCCGCGCGGCTATCAGCGCGGATCCCACAGCAACAGGGGCGCAGAGGGAAAAACGGAGAGATTCCCCCACAGAGGCTCAGCGCCGAGCAGCGCTCACCAGCCCGAGAGGCTTGTCTGCTCACCCGCTGGGGCAGGCAGTGCTGGGAGCTGAGGTGCGGGCTTCGGTCGGATCGCAGGGAGAGGACTGGGGTTGGCGGCGTGAATACAGCCTGAAGGGGTTGGCGTGCCGCGGCGAGCCGGGAGGGAGCCGGAGAGGAGGTCTGCAGCCGCCGAAGAGGCAAGAGACTTTTTCTTGCCTCTTTGTTTCGCGGCGCGCAAGGAGAAGGGATTCAGAGAGCCGCCTAGACGAACTCCAGAGGTGGGCGCAAGCCGCGGCTAACAGCGCGGACCCCAGAGACTGGTAGGAAACGCTAAGGCTGCTGCTGCCGCCACCAAGAAGCCTGTGTGCGAGCCCAGGTCACTCTCCACACCGCCCCTCCGGGGAGCCGGTGCAGCTCGCCACTGCCAGGCTCCCGTGATCCAGGGACAACTTCCCCGGGAGAACACACGGCGCGCCTCAGGCTGCTGCAATGTCACGACGCCTCTGACGCCGCAGGCTCGCCCCGCCTCCTCCGTACCGCTCCCTCCCCTGGCCTGAGAGAGCCAGAGCCCCCGAAGCAGCTGCTCCTTTAACCCCGTTCTGTCTGGGCGGGGAACGGACGCCCTCAGGCAACGTACATGCAGAGGCGGGTCCAAATCCAAAGCTGAACGCTGGGAGCTGTACGAACAAAGAAGAGAAAGGGAAATCTCCCCCAGCAGCCTCAGAAGCAGCGGATTAAAGCTCCACAAACAACTTGATGTGCCTGCATCTGTTGAATACCTGAATAGACAACGAATCATCCCAAATTCAAAAGGTGGACTTTAGGAGCAGGATATATTAATTTCCCCTTTTCCTTTTTTTGTGAGTGTATATGTGTATGCTTCTGGGTGAGATTTTGTCTGTATAGCTTTGCTTTCACCATCAGTCCTAGGGTTAGGTCCGTCCATTTTTTTTTTTTTTTTTTTTTACTTAAAAAAAATTTTTTTTTTCCTAATATATGCTTTCTTAATAATTTTTTCCGTATTTTCTATTTTTAGAAATTAAAAAATTTTTTAATAAGTTTTTTCATATTTTTTATTTTAAAAAATTAAAAAAATTTTTTTTAATAAATTTTTTTCTTAAAAATCTTTTTCTTATTTTTTACTATAAAAAAATTAATAAATCTATTTTTAAAAATTAAAAAAATTTTTTTCTGAATACATTTACTCTTAATAATTTTTTTTTCTTATTTTTTATTATAATAGCTTTATTTTATTTTATTTTATCCTCTTTTTATCTTTCTATTTTTTTCTCCCTTATATTCTGAGCTGTGTGGATGAAAGGCTCTTGGTGCTCCAGCCAGGCATCAGGGCTGTGCCTCTGAGGTGGGAGAGCCAACCTCAGGACACTGGTCCACATGAGACCTACCAGCTCCACGTAACACCAAACGGCAAAAATCTCTCAGAGATCTCCATCTCAACATCAAGACCCAGCTTCACTCAACGACCAGCAAGCTACAGGGCTGGACACCCTATGCCAAACAACTAGCAAGACAGGAACACAGCCCCATCCATTAGCAGGGAGGCTGCCGAAAATCATAAGGCCACAGACACCCCAAAACACACCACCAGACGTGGACGTGCCCACCAGAAAGACAAGATTCAACCTCATCCACCAGAACACAGGCAATAGTCCCCTCCACCAGGAAGCCTACACAACCCACTGAACCAACCTTACCCACTGGGGACAGATACCAAAAACAACGGGAACTACGAACCTGCAGCCTGTGAAAAGGAGACCCCAAACACAGTAAGATAAGCAAAATGAGACGACAGAAAAACACACAGCAGATGAAGGAGCAGGGTCAAAACACACCAGACCTAACAAATGAAGAGGAAATAGGTAGTCTACCTGAAAAAGAATTCAGAATAATGATAGTAAGGATGATCCAAAATCTTGGAAATAGAATAGACAAAATGCAAGAAACATTTAACAAGGACGTAGAAGAACTAAAGAGGAACCAAGCAATGATGAAAAACACAATAAATGAAATTAAAAATACTCTAGATGGGATCAATAGCAGAATAACTGAGGCAGAAGAAAGGATAAGTGACCTGGAAGATAAAATGGTGGAAATAACTACTGCAGAGCAGGATAAAGAAAAAAGAATGAAAAGAACTGAGGACAGTCTCAGAGACCTCTGGGACAACATTAAACGCACCAACATTCGAATTATAGGGGTCCCAGAAGAAGAAGAGAAAAAGAAAGGGACTGAGAAAATATTTGAAGAGATTATAGTTGAAAACTTCCCTAATATGGGAAAGGAAATAGTTAATCAAGTCCAGGAAGCACAGAGAGTCCCATACAGGATAAACCCAAGGAGAAACACGCCAAGACACATATTAATCAAACTGTCAAAAATTAAATATAAAGAAAGCATATTAAAAGCAGCAAGGGAAAAACAACAAATAACACACAAGGGAATCCCCATAAGGTTAACATCTGATCTTTCAGCAGAAACTCTGCAAGCCAGAAGGGAGTGGCAGGATATACTTAAAGTGATGAAGGAGAAAAACCTACAACCAAGGTTACTCTACCCAGCAAGGATCTCATTCAGATTTGATGGAGAAATTAAAACCTTTACAGACAAGCAAAAGCTGAGAGAGTTCAGCACCACCAAACCAGCTTTACAACAAATGCTAGAGGAACTTCTCTAGGCAAGAAACACAAGAGAAGGAAAACACCTACAATAACAAACCCAAAACATTTAAGAAAATGGGAATGGGAACATACATATCGATAATTACCTTGAATGTAAATGGATTAAATGCTCCCACCAAAAGACACAGACTGGCTGAATGGATACAAAAACAAGACCCATATATATGCTGTCTACAAGAGACCCACTTCAGACCTAGAGACACATACAGACTGAAAGTGAGGGGATGGAAAAAGATATTCCATGCAAATGGAAATCAAAAGAAAGCTGGAGTAGCAATTCTCATATCAGACAAAATAGACTTTAAAATAAAGAATATTATAAGAGACAAAGAAGGACACTATATAATGATCAAGGGATTGATCCAAGAGGAAGGTATAACAATTGTAAATATTTATGCACCCAACATAGGAGCACCTCAATACATAAGGCAAATACTAACAGCCATAAAAGGGGAAATTGACAGCAACACAATCATAGTAGGGGACTTTAACACCCCACTTTCATCAATGGACAGATCATCCAAAATGAAAATAAATAAGGAAACACAAGCTTTAAATGATACATTAAACAAGATGGACTTAATTGATATTTATAGGACATTCCACCCAAAAACAACAGAATACACATTTTTCTCAAGTGCTCATGGAACATTCTCCAGGATAGATCATATCTTGGGTCACAAATCAAGCCTTGGTAAATTTAAGAAAATTGAAATCGTATCAAGTATCTTTTCCGACCACAACGCTATGAGACTAGATATCAATTACAGGAAAAGATCTGTAAAAAATACAAACACATGGAGGCTACACAATACACTACTTAATAATGAAGTGATCACTGAAGAAATCAAAGGGGAAATCAAAAAATACCTAGAAACAAATGACAATGGAGATACGACGACCCAAAACCTATGGGACTCAGCAAAAGCAGTGCTAAGAGGGAAGTTTATAGCAATACAAGCCTACCTCAAGAAACAGGAAACATCTCGAATAAACAACCTAACCTTGCACCTAAAGCAATTAGAGAAAGAAGAACAAAAAAACCCCAAAGCTAGCAGAAGGAAAGAAATCATAAAGATCAGGTCAGAAATAAATGAAAAAGAAATGAAGGAAACAATAGCAAAAATCAATAAAACTAAAAGCTGGTTCTTTGAGAAGATAAACAAAATTGATAAACCATTAGCCAGACTCATCAAGAGAAAAAGGGAGAAGACTCAAATCAATAGAATTAGAAATGAAAAAGGAGAAGTAACCACTGACACTGCAGAAATACAAAAGATCATGAGAGATTACTACAAGCAACTCTATGCCAATAAAATGGACAACCTGGAAGAAATGGACAGATTCTTAGAAATGCACAAACTGCCGAGACTGAACCAGGAAGAAATAGAAAATATGAACAGACCAATCACAAGCACTGAAATTGAAACTGTGATTAAAAACCTTCCAACAAACAAAAGCCCAGGACCAGATGGCTTCACAGGTGAATTCTATCAAACATTTAGAGAAGAGCTAACACCTATCCTTCTCAAACTCTTCCAAAATATTGCAGAGGGAGGAACACTCCCAAACTCATTCTATGAGGCCACCATCACCCTGATACCAAAACCAGACAAAGATGTCACAAAGAAAGAAAACTACAGGCCAATATCACTGATGAACATAGATGCAAAAATCCTCAACAAAATACTCGCAAACAGAATCCAACAGCACATTAAAAGGATCATACACCATGATCAAGTGGGGTTTATCCCAGGAATGCAAGGATTCTTCAATATACGTAAATCAATCAATGTGATACACCATATTAACAAATTGAAGGAGAAAAACCATATGATCATCTCAATAGATGCAGAGAAAGCTTTCGACAAAATTCAACACCCATTTATGATAAAAGTCCTGCAGAAAGTAGGCATAGAGGGAACTTTCCTCAACATAATAAAGGCCATATATGACAAACCCACAGCCAACATTGTCCTCAATGGAGAAAAACTGAAACCATTTCCACTAAGATCAGGAACAAGACAAGGTTGCCCACTCTCACCACTATTATTCAACATAGTTTTGGAAGTGTTAGCCACAGCAATCAGAGAAGACAAAGAAATAAAAGGAATCCAAATCGGAAAAGAAGAAGTAAAGCTGTCACTGTTTGCAGATGACATGATACTATACATAGAGAATCCTAAAGATGCTACCAGAAAACTCCTAGAGCTAATCAATGAATTTGGTAAAGTAGCAGGATACAAAATTAATGCACAGAAATCTCTTGCATTTCTATACACTAATGACGAAAAATCTGAAAGTGAAATTAAGAAAACACTCCCGTTTACCATTGCAACAAAAAGAATAAAATATCTAGGAATAAACCTACCTAAGGAGACAAAAGACCTGTATGCAGAAAATTATAAGACACTGATGAAAGAAATTAAAGATGATACAAATAGATGGAAAGATATACCATGTTCCTGGATTGGAAGAATCAACATTGTGAAAATGACTCTACTACCCAAAGCAATCTACAGATTCAATGCAATCCCTATCAAACTACCACTGGCATTTTTCACAGAACTAGAACAAAAAATTTCACAATTTGTATGGAAACACAAAAGACCCCGAATAGCCAAAGCAATCTTGAGAACGAAAAATGGAGCTGGGGGAATCAGGCTCCCTGACTTCAGACTATATTACAAAGCTACAGTAATCAAGACAGTTTGGTACTGGCACAAAAACAGAAATATAGATCAATGGAACAGGATAGAAAGCCCAGAGATAAACCCACGCACATATGGTCACCTTATCTTTGATAAAGGAGGCAAGCATATACAGTGGAGAAAAGACAGCCTCTTCAATAAGTGGTGCTGGGAAAATTGGACAGATACATGTAAAAGTATGAAATTAGAACACTCCCTGACACCATGCACAAAAATAAACTCAAAATGGATTAAAGACCTAAGTGTAAGACCAGACACTATCAAACTCTTAGAGGAAAACATAGGCAGAACATTCTATGACATACATCACAGCAAGATTCTTTTTGACCCAGCTCCCAGAGAAATGGAAATAAGAACACAAATAAACAAATGGGACCTAATGAAACTTAAAAGCTTTTGCACAGCAAAGGAAACCATAAACAAGACCAAAAGACAACCATCAGAATGGGAGAAAATATTTGCAAATGAAGCAACTGACAAAGGATTAATCTCCAAGATTTACAAGCAGCTCATGCAGCTCAATAACAAAAAAACGAACAACCCAATCCAAAAATGGGCAGAAGACCTAAATAGACATTTCTCCAAAGAAGATATACAGATGGCCAACAGACACATGAAAGAATGCTCAACATCATTAATCATTAGAGAAATGCAAATCAAAACTACAATGAGATATCATCTCACACCGGTCAGAATGGCCATCATCAAAAAATCTAGAAACAATAAATGCTGGAGAGGGTGTGGAGGAAAGGGAACTCTCTTGCACTGTTGGTGGGAATGTAAATTGATACAGCCACTATGGAGAACAGTATGGAGGTTCCTTAAAAAACTACAAATAGAACTACCATACGATCCAGCAATCCCACTACTGGGCATATACCCTGAGAAAACCATAGGTCAAAAAGAGTCTTGTACCAAAATGTTCATTGCAGCTCTATTTACAATAGCCAGGACATGGAAGCAACCTAAATGTCCATCGACAGATGAATGGATAAAGAAGATGTGGCACATATATACAATGGAATATTACTCAGCCATAAAAAGAAATGAAATGGAGGTATTTGTAATGAGGTGGATGGAGTTAGAGTCTGTCATACAGAGTGAAGTAAGTCAGAAAGAGAAAAACAAATACAGTATGCTAACACATATATACGGAATCTAAGGGAAAAAAAAGCCATGAAGAACCTAGTGGCAAGACGGGAATAAAGACACAGACCTACTAGAGAATGGACTTGAGGATATGGGGAGGGGGTGGGGTGAGATGTGACAGGGTGAGAGAGTGTCATGGACATATATACACTACCAAATGTAAAATAGGTAGCTAGTGGGAAGCAGCCGCATAGCACAGGGAGATTAGCTCGGTGCTTTGTGACCACCTAGAGGGGTGGGATGGGGAGGGTGGGAGGGAGGGAGATGCAAGAGGGAAGAGATATGGGAACATATTGTATATGTATAACTGATTCACTTTGTTATAAAGCAGAAGCTAACACACCATTGTAAGGCAATTATACTTCAATAAAGATGTTTAAAAAATATATATATATTAAATGGCTACTGTTGGAAGTCATGGTTTATAGCTCACAGGAACACTTTTTTCATCTTAAAAATTCCTCACTGAAGTTTACTGGTTAGTGTTATTTTTTTCTGCTCTACAGAGCTAGTAGTGAATATAGACACCCACACCTCTGAACATAAAGAATGAGGAGGGATAAACTGTAGCAGGACCATCTAACAATTAAAGCTGCTTGAAATCCGAGACTGTTAGCAGCCCCCCTTTCCCTACCCAAGGGAAGATGCCTCATATGGATGTTGCCTTTGGTTCACCTTCAGCCCCCTAAGGTCCTACTTTTAAGAGCCTAGCCACTTTTCCCCAGCTACTTACAATGATGATTCTCAAACTTTAGAGGCCATAAGAATCACTTAGGGTGTTTAACAAATGCATATTCCCGGGCCCACCACAAAGTGTTATGATTTAATAAAGAGCATCCCAGGTGATTCCAATAACAGTGGTGCGCAATAACTGACACCTTAGAAATACTTCTCATGAGTAAGTTTATTTCCTGCATCAGAAAAAAATGGAAAAACTTCTTTTAATTTTCTAACTATCTACATTTAAAAAAAAACGAATGTTGGGGCTTCCCTGGTGGCACAGTGGTTAAGAATCCTCCTGCCAATGCAGGGGACACGGGTTCGATCCCTGGTCCGGGAAGATCCCACATGCCGCAGAGCAACTGAGCCCGTGCGCCACAACTACTAAGCCTGTGCTCTAGAGCCCGTGAGCCACAACTACTGAGCCCACGCGCCTAGAGCCCGTGCTCCGCAACAAGAGAAGCCACCGCAATGAGAAGCCCGCTCACCGCAACTAGAGAAAGCCCGCATGCAGCAATGAAGACCCAACACAGCCAAAAATAAATAAATAAGTGGGTGTGTCTATTAGCTATGACTTATTCTGGTGAGTAATTTTTAAAGTCTCCCTTAACTTCTTGTTGCTGATGAAACACTGAACAGTTACTCTATTGTTCCTTCCCAAGGTTGTAGACTGGTGTATTATTTTAAGACAGGCCAAGATCTTAACATGGTTCTTCTGATTCTGGGACAAGGAGGCCTGAGTTTACTATTACTAACAAACTCTGTGGCTTCCCTTCCAAATGGCTACAGTCAGGGTGGTGATGTGATTACAAAGAACATGATGAAGAGATGGCGCAGTCTCTGAAGCAGAGTGCTCACAAACCTAAAATTCAGTAACATCTGATATATAACCATCTGACAGATATACATACATATATATATATATATATACATACATATATATACATACATATATATGTATAATATATATATATATATATATATATATATATATATATATATATATATATATATATATATATATATATATATATATATATATCAATCCCCAGAGATTTGGAACGGAGGACATCAGGAGAGAATGCAGTTGCAAATACTAGATCTGCTCCAGGACCAACCAATCAGAGCATTCATTCCTTTCCCTTGACTCCAATGACTGGGGGCAGCATAGTACTTAAGACCAATAAGACCACAAACTCTAGGGGCAGACTGCCTGAGTTTCAAATCCAGCTCCTATACTCACTACTGTGTGATCCTGGGCAAGTTACATAACCTCTCTGTGCCTTGATTTCTTCATCTATAAAATGGGATGTTGTAAGAATAGAGTTGGTTCATGGTAAGTGTTGTAATTATTAGATGCTATTATTGGATGGTCATGTGCTCCAAACCACGCCAATGACATTCAGTCCGAGGACTTTTGCTGGAGATACTTCTGCTAGAGTTGCTAAATTGGTGAAAATATAAGCTGAGAACTGCCAGGGGCCACCTGTGGAGAAAGTCTTCCTGAGACTGAACCTAGTCATGCCTGGACATCTAGTGTGGGACTTTTCAATGACATGGGGTATTAACTCCCCCTTTTTTTTAAGTTGGTTTGAGTTGGTTCCAATTACCTGCAAACAAAAGAATTCTGACCTAGCTTTACTGAGACATAATCCACATGCTATACAATTCCCCCATTTAAAGTATACAATTCAATGGTTTTTAGTACATTCACAGAGTTGTGCAACCATCACTATGATGTAGGAGTTTTGATCCAAAACTCCTCAGACATGGCTCAGTAGGCATGAGGTGTGAATGGTGGTGGAGACGGACATGCACAAATCTGCTTTCAAAGTCACCACAATTTTGAAACTACTTTTAAAGTTGGAATCAACCAACTTTTTGATTTGGAAGTGGCTTACAGCTCAGCACAGTATAATGGAAAAGAAGTGAACTGGAAATTAGAACCCCTAGTTTCTTTTGAAGCAAATTATAAAATCCCTATGATCCCTTCATACTCCACATAATTTTATACTTTTAGTCAAATCCTGTCATTTTTCATGATAAAACTGAGGACCAGACAGGTTAAGCCAACTGCCCAAGTTGACAGAGGGATTTACTGTTAGACACATTCAAGAATACAGTTCAGTTTTCTCTGTTGCTAGTTTCAAGCAGTTCTTACTTTTTCTGCAGGATTTCATACTCAAGATCCAGGTCAATCCCTTGAAATGCTTGGAGGTTAAGAGAGTCTTTGAAATACTAATCAAATATTTATTCATTCATTCTAGAAATACACTGTGATTAAGGGTATTCCCCAAACTTATGTTCAATTTCAGTGTATCTCTCTTTAGATAAGATAGTGTTCTACCTATAAGCAAGAGGAAAATTAATATACTTTCTTTAAAGCAGGATATGATAGTTAATGGTAAAAATACTCTATGGTGTTTAGTATGTTAAGTAGATCATGGACTGGCAAGTTTCTACACACGTTTGTGCAATAATCTTGGTTTGCAGGACCAGGAGGTTTAATTACAAAAAAAGTCCTGCTGGGGATAAGGATGGATGATGGTTAAGGGAAAAACTGCACTCTTCATCTAATAAAAAGAAAGAGATTTGATAACCAAACTGAAAATTTAGAATAATTTCACCTCTAACAGCCTGAGGGCCTTTAGATGAGTTAGCAAAGGCATAAAGAACCCTTTAGTTGTTAATAATTACAAATCTGTCCATCTGGGCACAAAAGAACTCTCTATACAGGCTTTCGAAACTTTTAGAAACACACTTCCTGGAAGAACCTGAGAGTTTGGATCTGGCCAACAAAATGTAATCCAGTCTGGGGCAGGATGCATCGTACTTAGCCATATTCAAGGACAGAAAGGCATTTATCTGGGATATCCTGTGAAAACACATTAAGAACACCCAGGGAAATATCATCAGCAGGGGTATTATTTGTGGTCATCATTGTTTTTAATGCATGTTTTTTCCTTTGTGACTCTAGATAAAATCAGTTGAACCCTGTAAAAGAGTACTAGATGTTTTATTTAAGTTACAAGCAAGAGGTAGTAGAATTTTTACACGGAGTTCAGTGGTGAGATCTTTGTATGGGCTTCAAGGGGAAAATAGTGAAAAAGAAAGGAAAAATTGTCCATCATTCCACCAGCCTGATACAATTATTATGAGGGCTTTGATACATTTTCATTTACTTTTCTCCTAAGTAGTCACTGTATACACTTGCAATTGAGAGGAGAAAAAGCTCTAAGATGTCCTGGCGAGACCTGCCTTTACCGAACTATCTTCCCTCCCAGCACATATATTCTCAGCCTTCAAAACCAACAAGACCCATCCCATCACCCCAGCTAAGGTGGTTAATACAAGCCCAGGATTCCCAGGGATGCGGGCAAATAAGCATCATCACCAGGCTGTCACCCCCATACAGTTCTGACAGCCAGGTACCCCAAACCTCTCCACTCTGTCCTCAGAACCCTAGTACTTCATCAGCAAATTCCTCTCTATCCTCAAACTTTGAACATTTTCTTCACCTTCTTATTCTAATTGAAACCTTTGGTCACTGCTTCCTCTGCTGTTTTTGCTCCCACTCTCACTGTGCTATGGCCCCGAATCCACCTCCAAAGTTGGCCTCCTTGCTCCTCTGTGTCAAACATCTTCCTTTCTCTCTGTACTCACCACCTTTTAAGAGTTGTCATTAGACTCGACCACAGGCTGCTCCTCCTTGCTGCAGTTACTAAGAGAAAGCCACCCCCTATCACTCTCCTCTCATTCTTTTTTTTTTGGCCATGCTGCACGGGCTTGGGGGATCCTAGTTCCGCAGCCCGGGATTGAACCTGGGCCCTTGGCAGTGAGAGCACGGAGTTCTAATAACCGGACGGCCAGGTAACTCCCCATCTCCTCTCATTCCTTAAAGATTTTAGCCCCTGACTCACTGTTACCTTTGCCAACATTACTCGTGTTATAAAATACTTCGTGATTTCCAAATCCACAGGGGAGCCTCCCAATACCCCTGCCTCTAGGTTCCTTGACCACTTTTCCATCAAATATCTTGTCCTCCACCCTACCTCAGCTTCCCCCACAGTCATGCTCTAGACCGTGTCATTGCCAAAACCCCACTGCCTCTCTCATCCATTTCAAGCATCCCAGCCACCACTTCCTTGATTTCCAGCTCACTCCCTTCAGTACCCTCCCAATCCACCGAGACCTATGATGCACTGATCCTACCATCTGTTCACTATCATTAATATCCTCCGTATCTCCACTTAGCTTCTTAAAGCAGCTTATCATTCACTTACTTATACCCCCAACTCCCTTGCCTCTCCTTCCCTTCATAATATTCACCCAGCAAAACCTCTGCCTTGGTTAAATCTGACTCTCCACTTACTCTGTGCCTGCACGAGTGTAGCTCAGCATGGCTGGAGAAGAACATACCCATGTGGCTGCTCTCATCTTAGATCCATGACCAGAAACCAGGATTGCCACCTGCTAATCCTACATTTCCCTGGTCCCTCTGCTCTTCCTCTCTCCTAGACGGTCCATTCATGCTCCTCTCTCTTCAAACCTCCAATACCTCCTCCTCCCCCATCCTCACTCTTGGCTCATGATTTTGCTTTCCACTTCCTTGAAAAAAAAAAAAAAAAAGTAGCAATCAGAAGAGAACTTCCACAAGTTCCCACTGCCACATCGACCCACCATGTGCATCGGTGCCCGTACACACACTGTGCTTTACCTCCTGTCACAGATGAATTGTCTGTGATCCTGAGGCCAACTGTCTCTTCCTGCTCTACACCCCAAACCCCCTTCCCTACTCAAGGGCATCTCGCCAGCGATTCTCCCCTCTCTTTCCTGCATCATCTTATTTTCTCCCTCATGGATTGTTTACAACAGCACACAAACATGTTGTTATCTTCCCATCCTTAAAAATCCCTCTCTTGACCTCATTAACCTCCATTAAAACTAAGTCAGGGCTTCCCTGGTGGCGCAGTGGTTGAGAATCTGCCTGCCAATGCAGGGAACACGGGTTCGAGCCCTGGTCTGGGAAGATCCCACATGCCACGGAGCAACTGGGGCCGTGAGCCACAATTACTGAGCCTGCGCGTCTGGGGCCTGTGCTCCGCAACAAGAGAGGCCGCGATAGTGAGAGGCCCGCGCACCGCGATGAAGAGTGGCCCCCGCTTGCTGCAACTAGAGAAAGCCCTCGCACAGAAACGAAGACCCAACACAGCCAAAAATACAAAATAAATAAATAAATAATAAAAATAAAGGAATTCTTTAAAAAAAAAAAAACAAAAAAACACTAAGTCAAACCTTGTCCATCCGGCTCAAAACCCCTGAAATAGCTCCCATCCCACTCAGAGAAAGGCCAAAATCCACCAAAGACCTCCACCGCTGGACCTCAGCTACTCCTTCACCCTCTGTGCCTCGGCTCTTCATTTTTCCAAGCACACGTGCCCAGCACGCTTTACTGGGGCCTTTGTACTTGCTGTTCCCTCAGGCTGAACACCCATTCCCTCGCTCCACACCTTTAACCAAATGTGTCATCTCCGTGAGGCTTTCCCTGGCCTCCCTGTGTAAAACTGCAATGCGACCACACTCTCGATACTCCGTATCTCTTCCCTGCTTTATTTTCCTTCTTTGCACTTACCGCTTTCTAACATATAATGTACTTACTTGTTAGGTTTATTGACTGTTTTTCCCAGTCAATATCCACAGAGCTGGAATATAAACCCTGCAAGAGCAAGAATTTTTTTTTTGTCTACTTTGTTTACTGCCAATGTATCCTCAGCACTGCAGTGCTTGGCACATAGTAGGTGCTCAATAACTATCAGTGGAATGAAAGAATAGTTAAAATTAAAGACACCGGCATAATGTCTAGTAATTTGAAAGTTTTCACCATCATGTTTATTTACGATTCTCCTACAGCATCTGCATTAGAGTTCTCTGAATCAAACACACACGAGGACCTTCGTTTTATCATGTTCTACTGTAAACACGTCCTTGTCTTTCAAATAGAATTTGATTTCAGAATGGGAAAAGTGAAAATCCTGGAGCACCTTCAGTAATTCACTGAGTCTCTTTCCCTGCTTTCATTCTGGTTTATACTGAGTTTGGTTTGGAGGGAGGAGGCCTTTGTCTTGGGGAGTAGAGAAGGCCTTGGGAGGACTTCAGAAAGACTATCTGGCAACAGAAAGCATCATTCAGAGCTTAGAAAGAAACCTGTTCAGAGGGTAAAGGGAAAAAAAAATAGGCACTGGAAAGAGAAGGTGGAATCAGTCACATATCACCTGAGAATGTGGTTCTCTGGGTCAGAAGAACACTATGGCCCAAAGCAGCTTCCAAGATCAAAGGAAAAGTGGCATTCCACAATAGAAATAAAGATTTTAGCCACAATTAAAAGTAAAAATAAAAACAAACCCACAACAGGACAGAGATTCCAAAACAATAGGGAGACAGTGAGCTCTGAAGCTGAAAAGACCTCCATCTGAGGCTGGTCCCCCCACTTCCCAGTGCTGGGAGGTAGTTCTAAGCACTGTCTGGGAAATGGGAGGGGCTGGGCGGATGTTAGCTCCTCCCCCACCCCAACCCCCGACTGTGTCCCCAGAGCCCAGCACAATGTAAGACACTGAGCGGATGCCGAACAAATAACACTTTAGTGCACAAATTCATAACTCAGGAGAAGGAACTTCTCAAATCGAGCTGCCTCTACCTTTGCACCAGACTTCACAGAATTTGCTTGTTTCTGTTTTTTTTTTTTTCCTCACTTCACTGCACCCTCTCACCGTCTGCTTAACCCACTACTGAAATCATCTTCCCATTTGTTGTTTGCGTCTCCACTCCACAATGGAGCTGGCGTTGGAGACATCAGTCTCTCAGCTACCAAACATTAATTTCCATTTAAAACAAAGTGTTTTAGCAGAGAAATGGGGACGCAGGAGGCACCGTGCACCCTGGGTTCCACTTATTACTCCAGGCTGACAGATTTTTCATCAAGTTCTTGTTTTTCTCCTCTGGAGGAAAGCTTATTTCCATAGAAGGATTTCCCCCCTTTGTGCTCGTTCTTTGTTCACAGTTTTAGTGTTTACTTTTGCTTTTTATCTTTGCATAATCCTTTCAGTTTCAAGAATCTAAAGAGATTCTGGATTGGAATCCCTTGCCCTTCCCTGAAAATATCTCTGGTTCCTGCCAATAGGGGTTGACACATTTCCCTAGTGTTCCTTTCACATCTTTGTAATGCAAAAGAGTGCTGGTAAATCGTGTGGACAAGCCTCAGATAACCTGGTGTTTGTTTATGGGATATTTTTCAAGTCTTCAGCCAAGACTGTGCAACAATAAGTTCGTTTCAATGGAGTTCCTGGAGAGAAGGTTCCAGATCAGTCTGGACTACGTAACCACTGACCTATTCAGAAGTCCAGCAGAGTTAAAGAGGTGGAGGGTCTCTTTGCTTGGAAGGCTGGGAAGCCCATTCCTCAGAGAACAGCTGTGCCCACTGAAGCAAGAGGCTGCTTTCCCCAAGCAATAGGGGGAGGGGGGCTTGGGAACTGCTTGGTAAACACTGGAGCAGCAAAAAAAGTGACGTGAGGAGGGCACCCCCAGCAGAATATAATCTCCATGAATGAAGGCAGAGGCCTCTTCTTGTTTTGTTCACAATGTCTCCAGCACCTAAATATGTGCACAAGTAATAATTACTGTTCAGTAGATATTTATGGAATGAATGAATGAATCAGGTAGAAGGACAGGGCACCAAGAGAATCTTCTTGAATAAAAAGGGCAGTTTTGGCAGGCGTTAAATATGCTGTTGCCATGTTAAGTTTTACTAGAAAATGTTTGTAATTCTACTGAAACCCCAGATTGCTGCGGCCTGGAGAATAAAATGAGTCACCAAAGCTTTTTTTTTTTGCCATATATGACAAACCAAAAAAGGGGGCTTCAATCAAAAACTATAGGGCTTAGTATGGGCCAAATATGGTGCTAGGCAGGAGATGAAAAACTAAGATAATGACTCCTATACACAGAGCTATATCTATGTGTTATTATGTATGTGTATATAGAAATATACAGTTACTATTTATCAGCACTTGCCTCATGTCAGACTCCGTTTAATTCTTCTAATACCACTAAGATGTTGTAGCATTATTGTTTCCATTTTACAGACACAGAAATAGAGGCCAAGAAGTTTTAAAAAAGGCTGAATATAAGGCAACCTTGACAATAAGGTGATTCTTCCTTTCCCCAATGAAAAAACTACCCTCTTCCAAAGATTCTTGGCTAACTTGAATAAGAAAGCTTTTAGAAACGACAGTACAAAATCTCTTACATGCACTGTTCAAAATAAGGAAACCACCAGAGTCACTTACTTAATTCTTCTCTTGGCCAGAAGAAGAAAAGACAGAAATAAAGTTTGAGGATCCCTTTCTTGAAAAGATAATCAAAATTTTATATAATCTTGGGGAGCTACAGTTACCAATTTGAATAATGTTACCCCACGACAATTAATTGACAGGTAATGTTATTTCCATTGGAGATACTATTAAATTTTAGAAAATCTGGATGTCTCCAAGTGGGTTTCTTAGAGACAACTCTAAAAAGGTGTTTAATGGTTACTAAAAACAGAGTAGGATTTTATTATGGGAAGGTTTTCAGCCTTCAACTTTATCCAACAGCTTTCTCTTCTAAACTGCCTTACTGTTTAACTCTCAGTCTCTGTACTTACATTAACACCCTCTCTTGCAGGCCTAGGGTTTTTTTAACCAGCAATTGCTAAAAAGGAAAACTGTTGTTTCAGGCCACAGACAAGATTTCTTTGCTGAATCTGAGTCAGAAACATAGAAAGTAAATCTAAGCCTAAACCAAAGCATATGAGAATAAATAGATTTAGGAAGGAATGTAAGACCTATAATATTTCTCTTCCAGGGAGGTGAATAATATGTAATCAATATCTATTAACATTTATCAATTTGATTCAATACACATATTTCAAATGTCATCATCATCACTACAGCTACTTGAGTCAACTAATAGTTTCCTGCAGTCTTTACTATGTCTACCTTGTTTCCTTAGTAGAAACACACGACTACAAACATAGCTCCTTTCCCCATCATGTTGTTCAAACAGCTGCATATTATTACAAAACATATTTACCAATTCTCAGAACTAAACACTGGATTGTTTCCAAATGCTCAGTATTACAAAGGACATTGAAATAAACATCCTTAAGGATAAGCCTGTGCATATGTTCTTAATGATGTCTATAGGATATTGCTAGGTCATAAAACTGAGGGGGACCCTATGGGGTCTTCCGAGACAGGGCCCCCACCCATCCCCGCCTCCCTGTGTCTCCAGCCTCTTCCTTGTAAAAAAGCTTTAGCCTCCCAGGCCTTCCCCGAGTTCCAAAGAGCAAATTTAATCAGAAAAGTTACAAAATCAGAAATAAACCAAGCAAAGTCAAACAAGACAAAATTATGACAGTTTAACCATAAAACAAAGTTAAGGATCTTTAGTTCCTCCTCAAGGGCCATAGGTAATATCCTGAGCCATATCTTTGAGTTGTTTTATAGATACTAAAACCCCCATTGGGTGGAAGAAGTTAACTGCATGCTAACCAACAGCACGTACACCCCAGACTGGTTAAAATCAGAAAGCTGATGATTGAGATTCCCAAAACATCACCCTGTTACCTCACTATCAACCAATCAGAGAACTGAACACAATCTGATCACGCACCCCATGACCCTCTCCCTCACACTGTCTTTAAAAACCCCTCCCTGAAAGCCACTGGGGAGTTTGGGTCTTTTGAGCATGAGCTGCCCATTCTCCTTGCTTGGTGCCCTACCATAAACACTGTACTTTCCTTCACCACAACCCAGTGTCAATAGATTGGCTTTGCCGCAAGTCAGGCTAGCAGTAACAGGCAAAGGTGTGCTTATTCTTAAGGTTTCTTTTTTTTTTTTTAACATCTTTATTGGAGTATAATTGCTTTACAATGTTGTGTTAGTTTCTGCTGTATAACAAAGTGAATCAGCTATATGTATGCATATACCCCCATATCCCCTCCCTCTTGTGTCTCCCTCCCACTCTCCCGATCTCACCTCTCTAGGTGGTCACAAAGCACTGAGCTGATCTCCCTGTGCTATGTGGCTGCTTCCCACTAGCTATCTATTTTACATTTTGGTAGTGTATGTATGTCCATGCCACTCTCTCACTTCGTCCCAGCTTATCCTTCCCCCTCCCTGTGTCCTCAAGTCCATTCTCTACATCTGCGTCTTTATTCCTGTCCTGCCTCTAGGTTCATCAGAACCTTTTTTTTTTAGATTCCATATACGTGTGTTAGCATACGGCATTTGTTTTTCTCTTTCTGACTTACTTCATTCTGTATGACAGTCTCTAGGTCCATCCACCTCACTACAAATAACTCAATTTCATTTCTTTTTATGGCTGAGTAATACGATGTGGCACATATATTCCTAAGGTTTTTTATCAACATTGGCAAACTCTCCAGAAAGATTGTATCTATGTATATACTCTATAGTAAGGTAAAAGTTTTGTTGTGTTTTCCTGGTATTATCATTGTTACATTTGCCAGAGTTTAGCTGTAAAACTCAATACAGTACACTTGTTTAAAAAACATTTTTATTGAAGTATATTATACAGGAAGTAAAGTGGGTGAAGTACACAATCTAAAGTATACAGTCTACAGAATGTTTATACAGGTATACCCCTGTAACACCATCCATATCAAAATACAGAAAATTTCCAACATCCCAGAAAGTTTCACTGTGACTCTTCTAAATCAATACCTCCCCATCCCCACCCTGGCACAAGGGGTAATTTTTTTTTTTTTTACTTTAATCACCATCAGTTAATTTTACCTGTCCCTGAACTTCATACAGGTACTCCTTTTATGCCTGGCTTATTTTACTCAACATAATATCTTTGAGATGCATTCATGCTTTTGCATGTGTCATTGGATCATTTTTTAAATTAATTATTTTCATTGCTATGAAATATTTCACTATATGAAAGTACCACAATTTATTTTATCCATTTCCCTGTTGATGTCCATTTGGGTTATTAGTTTGGATCTACTAGGAATAAGGCTTCTATAAACACCCTTGTGCTTGTCTTTTGGTGGTGAAGGAGAACAGAACAGGCCACCCCAAAATATGCCACTTTGGCATGTGGATTATTTTGAGCTGAAGGCAATCAAGACCCAGCAACAGGAAAAGTTTTTTTTTACCTCCCCCTTAACTGCCTAAATGTAGAAAGGGAGCCTGTACCAGGAAGAGAACTATTACCAGAGATAACTTTTTCATCTGACAATCTGCATTGCAGGGCAAACACTTGTTTACCAAATATTTGCCCTTCTTACTGTTCTGCGTGCTTTCCTCCCCTTTGAAGTCCCAGATCCCTGTCCCTTTCCTTATCTCAGGATGGTATACAAGCCTAATGCCTGGCTGCCTTTGATTCTCATATCTTGTGGGATTCCCGTATGTATGTAATTAAATTCATTTTTCTCCTGTAAATCTGTCTTTTTATTATGGGGGTGTGTCTCAGCCAAGAACCCAGAAAATTATTTTCCCCTTCCCCTCCAGTGAACATATGCTCTCATTTTTCTTGTGTGTTTACCTAGGAGTGGAATTGCTGTTCAAGGGGTAGGTATATGCATGACTTTAGTGGAAACTGCCAGTTTTTCAAAGTGGCTGAACAAATTTACATTCCCACAAGTAACACGAGAGTCTGTTATTCCCCATGGTTACCAATATACTGTCCAAACTTTAAGATACTTGACAGACATGACATGAGTCTTTACACATTCTGTTTATATTTTGGAATGTATTCTGGTTTCACCTGTAGGACACAAGAGTACAATAATGAAGGAGGGTTTAGACTGTTGATTCAAGTGGTTGATTCTCGGTAGAAACTGTCCCAAATACTAGTATTATCATTATTATCCTGGTCAACATGTCTGAGACCATCTAACATGCAAACCGGTCAGAGGAAAACCCCTGTAACCTTTCAAGTCCAGCTATTTACTGCCAGCATGAACCTCAAAGACATGATAGCCCATAATAAGCCACAAAATTAACAATCTGAAGTCAAGGGCACTTTTATCTCAAATCAAACTTAAGAGATTATGTCTAATTATTAATACATATCATGTTCATCATAATAAAAGGTTTCCACGAAAACCTCAAAAAATGTACCGATTTTGACTAGTAGAAGCCTCACACGTCTCTGAGAAGAATGTCTTACTATGTTCAGTTTATAAATAAGTGAACTGAGACTTTCAAGAGTTCTGGCTGAGACAGTGAATCAGCTTCAAAGGCCCTGTGGAAGTACCAACGCCAATTCTTTGTCCTCCAACTAAATGATTGCCAGAGACTCTTCCAAATGTGCACTTATAAAAGTAATTTGTAACTGTCTACCTGGTGGATCTAGCCATCTGTTAAACAGCTGGAGCCAAGAATGTCAGATCCTGCACAAATGCCAAGAAGCGTGAGAAATGGTCTGCAATCCTCCTCACCATTTCCCAGTCACGCCCAGGGTCAGAAGTAGTGCTAAATATCTTCCAGCTGCCCCTCAGGATCTACTCTACCTTCCCTGGGAGCCCAGTCTACATGGGCCGCAGCAATAGCCTCCAGATGGGCTCACCGCTGGGGAGCGCTGGCAGCAGAGGGGAAAGAAAAGTGAGGCTGGGGTATTCATTCCCCCAGTTTCTGTGGCTCACTGTAAGCTGGCTGCATCCTTTAACCAAAAGTCACAGCTCTGGTCAGGCAGCCCCTCCACACAGCCTCTTGTCCCCGGGTACTGGTGACCACTCCCTTCCTCTTCAGCTCTAGGGCTGGGATCAGCCCTTCCGTTACCAGCCTGAAGTAGCCCTGCACATCTCCTGCGTTTTCTCTCCACCTTTGTATGGAGCTTCTTTATTAATTCTCTTCAAATTTTCTGACGTGTGTGTGTCATTTATTTCCTGTTTGGACTCTAGTGGATACTGCAGTCTTGTCAAAGCCCCAAGCTGAAGCCTTCACAGTAAATGAAAAGAAGGACACCACTAGAAATATCCTAAGGGACATATCTAATCTTAGGAAGCCTGGAGGAGGAACAAGAATGAATGGGCTTTCCCTATCAACCCATAAACAAACTGCCCACAAAGAGTTGGTGGTTCCCTCAACATGTAGTGAGCACCTATTATGCGGTAGGCCTGGTGCAGGGACTTTCACATACGTCATGTCATCATGTGCTGTGTAGTCTTGAGCAGACTTGTAACCTCTCTGCATCCCAGTTTTTCATCTGTAAAATGAGAAAAATAATAGGACCTACCTTGTAGTGTTATTGAGAGAACTAAACGATATAATAACATGTAAAGTGCCCAAGACAGGACATAATACACGTTCAGTAAATGTTAGCTATTAATAGTAATGATTTAGATGAGACAATAGTTATGATAAGAAGAATAAACAACTCTTAAAGCAATCTTCTGAGGTAGATATCATTTCCCTCATTTTAAAGACGAGTAAACTCAGGCCTCATGAGCTACACCACAAAGAAGAGGCAGAAGAGAAATTAACCTGGGGGCTGCTTCTTGATAGTGGGGATAGAAAAGACCACAGTGATCTGCTGACTATGCTTTCTATGTGAGAATGAATTCTTTAATGAGTCCAAAAGACAACTAACCTGTTAGTCAACTAAAATATAAATACCGTCGTCCCTCAGTATCATCCGGGATTGGTTCCAGGAGCCCTGCATATACCAAAATCCAGGGATGCTCAAGTCCCTTATAGGAAATGGCTTAATATATATGGAATTTAAAAAAGCGGTACCGATGAACCTAGCGGCAGGGCAGGAATAAAGACGCAGACGTAGAGAACGGACTTGAGGGCACAGGGTGGGAAGGGTAAGCTGGGACGAAGTGAGAGAGTGGCACTGACATATATACACTACCAAATGTAAAATAGCGAGTGGGAAGCAGCTGCATAGCACAGGGAGATCAGCTCCGCGCTTTGTGACCACCTAGAGGGGTGGGATAGGGAGGTTGGGAGGGAGGCGCAAGAGGGAGGGGATATGGGGATATATGTATACATACAGCTGATTCACTTTGTTATACAGCAGAAACTAACACAACACTGTAAAGCAATTATACTCCAATAAAGATGTGGGGGAAAAAAAAAGAAAGAAAGAAAATGGCTTAGTATAGTCAGCCCTCCGTATTCACAGATGTGAAACCCGAGGATACTGGAGAGCCAACTGTATATTTATTGAAAAAAATCCCCATATAAATAGACAAACTATTCAAATTATTCAAAACTATTCACAGGTTTGTACAGTTCAAACCTGTGCTGTTCAAGGGTCAACTATACATACATGTATATGTATACACAACACATACTGAAAATGAAAATAAAAACCATGATATTTTTTAACCAAGTACCATTGATTTTTTTTGAGTCTTCAATTATTAACAAAATATCTTATGCTTACTGAATTCAATTACTGAATTCACTTGTGCAAAAAGAAGTGGTTGATGCTTTCTAAAAAATATTCTGTGAAGAGCTATGGCACCAGAGGTCTTAGATCTTCATCTGAAGATAAAGGTTTCCTCAGGGAGTTATAGGGAATCTATAATTTTAAAACCATATAAAGATGGAAAAAACACTTATGTAAAAGTGATGACATTCTTTAAAATTGATCAACATCTTCTCATTGTTCATACAACATTTAATTAATCCTAAAGAAGTTTTATTACTTTCATGTTTCAAAAATAATACACAACATATATTTAGGATCTTAAAATCTCCTGTCATTTTATAGATACCTTCTTTCTACACCTTCTGTTATCTTCCTTTAAATAAAAATTAATTAAATTTTTTACGAAAGGATAGAAATTAATTCGAATCCTGTTGATACCAAATCTGTATCTATTCCACCTCCCACGTGCCACAATTCATGGTCTACATAAGGGATAACATATGTGACCCACTGCTCTCACACTCTACTCCCCGAATGAGTAATGAAAGAGGGTCCTCTTTCTAGCTGACTCTCAGAATTCCTCCTAACATACTACCCTAAGCAGCCACTAACAGTCAATCAGAGTTAAGCTGTGACAGAAACCTCATCTGCTATCTCTGAAGGAAAACATCAATTCAGATGAACAGGACAAAATCAGATTCAAAAAGAATGTTCATTCCACAGATCAGGAACTTTGCTTTTTTCACTCTGGTTTCTCCAGGGCCTAGAATGATGCCTGGTACATAGGAGGCACTCAGTAAATGTTTGTTGAATGAATGAATGAATGAAAGCTGTGATCTATAAGAGCCAGTATCATGCCTTCCGGGAGTTTACAGAGACTGAAGATGGACAAAAAGAATATAAACCCTAACGCAAATTAGCCTAAGATAGATATCAGGAAAGTGCAACAAATTGTGGGTAAAATGAGAAAAGAGAGTAGTCTGAATTAGTCTGAGTAACACAGCATTTAAAAAGAAATACAGCATTGCTTTCAAGTATCTTACTCTAGGCCCACAGCCTTCTCAGGCAGACATTCTAATGAAATTGCTTTAAGAAGCAGATAAAAATCATTTATAATTAGTAACACCATTTGTCTTAAAGTGTTTACAATTAAAGTTGATAAATAAATCTTCTTTTTGGAGTAAGCAAATGGGACCTTCAACCCAAATTCTGTGTGGGTAAATCTGAATGAATGAGATTTTAAACTATTTGAACATGAGCCCCAGGGGCTATCACTTGTCCTTTGCCCACTGAAACCTACAGGGCACTTGTACAGTTTTTTTTCCTTAGACCCTAACATGGACATATCTTTAATTTTATAATTTTAATTATAAAAGCCATATATACATATCTGTCCTTAAAAGTTCTCAAAATACAAAAGTTTAGAAAGTAGAAGGCAGAGGACTTCCCTGGTGGCGCAGTGGTTAAGAATCGGCCTGCTAATGCAGGGGTCGCGGGTTCGAGCCCTGGTCCAGGAAGATCCCACATGGCGTGGAACAACTAAGCCCATGCGCCACAACTACTGAGCCCGCGTGCCACAACTACTGAAGCCCGTGTGCCTAGAGCCCGTGCTCTGCATCAAGAGAAGCCACCGCAATGAGAAGCCCACGCACCGCAACGAAGAGTAGCCCCCACTGGCCACAACTAGAGAAAGCCCGTGTGCAGCAACGAAGACCCGATGCAGCCATAAATAAATAAATAAATAAATTTTAGGAAAAAAAGAAAGTAGAAGGTGGAAAGCAAGCCACTTCCTCTCCTACCCGCCCCCGCCCCCTCCCTCATCATCCAACTCCTCCCCCACCCAAACCACAACAGAGGTCAGCAAACTACGGCCCAAGGGCCAAATCCAGCCTGCCACTTGTTTGCACACAGCCTATGAGCTAAAACAACGGTTTTTACATTTTTTAATAGTTGAAAAAAAGTCAAAAGAAGAAGAATATTTAGTGGCACATGAAAATCACATGTAATTCAGTTTGCAATCTCCATAAATAAAGTTCCACTGGCACACAGCCACATCCATTTGTTTGTGTGTCGTCTGTGGCTGTTTTTTCACCAGAGTTGCGGAGCTGAGTAGCATCCCTGGTCTAACAGAATAGATCCTATCAGCCTTTCTAAAAACACCTCTTTTTCTAACTCACTATCTTTTATTCATCCATCTCTATATCAAACAAATTGCTCAACACATTACCTTCTGTTTGCCCACCTGCTTTTTTCCATTCAACTGTATATCTTGGCCATCCTAAGGTTTCATAGACCCACCGACTTTCTAATAGGTATTTCACCACTGGCTAAAGCCCTTAAGTGTCTCACAGGCATTTTACCACCAGCCATGCATTCAAGGGCATTTCTTCCCCTCCTCGCTTATCTTGCATACTAAGCACAGGAAGTACCAATTGGAAAGAGTTCAGGAGAAATGGGAGTGATAATCCTGTGATTTCCCTTTAAAGTAAACACACCACCCTGGTAATCAATCACTCTCCAACTGGGCCGGCCAGTTCTGGTGGAACACACCCTATGTAATTGTGCTGTCTGGTTGGGAAAATATTTGCCAAACAAATGTCTTGAGTGAGTGGGGAGCCCTGAACAAAAATGTTAGATTTTATTCTTCTGCCCTTTTAGCTAATGTGAGTAACTAACTTTAGACTGTGTAGTTCTTATACCTAATTTCCAGCAACTCACAGATTCACTTAGAATCTGATTTTACATTGACTTAGTTTCCGCAATTAGTCTGATGGCACTTTGTTGACATTAGCAAATATGTTTTTTCTCACAAGATTCCAATTTAGTCAGTAAATCTGTGCAATTAATGCAAAAATAATTTCTGGGATTATTTTCAGGGATGGTTTGAATTAAGAGTTAAGTTTTTTCTAGAGGAGACTTCCTGTAATAACACATTAAAGAAGATGATACTTTGTTGACCTTAACACTTGATTCTAGTTTACATTGGTTAAGCAAAGTTGGCAGGTGCTCCAGTTACCTACTGCTGCACAACATACCACGCCAAAATTTAGTGGCTTCAAACAAAGATAGTCATTTATTTTGCTCATGAATTCTGCAATTTGGGCAGTGTTCAGTGGAGACATCTCATCTGTGTTCCATGTGGCATTAACTGGGGTCACTCAACGGAGGCTGGAGGATCCACTTGCAAGATGACTCACTCACATGGTTGGTGAGCTGGTGCTGACTGTAACAAGCGTCCTTTTTTCCTTTCCATGGGGGCCTCTGGATGGGGTGCCTTGGGCTTCCTCATGGCATGGCTTCTAAGAGTCAGTGTCTGAAGAAGCCAAGGCAGATGCTGCAAGTCTTCTTATAGTTCACCTCGTATGTCACACAGTGTCATTTCCACTCCACTCTACCAATTAAGCAAATCATTTAAAGCCAGCTCAAATTCAAGGGGAGGGGAATTTGATCCCATATCTCAATAAAAGGAGTTGCAAGGAATTTATGGCCATCTTTAATCTACCATAGCACATAAAAGAAACAGTGTAAATGTGTCTCTGAAAATCATGTTTTGGATGTTGGACTGGCAGCAAAGAGAAGCCAAGAACAGAATTAGAGTATCTCATGACTGAACCAACTCTCCTGGGAGGAACTAAATCATAGCAGTCAGGAGTACAGGCCACCTGGGTGTGATTTCCAGCTCATGTACCAGCTATAGGACCATGAGTAACTTGCTTGACCTTTCCATGTCCTCACAGCCTCATCTACAAAATGGGGGAAAATAATGATGTCTACTGCATCGGGTTTGCACAGGGAAACCAAGATTCTGCTTTCTGATTCATTAAACAACTTCTAAAGCTGAAATATAACAAATGCACAGAAAATACAAAATAAAAAAGTAATCTATGCATTTTCACAAACACACTCATCTGACCACCACCAGGATTGGGGAACAATAGGGAGTGGTAGGGACTTTGGCAAACAAGAAAGCATCTGTCCCCTCTCAGGGAGACTCTTGGCTCTTGCCAGTGGTTCCCATGTGGGGATAAAAGTGGAGTGTGCAGGCTGAATAAAACATGGTAGAGGGCCAGACTTCGCCCAGGGTCCCTGTCTGGGACTTTGCAGGAGGTTTTGGGACAGAGGTAAGGGGATGAGTAGATCAAAGTGGGCAGAACAAGGGATATGAGCATTAGAGAGGTTGACATTTTAGGCGTAGCCAAGCATGGCAGGGATAACGGGTATGGAATTAACTGGGCACAAGGTTCTGAAAGGAACCTTGGCTTGAACTTGTCCTAACACAGGAAGGCTGGGAAAGACTCAGAGACAAACCAGCCAAATGCTCACCCTTCATACGTGTCACCTATTTTAATCACTAAAGCCCCTTCAGAAGCTCCAGTCCTCAATCTTGCTCCTTTCCACACAAAGGGGGACTTTGATGTTCTCTCCTTTCCTCACTGTCTTGTCTTGCTTTTTTACATGCTGCCTTTCTGAGTGGAGGTCCTAAGGTCCTCCCTCTTATGAAATGTCTCATGGCACACATCCTATTGGAAGATCAAATCCTTTTTGGAAAGAGGCAGACACATATTAGTGAAATGAAGACAAAGTCCTGCTCACTGCTCTGTCTACGAAATCTGAGGCATCTGGTAGACCTGCTCAAACAATCCCGAATCCTCCGCACTCCGGCTGTGGTGCATGGTTTAAGCAGTGGCTGATGGAATACTGAGCCTTGGTGGGAGGAGGAGATGTCTGGAATCATTAACAACTAACTGTATAACTGGCAGATCTAGGGAATGGCTGCCCATGGGACGCAGCTGGTGAGAGCAACATCAGGAAGAGGACTGACTTACTCAGAAATATTTAGATCAAACTGCCATCTGAACACGATACCCGTGCCTGCAGCTTACTAAACGAGACAGTGCACACAGTAAGCATTTAAGCTCAGTGCCGGGCAAAGAGCAGGTGATCTGTAAACCCTTCCCCTCTCCCCACCCCTTTGCCTCTCTTCCATTTCTCTGTATTGGCAGTTCTCTGCCATTCCCTAGATCTGCCAGTTATCTGCTGCCACTTATCTGCCAGTTATCTGCTGTATGTGGCTACATGAAGCTTTATCTACTCAAGAATCCAGCTAGTTGGAGTCAGCTCTTTTTCTCAAGCTCTATGCCCTGACTGATCTGAATGACATGACCACATTGGTTTTCTACTGAGTAGGAAGAAAGATGATTTTGAATCGCTTCATTCGTTAAAGGTGAAGTCTCTAGTTCAGAGACCTTGAGTGTTTCTGGATATACATTCTGTCATTTATAAATCATCATTATCTTGGAGGCAG
This sequence comes from Balaenoptera borealis, assembly GCF_965194805.1. Classification (NCBI taxonomy): domain Eukaryota; kingdom Metazoa; phylum Chordata; class Mammalia; order Artiodactyla; family Balaenopteridae; genus Balaenoptera; species Balaenoptera borealis. The sequence continues at coordinate 80,535,453 of NC_138870.1, forward strand.
TATGATACAGCTGATTTGTTCATGTGTGTGCACACATTTTTGTGCTCAGCACACATTCTATTGAGAAATTCAGGTACTTTAAATACATTTGGAAAGAGGCAAGACATAAATTAATGAAATCAAATTGAAGAACAAAATTTTCCTTAAAGTGTCTGTTTTTTCACCCTATATCCTTACTTATAGTGCTTTTTAGTAATAAGCACTGTCTGGGTTTTTTTTTTTTTTTTGGCCATGCCACGTGGCTTGTGGGATCTTAGTTCCCCGACCAGGGATCGAACCCAGGCCCTTGGCAGTGAAAGCATGGAGTCCTAACCACTGGACAGCCAGGGAATTCCCTGGGGTATTTTAAATTACTGTAGCATAAAATAAAACTAAGGAATGATAACTATTTATTGGTTTCTCTTTGGTTAAGACAGCACTAGATTCTTCACACTGAATACAAATCTCTACTCAATAATTTAGGATGGGGGACTTCCCTGGTGGCACAGTGGTTAAGAATCCGCCTGCCAGTGCAGGGGACCCGGGTTTGAGCCATGGTCCGGGAAGATCCCACATGCCACGGAGCAATTAAGCCCGTGCGCCACAACTACTGCGCCTGCGCTCTACAGCTCATGGGCCACAACTACTAAGCCCGCACACCATAGCTACTGAAGCCTGCGCGCCTAGACGTGCTCCGCAGCAAGAGAAGCCACCGCAATGAGAAGCCCACGCGCAGCAACAAAGAGTAGCCCCCGCTCGCCACAACTAGAGAAAGCCCGCGCACAGCAAAAAAGACCCAACGCAGCCAAAAATAAATAAATAAATAAATTTATTTTTAAAAAAAATTTAGGATGAGCTATAACTTTTAATTAAGAGAGTTAAGATTACTTTGTAGAGGGAAAGTACAGGTGGTGATGGGAACATGTTTTAGGCTCTACAAGTAATAGTAAATTATGAGACAAGGACAGTTTACACCACCCAAATTTAATACTAAAAGTCTAGATTTTGGTTTAGATTTTAAAACATTTTTGTTTTCATCAACATTTTAAAGGCGTTTAAAACAGTGTATGTTCTTCTAGAAGTGCACTTGCACACATATACTTTTATATAAACTGGACTATGAATTCATTTTGAAATATGTTTTTCCAACACAATAATGCCAGTGTTTCTATTACAGCTACTCACAATGCTGAAGTTAACTAATGGCCTATTGTTGGATACTATGTGATACATTTCACTATTTAAACAATGCTAATACCATCATTCTTTATATATAGCTTTACTTGCCTGTCCCACTATTTCCTTAGGATAGTTTCCTAGAAGTGAAGTTACTGGAACAGAAAACATATACATTTTAAAGCTTGGAATATCGATTTCAAACTGCCCTCCCCAAAGATCCAATGAATTTACATTCCAGAGTGCTGTTCCCCACACCTGGGCCAGCAATGAATTCTCCATTTCTTTACTGTCTTTACCATCTCACTGACATACGTTTAATGACATAGCTTTGATTCTTTGTGAAGTTTAATTTTTTCATACATTTATTATCATCTGAATTTCCTCTGCTACGAACTATCTAGTCAGGACCCATGCAGGTGTGGGGTCTCGACCGGTTTTATCATATACGTTGTCAATGCACAGCAGACATCACAGGCCTCCAGAGGCCTGGGTGTACTTGTGAAGCAATTCTGGCTGTAAAATATAAATAGGGTGACAGAAAAAGGAATGACTCAAACAAAGCTCTTACTTCTTCTTGTCTGAAATAAACAAAACACGCTCTCCATTGTGGGTCAACAGAACTAGCACTTCTTGACTAAAGAAAAAGGGCTGCTTCTGGCTGCTGAGAGTCACTTAGATCATGTTCCACTTGGCAACATGACTTTAATTCCTTTTGCAGATAAAGAGATGCTTATAGCTACTCCAAGTTCCAAGCAATATGTTAATGACAACAGGAAAAACATATCCACAAAGGGACATATATGTATGTGTGTGTGTGTATATATATGGGCAGGAGTCCAGCTATTTATATAAAGTCCAATAACTATTTTATTATTTAATCTAGTTAATCTTTCTTAAATTAGGACTTAACTGTCAAATACTGGCTGGAGATCACTTTAAGCAAAACATCTGAAATCCAAATGCCCTCTCCCCAAGTATTTTATCACTTTAAGTATGAAACAGTACCTCATATTCATGGATGTGACCTGATACTCCAAGTTCATTATTTCCTATTCCAAGCCTAATTTGCCTCTTATATTCATTATTTCTGTCCAATGGCAGGGTTACCTTCCCAGGTACCCAGGCTGAACACTATGACATAATCTTTATTTCTCTTCCTCCTTTACCCTCTGTATCCAGTCAATTGCCAAATCCTGTGGATTGTTCTTTCTTAGTTGTTTTTTTTTTTAATATAAATAACTGTTTATTTTAGAATAGTTTTAGATTGACAACAAAGTTGCAAAGATAGTACAGTGTTCCCATATTCTCCTGACCTAGATCCCCCTAATGTTCACATCTTACGATACCATGGGACACCTGTCACAACTAAGGAAACAACGTGATCCAGTGCTGCTAATTAAACTCCACACTTTATTCAGACGTCACTAATTTCCCCCGCATGACCTTTTTCTGTGCCAGGATCCCATCTCCAGGATACAGTTCATTTAGCCATCACGTCTCCTTAGTCTACTCTGGTCTGTGACAGTTGCTCAGATTTGCCTTGTTTTTGATGACCTGGACAGCTTTGAGGAATACTAGTCAGGTATTTTGTAGAATGTCCCTCAATTTAGGTTGGTCTGATGTTTTTCTCATGTTTGACTGCAGTTATGACTTTCCTGGAGGATGACCACAGAGGTAAAGTGCCGTTTTCATCACATATCAAGGGTACATGCTATCAACATTACTTACCTTTGATGATGTGAACCTTGATCACCTGGCAGAGATAGTGTTCACCAGGTCTCTCCTCTCTAGCGTTACTTTTCCCCCACTCCCACTTTCCACACTCATTTTACAGATGAGGAAACTGAGGTTAGAAGTCAAATGACTACATCAAGGTTAGAAAGTACTACAACTGAAATTGGAACATAAAGCTTCTCACTCCTAGTTCTGCATTTCTTCCACAATACCAGGGGTTGGTAAACTATGAAGATACGTGGGTCGAATCCTACCCACTGACTGTTTTTATAAAGCCTACAAGCTAAGCATGGCTTTTATATTTCAAATGGTTAAAAAAATCAAAAGAAGAATATCGGCCTTCCCTGGTGGCGCAGTGGTTATTACGAATCCGCCTGCCAACGCAGGGGACACGGGTTCGAGCCCTGGTCCAGGAAGATCCCACATGCCGCGGAGCAACTAAGCCCGTGCACCACAACTACTGAGACTGCGCTCTAGAGCCTGCGAGCCACAACTACTGAGCCCGCGTGCCACAACTACTGAAGCCCGCGCACCCTAGAGCCCGTACTCCACAATAAGAGAAGCCACCGCAGTGAGAGGCCTGCGCACCGCAAGAAAGAGTAGCCCCCGCTCACTGCAACTAGAGAAACCCTGCGCGCAGCAATGAAGACCCAACACAGCCAAAAATAAAATAAAATAAAAAATTAAATTAAATTAAATTAAAAAAAAAAAAGAAGAATATCTTCTAACATGTAAAACTTACATGAAACTCAAATTTCAGTGTCCATAAATCTAGTTTACTGGAACACAGCTATGCTCACTTGTTTTTATATTTGCCCATAGGCACTTTAACGATACCTCAACTGAGTTGCATAGTTGTGACAGAGATCGTATGACCCACAAAACTTAAAATATTTACTACATGGCCCTTTTCAGAAAACATCTGACAACCCTGCACTATACCATGATGCTAACTACCCACCAAGCAGCCTCATTTTCATCAGGGGAGAAAAGAAGAGGCCCTTTATCCCTAAGAAGATGTGTTAATTGTGCAATTTACAAAGTGTAAACCAAGACCCTCTGAAACGTTTCTTTAGGTTTGCTGTGCTTTCCCACTCTTAGTGATGAACTTATATATGTGGGGTGAGGGGTTGGGTGGGAATGAGGCAGAGATGAGGAGATAGGGACACAGAGCAGAAAAAGACAGAGAAACATACATTATTATGGATGTTGGGACGTGGGTGGGGAGGATCCCTCAATGAACAGATGGTACATAAAATTAGGGCAATGAGTCAAAAATCTGTACCCTGGGAGACTGTGTGACAGGCCAGGGGTCTTTCAACGCAAGCATCGAGATCCTCCTACACGTACAGCAAAGGCATTCTTAGAAACGTTCCCTGCATGTTTCCAAGCCTCAGCTGCTCTAGTATATTCCAGAGAAAGCCCCTCCCAGCCTGCTCCCTTGCTAGGACCATGACCCCCATCATTCCTACCTACAAATGACAAGGCTGGCTACTTGCCCAACTCTAAAACTGTTCTCTATTTCTAACTCTAGGAAAGGACAGACATGTCTCATGATAACTGTATTCTGGGGCATTATTTTAAGAATCTAATTTTTATTGTGTATCAAATACAGAAAATTAGTTTTGATTTTTTTCTCAATCTTTTAAGAATAGTCCTTTTTTTCTTTCTAAGTTTATATCAAATGCCTATGAAATTTCTGAGTTAGGAGGCCCCTCCTTTTGAAGAGTTTTTTTTTTTAACATCTTTATTGGAGTATGATTGCTTTATATTGTTGTGTTAGTCTCTGCTGTATAACAAAGTGAATCAGCTATACGTATACATATATCCCCATATCCCCTCCCTCTTGCGTCTTTGAAGAGTTTTTTACAAAGCAGATAAGAAGCTGGCACTGATCAAGAATCAGGAAAATGGGATCATCTTTGGGGAAGAAGATGCAACTGTCGCAAAAAGACAAAGGGCAAAGAGAGGGTCATTTGAGGATAACTTTATGAAAGGAGGTAATAAGCAACACAGCTGACCTCAGAAAGTTCAAGGTTAAGGGCACTGCTGAGGCTGTGTAACCATGTTGACCTAAAGAACTCTACAACTGTTCAACTCTTTATACTTCTCTAAATATGTTTAGCATAGCAATCCTGTGAGGTTAAGAATTAGCCTTGTTTTTCAAGTAAACCCCAGAGAAGTGAAATGGTTCATTTAAGTTATCTCCATGAGGTCAGGGCTCAGAATGTTGGATTCATCACTATATACACAGAAGCTACCTTCATGCCTTGGGACACAGCAAGTATTCAATAAACAACTGTTGGGAAAACGTCGATTGGCCAGTTGACCAATCCCCAAATCTTGTGTCTCCAGCTCTTCACACTGCTCATGGATGAAGAAGACCCCTTGCTGCAATAAATGGCCCTCCCCCTTCTATTCTACCTTTAAAGTGCAATTTGTTGATTCATGACTTGCCAGCTTGGGCATCACCTAAGGGCAGCTCTGTCACTAGAGAGTCAGCAGTAGATACAGAGAACCAGGACAGGGACTCGACATCCCATTTCCTGAGCATTTTAAGTTAATTCCAAATCAGTGGGTGGATTATTTTAATCTCAAAAGGCAAATGTGGACAACACAGTATTTATAGAGGATCAGTATTTACAGAGGAGATGTTACCTTTTAATAATTAAGTCTTAAAGCTGTTTTCCAAGCCTACAGATGGGACTGCCTTTACTTAACAGTTTAGCAATAAGAAAATGAAGTGCAAAATGAGAATTCTCTAGCCTAGCCTTCTTGTAAGAGCCGTATCTGTGAAACAGAAGAGTGTGAGGATGCACAAAAAAAGCAGAAGAAAAATCCAGCTGTCTTTGTGTTATTTTCTCATAAAAACGGCCAAATTCTCAGTCGCTTTACATTTTGTGCAACTGATTCATTAACCCCTATTTACATAATGATGCAAGTATTTGAGGCTACAATTTTCCTTGTAGGAGGCATGGTTTGAAAGCAAATACCATCACGATGCTACATAAGGCAGGAGGATACTGAGTAGACGGGTGTCACAGGTTTGCTGAGCCCCTTTTAAAACTTTCCCCTTTCAATCTCTGGAATGAATAGAGACTTCTGGCAGTGCCACCTAACTTTGTATTTTAGAGACATATGGGGAATAACAAGGCATGAAATTGCTTTGCAAAAGAAATCGTTTTTCTGATTCAGTAAGTGGTGCGGTGGGTGGGGAAAAGGTCCATTCAATAACTGGTCTGAATTAGGGAGAGCAACGAAAATCTTTAATGCTTTTCAAGTTAATCCTGGACTAAGATCATGGTTCTGGGAGATGATGAGAAAAGAAAACCTAGGAGCCCTTGGTCACGAGAGAGTGATTTTGTTATTCCCAAGAAACCAGTATATTGTCCCCAGAATTTGCTACAGGCCACCCAGCCATGATGGGGTAAGTGGATATATAAAACCTAGTGTCTGCCAAGGGCAAACTGGCTCCTCAGGCAAAGCACTAATAAGTCACTGGCTGGACGGTGGAAACAGCAGCAGTTTTTTACTAAGACAACAGACAGCTCATAGTCAGTCCCCAGAGGGAGAAGTTACTTTCTTGCCAACACTGGTCAAAAGTACAATTCTTTAGAAACAGCTCAGCAAAGGATTCCTCTCCCCTCCCCACCAAGGCAGGCAATAGAATTTTATTTCTAAAATGAATGAATGTTTTAATAATACTTAAGTTTTTTTGATAAATGTGATCATAAAAGTGATTTCTCTTTGCTTTGTGAAATGAAGACACACTGAAATTGACTGCTTCTGGAGATTTTGTTTATTTAATATCCTGTATATGCTATGAAATCTCAAAATTACTGGACTACAAGGAACTTGGAGAGCTCATTGGATCCACAGTGTATCCCCTTATTTCAACGTGTGGCCCTTGGACCAGTGGCGTCAGCATCATCCTAAAGCCTGTTAGAAATGCAGAATCTTGGGCCCCATCCCAGATCTAATGAGTTAGAATCTGCTTTATTACAAGATCCCCAGGTGGTTTGAATGCACATTTGTAACCTCTCTTCTTCAGCTGTAACTCTCTTGGGTTTGAGAAGCACTCATCTAGCCTGCAGACAGTTTAGTGGTGGTGTCTGAGAATCGGAATTGCTTTGCCCATTGGTAGGATGGGTGCCTGGGTACCATGCTTACCCCTGGAGGAAGGCAGGGAGTCAGACCATGTGGACTGACTGTTGAGGAAGAAAATCGATCAAGGTGCTATTATGAGAACAGGGAATGAATGATGGGCAAGCAAATCAAAAGATATTCCCTTAAGTGACCAGTTGTTAGGGATGAGCACCTGACCCAAGCCAGGTCAATGAGGCTCATTTGTGGGACCTTTGTTGTATCTACCGAAAAGGAGAAGCTCTTGGTTCTGAGGTTATAAAGGTGATAAAATAGAAACCTAGAGCTACCACGGGGACCGCTTAGAGAAGGCCTGCCTGACAATGATGCGAACCCCAAGAAAACAGGGCTAAGAAGTGGAGAGAGACCAAGTCCCCATGATTTCAACTGTGCCCCCAAGCATAGGGCCACTAATTCCAGGGTCACATCACACTGTTTTCTGATACAACCTGAATGCGCCCCCTGGAGTTGTGCAACAACATGGCAGCCCTTCGTGGATGCAGTTATGCCTGATCCACACGTTCACTCTGGAATTCTGTTATATGTGCCAATAAATTTCTCCACTTAAAAAAAAATTTTCTTTGAGGTAGATTTTCTATGACCTGTAACCAACTAAAAGACGGCTAACACCCATGCGGTGAGTTTAAAAAATACTCAGGCTCATATCCAGCACAAAACTTTCTCCCCTATGACAGACAGACTGATATGGCCTAGGCGGGGGCGGGGGTTAGGGGAAGGCAGTAAGAGTGCACATTCTTATGCATTCCTGGGAAGGTGTAAATGAATAAATCCTGTTTAGAAGGGCAATTTGGCAATTTCTATTAGTATTAAAAAGGATAAGCCCTATAAAATAAATAAGTCATGGGATGTAATATACAGCATGGAAACTGTAATTAATAATAAAGTATTGCATATCTGAAAGTTACTAAGAGAATAGGTTTAAAAGTTCTCATTACAGGAAAAAAATTCTATAACTATGTATGGTGACAGATATTAACTAGACATTGTGGTGATCATTTTGCAAATATATACAAATATCAAATCATTTTGTTGTACACCTGAAACAAAAAAAAAGGAGACATACAAATGTCTAATAAATAGAACAAAACAAAAAGGATATTCCATTTGGCCTAGTAATTCTACTTCTGCAAACTGATTCTAGAGATAAATTAGCACATGTGCTCAAAGATATATATTCAAGGATATTCAATTAAGTATTATCGGGATGGCAAAAGATAATACAGCCAAACTATGCAACAATAAAAGGCTGAAGTTAATGGTTTAGATGGTCCATTTGAACGATGGAACAAACATTCCGTAGCTATTAAAAAGAACATGGCAGCTCTACATGTGCTATCCTGGAACAATTCTCAAGATAAATGAAAAAGTAAGGTATGAAATACCTATTATTCCAGAGTATGTTACCATTTATATAAATAAAGAGGATAAATAATTAAATATATGTATGTGTATTATGTGTATATACATATATGAATAATATGTACAATATGTATATGTGTTTATATATGAATAGAATATCTTTGTAGGAGTAGACAAACTTAATAGTAGTTTTTTCTGGGGCGGTTACAGGATTAGAAAGAGATCTATTCTATATCCTTTACATTTTGTAACTACTATATGCATCAATTATATATTCATTGCCTTGGCATATCTGGAACATTTCCCTCCTCCTTCTTTTAGAACTACAGGCCTGGAGAAGATGAGGATGCATGTACCAGGCAACAGGTCTGGAGACTGAGTGATCTGCAGCTCCTTCCTTTCTAATTAGACCAGGAACTGAGCATATCATAGCCACTCAAAAATTCTTGAAAAATCACTCAAAGAACTGAATGTAATCAGGAAGGGTGGACCTGCACGAACAGGAATGAGAGTTATTTTCCCCAGGAGCAGAAGTGTACAAAGATTGGGCCTTGGGAACATCCGTCTTGCTGTTAGCATGCTGCAGGGCAGGAAAGGTTCCCAGCCGCCCAACCATCAAAGCAATCCTATCTGTGATTTCTTTCTCTCATGTGGCCTGAATCCTCACTGGCCTCTGGCCTGTCCTGTTGGCCATTCAGAATTACTGAGCCCTCCTTCAGAACACCACTTTAATTTCTGAAGACCTTCCCCTCTAACGCATGTACACCCGGAAACATTTAAAACTTCAAACACAATTTAAATGAAAAGTGTAAGCAACCTGTGCATTGAGTCTGAAGCCCTGACTCTCCTAATGAACTGAGGGTTAGATGGTCACTGGCATGAGTCCGGGATGTTCTGCAGAGGCCACCGTGTGTTCGTTAACAGTGAAACACAGGAACACAGGGTAACCTGAGACACTCACGGCCAAGTCCACCCTCACAGGGACAGCTGTTGGTGGGGGAAGCTCGGGGACTGGCGTTGGAGTTCACTATCACTTTACTGCTTTAAAATGTGCAACTCAAGCGTGACAATGCTGTTGTTTCCATTAAGCTGTAACTCACCTACAAATTAATCTCGCTGCACTGATTCAGTTAAATGATGTTTTAGAAATAGCTCTGATCCCATCCTTTGGAAATAGAAACTCATTCTCCCTTTTTCCCAGCAAGCATCTCCCTCACTGCCCCAAATTTCATATCTTACTGGTTAGCCTTCTTTTTTTTTTTAAAATAGATTTATTTATTTATTTATTTTTGGCTGTGTTGGGTCTTTGTTGCTGTGTGCCGGCTTTCTCTTGTTGCAGCGAGCGGGGGCTACCCTTCGTTGTGGTGTGCGGGCTTCGCATTGCAGTGGCTTCTCTTGTTGCAGAGTGTGGGCTCTAGGCGCGCGGGCTTCAGTAATTGTGGCATGCGGGCTCAGTAGTTGTGGCTCGTGGGCTCTAGCGTGCAGGCTCAGTAGTTGTGGTGCACCAGCTTAGTTGCTCTGCAGCATGTGGGATCTTCCCTGATCAGGGCTCGAACCCGTGTCCCCTGCGTTGGCAGGCAGATTCTTAACCACTGTGCCACCAGGGAAACTGATGTGTATCTATGTGTGTGCATACGTATGGGGTGGTAGGGGGTGAGTGGGGAAGGTGGCACATGTTTGCTATCAGAGAGCACAGAATTGATTTTAGTGCTTTCTCTAATGAACACTCAAACTGTACACTTCATACCTTTCCAGGCCTCAGATGACTTCTCATCTGCCCACCCTCCATGGGGAATGAGATGGATGGTCTCAGATTTTCTTGCATTGCACCATCAAAGACTGGACCAAAAAAAAAAAAAAAAAAAAAAAAGACTGGACCAAAAGCACCCAAAGAGAAGGGGTGGCTTCAAAAAGAGCTAGGTTTTGTTGTTGTTTTGATTATTATGGTTGGAGTTGACCGTGTTTTGACCTTTCACAATGCCTATCTGGGGAAAGGCTTAGTAAATACTTTTTGAACTGAGCAACCTTTGTCTCCTGTCTCCACTCCAGCTGCCTATAGAACTGTGTGTATGTTCAGTTGGAACATTAAAAAAAGAGTGCAAGTGTGAAATTTTGCAGAAACATAATTTAAATGTATTCAAAATGGACTAGAGTCTATTATTCATTATTGTTTGGTGAGCTGAGAGGAAAATGCAGTTCTTTTCATTTTGGGGGATTTAAAAAGTCACCCAGACAGTTCTGGTTGAAACACACTTGCAAGGGGCCTCCTGTGTCTGGGCAGACTGTGACGCAAGCCCAAGAGGGCCACCCATTGTGCTCGGTGTCTGGGGAAATGTCTCACCTGGGCTCCACTCTAAGCCCATCCCCGTCCCTCACCTACCCCACAGGACAAGATGCAAACTCACAACACATGCCAGATGCCCCATCTGTCCTGAGATTTCTTTACGCAGAGCAGTCTGGGCCACCACGGACGAATCTTACCCCGTTCACATTACGCGGGGTCAGTTAGCATGTAGTTGGGTTAGACTGGATTACAATCCTAACCAGAAAATGTCCTGAATAATCTGTGATCAAGTCTGAGTCAATTTATACCTCCGGCAACAATGCCAATGCTTGGGATATGGTAGGGACCCAGTAAAAAGTCCTTTGAATGAACGAATGAAGTGAAAAACCAGACGATGTCCGAAATTTTTAAGGAAGCTGTTAAACCAAATCCACAGCAGCATCTAATTTGAATCCTATGAAATGAGTTTTAAGAGCTCATGGGGGGCGGGGGGGGGGGGATGAGAGTATTGGCTAATACTTCCTTACACGTGTAAACTACTTGGCAATTTTCCATGATTTCACTTAATTCTAATAACAACCTTATAATGTTGGTTAAATAAATATTATTATCCTTATTTTACATATGGGGAAACTGAGGCCCAGAGAAATTGTGATTTGTTTAATGTCATTATATTAAACAGAGCTAGGATACAAATTCTGATGTCTTTCTACCTCACTAGTGCATAGGAAGCTATAGTTACTATTGTTTATCTTTTAAAATTAAACTACTATAAACTATACTATAACAAGACCTACCTCAAAGGGTTATTTTGAGGACTAAATGAGAATACAGTTAAAGTGCTTAATACAAAGATTAACACACTGTCAACAACCAGTGAGTGACAGCTCTCTTCGTTATTATGATGAAATGAACGAAAGAAAAGGTAAACTGGGCCTACGAGTTTGAATTGAAGGTTTGAATTGAAGGTTACAGCCTAGCTTGTAGTAACATGTACTTAGTTTCAGGCTGGATTCCCAACTGAAAGAGTTTAGAATCATTGAGTGCAAGCCATACAAAACAAGAATCTAGGAATGTATTGAGATTTTCATATTTTTAAAGCAGAGCATGTATACATGCATTTGAAACATATTCATACACACTTACGCATGTTGGGGAAATGTACACTTTTACACATTATAGCAAACTTCATGATGAATTGTAAAATTGACTTAGCAAAAATAACAGCTCAGTGGGTTTCCTTTCAGCACAAACAACACTGCAAGTGACAGAATAAGATTCATTCTGATATGACTCTAGACACACTACAGGTAAAAATTCATCCCCTGAAGGTACCAACACACTGTAAAGATTTGATCAATTTTCTTTAAGTCTGGAAATCAGTTCTAATCCCCAACTGCACTATGATATTATATCTTAAAAACTCTTCAACATGTTTCACAGCTTGAAAATCCAACGGACTCCAGGGATACGGATGGTTGACAATAATTAACCATCTTTTTCTTTCTTAAAAGCTGGAAGCTGCTAATACAATGTATCAATGAGCCAACAGATTTCTTAGTAATAATTCCATAATGAGCACAGGTTCTGGAATTGGATTATCTGAGTTTAAATCCAGATTGTACCACTTTTTCCCTCTGTGATTTCCAATAAATTACTTCATCTTTCTGTGCTTCAGTTCCCAATCTACAAAAGGCAACTAATAAGAGCACATACTTCATAAGATTTGCTATGAATATTAAATGAGACAACTGGTATAAAATTCTTAGAAAGGCACTTAGCACAGGGTAATGAATCAGTAAATGGTACCTATCATTATTGTATATATACACAAAACATGCCTATTTAAAAACACTAATCATAGATCCATCCTTCCTCAATGACCAACCTCAGAATTTCCACCCAGAGAGCCATGTGAAAACTGATTTATCTTGCATTCTCTGCTCCCAAAGGCTGGGTGCTATGACTGGCACAGAGTAGTTACTCTGAAAATATTTGATAAGAGAATGAAATGATGATAGCAATATTTTAAAGCACTTTGAAAATACATCATGAAAAGCATGATATACTCTGTGATCCTCAAGGGTAAGGGAGAAAGAGAAGTTATTCCAAGCTTAGACTGTCTTTCTCCCATTGGGATAAAAGGGAAATGAACAACAGCGGATATCGCAAGAAGCAATGGAATTAAATTATGTCAACTTCCCAGCATGATAACAACAGAAGGCTCCATCATGGAGGTAAGGGTGGTCACCTATTCATCCACTCTATTCTTTTTTTTTTTTTAAACACTCTATTCTTTTAAAAAACAAACCATCCTCTCACAAATCCTCTCTCTTACGGATCGATGTACATGAGTTACTGAGAATTCACATTATGTAACATCACAAAAAAGCAATAGGAATTCAACAATGCTTTTTCTAGCTCTCACAAATATTTGGCCCCCAAACAGTAGGCATTAGAGAGCTGAATTTCCAACAGGTTTTACAACTGCTGTCTGACAGCAAAATCCTATGGAGAGGGTTGGGGCCAATGCTTCATATGAGGATCCTATGCCAGGAAAGATTCATAATCAGAAAAGTGGGAGCTGCCCAAGACTTGCAATGAAACCTCTGGTCAAAGCCCACAGAAATTCCAGGCTTCAAACACAGGCAGTCCCCACAAAAAGCCAAAATTATCCCCTGCGGCGTAGAAGCTACACTGTTACAGAAGCAAAAAACTTTAGGGAAAAAAATCATCAACTGATCCAATGTAAAACTAAATGGCAAAATGTCCATGATATATTACGTTCCCGTCCCCTCCAAAAAAGATAGTTGTAGACCAACATGTGCAGTGACTCTATTTAGTTAAATAAAACAAAAACAAAAACTTCACTACCCTTCTTTCTCTCTGTAATTTATACATAGAAAAATTTCTGAGAAAAAAATGTGTGATTGTTAATGCTGATTAACACTAGAGAGTCAGTGAAGGGGAGACTTTTAACTTTTCATGATAGAAAAAATAAATAGGTTAATAAACCCCTACGTACCCATTACTCAGCTTCACCAATTATCTATTCATGTCCAATTTTGTTTCATCTATATCTCCCCTGAACTTCCTTCTCCTGCATTATTTTGGAGCAAATCCCAGATATCATAATATTTTATCTGTAAATATTTTGCTATGTATTGCTAATAGACAAAGACTCTTTTTTTAAAAACATAAAGACCATACCATTATTATGCCTAAAAAAAATCAATAATATCACCTTAATACTTCAAATATCCAGTGCTTAAATTTCCCATAAATTAAGTTTTGGGTTTGGTTTTTTTTTTAGCAGTTTGTTTGAATCAGGATTCAAATAAGGTCTACATATAGTGATTGACTGGTAAGTCTTTTAAGGTCTTTTACGTCTCCCATTCTATAGGGGTCCGCCTATCTTATTATTTTCTTGTAATTTACTTGTTACTTTAAAATTTTTATATATCTATTAATTTTATTTTATTTTACTTTTGACTATCAGCAAATTGGTTTTTGAAAAAATTTTTATTGGCGTATAATTGATTTACAACGTTGTGTTAGTTTCAGGTGTACAGCAAAGTGAATCAGTTATACATATACATATATCCACTCCTTTTTAGATTCTTTTCCCATATAGGCCATTACAGAATATTGAGTAGAGTTCCCTGTGCTGTACAGTAGGTCCTTACTAGTTATCTATTTTATATATAGTAGTGTGTTACATCTATTCATTTTAAATTGACCACATATATGTATTTTTGTTACATGTCAAGAGGAGGAGAAAATTAAATGGCTGGCAGCACTGAGTTCCTTCACTGCTCAAAAAATAAACAAGTAGTGGTAAAAGCTGCAGTTACATTAGATGATATTTCTCTGTCTCCCATAAAACAACTAGATAAGAGTGGGCCAATATATAAAAACTGTTTAAAAAGTAAATTTAAAAACCAGTGAGTTCTCAGTAGTATAATATTACCAGTAGTGCAAGGTATCATCAGAGATCTATTCGAAGCAACAGATTAGCTTAGCTGTGGGTCTTGGTTCAGCCCTATTAAGAATGTCTACTTTCTTAGATAAATAACTTCCAGACAATGTGGATGCTATGATTAAATGTTAGTAGACCTTTTTTGTTATTTTTTTTTATTACAAATGTAACCCATGCTAACTATAAACACTTTAGCAAATACAGTTAAATAATTGATAAAATGAAACCTATAACCCCACCACCCAAAAATAACCACCATATTGATCACGAAGGAATCTTTTGGTTCTAAGTCAAAGAAGACCTAAATCAAACTGGCTTAAATATAAAGGGAAGTAATACATTTGGAAAGTCCAGAGGTAGTTTTGGCTCCAGGCAAAGTTTAATCTAGCAGCTAGGTGATGTCACCAGAGACCCAATTTTCTCTATTTCTCCACTGTCATTCTTAGTGTCAGCTCATTCTGAAACTAGTCTTATCATAGTTGCATGATAGCTACCACTTACAGCTCCCAGGACCTCAAATTTCTTGCTCAAGTCGAACAAGAAGAAGAGTACTCCTTTACCCCAGGCTTCTCAGTGACAATCCAGAAATGCACGCTGATCAGTCTAGATCAGGTCACGTGATTTTGCCCTCACAGTGGCAAGGGGGATATAATATACAAACTAGCTTAGCCTAACACACACACTCTACCGCCTAATCAAGGTACAGTCAGCTTCCCCAGAAACTCATAGATTCCCTAAATGGCAATGGGGGCTAGATAGAAAGAAGAAATCATGTTGGGGGGCAACCAATAGATGTCCACTGCCATCACTATTTAGATTTGCTGTGCTGTGACTCTGTTTTTTTTTTTTTTTTTTTGAATTTCTAGTTCCTAACCATTTTTTTTTTTAAACATCTTTATTGAAGTATAATTGCCTTACAATGGTGTGTTAGCTTCTGCTTTATAACAAAGTGAATCAGTTATACATATACATATGTTCCCATATCTCTTCCCTCTTGCATCTCCCTCCCTCCCGCCCTCCCCATCCCACCCCTCTAGGTGGTGTGACTCTGTTTTTAAATGTAGAAGATGCTGCCGATGCTGAGATTAATTTCCAATATGTAGAAGTTTAGGGAAGAGAAGGTTTTCAATAGATGAAACACAGGATGATGCCTCACATTTGTTAGGTACTAAAATCATTTGTTGAATTGAAATAGCTTAAAAAGGCTTAAAGACAGAATACCCAATGATGCTTCCCAAAGTATGAGACCAAGAAAAGCAAACTTACAGGCTCTCCATGGCATTAAAAAACATAGTCCTGGGACTTCCCTGGTGGCGCAGTGGTTGACTCCGCGCTCCCAATGCAGGGGGCCCAGGTTCAATCCCTGGTCAGGGAACTAGATCCCACATGCATGCCACAACTAAGAAGCTCACCTGCCACAACTAAGGAGCCCACGTGCCTCAACTAAGGAGCCAGCAAGCTGCAACTAAGACCCAGCGCAACCAAATTAAAAAAAAAAAACATAGTCCTTATTTACATAAATGTTTGAATCTCTTGGTTGGTTATGTAAACAAGTATCCCTCAGTTGTCCAAATATTTGTCATGGTTTCTTTCCTTAGAATAGAAATCAAAGAACCATAACAATCCAAGTGTCTCATACTTGGGGAGAGGGGCAATAACCCTTTAAAAAATAACATCCTACGATGCACCACATACCTTAATCAAATGAAAGTTGGGTTAGGCCTGCTGAATTAAGAGTGGGGGACTTGAAGCCCACGTACTGCACCCCCCCCCCCCACTTCATACTAGTAACTCTTCTACCATGTCAGCTCAAATACATCTAAGTGACAGGGAGTTCACCATCTCACAAAACATACTCTTATTCTAATTTCGATTCCTGATGCCGAAACAGTTTCTTACTACTGGACAAAAGTCTGATTCCCTGGAATGTCTACTCCGTGGGCCAAAACACCCTTTCACAAGCTGACATTTCAAGTACCTTGAGACGGCTCTCATCCCGCTCAGCCATCCTGCCTTCTTCAGGCTCAACATCCTCAGGTCTTTAACTACTGCTCACTGGACACGGTCTCTGTTCTTTTCATCATCCTGCTCACCTGCTACTGTGTGTTCTGCTGCAGCTTTGAGAATATGCCCTTGACCCAGGGAAGTGTGCCAATTGCTCAGCGTCTTCGGAATTTATTTCTCAACTGACTTTTAACAACACATGCATGTTCTATCTCCGTCAGGCAACTCTGTTTCTACCTTTTGATGTTCATGTCTCAGCAGCATGACAAATGCTCATCAAAACTCAGCTCTTGACCCTCTGCTCTTCTCTCTGGACTTGAAGTATCTTCTCCCCTCCATCCACTGTGTTCTTCCCAAACTGCTAATTCACGGCAAATGTTTGTGCCTGTGATCTGCTCCCGCTGACAGCGGTGCCTGGGCATAGGCTGCCTGTCTTGACACTGCCACCCTTCCCAGCTCACTCCAAAGGCCTGGAAAAGACTGTCTGCTCTCATCTGAGTCCTCCTGAAAGGGAATCAACATTCCACATGTGCCCTGATCAGCTCAGAGTTCAGGGGGCCTATGCTTTCCCTGCTCCATGCAGCGCTTTTCAGGATGGATGGTATTCGTCAATGTGCTTGTGGGTTTGATTTTTAGCAGCTTCCCTTCCCTGTCACATCATCTCAAGATTAGACTTGACTGTCACTGTCCACTGGCCACAGCCCCACCCAGTTGTCTCCAGCGGGGTGGCCACCTCCAGATTAAGTGAGGCTCTGAGTCAATGACAACCAGGATTGATGATACAGTAAGACAATGGCTGTCAAAGCTGGCTGCACATTAGAATCATCTGGAGAGCTTTAAAAACTCCAGAGATTCTGGTTCAATCGATCTGAGTATCTTTTAAAAATCAGTATTTTTTAAAAAGCTCCCATGATTCTAATGTACAGACAGGATTCAAAGTCACTGCAATACGAAATCCCTCTTAATAGGTAAATATGTTCTGGAATTTGTCTGCAGCTCCCCTATCTGTAAATAGAGCCCAAGGTGCCTGACAGGACTTCTACAAAACAATTCAGGAACTGCACTAAGCATTTAATAAACCACATTCAATTCTCCCAACAATTCTGGGAAGCAGATTTTATTACCATTCCCATTGAACAGACGTAAAATCCAAGCCTCAGAAATGTCAAGTAACCTGTCCCAAGCACCCGTAGGAAGAAAGGGGGGCAGGGGATAAAGAATATTTCTGCAGATTCCAAACATGTGTCCTTAACCCTGGTATACTTTCTCCAGTGCAGCCCCATCCCTTGGCCTTATTGAAATGTTTCACTTCTTCCTGGAGCCCTGAGAGTTGGGCTTCCCTTGGTTCTCCAAGGGAGCTGGAGTCCGATCCTGAACCTCCACCTAATTCCTACCAGCCCTTCTCGTCTATTGCTTCTGATACCATTTTCTTCATCTTAAAGGAACTCTGTCCATTATAGCTTGGATACTTCAAAATCCAGTCATAGGTCATTCCCTTGGATACAACTCCCTCGGCCATTGACCTCCCCTGTCCACCCCGCCCCAATCCAACTTATCACTCTCTCCCAGACCCTGCCCATAGTCAGTCCTGGGTGACTCCCAGTTGTCTGCATGCTATGCCAATGACAGCATCAATTAAATCCCTCTGGGTTTTTTTTTTTTTTTTTTTCACATGAATTGCCATGAAGCTGTTCTTCTTTCATCTTGCATGTTTATGATTATTCCTTTAAACCTAAATATAGGACTAATTGTTGCTGTTTAATTTTAAAAATATTTTTAGTTTTATTAGTTTGGGCCCATTATTCCAGCACTTCCATATAATTCTGAAACTAAATTACCATTTATCATAATGAAGTCTCCTTTTGATTGCTTTATATCATCTGTAAGTTTCTTGACCATGGGCTCCATGTTTTTTCCCAAGTTCCTAATAAAAATGGTTCTTTGCTATTACCCTTCCTTTTGTGTGGCCTAAAACCAACAGAATCAACATTCTCTAGCAAAAATCACTCACTGGGCTATCTCCAGCTAATTGTACAATCTTATTTTCAAAAATTCGACATGGGATTTTGTGAGTGCTTTGTTGAAATTAAGATTCAGTAACTATATATTATTCTCTGAGTCAAGTTACCATAATGAATGTTCTTAGTAAACCCTTATTGGCTCCTAGAGATCTCTATTTTTTTCTAATTACTGTCATCTATCTGAGAATCTATTCTAAACTTGTCAGGGATTAAGAGAAATGTCAAAGACCATTTGTGAAAAATGGAACAGGATTTTCCCATTTTTTGGCAACGCTCCTGTTCTCCACAACTTCTCAAAATTTACTAATAGTTGCCCTAAGGTCAGCTCCCTTACATCTGGGATGTAATCGGGCTGGGCTTTCTTACCATCTCTCCACCTATCCAGGGTTTCAGTGTCCTTTTAACTCATTTATCTTTTATTTAATTGAAAATTTTATTGAGATAATTGTAGATTCACATTCAGTTGTAAGAAATGATACAGAGAGATCCCTGTACACTTTGCCCAGTTTCCCCCAATGGTTTTTCCAAAATTGTAGTATAATATCACAACCAGGATACTGACATTGATAAATCACCCTATCTTCCTCAGTTTTACTTGTACTCATTTGTGTGTGTGTGTGTGTGTGTGTGTGAACTTCTGTACAACATCATTACCTGTGTAGAATCATGTATCCAGTCAAGATACAGAATGAACAGTTCTAACACCACAAGGGTCCCTCGTGTTGCCTATCCATTAATCTTTTAAACATGCTTGCTCTGCTCTTTTTGGTTTTTAGATCAATTGCCATAAAGGAAATAAGGGATGCAAAATAAGAGTTGAGAAGTGCCTTCACTGGGCTATTTGTTAACGTTACTGCTTCTTCCTCCTTTTGAGCATGGTTTCTTAAAACTGCATAAACTTGCTTTTTCAATACTACTACTCTGCCTTCCTAGATTAAAAAAAAAATGCTTTTAAGTCCTTAGGTGTTCTTTATCTGATGTTCATTTTTATAATTTCTTTGGAATGAAGCATGATAAATGGATGGAGAGGCTTTTTTCCCCCCTACTTTGTAGTGGAAGGGAAGATGGCTTCCAATTATAAGCATTTATGAGACAGCTTTGAGTAGTAAACTGTAACCAGTAACTGTAGATAATCTTAACATATTACAGTATCATTTTCCCCAGTAATCTCTTTGAGGAATAGGACCACATCCTACACTTCTTTTGTGTTTACAGTGGCTGCTGTCCTTGACTCTCCAACACCCATACATCCCAGATGATTAGTCAAACCAAGGGTCGGCCATTTTCCTGTAAAGGGCAGACAGTAAATATTTTAGCCTTTGCCAGAAGATCTCTGTTGCAACTATTCAATTCTTCTGCTGTACTGTGAAACAACAACAAGCATTTTGTAAATGACTGGGCATGGCTTATGCCAATTACATTTCAGTTATAAAAAAAACAGGTGGGGAGCAGCAGTTTGCCAACCCCTGGCCTGAGCCAATTATGGTAACTCCATTTCCTCAGCCAGTGACGCTTACAAATGGACATGGGACCCAATCCTGGTGCATGCGATGTGAGGAAAGTTTGCTGAGGGGCTTCTAGGAAAGACTGTTTCACAGTTAAGACACTCAAGGAAGAGACAACCCTCCTATTTCCTTTGGATATTAGCAGATCTGGATGTGATGCCTGGAATCACTGCAGCCATCTTGCTCCTGACCTAAAGATGAAGCCATCAACAATAGGAGGGCAGAGCCATGATAATCACAGAGGACAGCAGAAACTTGACATACTGTGCCCGGAGGCTGCCCTACTTCTTCTTATGTAAGACAACAAATTTCCTTATTGCTTAAGTCAATGAGTTGGCCAAAAAGCATCCTAATTACTATACCCCCTTCAGTGCTTAGCAAAGTACTTCACAGAGGAAAGACATTCAGTGAACATTTTGTTGATCTGGCTCACAAACTGAACCATAAGCTTATGCAAATCAGAATTCTTTTCTATTGTAAATAACAACCTAGCTCCTTTTAAAATACAAGTTCACTTTTCTCTGAAAAATAAATAACAGTAACACCAAGAGGAAATAATAGTAAACCTCATATTATTTAAGATGAATAGAAAACCAAAATATTTAACAGTTTTTCATTTTTCTCAAAATAAATGTGTTTCAAGATTATCCATTCCGTGCAGTTTTCCTCCTGTTACTTTAAGCCTTTCTCTCCCTGGCTGGCCTTTGGAAGGCAAGCTGCATGCAAATGTCTGTACACTCATCAGTCTTATTAGGCATGGTTCCAACTGGCCACCCCACATGAACACAATTAAAAGTTAAACATCAATTAAAATTCAAGAAATCCATTTAGCTCTCTGAAAAAACACTAAATAACCGTCCACATTTGGGGCCCAAATTAATCTAAATTGTTTTCCATCGCTCTTTAGTTATCAAACATACTGGGCCTCATTTTAAACTCTGTTAATTGCTCATTCAGCTTTCACGGAGTAGGTGATGAAAAATGAGCCCAGGATAAAAAATAAAGACGTGGAATGAAATGCCACACTGGGTCAAGTTCAGTCAGTCAGGTAGTCTGTTAGTGACGGCGGCACTGGAGAAATTCTGTGAGAGGGCAAGCCCTATCCAGGGGTGAGGGGACACGCAGACGATTTCTCCTCTGAGACTTCCGCTGATTTATTCATCTGCTTATTCAACATAGACTTGGATGTCTAATTGGCATCTCAAGTTTTGACATGTCCAAAACAGAATGCATAATTTCCCCCAAGTCTATTTTTGGTCCTGTCTTCCCCATTTCAATAAATGGCACCCAACTGCATAAGCCCAAATTCAGCATCACCCTTGATTTCCTTTTTTTTGTACCTCTACAACCATGCCATCCGCGATTCTCGCTGACTCTGTAACCAAAATCTGTTCGGTCCTCTCTATCCCACGCCACCACCTTAATCTGGGCCTCTGTCACGTCTCTTTTGAGATTACTGCCACTGCCTCCTAAATGGTCTCCCTGATGCCCTTTCTGCCTCCCCAAAACCCATCCTTTTAAAAACAAAATATAATCCCATCACTCCCCTGCTTAAAACCCTTCAACAGCTTCCAACTGCATTTTATTTATTTATTTAAAGATTTTTTGATGTGGACCATTTTTAAAGTCTTTAGCGAATTTGTTACAATATTGCTTCTTTTTTTATGTTGTGGTTTTATTGGTCCTGAGGCATAGTGGGATCTTAGCTCCCCGACCAGGGATCGAACCCACAACCCCTGTGTTGGAAGGTGAAGTCTTAACCACTGGACCACCAGGGAAGTCCCCCAACCACATTTTAGAATTAGAAACCTATACGAGTTTCCTATTGCAGCTGTAACAAATTACCATAATTTGGTGACTTACAATTGTATGCTCTTACAGTTCTGGAAATCAGAAGTGTAAAATCAAGGTGTCAACAGGGCTGTGTTCCTTCTGGAGGTGTCAGAGGAGAGTCTGTTTCTTTGCCTTTTTTAGCTTCTAGAGCTTCCTATATTCCTCGGCTTGTGGCGCCTCCCTCACCTTCTCTGATCCTCCTGCCTCCCTCTTATAAGGACCTTTGTGATGACATTGGGCCCACCTAGGTCACCCAGGATGATCGCCCCATCACAAGATCTTTAACTTAATCACATCTACAAAGTTTCTTTTACCACGTAAGGTGACATATTTACAGGTTCGGGGACTAGGACATGGATAATTTAGGAGGGCCCTTATTCAGCCTATCATAAAAACAAAAATCAAAACAACACAAAAAACGGAATACCTCCCATTTCACATTTATTATCTCATTTAATCTTCACAGGAATCTGGTGTGTGTGTGCATGTGTATATGTGTGGGTATGATTTACACTATTTTACTGTATTAAAAAATCACAGCCAATGCTTCTGATCTTGTTGAAATATATTCACGCAGCTTGGATGTATTTCATATTTTAAATACGATCCCAGATTTTTAAATTAGGTTACTAAAATAAGTACCAATTAAAATGTGGGTAAAAAGCAAACAGCGGGATCTGCGGCGGCGGTAGCAGCACGGGGGAGGCACACGATCCAAGGTCCTTTTACTCTCAGAGGATGAGCAGATCCTGGCAGAAGTGGAAGGACTCAGCACAAACCACTGGCTGATCGGGACAGACAAGTGTGTGGAGAGGATCAACGAGACGGTGAACAGGGCCAAACGGAAAGCAGGGGTGGATCTCTGGTCCCTCTACGGAGCCTGGGCCTATCCCTCCTGAGCGGTGGGGATCAGGAGGACCCCGTGAGGATCCTGATGGAGGAGCTGAGGGACCGATTCCCCTACCTGGGTGAAAGCTACTTCATCACCACCGACGCCGCCGGCTCCGTCGCCACTGTTGCGCCGGATGGTGGCATCGTGCTCATCTCTGGGACAAGCTCCAACTGTAGGCTCATCAACCCCGATGGGTCTGAGAGCGGCCGCGGTGGCTGGGGCCACGTGATGGGCGATGAGGGCTCAGCCTACTGGATTGCACACCAAGCAGTGAAAATAGCGTTTGACTCCATCGACAATCCAGAGGCGGCTCCTCATGACACCGGCTATGTCCAACAGGCCATGTTCAACTATTTCCAGGTGCCAGATCGGCTAGGAATCCTCACCCACTTGTACAGGGACTTTGATGAATGCAGGTTTGCTGGGTTTTGCGGGAAAGTTGCAGAAGGTGCGGAGCAGGGAGATCCCCTTTCCTGTTACATCTTCAGGAAGGCTGGGGAGATGCTGGGGACACATGTTGGGGCAGTGCTGCCTGAGACTGACCCGGTCTTGTTCCAACGGGAGATTGGCCTCCCCATCCCGTGTGTGGGCTCTGTGTGGAAGAGCTGGGAGCTGCTGACGGAAGGTTTCCTTTTGGCGCTGACCCAGGAGAGAGAGATCCAGGCTCAGAACTCCTTCTCCAGCTTCACCCTGTTGAAGCTGCGGCACTCCTCCGCCCTGGGCGGGGTCAGCCTAGGGGCCAGCCACGTGGGGCACCTCCTCCCCATGGACTAAAGCCCAGTGGACATTGGGTGTTGGAGCTTTTTCTCCTTTTCCTTGTTTTTTTTGAAAAAGAAACACCTATAGAAGAAAATAAACGCACTTTACCCACTCCCCCCCACCAAAACAAAAATAAATAAATAAATAAAAATGTAGGTCTCTTGCCATGTAACAGGGCTGGTTTCATCTCCATTTTACAGCTGTGTAAACTGAGGCTCATAGAGACACAGTTGTAGAGAACAAATATATGGATACCAAGGGGGAAGGGGGAGGGTGGGAGGAACTGGGAGATTGGGATTGACATATACACACTACTATGTATGAAACAGATAACTAATGAGAACCTACTGTATAGCACAGGGAACTCTACTCAATGCTCTGTGGTGACCTGAATGGGAAGGAAATCCAAAAACGAGGGGATATATGTATACATATAGCTGATTCACTTTGCTGTAAAGTAGAAACTAACACAATATTGTAAAGCAACTATACTCCAATAAAAATTTTAAAAAAAAGAAACCGAGCCTCAGAAGACTTACGTAAAGTGACAGAATCTCAATCAGAAACTGGGACTTTCTAAGTCTGAGTGTCTCCCTTTATCCCACATTCCTTCCTCATTCTACTTTGGGAAACAACATAAATTCCTGAGAAGTTAAATAAAAATACAAGATTTAATGTTTAAAAAAAAACCCAGAATACCTCCTTACCATGGTTTACCAGCCCAATGTAACCCAGCCTTGACCACCTCTCTCAGCCTTGTCTCTCACTTACATTCTCCTACTCAGGCCTCCTGTCTGCTCCTTCAATGTGCCAGGCTTTCTCTCACCCTAGTCTTCACTCTTGCTGTTGCCTCCACCTGGAGCATTCTTTCCCCCAGAAGTTCACACAGCTGGTTCATTCTTGAGAGCTCAGTTGTGATTTTCTCACTTATCACCATCTGAGATCACCTCCTTGACTTATATTCTCCCTGTCAATCAGTCAACTCCAAGGGGAGATCTGTTTTGCTCACTGTACCACCCGGAACAGTGACTGACACATGTAGCAACTTAATATTTGTTGAAGGAATGAACTCTATGACTTCAAAATGTCGGTGATTTCCCCAAAACACGACTTCATAACCCATTCTGGTTTTATAATCCATAGGTTTATAGAAATGTTTAAACCCATCCACATTTTCATCCTAGATCAGCTGGCGGGATAAGACTAAACAAGATGAAATGTAATAAAAACAACTGTGAAGCCTACAAAATATTGGGGGGTGGGGGAAATGGGAGGTGGAGTGAGGGGATAGGGCTGAAAAAAATACAAGTAACATAATATTTAAAGTAGACTTGGAGGGAGTAATTATAAATGACTTTTAACTCAGTATGACTTGTTGGAGGGATGCAGCTACCAAAAACATGACCTTCTGTGCAATGGAGGTTTTCAAGCAAAAAGGGGAAAACTACTTCTTGGACATACTTTATTAACAAAAATAGCTAGCGTTTCTCAAAATGAACATTTGAGAAATTGTTCTGTAAAGGATAATAAAGTTTTATCTGTTACACATGTGGCATGATTTTTCCCCATTATCATTTATCTTTTACTCTATATGATGTTTTTCTATACGGCTTTTAAATCATGTATTCAAATCTCTCAGTATTTTCCCTTAAAGTTTAGTAATTTAGAAGTACTGACTCTGAAATCATACTTGTTTGGTTTGAATTCTGGCACCACCACTTGTTCGAGCTTGGGAAAATTACTTAAACTCTCTGTGCCTCAATTTTATCATCTGGAAAATGGGAAGAATAAATAGTAAATACAAAAAAAAATGTCTAGCATTTACCAAGGGTATAATATGAAGTAGGCACTGTAGTGAAAGCTTTACATGAAATATCTCATTTAATCTTCAAAATACTATTATGGAAGAGGTACTATTAATACTTCTTATTTCATAGATGAGAGAAATATAGTTCAAAGGAGTCAGGTAACTTGCCCAAATTTACAGAATTAGTATGTGTTAGAGTCAGGATTCACGAGTCCAAAGCCTGGTTTTTAAACTTAATTCACTACTGCACCAGCTTTTACTGATTATCCTGGACACAGCGAAGGGTTGGTAAGAAAGCACTACCTGCTCTTAAGAAGCTGTGGGATTCAGCGATCTCAGCAGCTGGGCCTGTGCAGCCTGCTAAAGCTTATGACCCATAAACCGGAAGATGAAGCCCTTAATTTATAACTGTAGAATATCCACGTGTTCATTAGCTCCCCAAACACCACTAATGACTAATTACTAATACACTAATTACACCAGTAATTCAGGCTTCACATTTCAAAAATCATCTGACTCTTCCTTCTCCTTCATCTTCATCTCTAATGATTCATAAAGTCCAGCTATCAATTCTTCTAATTTTTCTTTTTATAATTATTGTATTGCAAAAGAAAAACACCTACTCATGGTAAGACAGTCGAATGCTATAAAAAGATAGATAATAAAAAGTAAGTCTCCCTCCCATTCTACACCCCAAGTGCCCTTTTCTGGAGACAACTGTTACTGATAAAACCCACACAAATGGGAAAGGGAATGACAGGATCAGATGCGGGTCACTCTGGATATAGTGCAGGGAGGATTAGGGTGAGGCTAAACACCAAGGGATGAGCATGGAGGCTACTGCAATGGTTCTGGTGGCTAATGATGAGATCATGAAATAGGACCATGGCAACCTGAAGAATCTGTGAGATACATGGGGGATGGGTCATTTAGAGGTAGCAGTGCTTGGATTTGGGGATGAAAGAGAGTGAAGAGTCTGGGATGACTCCTGCATGCTTGGCTTGATATTGGTGTTGTTTCCCTGAGATCAGAATATGAAGAACCAGTTCACAAGTT
The DNA here is from genome assembly GCF_965194805.1 of Balaenoptera borealis. Taxonomy (NCBI): domain Eukaryota; kingdom Metazoa; phylum Chordata; class Mammalia; order Artiodactyla; family Balaenopteridae; genus Balaenoptera; species Balaenoptera borealis. The sequence goes on from NC_138870.1 coordinate 80,562,008, forward strand.
CAGCCAAGGATGCATTCATGGCATCTGGGAGATAGAGGAGACAGACAGAAATGAGGGTCTAGAGCTCAAGAGAGAAGTCAGGCTGCAGCCAAAGGGGGCTGTTGGTGCCAGGCACAGGATGAGAGCGCTGAGGGAGCCGCCTGAGCTGGGTGAGAGCATCACTATCTTGAGGGACAGGCAGAGGAAGCACCACCTCCGGTGCCGTGACCGTCGCATGGACAACACAGGGCTCTCCAGAAACCTATTTTTACCTGGAGACATATTTTGGCACTTGGTTATATTCAGTTCTGTTGTGTGCCTCTATCATTTCATATATGTATGTCCTGCTGCCCTGTAACATTTGCCATCCGTTCAAAGGTAGAGACTTGGCAGGTTTCATGCATAAGGGATGCAGCTTTTCTTTTGGTCATTTTAGTCACATTTTCTTAAATTAGGACATGTAGCCACTTGCAGTCAGACTGCGTCTGAACAATATAACAACGGGGGGTGGGGGGGGCTTGAAATGTGCATGCTCTGCTCACTTTGCTGCCTTGTGTTTCTGCCGCAGCCAAGAGAAGAACTACCTCAGTCCAACCTAGGCTGAGAATAAGCACATGAATGGAGCAGAATCGCCCCGGCTGACCCACAGACACGCGAGGGAGCAATAAATGCTTATTGTCTATTACCTGGCACTGAGATTTTGTGGTTGTTATGCAACAGTTGTTCCTTTTCTTTGTATACGATGAAATGTTTAGATCTTAAATACATCTTCAATTGGTTTTGACAAAGGTATTCACCTGTGTAACTCACACCCCTGGCAAGACACAGAACACTGCCATAACCCCAGAAAGCGACCTGTTGGTCCTTCTGAGTCAATCCCCACCTCACGCCCAAAAGCAAACACTGATTTACTCTATCATCATAGCTTAGTTTTAAGACTTCTATCATTGCAACCTAGTTTTGTGGTAAGTTGATAAGGACCAGGGATCAGCCAAATCCAGCCCATGGCCCATTTTTGTATGACCCATGAGCTAAGAATGGTTTTTATATTTTTAAACAGTTTAAAAAATATCAAAAGAGGAATAATACTTTGTGACATGTGAAAATTTTATGCACTTCAAATTTCAGTGCCTATGATTAAGTTTTACTGGCACGCAGCCAGCTCCGTTTATTTACATATCTATGGCTGCTTCTGCACTACAGCTGCAGAGTTGAGTAGCTGAGACTTGAGAACATATGCCCCAAAAGCCCGAAGTATTTACTGCCTGGCCCATCCCAGAAAAAGTCTACCCATCCCCCACTAGGGAACTTGCCTCTCTCTCCATCACACATGTGGATCCAAGTGCTGAAGCCAGAGTTGAAAACCAGGTGTTCTGAGTGCTGTTTTAATTGCGTTCATTCAAATCACACATACGAATCATACATGTTCATGAAAAGTCTAAATACTGTCAAAATACACAGTGTGGAAAGTGAGAGCCTCTCATAAGCCCAGCTCTCAGGGAGAACACTCTAAGATTTCAAAGAAAACTAAAGCTAAGTTACAACTAATGTGTAATCGTCATTGTCCTGTATCATTTTCATATGAGGGTTGGCATCACTAAGATCTGTTGTTACTGAAACAGAAGGAGCGAAGCTGTAAATAGGAACAGGCCAAAATCAGATGGAAGAGGCAGGGTGAGTGCCAACATCTCACCTGGAACTACAAGGGGAGACAGGAAAGAGTCAGATCCCCAGAGTCACACTGCATTAAATGCCCAATTCCAGCCAGGCTAGACTCACAAGTCCATGGGCACATCAGGCATCCACGGAAAAAAGCAGCGGTCCCAAAGCGGGACCTGAGCCACGACACACTGTGCTGGCTGGAGTTTGCCAGATTAGAGTTGTGCATGGCTGCCTTAGAAACAGCGTGGATCTTATCCTAGAATGCAAAGTATGCTCCTTCTTAGCTAATAAACTGCAATGCTATTCTTCTGCTGGGAACATTGGTAGCACTTACATTATGCTTTTAGGAACTACACCATCTGGAGACACCCTTGAAGTATATGGCTTTGGTCAATAACTCCAACTCTAGAAGCCCATCTCTTCAAGTTTTGCCCAACTACCTCAGCCTTCTTTAATGGAAATACTTCCCTTTTTCACTGAATGATTTCTTCTCTAATTAAGAACCATTTCGCTATTCTAGAAGGGATGGGGGGTTGGGGGGAATGATAGATCTGAATATCTGCAGGGCTTCTGTTATGCTGAGTGGCAAACACAAGTAGGGATCAGAGTACAATTTTAGGGACAACAGTAGAAAAGCTGACGCCATCTTCTCATGCCATCCCTTTAAGTATATGCTGCACCACTATTAAAAATGATTACTTCAAAGGGTATCAATTTATTAGCCAGCTGTGGAGGTCCACATGTTTCTGTTTGTTTTCTGGGTGGGGAGTGGTTGATGAGTATCTCAGGAAACCTATGGATTCATTCCCCAGAAAAACACACATGTGCACCACCCCCCCACACACACACACAAATTCATGGGGCTTTCAGGCTCTGAGTGCCTGGCTAGGGATCCCAAGTTTAAAAAACTCAACTATAGGAGATGAGTGTACCTTGAGGGGCTGTAGTAGAGACAGTCTAAAATGACAATGTTCTCACAGTCTGACTACCTGTGGAGTTTGCCCCAGATGCACTGGACTTCAGACCATGGTTTTTTGGGGATAAAATGACTAAGCAGGCTCCTAATTTGTAGCTTAGCTGGCCTTTGGGGGAAAAAAATGCAAGTATTTGATTTGAGAGTGAATAAGTTGGTATTTTAATATTGTGTGTGCCTGCATGTGTAGGTGCATGTAGATGTGTGTGTTGTGTGTGTGTATGTGTGTGTGTGCGTTTACATCAGTCCGCCCCTGAGGACGGATCATCCATTCGCTCAGGTACCGTCCTCCCAGGTTGAGCAGCTGAGGCGAATTCAACCAGGTAAGAGCCAGCTGATGGGGCCCCAGGCGGCTTGCCCCTGGGGAGCTCTGTTAACCACTTCCCACCTACAACTGCCCCATCCGCATGGCCACCATCAAGTTGAAGACACCAGCCCACGTTGAGGCCTTTCCAGCAGCTGTGAACAGTTCCAGTGCCTTCTAATCACAGAGGACTGATCTGCTGCTTACCGCGAAACCTCCTTAAACTACATCCCGCTGTGTGGCCTAAAGGGGATTACCAGCTGTCGTGGAGCTTTTATCTTTCCACCTACCCAGCAGCAGACAGGAGAGCTCAAAATGTGACAGAAATAAGAACTAAGAGTAAAGAAATTCCCAGAGGGGTGAGTCTGTCTCTCTCTGAGGCACTGAAAGCATCCTACACAAAAGTAAAACATGAATCTTGGGTTTCCTGAATTCTCCTCTGTCTTTTCTTGGCTGAAAGCATGAGACTGATAAGTCAGTGTCTGCCAACTGCTCGCTCTGGCCAGCAAAGAAAATCAGATGGGGAAAGGCAGGCGCCTGAGCATGGGCCTGCTAGCAGGCAAACACGCACACGCCAGGCATGGGGAGAAAGGAAAGAAAAGGCCACCACCACCCTTCCTGACTTTTCAGAGACAGGCCTACAATTGTTTCGGAGGGTAGTCCAGACAACACAGGAACTCCTGAGAGTTCAGCTAAGGAAAGAGCACATGTACATTCCACGGGATCATCAGAGCCGGCTCTATTTCTATGTTCATGTCCACACAGAGACCGGCCAAGGGTCCTGCTGTCCTATGGCAGCAAAGGCCAGGCTGCCACCAGCACTCTGGGTTATCTTCCTGGGTCTGACATCTATTCCAGGAACCCTTGGGACCAAGAGACTGATAGCAGAGGAAGAAAAAAAGAACGTTTTATAGTGCAAAGCCCCAAATCACCCCCAAATAACTTTTAAAAATGTGCATTGTTTAAAATCTTCCAGTGGATTCCCACTTCCCTAAGGATAAATTCTCAGTTCCCTATGTTGGCCTTTACGTAGGGAGGTTCATGTACTTTAACGTTCCAAATAGGAGCACTTTCGAGAGTGAAAGACACTGCTATTCATAATAATGCTGGGACAACAGCCGTAAACCAGGACCGGCTCCTCTGAGAGACCAGACTCTGGGCATACTGTGATTTAGCTCTGGGACCCACCCTCTTCCCTCTCACCATCTGTCTGCAGGCTTTCTCCTCCAGTTTCCTGGAAGGAGCCGGTTTTCCCTCACCTCCTCACCCTTGACATGCACTTTCCTCTCCCCATTCCACATATTTGCAGCTTCCTCACCTGCCCCACTCCTACTCATCCTTCTTCAGCCTCAGTCTGGACATCACACGGGCAGGGAGGCCTCCTCTGACCCCTGAGACAAGGTTGGCTCCCTCTTACGGGCTCCCAGGGCACCCAGAACACCCCTGTGATAGCAGATCACATCTGCGATCTTTATTTAGTGTCTACGGCTGCCTTCTGGAACTAACATATTGTTTGGCCTCTGGGTTGGGGCAGCTCGGATCCTTGCACCAGGCCTGACACAAGGAGGTGCTGGATCATTCCAGTCTCACCTAGGGCACCCCTTTGAGATGCTTCCCTTAGCTCCCGCACCATCCCCAAGCCATGGAAGTTAAGGGCCATCCCGAGTGCTCCCGGGACCCCAGGCTGCCTCTGACACACGCCGCTGACATGACCCGCTCAGCACTCTGAGCCCCTTCGAGGCAGAGACTGTGGTCCATTCATCCAGGCGCAGTGTGGTTGATGAGGAGGAGGCTGGGAAACAACGAGAGGGCCACGATCCCTTGTCTGAAACCTTGGGTCCAGATACGTTTCAGAATTCAGAATTTTTCATTTGAAAATGATAATATGATGCAATAGTGCCAGTGGAGCTGGGGCAGCATCCTGTAATCTGCCACACTGATATTTCTGCAGCAAAATGTGTGAATATTCACACTAAGTGGCTAAATACAGCCTCAAAATATCCTCACAGCCTTTCGGGTCAGGCTTTGAAAGTCATTGAGTTCAGAGCAGGTCAGAATTTTCTGCCAAAATTATGAAGAAATTTTGGTTGTCAAGAGCTTTTGGGTTTTTTTAATTGTGGAAAAGAGACTATGGACTCATGACAGCTTACATTTCATGAATACTCATCTTCCAGGCGCTGTTCCAAGTTTATATACAATTATATATAATGTAATATATTCTCTATATATTACATTAATATATGTTATAAATAGTATATATATGCTGTATCTATAAAATCTCATTTAATGCTCAAAACCATCCTATAACGTAAGTGTCATCACTTTATTTTTCAGATAAGGAAACTGAGGCACAGAGAGGACAAGGAACACGCAGAAGGTAAGCAGCAGATCACAAAACCAACACACGCTCCACAGCTGGTGCCCAGCGATCACTGAGTAAATGAATCAATGAAACTCGAGTGTGCATGTGTTACACATAGCAAGGTGAAGCAGTTAAGCAGCAAAACTGCTGACGTGGCCTTGTCAGTTCCTTGGGGTTATCTGTCTCAAACCTCTTTTCTAGGCATTGCTTCTACCTCAACTTAAATGTTTACTGAAAGTGCGTTACAAGTAGCCCAGGCCCCTGGACACAGATCCTGCCTGGCGCAGAGGCAGGCTCCTGGCTCAAATTAGGGCAATTGTGACAATTCCCTGAGACTTGGGAACTGGCATCACAAAGTCCTTCTCTTCTGGGTGCCTGCACAATAAAACACAAATGTGTTTCAGACGAAAACAGGAAAAACCATAGAGAGCCTAAATATCCAAATCCAGCCTGACATATTTTAGTGTGTAGCCTACGATTTCTTTTTAAATAAAACATTGGCTGGCGCACAGGAACTAGCAGGCCAGTGGGGGCTGCCTCTGCTGATACTTAACTAACGACTGTCGAGTCATTTGGCAATTAAATCATTCAACCAAGGCTTACTGTGCACCTACTGTGGGCCAGGTACTCTGCTAAGCAGATGATAAACAAGACAGGTGTGGTGCACGCCCTCCCAGGTCACACGACTACAGTGCAAAGTCAAATAGCAACAGTGTGAGTGTCATGATCCAGAGAATATATGGGGAGCAGACAGAATACACAACAGTAGATTTAAACCAATTTGTAATTGGATATGAAGTGGAACAAAAATTAATTATACTATTTATGAGCTGTTCAAGTTTAATTCCAACAAATTTAGATTATAAAACTAAACGATTGTGAAGAATTACTGACGCAAGCAGTAGAGATATGTGCACCAAGTCATTCTAATGCTCCCACGTCAAGCACGGACCATCCAGACTGACTGTTCTCATTAACAGAAGATTAACAGGATTTGCATATATATTGTGAATGTTTGATTAAATAGCTCAATAGTGGAAAAACTAATACAATTTGGGAGTATGGTTTCCAGAAAACACTTAGTCCAGCCAATATCTTTTGTCCATTTAGAGTCAGGGTTATCTCCAGTGTAAAACTGAATTCTGCAGAAAGCACTTTGCAAAAGTATTAGAACACTTCTGAATTTCAAGAGAAAAAAGAAAAAAAGCGTTCATGGCAAGAGTTAAATATGATTGAGTAGCTGGGGCAACAGAAACACATTTGATGTAACATATGACAGACCCTGTTAGCTGTGAATGCACTTATTCTTACTCCTTTCTTTCTTGTAAACATAATCCCAATTTTGTTCAGTACTCTACCATGCCGTGCTAAATAGACTCTTTCCCGGCCACCCTTGAAGTCACAGATGTCCATAGATCATGGTTCTGGTGAATAAAACCTAAGTAAAAGTCTGTTTCTGGTTCCTAATAAAAGGAGACAGTTGGCAAGAGGAACCCTTTTCTTACCCTTCTTCTCACCTAGATGTAGACATGATGCCGGAGCTGTAGCCACCACGCTGTCACCCTGAGGATGAAAGCCAACATGCCAAGTGGCTCTGATGAGGAGTTGAACCAGCCTACCTCTAGACTTCATATTATGTGAGGAAAAAACACACTCTTATTTGTTTTAACCACTGTTCTTCGATATTTCTGTTCTTTGCAACCAAACATTACTAATAGAATAGAACAAGACAGAAGGTTGTACTTAAAAGTTTGAACCTTGGGCAACTGTAGCTACCAAGACCCAGAATTCTCTGTAATTAGGGACCCAGTGCAGATAGCAGGAAATAACCAGTCTGGTGTGGAGCAGCATAAAATACTGATCATCGTGGGACACCAAGTCAGGATGGTGGCAGAGGCTGTTGGTTGTTACTCAGTGTATGTCCCTGTCTTCTTTCTCACCAACATGCCCTTTCCCAGCCCCAGGGCAAGTCCCATTTCAGTCACCTGGTTAAAGCTTAATAGGACCGGAAAGTTATTGATAGTTCAGGGGCTGTGCTCTGCCAACTGTGTAGACAGTTAAGCTTCTTCCAGCCTCCACCTTAGATACAAGCGATTTCGATATGGGGTGCAGACTTAACCTGGTTTACTTCAGGGCATGTCCAATTGCACTGTCAGGACCTCCAGGCCTTTTTCTTTTTCTTTTTTTTTTTTTGGTAGAAGTAGGGTTCTAGGTGTCTGGTATATTTGATACAAGGTTATTACTATTTTTGGACTCAATGGCAGCTTTTTAAGTAGACACCACAGAGGTAGATACATTTCCCCTGAACCTAATGACCTCACCTTTCCCCCCTTTTGAATTTGAGAAGCAGTCTACGCTTTTTAACTCACTCTTGTGTTAACGCTTTGTTTGTAAATAATAAAACCTTATTTATTTATTTTTTCTTAAAAAGAAAGCATGGAGGGGCGTCTTGGAGAACAAGGCATACTCAGAAATTCTAAGGCTGGAGAAAACCAAGAGCTGAGGTTTCTTAGATGGGCAGGTAGGTGTGGGAGGGTTCTGTGTCTCACACACTGAGGCCTGACTTTTATTCCAATGGCATTGAGGAGCCACTGAAGGAGTTTAATCAAGGAACTGAAATAACCAGATTTTTTTATTTAGAAAGATCACATGGCTTGCACTACAGGGAAGCAAATTGCAAGGTGGCACAAGAGGCCAGTTACAAATTAGTAAGAAATGATGCAGGCCTGAATTAAGGCCATGGCAATGGACAAACTCGAGAGGCATTAAGGGCAAGCGTTTCATGCCCGATTAGATTTATTTGGTACAGGACAGGAGAGCAATAAGGCGGCTGGCAGATTTAACAGGGGGCAGTTGTTGATATCATTCACAGAGAGAGAGAATGCGGGGGGGGGGGTTCAGGTGAATGGGGGTGCCTCAGGGGTGACAGGCAGATGGCACACGCAGTTTTGTGCACAGTGGGACATCTCTTGGAGATATACTGCTAGGCAGCAGAATACATGGGTCAGGCACTCAGATCTGAACAGTAACTAAATTTCAATGCAAACGGATAGCAATTGAAGTCATGGGACTTACTGAGCTTATCTAAAGAAAATGAGTAAAATGGGAAGATGCATCAGTGAAATCACAAAGAACACTAATAGCAGGGATGGATGAAAGCAGCAGCAACCACAAAGAAGGGAACGGCCAGCGGGGCTGAGACAGAATCATGGAGGAGGTGGGGTGGGGAGCAGGATGGGAAGCCCGGGGAGGAAGCTGGAAGGACTGAGTGGTCTGCAGGGTCCACCACTAGAGAGAGTAGAGCTCACGCTGACGGCTCAGGGTTGCTCTTCCCCAGCATAAATGGGCTTTGACCCACCCCAAGTGTGCGTGTGACCCTGCTCCCCTGCCACGGCTAACCGGTCAGGAGGTGATTGCTGACCCACGCACAGAAACCAGCCCTGGGAGCCTGGAGTGCCCCCCGCCCCTGCCACGTGGACCGGGAAGCAAGCAGGCTGAGGACGGGGGGCGGGCAGCAACAGAGTGCCCTGGTCTGGGAAGACATCTCCTCGCGTTCTGATAAATGACTGTTATGTTAATGCTGGTTCCGGCTGGTTTCTCTTACTTGTAACTATAAAAATCCCAATCTATATCCAACCAGACAGGCAGAAATACAAAAGGCTATACTGCCTGACAGAATGAAATATGGGCTCAATGGAAATACAAGGGGTGGCTGTGGAGTTCAGGAGGAGGGGAGATTACTTTGGGCTGGGTTTAGGGAACGCTTCCAGAAGGGAGGTGGCATCTGGGCTGGCACGATAAGTATTAGGAGGATTTTCAGGGGAAAGAAGGGAAAGAGTGCACTCTAGCTGAAGGACCAGCACCAGCAAACACAGAGAAGCAGGAACTCAGCGGAGCGTTTGGGCAAACATCTGTGGTGGCCAAGCCTCTGCCGGTCTCCTGCCGGTTCACTCTGGCACTGGCACATGCTCCAGGACCCTACAAAGGCTCCCCGCCCTCCCTCCGCAGCCGGGCCACCCCATCACAGCTCTTCCCGCGCTGTCTGTGAAGTGTGCTCCGTTCGCGGGTCTGTGTCCCTCACCAGACAGGAGGCACTCATCCATTTACCTCTGTGTGTCCTGGGCCTGGTGTGGGGCCTGGCACAACTGGGGGCTCAGTACAGACTTGGTACTGTCGAGCAACCTCTACTCATTTAGAGGAGGGGGGGCATGTAAGCCTGAGGAGGGAGGCTGGCGTCCCGTTCCCAGGACCTGCAGTAGCAGGGAGGCTGACACCCAAGGTTGGCTTGGATGATTTCCGGGTGCAGGAACATTAAAACAACTTAATTTCTTTCTTTTTTTTGAGTGTGGTAAAATATACATAACATAAAAGTAACCATTTTAAGTGTCCAGTTCAGTGGCATTAAGTGCATTTATGCTGTTGTGCAAACATCACCACTATGGATCCCCAGAACTTTTCATCTTCGCAAACTGCAACTCTGTACCCATTAAACACTAACTCCCATTCCCGCCTCCCCCCACCTACCTGTACCCACCACACCACTTTCTGTCTCCATCAAGTTTATTATTCTAGGCACCTCAGGAAGTGGAATCCTACAGTAACAGACCTTTTGGAAACAACTTACGTTTAAATGTGCTTTAAACTGTAAACATTTACCAAGTGTTATCGCTTCCTCCTCATGAGGTGGGCAGGGCAAGGACCATGGCTCCAGTTTTGGAGGCTGGGGAAGCTAGGGCTCAGGAAAGTTAAATGATTTGCCCAAGCCTCGGCTTCAAGGGATCACAGTGCCCCATGCCCCACGAAGTGCCAGGCTCGGCTAACCCTCTCACACACTCCAGGGAGGCTGCTTCCAAATCTGGACTGCTGGAAGGCCATTATCCCAACCCACACCCCATACCAGCGGGCCTTCCTTTTCTGTGCCCGTAGGTGGGTGGTATGAGCACTTCACTAAGGATTAGCAATCAGAACAGGAAATAGCCAATGCAGTAGAGTGGAGACAAGGATTTAACCTTAGGCCAGGGTGTGTCTTTCTATGGTCAATGCTCCCTGCTCCCTGCTCAGGAAGGAGACAGCTCAGAGAGGTCAAAGCCATTGCCAGCGTGAATTATTCATCTGCACACTTGTTTGCAGTCCACCTGAGTAGGCAGCGCAGTAGAGTCAGGGCAGAAAGTGTTAAATGATTAATCCTCCTCCTGCCTGAGTCCCCGGCTCCTGGGCCGGCTCTCTTACTACTGAACATCTGGAAAAAGGTCTTGCTTTCCATTCTCAGGTCAAAAGGTTTGCTCACTTTTGTTTTCTGCACAGTAATGGTCAACCCTAATGACCTATTTGCAAGCTGCCAAGAGATGTAAGGTTTCTTTAGGTTGGTTAGTTTGCTGGAATTAGAAATGGTTCAAGCTGTGCATTCATTATTTTCTAAATCAATGTAAAAAGCTCTTAGTGAGCCTAAAGAAAATGAGTCTCATGCATTCTGTTCTCATCAATACCTACTAAAATAATTTATCAGGTGTTTGTGTGTGTGTGTGTACACGCATACACAGGATCTAACCTTAAAAGCTGGAGACAATTGTTAAAACATACTCGTACTTTTTATCTGCCTCTAAATTTACCTGCAGGACAGAATCAAAAGCTAATTAGTTTGACCCCATGTGGCTCAGCTGTGCTTAAGACCTAAGGAAGATTATGTCTTAGAATTTAAGGATTTCCCTTTGGGCTGGTTTAAAGGTGGAAATCCTGTCTCACCTTAAGACTCTGTAAGTAAACTGGAGTGGCTGGGGGACAGGTATGGAGGAGGAGCCAAGGAGACTGAAGAAGGAGCCTGGGAGCTGGAGCAGGAAGACCTAGATTGACAACCTGCTACCCACTCACTACACGGTGCTCTAGGGCAAGTCGCTTTATCTGAGCCTCAGTTTCCTCATCTGTGAAAAGGGATCATAAGTTTATCTACAAAGGAGGGACAGTGCAGAGAGTAAATAAAATAAGAACTGTAATAGCAGCAACAATTCACTGAGTGCTCACAGTGAGTCAGGCACCCTTCGGTGGAAAAATTACCGTAAGGGACTTTACAAACATTAATTGTAATAACTTTATTATTGTTGTTCTTTATTGACAATTCAAAGGGCTTCAATAAGTTTAGAGAATGTGGGCAGGTTTCTTCCACTTTATTCTTATTTTAAAAGTTTAAAATCCCATACTGTTTGAGTACCAAGGGTCTCATCTCCCAAATGCCACTTTGAGCCCATAAGGATCTCCTTCCCTTCTGTCCTCTCTTTGAGGGAAGAGGGGAGAAACTGGACCAGGAGGAAGAGGACGAGGAGCTAATATATATTAACTGAGGTGCCAAACTTCTGTGGCCAGAAACTTAACCAGCTGCTGGGTGTACAAAGATAACAAATAGGAGTAATGTTAAGATCTATCACTGTGCTTTTTCCTCCCCTTTGTATTTGAGGGCTGATGGGTTGCCAGCGTGCAGAGGGGGACCTGGAAGCTAGCGGTGAATGGCCAGCTGCAGAGCCCCCCATGGTTGTTGCCAACACACCATCCTGAGAAGCCAGGCAGCACCAGAGGCATTTCTGCCACTACCCCCCAGGGAGCAGGCCGGCCCGGGCACAGACAGGGACCCCGAAGGCTCAGTACGCGGCCCCTTATCCCGGCCACCATGCAGCCACGAACCCACTCTTCCCTGCTAGTCTCAGGTGCCCCCTTAAGGAGGAGCTGGAGGGGGGACAGGGCTCTGAAAGACGGAGGCCTCCAGACAAAACCAAGTTACCTAAAGAGCCCATTTCAGCTGCTGGATGAGACAAAGTTATCCAAATGCAGTAAGACTTGGTTTTCCTCTGTCACCCACTGTGGGTGAGAAGAGGAGCTCAAGTGAAGACTGAGTTCTCTCTAGAAAAATAAGTTTTCTTTGCAAACACAGGCAGTGTGAATAAATCCAATATTAATACCCTGCAGCCCTCAGACACGTGCTTTGGGAAAGGCTGTAATTACTTTCCTCTGCCTGGGCAGCTTCCCCCATCTTTCTGCACCCCTCTTCCTAGCTAATAGCCTTTTCACATGCTGGCTTGGCATGACTTCCTGAGGGAAACCTCCCTTGGAATACACCCCCATCCCCAAGGCCAGGTCAGTGCTCACCCCCTTCTCCCCATACAGCCATGTTCCCAAGCCTGCCCTTATCAAAGCAGGGATCCCCCTGTGTTGTAAGTGCTTGTTTATTCGTTTGCCTCCCCAGCCTGTGTAAACTTTTCAAGTCAAGCACTATGTCTTGTTCACCATTATATTCTCGGTGCCTAACACAGTGTCTGACAATAAATATATGCTCAATACCAATGGATGCCATTTTGCAGCAACATGGATGTAACTAGAGATTATCATACAAAGTGAAGTAAGTCAGACAGAGACAACTACCATAAGATATCATTTATACGTGGAATCGAAAACATGGCACAAATGAACCTATCTGCAAAACAGAAATAGACTCACAGACACAGAGAACAGACTTGTGGTTGCCAAGGGGGAGGGGGGGAGGGAGAGGGATGGACTGGGAGTTTGGGGTTGGTAGATGCAAACTATGACATTTAGAATGGGCAAACAACAAGGTCCTAATAGCACAGGGAATTATACTCAGTGTACTGTGATAAACCATAATGGAAAAGAATATAGAAAAAGAACGTCTATATGTGTGTAACACTGAGTCACTTTGCTGTACAGCAGAGATTGGCACAGCACTGTATATCAACTATACGTCAATAAAAGTAAATAAATAAATACATAAATGTAATTACTGACCAATTAAAAAAATATATCAATTGACAAGTGACTCACTGATGTCCCTGCAAGGAATATGTACCACCTTAGGTATCAACAATTTGAATGTGGGAAGACAACTGTCTGTCAGGGAATGCCAAGCACAGTACAGAAGGAAGATGAGGAAGCTGGGATGTGGTTGGTTAGGAGGTTTTATTTTATTTAATTAATTTATTTATTTTAATTAATTAATTAATTAATTTTTGGCTGTGTTGGGTCTTCGTTGCAGTGCGCAGGCCTCTCACTGTGGTGGCTTCTCTTGCTGTGGAGCATGAGCTCTAGGCGCGTGGGCTTCAGTAGTTGTGGCACGTGGGCTCAGCAGTAGTGGCTCACAGGCTCTAGAGCGCAGGCTCAGTAGCTGCGGCCCACGGGCTTAGTTGCTCCACAGCACGTGGGATCTTCCCAGACTAGGGCTCGAACCTGTGCCCCCTGCATTGGCAGGCGGATTCTTAACCACTGCGCCACCAGGGAAGTCCTGGTTAGGAGTTTTTAAAAGACCATGCTCATTTTGAAAAGGGTCCAGAGCTAAAGCAATGTGTTTTTTTTTTAAAGCATAGTGTAAATCTCCATACATGCCACACCTGGCACCTGGCCAAGTTCCACCTCTAACTGGATGTGGGACTTGGGGCAAATTCCTCATCTTACTTGAGTTACATGTAATCCCATCATCAGAGCTTCAGGGTTCTTAAGGTGATGACAGAGAGTTAAAGAGAGTTCTTTTAACTCTGTATTGTAGAAAACTTTGAAAATATAAAATAAGAAAATGAAGTATTCTGGAGTAGAATTTTGGAGTATTTCTTTCTGGTTTTCTAAAATTCATGTAACTACCCTCTTTGTGTTACATATTCTAACGAACCCCATGTCCATGGACAGCTGCCACCTCTGGGTACCTCTACTTCCCCTGCCCCATCAGCTCCCATTCACTCTAGGGCCCAAGGAGGCATCTGGAATTGGCTGTCCCCAAAGGTATCAGAGGGTATACTGTCACGTAGGGCTTCTCATATTTATTTCCAGTAAGTATTTTGTTACCAGTCTTTTAAATGTTATTCAAGTTTTTTTTTTCTTGTGAAAAATTTCAAAGATAAACAAGGTGAAAGGAATAGTATAAAGAACCCCATATACTCCTCACCCATCTTATTGCGTATCCTCCCACACATTGTGTGTGTGTTGGAGCATTTTAAAGCAGATACTATGTATCATATCTTAAACACAGTTTTTAACTGTCCCTGTGTCCTGAGGCTGCCTTCGGAAGGGACAGAACCTCAGAAATGCACAGAACATATAAAGAGCACCGGGGGTAAAGGTTGCTTGGGGCTGCCCACTCTCACAGCAGCACACTGCTTTTTTCTCACTGACCTGCACTAAAGGGAAAGCTTCCAATTAACTGCTTAAAAACACATTCAGGGCTTCCCTGATGGCGCAGTGGTTGAGAATCTGCCTGCCAATGCAGGGGACACAGGTTCGAGCCCTGGTCTGGGAGGATCCCACATGCTGCGGAGCAACTGGGCCCATGAGCCACAGTTACTGAGCCTGCGCGTCTGGAGCCTGTGCTCCGCAACGAGAGAGGCCGCGATAGTGAGAGGCCCGCGCACCGCGATGAAGAGTGGCCCCCACTTGCCGCAACTAGAGAAAGCCCTCGCACAGAAACGAAGACCCAACACAGCCATAAATAAATAAATAAATAAATAAATAAAAATAAATAAATAAATAAAATTTAAAAAAAAAACAAAAAACACATTCAGAGCAAACAAAGCCTTTGATCCCTGTGTTAAACTTAGAAGGAACCAGGCAATTTTCCAAAGGCATCAGGCTCCAAACAGTAATAAGCCAGGTCAAATGGACATTTCTGCCTGATTCCCAGTTATTTCAGTTGTCACCTCTCTGGTTACTTAATTTCCCTGCTTCATTCCATCTGGATTGTGGAAGGAGCCTTGTTCACTAACCGGCACTGCCTTTTCTTTTTCCTCACGTGAACAAAAGGGGAGTATTAATTACAGGTGTCCTGACAGCAAGTGAGAGAACACGGGATCTCGTCTAGACACGGAGGGAAGGGGCTCTGGGCTCTCTGAATGCTGACCCAGTCAGGGACGGACACACAGACATAACTGAGACTTGCCCAAGCCCAGTGCCTGGAACACGGCAAGCACGAAATGAACTAATGAATGAATGAGTAGGAACTAAAGACGCTGGAAGGCCGGTGAAATGAATGCTGGAGCCTGGACCACCCAGGCCAGGTATTGGGAGCAACAAGCAACTAAAACAAAACCTAAAAAACAACACATTAAAATGAGTTTCAAAAATGTATCACCTCCACTGTGGGGTTTTTTCTTTTTCTTTCTGTCATTTATTTTTTCCCCCATTGTGATGTTTGGCAATGTTAAATTTAAAATGTAGTTTTAAATAAAGTTTGGACTTACTTGTAAAAAAAAAAAAAAAAGTATCACCTCAACACAAGAGTTACTTTCTTTCTTCCACTGAATTTCTAAGTCTTGGTCCTCGGTAGATTCATTTCTACACAGCTGAAATCACGGCATATGGGCAATTTTATACGTGCTCTTCCTCACTTAACATATCAAACACATCCCCAGAATTCTTTCAAATGGCTGCACGGTTTGTAAGTATGCCTGTAAACCCAAACGCAATTCTCTGCTCTATTCCTTTCCTCTTTCTTCAGTTATTCATCTTTTTTTTTTTTAGAGGAGGAGTCCTGAAAACTGCTCTTTTTGCCTTACCTCCATCCCCTCTTGCCAAGAGGCACCTGACCACTGAGGTCCCCCTGCTCTAGGAACTGGCACGTGCTAATGCCTCTGCAGGTAACACTGCCACAGCCCACTCTCCACCTGGCCTCTTCCTACCTCCATTTCAGGGCTCAGATTAAGAGTCATTTATTCCAGGAAGCCTTCCTTGACCCTCCTCATTGCCGTAACTTCCTGGACTTCAAGGGTCAAGGCACTCATCACACTCTGTATATTGTAACTGTCTTATGATCTGTCAGGTCACTAGAACGTGAGCAGAAGCCATTTTTCTGAGCCTTGTTAGCCGGGTGGTCTTGTCTCCCTTGAGCCTTAGTTTTCTCATCTGTAGGAGGAGATAGTTATGCAGTCTCTCCCACCTACCAACAAGGATGCTGTGAAGATCACATGAGGCAGTATGGCAAAGATTCTTGGTACAGCATAAAGGGCTGTAACAATGTTGATAAATAGTACTGATGATATATCCGCTACCTAATTCTATGGCATAGAAAGCCGTCGCATAATTTTAACTTTTCGAGGATCACAGATGAATAGTGATAGCTAACATTTACTGAATGTTTATGGACACTGTACCAGGCAGTTTATATGCATTTTCTCATTTTATCCTCATGCAAATGAATGGGGTAAGATCTCTTATTATTCTCATCTTCCAGAGGCTCAGAAGACTACATTATTTTCCTGGGGCCGCACTGCTTTGGAATAGGATGCTACGGACTCAGTGCAAGCCTCTCCTCAAAAAATGCCCACACCCACATCCATACAAAATAGTGCATACAATTTCCAGAAGTTCGTGGATCCCCTAAAGCCCATGTTCTTTGGGCCCCTGTTCAAGGTCCTGCATGCAGAAAAGTGAATTTTGCAGAAAAGTTCTGCAAAACAAAGTAAAAAGATTTACACACTTCACAGATCTGGGTGGTTATGAGAATAAACTGTGTCAGCAAGAATTCTAGAGCCTGGGAACAGGTGGTAAATCCTGAAGTCTCAGCAGACATTGTTTCCTTGGCAATTTAAGTCACTGGATGATTGAATACTCCTGGCCCAAAAGCCACATGGCATGAATATTGCACTCTGATAAATCAGGTGCGGAGAGAAGCTGATGGTGCCAGCTGTCAAACTCCAGCCACCAGCAGCAATGGCCAGAGCCTTCAGGGTGTATATAGTTTCTGAAGACACTCACTGCTTGACGGAGTCCACAAACTGGAAAAGCAACTGCTATCAGAACGTAAGAGGCCGCAAGGAACCAAAGTGGGAACAGAAACAAGAGTTTGTCGAACCATCTGGCTTCGGCCTGTCCTCATCTCAGAAAGGCTTTGGAAACGGTGAGGCGTCACCGTGGGTGTAAGAAGTGCACGCGTCTCACACCGAGGAGGGTGAGAGACAGCAGCCCGGTCACCAGGCATGGCGAAACCCATGCCCCTGCAGAAAAATCCTTGGGACTGTGCCTCAAGTCAAAATAAGCAATTAAAATGTAAAAGCAAACTCGTGGGCCAGACTGCATTTTTCAGCGTGGCACCGTGTGGGCAAAGCCTCAGAGACCACCTGGGAATGGACTGAGAGGAGCCAAAACGGTTGCCATGGTGAAGGCTCCCAGAACCAAGGAACAAAGGCTTAGGGAGTGTGTGGCTTAGAGAAAAGCAGCCTGCTGGGTACTGTGAAGTGTGACAGTCCTCACAAAGACAGCGGTGGAAACTGGCTGTTGAGATCCACTCAGGAGAGAGAGCAAAGGGAATGTGGCTGAGGAACTGGTGGGGGTTAGGGTTTGGGAGAGCAGCCTGCACACACACACACACACACACACACACACACACACACACACACACGAGAGTGGTGCTGAGCAGCCCCCTAAGTGTCAAGGAGGCAGACCCCTCCTTGGAAACAAAGTTTATTTTGCTTTTAACAAAGGGCATGAGGGTCCTCTATCAAACATAATGTTGCTGGTCCACCAGTTCAACTTGTACCAGTGCAAAGAGGGAGGAAATTATAGGCCTCAAATTCCTTACCAGTAATTCTGAAACCCTGAAAGTTCTGAATTATGAAAGCTTTTTCCTAAGTGTGTGCAACTCATCTGGTAACAAAAATCTGACCCGAAGTGACACATATTTATAGTCTTTCCTTAATAACAGTAAGTTGAACCACAGATATATTAACATGTCTGATTGCAGAGCACGACCCCAGTCCCACTGGGGGTCTGATGCAACATAAGATGTAATAAGCAAAGCATTTCCTTACAAATTTCAGATAAGTGATTATGGACATATATCTCCTTTTCTACACATCAGTAGAAATGAAAGAAATGTTTGACCATTTGGGATGGAATGAATATAATCAAAAAGAAACCTGCAAGATCTTGTTTAGACTCTTGGTAGGAACATGGCTTTGGGGCAATTTGTGGGTCCTCATAGGGTCCGTGGACGAGCCTATCCTTATGTTTCTGGTCCTAGTTTGGAGTTTACCTATGACGTTTAATTCTGTTAAACTCTAGCCCTGCACCCACATAAATCCAAAGCAACACCAGGCTTTCCATGCATGTAGCGAAATCTGGAAGCCTTTCTACCTCGACGGTAAGAATGGATAACAAGTCGGCCATTGCCTGCTCCTCCCCCAAAAGCAAGTGAACTGGGGACTTAATCCCTTTCATCTCTAAGGGTCCATGATTTTAAAAGAGAATAAAATGAAGTAAAAGATCAGGTGTTTTCTTGAGGATGTGAAGAGTGTTTTCAGTGAACAAAGGGACCCAGCTTTTCTATCAGATGATCTACGTTTCCTCTTCCATAGCAGAAGGACCATTTTGGGCGCCTGGAGACAGGAAAGAGGATCAAAAAAGGGAGTAAAGATGGTTTATTAACAAAAAGACTTGGATTCAAAGCCACACACTGCCACTTAATGGCTGTGTGACCTTGGAAAGTTTACCTCCCTGAGGCCAAATATCATCTAGAACCTGGAGGAAAACAATATTTTCCTCATAGGGTTTTTACGAGGATTAAACGACACGTAAAACATCCAATGTATAGTAGCTATTATTGTGGCTGCAATTAGGTTCTGGAACTTGAACAGGGCCTGGCTTCACTTCTTATCTGACCAGCTTGCCTGGCTCGGCAGAATGCAGGGCATATTGACTTCATGAGCACAGAGCCAGTGGACAACAAACACACAGAACAACAAGTCACATTAGTAAACCGATCTCCCGCAGCTAATAACTGCTTCCCAGGCTCCTGCATTTGCTTTGTTGGAGGAACTAAATAGGTCCTGAGGGCTATGAAACCGAATCTTCTAGAAGAGTGTGAATTTCATCAGAATCAGAGTTTCTGTTAAGGGCCTGGTACTGTGAGAGAGTCCATTCAAAGCCAACCCTTTTAAAGAAGGCTAAGCCAAACAATACATAGGTCACACTGGAATCGATTAGAGGCACTTCCGTAACTTGGCATGTTTTCTGAGGCTTATCTTAACTCCACCCATCCTGTCAGGTGACAAACATTCACTGAGATGCACTATGCGCCATATTAAGTGCTGGGGCACAAAGATGAAAAGATATGGTCCCTTCCTCTTTAGGAACTCAGGCTTGCAGGTGAGACAGACACATGCATCAGTTAGTATGGTCATGCTGTCAGTGCTAATGAGAGAGGCATGTGTGAACAGACCATCTAAAATAAACAAAGATCGATCTTTTGTATTTCCTTAATGTAAGGTATTTCCATAATGTTGGAATTTTATATAGTGAACATGGGTTACTTGTGAAATCAGAAAAAAAAAAAAAAACCTTATAGGAAAAATAAGGAGCTCAGTGATGGAGTGGTGAGACAGATTACCTAACAAACATTCTGATACTGGGGTGAGTGCCAATATTTGGGAACGAACCAGAACTTTGGTGGGACCCTTGAGAAGAAAGGAGGGGCACCCATGCTGCCTGAGGTAAAGGTGACAAGTCAGGCTTCCCTAAGAAAGTGACACTGAAGGTGAGACAAAGACTTAATGATGGTGGTGAGAGTGCAAATTAGCATAAGTATAGCCTCTTTAGAGAGCAATCTCTAAATATTTATCAGTATTTAAAATGTGCAGACCCCTTGACCCAGAAGTTCCTCTTCTACTGAGAAGAATTCCAGGAAACATACACAAAGGTCTGTGTAAAAAGATGTTTACTGCATCACTGTACATGATAAGATGACACTGGAAATGACTTAAATGTCCACCAAGAGGGGATTGTTTAAATAAAGTATGATGTACACCAGAATATGACCATGAAAAAAATGAAATAAAACTTACATATAGCATATTAAGTTTTAAAAGGCAAGCTATAGAATAGTGTGATCTTATTTTTGTAGAAATAATTTTATATATATTTTGTTTGTATATGAATAGGGAAAGTCTGAAAAGATACACAACAAGCCATATGAAGCATATTAGAGCTGGTGGGGTAGGGAGAGGGATGAGGAGAGGGAATTTCATATTCTCACTTTCTCTGGATTTACGTTTTTGTGATGATATATTCCTTTTATATTTAAAAAAAGATTTTTAAAAGAGTTTATTAATTCGACAGTTATGAGTACAAAAAAGCAGAGATTTTAGAGAGTGTGTATTCAGAAACAGTTTATCATTGCTTGAATACAGGAGGCATGCGAGTAGGTGATGGGATCTAGAGAAGACTTCAAAGAAGAAGAAACAGAAATGAGGGGTTTGCCTTGGAGAATGGGAGGACAGTCTTGGGGGAAACACAGTGAGAGGGGTGAACCAGTACACAGCACAAGCACTGAAGGATATTCTTCAAACAGACAAGAACACTACGGAGAAAAGTGGACCAGGGATTTTCAAGAATGGAAAGTAGGCAGCATCTGAAGAGCAGACGTATATCCTTTTAAAGGAGAGCATCTATTAAAAGGATTAAAAACTAAATTTTCACTAAATCCCTACTATAACTTTGCTCGTTTGGCCACAGGGAGAAGCAGAGGGAGAGAGAAAATTTTTTTAAGCAACAGAACAAGCTAGAACAGAAGTAATTAAAATGCCAATTTACTCACAAATTGTTCCATTACAAATACCAGTGACAAAACGGAAAAGCCTTCGAAAGCAAACCTGTCGTCCAAGGTGAGTTTTAGACCAAACTCCAGCCTCTCCTTTCTGGTTCTTTCTCCTTGCTGGATCTCACTTACCTCATTCCCCTTGTGGAACCCTATCTTTCTCTCAGAAAGATCTAAGGTAAGTGGTTTATACTTCAATATGAATTTACAGTCGTTCTTACCTTTCAACATATTTTAAGACATTCATAACATGCTATTAATGACAGAGGCAGGTTACAACACCATGTATAGCACGTAATCCCACATTTGTTAAGCAATACAGACACACATATAAAGAATATAAATTGAAAAATGTTAAGCAATTTATATACACACACCCATACCCCAACATACAAACTGAAAACTGTCTGTAATTCTCTTCAAAATACTCTAGCATAAACAGTGTGATATATATGTGTGAGTTTTAATTTATAACCTAGGAGTAAGCAGTTAGTGAGCATTTGAAAGACTCTAAAGTTGACACTCCAGAGGTGGCTATTATAAGGCTTCAACTACCTTTATCTTCGATCAATATCAGAGGGTTTGTTAATAACTATAATGGATATTGGAAATGGTTTTCATTGATAAAAAGACAGGTGTTGAAAACACATGGATCAGCCTGAAATACAATACAGGCAACTAGGCCATGACCAGGCTATGAGAACTAGGCAAGTCCAGCTGCCTACATCCCTCCAGCTCACGTGAAGGTGGGTTCCGTGACCTGAGCAGCCTAGGAGGCCGGCTGAACCCTACAGCCGCAGTGCTGACACTGCACGCCCCACAGGCTTTCGCTCAAGGTGCTCCTCTGAGTGTCTAGAAGGCCAGGAGTCAGGGGCTCACCAGCAACTCCCAGCACGAGCTGTGTGCCTGTTTGGTGACGCATGTTTGTCCCTGTAGCAGGATTTGGTTCAGAGAACGGCTTGTGATTTACCCTTCTACCTCTTAGGGAGGCTGTGGGAGTGGAGACCCATGGTCCTCAACTCCAAGGATCTGTAATCATTGGAGGCAACTGATACCTTCCAAGCATGAGCTTATTAATTGTGAACTACTGAGCTGGCTTTGGTCCGTGTGCAACCAATGCGTCATATGCCAGAACTTCAGCAGTGATTACCTATGGATGGTGGGACCATGTGACTCCCACCCACGCTTCTCCAGTGAGCTTTCTAATTTTTCCTGTAATGAACAGGTAGTATGCGTTTTCTAAATAATAAATACATAAAAGGAAACAAACTGCAGAGACAGCACTGTCACCACCTGCTGGCAAACACTTAGAAAGACCACTCAGTTTAATGCAGACCCATTAACACTAAACAGCAGATTTGTAGTTCTACTCATTGGTTTCAAGTTGTTTTTAACTCAGAAGGGTAACATTTGGGTTATTTGCGGAAAAGATCACCTCTTGTCATGGACGACATACTTTAAAGTAGGAAGCTCTCTTTAAGCATATTACATTAAAAGAATTCTGACTTCCCAAAGAAAAATATAGTTCTGTTGACTGTGGTCTAAGTGTAAAGAAAATCATACTCTGCTGGATGTAACATTATTCATTTGGTCGTCTGTCTAATAGTCTATATGTTCTTAAATGCATCCCTCCCAAATATCAATATCTAGGGTAAAATATATGTCTACTGGAACCTTCTTCACAAAAACATCTATTACTTGATGGCCATAAGTTAGGTCTATATTCTCCTACTAGTTGTCAATCTGCATTGCCTCCTGACTTTTTCCCATTGCCCTATGGCATTCCCATGTCTCCATCAGCACCATCTATTGCCACTACTGTGCGACACTGTCTGAACAGAAAGTATAAAGATAGCCTTTACCAGTACTACTACCCATGTGCTGTGTAATAATCTGGAGGTTTACTTCTTAGGGCACCATTTCCCAAACAAATGTTCTCCTATATCTTCATTCATGCTTTTCTTACCACAGGATCACATATCCTTACCATCTCCCCGCCACCCCACACCATCTTCTCAGGGCCCATATCAAATGTCAACAAAGCCTTGTTTAATTTCTCCACCAAGAAGTAAATGTTTCTTGCTCTGTGGTCCTAGAATATCGTGTTGATCCCTGTCTAGCAGTACTTGTTTCACCCTAACATACACGATATTGTTGCAAACGTGAGTTGTATGAATGAGCAGACATGGACACATGCCATTCACGGAGCACCCCTCCCACCGTGAGGCTTGACAGGGGCTCCATAAATATCCACTGAGTATTTGCTGAGTTGAAAGTGTGGACCTTTGATTACATGGCTCAGATGTGAACAGCCGCTGACTTGGACATGTGCACACACACAAACACACATATATACCATGGATATAACCAGCTCAGATGGTGAGAGATGATACCAACCACACAGTAAGAATGTCGCCAAGGGCAGCAGCTTCAAATGCAAACACTGACCATGGGTTACATCCAGTTTAAATTGTTTTAAGGGTCTGGTTCTTTGGATGTTTTTAATCAGGCACTTGCCAAAACTGACTCAATCAGTAAGCTATAATCTCTCCAGTCTTAATATCTCTGCTGAACTTCTAACAGGAATGTAAGAGTCTTAGCCTCAGGGTTTGGGTTCTATAAGCAAAGCAAATTCGGCACAGACAAAAATGGAAGGAAAGGGCAGCAGCTACAATGACGCTGCCACAGGACAACTTCTTCTTGGGCCGTTGCCTGGTGACAGAGACCTCCTGGTGCTTAGCAGCCCTTGACTTGTGGATCCTTCCACAGATGACCGGCCTGTCTCTCCCCTGCCAACCTCTGCTCTCTTCCTTACCCGGCCCCAAACACCTCACCTCAGGGAACAGGAAGGAAGGCTGCTGCCCTCAGAATGTCCATTCTGCCACCTCAGAGCCACCAGCCTCAGACCCCTCCCAACCCTTTCTTCCCTCCAACTGAAGATGCTACAGGAACATCCCACCCGCCCCCCACCGTCTCCTTCTCCCATTACACCCCACATGCACTACTGATCATTTTTATAAATTATTTACGCATCTTCTTTCGTTATAAATATGGTACTTGGAATCCCTACTTGAAATAAATGGAAAACACACAAATCCTTTTAACAGAAAGGATGGGGACCAGGGGACCACTGCGTGCACATGCGCGCGCGCACACACACACACACACACACACACACACACACACAATGGCTATTCACACAGGGCACACAAGATTTTACCTGCAACTATTAAATCCACTCTCCACGCTGGAAAGGACCACAAAGGTCCTCTAATTTCAGTGGGGCCCAGACTTTCGGATTCCAAGGCAAGTGAAACTGCCTCCTCCACACCATCATCCCTACATAATTAAAAGGGAAGGAATAATATGGAGCTGCCAACACTTTATTTTGCCAAGTTGAGGACTTTTAAAACTCACCATCTATTTTGGAAAAGGATACTTTAATACCAAAAAAGGACATGCTATCAGAATGATAATGATTAAATTTAGCTTTATGAAACTGACTTCATTTACTCTGTCATGGACCTGAACTGGTTTGGGGATGGACTCTGGGGAACCAGTGACCTTCTAGACTATTCCAAAATTTCAGATCCTCCAAGGACCAAAATTTCAGACATTCAAGAATCACCACCATATCATAACTGTACATTATTTCCTTACTATTTTTCATTAAATAAACACACATTTTTACTTATACAGTTTTATTTTAAAAGAAAACTTTGGATCAAGTCCATACAGGAAAAATCAATATCCCTTGCTACAGATGAAAGCAACCACGAATGAATGCAATAAAAACAAAGCATGTTATTAAATTCTAGCTAGATAGTGTTGCCTGATCTCTCTCTGCATTGCCAAGGGAGACTGGCAAGTGTTAGAGCAGTTATTAAAGACTAAACCAAACTTTTCTCTTTGACAAAATCAGGATTGAAATTAAGTTGAAAAGAAATTACTTTCACACAAGATGATGCAATATTATTTAGTGCTGGATCCAGGCCCCATCTAAAATCATCTCTAGCAGTTCATGTCCCACTCTTAGAGTCATACTAATCAACACACTTTGATGGTTGAATCTCATTCATTCATTCATTCATTTAACACACTTATTGAGCACCTACTATGTTCCAAGCACTGTACACAATAGAATGAACAAAACAGACATGGTACCTTTTGCAAAAAGCTCACCTTCTAGTGGTGAAACATACGTCAAATAAATGGTGACACAAATTAATTTGTGTTGTTTTACATAAACGTGTGTATATACATGTGAAATATATGATACACATGTGATAAGTTGTGCGTGTATACACACACACACACACACACACACACACACATGCCTAAATTTGGTAAGTGCTATAAAGGAAAAATACAAGGTGTTATGGTATAATTTTAATAGTAAGACCCTCTTTAAATAAGGGGGTCAGGAAAGACCTATATGAGGATGTAACAGTTAGGCTGAGACCCATAGGAAGAAAAAGATTTAGCAGGCTGAAGTGTCGGGGGGCAGTGCATGAGGCATGCCAGGCAGAGGTGACAACTGTGGAAAAGAGCTTGGCTCCTTTGGGGAACTGGAAAAAAGAAGCATGGTTGGAGTGTAGCAAGCAAGAGGAAGAGTGGGATAAGAAAAGACGATGAGCAGTCTCCCAGCCTCTGCCTAGTGACCAGAACCTTTCTACCTCTCTCCTCAAAGATGACTTCCCATCTTTGCACCGCTCCCTGGAAATGTCTCCTTATGCTAAAGAGAAACCTGTCTCTCTCTCGGGTTTACACACTAATATAGCAGTTCATCCCCTTTGCATCACACACAGAAAAAATGTAATCCCCTTCAACATGATAGCCCTTTATATATCTGCAGACAGCTAGCATGTTACTCCTGAACTTTCTCTTTCAAGCTGAACAACACCCAAGTTTCTATGCTGCATGTGGTCGGTGCCACTCTTACATGGAAGGTAGATTTTCCAAGGCCTGTTTCTCTCATGGCATTAGAATTTCCTTCTCCACATATAATCCAAAGTTGATTTTCAGCCTTGGATATTGTTTTATTTTGCTCTGTCTCTCTAGATAACACCAAAATAAGTTATGGTCAGGCCTGAATTTCTTAAGAACAAGGAAATCTCAAATGCATGCCATCAGTAATATCTATTTCTTCTTTCATGTCTCTTTCCCACATCTTGGAAGACAAATTTCATTTGTGAGGGTGGGCTAAAGATCTTTTCCAAATAATGAAGTGGTAGTAGATATTTATCTAAGCTAAATTCAAAGATACCATATTCAAAGTTTGTGGCAGAAAAAACACACAGTAATTACTGTTCAAACTGACCAACCATTTATTTGGAAGGCTCAGGGAAGGTGCATATAATGCAAGAAAACTGCTCTTGACTGCTTCAGCTACAGACCCAGATTCCCCTGAAACTAGGGCGAAGGTACAGGGATGGTGTTGTGTAAGCAGGGCATTCAGCCAAGCAGGGATCACGTACCTCCACTTCAGAACTGGAGTGGAAAAATATACTAAAGCTTTCATGAATAAATATAGCATCCTTGGCATGCTGGATGAAAGTTAAGTGGCCTTTATTAACACATTTTATCCAAATAAGCTGAAGTCTCTCAATATTCCTACCCCCTTCCTCCCTGCCCTCTCCCCTCTTTTATCACATTAGGCCAGATTTCTAGCTGCTTCCTGCTGCAAGGTGAATTGTCCCAGGGAAGAGGGATTGGCTTCCAGGTGATCTGTTATTCCTAAAGCTTCCTCCACTCTGTGGCTGTCATATTGCCCATTATGCCTTCATCAGGCATGGCAGTGTGGCCTCAGGAAGAGCAGGAGAGATTCACAGCAGACAAGCTGTCTCTCCCTATCAGTTCTAATACCTTTGGTGTAGGTAGTCAAAGAAACTGAATAGAATGGACAAAGTCTGTCCTCTCCTCATTGGCCTGCCTATCAGAGCTCTGCTTCTGCACATAATCAGAAGAAGTAACATTCAGGAAAAAAGTTCACATATGAGTAAAATTATATCACAAATGGCATTAAAACTCAGCAGATTTAAGTGACAGATGGAAGGGCTTCTCTGTCTCATGGGAAGCACCCGACGTGTAAAGCTGTAGGGAAGAGTGTTCCCATGAAACTACCAACTCCTAGAGGGCAGAGACCACGTTTATTCATCTTTATGCTCCTTCAGTGGTTGACACAACCTACGGATTAGTTGTTCAACAAAATATGTTACATGCATTTGATTTTTAAGAATAATAACACGTACAGGCATTGAAAAACATTAAGAGTTATCTTTTGGGTGGTAGAACTACAATGAATTTTATTTCTGTTTTTGCCTTTTCAACACACTCCTGATTTTCTCTAATGAACACGAATACACTTAGTCAGAAAGTTATCATTAAAAATAAAATGTTTGGAATTGGAAAGGACCGGAGAAATTAGCTCAATTCTCTTATTACTTACCTATGGAAATTGAGAAGCTAAATGACCTGCCCAAAGGCGCACAGCTTGTCAGTGAGAAAGCTGAAATAAAACGGAGGTGAGCTCACTCACTCTTCTCAGCCCCGGGCTCTTTCTCTCACTACACCGTTGTCTTCCCTGAGAAGACACTGTTTTGGTGAGGCTCTAATCTAATGTTTTTTTTTAAAGTCTCCAACCCAATCTAAAAACAAACTATGCCACCCAGTGAACTTATTCCCTTAGAAAACATTATTTTAGAAAGTACCAAGTGGAGTATAGTTTAAATATAACACCCTTTGCTGTTTTTATAGCAAAACACTTCTCCACTCCTTGCTGACAGATGACCTCAAAACAGCCTCTGAAAGGAAGCTTAACATCTGTGAGCAGTTGAATAGTGAACAGGAGGGTTTATTATGCATTAGTTTGCTTCTCAAGTAGTAAGAAGACTTAAGAGAAATCTTCTGGGGCCTCACCTTCCACCAAACTCTTACTGGTACATGAAGTTCAAACTTTTTATTATAAAAATTTCAAACACACAAAAGAGAAAGACTAGAGAGGTGAAGTAACTTGTTCAAGGTTGCCCAGCAGTGGGACGAAGTGAGAGCGTGGCATTGACATATATATACTGCCAAATGTAAAACAGATAGCTAGTGGGAAGCAGCCACATAGCACAGAGAGATCAGCTCGGTGCTTTGTGACCACCTAGAGGGGTGGGATAGGGATGGTGGGAGGGAGACGCAAGAGGGAGGGGATATGGGGATATATGTACACATATAGCTGATTCACTTTGTTATACAGCAGAAACTAACACAACAATGTAAAGCAATTATACTCCAATAAAGATTTTAAAAAAAGGTTGTCCAGCAGCACGTAGCAGAGGCAGGATTTGAACCCAGGTCTAGCTGACTCTGCAGTCCAAGCCCTTAACTGCAGCACCGTGCTACCATCCTACCACCTCCTTCTGACATGTTCATTGGTTCCAAAGTACAGGTAAAAGTTAAAGTCCTTCTGAATTTAGTGTATGCTGGGAGTGGGGGGTAGATGGAAAAGGACATAAGTAACTCTCCTCCCCAAGGTCTGGGCGTGTCCCTGAGGCAGGCAGGGACCCAGAGAACAACTACAAACGTGCCCTCAAGTGCATCAGCCTTCCCCAGACCTCACCTGGAACCACGATTACCAGTGCCTATTCTGGAAAGTCCCTCCAACCAGCAAGGCCACTCTGGGCTGTGGACCCTGATCCCCTGTTCAGTCAGAACATCCCCAAACCCACCAGGAAGAAGGTGGATTATCAGACAAGTGTTCCCACTACAAATAGATGGCAAATTCAGACCATATAATCTAAAGTGAGATTACTGAAGGGTTTGTTTACAAAGGTGTGGGCAGGGTATTGGGCCAGAACTCATGATCGCAGGGACTGTCACCACCCCAGGCTTGACAGGGTAAATAGAGGGACTGTTGACGGCCCCAGAAGGAGAGAGGAACGTGGAGAGAAGCTCCTTCACTGGAGCTGAAACCTGTGGTTAAGGGACTCAGGAGCCAGGGGTGACGTAAGAGGGAGGAAGTTGGGGAAACTTACTCCAACATGACCCTTCTCTCCCGACCACTCTCGCTGGCCTCCCCGCAGTGGCTGAAACCAACGGGAGACCAGAGGATGAGGGAGTCTGGTAACTGGTTCACGGACGTCAACCTCTCAGGGCTCAGAGCAAGATGGGGAAGGGAGATGTGGGGCTGCCAATGGAAGCTGTCAGGCACACAGGGGCTCACAGCCACCTTCCTGACTGTACTGAGCCATGGCTTAAGCGGACAAGTATTTGGCAATGCCAAGGACTCCAGCTCTCCAAATATTCAATGGGCAGCCCTCTCTCCACAGCTACCTCTGACTATGGTAGATAGTGAGCAGCTGAAGTGATCAGAGCATGCATGCCACAACTCGGTTCAAAATCCTCCAACAGCTTCCATCTCATTTAGAATAAAATCCAAGTCCTATCATGGCCTGTGCAGCCTTTATGATCTGGCAATCGCCTCACTCTCTACCCTTACTGCCTGATTCCCATGTGCGAACACGGGTGTATGTTGAATGAATTAATGTACACATGCAAGCATTAGAAACAGAAACGCTTTGTTTCAGCTGAGCTCTATTCCTGAGTTCTCACCTCAGTGCCCCAGAGCACTTGGCCAAGCCCCTTAGCTAAGCTGCACTTTTATTATGCCTATTGTTAATGGTTTTTCATAACTACAAAGGTGATTCATGTTCACCGCAGAAAATTTTGGAATCCACAAAAGAACAAAAATCTGAAGAATAAAATAATTCACAGATAGCCACTGCCAGCATAGTTTTTAATGCATATATTTAGTATACAAAATTGGAATACTATTATGATTTTGTGACCTACTATTTTCATTTAACAATGTGACATTGAATTCTCTTCCAAAACATACTGTTTCAAGACTGCACTGTATTTCACTGAATGTCCAGATGAGGTTGTCACTAATCCCCTATTTCTGCACATTTCATTTGTTTCCCTTTTTCTGGCTATCATAAAAAACCAATAATAAACATTCTTTCACATCTATGTACATTTCCATTATTATATGCTCCAGATGGATTCCTGTAAGTGAAACTGCTTGACAAATGGAAATACAAATTAGAGCATTTGTAAGTATTACTAAATTGCTCTCCAGAACAACTGCATCAATTAATACTCCCAGTGTCAGTGTTTAATTTGTCTCCTTTTTCCTTTGCTAATACTGGGTGTTAATATTTTCTAAAAAATATATAATACCATGTTGAAACAGTCTTGTTAATTTTCTATCTCTATTAGATCACAGATTTCTTGAGAATGAGAACTATGTCTTTTACTTCTGTTTAAATTTTTAATTTTTTCCCTCACAAAGCTATTTTAAATTTGAATAGTATAATTTGTGTGAACTATTAAAAATGTATATAGCATTAAAATATATATAGTACAGCCAAACTGTTCTAATACCTGAACACGTTTTTCCCCTGAGTTTAATGAAGGTAAATAATTAAACTGGTGTTGAGTTCTCAAGTTGTCCAATTCTCTGAAATATTTTTTTGTATCCTTATTCTGTAGTATTCAAATTCAGGTACATGTGTCCCATTATAGATTTTTTAAAATATTTATTTATTTATTTTTGGCTGCACTGGGTCTTTGTTGATGTGCGTGGGCTTTCTCTAGTTGTGGTGAGCGGGGGCTACTCTTCGTTGCAGTGCACGGACTTCTCATTACGGTGGCTTCTGTTGTTGTGGAGCGCCAGCTCTAGGCGCATGGGCTTCAGTAGTTGTGGCACGCAGGCTCAGTAGTTGTACTTCCGTTTACTTCTGATACATAGCAGGCAACAGTTGGTGGATGGATGGACGGGTGGATGGACTGGATGAATTGCATTGGATGGATGGACGGATGGAGGATGGATTGGACGGATGGATGAATGGATTGGATGAATGAATTGGACAGATCAGATGGATCAGATAGATGAATTTCGTCAAGGAGCACCAAGAAAGACACTGGGCCACATGAATAAGTTGTCTTTTTCCGGTTTCTAGGACGCTCCTGACTGGTTTGTGTATTTATCATGGGGACAGTCCCTCCTCCCTGGTTAAGTTCCACTGAGCATCCCTCTGCTTTTGATTATGAGGCATTAGGTTCACATCCCAGCAGATCTGGCTCTCCCTCCCTTTTGGCTTCAGCAGAAGAGATATTAAAATTACTAATTTGGGCTTACATGTTTACTGTCTCAAGTATAACTAATTAATGTTTTAACAGCCGAATAACAAGTCCCAGATTTCCCTTAGCGAAGCAAAACTGAAAGTAAACACCGTAATGGACTGCCTAGCATCCGAACCTACCAACTGGAAAGATACAATCACCAGGGGCTGAAGGTGACCCAGAAATTGTGCTAAGAGAAATTTAACCCAATAATGCCACGATGAGGAGCTGCCTGGTATCCCTTCACCCCATGTGTAGACCCCAACTTGTCACTCCTCAGGAATCACTAAGGGGTGGGACTAGAGTCTTGTTTGTTGGTGTAGCCCCTGTGTCCAGCATTGTTTGATATATAGTAAATATCTGTTAAATGTCTAGTGAATAAGCAGACACCAACGAGAGGGAATATGGGATAAGAAGATTCATGGAAGCCTGGTTATACTGAGTGGGCTATATAGCTCATAAATTCTGGGGGTGGCAAATAAACCAGATTTGGACCTAGGTCAGAAACAACCCCATTCACTTTCTCTGTTCTATGCTGCCTTCCCTCATTAATGAACAATGTTTAATGCCCTCTAGCTGAAAATTTGTGTTGCAGTAAATGATCTGAATCACAGTTTCAAATTTTAAATGCCTCGAATAGTCAGCCATATTTTGGCTACTATGAAGAGGTTCTCACAGCAACATTCTCCCCGCTTCTAATAACCCCAGTATGTTAAAAAGATATGGAAGCAAGAACTACTGTCTACCCAGAAAGCAAAACGAGCAATATACTCTCCAATTTGCTTTTGTTTTTTTTAATATGTACCCTCTTTGGCTGGAGATAAGAGTAAATCACTGTAATGACATCAAGTGCCAATAACAAGTCATGTGCAAACATAGCAGAGGGAGCTGTATAACTTATCCATTCATTTATTTGGCATTAGGCACCATGGAAACAAAGATAGTAGGTTCCTCCCTACCCTCATGATTGTCAATTGGGGAGATCTATAAGCAATCTATCATAGTACAACATGGAAAAAGCAAAAAGAGGCCCATGCCTATGTTACAGGAAGTTCCTGACCAGGTTTCTCAAGGAAGTGAGAAGTTATGGCAATAAGGAAAAAGAATGGACTGTTAGAAAGCAAGAAGAACCAAGAATTATATTAGTTGAGAATATATTAATAATACTAGCAGTTACCCATTTATTGAGTGCCCTACTATGAACCAAGTACCCATAAGAACTCATTGAGGTAGAATCTATTATTATCCCTATCTTAGAGAGGAGGAAACTGAAGCTTAGTTTAAATACTTTACCCCGCTAGTAAGTACCTAAACATGAGAAGAAGAAACCGGAAGTAAAGATGTGTAACAATCACTGCCCCAAATATCACTTGAAAATTAGGTGCACACCTATTGATTATCTTCTGTTACATAACAAGTTACTCTCAAAACTTAGTGGTAAAAAACAACAAACATTTATTATCTTATAGTTTCTGTGGGTCAAGAATTCAGGAGCAGCTTAGCTAGGCTGTTCTGGCTCAAGATCGCTCAGGAATTTGCAGTAGAGATGGCAAATGGGACTCTGTTCATCTGAAAGCTTGACTGGGGCTGGAAGATCCACTTCCAAGATGGTGGCTGGTAGGAAGCCTCCATTTTCTTGCTATGTGAGCCTCTCCACAGGATTCAACATCCTCATGACATGGGAGTTGGCTTCCCCCTAGAACTAGTAATCTAAAGGAGAACAACATAGAAGCCACCATGCCTTTTATGACTTAGTCTCCAAAGTCTAACACCATCACTTCCTCAACTTTCTATTAATTAGAAGTGAGTTGTTAAGCACAGCCCATAAGCACAGGATTTGTGGACATATTTTAAAACCACCACTAGACCTCAGACTGGAAACTAGAATTGATTGCTAGGACCCTATCTAGAGAAAAAGGTTTGCATTTCAGAAAGAAGGGGGTGGCAAATAAACCAGATCCCAGGTGCTGGGAAGATAAGATGGCACTTATAGGCCAGCAAAGGGCTAGGAGGTTGCTCACATCTATTAAGTGCTGAAGTGTAATTATTTTAGGGGAAGGGGTTGGGGGCGCGGTAAAATTCATAGTTTTAGAAATAGAAACATGCAGTTAAAAAAATACTTCTTTACTGTTATTAATTTCTTTTGGTTTTCCCTGCCGTTGAGCAAAAGTGCTTTTGAAAATGTTAACTTACTTCTTAGATGTGCCCCAAGAAAGGTATTTGGGCTGGAGAGAAACAAGGGAATTAGGATCTCGTATGGGGAGGAGAGTGGCAGCAGGAATCAAAGGGAGGGAGACCAGGAGGGCCGAGGAGGAAGAGCAGGGTCCCCTGGGTAAGTTGCTCCCCACAGAGAGTCTCCTTCCGGGCTCTCCTGGGCATGTTGCAGACTTGTGAACATTTCGTGCTCTGCTCAAAAGGGAGACGCTCCTCCTTTTCAGAGCATGAAGAAACTGGACGGAAGTGAACCTCCTAGCACAGAAAGCTGAATGTTAAAAAATCAATTTACATGACCTCGCCAATGCAAAATACAGACCATGAAAGGGTCTTAACATATTGCAGGCAGCGTCTGCACTGAGTTAGAGAAAAATAGAGGATGCAAAGCCAAGAGAAAGCCTAGCATCGTGGCTAAATGAATGATGTTCAGCTGGACCCAGGTTCAAATTCGACTGCTGTCTCTTAGCAGCTGTGACATGGTGGGAAAGCTAATCTTTCTCAAATTTGATTTCCTTATTGTAAAGATGGGGGGTACTAGTAATTTCCTGACAGGGCAGTGAGAGTTTAACGAGAGATGTAAGCATTCAACGAAGGTCACCTTATTAATGCATGACAGGGGCTAAGATATGAAGTTGACCTTTAGGAATAAAAATAAACATTGGCTCATTTTCTGCATCTCGGTGTACGGTTGATGAGAAATCCTCTTGAGCACTGTTCAGAGAACAGATGGTGAGTCAGGCACCTCCTCTCCCTCTCCCCGCCTCCCTGACCTCCCATCACTTTGCTCCAGGGCAAGGGGACGGCCCCACCACCCTGGCTGGAAGCGAGAAACACAAAGAGCTGCTGTGCCCGGAATACCAGCAGCATTTCCAGACGTGGTAAGTTCTGGGAAGGAGCTGGAACAGTGAATTCCCGTGGTTCCCTCATTCCCATCTTTCTGAAACCATGGGTTTTTTGCACAGCAACAGCCCTATTCAACAGCAGCTTTTTCACGTCCCAGAAGTTAGGCACCAGGGTGGCATTACGGGCCTCCTGGAATTCTAGGGCAAGGGACGCTGGGACAGGTTTAAGGGTAGGTGAGGACCCTCTCTGGAGCGCAGGGTGGGAAATCATCCCTACGGGGTTATTATTACCTCAGCCTCAGGTCACAAGCCACAGACCAATATAAGCTCATGACGAGCAGGGCTGTGTGCCTATGTCTAGCTGCGCAGTTTTAAGGTCTTTATAGAAAGGAAAACAATTACACAGGTGTTATAAGTACATTTAAAAAAGCTGATGACAACATGGATGCAACTAGAGAGTATCATACTCAGTGAAGTAAATCAGAGAGAGAAAGCCAAATACCATTATGACATAACTTATATGTGGAATCTAAAATATGGCACAAATGCACTTATCTACAAAACAGAAACAGACTCACAGACACAGAGATCAGACTTGTGGTTGCCAAGAGGGGGAGAGAGAGAGGGATGGACTAGGAATTCGGGGTTGGTAGATGCAAACTATCACATTTAGAATGGATAAACAACAAGGTCCTACTGTATAGCACAGGGAACTATATCCAATCTCCCGGGATAAACCATAATGGAAAAGAATATTTAAAAAAGAATGTATATATGGGGAGGGGGAAGAGTAAGCTGTGACAAAGTGACTGGCATGGACATATATACACTATCAAACGTAAAATAGATAGCTAGTGGGAAGCAGCCGCATAGCACAGGGAGATCAGCTCGGTGCTCTGTGACCACCTAGAGGGGTGGGATAGGGAGGGTGGGAGGGAGGGAGACGCAAGAGGGAAGAGATATGGGAACATATGTATATGTATAACTGATTCACTTTGTTATAAAGCAGAAACTAACACACCACTGTAAAGCAATTATACTCCAAAAAATATATTAAAAAAAAAAAAAAAAAGAATGTCTAGGGAATTCCCTGGCGGTCCAGTGGTTAGGACTCTGCGCTTTCACTGCTGAGAGTGTGGGTTCAATCCCTGGTCAGGGAACTAAGATTCCCACAAGCTGTGTGGCTCAGCCAAAAAAAAAAATTAAAAATAAAATTAAAAAAAAATTTTTTTAATAAAAAAGAATGTATACATGTGTATAACTGAGTCACTTTGCTGTACAGCAGAGATTGGCAGAGCATTGTAAACCAAATATACTTCAATTAAAAAAAAAAGCTGATGAAAGGATAATTGCCATTTCCCACATCACATGATCAAGCGTCAACAGGTCAGCTGGCCATCTTGGTCCCTCACTCCCATTTTCCAGTGGGGAAGGCGATGAGCTCCTGCCCAAGGCTGGCAGAACGCTGAGGGCAGAAACAGGCTGAAATTCCCTTTCCAGGCCCCGTCCTTTAACCTTTCCCACGTCTCATCCGGGAAACACCCCTTGACCTCCTCAATACCTTGCCAGGCAAACAGGAAACTTCAGGCCCACGCAGCCTTACCCCGTGAATAACCGAAGCACTTTCCTAAAAGCAGGCAAGCCTGGCTTTATTGAGGATCCAATCAGCAAATACAAAAACCTTCATAAACGATTCATGCCTCTCTGGGGCCTAGCTGGGACTTCCCGAGAGCACAGGGAAGGCCGGCACTGAGTGACAACTGCCTGGGAAGTCAATTTATTCTGGATTCTTGGAGGAAGAATAGAGTGTGTTGCTATTTACTTTTAATAACAAAACTGTCCAGCACTTTAAGCCCGTCTCTTAGTCAAAGAAAATTGTGATTGCTGTTACAGGCGAAGGCCTGGCTCTAAGGGCTGCCAGATATACGTGCACGGGGGACCTCAGATGGACCCTCCCAGGAGTTAGGTAAGACGTGATCGCACACCCACGAGGCTTCCAAGACTGACTCCAGGTCGGCAGCTCTGGCCCTTCCCGAGCAGTAGGAATTTTTAAAGTTCTCTGTGCAATACTTTCCTCAGCCTCAAGAATAATAACAACGATAACAACAGCCAACACTTACTGAGCACTTGTGACCTGACAGGTACTGTTCTGATATGAATTATCTCTTTTCTTTCAAAACTACCCTGAGGGGTAGGTTCTATCATTATCGCCATATTCTACAAATGCAGAAAGTGAGGCACAGGGAGGTGAAATAAGGAAGTTGCCCAAGGGCCCACAGGTGAAAAAGCTGTAGAGCTGGGATCCAAACCCACAGTCTGGTCTCAGAGGCTGTACACTTCACTGTGTTATTCACGCTTGCTGCGTTCCATAGGTGTTTCTGGTTTCTTTCATGACATGTGAGGAGGAAGCCCCTCTCCCCTTCTGTGTAATCCTAGCAAAACACCGGGTGGACTTAGATGGCAGCCATCGCACACTTAGTGGTCAGTGTCCCCCCTCACTTGTTTCTACACTGGAGAACACAGCTGTTTCATGCCTTAAAAAAAAACTTAACATTGACTCTTTCAGATTTCTTATCCCAAATGCTATTTTCTAGTGATGATGTAATTTCATTTCCCTTAAGAAGCAGAATAAAATGGTGGAACATGGGTTTTGAAGACAGAGCGAGAGGTTCCAACTGCCCTTCCCGCTACTTCTAGATGAGTAAACTTGGGCAAGTTATTTAATATCGCTGAGTCTTAGCTTCCTTGCCTACAAAATGTGGGTAACCATACTTACCTTTGAATATTATTATGAGAAACGAAGGATATAAAGTATATAGAGCACCTATTATATGCAATAAAGAGTCATTCCCTAAGACTTTTTCCTGTTGTAAAGGTCTCTAACTACGTAGCTTTATTGCTTGAGTGGTTATACATCTTCAAGGAAGCAAAGGCTTAGGTTCACTGGCTTGCTTCATTCTCAAGCATGTCTCTTGGGTGTGGAAGATCAACAAACTACCACTGAGTATCTTCCAGTGCACAGCCCCGTGCTAAGGCCAAGGGACTTCCACCCCAGGGATCAGTAAGACACAAGGGTGTGGAAGGAGAACCAATCATTCCAATAAGTAAATGACTGAAAACGAGACTAACAGAAGGAGAAGACACTTCCTGCTGGGCCCTGTGTCAGGTTAGATGAGAGAAATTTTTAGGAAAGAGCAGATTGGGACAGGCAGAGAAGATGAAAAAAAATTTTCAGGAAGGGCTCAGAGAGAGAGCACAGTGAGGTCTGGGGTGCAAAGATGAAACATCACCAACTATATCCAGTCAACAGTAAGACAGCTGGCTAGGCAGCAGAGTTAATGGCAGGAAGTCGGGATTAACTAAGTAATTGATGGTGGACACGTTATTGTTACATTTTGCTTTACCCGGTGCTTGACATATGTGACCCTACTTTTAATCCTTACAAGGGCTATGCTAAACTGGCATTATCTCTATTTCGCAGTTGAGGAAACACACTCACAGAGAGTCAGATTCATGTTATTCCCACATTTGATCCTCGAAATAATTATGAGAGATAGGTAAGGCACTACCTCCACTTACAACGCCACCTTTATTGTCCTGAAATAAAATCAAACTCATAAATAACGTAACACCCATAACTGTGACAACTAAAACTGCCCCCACAAATATACAAAGCGCTGTCTAGGGGATAGGATGCCCTAGGCTAAGACCCATCCAAAGTCAAAGGTAGGGCCAGGTCTCAAACTCAGGTCTCCAGATTTTTGGAATAAGGGTCATCCTCCTTGAAAAGGTGGGGCGCGGCCAGAGTAGAGGACACAGATCCCCAGAGCTATGAATGGGAAGGCTGAACATTAGTGAGGCCAGGCCTGCAGCTTCTCGTCCTTCTGACACTGGCCACCAGTACTGAGAAAACAGACATTTACATCTGTTACACTCACTCCCATCCTTAGGTCTTTAATCTCTAAAACTCATCTTGCTGAAATGGAAATTTTGTCTTCTATTGTGTTATGGTAGTCCATATCCTAGTTCTAACAAAAAGTTTAAAAACACAGGATTCTTCATGGCCAACTCAAGTTACAGTACAAAACACAACATTTGTTTTCAAAGTCTGAGCTTGGCGCTGAATTAGATTTATCTTCCTCTGGGTCAAGCCACCTGACAGGATGATGGCTTTGATTAACTTTGCTAAGAAAAAGCAAAAAGACATCCAGAGCTCACATTCTGGAGGTGCTTCTGGTAGATTCCGGACTGACAATTTTATGCACAGATTGTCAGGAAGAAGAGCCGAACATTATTTTCATTCTTGCGGTGTAATTCATGTGCTTCAATGCCATGTTAGCATGCTTGTAAACCGATGTCATGATCAATCAGACAGTAAGCAGTATGCACTTCTCTCAGCTGGTTGTGCAACATTCTCTCAGCAGACATGAAATAACAAGACAAAACTACCACGTAGGAGCTGCTTTCCTGTGGCTCATGTCCCGAAGTTCTATCTACCCAGAATTATTTGTTCAACAAATGATCAATAAGCATCTACACGCTTATTGTAGATAAGTGCAAGGCACCAGGAGAAGTTGAAAGCTGTCCTTGGTCCTCCCAGGATCCTACAGTCTGAGGAAGAAAATGAGCCAGGGACCCAGGCACAAGGCCCTGTGTGGGAGGGACCACAAAGACCACAGAAGAGTTAAAGGAGAGCCCAGTCAATGTCTGACCATGTGGTAACCAAAGCCAGGAGTGGCATGGATAAATAAAACCCACAGACAACCCCCAATTTAAATTAATTAAATAGGTCAAACCTTTTCAAAAGATTAACAGGTAAATCTCTCTTAATTAGCCTTAAACACACCTACTGGTACCTAAGACTGGCTTCTTAGAGGAAAGAAGGACTACTGGTTATCAAAGGTCAGCAGAGCGGCAGAGACCAAACACCAACTGAGGGAGAAGAGGATGATATGCAGAAAGGAAATAACTTTAGGTCGGAAGTTTCTGGTGCTTATAGTATAGGATAGACATACAGTGATACGGATGCGCACCGCCTGGTGTACAAAATCTCAGACAGAAAGACTTACGAACCAAGGGAAAGACAGAACAAGAATACCTTTCAGGTTTGTTGTAGTCCTCTGATGCAAAGATCAGTTTTATTAATTCTGTCCTCACTTGTGAAAGGACAAAATGCTACAGTTTAGGAAATGGATAAATATTGCCAAAATTTGTTTTATTTCTTACAACCTTGGGAAACAAAATATTTTAATTTTCTTGCTTCCTTTATTTTCAATGGCAAATTCCCTAATTTCTTCTCCAAAAAGAGTACAGCATTCTACTTTATGGAGGGTAAAAAAAAGACTGCTTTCATGATATGACATCCTCATCTTGTTTGGAATGCTGGGATATTGCTGCTAAAGGTTTTTTTTAACAGCTTCATTGGGATATTACTTACATACCATAAAGTTTACCCACGTAAAGTACACAGTTCAGTGGGGTTTAGTATGTTTATTATATTGCAACCATCACCATAATCTAATTTTGGAACATTTTCATCCCAAAACAGAATCTTAAACGCATCAGTAGTGACTCTCTATTCTCCCCGTCCCCTGGCAACTATACCTCCTCATAGGGAATTAAGTGAAATAAGTACATAAGAAGAGCTCAAGAAACACAGCTATTACCATCAAGATGACTTTTTTAATAGAAAGGAGTAGAGTAAGAAAAGAATTGAGAACATCATTCGATCCTTGCCATTTCCTTTTACTTCGGTCTCCACTTTCAGCCTAACCGTGAAATATTCATGTCTAATAAATGATAATGTCTGAAACACTTAAATTGTTAATGTAGCCTCTTTTATATGAACACGTGTTATCAGTTAGGGTTAGGTTCAGCTGTGAGTAACAGAGACGTGAAACAATGATTTAAGCAAAATAAAAATGCATTTCTCTTGTATGTAAGAGTCCAGAGTCAGGCAGCACAGTGCCAAGTGTGCTAGCTCCGGTCCATAAAGTCCTCACAGACTCAAAAATCTTCTAGGTCACCATTTGTACACCCTTTGGGTACTGGCCTTGTTCTCATGATTCAACATGGTGGCTAGAGCTCGAGTCATCATAACTGTGGTCCAGGGACAAGGGTGGGAGAAGGGATAAACAAGAAAGAGAAGGTAAAGAGCACACACCAGTTTTCAAAGGCATCCTGCAAGCTACCAAACAACCCTTCTACTCACGTTCTATCATCCAGAACTAGCCACCTGGCCTCCTCTGGTTGCATGGGAGGCTGGGAAATGTAGACTTTATTCTGGATGGCCTGTGCCCAACTAAGAGTTGTGAGTTCTGATAAGAAGAGAATGAATATTAAGTATAACTAGCAGTCTCTGCCACAACACACAATATGCTAGAAACTCAAAATATAATAAATGGATACTTTAAAAGGAGGGTATCACTGACATCACTAAGTGCTAATTATGAGAATTTTGCAGAACTTAGCTGTAAAGATTTACAAAAACAGTGGAAGAACTAGTACTCAGAGGTGAGTCACAAAGGAGATGAAAAGCTGTTGATAAACTGCTTGGAGATAACTAGTTCATCAACAGTT
Source organism: Balaenoptera borealis (assembly GCF_965194805.1). Taxonomy (NCBI): domain Eukaryota; kingdom Metazoa; phylum Chordata; class Mammalia; order Artiodactyla; family Balaenopteridae; genus Balaenoptera; species Balaenoptera borealis. The sequence continues at coordinate 80,602,667 of NC_138870.1, forward strand.
CTTTTCATCTCCTTTGTGGACGAGGACATGAAAGAAAGATCATTGATGCTTCAGAGAGTAATGAAATGGTAAAAGTGGTCCTATTTTTTGATCCAATAGACCCATTTCCTGCATTGTCTTCAACAGTGAAGTAAACTATATGCACAAATGTTTGTTGAAGGATATTCAGTAAGAGAAAATAAATAACTGTACAGCTGAATTGAATTACTAAACAAAACCCAGTACTATATTATATAGCCATTAAAAATAAAACCACATAGGGACTTCCCTGGTGGCGCAGTGGTTAAGAATCCGCCTGCCAATGCAGGGAACACAGGTTCGATCCCTGGCCCAGGAAGATCCCACATGCCAGGGAGCAACTAAGCCCGTGCACCGCAACTACTGAGCCTGCGCTCTAGAGCCCATGTGCCACAACTACTGAGCCCATGTGCCACAACTACTGAAGTCCACGCACCTAGAGCCCATGCTCCACAACAAGAGAAGCCACTGCAATGAGAAGCCCGCGCACCGCAACGAAGAGTAGCCCCCGCTTGCTGCAACTAGAGAAAGCCCGCGCGGAGCAACAAAGACCCAACGCAGCCAAAAAATAAATAAATAAATAAATTTAAAAATAAATAAATAAAATAAAACCACATACAAACTTTATCCTATGAAATGAATAGAAATTTTTTTACTGATTATAATTAGATATACATTAAATGTATATAATGAGGCCATGAATTTAACTTGGTAACACTGACCAACTGGGTTTGGGGCTCCAATCCCCAGCTCAGTAGGAAGTTAGATGGGCTTTACATAGAGTCAAGTTTTTAAAAATATAAATAATTCTCTGTTCTGTGGTCTTGAAGAATAAGAAAGAAATTTAAATCAACATATAGCACCAACCTAGCTAAAATGACATATCATGTATGACTTTAACCCAAACTGTAATAAACTACAAAGCTAACTCTTCTGAATTTACCTCCTTTCCTTTCCCTGTATCCCTTAATGGCACTAAAAATGAATAGATCACTGACAACGTGGAGACTATGAGGCAAAGGAGAAACTCTAACAGTTAAAGAAAAAAACAGGGGAAAGAAGCAAACTGAATGATCAAAATTAAATCATCAGCTCCAGAATAACAACAGTTAAAACTGCAATCTTTTAGAAAAGGTTCGCCTCCTCTGAGACACTTGTATGTGCTCCTCTTTCCCAAAGTGTGAGTTATGTGTCTTATCATGTTCCGTCTTTTGCCATGGCTGCCAGGAGGCTCCATTGTAAAATCCATCAAAAGGCCTATTTTAACACTTACGGCTAGCATTTTAGCATTCCTTTCTTTTCCTTGGCTCTGATTTTCAATTTCTAGATGCACTTTACTAGCTTCGTTATTATACATCTGTTGAAAGTCACTTCAAATTCTTTATAGGAAGGAGCAGGGTAAGTAAAATAAACAGACACCCTGGAATCTTTTATATTCCACCAAAAATAGCATATTGTCTAGCTCCTCCTATGTGAGCTCATCAGAAGTAACCACTGCTCAAAGCTCTTATGACAGACTCTGCTTGACTCTGCCGTGCCAGCTGACACCTTCATGATCTCCCCAAGGAGACATGTGGCCTTAAAACACAAACACCATGCTTCATCCTGATGTAGAGCCTGTGGTTAGAAACTAATTGCTATCATTTTCTATTCATGTTTTCTCATTAGAAAAAAACAAGTACATTCTATTCTAATTCTTCATCACAGATATTTCTAACCATCTAACGCATGCCCTTTATAACACTGAACTAGCTGCCTTTGTAAAGACTATAGATTTTTATCCTGTATAAATTATTTTACAACATAGAGTACAAAGGGAAAAATACCAGGAAATTCAATCACTCTCTCTGGTTTTATTTAAAGGAAAAATTCTCTTCCCTCCACAAAATGATGATTTTTTTTCTTTTCTATCCATGCCATTGTATCATGTTTTGAAAATCATATAAAATATAAACAATCCCAAACCAAGCAAAATACATCATTTGGTGGCACATTCACTTATTAACTCTTTCAGTAAATATTCATGAAGAACCTACTATGTGCCAGGCACTAGACAAGGCATAGACCCTGTTGGCCCTTTTCCTAAGAGTATCATTTTGGGCAACACAAAGGGTTTTGTTCAGAGTTGCTGTTCTGCTTGCACACTGCAGTATGGTTGTGCCAGTTCTTTTTCACATTTTCTTGTACCTCAAGTGTCTTCTGTGTCCCCCTGCCAACTGGTCTCTTCTTCAGCACCCAGATCTCCTCTGTGAACTCACACTGGCACACACAGTGCCTAGGGCACTGCTCCAGTAGTTATGGACTAGTACTTGTCTTGTATCACTTGATAAATATTTTTAACACAGCCCCAGTTTTGCTTCTCCTTATTTCCGCTTGACCCACAGATCCAGCACTGCAGCCTCATTCACCCACCTCACCCATTTCTTCCCATCTTCTCATGCCACCTCTTCCCCTCTCCTGGACACAGCACATCTTCAGGAGATCAAAGACTTTTCCTCTTCACCTCTCAAGAGGATCTCTGTTTCTCCATTTGACTAAAAGTGAGTAAGACAATCTGGGGCTTTCAACCTTTCCCCCAAGGGATGTTCAAAGTGTCTTCTTTGTCAGTGGTATCAAGCAGGTTTTCTCTTACTATTTTGACAAATTTGAAATCGTCACAGGGACTCTGCTTAAAACAAAAATGTGCCAGGAAAAAAAAAAGTAACTGTGGGTGACTAGACAATCCACACCAGGGTTTGAAAATGATTAAAAACAGTAACTAGATCTTTGCTTGGGCGGAATCCCAAACTAAGGCACTGGAGGGCAAGAGTGACAGATGCAAAATCTGAGGAATGGTTCCATCGATGATTATGCAAAACACCACTGGCCTTTCACGCTTTGATGGTGAGGCACTCATTTCTCCAACTTCCATCACACTAAATTCAAGCGTAGTTTAATGACAGCAACTGGATTGAAAGGTAATTGGGAGCTGAAAATAGAGAATTTGCCTCATTATAATAATCCTTTACCAGAAATGTTTGTTATGTAAAAAAGCACTGTTCTCTGGGCACCTGTCGAAAGGAATAGCCATTAAAGATTTTCAGGGGGTTACCATTTACAGTGGTTTTAAGCTATGAATGCTAAAAAGCCTATAAAAAATAAATACCTTTGCATTTATTTTTAAAAATTCTATTCTGATCAGGGGCCCAGGATGACTGAATCCCATTTCAGGTAAATAAAATGTGAGAGCAATAAATTCAAACCATGAGCCTAGTCTGCTCACCTGACTTCCCTCTAATGCCACTTTTTTTTCTACTTCTCTTTTCCTTTCCACTCCTAACACTCCTTCCTCAATATGAGGCACTCCACCATGCCTTGTACAACCTTTTATAAGAGGCAGGGTATATACTAAGGAAGGGAAGAGACAAAATCCTTCAACATTTCTTCTCTTCTGCCACCCCTGTAATCTGACCAGTCCCTGGAGATACCCTGAGGGTAATGGTGATGGTGGGGGTAATGATGACAGTAACTACCACTATGTATCTACTCTGTTCCAGACATGTTAAAAATATAGTCTCCCTAATTCTCGTAAGAGCTCAATAAGGAATAAATACTTTTAAAATCATTTTTTGATTGCAAGTAATAGAAAACATGGCTAACGGGAACTTACATAAATAGGGGCCTATTTTCCTTGCATAACAAGAAATCTGGCTATAAACAGTTCCACAGATGCTTAGGGGGCTCAATAATGGTAGGACTTGTGGTTGGCATCTCTGACTTTCCTGGTCTTCTGCCTCACAGTCACAAAATGGCTGCAGCAGTTCCAAGCATCACATCCTAGCACAGTTGCATTCAAAGCAGGAAGCAGAGAGTAGCATGGGCAGAGGTCCTCCTCCTCTACCTCCCTCTTACTCAGGGAAAAAAATCTTCTCCCAGAAGACTTGCCCTTACATTTCATGGACCAGAAGCTCACATGTCTGGCCCTACAGCCAGGGGCAAGCCCCATCCTTCCTGAGTTTAAGTGACCTCTGCCTGTTTTTGTTAACAAGGAAGGAAAGAGTAATGGCTTTGGGGCAAGCAACAAACAGTCTGACACAGTACTACCATCTCTAAACTACAAATGAGGAGACTGGACCTCAGTGAGGCAATATAACCTGCCAAAGGTCACAGCCAGTAGTAAGTGGCAGAAAAAGGATTCAAAACTGGGGATCAGGCTGTTTTCTAATCCCCTGAGCAACCTCTGATTGCAACAGTCCCTCCTGCTGGGACCTAATTCCCTCTGTCTAGAGTGCTCCCCTCCTTTTTTTCTTTCATTCTACAAATTTTTTCTTACGATAACCATACTGAGTCTCTGAATTCAAATTTCACCCAGGACTGTTGAGGTCAGCCCCTTGCCACCCATTTGTAAGAACTTAGTCCAAATCCGACAGGTCAAGAGCCCCTGAGGTACAGTGTCTGCTCTGCAGAAAACAGCCACTCCCTAATTATCCTGTATCAGGGGCTGGCAGCTTGCTCTCCCCAGGGTCACCAGGAGAGCATCCATCCTGTTAATGGAGCCACTGAGACGTGGGGCAAGCAGAGCCTGACAAAGATGTCACCCTCAAAAACACAAAGGGGTGAAAAAAGCCGTTTGTAAACCTGAAAATGTCAGGCCTGTGCCTCCACATCAGTCCCAGGTGGGGTGGATTTAGCCTTCATCGCAACTGGCCCTGGAGGCAGCAAAGGAGGGAGGGCAGATTCCCAGGGCGGGCACTTCCCGCCCGTGTAGATTTCCTAACCCTCTGTGTGCCACTGTCCTTAACCGTACAATGGAGATGACAACGGACTCCATCTCCCAGCACTTTTTGAGAATTATAAGACATAATATACGTTAAGGGATTAACAAACTGCTCACTCGATGAACGCCAGTGCTTCAGCAGGAGTGGCTGCAGCGGCATCAGCAGGAGAAAGAAACAGAACCAAAGTGCTTGTCCTGTTACCCACCAGGGTTTTAAAGATGCAAAGGTGCCACCAAACTGCCTCGCTATCCACTCAGCCCAGAGCTTACCGTTTCCCTAAATTCACTCAACTATCAACAATCACCCAAAACCACACACAAAGTATAAAATTTGATAGCACACACCTTGTTTTACTTTTATTTTATGTTGTGTATATGTTTTTCTTGTATATTTGTTTTGTGTGTGTGGGGGGGATATATCCCAAGGAATCAAGAGAATGTACATAACAGGTACACGCATTGAAAATAAAAAAATAAGAAACACCCCCATACCCATCCCACAGTTTAAGAAATAGAATAAAAATCAGGATCTTTGAAGCCCTTTTTGTCCTTCTACAATTCCCAGCCCTTCCTTGCCTCCCCCCACCCCACCCGCTCCCACCCAGCACAGGCAAACGCCAATTTGAAGTTTGAATGAATCATTCCTTTGCTTTTCTTTATAGTTTCACCATCTATCTATCTACCTATCTATCCCTAAGCAATAAATCATTTAATTTTGCTTTATTAAACTTCATGTAAATGAAATTATACAGTAGGTATTCTTCTGTAACTTGCTTTTTCATTCAATATTTATTTTTTGAGTTTTATCCATGTTTATACACATAACTATATTTCATTCATTTGCATTGCTATTAATAATAATCCGTTGTAGGAATATAACACAATTAACTAACACATTCTCCTGTTTATGGATATCTGCCTTGTTTCTAGTCTAAAGCTCCTAACCTCAAGATAGGCTTACACAGTTCCTAAATATTCAAGATAACCATATAATTTGTTGTCCAAACTGAGACACACTTGAGAGTGAAAGGAAATGCTATTAATAATTACACTAGGACAAGAGGCATAAACTATTTTGTATGTCACCCTATAAATACTGAATATTATCGAAGGATTTCTTAATCAGCCCCCCAAAGTGAAGACCGAGGCATTTAAGTCCAATCCTGATGGTTCACATTTCAAAAGCTGTTAGCATCTGCATCTGGAAGTATAACACTGACGGAGAGCCCTAACAACTAATTATTTCTTCTATCCTGGGAAGAAGAAAAGCAAATTCTTTAAGAGGTAAGATGGAGAAAAGGCACAGCTTCCCAGCCTCTGCTGTCTCAGACATTCACAGTTTAATTATCATTGCTTGAAGAAAATTCCAGCTACAATGATAACAACAAAGATAACATTTGAAAGGCCTTAAAATCCAAATCCTTTTTCTGAGCCAGTGTGAGGCTAAAGGCCCAGCATCTACTGCCTCATTTAATCTTTACTACATCCGTGGGTGGCAGGTATGAAGCTCAGAGAGGCGGAGTAACTTGTCTAAGGTCACAGTGCATGTAAGCGGCAGAGTCTCAAAGACTGTTTCTAAGTGGGTGACCATATAATTTACTGTACAAATCAGGACATTTCTGGGAGTGAGAAGGGGGTGCTATTAACAACTGTACCAGGAAAGCAGGTACTGGCACCATGACACGGGATCGCTCTAGTTCTAACTTTCCCATCTGCTCTCATGATCTTCCAAGTTCAGATACAATTAACTTGGGGGACTGACCAGATTTTGGCCCCTAATCTCTGGTGTTCACACTCCTTTTGGGTAGAGATGCACCTCCCTGGAAGGATACACAGAATCCCTCCCCTGTTCCTCTTCAGTACACCTGGAAGACCTGAGAGACATCCCATAGCATCCTTCCATCCAGCACAGCAGGTTGGAGAGGATCATCATTTGCTTCCCTGAGATTCATAATTAAATTAGAGCAACATTCCTCCTCCCAAAACATTCTGCCTGGAGCTGCCAGCAGCAGAGTTAATGTCCCATTCAGTGGAGAAATCATCACTCTGAGAGGCTGCAGCCACATTCTCTGACTGGAGGATCTGCAGCCCTTTCCTTCAGCAGGTCCACTGAGACTCCCAGCATTTGCTCCTTTCTGCGTATGTATGTATATGTGTGCATTCTCACTCCATCTTTATCTCTGGCTCTCACACACATACACGTTGCTTTTTTTTTTTTAATTTAACAAAATGTACAGTTGGTGGGACCTGTTTCTGCATCTTCACCAGCAGCCGGGGCATCTCCACCCTTGGTTTTTCTGGTGTAAATTACTTGAGCTCTGTACTGTGAAACCATTTTAATAAGTCCTTTACTAGGGAGCTCCTAAAGGGCTGCCCTGGCCAGGAAAAAGTGTTTTTTTTAATGCTTTAACATGGAAAAATAGAGAACTACGGAACAGTATCCCCTGGGCCTGAAGAACACGTGTGCCTTTTGCTATACAAAAATGTTCACATCCACATTATTCGGAAACAACACAAATGTCCAACAAGAGTAAAATGATAAATTGTGGTATAGTCATACAATAGGAGTGCTTTCCAGCAATAAAAATGCACAAATTACTGCTACATACAATAAATTAATCTCACAATCAAAATGTTGAGGGAAAGAAGCAAAAAAAAAAAAGGGAGGAGTTTTATATACTATGATTTCATTTATATAAGGTTCAAAAATGGGTAAAAATAACCTACAATGTTAGAAATGAGGAGGAGGTGAAGCATGTTGATTAGGTTGATAATATTCCATTTCTTCATCTGGATTGTGGTCACAGAGGTGGTAACTATGCTAATTCATCAAGTAATACCATTGAAGACGTGTGCACTCTTCTGTATGTATGCTACACTTAGAAAAAGCTTTACTTATAAAAAACCTAAAACTAAAGCCTCTTTTAGTCAAGTACTCTGTTACTTGTACCAAAATTATCTTCACTGTTAAACTATCTGTGTGACCTTGGGCAAGTCATTTAACTTCTGTGTATCTATTTCTTTATCTGTAATAGCACCTGATGTGTAGAGTCTACATGAGAAGTACTTGATACAAACATATAAGATATGCTTAGCAAGTGCTTGGCACACAAGTAGGTACTCAAAAATGTTAGCTGTTTGAATTAGTGGTATCCCATCTACACCTGCCTTCCTCATATTTGGGACTTGTATCTCCATTTATCACTCCTCTGGACTGAGTGAGGACATACTTAAATAGACAAGTCCACCTACCCCTGTTGGGGGGCTATAGAGAGGAATGGGTAAATCCCTTCCAGAGGACAATCTGGCCATATGTACCAAGAGCCCAGAAAAATATTTGCACCCAGTAATTCCATTCTAGTATCCTAAGGAGATAAGACACGCAAATGAGAATCTATGTGCTGCAATGCATTTTATTTATAAAAGTGGAAAACTTGAAACAATTTATTACCTCAGGAAATAAGTAAATAAAATAATGGTGATGAGAGGTTTCAAGACATGAAAAAGTTAAATATAAAAGCAAGAGGCCTATGGGCACCCATTAAAAAAATAATAACAAATATACAGAGAAGAAAAATTAGAAGAAATTAAACCAAAATTTAAGCTAATTATCTCTAGATGATTGTACCACAGGGATTTATGTTTTTCTTCCTAATACTTTTCTGGTTTTTTTCAATATTCTTCTGTGAGTATATGTTACCTTTTATAACTGGAAATATAAATGTGAAACAAAGAGTTTGTGTCTCCTTCTCCACAAGCCTTTATCTCTGTTGTCAAGGTGACAGCCAGTTGCAATCCATCATATTTTAGGAAGGACACCACCACACAATGGAAGGTGTCAGAAGGAAGGAGACTGCCAGGTTGGCAAAGGGCTCCTACAACAAGCCTCATGAGGAATGGCTGAAGGAGTGGGGATGTGTACCTCGAGGAAGACTAGTCAACAGGATAGCTTTCTTGGAACATCTGTCACGTGGAAGAGGGATTACCCTTACTCTACTAGGACCCAGAGGTCAGAACCAAGACCAGTGGATCAACTGTACAAGGAGGAGAGAAGGGGAGGATGAAGATTTAGCTCAAGAAGCAAGCACGCTGTATGGTCACGCTGTAAACCTCAGGCTTCCTTCCTGCCCAACAAACAGTAAGGAACTCCTCTGGAGGTGGTCCAGTGAATTATTTGTTAACCTTTGGGCAACCACACAGCACCATCTTGAGGCCGTCCTCTACTAGCCTCCCAGACCAGTCTACTCTGTGGGCAATCACATGAGTTACCATCTCTGAAATTCATCACCTTTTAATCCCTCTCTCTTGCCCTGTAGAAAGTTCTCTAAATTGTACACAAATTGGGCCACTCCTCTCCGTTTTTTCCACTCAACCATCTTAGTCCAAGGCATCACCACCTATCTCTTCCCTGTACTACAAAGGCTTCCCAACTGGTTTCTTTCTTCTACTGTTGCCCCCAGTCCCTTTGCTACATAGAAGCTCAAGTAATGGTTTTCCTAGACTAAAGTAAAAAATCATTAACATGACTTCAAGACTCAAAGTGCAGACTCAAGCCTTCGACAGGGCCCTTCCCCATCACTCCCTGCACTCCAACCAAGCTGGTTACCTTTTAGGTTCGTCATTCACACCCAACTCTTCCCACCTCAGGGCATTTGCACGTGCTGAAACACTCTCCATTCCTCCCTGGCTTGACCCTTCTGCAACTCAAATCTCAGATGCCATTCCCCAGTTTTAATCTTACAATGGCATCTCAAGGCCCTAAGGAAACTTTATGTGGCTTATAGGATTTTTGTGAGCTTCTCAGAACTGACCAGTCTGCACCCACTGCCTCCAGGCTCTCAGCCAAGCAGAATGCCCCTGAGTTCCTCAAATGTACGAGCATTCCCTTTGTCCATCAGTTTTTGTGTAGGTTGCTTTCTCTGCCTGGAAAAATCTTGCGGCTAATTTCTATCACCTTCAGGACTCACCCTGAATGTTACTTCCTCAGGAAGCCTTCCCTTCCCTCCAGATACTGGGGTAGGTACCTTCCCAATGCGTGCCTACAGCCCCTGTAATTATTCCATCACAGCCTTCTCTATCCTCAATTGTATTGATATTTGTAGTTCTTGCTATTTGGTAAACTATATGGAGGCAGGATTGCACTTACATTGCTCAGAACAATTGAATAAATGACTTCATTTTAAAAATATGACTTTTCCCCTAAGAAAGAGCAAATTAAGGTTAAAAAAAATAGGAAAATAACAGATCACAACAGGAAACATTCTAATAAGTGGTATTTTCTTCCTAGTATAATGAAGCAAATCTAGACCTCACTCAATTCCCTGTCCTAAGCAAGGGTTCGTGTGTTGTCACTTTTATTTTCACTAGCTGGCAAAGTATTCTTTACCAGCACTTGAATGCCCTGGGCAATCTTCGGCATGCACACAAAAAGGACCGATAGGTACTAAACAGACTAAAAAGATGTATAACATTGAATTTGTAAAATGGCAGGATATCTAAGAAAAGTAAATCAAGAAAACACTGGAGGACAGAAGACTAATCAGCAAAAAAAAAAAATCTTCCATAGTCTGCTTTCCCAAAGGCATAAACAGCTCCTGTTCATTTGATAAAACTGCTTCATGTGAAAGATCTTCAGAAGCCCAAAGCCAGAGCCCTGGTCTGGTCTCAGTGTGGATTCAGGGTAGAGGCACAACAAACAGAGTCCCATGCCCTGAGTTCCTGTCGCTGATGACCTCGTGGAGCCGTCATAACTAACTCTGGACTGCCTACCTCCAAACTCCCTTACATTCGAGAGAAATACACTTCTATCTCATTTCATATCGGACAGCTTCGTACAAAAGATTTTCCTTGACCTTTATCCCAAATCAGCCTATATGAAGGCAATGGTCCTGACTCTCTCCTCTGGAGGAAGACATTCCAGTTCGTCCCCCTTTACATGTCAGCCCTACAACTGCCTAGAAACACTGTGGGATTTGGTCTAAGAAAACCTGGATTCTCGTGTGATCTTGCACAAGTTGTTTAAGTGCTCTGAGCCTTATTCTTTAGCCACAAAGTGAAGGCTCCTTCCTTCTATCTTCCCTAGAAGGATGGTTTACAGGGAAGAGCATAGATTTTTGAGTCAGATACAGATTCAAATCACTTAAGCAATTAACTTAATAGCTGTGTGATCTTGGGCAGCTACTTAACCTCTCTGAGCCTCAGTTTTCTCATCTTTAAAATATCTTACTTCATAAGGCATTTTAAGGATTGGATGAGATACTGAATGTGAAGCACTTAGCACAGAGGCTGGCATTTACAAGCCCAGTGAGTTACTATAAAACAGTAGGGAGTTACTATAAAACAGTAGCTATTATCATCTCCTTTTCCATTTTGCAGCACTGTAGGTTATGGTAACACCAACTAACAATTACTAAGCACTCCTGTGTCAAGCACTGCTCAAACACCTTTCATGTACTAAGGCATTTATTCTCACAATGATGTAAATACTATTATTATCTCCATTCTACAGATGAGGAAAATGAGGTACAAGATATCAACTAATGTGCGAAGGTCACACAGCTTGTCCAGCTTGAGACATGAGTCCAGGCCGTTTGATACCAGGACCTCTGCTCTTTACTGCCAAAATACACCATATTGCTTGCTGTCTGGGGGTAGTTGTCATGTCTCCCCAAGCAACTGGAGAGCTTCCTCAGGACATGGCCTGCACTGTATACATCTCACTGACCTCCATGGCAGCTAGCAGGGAACCTTACCCACCATGAGCCCTCCAAGCACCTGTGATATCTGATTGGCCGACAAGACACAACTGATCAATTTCCAAAACACCTATTTTGTCAGATGACCTTGAAGCAGACCACCTGTCTACTGAACCAAGGTGTGACACAGAGGGTCTCTGCCATAGGAATGGAAGCTCCCTACCCCAATACAGCTCTTGGGTTTTCAGAGTCAGATCCCTAAAGGCTTGAAAAACTCTGAGAACAATCTGACTAACGTTCATACACTCCTAGAGTCTGAACTGTCTGAGTTTAAGGCCTCTGTGATTCATTCGAATTAAAATACCTGCCAGACAGAATGAAATGTGCCACAGAGTTTGTTGATCTGTAGAGAGCTACCATTTCCCCCTTGGCACCGACGGACAACAGAACTCTTCATGTTGTCATCACCACGGACACTTTTACTGAATATGTCACAGTGCAAATTAGGTGCTAGGGATGCATATAATAGGACACAAACCTCATTAACATGGACACCATTAATTTGGAATATGTGATAATTCTTAGTGTTGAATTTTATTTTTTCATTATCTATAAAGGAATATAATATGCCTAAGACATGAATAAACAAAATCTATTCATCCATTCTATAAATATTTATTGTGAATCTCTTATGTCCCAGCACTAGGGTAGCAGTCAGAGATATTATTTTGTATAATTCTCATTAAAAGAGAACTCTGCAGTGCAAGAAGTAATGTATCCATTTAAAATAAGTTAGAACGCTGGAAAATTAAATTATGGTACATCCATACAGTGGAATGCTATGCAACTATAATAAAACCACTGGGGTAGATCAGTTGGTGCTAACATATTAACAAGAGTGATTGCTGAATGAAAAAAGCAAGAGGTGGAACCCTCTTTAAAAGTATCCCATTTATTTGAAAAATAACAAGAAGATGATGAATAAGAAGCTAAATACATAAGTAGATATGCAGTGAAATTCTCAGGAAGTAAAGTCAAGAAAATCAGATGAGATGGTCTGGCATGGAAAAGCAACCCATTTTTTACTGCACTTTTGTAACATGGAATTTTTTTACCATTTTCATAATATTAAAGCTGATTAAAAGAGCTTAGCATAAATTATTATTTATTGGCCCATGCCAAGCACTGTGTCTGGCCCATAATTGGAATTCCAGTATTTATAGCATGAATGTAAATAAATAATGCTATTAATTACCATTTAAACACATTAGTCTTTTCTATTCACTACATCAGGTCTCATCCTAGTAATACAGGCCAGAACACTTTGGAGTGAGTTCAAGTCCATATATGTGCTTAAGGAAATACAATCGCAACAATTCTGAAAAATATTCTGTAACCCACACTTTTCCTTTATGCTCCCTGCCCTCTTCTTTCTCAAGCTCTGCTCTATACACACACGTGCATGTGCACGCGTGCACACATACACACACACACACACACACACACATGCAGAGGCAGGAAAACAGTTCACTGACAAAAAAAGAAAGACAGAAAGGAAGGTTTGGAATTAAGAAATGCTTTGCTGCTATTGCTAAAGGTTTAGGTTCGTCAATAATTTTTTTAAGCAGATGCTGATTTGAGGAAGGCAAATCTATAACCTCACGATACCACTTAATTGGCTCTGTCAATTAATTTTTGGAGTATATTTTGAAGAGTTAGTTGGTGCATATTCATTTGAAAACATCTGCATTATTCCTAACAGCACACCACAAAGATGTTCTACATAGTGAGAGTAACCCTTAAGCATCTTGAAGGCCTATCAACACTAAACTCCTGGATAGAAAGCTCTTAGGTAAACCTGACACGTCCAGCTGCCTCCTCTTGCTGCTACCTTCCTGCATGAGTGATGGCGAGCTGGGGAATTGGAAACTGAGAGTTCTCCTTTTACAGTGCTGATAAAAGGGGAACAAATTATATATTTTCCCTGAGTGCGCAGTACGTTGTTTTAAGTTGTTTTGTTGGAGTTTTTCCCCCAGTAGCAGCAAGTATGGGGGAAAAAAAGACATCTGGTAACTTCTTTAAGAAAATTCGAACACGTTTGTGGGTACAACTCTACTCAATCTGTTTCATAAATAAACCCCAGGCAATGCCATCAGTTAAATATCTTGTTAGAGATGGTTTTAACAAGAGCAATGCCCTGGAAACTAAAATTCCAATATCCTAATAATCTTAAGAACCACCATGTATGGAAGACTCATTAGGTCCTGGCAGGCACTGTGCAAAGCACTTTATAGGCAAGCAACATTTTAATTCTCACAACTCAGTAGGGTGTTATTACTACCCACATTTTGCAGATGAAGAAACTGAGACTCAATGAGATGAATTAACTTGCCCAAAGTCACACAGCTAGTAAGTGGAAGAACTGGGACTCTTCAGTTTTTGAAGAACTCCAGGGCATTCTGAAGCACTATGCTCAACTGGCTTATCAGAGAGAGAAAGGTAAGAATTTGGGGGTCAAGGAAGGAGCCACTCTCTCCATGCACTAGATTTGACCTTCAATGACTTTCAGCACCTTTGGCAGAGCAGGCCAGGTGTGGCAGACAAAACAACAGGCCTGGCGCTTCGAAGCCCAGGGCTGTCCTGGTTCTACCGTGAGCAAACCTGCTAGCATCACTTAACCTGTCCAAGTCTTGCTCTCCACAGACATGAGACGAGGCGGCTGGACTAGAATATCCTTCAGTTCTAAAACTGCACATCTATGAGCACGGGTGTAGGGCAATCGTTTTCGGTAAAGCAGAAAAAAGTCAAATCTAAGCTGCAGAGTGTACAATTGAGCCCACTTTGCAGAGAAAAATCCTGACGGATGGCATTAATCAGCAGTCAGCTTGCAATGCGATTGCACGAATGACCTCCAGTGGCCATTACTAAAGCCAGAGGTCCATTTCTGGTCGTCCTGACTGAGCGATCAGCAGCATCTGACAGAGTCAACACACTCTCCTCTTTGAAACCTTTTCTTCACTTGACTTCCAAGATACTACACTCTTCTAAATTTTCCTCTACCTCATTGTGAGGCTCCTTCCAAGTCTGCTTTGCTGCTTCATCCTCGCCTCCCCAACTCATGCAGTGCCTCAGGGTTTAGTCCCAGACCTCTCTGTCTACACTAATTCTCTGGGTGTTCTCATCCAGTTTCATGGATTTAAAGGCAATCTGCATGCTGCTGACTCCCAAAAGTGTATCTCTATCCTGGAACTCCAGACTTTTACATTCAGCTGCCTACTTAACATCTCTGCTAGGATGTCTAATGGGCATTTCATGCCCCCCAAATGAGCTCCTATTTCTCACCTAACTCTGCCCTTAGTAAAGACCCACTGCAGTAAATGGGTACTACACCCTTCTAGGTGCTCAGGCCAGGGTCTCTCTGACTCCCACTTTACTGAGGGTTAAAGCCAAAGTCCTTACAATACTTATAAGTTCTTCCAGGTTCTTCTCATCACTCATTTCCAATGATCTCTCTGCCTTCATCTCCAATTAGTCTTCCCCACTGCCGGCCACTCCCAGCCACTCTAGCCAGCCCAGTTTAGACACTTACTATTCCCTCCACTTGGAACACTTCGCTGGGTACCCACAGGCTCACTCCCTCACCTTTCTTACATATTTGCTCAAATATCACTTTCCCTGAGCATTCTAAATTGCAACCTTCTCCTCAAAGCACTCTCTTCCCCTCTACCCTGCTTTATTTCTCTCTCCATAAAACTTCACCATCTGGGCTTCCCTGGTGGCGCAGTGGTTAAGAATCCGCCTGCCAATGCAGGAGACACAGGTTTGAGCCCTGGTATGGGAGGATCCCACATGCCGCGGAGCAACTAAGCCTGCCCGCCACAACTACTGAAGCCCGCGCACCTAGAGCCCGTGCTCCGCAACAAGAGAAGCCACCGCAATGAGAAGCCTGTGCACCGCAACGAAGAGTAGCCCCCGCTCGCCGCAACTAGAGAAAGCCTGCGCACAGCAACGAAGACCCAATGCAGCCAAAAATAAATAAATAAAAATTAAAAAACAAACAACAAAAAACGTCACCATCTGATGTATTTTATATTTTATTCATGGATTTCTTTACTGCCTATATTCCCCAACCAGAATGTAAGCTCCAGGGAGGGAGGAAGGTTTATTGTGTTATTTACTGACGTATCTCCAACACCTAGAACACTGCCTAGAACATAGTAGGCATTCTTTGTGGAAAAAAATGATTTAATCTATAATGCTCCATGCATAGCTTGTGAAGAGTAGCAGAACAGGCCACCCCAAAATAAGCTACTTTAACATAAGGATTACTTTGAGCTGAAGACAAATGAGAAGAAGCAGATTCAAGAAAAATCATCTGCCTTCCCCCTATTTGCCCAAGAGCAAGACATAAACTTGTAAAGGTGTCCCCACCCCCTCCTCTCTACCAGGAAGGACAGAAGTTAATCATTGAGGCACTCTAGACCCTTATCAGCCCAGAGATGGCACCGGAGAACTCTATATAACTATCCTTGCTAAAACTAGCCCTTATCTGCCGTTAGTTTCCTTATACATTTACCTTCCCACAATTTGCCAACCCTAGAATCACAAGGTCCTTTTCCTTTGTCTTGTCACCTCTCTAGAAATTTACTGTTCTCCTGTTAAAATGCTATATAATCCCTTCAGTTACTCATCTCTGAGTGCTCCCATGTAGGCATGATGCACATGTTAATAAACTTTTGCTTGCTTTTATTAATCTGTCTTTTGTTGGTCTCTTATTAATCTGTCTTTTGTTGGTCTCTTATTAATCTGTCTTTTGTCAGCCTAATTTACAGCACTCAGCTGGAAAACATAGGAGGGTGGAGGAAACAAGTTTTTTTCTTCCCCCTGCATTTGGGTACACCGGAGCACACACAGTAGCCATTTCTCTGTGAGAGGGAAGAAAATGATGAAATACTGTCTCAGACACTAGTTTCTTTTCCTCTTGTCTAAAAACCTGGGTCATTTTAGGATTTAAGGAGAAGCGTATATTGTGGTGCCTCATTTAAACTTCACAGTCCCGAAAAACAAAGAGGAAATATGAAATCTTTAAAATAACTTTTAAAAAGTATCTGAATTAGGATTAGTACATTGTTTCAATTATACGTAAATTAATTTTTAACATAAATATTTTTTTAAGTTGGGGAACTAATCATGCCAGGATTCCTATGGTAATCTTGAAACTGTCTTTACATATCAACAGCCTATGTTATTTTTTTATCTGTAGCAGGTTGTACTGTCTGATTTTTCTTTCTTTTTTTTTTTTGGTTTTTCAAATTTGAAATCTGTCTTTCACCCATCATGATTCTGTAATGGCAAATGATGTCACCAAGTAAGAAAGTCAAAGCTCAGACACTAGCATGAAAGAGCCTAAGGGTCTAAGTCACAGGTCCACTGCTTTACTATCTAGAAGAATTTTGCCAACTTATTTAACTTCCCAGATCCTTGGTTTGCTCATCTGTGAAAGGATAAGTTAGCCACCTAGTAAGATTTCTGTAAGGATCAATGAGATAATCCACATAAAACACTTAGCACAGTGCTTGGCAAAGAGGAAGCACTCAATATATATTAACTATTATTATTATTATTATTATTATTATTATTATTAGACTTTATCTGAAGGCTTTGGGTCTCAAAATTTGAAGGGCTTATATATCCCAAACTCAAGTCCTACCTGCTGCAGTAAAATATTCCCTTCTTCAGTTTGTGCCTAATGACAATGTATCCATTTTCTAGTAAAGACTAACAAATCAGGCCACCTTAAATGTTCTAATAAGATATGTGAATATCGGTTTTAAAGGCAAAATTCTTGAGGGGTTAAGAACTGGCTGATAGGTAAATGAACCAGCTGTTCAGATCTAAAATAACACAGAGGGAGATAGCCAACTGGAAGAAAAGAGGAAGGATAAGAAAAAGACACTATGTAGAAAAAAGGGTGAATCTGAAAGGATGACTTCAGCATTCAGGACAGTGTCAGCTTTATTCCCTTCTTAAATAGGGTTATTGGACAGATAAATCAGGAGAAAGCTAACTATTCTACGCTTACCAATGCAGTACTTTATAACAACAAGAAGTAACATTTACATAGATTGCACTTACCACGTGCCAGACACTGTTCCAAGGGCTTTATGTGTATTGCCCACTTCATCCTCACAACACCTTCTGAGTGGGCACCATCATTATTCCCCTTTACAGCTGGGGAAACTGAGACACAAAGAGTAACGTGCCCAAGGTCCAATAGCTGGCAAGTGTCAGAGTCAGGGTTTGAACCCAGGCAGTGCGGTTCCAGAGCCTGTGCTCATAACCACTATGGTACACTCTCCCTGATGCACGTTCCCTGATTTCAGAGAGATGGGTGTGTGTTGTTATTCTTTTGGGAATTGCTCCTCTCTCCTGACTCTATGTGACTCTGGTCGGGTTGAATCTGCCCCCTACCCTACCCTCAGCCACAAAAGTGGGCACATGTGACCCAAAATAACCAGGCAGAGTCTACCGCTGAGATTTATTCTACTGAAGCTAGGAAGAAACTGTCCTTATCCTCCCTTGGACTGAGAACTGCAAGGTTATGACTTCAAAGTGGTGAGGGCCCTTGTACCTCACTATACGGAGGCATAAAAAAGTGCTTAGAGCAGAGGGGCCAACCTTGGACAGGGGCCAAAATGAGAGATGAATAGATAGAAAGAGGTATGGAATAGGATGTATGAGTCCCTGGATCTACCTGTACCTGAAGCATGTGCTAATTCCTGCTTTTCTAAGTCCTGTATACATGAGTCAATTAATTTCTACCTTGTTATTTAAGCTATCAGTCCCTATAACTTGCAGCAGAAGAATCCCAAGGAATAAATTTAACTAGGCATTTAACACCATCAGGATGAACTGAAGAAATATAAGCTACAGCCTAAACAATAAGGTAGATTTACAGCTAAAGGAACATATGTTCATAGATTAGACATGCATCTTCTGAGCACCAATCCTGTGTCAGGTACTGTGCTAGTCACAGGGGAATAATGACAAATAAGACACTGCCTTTGTTCTAAAGGAATTCACAGTCTAAGGAAGGAAACACATACTTACAACACAGTGGCACATAAGGAAACAAATACTTACAATACAGTGAGCAAGCTGGTTAATATAGTCCCTACCTCAGGGCCTTTGCACTTCTTGTTTCCTCTGCTGGAAACACTATATTCCCAGACCCATAACTTTCCAAGGCTGGTACATTAGCTTCCTAGGGCTGTTGTAACAAAGTGTCACAAACTGGGTGATTTAAACAACAGAAATGTATTGTCTCATAGTTCTGAAGGCTAGAAGTTCAAGATCAAGATGTCAGCAAGGTTGGTTCTTTCTGAAGTCTGAGAGAGAGAATCTGTTCATCCTTCCCTCCTAGCTTCTGGTAATTTGCTGGCAATCTCAGGTATGCCTTGGCTTGTAGATCTCTGCCTTCGCCTTCAAATGGCCTTGTCCCTGTGTGTTGTCTGTGTTCAAATTTCCGCTTTTTATGAGGACACCAGTCACACTGGAGTAGAGGTCCACTCTACTCCACTATGATCTCACCTCAACTAGTTAGAGCTGCAATGACCTTATTCCCAAATAAAGTCACATTCTGAGGTACTGGGGGGTAGAACTTCAACATATGATTTTTTTAGGGTGCACAATTCAACCCATAACAGCTGGCTTTTTCTCATTACTGAAGTCTCAGTCCAAGTATCACCTTCACAGAGAGGCCTTCCCTGACCACCCATTTGAAAGTGGTTCTCCCCCAGCCAACCGTCACTCTATCTCAATGCCTTACTTTATTTTCCTTGTATACTTACCACTACCAGAAATTACCCTACTTGTTTATTTGGTTTCCATCTGCCTCTCCACACTACAACGCAGACCCCATGAAATCAGGGACTTTGTCTTGTCCACTTGTCTCCCAAGCCTAGAGCAGTGCCTGGCACATGGTAGTATTCAATCAGCATCAGTTGAATAAATGAATATCACTTGCCCATTCAAAAATATAATGCCACAGAGTGCCCCAGCTATGAATGAAAATAAAGCAAAGTAAGAGGATAGAGAAAGATGTGCCATTTTGAATAGGCTGGTCAGGGAAGGCTTCTGAGATGCTGACACTGAAGCAGAAAAGAGCAGTTTCAATGACAGTGAGGGAGACAGTGTGACAGGAGTGAGATCCAGGCGTGAACAGGATGTGAGGAAGCAGAGGGCAGCGAGAAGACATGCAATAAAGGAAGCTGAGAGTGGGGGACCTGCACTTACTACCCTTTGTCTGGACCTCCAGCTAACAAAATACTGTGATATGTCTGGAAAAAAAAGCTTTCCCTTATTTTTACCACAGCCCTAAGCCCTCCCTCCTCTGTCCCCTGGGCATTTTGTCCTTTCTTCTACTGCAGCACTTTTATTTTTTTTATTTTTTTATTTTTTTAAACATCTTTATTGGAGTATAATTGCTTTAAAATGGTGTGTTAGTTTCTGCTTTATAACAAAGTGAATCAGCTACACATATACATATATCCCCATATCTCCTCCCTCTTGCTACTGCAGCACTTTTAGCATTTCTGTGGAATTGTAAGTTTTCCATTCTACCTGCCTTTTGTCCCCTCCAGTGAGCTCCTTGAGGGCAGGGAACCCACTGGGTACCCAACAGATATGGAAGGAAGGGAGCATCTGTCTGGTGCTTCTCCTTGTAGATGCCCCTTCTGCTACAAAGACCAAGTTTTCCCCATTTAAAACAAGGCTTTCAGGAGGGATGTCATACAAAATGGCACAGCAGGAAGCTCTAGGGGTCTTCCCTCCACCCAAGCAACACTGAGGTGGAAGAAGTGATCAGAATCAACTATTTGGGAAGCCTGGAACCTAACTGGACACTTACAACAACTCAGGGAGTTGCCTGATGAAGAGACAGGCTGCTGATCTTTCACAAGTGAGCACTGTGGGTAAACAGGCCATTCCTCAAGCCCGTCACAGCTGTGGGGAGAGCAGTTCACATTCCTAGAATGGCAGGCTGGTGCCAGGATGGGCAGCGGGGACCTCATCCTGTAAAAATTTGTGGTTATGCATTCTGGTTGGCCCGGTGGTGCTTGAGGGACTGGCACAGATGCTTGCCTTGGTTTTAGCCCTCTCAGTGGCAGCAGCTTCTACTGGTGGCATCCACTGGAAAATTTTAAGAGACACACACACAAAAAAAATTCCTTTCTTTTTTTTGGCCACACCACATGGCATGTGGAACTTCCCTGACCGGGGATCAAACCCATGCCCCCTGCAGTGGAAGCACAGAGTCCTAACCACTGGACCACCAAGGAAGTTCCAATCCCTCCTTTTTGGAGCTCCACATTTAAAGATATCTTTGTCAGGACACTGGCTGACCTCCAAGATAATTCAGTGAGCAGACACAACAAGAAATGCATATTTGCAAAAAAATAGTGTGGAAAAGTCACAAATGGAGAGCGCCAGCCCTCAACAACACCAACGAAAAAATCAGCAATCCCTGAGGAGTGGGAGAATGAGATTTCCAGAGTTACCACATTATACTACCATATATTTTTAAAAATCTATTCAATGAACTAAAAGAAACTATGAACAAATCATTAAAAGAAATAAGAAAAATGTGGTATGAACAAAATGAGAATATCAACAAAAAGATAAAAATTACAAAAAGGAAGTCAATTCTGGAGGTTAAAAGTATAATGACTGAGATGAAAAATTCACTAGAGGGATTTGACAGCAGATTTGAACAAGCAGAAAAAAGAATCAGCAAACTTGAAGATTGGAAAAATTGAAATGATCAAATCTGAGCAGCAGGAAGAAGGAAGAAAAGTGAACAGAGCCTACAGGAGCTGTGGGACACCATCAGGCAAACCAACATATGCACTGTGGAAATCTCAGAAGGAGATGAGAAAGGAGCAGAAAGAGTATCTAAAGAAATAACAGCCAAAACGTTTCCTAAGTCTAAATATATACATGCAAGAAGCTCAACAAACTCCAAGAAAGATAAAGTCAAAGAGATCCACATGGAAACACATTATAGGCAAAATGTCAAAACCCAAAGAAATAGAGAAAATTTTAAGAGCATAGAGAAGTGACTCTTCATGTATAAGGGAGTGTCAATAAATTAACAGCTGATTTGTCATCAGAAATCATGGAGGCCAGAAAACAGTGGAATAACATTTAAAGTCCTGAAAGAAAAAAACAGTCAACCAAGAATTCTACATCTGACAAAACCATCCTCCGAGAATGAAAGAGAAATTAATGTCTATATAAATGAAAGATAAAAGAGTTCATTACCAGCAAGAGCTTCCCTGAGAAATGATAAAAGGCTAAAATGAAAAGAAACTCAAAGCCATAAGAAGAAATAAAGAACACTGGTAAAGGTAACCACACAGGTAAATATAAAAACCAGCATTATTGGACTTTTGATTTATAACTCCTCTTTTTTCCTATATTACTTATAAGGCAAGTACACAAGATAAATCTATGTTATTGGGCACACAATGTATAAAGGGGTATCTGTGACAATAACAACGTAAAGGGGGAGGAACAGAGATGTAGAGGAGCAGAGTGTATACTACTGAAACTAGGTTGGTATTAGTCAAACTAGATTATTGTAAGTTTTCTTTCTTTTTTTTTTTTTAATTTTTTTTTTACCATCTTCATTGGAGTATAATTGCTTTACAATGGTGTGTTAGTTTCTGCTTTATAACAAAGTGAATCAGCTATACATATACATATGTCCCCATATCCCCTCCCTCTTGCATCTCCCTCCCACCCTCCCTATCCCACCCCTCTAGGTGGTCACAAAGCACCGAGCTGATCTCCCTGTGCTATGCGGCTGCTTGTAAATTTTCTTTCGATTTGAAATGCTAATTTTAAAATAAAGTTTATAAGAAATATGGTGTCATTGTGGAAAAATTATGAAACCAAATAAGAAAAACGGCTAAAATCACCTTAAATCACACCAGCTTTATCCTGATTGAGTTGAAAAAAAATCTTTTAAAATATTTATTTATTTATTTGGCTGTGCTGGGTCTTAGTTGCGGCACACGGGACCTTCATTGCAGCATGCAGGATCTTCGTTGCAGCATGCAGGATCTTTTTTTAGTTGTGGTATGTGGGATCTTTAGCCACGGCACGTGAACTCTTAGTTGCGGCATGTGGGAATCTATTGTAGTTCCCTGACCAGGGATCGAACCCGGGCCCCCTGCGTTGGGAGCACAGAGTCTTACACACTGGACCACCAGGGAAGTCCCTGAAAAAATTTTTAATATTTTCTAGAAGAGTCAGACTATAGAGGGGTGCATTTCAGACAGAGGGAATAATATGAGAGGAGAAGAGTGGCAGAAAAGATTTTTTTCTTTTTCCTCAAAGCTCTCCTTTGCTTAACAAGATTTTCCAAAGTACTTTGAATATCAAAGACACTACAGTATAAGAATAAAGAAATAGATTTGGGCTAACCTACCCAAGTTTTAATTTGGATCTATCATTTACTGCCTGTGTAATTTTGGGCAATCTTTCAATACCTCAGTTTCTTTATCTGTAAAATGGGAATAATAACAGTACCTACTTCATGAGGCTGTTGTGAGGAATAAATGTGAATACATGTAAAGCACTTAGAACCAACCCTGGAACACAGGTAAAGTCTAATAAATATTAGCTCTTCTTATAATCATACAATCATCTAAAAAAGCCCTGAGAGGAATAACTGAGGTTCTAGCAAGGTCTACAGCTGTAGCAATAAAAAAAATTTAATATTCTTTACCTTATTCCACAGTCAAATCAATCCATTTCCTATCAGATGCAGATAATTCTTATCTAAGATTTAGAACAAGTGTAAAACCTAATCAATATTTTGGTATTTCTTTTTTTTTTTTTAAAGTCTTCCATCAGAGTTGCCAACTAAAGAATGCCATCCAGCTCTACAAGGATTAAGTCACTGCAGCAGCTGACCTTTAACACACCCTGAAAGGAGTTCAGGGAGGAGATCAGGAAAGAGGTGCTCTGTGCTCTGGGAAAAGTGGCAGAACAGGTCTTCAAATAGTTCGATATTCTCAGGAGAAACTTTTTATAAACCTGGATTCTTTCATCTTCCCATACTTGGAAAAGCACTAAAACCATAAACTAAGATGTCTGTTCCTCCTGACTATAGGCAACCTCCTACCAAGATGTGTGCTTGGTTGCATGTACCCCCTTCGCCAAAATCACATACTAACCTCCCCACATCTCTTCGCAGTGGTTCCCGAGAGCTATCTGAGAGGTTGTCTCCCGGGCTATAGTTCTCAGTAAGTCCCCAAATAAAACTGAAACTCACAGCTTTCACACTGTGCGTTTTTATTTCAGTTGACAGAGTAATAATGCAGTTAGTTCCTAAAGCTTTCTTCTAAACCAGAATTAGAGTGTCTGTGTCTTTCCATCATTGCCGTTGCCATAGGATATATAACAGGATATAAACTCCCATGTTGCTACCCAGAAAGGTAAAATGGTTAGCCATGTGAGATTTATTCATTCATTTAGTCATCTGTTCAACAAATACTGAGTACCTTTAATGTGCCAAGTACTGGGGAAACAGGAATAAACATTACAGACAAAAACCTAAGTTTACATTCTGATAGGTAATCACAGATGGGGAACGTGGTGGGTCACTGAAGCTCGGGGGTTGGGCAGAGGCAGGAATGGGGTTACTACTTTTATCCTGAGTCATTCCAGGCCCCTCTGATTTGGAACTATATTATATATCACATTGTATTCATGTCAGACTCCTGACCTAGAGGTAAAAACCATGCAAGTTAATTCCTTAAGTCCCTGGTCACTACTCACCACCATCACCCAGTCACCCAGGCCAGAGACCTAGGAGCCAAAAATGACTCAAGTCTCTGGGTCATATCCAAAGACAAATAATCACATAAGAGCCACACTAGTAAAGGTGAGCTTTTTGTTTCTTTGTTTAATTAGAGCTGTGTACCTAGATGACTTTTTTTTTCTTTTTTTTTTTTAATTTTTTTTTAAAATTTATTTATTTATTTATTTTTTATTTTTTTATGGCTGTGTTGGGTCTTCGTTTCTGTGCGAGGGCTTTCTCTAGTTGCGGCAAGCGGGGGCCACTCTTCATCACGGTGCGCGGGCCTCCCACTATCGCGGCCTCTCTTGTTGCGGAGCACAGGCTCCGGATGCGCAGGCTCAGTAATTGTGGCTCACGGGCCCAGTCGCTCCGCGGCATGTGGGATCCTCCCAGACCAGGGCTCGAACCCGTGTCCCCTGCATTGGCAGGCAGATTCTCAACCACTGCGCCACCAGGGAAGCCCTAGATGACTTTTTTTTAAAAAAGATCTCCATCTTCTCAGAATGATTTAACTAGATTCCTGTCTGAGGCAAAAACAAAACCACTGCCTTCCAAAACCAGACTTCCCGATTTGAGTCTTGGTTTGGACAAGTCATTCAACCTCTCTGAGATTAAGTTTCCTCGTCTGTTAAGTGGGGATAGTAACACACACCTACAGGGCTGTGGTGCTACTTAAATGAGTTAAGAACATGAAAAGCGCTTAGAATGCCTGGCACATATGAGGCACTCAACACACTCTGAAAAACAAGAACCTCCTAACATTCCTTTCGATGGTTCATTTTATCTAAGGAGTATCCTATCTTTGAAAAGTACAACCCAACAGGTGAATGCATAATTAATTATCACAGCACACAAAGAAGAAAGGTGGATTTGTGGAGTGGGAGAGGCATGTTTCAGGCTACAGTAAGGGCCTGGGTTGGCTGCAAGATTTGGCTCTTCCAAGAGCTCGGAGCCCTACCTACCAACTTAAAATGGCTCTTTGTGCAGAATTTCCCAGGGAGACTCTGCCTCCAAACCGCTTCCCCTTCCACTTGTTTTCCTTTAAAGGCTGATTCAACCAAGGAAGCATGGGCTTTGAGGCCAGGGCCTAACATGAGTAACAGGGCTCTGGCCCGGTGCTTCCCATGCAGAATACCCCAAACCCTGTGTCAAAGGAGGCCCATCAGGAGCAAGTGTACTGCCAGCCTTTCTCATTGCTCATCACAAGAGAACTCCCCCTGCAGCCTCGGCCTATGTCTCTTCATCTGTATTACGAAAAGTACCCCTGCCCCTGCCCCGGAGAGGATGCTTCAGGAGATCATTGAGGGGCCTCTGCTATTCTTTCACAGCACGTGGTTTGCTCTCCCTGATGACCCCTCTCTCCAGCGGTCAGAAGCCTGCATTCAGGAGCAGCAACATGCTTCAACCGGAGGCTGACAGCTCTGGGTGGAATCAAGCCAGGGCTGCAAAACACCTCAAGAGTCATTTGATGGACCTCGAGGGCATTATGCTAAGTGAAATAAGTCAGACAGGGAAAGACAAATACTGCATGTTCTCATTTATAGGTGGAATCTTAAAAAGCCAAACTCATAGAAATAGAGTAAAATGGTGGCTGCCAGAGGCTGAGAGATTGGGAAACTGGGGAGATGGTGGTCAAAGGATACAAATTTCTAGCTGTAAGATGGGGAACTAAGATAAAGCATGGTGACTATAATTAACAGTACTGTATTACATGCTTGAAAGTTGTTAAGAGGGTCAATCTTAAATGTTATCACCACACACAAAAAAGGGTAATTATGAGAGGGGATGGAGGTGTTAACTAACCTTATTTTGGCAATCGTTTCACTATATGTATAACATATATACATAGCAAATCATCACATTGTACACCTTAAACTTACATATGTTATATGTCAATAATATCTCAATAAAGCTAGAAAAAAAAAACCTAAGACCCGTGGTTTCTCCCCAGCTTCCTGTCCCACTGCAGCCTAGAGGCTTTTTCTCTTTGACTTTTTAAAATAAAATGCAAGAAATCACTTTCCCTGTCATGGCTTCAGAAATGATAGCTTTGGGTGATTATTCCTCTTCCCCCTTTGGTGACATCTCTATGAGGACAGGGACTGCAGCTCAATCATCTTTGTGTTCCTACCATCAAACACAGAAACCAGCTGGTGAATAAATACATAAGTAAATTCTATTTTTATAGCATCTACTGACATCTAAAAATTCCAAGCTAGAAGTTATAAGATGTAAGATAGATACCTTAAGAAGAAAAAATTAATTGCAAAATCAGTTGTGTACTGTATACTACATAGAATTTTATGAAAATTAGTACTTGCTCCAAATTTTTAAAAAATGTACTGTAAAATATGCTTTGTTATTCATTGGTATGAACACAGAACCAATAATTATTTCTGGCCTTCACTATTATAGAATGCCTATACTTTCCAGTTTATAAAGTGCCAAAAATAATAGCTACCTCACTGAATTCTTGTGAGTATTAAATGAGCTAACACATGTATAGTATCATACTTAGGACAGTGCCTGGCAGACAGTGACCACTTAAGAAATGTTAGCTACTATTATTGTTGTCATTATTATCAGGCACTGTCTTGGCTAAGACTATTACCCAAGTTAAATAGAAGTTCATTTAGTTAATCTGCCCAGAAAAGTATTAATAGAAGCAAGATGCACATATAATCTATCCCCTTGACAACAAAATTTGCCCTCAAAGCTTTAGGTATCTCCTAAAAGTCATTAATGGATTCTCATCATGTAAAATTTGCCTATAAATTATTTGTTTCTTAGAATGTGATTGCACCTTGAAGCAGAAATAGATATTTAACAGACCCTAAATGTGTGCCCAAAAGAAGTGAGTTAGCAGCCTCACTAAAAGGTTCCTTTTAAAAAACAATTCGGAGAGTAATTTTTACCTTCTCTACAGGCCAGACAATGGTCCTGATTCGGCAGGTGTGGGACACTTTCATCTGATAAGGGCCTGTGAGTGTATGAGACTTCAAATGACTACAGTTTGGGTTAAAAATAATCTCTGAGAAACAAAAACTGCAACACAACTGAGAAACAGAAAGCAGAAGTATTTACAAAATTGCTCCATTTGCACTCTCCCACAGTGGGTGTTTCCCTGTTTCTCCAAACACCATCCTTCAGCCAGAAATTCCCAAAGGGCGTCCTGCAGGCTGCTGGTCCCCAGGGTGCTGGGCCATACAAGGGTCCCAAGGTCAAGTTTGGGAAAAACATACTACATTCTCTTCCTGAAAGCCACAGTGCCCACCAACATATCAAAAGGTCCTGAGCTCCTTCCAAGAAAGAACCCTGTTTAGTTGTGCTTTGTCCACTGGTTGAGAAGGTAAAGAAATAAATGTTGCCTGCCATACCAGTTCTATGAGGATCAAGCCATTAGCCACTGCAGTTGCCCACCGACAATGTGCCTGCGGGGAATTCAGGATGGAGAAAAACAGGAAGCACATCCCAAGCACTTACTGGCCCCTAGATACTTAAGATACATATCTAAGGAGAAATTTCAGTGACCCCAGATTCCCAAATTGTGTCATAAATAGAAAAGCACTTAACTTGAGATGCTGTTCTTTGTGATTAGCAGTAATATTTTTATGTTTAACTGCATGTTTTATTTTCCATCAAAAATTTCATGTATATTCTGACTCCCCACTTAGCTCTTTGGAGCTGTTCCTCAGAGCTATCTGAAAGGCTGTCTCCCAGGCTACAGTCCTCAGTAAGGCCCCCAAATAAAACTTAATTCACATATTTACATTATGCGTTTTTCTTTCAGTCAACAAGAAATCAACCACACACACGCTTTTTCCCAAAATATACATACAAGAATTTCAGTTTTGGGAATACTGAAACAGTCTAAAATTAACTACTTCTTCCCACTTAGGAATGACTGCAGGCTCGTTTGCTTGGCCTGGCAAAGTCAACACTTATTTAAAAGCAGATGGGAAAGAATGTTAACCCTATGCATTCCCATGGCCCCCCATTCAATGGATGTTCTCATGCCTTGGATCAAGTCAAAAAGAAACTATCCTCAGGATACATCTGAGGTGTGTCCCACATCCAGGAAAGCACCCATAAATTCTAGGAATGGCTCACAGAAGGCATGATTTCAGAAGATTCTGAGAGTAAGAGGAAAGAAGATAATGTAAGAGCAGTCCTGTCAACAAAAATAATTTAATTATCCTCCTATTTTTTAAGTCCAGGAGAAGAATGCAGGTGCATTACAATCTAACCAGAACATGTCCAGAGTCTTTAGGAGGAAATTCACTGAGGTCAGCTTAAATCAGTCCCAAGCAGAGGGGAATGCTCAGGGCTTCCTTGTCAAACTATTTCCAAAGACTCCAATCTCTAGAACATTATCTTAATTCTATAACTGGAAAAAATTTCAGCTTCCCTGGGGGTGCAGTGGTTAAGAATCCACCTGCCAATGCAGGGGACACGGGTTCGAGCCCTGGTCCGGGGGGAGGATCCCACATGCCGCGGAGCAACTAAGCCCGTGCGCCACAACTA
Source organism: Balaenoptera borealis (assembly GCF_965194805.1). NCBI lineage: Eukaryota > Metazoa > Chordata > Mammalia > Artiodactyla > Balaenopteridae > Balaenoptera > Balaenoptera borealis. Next base: position 80,631,528 of record NC_138870.1, read on the forward strand.
CTAAGCCTGCGCTCTAGAGCCTGTGTGCCACAACTACTAAGCCTGCGCTCTAGAGCCTGTGAGCCACAACTACTTAGCCCATGTGCCACAATTACTGAAGCCCACGCGCCTAGAGCCCGTGCTCTGCAACAAGAGAAGCCACGACAATGAGAAGCCCAAGCACCATGACGAAGAGTAGCCCCTGCTCACCACAACTAGAGAAAGCCCGCGCACCGCAACGAAGACCCAACACAGCCAAAAATAAATTTATAAAAAAAAAATTTCCAGAATCCTGAATATCTGTTTGCAATATAGTTTTTTCCTAGCACTCAACACCTCACAGAAAATTAGGGATGTGGGGAAGCATCTTCCCTCCTCCCCAGGTCACTATGATATTCACCCAACCATAACTGTCCAAAAGGGCCCCCTACTGGCCTCCTTAATGACCAAATCTACTAAAAAGGCACAGCATCAACAGAGACGAATGTGAAATTTCCGAAATAACAAAGAATAAAACCATCCTCGGTTATGTAACTCTTTGTTTCCCAGATTCGAAAGCATTCAAGGTCCTTGAGCCTGAGAATCCCCTAAGTGGGGTAGGACAGGTGTGGGGAAGGGGTAACTTGGATGAGTCTATAGAAAAGCCTTATCTCACAGGCTCTGCAGTTGAACAGAAAATCACATAAAATTGCCCATCATTTTGCTCCAGCACCTTCCAATAGAACTTTCTGCAATGAAGAAAATGTTCTGTATAAGCACTGTTCAGTATGGTAGCCAGTAGCCACATATGGCTATTCAGCCCTTGAAATGTGGCTCGTACAACTGAGGAATTGAAATTTCAATTTTAGTTAATTTTAACTTAGATAACTATGTGTGGCCTATGGCTACCTTATTAGATAGTGCAACTAGCTGACATACTCAAAGTTTCTTCAACATGAATTCCACAAAAATACAGATAGTCAGGGACCAAGGAAGGTTCTTTTGAGGGTCTGGGAAATAGACTCTTACTTATCAAAGGAAGCAGGGAAGAATCGAGTCCACGATCTCATGAATTTTCTCCTACTAAAGGGAGAAACTGAGACATAGATCAATTAATTGATATAAACAGTAATTGCTATTTGTGGAATCTCTACACATGCAAAGGGTTTTATATGTGATTTTTACAACAGTCCTCCAAGATACACATTATTGTCTTTCTCCTACTGATGTGGAAACTGAGGTTCAAGGAGGTTAAGTGGCTTAGGAAATGCCACACAGTAAGTGGAGCTAAGATTTGAACTTCAAGACCCTCCCAAAAAAATACAGTTGAGGTCTTTAGCAAAAACAAATTTTCCTTTCTAGATTTAATCAACAAGTATTTTTTGAGTATCTAATACACACACAACACCATTCTAAGTACTGGGGTGAAGGGGTGATACACACACATAAAGGTAAACAAGGAAAACCATCAATACACTGAACCTCAGAGTCCTGTGCGCTTGTTACTCTTCTCTGCAAGGTATATTAATTATTCAATTACTCACAGCTAGCTCCTCTTGTATATTACAGCAACCAATCAGCCCAGAATATAAAATAAGCTAATGTTTTTAGTACTTCAAAAACATGCAGAACCAGGGCTTCCCTGGTGGCGCAGTGATTAAGAATGCGCCTGCCAATGCAGGGGACACGGGTTCGAGCCCTGGTCCGGGAAGATCCCACGTGCCGCGGAGCAACAAAGCCCATGTGCCACAACTACTGAGCCTGCACTCCAGAGCCTGCGAGCCACAACTCCTGAAGCCTGCGTGCCTAGAGCCCGTGCTCGTCAACAAGAGAAGCCACTGCAATGAGAAGCCCACGCACCTCAACGAAGAGTAGCCCCCGCTCACCACAACTAGAGAAAGCCCGCGCGCAGCAACGAAGACCCAACACAGCCAAAAATAAATTAATTAAATAAATAAATTTTAAAAACCCACAAACATACAGAACCAAAAGCACAAGTGACAAGAGAAAAAAACAAACAAGTTAGACTTCATCAAAATTTAAAACTTTGGGCATCAAAGTAAAAATAGCCATCATCAACAGAGTAAAAAGGCAAGATAGCAGGAAATATTTGCAAATCATACATATGACAAGGTACTTGGATCTGAACTGTATTTTTTAAAAACCCTCACAACTCAACAATAAGAAGACAACCCATGCATATTTTTGTGTGGACATATGTTTACATTTCTTTTCGGTCTAGGAGTGGAATGCTGGGCCATATGGTCATTCTGCGTTTAGCATTTTGAGGACATACCAATCTGTTTTCCAAAGTGGCTGCACCATTTTACGATCCTGCTAGCAGTATATGAAGGCTCAAATTTCCCCAAACCTCATCAACACTTGTTGTTGTCTGTCTTTTTAATTTTAGCCGTTCTTGTTGGTGTGAAATGGTCTCTCATTATGGTTCAATTTGCACTTCCCTAAGGACTAGTGATGCTGGATATCTTTTCATTTGTTTATTGGCCATCTGTACATCTTCTTTGGAGAAATGCCTATTCAAATCCTTTGCCTGTTTTTTTTTTCAAGGGTAGGGGGGAAAATCAATCCATTTCACTGAGGGGCTTCAGGTTGTGGGGGGGGTCGAAGTGCCGGGAGGACAATGAGATCTGGGTCCAGCGGGATCTCCCCAGCTTCTCAGTTGCTGAAAGTCGTTTTGCCTGTTTTAAAATGGGTTGACTTTACTGTGAAGTTGTAATAGTTCCATATATATTCTGGATACAGTTTCCTTGTCAGATACATGATTTGCAAATATTTTCTCCTGTTCTGAATCCGCTCTTCTATGAGTCAAGTCAGGTTCTCCAGCAAACAGCCCCCCATTCCTTGCTCAGGAAGGAAAATATCATCTGAAAACATAAAGTACAACATTTTTTAAAAGAGCATCTCGCTTTCTGATGAGAAGCAGTTGAGAAACACTCTCAATCCACAGCATGGAAGGGTCACTCATGACTTGAAAGCAATCATGAGGGCAGCAAGACGGAGCAGACTGGGAAAGAAAACTCAGGGCTAAGTTGGTTAAGCACAGACTTTAAAATGAAAAAACTGCCCATCTTTTTCTTCCTCTATTTTGTTTTAAGTCCCTCTCTGTCACTATTTTTCTAAATGGACCTAAGTGCTTCATAATCATCACTATGTAAGCCATATGGGGCAGCGATCTGGAGAACCTGACTCAATCGACAAAAGAGCAGAAATGTGTAACAATGAGCCGTGTTACCCCAGGACCGGAAGGACCATGGAGGAGTGCATGAACATGTGTGCACAAGTCCAGATAGCTTGAAACCCCACCATTGGATCTGCATCCTACACAGCTAGCATCATTATGAACCTGCCAAAACCAAAACATATCTCAATAGAGAGGACAGCCGATGGATAGGAACTAGGTATGCAAACTTCTCTCTCAACAGACAGACAGAAGTTTCTTGAGGAAGAAATAAAAAAGGGAAGAAACAAGATTCAAAGCAATTCCAAAAGACGAATACTGGAGAAAACCCAACAAGATCAACATGGTAAATTCCCAACAGATGCCAGTTATTTGTGTTAACATTAATATTAAATAGTAATATTAACCATAAAGTTCTGAATTTATGTTTAAAGCAGCAATTATATAAAAAGAGACTAATGGAAAACTGACTTCTCTAAAATCCACAGGAGGAAAAAAAATTGGGGCTTTGGTTGCCCACAAGCCTAACATGTGCCAATAGTGCAATGCAGCTGCTAAATTACTACCACCACAAGGCAGCCCCTGTTTGCATCCAAGAAATTGATAGGCTCACTAAGCTCTACCAGCCAGGCCATGTCTGATGTGTAGGTTTCACGTGGGCACAAAAGATATGGACAATCTAAAGCATATCTAGCAAGAAGTGACCAGAATGGCTATAGGTCGGGAATCCAAATTAAATACAAAATAGTTGATGGAACGGGAGGTATTTGGGCCTCCTGTTTAAGGTAACTACACTTAGCTATTTGAAGAACTGCCAATAAAGAGTGGCACTAAGTTGTTTTGTGTTGCCGAAGGGTGAAAATTACAGGGGAATGTTATGCTCCATATACGAAATAATTTTCCAGTACTCAAAATCATCCAAGAACTGATCCCCTGGGCTTGAGAAGTTTTAAGCTCTCTTTTGTTGGACATGCCAGGCTACTGAATAGGAGGGTTATCTGCCAGCAAGAGCAATCTAAGGATCCTGTGGTGGGTGAAAGGATATATCCCAAATTCTAAGGTCCCTTCCAAAATTAAGAACCTGCAATTCTATGATTCTCACTATGGCTTTAATTCATCAAATTAGTAGACAAAACCCAGTGTTAATTAACTCTCCTCCAACCCATCTTTATGTGGTAAACGGTGAACATTTAAAAATATTCTTGGTAGGCCTGGAAAAATGATTAAATAATACTTGAGTCTCAAATATTAGCTAATTATTTTTGTTAAATACTTTTCTATTGTATTTAAACCCTATTCCTTAACTGCAGAAAGACTTAAATGAGATGATAAAGGTGAATAAACTCTGAAGGCCTCAAAGCAATATAAGGGATTTTTATTATAATTGATGGTTATCAATAAGCAGAGAAGCACCTACTAACTTTAAAAAAAGAAAACACTTCCATATGTAGCAGTAGTTTCTTCTTTTCTGACTCTCAACTATAAATTTCCAAGGCAGGTCTAATTTTACCTTCATCTCAAGATTTGGTAACCAGAGTGCCGGACGCCTACACACAAAATTCCAGCAGAGTGCCCATCACAGAATATTAGCAAGAGAACTTGGAGGCTGGGCTTTGCCTTCTGGCCTCAAACAGGAATAAATGCAGGATTCAGGGAGGTTGTGAGAGTGAAAATTGGGGCACCTAAACTAAGAGTAAACCAAAGAGACAGGCTAAAAGGCACAGCCCAAGCACAATCTACAAAAGAAAGAAATAGATGAACTGGACTTTATCAAATTTAAAAACCTTTGTTCTTCAAAAGTCACCATTAAGAAAATGAAAAGATAAGCCACAGATGCGAGAAAATATTTAAAAATCACATCTGAAAAGGGACTTGTATTCAGGGTATATAAAGAACTCTCATAAAGACAACCCAAGTAAAAAATAGGCCAAAAATTGAATGGATATTTCACCAAAGAAGATATATGAATATCTAATAAGCACATGAAAAGATGCTCAACATCAATAGTCATTAGAGAGATGCAAATTAAAACCACGATGAGATACCCCCAAACACCCACTAGCATGGCTACAATCAAAGAGACAGTATCAAATTTGTAGAGCAACTGGAGGCCCCCTCATAGCCCAGTACTGTAAGGGTAAAATGGTTCAGCCACTTTGGAAAACAGTTTAACAGTTTCTTAAAAGGTTAAACATACATCTACCATATGTCCCAGCAATTTCACTCTCAGCTATCTATCAAAGAGTAATGAAAACATTTGTACATATTAACACCCGCACACAAATGACCACAGCAGAAACAACGCAGATGTCCAACAGAAGCGAATGAACTAACAAAATGCAGTATATCCATATAATGAAATACTATTCGGCAATAAAAAGGAATGAACTATCAATACACATTACAACAGTAGTGAATCTCAAAATCATTATACTAAGTGAAAAAAAAGCCAGACACAAAAGACCACACATTGAATGATTCCATTTATATGTAATTTCCAGAAAAAGCAAATCTACAGAGAAAGAAGGCAGATTAGTGCTTGCTTAGGAGTGAGAGCAGAGACTGGCTGCAAATGGATACAAGGCCACTTTCTGTAGTAATGGAAATGTTCTAAACATGGATTATGGTGATGGTTGCACAGCTCTATAAATTTACTAAAAATTACTGAATTTAAAACCTGAATTTTACAATATGTAAATTATTCCTCAATAAAACTCTTTTTAAAAAACAGTACAGCCCTGAGACCCATGAAACAATAGGCCTGGATCAGAGGGCAGATCTTTTAGTTGCATTCATTAAATACATTATATTCAGTTCAAAGAAACATAATGGAGAAAAAGAACAAGTTTTCTTTTTCTTCTATTTTACTTATTTATCAAAAGCAATTTCTTGAGGTATCTCAAAATTTGAAACTATAAATGCCCAGCTTCTCTTACAATGTGATTTTGGAGGCAGTGTGCCTAGAGTTTAACACAGGTGGGGACTATGGGCTCAAGCCGTGTCTAAAAGCTGCTCTCACTTACTAGGTGACCCTGAGCAAGGGACTCAACCTGAGTTTCTTGTTTCTGTAAAACAAAACTCACACATACCACACTATCCAGCGCAGGGGAAGTACTCAACAAATGCTGATGCTATTGTTTTTATTATCAACACATCATCATTATCATCACTATGACCCTCATTCTCTCAGGAAGCATGAACATGTGACTGATTCATGCATGTTCTCAATGTACATTTAGTGCTTCATTACCGTTCTATTCAATTTAATTCGGACTCCCACTGCCCAAACATAAGCAGACTCCTTGTGACCCACATTTGCTATCTTAGAGACTCAGACTTTGAAATAAAGTCCCCAGATCATCTCACTGAAGAGAACAAAAGCTGTCCCATCCCTTGGCAGAAGCAAGGTATTTCCCAAGTCAACAACAGGAAAAAAATTTACTAGGTAAGTTTTTGTTGTTTCTAGGCGAACTGGACGAAGAAGAAAATGTCAGCCTTTCCTCAGAGATGCCTGGCAAAGAGGGGAAAATAACCCTAGAAAAATAAAGCCATCTGCCAGAGGAGCTGGCACAGTGACACGATGACCAGGCCCTGCCCCAGAGGATCACCAACACCCACAGAGTAAAGAAGGGGCCGTGGTTCAGCGCTGGCTGCTTCTTCAGTCAACAGCTGGAACCCAGCCAAGAGCAAAAACCCCTTTCTTTTTTATGTTTTTTTAAGTCTACATGAAAGGGGAAGTTCACTGCATGGGAGTGAACTCCTCTTCTGTAAGACAAGCATCTTCTGGTTCTCCTTTTCTTCCTGCTGGGCAAGGGTAGGGGGACAGGACCCCGGGAAAGGGTCTGTGGTACCAGGTAGACCGCTTCACCACCAATGTCTGGAAAAGGACAGTGGTTGCCTCTGGCTCATCCAGCCCGCTCCCCTCCTCTGGCCCACCAGCACCCACTGCCCCTAAAGAATCCAAGTCTCCCAGCACATCCCTCTAGCCACACACCTCAGAGGACAGCTGGGAAGAGACGCCAGCAACATGACAGGGGGCTGGGCGCCTGCACCAGCAAGGGGCACATGGCCTTCAGTCTCCATACTTGCTGGTCAGCCACAAAAGCCCCAAGACCTCAAAGCATTCCAAGGAAGTATGTCATGGGATTTACCGATCATGAGGACTGCTTTAACTCAGCATCCAAGAAGACCTCACGGCCTCTGTGGGGACTTCTCCTGCTCATTTAAATAACAGTAAAATAAGAGCAATAAAAATAATAAGGAAAACAACTTCCTCACATGAAATGAGGGCCAAATATAAATGCCCTGAAATCTGAAGGAATAATGTTTCTGTCATCCTGGATCTGTCTTTTAATGCTGCTTCTGTTCTGCTTTTTTCCACTACAAAGCCATAGAACTTGAGAGCTGAGAAGGCCCACAGGGGCCCAGAGAGGTGAAGTAACTTACCAAAGGTCACAGAGCATGCAAGTGACCAAGCCAAGACTAACACCCAACTTTATCCACAAAAACTGGAAAATACTGTTGTTCTGGATTACTATCCACCCTCTCCATTAAAGAGCATGTCCCTAGCCCAGAAAGAAAGTGCTCACAAGGGGACCCTGACAGGAGCTGATGACAAGATTCAAATCCAGTTCTGTCCCTTACCAAAGTGTGTGACTGTAGGCAACTTCCTTAATCTCGGTTTCCTCATCCGTCATATGAGGCTAATAAAAGCACCAACCCTGTAGACTATTCTGAGAATGAAATGTACCGATATAGTTTCCAAAATAGTGTCTGATGTAACCAGTATAAAACTCAACATCATCACCATCCTAAAACAGAGAGGAAATGAGAGTAGAAATGGGGGTTAAATGAAAAAAGATAGAAAGTGAGTGTGTGTTCATTAAATAAGTAGAACACCAATTGTTTAACTTCAAAGAATTTAAAGACACACCAACAGTCATGTTAACAGTAGCTAGTGGGAAAATGAAAGCAAAACAAGAACGTGTTATAAAATATTAGGTACTATATGACTCCGATTATGTTAAATAATCATACATACACACACACACACATATATATATGTATATATATACATATACATATATATATATGTGTGTGTGTGTGTGTGTGTGTGTGTATATATATATATATACACACTTCAAAAAGAGAGTGAAAGAAAAAAGAAACATTAACATCCATTCTCTGGGCAGTAGGATTATGGCTGCCTTTTATCATCTTCTCTATTTCCAGAGTCTTACGCAGCAGGCATGTATTACTTCAGAAATCAAAATAAAGGCAAGTTTTCATAAAAAAGAATGAAATAATGCCATTTGCAGCAACATGGATGCAACTAGAGATTGTCATACTGAGTGACGTAAGTCAGACAAAGACAAATATCATATGATATCGCTTATATGTGGAGTCTAAGAAAAGGGTACAAATGAACTTATCTACAAAACAGAGTTACAGATATAGAAAACAAACTTATGGTTACCAGTGGGTATGGGGGGGAGGGGTAAATTTGGAGACTGGGATTGACCTATACACACTACTATATATAAAATAGATAACTAATAAGGACCTACTGTATAGCACAGGGAACTCTACTCAATACTCTGTAATGGGCTATATGGGAAAAGAATCTAAAAAAGAGTGGATATATGTATATGTATAACTGATTCACTTTGTTGTATACCTGAAACTAACACAACGTTGTAAATCAACTATGCTCCAATAAAAAGTAAAAAAAGAGTGAGAAAAGGAAATGAATATTTTTGAACACACACACACACACACACACACACACACACACACACACACACACAATAAATAAATAAATAAATAAATAAAGGCAAGTTTGAAAGATTATTTTTAAAGAAGAAACTTGACACCAGGCCCAGGCCAGGTCTCACATTGCTGAAGGGCTGTTACATAGCAGCTACAATGGGGTGGGGGGAACCCTAAGAAGCAGGGCCTGTGTTCTGGCCTGTGTTTGGAGGGGAGCCCAAGACGTGGAGAAGAGGGACACTCAAACCACCAAACAAATATGAAATTTGATGCCTAAAAGTATCAGGTCAGGGAGGGGCAGAGCTCTGCAAATAGGACTGAATTTCAAAAAGAAAAGAAAATGGGAGTGATGACTTCAGCAGTCCCTAGTTTAAATGAGAGAGATTATGAAGGCCTAGAAAAAAGGGAAAAAAGAGAAGAATCCTGGAGAAAGATAATCAGCAGCCCACTTTCTTTCTCTGGCTGAGACAGATCAGTCGCCAAAACTAAAAAGCAAAAGACCAAATGGCTATACAAAGGAACAGTGGGCCCCTATTGGGAACAAGGCTGGGACAAGCCATCTAGGCTTAAGGCTCCCAGCTATTCTCCAAGTCTGAGACCATCCCCTGATCCCAGTGAGGACCAAGAACTTCCTTCTTTCCAGCATCCAGATGGGAGAAATGGATCTACTGACTCTGGGGCCGCTGACACAGACATAAGCCAGAGCCCAGGAAGAACTTCGCAAGGGGTTTAAGAAGATTGAGTTAGCCTGGGATCTTTCTCTGCACATCTTCCTGGCTTGTCTTCAGTCCCCACTTCTTTCAGCTTGAGTTCTCAATCCCTGTAGCTCATGTGAAGGGCAGACAGACGGAACAGGAGAACAGAATACACAGAATAGGCGACGGAGGGCAGCATCACCCTCTCCCCAGCAGCTCCTGTTCAGGGTCCCATTCTCCTCTGAGAAGCCTCTGACGCTGTGATCAGCCAAACCAGGGTACATGGCCCCAGCCCTAGCATCTCTGCATCTTTCCCACTAGCTGCTCTTCTTGAGCAGCAACCTAGGATCAGTGCATGTTAAGGTTCATCCAAACCACCCACCTAGTTTCCCTATTTCACAAGAAAAAAGAGGCAGAAAAAAGAGGACTTTGTGTCTGTGCCTATCAAAGTCAGATGAGATAATGCACTACCTCAAGACCATCTGACCCACGGCCTTGCCCGAGGTCACAAATCTTTGTAGTGACAGAACCGGGATGAGAAGGTAATTATCCTGCTTGCTGCCCCTTCTTCTGGCCGTGGACTGGACTGCACTCCCCACTGCTCACTGTGAAAGCTCCTCCTGGGCAGATGTCAACAAATAAAATAATCCAGAAGGCTAAATCAAATCCAGGTGTAATGGACAGGGGTGACTCTTCACTTTTTCTAAGGGGCAATTATAACAGGAAGTGTCTCAATCCAAGAAGTGGCCCTGCAAGGGTAGACTGTTACCACCTGTGATGACCTATGGATGAAACATTATGGATATTTGCATAATCTTAAAGTATCTCCCCCCAAATATAATAAACATGAATGAAAGTATTATTAATTACTGTGGTTGTTTTAAAATGTGCCCACAAATTCTTTGAGACTCTTCCCTCTAGGAGATGGAGCTTAAATTCCCTCCCTCCCCTAAGTATGGGTTGGACTCAGTGATTTCTCTTCTAAGGAACAGATTATGGAAAGGAAAAAATAGTAATTTAACAGCAGCAAAAACGTGGGAGACACCACCTCATGACCAAGTGATCAAGGTTAACATCACCAGTGGTGAGTCATGTTGATGTCATGTACTTCCTGACATGATGCAATGACAAGGGCGTATCACCTCTATTGCACTCATCCCTAAAATCCACAACCTCAATCTAATCATGAGAAAACACTAGACAAACCTAAATCAAGGGACATCCTGCCAAGTACCTGACCACTACTCTTCAAAAGTGTCAAGGTCATATAAGACAAAGGAAGATGAAACTGGAGGAGAATCACCAGACATGACAATTAAATGCAACACGAACTGGATCCTGGAACAGAAAAGAATATTAGTAGAAAAACTGGGGAAATCTGAATAAAGTCTATAGTTAATAACTAAAGTTAGCAGTATTGCACCAATATAAATTTCTTAGCTTTGACAAATGCACCAGGGTTATGTAAATGTTAATATTAGGGGAAGGCAAGTGAAGGATATACAAAAACTCTCTATACTACATTGGCAAACTCTTCTGTAAATCTAAGATAACTTCAAAATAAAAATGTTTTAAAACGAAACAAAACAAAAGTGATGCTCCAGGAAGATGCATCATGCTTATGCTAAAGGCTTCAGGTCCCCCGCAAAACCCCTAAGTGTTTGAGAAGCATCACATCTCTCAGTTATCAACTCTTTCCTAATGCCATAGCTGTGATGATTACACATCAAGAAGAAATGGCATGTATCATCTTAATTATTCAGCTGAGTCTTTACACCAAGGACCCTTTCTAAATTCCATTCTTACAAAGAACAGGATGAAAACGGTGAAAAGGCTCTGAGCCTGCTGAGGCTCCAGTCTGTCTGCTTCTGGCTATGGTCCCATCACTCAGCACTTTGCTAGGTCCTACACAGGATGAATTACTGACACACCCAGAGGACAAATTCTGAGTGTGCATCAATACTGATTCATTTACAGAGATGGTTTTGCTTCCCTCCTCTCCTTCTAAAAACAGTTTGATTTAAATGCTTAGTGCTACCCCAAGAGATAAGCTGTCAGTAAACCCTCAACCAGACACGACTGAGAAGAAAGATAAAATCTTCCCAGTAACCCTGAAGGAAAACATTTAAAAGTTCTCATCACCGAAATATATACTTTTTACTTCATAGTTTATTTCTATAATCTTTGGGTACAGCTCTTTTGTTTTGTTTCTTCTTCATTTTTAAGATACAGTAACAGATTGCTTGCAAAAATGGCCCCAAATTCTACACCCCTCTTATATCCACACCCACTTTCAGCATGATTATGTGGCTTCTTCCACCAAGGGTATGGGGGTAGTGACCATTATTTCCCTACCTCTTGAAGCTGGGCTGGCCTTGTAACTTGCTTTGGCCAATAAAATGTGGCAGAATTGACAGTGTGCTGTTTGTGAACCTAGGCCCAAGAGGCTTTGCTTACTTCTGCCCACTCTCTTGGAACCCTGTTCAACAGCCATGAGACCAAGCCAGGGCTAGCCAGCTATAGGATGAGAAAACTTGTAGCATGAAGATGAGGTCCCCCAGCTAGACCTCAGCCAACCCAGCAGCTGACTAAGATACATGAGCAATTCTAGCCAAGAACAGAACTGCCCACCTGACTGAGGCCACCTGAGCCCAGCCCAAACTGTTGACCTATAGAATCACGAACGAAGTGAATAAATTAAGTTACTAAATTTGGGGATAGTTTATTACACAGCACAATCTAGCCAATACAATGGAAATGTGTAATTTTAACGCTATTAATATTTCTGATTTTAAAGGCATTACATACTTAATGGGAAAAGTCAGAAAAAAAAAAAAAAGGAGAAAATTACCCATAATTTAGCACTACAGGAAAACCAGTACTCTGGTATATTTCTTCCCAATCTTTAGTGTGTATGAGTGAATGAAAATGGGATCAGTTTAGTTATAATTCTGTATCTTGCTTCTCCCTCACAAACATTGTAGAGTTTTTTTTATGCTGTGAAAACATAATTTTTAATGATTTCATAATATTATCATAGATATATAATAATTTAAATCTATGCCATATATTTTTGTAGTTGCTGTAACTGTATAACTAATAACTAATGAAGTTACTTTTTCATTATTATAAATAATACTGTTCATCTGAGTACAGAAACCTGTCCTCCTGCATATATACACACACACACACACCCCATACACACACACACACACACACACACACACACACGCACACACACCTCCTTTGCTGGCAGAGACCCAATTTGTTCAGCTCACCCTGTGCTCTACCATGTGCTCAGAATGGGGGCCTCTCCCCAGCAAAGGAAAGAATGGAGACTCTTGATCAGTCTAAGTTGCAGGCTAAATCCAGCTCACCACCTGGTACTGTATGGGCCATTTAATACCATCCTGGTCTGTGAGATAGGAGAAATCTTTTGGGAAGCTTTGGAAAAGCTTTTCCTTATAAAAAGATACCTGTGCGGGGACTTCCCTGGTGGTCCAGTGGTTAAGACTCCGTGCTTCCACTGCAGGGGGCACGCGTTCAATCCCTGGTCAGGGAACTAAGGATCCCGCATGCCGCGTGGCAGCAGACAAAAAAAAAAGATACATGTGCAGGAAGGAATGGTCCCTTTTCTCAGCTCCAGCTATCAGTGTGTGAGGATGTGTTGCCTAGAACTGATGCAGCCCTCTTGTGACTATTAGGAGCCAAGCCAGAGGGGAAGAGCCAATAGGGTAAAGATAGCAAAGCAGGATAAGGAAAGAACCCATGTCCTTTGTGCTGGGGTTGAGCCACTGAATTCCCTGGAAACATGCCACCTCTGGACAGCAAGACAATAAACCTAAACCTCTTGCTGTTTAAACCATTTTCAGCCAAGTTTTCTGTTTCTTGAGGCCAAAGGGACAGAGACTCTTTTCAAAGACTGTAGCAATGGACCTCTTCTTTAGCACTCTATGGGCTTATGTAAAATCTATAAAATAACTGGGGGTAAAGGACAAATGTAAAATATTCAATATTCTAACATCCAGAAAACGGATGTACTTCTCATTTGCTCAAATTAAAAAAAATATATCTCCTAGTGAATTCCTTTATTTACCTAACTCCAACAATGTGTTGTGAGAGTTTTTCTTTGGGTTTTGTGCTTTTGGTGCTACTGTGAATGGGAGCATTTTCCCATTACAGCCAACAGACTGTTACTGGTATATTATACAGGTATTATCTCTCATGTATATACTCACAAGTTTACTGATCTCTCATTAATTCTAGGAGTGTCACCACCTGGAGTGCTTTTATTGGTACGTAATTATGTTGTTTATTACAAAAAACTTCTTCTGGGCTTCCCTGGTGGCACAGTGGTTAAGAATCCGCCTGCCATTGCAGGGGACATGCGTTCGAGCCCTGGTCCAGGAAGATCTCACATGCCGCAGAGCACCTAAGCCCGTGTGCCACAACTTACTGAGCCTGTGCTCTAGAGTCCGCGAGCCACAACTACTGAGGCCCTGTGCCACAACTACTGACGCCCACGTGCCTAGAGCCCATGCTCCACAACAAGAGTAGCCACCACAATAAGAAGCCTGTGCACCACAATGAAGAGTAGCCCCCGCTTGCCAAAACCAGAGAAAAGCTCGCATGCAGCAACAAAGACCCAATGCAGCCAAAAATAAAATAAATAAAATAAAATAAATAAATTTATAAAAAAACAAAAAACAAAAAAAACTTATTGTCAGCTACACTTTAAATGTATGTTTCATGCTTTATTGCACAGGCAAGCAACGCCAGAACAATGATGAATATCATCTTGAGTTTTATAAGTCGAAATCTCTAGTGTTTCCACTAAGCAAGATGTTAGATATTAGTTTAAGATATATGTACGTGTGTGGATACACATACACACATTTTATTTTGGGGTTTATAGAAAGTATTTAAGGAAATATCCTATTTCTCTAAGAATTTTATTTTTAAGTTAAGAATGGGTATGCATATGGTTTGTCATACTGGAACAATTGACTATAGGGTCTAATTTACAAACTTCCTAAAAAAATTTCTTTATATTTCTGGAATAAAATGTTATGCCAACATCCTGAATGATTCTTCTTTTAGGCTTTTCTAACTTTTTTTTTTGAGTTTTTGAATTTTATTTTATTTTTTTAATACAGCAGGTTCTTAATAGTTATCCATTTTATACATATTAGTGTATACATGTCAATCCCAATCTCCCAATTCATCACACACACCGCCCGCCCCCCACCCACACCACCACTTTCCCCACTTGGTGTCCATACGTTTGTTCTCTACATCTGGGTCTCTATTTCTGCCCTGCAAACTGGCTCATCTGTAACATTTTTCTAGGTTCCACATATAGGCGTTAATATACAATATTTGTTTTTCTCTTTCTGACTTACTTCACTCTGTATGACAGTCTCTAGATCCATCCATGTCTCTACAAATGACCCAATTTCGTTCCTTTTTATGGCTGAGTAATATCCCATTGTATATATGTACCACATCTTCTTTATCCATTCGTCTGTCAATGAGCATTTAGGTTGCTTCCATGACCTGACTATTGTAAACAGTGTTGCAGTGAACATTGGGGTGCACGTGTCTTTTTGAATTATAGTTTCCTCTGGGTATATGCCCAGTAGTGGGATTGCTGGGTCATATGGTAATTCTATTTTTAGTTTTTTAAGGAACCTCCATACTGTTCTCCATAGTGGCTGTTATCAATTTACATTCCCACCAACAGTGCAAGAGGGTTCCCTTTTCTCCACACTCTCTCCAGCATTTGTTGTTTGTAGGTTTTCTGATGATGCCCATTCTAACTGGTGTGATACCTCACTGTAGTTTTGATATGCATTTCTCTAATAATTACTGATGTTGAGCAGCTTTTCATGTGCTTCTTGGCCATATGTATGTCTTCTTTGGAGAAATGTCTATTTAGGTCTTCTGCCCATTTTTTGATAGGGTTGTTCGTTTTTTTAATATTGAGCTGCATGAGCTGTTTACATATTTTGGAGATTAATCCTTTGTCCATTGATTCGTTTGCAAATATTTTCTCCCATTCTGAGGGCTGTCTTTTCGTCTTGTTTGTAGTTTCCTTTGCTTTGCAAAAGCTTTTAAGTTTTATTAGGTCCCATTTGTTTATTTTTGTTTTTATTTCCATTACTCTAGGAGGTGGATCAAAAAAGACCTTGTTGTGATTTATGTCAAAGAGTGTTCTTCCTATGTTTTCCTCTAAGAGTTTTATACTGTCCAGTCTTACATTTAAGTCTCTAATCCATTTTGAGTTTATTTTTGTGTATGGTGTTAGGGACGGTTCTAATTTCATTCTTTTACATGAAGCTGTCCAGTTTTCCCAGCACCACTTATTGAGGCTGTCTTTTCTCCATTGTATATCCTTGCCTCCTTTGTCATAGATTAGTTGACCATAGGTGCGTGGGTTTATCTCTGGGCTTTCTATCCTGTTCCGTTGATCTATATTTCTGTTTTTGTGCCAGTACCATATTGTCTTGATTACTGTAGCTTTGTAGTATAGCCTGAAATCAGGGAGTCTGATTCCTCCAGCTCTGTTTTTTTCCCTCAAGACTGCTTTGGCTATTTGGGGTCTTTTGTATCTCCATACAAATTTTAAGATTTTTTTGTTCTAGTTCTGTAAAAAATGCCATTGGTAATTTGATAGGGATTGCATTGAATCTGTAGATTGCTTTGGGTAGTATAGTCATTTTCACAATACTGATTCTTCCAATCCAAGAACATGGTATTTCTGTCCATCTGTTTGTCTCATCTTTAATTTCTTTCATGAGTGTCTTACAGTTTTCTGCATACAGGTCTTTTGTCTCCCTAGGTAGGTTTATTCCTAGGTATTTTACTCTTTTTGTTGCAATGGTAAATGGGAGTGTTTCCTTAATTTCTCTTTCAGATTTCTCATCATTAGTGTATAGGAATGCAAGAGATTTCTGCACATTAATTTTGTATCCTGCAACTTTACCAAATTCATTGATTAGCTCTAGTAGTTTTCTGGTGGCATCTTTAGGATTCTCTATGTATAGTATCATGTCATCTGCAAACAGTGACAGTTTTACTTCTTCTTTTCTAATTTGTATTCCTTTTATTTCTTTTTCTTCTCTGATTGCCATGGCTAGGACTTCCAGAACTATGTTGAATAATAGTGGCGAGAGTGGACATACTTGTCTTGTTCCTGATCTTAGAGGAAATGCTTTCAGTTTTTCACCATTGAGAACGATGTTTGCTGTGGGTTTGTTGTATATGGCCTTTATTATGTTGAGGTAGGTTCCCTCTATGCCCACTTTCTGGAGAGTTTTTATCATAAATGGGTGTTAAATTTTGTCAAAAGCTTTTTCTACGTTTACTGAGATGATCATATGGTTGTTTTTTTTTTAATAAATTTATTTATTTTATTTATTTATTTTTATTTTTGGCTCTGTTGGGTCTTTGTTGCTGTGCACAGGCTTTCTCTAGTTGCGGTGAGCGGGGGCTACTCTTTGTTGCGGTACACGGGCTTCTCATTGCGGTGGCTTCTCGTTGCAAAGCATGGGCTCGAGATGCAGGGGCTTTAGTAGTTGCGGCACACGGGCTCAGTAGTTGTGGCTCGTGGGCTCTAGAGTGCAGGCTCAGTAGTTGTCGTGCACGGGCTTAGCTGCTCCATGGCATGTGGGATCTTCCTGGACCAGGGCTCGAACCCGTGTCCCCTGCATTGGCAGGTGGATTCTTAACCACTGTGCCACCAGGGTAGTCCCGATCATATGGTTTTTCTTCTTCAGTTTGTTAATATGGTGTATCACATTGATTGATTTGCATATATTGAAGAATCCTTGCATCCCTGGGATAAATCGCACTTGATCATGGTGTATGATCCTTTTAATGTGTTGTTGGATTCTGTTTGCTAGTATTTTGTTGAGGATTTTTGCATCTATATTCATCAGAGATATTGGTCTGTAATTTTCTTTTTTTGTAGTATCTTTATCTGGTTTTGGTATCAGGGTGATGGTGGCCTCATCGAATGAGTTTGGGAGTGTTCCTTCTGCAATTTTTTGGAAGAGTTTGAGAAGGATGGGTGTTAGCTCTTCTCTAAATGTTTGATAGAATTCACCTGTGAAGCCATCTGGTCCTGGACTTTGGTTTGTTGAAAGATTTTTAATCAATTTCAATTTCATTACTTGTGATTGGTCTGTTCATATTTTCTATTTCTTCCTGGTTCAATCTTGGAAGGTTATACCTTTCTAAGAATTTGTCCATTTCTTCCAGGTTGTCCATTTTATTGGCAGAGAGTTGCTTGTAGTAGTCTCTTACGATGCTTTGTATTTCTGCAGTGTCTGTTGTAACTTCTCCTTTTTCATTTCTAATTTTATTGATTTGAGTCCTCTCCCTCTTTCTCTTGATGAGTCTGGCTAATGGTTTATCAATTTTGTTTATCTTCTCAAAGAACCAGCTTTTTTTTTTATATTCAAACAGGAAGTCACAAAAATTATAATCATCCTCATCAGTTCACTCAGTCCCATAGAACCAGCTTTTAGTTTTATTGATCTTTGCTATTGTTTTCTTTGTTTCTATTTCATTTATTTCTGCTCTGATTTTTAAGATTTCTTTCCTTCTCTAACTTTGGGTTTTGTTTGTTTTTCTTTCTCTAGTTCCTTTAGGTGTAAGGTTAGATTGTTTATTTGAGATTTTTCTTGTTTCTTGAGGTAGGCTTGTATTGCTATAAACTTCCCTCTTAGAACTGCTTTTGCTGCATCTCATAGGCTTTGGATCGTCGTGTTTTCATTGTCATTTGTCTCTAGGTATTTTTTGATTTCCTCTTTGATTTCTTCAGTGATCTCTTGGTTATTTAGTAATGTATTGTTTAGCCTCCATGTGTTTGTGTTTTTTACGTTTTTTCCCTGTAACTGATTTCTAATCTCATAGTGTTGTGGTCAGAAAAGGTGCTTGATATGATTTCAATTTTCTTAAATTTACTGAGGCTTGATTTGTGACCCAAGATGTGATCTATCCTGGAGAATGTTCCATGTGCCCTTGAGGAGAAAGCATAATCCGCTGTTTTTGGATGGAAAGTCCTATAAATATCAATTAAATCCATCTGGTCTATTGTGTCATTTAAAGCTTGTGTTTCCTTATTAATTTTCTGTTTGGATGATCTGTCCATTGGTGTAAGTGAGGTGTTAAAGTCCCCCACTATTATTGTGTTACTGTCGATTCCTCTTTTATAGCTGTTAGCAGTTGCCTTATGTATTGAGGTGCTCCTATGTTGGGTGCATATATATTTATAATTGTTATATCTTCTTCTTGGATTGATCTCTTGATCATTATGTAGTGTCCTTCCTTGTCTCTTGTAACATTCTTTATTTTAAAGTCTATTTTATCTGATATGAGTATTGCTACTCCAGCTTTCTTTTGATTTCCATTTGCATGGAATATCTTTTTCCATCCCCTCACTTTCAGTCTGTATGTGTCCCTAGGTCTGAAGTGGGTCTCTTGTAGACAGCATATATATGGGTCTTGTTTTTGTATCCATTCAGTGAGCCTGTGTATTTTGGTTGGCACATTTAATCCATTCACATTTATGGTAATTATCGATATGTACGTTCCTATTACCATCTTCTTAATTATTATGGGTTTGTTTTGGTAGGTCCTTTTTTTCTCTTGTGTTTCCCACTTAGGGAAGTTCCTTTAGCATTTGCTGTAGAGCTGGTTTGGTGGTGCTGAATTCTCTTAGCTTTTGCTTTTCTGTAAAGCTTTTGATTTCTCTGTCAAATCTGAATGAGATCCTTGCTGGGTAGAGTAATCTTGGCTGTAGCTTCTTCCCTTTCATCACTTTAAATACATCATGCCACTCCCTTCTGGCTTGTAGAACTTCTGCTGAGAAATCAGCTGTTAACCTTATGGGAGTTCCTTTGTATGTTATTTGTCATTTTTCCCTTGCTGCTTTCAATAATTTTTCTTTGTCTTTAATTTTTGTCAGTTTGTTTACTATGCGTCTCAGCGTGTTTCTCCTTGGGTTTATCCTGCCTGGGACTCTCTGTGCTTCCTGGACATGGGTGGTATTTCCTTTCCCATGTTAGGGAAGTTTTCAACTATAATTTCTTCATATATTTTCTCGGGTCCTTTCTCTCTCTCTTCTCCTTCTGGGACCCCTATAATGCAAATGTTGTTGTGTTTAATGTTGTCCCAGAGGTCTCTTAGGCTGTCTTCATTCCTTTTCATTCTTTTTCTTTATTCTGTTCTGCAGCAGTGAATTCCACCATTCTGTCTTCCAGGTCACTTATCTGTTCTTCTGCCTCAGTTATTCTGCTACTGATTCCTTCTAGTGTATTTTTCATTTCAGTTATTGCATTGTTCATCTCTGTTTGTTTGTTCTTTAATTCTTCTAGGCGTTTGTTCTTTAATTCTTCCAAGTCTTTGTTAAACATTTCTTGCATCTTCTCGATCTTTACCTCCATTCTTTTTCCGAGGTCCTGGATCATCTTCACTATCATTATTCTGAATTCTTTTTCTGGAAGGTTTACTATCTCCACTTCATTTAGTTTTTTTCTGGGGTTTTATCTTGTTCCTTCATCTGGTACACAGCCCTCTGCCTTTTCATCTTGTCTATTTCTGTGAATGTCGTTTTTGTTCCACAGGCTGCAGGATTGTAGTTCTTCTCGTTTCTTTCTAACTTTTTCACTCACTTCATGAGGCTTTTTTGAATCATATGACTACGGTAGCTCTTCAACTTGAGCATGATAGCAATTATATAACATGGAAATTGTCTGATATTTGGAAATTTAAATAAGTTCATAAGTAAAACTGCATTAGGAACCCATTACCTTATAGTAAGAGGGGGAAAATCCCAACAGATTATGTTAAATAGTTTAGAGAGAAGGAAGGAAGGACAATCTTTGAAATGCTAGTATTATAGTATACTGACATTGCTAGAGCTCCTGCTAGATACAAAACTATATAATACTTTCCTGATGCTGGGACTTAGCCCTGGCTTTTTGTTGTCTTGTTTTATTTTGTTCTATCGCACCAGAAACACTTCTCCATGTTTCAGACAGTATTATATAGGAGGGCAAAGAAAACCTTAGTTTCTCCATGTCTGAACACAGAACCAACCACATGTCCATTTCTCACAATCCCCATAAGTATCAGTTATACACTTACACAATAATGCTGCAGAAAAAGCAATTCAACAACATCACTGGTATACAACAGTAAGTGCTTAAAGCTCTTACTGTTAGGTGTGGTGGTCAGTTAGGTGGCTCTCCTGATCTTGGCTGGGATTACTTACTCTGGTATAATTATTACCTTGGGGTCAGCTGGTTTAGGAAGTCCTTGGCTAGGAAAATTAGGGTCATTTGGCTCTGCTCCGAAAATGTTCTCATGGTAATGGTGGAAGCACAAGAGAGCAAGCAGAAACACACAATGCCTCTCGAGGCCTGAGCTGGGAACTGGCACACCATTCATCACTACTACAGCACCCTGATGGCCAAAGCCAAAATCACAAGACCAGGCCAGACTCCAGGGGTGAGGAAATGGACTCTGGAACTGAAAAAGGCCTGGTGGATACAGGGAGAGGTGGAGAACTAGCCATGCTTGCAATCAACCACACTATAACTCCTCTGTCTTCAGCTCTCGATGACTAAATGTCAGTGACCCTGCGTCCTTTCCTCTCATATCTCCCTACCGCAATGTCTGACCACAAGTCACCCTGTGCCCCCAGAAGAGACAGGTTGTCTTTTCACCCCAACACTTTAGCTGTCTCAGGGACCCAAGGAAGCAGCTGGGCCTTCTGCTCAGGGTAAGGAGCAAGAACTGCTAAGTGAGCTGTTTAAAGATGTCCCAGGGGAGAGGGCAGGGAAGAGAGAGAACAGAGACTCCATGGCAGACCACAGAGACGTGGCTGGTTATGGCTCGGCGGGGAGTGACTGTTGGGGAACCATGTTCCACATCTCTACCCTTCAGTGAGCCAGGAATATAGAAAAATGAAGGTTGGGACTACAGAGTAATTCCCTTAGAGGTGGGGCCTTCTCCATGTCAGTAGCATGTGTCAAGTTGGGCAAGTCTGAGTTAAAGGCTGTGGCATCACTAGCTGCCTGACCCTGGGTAGGCTGTAAACCTCTTAGGACAGTGGTCCCCAACCTTTTTGGCACCTGGGATCAGTCTCGTGGAAGACAATTTTTCCCGGATGTGGGGTAGGGGGGGATGGTTCAGGCGGTAATGTGAGCGATGGGGAGCGGCAGATGAAGCTTCGCTTGCTCACCCGCCACTCACCTCCTGCTGTGCGGCCCGGTTCCTAACAGGCAGGGGACCGGTACCAGTCCGTGGCCTGGGGGTTGGGGACCCCTTTCTTAGGACACTGATGAAAACAAGGGGTTGGACAAGTCTCAGTGAACCTTCTGGCACCAACATTCCAGGGCTGTGGATTTTATTTTGTTACCAAGCTAAACTCCCTTCATGTACATTCATTCTTCAGGTCAACCTATAGTATGACTGCTAACAACTTTAAAAATCAGGAGGAACACTACCAACAACATAACCTTAAACCCGACCTCTCGAGACAGTATTCTACCACCCTAGATGATCAAAAGATGCCAAAGGATTATTATTCTGTCAAAGTACCTTCGTGTGAAGGAAACCAAATTGTGTACATTTTTCAGGCCAGCACAGGTTCACTTATGACTGAAGAAAGACTCAGATCTATTTCAAGCAATAACATCTTTGAATTTTCTCACACTGAGAATTACTATTATTTCCTCCATTTTAGTTCTTTTTTAAAAATTCAATTTATTTTTTGAACAGGTGCTACATGCACATGTAACTAAACTCATAAGTTACAAGTAATACAAAGTAAAAAGAAAGTTTCCCTAGCATCCCTATTCCTAAGATACTCAATTACCCGCCTCAGTGACAACCATAGTTACCAGTATTCTATACATATAACAAGTTCAAGCACCTGTGTATTCATGTATGCACACTCCAGCAGACACGCGCACACACACTATTCCTTTTAAAAACCAATAAATAGTATTATACTAAAAATGTTGTTTTACACCTTGCTTTTTTCCTTCTTAATGGCATATCTCAGGTATTATGCCACATACAGCTGCCTCATTCTTTTAAAAGACTCTATTAAGATGTTCCCACTATTGTTCTTTAAAGTTGACTTCAATCAGTGTCCTTTTTATTAATATTATGATTAATGGCATCCTAGTCAGTCTAATGTGTAATTTCCATACAGATAAGTTCTTAAACTCAATGTTTTAAAACACAGTTGTATCTGGAGTCTAATGTCTTATTAGTTCTCCAAAATTGCAATTTTTCTTAAAAAAAAAAAAAAGACTATTATATTCTGCTGTATTTATATTCTATTACTTAACCAGTTCTCATTAATGAATATTTAGGTTGTTTCCAATATTTTGGCATTTCAAACTAAGCTACTCTGAGTAACTTTGTAGACAGGCTATTTTGCATAGATACAAGCACATCTGAGGATGAATTCCTCCCATAAGTGAGGATAAATTGCTCAGCCTGTACATAACTGTGCGTTTGTAACTTGGACAGACAAAGCCAAACCACCTTCCAGATCAGGCGTTGGCAAATTATGATCCACAGGCCAAATCAGGCATGAACTAAAGATGTTTTTGCAGTTTTAAAGAGTTGTTTTTTTAAAAAGGAGGAGGAGGAAGTGGGGGTGGGGGAGAGTATGTGACAGAACCTCATGTGACCCTTAACGCTTAAAATATTTACTGTCAGGTCCTCTACAGAAAAAGCTTGTTGACCCTTCCACTAGGCCAATTTACACTCCCACTAGCAATGTATGACACAGTGTTTCTCCACTATTTCAGTTGTAATCTTTGGTCAAATTAAGATTTAAAGTAATGCTTCAGGTTTTGTATCAGTTGAAGATATAATACACTGGCACTATGATTTTTCCAGGAAAAACACAGCTTGTTTCAGGATGCAAATATCAACTGACACTTGAGTTTCTCATCTCACAGTCACAAGTGGCAAGAAAAGGCTGTAATTCCCAACTATTAGAACTGAAAGGAACAGGCCTGGTGGCGCAGTGGTTAAGAATCCACCTGCCAATGCACGGGACATGGGTTTGAGCCCTGGTCCGGGAAGATCCCACGTGTCGTGGAGCAACTAAGCTCGTGCGCCCCAACTACTGAGTCTGCGCTCTAGAGCCCACGAGCCACAACTACTGAGCCCATGTGCCACAATTACTGAAGCCCACGTGCCACAATTACTGAAGCCCATGTGCCTAGAGCCTGTACTCCGCAACAAGAGAAGCCACTGCAATGAGAAGCCTGCACACCGCAACGAAGAGTAGTCTCCACTCGCTGCAGCTAGAGAAAGCCCCCGCGCAGCAACAATGACCCAACACAGCCAAAAATAAATAAACAAATAAATAAATATATTAAAACAAAAAAACAATTGAAAGGAACTTTAAAGGTTATCTGGTCTGAGTATTATGGATTCTGTATACCATTAAAATTTCAAAAAGAATTTAAAGGATTAAATTCAATTTTTTATCTTGCCAAGTCAAGTCTTTAAATAATAAATACAATCCAACCACCATCTACCTACTTTCACCATCACTTCATAAAAGAAAGGAATGTAACATCAAAAAGTAAGACAGGGACTTCCCTGGTGGTGCAGTGGTTGGGAGTCTACCTGCCAGTGTGGGGGACACGTGTTCGAGCCCTGGCCAGGGAAGATCCCACATGCCACAGAGCAACGAGGCCCGTGTGCCACAACTATTGAGCCTGCGCTCTAAAGCCTGCGAGCCACAACTACTGAAGCCAGCGCACCTAGAGCCCGTGCTCCGCAACAAGAGAAGCCACCACAATAAGCCCACACACAGCAACGAAGAGCATACCTTGCTCCCTGCAACTAGAGAAAGCCTGCGCACAGCAACGAAGACCCAAGGCAGCCATAAATAAATAAATAAATAAATAAATAAATAAATAAATAAATAAATAAATAAAATAAAAAAGTAAGACATACCCAATCTTAGAATAAAAGAGAATCCACTAGATTGAGTACACTTAGCTACATGACAAGCCAAATTTGCTTCAGATTGAGAAAAACTCCATGTCAAATCCATGTCTGAGAACCAACATCGTTTTCTAAACAATCTAAAGCCTCCACATCCAAATGACATGCTCCAGATGCAATTCCACTGGCAACGAATTGGCAGCAGATTCAGAACTAGAACCCAGGACTTCTGTCTCCCAGTCTCATATCTTTCCCCTAAACCAAAATTCCTCATGTGTCCAGAATCACAAAACAAATAAATAGCACAACTGGTCCAACCAACACCCCAGCCCACTCACTCTCTACCTTCCCCATCTCACTGAGGTCTTAGGTCTGATCTGTTTATTTCTCATCCAAAATGTGTTTTTGGTCCTCTTCATTGGCTTGGGGGTCAGGGGGAGTCAGGGGATGACAGCAACAACGAAATAGAAAAACTTCTCTTCATGCAGGACCAAACAACAATCATCCATCCACTCTAAATGTGTCTTTTTCCCATCGATCCTTATAAACAGCCTCCACCTCACTCTCTTCCTTTATGCTGCCAGAGCCTGGCTGCTTCTGTAGTGCCCATGGTGGAGAGTGAGAGGGCTCTGGAAATACATGCAGGAGTTTTTGTAGACACTTAAGAGTTAATCGGCTGTGTTGGTTAATTTCATGTTGTCAACTTGACTGGGCTAAAAGGATGCCCACAGAGCTGGTAAAAATTTCTGGGTGTGCCTGTGAGGGTGTTTCTGGAAGAGATTAGCGTTTGAATTGATGAATTGAGTAAAGCAGATGGCCCTCCCCAGGGTGAGTGGGCATCAGCCAATCAGTTGAGGGCCTAAATAGAACAAAAAAGGGAGAGAACGGCAACTTCCCTCTCTCTGCTTGAGCTGAGACATCCATCTTCTCCTGCTCTTGGATATCACACTGGTGCTTCTGATTCTCTGGATTTCAGACTCGGATCAGGATTTACACCATCAGCCGATTCTAAGGCCTTGGGGATCGGACTGAATTATACCACTGGCTTTCTTGCTTCTCCAGCTTAGATAGCAAATCATAGATCTTCTCGGCCTCTATAACCACATGAGCTAATTTTATAATAAATCTCGTATATATACATACTTATACATATCCCATTGGTCTGTTTCTCTGGAGAACCCTGACATACATCAGCTTCCACTGAATTTCAGAGCCAAGCAAACCTCAATGGCCTTGGATATGGAGCCAGAAAAACACTACATCTCTATCAGATCCAAGCCCTGGCCTTCCTCTGCGCTCCCTGGTCCCCTTTCATTCAGCACTCATCTTTCTCCGCTGGGCCAGGCACTGCTCGCTTGCCCCCCGTGACTGCTCTCCCAGGACTTCAGATAGGAGGCAGCCTCATTAAGCAGCACCCGCCACTCGGGCGCAACACTCCTGGCGCCGACACGCCAGCCTCTGCTACTCAGGCACCCAGACTCTGGCCTATGCCTGTTGGGCACTGTTGTTTCCAGCTAGCCCTGCGGCTAAAGCTAAACGATGCTCTGGACGGCAAAGCCTCCTGCAGTCCTTCCAGCATCATAAAAAGAATGCATTTGAGAGCAGTCAGCACTGAGAATAGCTTTACTAAATACAATCCGTTCTATTTTCAATTAAGATTTTAGCTTTCACTCAGCAGGGCTTTAACAGAAGTCCTAAGCCTGGGAGTAGGTCATTGATAATGTATAAACCATTTCTAATGAACCAAATAGCAGGACTTCTGCTGCCATCCTAGGTTTCTTCTTCTTTTTGTAAAAGTCTTCCCGCCTCTCATCATTCTGATGCACAGCTGAAGATAATTCTGCTCCCTTGAAACACCAGGTACTGCCTCCCCTCCACTAACTGCTGTAATACCTCAGTTTTTTGTTCCCTTGTAAAGCTTTTTAACAGAACTAGTAATATAAGAGAGAACCAAGTAGTAGATGGAATTTTTTTGTACCTTGTTAATAGGCTGTGGTCAAAAACATGCAAATTCTTACCAGGACACCAAGAAATGAGACATATATCCCAAGCAGATTCGACACAGGGGAAGCGGATGTGGTCTCTCTCTGCCGATACTTCATGCTTCTCTCAAAATGACCTCTTCGGGTTTTGGCAGCAGGTTCTGGACAACATCACTTCTCTATAAATCAGCTCAGTCACGCAGATATGATTTAGTTATTTATTTCCCAGAACAACAGGAGGTTTGGTTGACGTTTGGAGATAAATGAAGAGGTCAGTCCTAGAGATAGCCTAGCTCCACTTTAGGGGGCAAAAAGACTATCCTGCCTACTACAGCAGGTGTTAGCTTCCTGGTTTGTAGTTGACATTTATAAGGCGTCTCCCATTAAAGACATGAGCTTGAGATGGCATGGTTCAAACAGGCCCTCAGAGTCATGCCGTGGTAGAGGTTGAAGATGCCACAGGGGTTATCAGGAAAAGCACTGAGTTAAATGGACTCAGCAACAGAACGGTGAATAAAATAGGGCAGATATGTATATATAAATGCGTACGTTTGTGACATGACACGTGGTTAGTGGCCTTTTCTCAAAATTTTATTCATTCATCTATTCACTCATTCAACAAATAGTTATTGAGTACTTACTGGGTGCCGGGTATGAGCACTAGGAACCAGGGAAATGATGGTAAACTAGGTAACTCCTTACATAGCTTACAGTCTAGGGTTTACAGCTTAGTTAATAAACAAAATTATAACTGCTGCCCATTAAAAAACTCAAATAGTTGGGGAAAGTTGATATCCTGGACAATTGAGAATTACCATATATACCATAAATGGATTCTCAACTTACAAATAAGTAGACTTACCTATAAGTAGTCTACTTATAAATGAGTAGACCAGAATAATAGTTCTGATCATTCAGGAAAAAAATGTTTATTGAAGGCAAGCTATGTGCTAGTCACTGAACTAAAAGCTGGGTTACAAAAATGACTGATAAAATTGCTACCTTTAATGAGCTCACAATCTAAGTGAAAAGTTGAAAAAAAAATTAACAAAGAGCTTCAATATAGGTGACAAAGGCTTTAATGAAAGATGGAAAAAATCTTTCAGAATGGGAGTGGGGAAAGTAATAAGGGTTGGAAAGAGGGCAGCACTTAAGACTTTGAGCTGAGTCCTGAAGAATGATGAGTAAGGCGATGACAGGCAGGCAAGGGGTCAGGGAGTTCATTTCAGATGGAGGGAACAGCATGTACATTCCCAACTGAAAACAGTGCCTTCAGGGTGAGCAGACAGTGTATCTGGGCAGCAGCCAAAGATAAGCCTAGAAAGGGAAACAGAACCCAGGTCTTGACGGGCTCTGTATGTCCTGACAACATAGCTGCACTTTATCGGGCAGGCGATGGAAAGCCTCTGCTGTGTTTTGAGTACGAATGGCCTACATGATTAGATTTGTCTGTTGAAACATCACTCAGGCTGCAGGAATATGCACCTCACACATTTCTGAAGGTGTGGCTGAAGGTGTACAGACTGGAGGAAGGGGGAATGGTGCAGGTAAGCAGTGACAGTGCACTGGCAGGACGATAATAACCATCATTTGTTCTTCCTAGTTTACAAATCAAAGGGAGTGTAATTGAAAATTAAAGAAACATATCTCAAATGAGGTCATACATGACAGCTCTGTCCAGACTCTTCATTAACTCAAAACAAAACAAAACACAACCTAGCATCATATTACTAGATGAGTAAAACTGCTGGTGCATTTCGACCTATTTACAGCATTAAGAGATTCCCAAGAAAACAATCTTGATGAGAGAAAAATAACTTTGTTCAAAGAAGTTTTTAACTCTACTGCTCAAATAGCCAACAAATGAAAACAGTCCAAATGTCTAAAAATAAGGGAGAGTTTAAGCCAAATGTCATCTATCAACATGACTAAGTACTACATAAATATTAAAACAACTATAGCCATAACTATCCCCATACACTATGGGGGGGGGCAAACTTCAGAACAATATACATACAATGACTACAACCATACGTGCCTACTATGTGTTGGGCCCGGTGCTAGGTTCTGAGAACACAGAAATAAGCCAGACATGGTCCCTGTCCTCCAAGATCTCACAGTCCACTGGGAAAGCCAGATTCACACAGTTACAACAATGTGAGGAGTTCCAGACGAAGTTGGTCACCTCATGGTGCTGGAGAGAGGACTTGCCCAACTCAGAGCCAACACACAAACACAACACAAATGTAGACATTCAAATCAGTGGCAGAACTCAGATACAAATCTGGAAGATCCCAAACCTGTACCTATTGATTTCGTTAGATTATCCTGGACATGAAAATAGAAATTGGGAAACTTAGGATGAAGAAAACTCAAATCCCCAAGACCCTGGTTTGCAAGACAAAGATCTAGAAGTAGGAGGACGGCAGTGGAAGGGAAAGATGACAAAGATTCACCCAACAGTATTCAGCTCCTGATTAGGACTGAGAGAAAGAGTCAGAGATGATGTCAAAAGACTGAAGCCTTGGCATCTGGGAGAATGATAATGGGGCTCCCTGAAACAAGAAACCCAAGAAGAAGATCAGGTTTGAGAGTAAGAAAATAAGCTCCATTTGTCGACACTGAGTTTGAGGAACACTTGGGAGAAGAAAGGTAGAAGTATGCAGGACTTTGCTGGATATTTATCTCTGGAGATTTGGAGCCACAGGGTAAAGACACAGTATCCAAGTCACCTTGTGGAGACAGCTGAAGCTAGAAATGAATACTGAACAACAGGTAAGAACATATCTAACTAAAAGTACTAAATGTAGAAGATATACCCTTTTTAGTCCCTCATATATTTAAGCATCTACTTACTTTCAAACTAGTATCTCTATCAAATTAATAAAATAATAAATGGAATAAATAATAAAGGATAATAATACATTACAATAAATTATGGAATGAAGGATCAGGCTACACACAGAGTAGATACATTGATCCCATATTTTTCCATGGGATAAATTCTCTACTTTTATTATGAATATAATTTGGAAATATGATTTGATTAATATAATTAACATGAAAGCTAACTTTTTCTGCAGCAATATAATCATGACCATCCTCCTACCAAGCCTGTGAACCTCTGAGATAAGGACTGTGGGACTATGCTTATGGAAATTTCTAATAAGGTATCTGGAGAATAGCAAATACTTAATATTTGTGGAAGGAATTTTGCAGAGAGGGGAATACTTTGTATGGCTCTCAAACATGAGGAAGTTGCAAAGTACTATAAGAGAGCATTTGTGTGTACGTACATACTACTGAGTTCTACTGTTGAAAACAATCTGGGCTGCCACTGTGGAGGTGGTGGATGATTTCACTCATTTGAAATCTACAATTACTCATATGTAAATTAGAGGCAAGGCAGCGAATGTGAGAAATTCAGAATCAATTTTTCTTTTTAGTACTACTAAGATTCTTTTTGTGTCTGTGATCTGTATGTGCCAACACTACAATTGTGTTAGTTCCAGAAATAACTCGGAAAAACATTTTCAATGATGAGCTTTGAGTGGCAAAACTGGAAAGGATATTGTCGATCTGTTGTACATTCATAGTGTGCTTAATCTCATGCTCTTTCTTTCACACACATGCTTCAGGGCACAGAAGAAAGTGAAAACAACACTGTAAATCTCAGGGCTGCAGAGGGAGAGCTGAAGGAGGAGAAACACAATTTGGGTTCTTACACTGGGTTGGATATCAAATCTACAGTTCTCCTTCTATTTCCACTTAGTGAAACAGACATTCCCAGGAAGATAAAGTGAAGATAATTCTTGTTCTTCCTCATCCTCTGTCTTTTGATTCCCTTATTGTTTGTGAAGATAAATGGCATGAACTTTTAAGGGGGAAGTCCAAGCTAGGATTACAAGGGAAGTTTAGGTTTTCTTAAATCCATCAACTGAGACATATGAACAAAACCAAGCTTCCCAAACACATCATAATTACCTACGGAACCTGTTAAAAATACAGACTTCTAGGCCCTCTCAGAGAAATTCTGATTCAGTAAGTCTGGGGTGAGACTGGAAATCTGTATTTTCCCAATGCCCCTCCCCCTGCCACCCACTCCCACAAATGATTCTAATAACCAGCCAGGCTTGTGAGCCATGAACAAGAGACTGCACTCAGACTTAGCAAGTAACAGTAATACCTTTCATCTGGACAGCAATTCAAAAACTGCATTCATATAGACTATTTTATCCCCATTTCACAGATGAGGAAGATGAGGCTCAGAGTGGTCCAAGTTCCACAAGCCTGTATATGTCGCACCTCAGTTCAGACGCCACAGTACAATGCTATATCTCCACTGCACCATTACTCAAGCACCAAATTTCTGAGCACTGGTGAACTCTAACCTGATCTTGGGTCTCATTGCACAGAACACCCATGCCCCGACCAGCAAAGTGCTGTGGTGCTCCTGGACAATTTTTGCACCTGCCCATAGTTCAGGAAGACTACCTGCATCCCAAATAACCACTTCTTACTATATAAGCACTAAAAAATACCTATTAAATGGCATTTTAATAAATTTGTAGAATGCACAGCTTGTAACATTCTAATTTCATTTTATAACTTGTAACGATAAATTATCTGAAGATAAAGAAAACAAAGGTATCCACTTCCGCAAAGAAAGCAATAGCCTCACTACTAATTTCCAAAATAAATTTCCATAATTCTAGTTAATAAAGCTCATTAGGATCCCGAAGCATGGAAATGAGATCCCTTGTAATTAGGAAAGGGTGCCATGAACAGCAGGTAAAGGCAGGTGGATGGATATGTGTATGTGTGTATGAGGAGGCGACAAGTGAGGCAAGCAGGGAAATGAAATATGAAATATCTTGGTTTGGAATGGGTTTCTGGTTTTCTGTCCATGTAGCTCTGCATAACTTCTGACTATGAGTATGGGCCATGGCAGAAAATGATGCTTCACATACTGGAAAACAAACTGCAGACATACCTGGGACACAGGGAAAACTCTAACGCTACAGGAAAATTATGGCCAAATCCAGCCACCTGTTGTGTGTGTGTGTGTGTGTGTGTGTGTGTGTGTGTGTGTGATCCATAAGAATGGTTTTAACATGTTTAAATGACTGGAAAAATCAGAAGAATTGTATTTTGTGACCTGTGAAAATTATCTGAAATTCAGATTTCAGTGTCCATAAATAAAGTTGTATCGGGACACAGCCACACTTATTCCTTTTATGTCGTTTTATGTGTTACCTATGGCTGTTTTCACATTACAATGGCAGAGTTAAGTAGCTGTGACAAGAATCCATATGACCCACGAAGCCTAGAGCATTTACTATCCGGCCCCGCAAAGAAAAAGTCTGCCAATCCCTGCTTCAGGGGAGGTATTAGATTACTTCCTGAAAAATGACTCTGATCATTTGTCAAATGTGAAATAAAATACTGAACTTAGAACCATCTCAGATATATTTTCCTTGATACTAACCTAAAAAGCATACCACAGTCTAGTTACCTCTACCTGAGTGTCCCAATATTGAATTGAGACTATTTCTGTGGCTTCCTAATCCAGAAGTAGGGGCAGGGAAGGGTTTCTGCACACTCAATTCCATTATTAGAATGACGGACGCATGAACAGGCAGAGGCGGCCGAGCATACTAATCCCGCAGGGCCCTCTGCATGGGCTGTGTTTCAGACTTCCTTTTATTGAGGGATGGAGAGCTTTGCCCTGTCAACAAATATCTCAAGCGCTGTTGCCATTTTCCCAGCATTAATATTCACAAATCAGAAGTGCAGTGTACAAAGCATAATCCAAAGTAGAATGGAAGGAGCTGCTGTCCTCCCTTCCACTGAGGCAGGAGGGTGGCCTGTCACGGTCCAGACAGTTCTGGTCTATTATCAGCAGCCTAGTGTCTGCCATCTCTGAAGGCAACACAAATTATGTATAAAGTGTTTGCTATTGTTTGCACCAATCAGCTAATTCAATTGTCAGAACATTTCAAACCCCGTAAGAAAAAGTGGGAAGCCTCGCTCCTTTGAACTGCCTGCTTGACTATACCATGTCACAGCTTGCTTGGGGGTAGAAATAAAATATTCTCCATTAGAAAATTAATGTAAATACCCTGGAAAGCCAAATAATAAGCATAATGGTTTAGGAGAAAAGTAACCAGAGTGGTTTATTATTCACATCACAAGCACATATTTTAATCTGTGGCTTTATCACACGCATTGATTGTTGGTACAACTCTTTTTTTTTTTTTTTTAAGTGTTTGACTTTGGGTTTTTGTTTGGCTGGTTATGTGCATTGGTTCAATTCTTAAAGTGTTTTACTCACATTTCAAACAACACGTAATCCAGCCCTCTTTCCCGGTGTTTTTACCTAAACCCTCTGTGAACAACAGTGCCCAGTTTCATAACATACCCAGTCCTTAGATGCCAAGGTAACAAAGAAGGTGCTCTTATACTGAAGAACTCCGTGGGCTGATTTCCCTGTTGAAAACCTTAATATGCTTTCACGAGCCATTACACTAGTGTGAATCCCGGCTCTGCCAGGTACTAGCTGCACGTGCACAGAGACCACACTTCATTTCCCTAAGCCGCAGTCTGCACCTATCAATTGGGGGTTAATACTATTTTTTTTTTAATTAATTTATTTTAGTTTACTTATTTTTGGCTGTGTTGGGTCTTTGTTGCTGTGTGCAGACTTTCTCTAGTTGCGGCGAGCGGGGGCTACTCTTCATTGTGATGTGAGGGCTTCTCATTGCGGTGGCTTCTTTTGTTGCGGAGCACGGGCTCTAGGCACACGGGCTACAGTAGTTGTGGCTTGTGGGCTCTAGAGTGTAGGCTCAGTAGTTGTGGCACGTGGGCTCAGTAGTTGTGGCTCACGGGCTCTAGAGCGCAGGCTCGGTAGTTGTGGCACACGGGCTTAGTTGCTCCGCGGCATGTGGGATCCTCCCGGACCAGGGCTCGAACCCATGTCCCTTGCACTGGCAGGCGGATTCTTAACCACTGTGCCACCAGGGAAGCCCCTTACTACTACTTTCAGTGATGATTTTGACTCAGGAAATTTACTAAAAAATCACTGAATTATATACACTCAACATTGATCAATTTCAAAGTATGTAAATCATTCCTCAATAAAGTTGCTAAAAAGTTAATTTTTAAAAATTGTGGTTAAAGGAGGAAGCCATCGGTGAATAAGGAAGTGGGGAGACATGCTCTTTGAGAAGGAGAGGCCAGCTGAAGGTCGGAGTAAACAGATCAAGCTAGAGGCCCAGAGGCCTAGAGGCCCAGAGGCCTTCAAGAGTGTTCCCAGTGGTCATGTCCTATTTAAAACCCTCTTCCTAGATTCCCCTGACACCGCAATTCCTCTCTTCTGCCCCTCGGAGTTAATCATGCTATTTTCTAGACTGTATTTTGGATATGCTTTTGTAAAATGCAATCATCACACTGCACGGCAACTATTTCTTTAAAAGTCTGCCCCCTTCACTAAACTGTGAGTTCCTGGAGTTGGCAGCCCTGGTCTCTAATTCAGTCCAATAAGGCTCAAGAAGATTAGATGAATGAAAAAATAAATAACTACTGCTTACTGCAAAAAGTTTTTTTAAAAAAAGATGGTTTTGAAGAGTCAATGAACTATACATGTATATGCAAAGCGCTTAGCACAATGCTTTGCAGGTAGCAAGCATTAAGTAAATAGTGGTTCTTTTTATTAACAAAATACAGCAAGAACTACACTACAGCAGGAAGTGTATTTCGAAGTTACACTAGCCTGCAAAATAAAGACGTCCAAATGCATAGAAGACCTATAGTTTTAGAGGACCCTCTCTCCTATTTCCAAGGGTTAAGGGCCCAGTTACTGGCCGAACTCCAAAAGCCTCACAGAGCCATCTACAATTTGTGGTCAGAATCCTCCAAGGTCATTATTAGCAGCAATCCCACTCTCACTAAACCCTGTACTAGCAGATTGTAGCTATACTGAGTAGTAGTTGTTGGGCTGGCCGAGGATTCATTCTTCTAGATTTTGGTCTGAATGAGAAGAGACAAAAAGCAACAGAGAGCAAGGGAGGGCAGAAGCAAGAGACAGTGTTTCCGACTGCCTTCTCTTCCTCTCCCCACAGGTAAACCACCGTCCAGCATGTCAGGAACTGCTGGACTACTGACTTAGCAGGTACCCCATGAGATTCCTTCAGCCATCCATTCAATAGATATTTATTGATCCCCTACTATGGGTCTGCCATTGTTCTAGGCACTAGATACATCAATGAACAAAACATTTAAACATACTCAAAACAACGAGGTAAGGTGACTCTACTGCCTGATATCAGGAGTTAGTATAAATTAGTAACTGAGATCTGAATAAAGAGCCCGTAGACTCATCCATATATGGAAACTTGATAAATGCCAAAAGGTGGCACTGCACATTGGTGAGGAAAGGATGGGTATTCAGTAAGTGTTGCTGGAATGACTGGTTGTCAATATGGGGGAAAAACTGAATTCCTACCTCACTTAAAATATTGAATTTAATATCAAGTGGGTTAATGGTCTAAATATTAAAGGCAAAAACTCTTTTTAGGAAACATCGGTAAATATCTTTAGTTTGCAGACATGGAAGGATCCTTTATGAAGCAAAAAGCACAAAACTCAAATATTATACATTAAAATTCATCAAAATATTCCATTAAAAAAAGACAAACGGGGGGCTTTCCTAGTGGTCCAGTGGTTAAGACTCCACTTCCACTGCAGGGAGCATGGGTTTGGTCCCTGGTTGGGGAACTAAGATCCCACATGCCGCCGGAAGAGGCCAAAAACTAAAAAAATAAAAAAACTTAAAAAATAAATTAATTAAAAAAAAAGACAAACTGGAAAAATGTATTTGCAACTCAGTAAGAAAAAGACAATATAAAAAAGAAATGAGGGCTTCCCTGGTGGCGCAGTGGTTGAGAGTCTGCCTGCCAATGCAGGGGACACGGGTTCAAGCCCTGGTCTGGGAAGATCCCACATGCCGCGGAGCAACTGGGCCCGTGAGCCACAACTACTGAGCCTGCACATCTGGAGCTTGTGCTCCGCAACAAGGGAGGCCACGATAGTGAGAGGCCGTGATAGTGAGAGGCCCGTGCACCGCGATGAAGAGTGGACCCCGCTCGCCGCAACTAGAGAAAGCCCTCACACAGAAACGAAGACCCAACACAGCCAAAAAATAAATAAATTTATTAAAAAAAAAAAGAAGTCAGCCAGCAAAGCCGCAACACACATGAGCTATAAAAAAAAAAGAAAAGAAAAAGAAATGAGCAGAAGATATGAACTGATATTTCACAGAAGAGGAAACTTGAATGGCCAAAGAATACATAAAAATATGTTCAACCACACCTGTAATCAGGGAACCACAAATTAAAACCACAGTGAGATAATATTTCACCCCTGTCTAATTTGCAAAAAAATTTAAAGTCGGACAGTACCAAGTGTTTGGTAAAAATATAGATCATTCACAAACTGCTAATAAACTTCTTTGGAGAAGAGTATGGCAATATCAGAATTGACAGTACGCTTATCCTGCAGCCCCACTATCCCACCCCTAAATGCCCTGGCACTCACAAACAAGTAGATACACAACATGATAGCAGCAATGCTTTGAAACAACCTAAACACATGGCAGAAAGAGAAAGGATAACTCAATTATGTAGTATTTCATTTCATGATATACTTAGGCCTAAAAATGCATGATCAGCTACTGGTATCAAATGGATAAATCTCACATACATAATGCAAAAAAGCAAATTACAAGAATACATAATACGTTCATACACACACATATGTGTATATATGTTGTGATATATATAAAGTTCAAAGACAGGCAAAATAATAGTATATCTTGCTTAAGGACATACGCATATATAATAAAAAAGGGCATAGACATGCTATTAAAGGGCATAGACATGCTATATTCAGGATAGAAGCTACCTTTGGTTGGAAGGAAAGTACTGGGAGAGCTCCATCTCTGCTGTTGTTGGGTTTTTTTGTTTTTGTTTTTGTTTTTGTTTTGGGTTACAGTCTTTTATCAAGGTATAATTTACATATAATGATATAGATCTTAAGCGTGCAGTTCAATGAGCCTGACTGATGTATACACCCATGTAAACCGCACCCCTATCAAGAAGTAGACCATTTCCATCACCTCAGAAAATTCCTCATGCCTCTCTTCCTAGTCAATCCCCACCAGCAACCACTGTTTTGATTCCTATCACCATAATTTAGTTTTTCCTATTCTAGAACTTCATATAACCAAAATCATACAGTATGTACTTCTGTGTCTAGCTTGTGATTCATCCATGTTCATGCATATACAGTAGACTGTTCCCTTTTATGGCTGAGCTCTATTCCATGTTATAAATATACCACAGTTTACCTTAGTAAAAATTTTTTTTTATTTTTAAGCTGTGGTGGATACACAGATGTCAATGTATTAATCTTTATATCTTTTTACATATTAGACATTTCCTTTTTTTAAAAGTGTAGGTCAGAGGGTGGTAGAGATCCTCCAGGACATATACCTAAGGGTGAGGTAGCTGGGTTGTAGATTATGCATTACTGCCAACTCTACTAGACATTGCAGATTCCAGTTGCTGACCGCAGACCTACTGAATCAGCAGCTTTGGAGGTTGCCCAGGAATCTGCATTTTTAATAAACCCCCCAAGTGATTCTTATTTTTCTTTAAAACCTGATGGGTTCTTTTTTAAAATATTTATTTATTCACTTATTTATTTATGGCTGCATCGGGTCTCACGCGGGCTCTTCGTTGTGGCGCAGGCTTCTCTCTAGTTGTGGTGTGCAGCCTCCAGAGCGCACGGGCTCTGTAGTTGCGGCACACAGGCTCCAGAGCGCGTGGGCTCCGTAGTTGTGGCGTGTGGGCTCCAGAGCACGTGAGCTCTTTAGCTGTGGCGCACGGGCTTGGTTGCCCTGCGGCATGTGGAATCTTAGTTCCCCAACCAGGGATCAAACCCACATCCCATGCATTGGAAGGCGGGTTCTCAACCACTGGACCACCAGGGAAGTCCCCAGGTGATTCTTATGTACACAGATTTTGTGAAACACTGTTTGTAAATACATTGTCTGTTCTGTAATTCCAATGGCTTCCATTGCTATTACCTATATGCCTCAAACTCAAAGTGTACAAAACAGAAGCAATCTTCCCAAGTCCCACCCCTTGGTTTTTCCTCCAGAGTTTTATGTCTCAGTTCACGGCACCACCATACACCCAGTTTCCAAGCCAGAAACCTGGGAGTCTGTCATCCTTAACCTCTGTCCTCCCTGATCCTCTGCATCTTATCAGTCACTAAGTCCTACTGATTCTACTGCTAAAACATCTCTTGAATAGAACAGGTCTCTCCTTTCCCTTTCCCATCTCCCTGGTCCAGGTCATCTGGATCAATGACTGTAACAGCCTCCTAACCAGGCTTCCTAACCCAGTCTTGCCTCTCCAGTACATTCTCCACCTTGTGGCCAAAGGAACCTTCTGAAGCAAATATCTGATTTTCAAAAATCTGCTTAGAACATCTCAGTGGCTTTCTGTTGCCCTTCAGACACTTCTCAACATGACCTACACAGCCCTTTATGACCTGGCCTTTCCCTATCTTTCCCTCCTCAACTCTTCCCGTTTACTCTTTTGTGTTCTATGCATTTAGCTACTCTAAACGCCTCTTGCTTCTTTCAATGCGCTACTCCTCTCCCCCTTTTGCACAGGCTGTTCATCCCACCTGGAACTCAATCCTCCTCCTCCTCTTTCCTGGCTGCCCTGCTCACCCTTCAAGTCTCAGCTAATAGTCACTTTGTCTGGAAGGCTTTTATGAACCTTCCCTCTGCCCCCGACCCGACTAGATAAGGAACTCCCACTATGACCCCTACCACCTTCTTCTTCCTTTGCAACAGCATACCACCATTCACAGAACCGCTTCACCACCTCCTTAGACAGACGCCAACCCTCTGAGGATATCGGGGCCATGCAGAGCTCGCTCACTCACAATGGATGTGTACCACACAATGAGGTTCATTTGAAATATCTGTTCCATGAGAGTCACCACATTACATTTAGTCCATGTACAAACAAAGCTTACGAAACTGCCTCAGTTGTTTCCTTCAACTTGAAGAGACATGCAGTTCTAAACTCAAAGAGCTATGTATTATCTGTAGTGTTTGTATCTTATTCTCTCTGCCCCTTCGGCAAGCGTTGTCTGCCACTGGACAAGCAATCCATCAAAAGGAGCAAGAGGTGGCAAGACTCAGAACTAGACAGCTTGATTGTCAAACCTTAAAAAAAAAGCCCCATGGGACTTCCCTGGTGGCACAATGGTTGGGAGTCCGCCTGCCAATGCAGGGGACACGGGTTCGAGCCCTGGTCCGGGAAGATCCCACATGCCGCGGAGCAACTAGGCCCGTGCGCCACAACTACTGAGCCCTCACGCCACAAATACTGGAGCCCGTGCGCCTGGAGCCCGTGCTCCGCAACGGGAGAGGCTGCCGCGGTGAGAGGCCCGCGAACCGAGGTGAGGAGCAGCCCCCGCTCCCCGCAACTAGAGAGAGCCCAGGGGCAGCAACAAAGACCCAACGCAGCCAAAAATAAATAAATTAATTAATTAATTAATTAAAAGAAAAAAAGCCCCGTGTATTTTCAAAGGTCACACCTCAGTTACAAGAGAGGCACAAGACCTGAAGTCTTGTTAGGATTACCATAACTGACGTGGAAAGGCTTTTGGCAAAAGGATTGAAAGTTTATATATTTTTTTGTGCTAGGATTTTCGGTCTAAGGCTCAGGTGGGTATACTCATCAGCTGCTGAGGATGGAGGCTGCATGTAAGTTTACCAGCAGTTTACCTAGAGCAGAAGCTCTCAATTTTAAATCCCCAAGCTTCCATCCCATTTTTTGTTTTTTGTTTTTTTAGCATAAACATTAAGAATCCAGACTCTGGTGCCAGAATGCCTGGTTTAAAATCCCTGCTATATCATTTACTGGCTGTGGTATGCCTGGCAAATTACTTAGCTATTCAGTGTCTAGCTTCCTCACTTGAACACGGGAACAAAATGGCACTTATTTCAGAGGTTTGTTGAGGATTAAATGAGCTAATTACACATAAGGCACTTAGAGTAAGGGCTCAGTAAATGTCAGACATATCTAGGGGCGTAGGAATAGGTTTGGAGGAGCAAGGATGTAAAACAGAACGGAGAAGACAGAAGCAAAAGTAATCTGCTACGTAATAATAATAGAGCACTTTGAACAGATTATTATTCAGCCTTCAGAAAAACCCTTTAATGCAGGTTAGCCAATCCAAGTCACACAGCTAATAAATAGCTGAGCTGGATTTGAATCCAGGCAATCTGTCTCCAGGAGCAAGTCCTGAACCACAATGAAATAATGTCTCCTACCTTCACATCTGTCCCTTGGGGAATGGAATTTCTGCTTTGTAAGGGAGAAAGTGAAGCAAAAAGATGTTAAGGAATGAAAAGAAGACAGAATAAAAAAAATAAGGCCAGACAACTATTTTCTGAATTTAAAAGTGATAAAGTGACAAGTTTCCCTTTATCATCCCTTTGCAAACATAACAGAGCCCACTGTCTCTGTGGACACTTTACTTTGAATCCAGTAGGTCAGGATGAAATCAAAGTCACTATGAAAGATTACAACAGATTGACAGATCCCTCTCAACCTAGTAAGACCCAAATGTGAAGTGGAAATGAGAGGCATGAAATGAGAGGGTGGGCGGGAGAGCAGTGGCTGGGGCATCAGGGACACAGAAATCATACCTCTGTCTAGAGCAGCAAGACAAGCTGAGGTGCTCTAGAGCCAGACGCACAAAGGATTCACACTGTTGTTTGGTCTGTAGCATCAGAAAAAATGCCTTGACATCTCTGAGTATCACTTTCTCCATCTTTAAAATGGGAACAAGAACACCCGCCTCTCCACGGATAAATCACTTTGCTACAATGTTAGGAAGAAACAGGAAGACAGCACTCTCACACATTGCTGTGGAGGTGAAAAGTGAGGGCAACTTGGTCATACCTCTCTTTTTTTTTCAGTTTAACAAACTTACAATGTGCCAGGTTCTGTACTAGTCACTTTACAATTATTAACTCACTCCATTTTTGTCACTTTACAATTATTAACTTATTCATTTATTGACTTATTCCATTAACTTATTCAAGATTGTTTGCCAAAATGGCAGCAATGATTCCCCTCACTGTATCCTTGTCCTTGGAGAGTCCCCTCCCACATGGACTCTAAGCTTGGCGGGACACCTGCTTTGGTCAGTGGGACAACAGCAAATGTGACACAAGCAGAGATTTGAAAAATGCTTGTGCTTTGGGGTTTGCCATCTCTTGCTGTTTTTTTGCACCCAGAGACCCCCATATGAAGAAACCTGCTGTCCCAAACGAGGTCCCCACAGCCCAACTCACTTGTCCACTGCCAGATATATGAATGAGGCCATCCTAGATCCTCCAGCGACCAGCTGACCCACCAGGACCACAGAAGCATGAGAGAACTTAGCAGAGCTCAGTTGGGTTGGCCGGCCAAGAAAAGCCAACCTACCGACTCAAAAGCCGAGTACAATTTGTCTTAAGCCACTAAGTTTTGGAGTGATAACAAACCAACACAGACTAACTGATAGACTCTTCATAACACTCCTATTAGGTAGGCACTATTCTTATTCTTATTTTACAAGTCAGGTCACGGAGTTAAAGAGAGGTTAAGTGACTTACACAGCATGTGAATGGCAGAGTCAAGATGCAACCACCAGGAAATCCGGCTCCCAAGTCTGCGCTATATTGCTATATTTATGTATCTATATATTTCTATAAATATTCCCCCCAATACTATGCTGCTTCACCTAACAAAAGTAAAGATGTTTGTATCAGGTGACCCAGAAATTTATCACACAGATATACTCACATACATATAAAATCATGTATGTATAAGATTATTCAGCACAGCACTGCTGATAGTAGCAAAAGACTAGAAACACCACTTCTAGTAGATCTATATAAAGGTATCCTATATGCAGCCATAAAAAGAACCGGTAGATCTACAAACACTGATCTTGTGTACAGGGAAAAAAGCAAAGTGCACTCATATGCTACCATTTACATTTACATTTGTGTGTAAAAAAAAAAGGGGGGGGCGGGGGAGTGTGAATATATACCTGCTATGTATCTGCATAGATTATTCCTGGAAGTACACAAAAAATGGGTTTAACATCAATTATTTCTAGGGGAAGGGCAGCAGCTAGCTGGGAAACAGGGTAGGAGGAACAATGTTCACTGTAAACTTCTCCATATCTTTTAAATTTTATATTGTATAAATGTATCACTTATTAATTGTAACTTAAAAGGTTGTTATGAACATGACGGGAGAGAACAGATGCCTGGCACAAAGAAAGCGATCAATAAATAAAATAGTAGCTACCACTGTAATTATTTTTTCACAACTGATTTCTAACTCTTTCTAATACAAATAATTTTTTAAAGTAACCAATCCTCTAAAACCCTTGGCTCTGCATAGGAAAGAGCTCATTTTGGATGCAAAAATAGAGAACAAAACATTAGCTAGCTACGTGAAGAAGTGAAAGAAGAATCCAGCACATGGCTTCTCTGGTGGTCACATGAGGTTCAAAGCACCAGGCAGAGTGGTGATGCACCATGTCAGCCTCTCCTCGGAGAAACCCAGTTATTGGGCATCTCCTGTGCTCCCATTTTGAACATTCCCTATGCACCCTTTCATTCAGGAACACCAATGAAAATAGCCATTACTTTCCATTCTAGTAGAATGTCTTCCCTCCCTCTGCATTTACTGATCTACAACAGCTAAAAGGTTGCCACATGCATCTTCTGAACAGCTAAATTATCTCTTCGGAAACAGAAAAGGTCTGAGGCAGGAGCAGGCAGTTTGTAGGCAGCAGAGCATAGTGGCAAGAGCCAGGGCTTTGGGGCAGGCAAACCCGGGTACAATTCCAGGTCCAACACTCAGCTGAGTGGCCTAGAGCAACATACTCAACCTTTCTGAGCTTGTTATTACCACATCTGTAGAACGGTGACAACAGTTGCTATTTCACAAGACTCTTGCTAATACATGTACCACAGAAAATGTTCACTGACTGTTAGCTATTTTCATTATCATTGGGGCATTCCAACCAAGGCCCAACCACCTTCTTTTCTCCACTTCTCTTTCCCTCTCTCTTGCGCGCACGCACTCTCACATACCCACACTCACACGCAATTAGCAACTTTAAATGTACATGAGAGGATTCCTACCCCTTCCTTCCTCCCACATCAGCAAGTTCAGTTGACTCTACCTCCGAAATATCTCCCCCTCTCTCCATCACTCCTGCACTCAAAGGTGGTCTCCCTTTACCAGTACCATCCCCATTCCATAATCCATTCTATGCACAATAGCCAAACTGATCTTCAAACAAGTAAACCAGACCACATCATTCTACTCCTCTCCTTAAAATTCTTTAAATATCATCCGTCTGCATTTAGGCTTAAATCTAAATTTCTTAACATCGCCAAGAAGGTCCTATAGAACTTGGTCCCTTCATTCCACTTTCCCCACCCCTTATGCACCCCACTCTGCTTCAACTCTGATATCTTCTCTCTGTTTCTCACACAGGCCAAGCCTGTTCCTGCCTCAGGGCCTTCGCATTTGATCTTCCTCAGCCTGCAGCACTTTCCCTGAAACTTTGCATAACTGACTTCTTTTCATCGTGTAATTCACAGTTCAAATGTCAACTCCTTAGAAACGTCTTCCCTGCCCACACACGCTAAAATGGCTTCACTGCCTGATTCACTCCCCTTTCTGTAACAGAGAAGAACAAACCTCACTCCATACTGACCTATTCCTTTAGCTCTAAACTTTGTGCTCTGTTGCCTGTGCTTAAGTCATGCTGGCTCTGACCCTTTTGTAAAAGAATGTTGCCTATAGCCTGAAATATACAGGATAGCCCATTCCCAAGGCTCTGACCTTTAAAGGTATAACACTTTCCCACTCATATAGAGATAAAAAGTTGCAAAACAGAAAAAACATTTGTCTTGTTGAAGGTTTATAGGAACATTATGACCAGACCTACCAGGACAGCTGCAAGAACAAGGGATTCCGGCACCAAGAAGTCTGCAACAACCAGCCACACTTCCTCCCCTTTCAGTATAAAAGCAGCCTGAATTCTAACTCAGGTTAAGATGGTTCTTTGGGACACTAGTCCACCATCTTCTCAGTCTGCCGGCTTTCTGAATAAAGTTGTTGTTCCTTGTCCCAACACCTCGTCTCTCAGTTTATTGGCCTGTCTTGCGGCCAGCAGTACAAGCTTGGGCTTAGTAACTATTCCATTATCCTACTTTATTTTCCTCACAGCACTCGTCACTCTGTAAAATTACTTGAATATTTGTTTACTTCTGTACTGTCAAATTTCTCAACTAGAATGCATTCTCCAAGAGAACAAGGCTCTTAGCTGTCATCTGCCCTCTGTACTCCTAGAGCTCAGAACAGTGCCTACACATAGTAGATGTCTAATACGTATGCCTTAAGGTGGTGGTGGGTGCTTAAAGTATAAATTGCTGAGCTCCAGTCCTAGAGGCTCTGATATAATAGGACTGAGGTAGAGCCCAGAAATCTGCATTTCTAGCGAGCATTCATCGCTTCCATCCTAAAGCAGGTGATATGCAAATCTCATTTTAAAATACTCTGGTCAATGCCCTCCATCTCCAAATCTAGATTCTCCACCTAACACACCTTACTGAGGCCTACAGATCCTATCCCAGCTGCCTTCCTTAAGAACCCCAGT
This sequence comes from Balaenoptera borealis, assembly GCF_965194805.1. Lineage (NCBI taxonomy): Eukaryota > Metazoa > Chordata > Mammalia > Artiodactyla > Balaenopteridae > Balaenoptera > Balaenoptera borealis. The sequence continues at coordinate 80,675,948 of NC_138870.1, forward strand.
GGCACTCAAAGTAAAAGGAGGTTGCTGACCCCTAAATTTGGAGTTTAAACAAGTAGCCCCACCAATTTCCATTTCTGCTGCTCCACTGATGCCAGGCATGCCAACTAGCTGGCCAGCCTGGCTGGAATCCTATTCTCCCCAAAAACACCTGAGCAGGTTTGGACTCACTCCAAAGGTAAGCCAGGTAAATTTCCGTGTCAGCTCACTAACAGACTTTCCAGAGGCAGCTGGGGCCAATTCACACTTGCTCTTCATATATTCACGCCAAACACCACCCACCTCCACCAAACAGAACACCTAATAATCTGGCATCATCTGCAAAACAACAGGCCAGAGTTCCTGTTGAAGCAACCCAGCCCCTGAGAGGAAGAAATCTTTGGAAGGGCCACTCAGGTGACCAAATTAATGGGCACATACATACCTTAGTAACAAGGCAACCCCAAACTCCAAGCCAGAGAAATTCACAGGCTCTGGTGAGAGTCTTACTCTGCTTTTCCCATTTCCTCTCTCAGCCTCGTCTCTTCAGAAAACACCCAACACCCTTTCTTTGGCACATAAACTGTCATCAGGGTTGGCCTTAGGAGGTCTGGGGAAATGTCATGGATATCTACCTGGATCTCCTTGAGTTTCCTCCACCCTCTTCTCCCTATAAGTGCCGAGATCCCGCGTTTGATTAAAGCAGCCTCTGTCCCCAAGATTAAAATCCAGCCGCATATTGGTACTAGTAACTCATGAAACCACCAACACGTTCGTGTCAGTCAGCTCCCTCAGACAGGCAAGATCAAGCTGTGCAGGACCTGTGCGCGCGTGCTCTCGGGGCGGACAACAAACATCACCAACCTCAGGCTGTCCCTTGAGGTGGAATAAACCCTGCAGTTCAGCCTGTAGATTGGAGTTTTTCCACTAAGGGCTCTGGCTGGAGGGGAAAGGGTGTGCGCAGGGCCCTCACACCTGCCGTTTGGGAAGGAGCCGCTGCCGAGGGCGCCCCCAGCCCAGGCGCAGGGCTGGGAGCCGGCCTCCGGGCCTCGGCGCGGGTTCCGGTCGGCGAGCAGCGAGCGCCTGCCTCCCTCGCGCCGAGGGAGTGACTCGAGTTCACACTGCGCTGCGCCTAACAAACGCCAGAAGCGAGCGCGTGTCTAGAGGCGAGGGGTGACGACCACCTCCCCGAAACTCATACCCACACCACTGCGCTGTCACCCGCCCGACTCTGGGGCCCGCCCCTCCCTGGAGTGTGCGCCGCGGGAGCCCGACCCGCGCCCGCCCGCAAAGTTTATGAGGCTCCCGAGGGAGGAGCGAGGCGCCGAGCTCAGAACGCAGTGGCGAGCCGAGCCGGCTCGGGGGGCGCGGGGGAAGGGGCTCCCCCCGCAAACCAGAGGCGCGGGGTGCGGGGGGGAACAGCCCACCGCGGCCCCGGGGAGGCGCGGGCAGAGAGCCCCGACGTGTCCGCGCCGCCGCAGGTGACAAATGAGCCCCATGCCCTCGGGAGAGGAGAGACGCCAGGGCCCCCGGTAGCCCGCCGACACCGTCCTTAGGGCGCCTCCCCCCACGCCCAGACCACGGCCGCGGCCCCGCGAGACCGGCCGCCCAGCCCTCAGCCCTTCCCGCCCGGTTCCCCCGCGAGGCTCTCGCATCGCTCCCGGCGGCCCTGAGCCGGGCTGGAGGGGAGCGCTCTCACGCTCGCCGGCCCCCTCCCGCCTTCGAGGCGGGGCGCACTCACCCTCCGCATGGTGCAGGGACGGCCCGGGTCGGGTTCGGCGGCGCGGGCGCGAGGCGGAGGGTCGGGCGCGGCGCACGGCCGGCCAGGGAGTGTCGCGCTGCCCCCTCCTGCACACGCGTGCGCCGCGGCCGGCGAGCAGGCGGCGGCCTCCGCGGGGGCGGGGCGGGGGCACGCCGACCGCAGGGTCCTCGGGTCCGCCCCGCTGCGGGCCGAGCTCGGGCGCCTTCCTCCCCCGTCGCGGCGTTCCCACCTTCCCGGGCAGCTTCGCCCCTCTCCTCACCCGGAGAGGAGCCGATCCCCACGGCCACCCCAGCGCTGGGAGACGGTTGGAGTTGAACGTCCACCCTGCGGGGCACCCAGTTTGAGGAGCAAGAGGGGATTGTGGAGAACGGAGGCGGGAGTTCTCACCGCTCTGAGAGGATTGATACTTCTGTTCTCCCCGATGGATGGGAGGATGCCTGCTGGTGTCCCATTCTACTTTATAGATTCAGCGACTGTCTTCTGGAAGTCCTGAGCATTCATAAACCTTTTGGGGGGAGGGTTGGGGTGAGAGTTAGGAGTGGGAGACAGCAGATCAACCCGTGGCAGGAGGAAAGACAACCTCTCGGAACAAAGATGGTCTAGTTTTGTCCAGACGAACGAGCTCAGTGGGGGAAGGGGTCTGCGTCCTCTTACGGAAGAACCCACAGGTCTTCCTGGCAAACCCCTGCCTGCAAAGCTTCCTCTTCACACACAGTCTCCCCATGCCCACTCCAACTTCTCCAAACAACAGGGAAAGCCCATCCCTAAATGCTAATGCTGCTGGGAAAAGGATGAGGGAGAGGAGATATATTCCTCCTGATCATGAAAACACAGCACACCTTGAGCCAGGGTATGCAGGATCCAAATCCTCAAGGATAAAAGTAGGATGGAATGATGTGTGAGGGTCTTCGGGAAGAAACCTGGCCTTTCTCTTTGGGGCTTCTACTGCTGAGCAAAGTAAATCAAAGCACAGAATGCAAGGCAGCCTGAATTCAATATAGAAAAAAATATCCCTTGTTTACCAAAAGATCCTTTGAAAAGCATACAAAGACGCTTGTGTTTTCAAACCGGGCTGTGCCAGGTAAACAGGCAGACAGCAGTAGGAAGGCTTGTGCTGGGTAAACACTTGTGAGAATGTTTCAGCTTTTACGTTGCCTGGCTGCCAATTATTCTGGCAGATCACCACTTACCACTGTCAAAGATATACTGTTATAATTTTCTAACATTGATAGCGTGTCAGCAGCACTATAGAGACCAAATATTAAACAGACTAAGTACTTTTATGATCAAATGAATAAAAATATTTTGTCTGGATTTCTCTTGGGTGCCTACCAGCGCAGCTGAGAGTAGGGGTGACTGATGTAGTAGGAGAAAAAGTAAAGGAAGGAAATTAATGAAATCTGCTCACCCCCTTTTTACTTTAATTTATGACCTGCATACATAAATACATGGGTTTTTTGCTCCCTTGATTTGAATCCCTTCAGATTGGTCTTTGATGTTTTGCCTTTGGGGAAGTAACAGTTGCAGCAGGTGTACTTACTTATGCACCATGGGCTTTACCTATGTTACCACTTTCAATCCATACAAACCTATGAAGTGTACTATGATTTTATGGTTTTTTAGAGAGAGCTACTAAGGCTCAGAGAGGGTAAGTAATTTGTCCAAGGTCACACAGCTTGTTAGTGGCACAGTCAGGATTTGAACTCAGGCTGCCTGACTCCAGGACCCATCCACTTAATTCCCATGCTTTACTGCCCTCCTGTGCTCTGCTTCACATAAAAGGTATAGCAATGAAAAGTGTTATTCAAAGTAAATATATGAGTTCTTGTCATAGATCAAATTAGTTGCTTCCCATCTCTGTGCCTTGGCTTCCTCATCTGTAAGATGAGAACTTGGACTAAATGGATATGTTAAAGACCTATCCAGAAGTAAAGTTTTAGTTTTAGAGTATTACCATGTGAATATTTTGTGCTCAGCATTGTGGGAAATCTTAATCTGGAGGAACAGTGTTAGTAACTTCATTGGTTTGTATAATATCTCACCACAGCCCCTTGTTTTACACTGCTTATGCTGCTTTCTACAACACCACCTCTCTCTCCTCCTTCTAGTGAATGTTCTTTCCTTTGTGAATGCAATTTCTAATCCAATTAATGTTAATTTCTTACTAAAGTTGAATAACACTCCTGGTGTGGGGGGGGGGGAAGTTTCAGCTAAGTAATTGTTAGGGTGATTTTCGAGCATTAGTTAGCCAGAATAATTTTTAAACTCCTTTCAGAAACCGACAATTATTCAGCTGTATCAAATAAATGACAACATATCAGATGCTAATGGAACATAGTCATACTGCTCATCTATGGAAATCCCCGTCTCCAATACTATCATTAACTAATTTGAAGAACCAATTTAGCAGTGGAAGTAGATTGAATCAGATTTTCCTCTTTTTTGCGGGGGAGGGTGAAGAGGAGGGTCTTTATTTCCTTTATATATTTAAAGTATCTTAAAAGTGTTTGAATGATAAGTTATATCACTAGTTCGTATTATCACACCTCCATTAATCTTCTAAACTCAGATGTATTACTATTTGTTTCCTTGAAAACCACCAAATATTTGAGAATATAGTATATTTTTCCCCCATTTTCTTTTTCTCAATTGTGTAACAATATCTCCACCAGTCACAAACAGTGATATTTAGCCCTCTTGATCTTCAGGCCAGATTTTTAGGTCCTCATCTTAAATACAGCAGGAAATGTACTAGGATTAGCAGGTCAACTTAACTTCTTTCATTATTTATTAACGTAGATAGGTATTTGATATAAAATTGGGCAAAAATGAATCAGTTTATAATTTCACATACATAGTAAATGAGAAATGAATAATTTGTCTATTTTTTGTAGATAAGAAATGTTACCAACTAGCATAACTTCTTACCAGTCTGTCACCCTCCATTTGGAAATTCATTAGTAACGGAATATTGTTTTTCTTTGCCAATGTTCTTAAATCAGAACCCTTCAGAAGGCATCTATTAAATACCTACTGTGAAGGACATACATTATTGGTTGAATCAATCTATATTTCCCTGAAACAGATCAAGAATAATTTCAAGGAAAATAATTTCAAGGATATGGTCACAACTACATATATTGAATACTTCATATGCCCCAGGTACCATGACAAGCCATTTTACATATATCAGTCTGTTTCATCCTCACAAAACCCTACCAGATAGTTGTTATTATGTCCATGTGATAGGTTAGGAAACTAAGGTTTATCGTGATTAAACACCTTCCATAGGTTGCATGGCTAATAAGTAGTGCAGATCTAACCCAGATCTGTCTAACTCCAGAGCCTATGAGATTAACCAGTGCCAGGCAGATGCTAATGTATCACAGACTCTTCTCTCTCTCTTGAACTTCTTCAAAGCGCAGGAAATGTGAGCCAAGAATTTTACATCCAGTAAAACTGACTTTCAAGTATTTATACTAGAATAGAATGGAGTTAACTAAGAAAGGGTTCTTGAAGAAGATGAGTCCTTGTCTTTTAAAAAAAGTACAAGATTTGAATTAAAAGAGTGAAGAATATTCTTGATAGGGGACAGCAGAATGGCCAACAAGCTGGAGGTGGTGACAGTAAAACAAAACAAAACAAAACAAAACAGATCTCCTAGGGAGTCCTGGGGCACATGACTGGGGAGGTATGCCTGGCGGCCAGTTAATAAGAGGCTGGGGATACTCATCAGGGTACGATTATACACATTCCCTCCATTTTTATTTGCATTATCACAATCACTCAAAAATATCCATTTATTTTGCTGTAGAAGGTCTACGTGGTTGCTATGCCATTGTTTTTCTTCTTGCCCTTGTCAAGCCCTCTTTGACTTCTCCAAGCCACAACCTAGGAATTGGGCACTCCATTCAATTTTTTTTTTTTTTTGGTGGCCTGAGGATACATGGATGGATAGTGGGGAAGAGGTTACCTGGAGCTGTGTGTAGCCTTTGTTGGAGGAATTTGATTCTGCTCTCTTCTCTGAGGTTCTGTACAGGGTTCATTCCCTAACAGGTATTTAAAAAGACAAAATTCACCCACACTCCCACCCCTGATACTGTTTACAAATTTCCATATCCTTTCCTAGTCTCAGCCGAAATGCATATCTGCTTGCAATCTGTTTACATGGCTTTCTCTTCTGCTAGACTCCTTTAGACACGGCTCCTTAAAGAAGGAAGGGACTGTCTTAATAATTCTTACATCTCTACAGCCTATCACAGAATAGGCCCACAAAACAGGTACTCAGTACATGTTTAACAAATGAATGAATGATGTTAAAACCATATTGGGGGCTTCCCTGGTGGCGCAGTGGTTAAGAATCCGCCTGCCAATGCAGGGGACATGGGTTCAAGCCCTGGTCTGGGAAGATCCCACATGCCGCGGAGCAACTGGGCCCGTGAGCCACAACTACTGAGCCTGCGCGTCTGGAGCCTGTGCTCCGCAACAAGAGAGGCCGCGACAGTGAGAGGCCCGCGCACCGCAATGAAGAGTGGCCCCCTGCTCGCCGCAACTAGAGAAAGCCCTCGCACAGAAATGAAGACCCAACACAGCCAAAAATAAAAATAAATAAATAAATAAAATTTTTTAAAAAACAAACAAACAAAAAACCATATTGGGACTTCCCTGGTGGCGCAGTGGTTAAGAATCCGCCTGCCAATGCAGGGGACAGCAGTTCGAGCCCTGGTCCGGGAAGATCTCACATGCCGCGGAGCAACTAAGCCTGTGCACCACAACTACTGAGCCTGTGCTCTAGAGCCCGTGCTCCTCAACAAGAGAAGCCACTGCAGTGAGAAGCCTGCACACCGCGATGAAGAGTAGCTCCTGCTCGCCGCAACTAGAGAAAGCTCGCATGCAGCAACGAAGACCCAACACAGCCAAAAATTAATTAATTTATTAATTAATTTAAAAAATACACATATTGTAGCCTGCTCCTTTCCATCAACAAAAAGTTTTCTATATTTTTACATGGCCTTAATAATTACCTTTATTGCTGCTTATATGGACATCTCATTGATATATTTTATCATTTAACCACCCCTTCAAGTTGTCATTTGAGTTGTTTCTACTCTTTAGAAATTCTTTGTGAGTTAGTAAGTAGGGACATGACTTGATATAAACAAAGATTTAGAGGAGGATAATATGAATGTGGTTGGTCAAATGGTCCAGTTGTAGGGAGGCCAGTTAAGACGCTCACTTCAGTCACACAAAATGGTGCTGATGAGGTGGCCAAGGCCAGGATTAGAATGGTGGTTGTAGAAATGGAAAGGGAGAAACAGTTTCTGCATCTACTGCTAAAGCTGGAAAGATGTAATCATGGGTTTATCCCTATTTGGGGCTAAATATATGACAGACACTGGGGACATTGTTCTGTGTTGAAGGGCATTGTTTTAGCACCACGGACAGCTCCTGGGTTGCCAGGCAGGGGCTCTGGGTGGTATGGGGCCATTATCGCTGTCTGATGGCTCCTTTTAATAAAAAGCAATAAATAACATTGATCACATACTCAGTGAAAGCTTTACATGCATTAAGGTACTTAATTGTCACAAGGAAGCAGGCACAGAAAGGACCCCTAAAGTCAGACGGATGGCAAGTAAGGCAGAGCTAATTTCTGAACCTAGGTGTTCTGGCTCCAAAATCTATTACACCATATTGTAAAAGAAAATTACAATTAAGTATGATAAATTATATGGCAGAAAAATCACAAAAGAGGGATATCTGAACTACACAGTGAAGGAAAAGGAAGGGAGGAGTATTCTGGGAAATTTTCCCAGAGAAGAGAACTCTGGAACTAAGTTTTGAAGGATGAATGGGATTTAACTAGAGAAGATAGCTAATAGGCTACCTGAAGCCCTGTGTTGAGAAGGGTTCCGAGGCCAAATCCAAGCTCAGCAAAAAGCCTCCTGTGATCAATTAATGAATGAGGTACAGAATGATAGGAGACCTGAGCTAGGAAGGTATGTGGGCCAAATAATGAAGGACCTTGAATGTAAGTTAAGAAGTTTACACATTTTCCCTAAAAGCTATGAGAAACCACCAAAGAGTTTTAAGAAAGATGTGGCAGGATAAAATTTGCATTTTAGGAAAAGCATCCTAAGATGTCCTAATACCTAATATAATGAACAAAAACTAGCTCAGAGGGAAGGCAACACGTTCATCCTAGATAAGGTGGGAATAGGGGCAAAGAGACCTCATCCACTCGCTCAGAGGGAAGGCAACACGTTCATCCTAGATAAGGTGGGAATAGGGGCAAAGAGACCTCATCCACTCTATAATAGTTAACAAAAAGATCTGATTGGAGCCGCCTTTATTAAACAAGCGTGAGATGAAAAGAAATTACATGGTGACCATGTAAATACGGTACAAACAAGGGAGGGATGGGGAGGAAGGAAGGTTAATAGGTGAACTATGAAGAAACCAGTCTGGAAGAAAACATAACACCAAGATACAGGAGATCCCCAGGGAGTGCACTGCACAAAAAGGCCTTAATAAGAAAATGAATCTGAGAAAATAAGATCTCAAAATTGAGATGATAAAATGACAGAGGGAGAATAAAGAGATTTCAGAGCTAAGGAAATGAATCAAGAACTGAAACAACACCATTATATATCTAATACATAAATTAGAAATGCCAAAGTAACAGGAAAGACATGATTGAAAATTGAATTAATGGCATGGATAAAAGGCTTGAGATAATTATGGCAAATACAAAGGGAAAACGCAGAGGGAGTAAAGCAATTAGGGAGAAGATAATAAGAAGATAATAAGAGAACCAAGATACAATCAAACATAAGGATAATTGGTATCCCTAACTGCTGTATAAAATCTAATAAATGTAACAAAATATTCATTCAGAAACACAATACAGGGACGTTTTTCCTAAAATGAAGGAAGAACTGAATCTGCAGAGGAAATTTTCCACTGTATACCAAGGGAAAAAAACTGCTTTGAACAAACATCAAGATATAGCCTGGTTGTTACTAATTTTCTAGGGGAAATAATTATTTAGACATTGGGCAGAAAAGGCAAATCATCCATGGAGGTGGAGGTGGGTAGGGGTGGAATCAAGCTGGATACAAACATTTCCAAACAGCCTCAATGCCAGAAGACAATAAAACAATGTCTAGAGAGTTTGGAGAGAAAAAAGTATGACCTAGGAATATTACACCTAGCCACAGGTAGATTCTCATGCATGAAGGAACAGAGTAAAATACCCATGAGTCTTTCTTAAAAAAAAAAAAAACTAACCAATCAGGACCAAGAAATGAATTTTTAAAAAAGAATCAGGAACAGAAGACACCAAGGTAAGAATTAAAAGTAAAAGAGCCTGCGACTTCCCTGGTGGCACAGTGGTTAAGATGCTGCGCTCCCAACACAGGGGGCCCCGGTTTGATCCCTGGTCTGGGAACTAGATCCCACGTGCGTGCTGCAAATAAGAGTTCACATGCCACAACTAAGGAGCCAGCGAGCTGCAACCAAGTCCAGACGCAAGCAAATAAATAAATATTTTTTTAAAAATTGTGGCTGGTTCTAATTGAGATGTGTTAAGTAAAAAATACACAATGGATTTTAAAAAAACAAAGTAAAAGAGCCTGATGATGGACAGGTAAGCTATTTACATACAGAACTAAGACAAAGAACTGATGGAATTCTAGCTATGGAACAAAATGTAGATGTTACGAATACTGACAAAGTAAAAATAATACAAAGATTTTACAAATCAGGAGGTGGGAGAAGGAGAGAGGGAAGAAGTAAAATGCTAATTACCTCATCTTTCACCTGCAGGGAACCAACTGCCATCATCTAAAATTGAAGCATAAATCAAGAGAAATATTGTAACTACAACTTCTTAATGATTTCCTAAAATTCAACTTCTTAATGATTTCCTAACTTTTTTCTTAACCTCAGGAATGTCTTATAAAACACTTCTCCCATGGTGGGGGTAAAAAGTTATCTGAAACTGAATTACTTCAGTTTAATTTTAGTTTTTTCTTCTGTAAAAGTCAAACTTAAATTCAGTACTTCAATTAAAATAACTTTGGTAAATAATCATAAAATACTCTCTCTCCATCTGTCTGTCTGTCTCTCTCTCATCTTCCAGCTTTATATATAAATAAAAGAGACCTTGAATTATGTTATTATTTCTGGGTGGTGAGATGTTTTTCCAGTTTTATTGACATATAATTGACATATAACACTGTATTCGTTTAAGGTGTACAACATATTGATTTTATATATATATATATTGCAAAATGATTATCACAATAAGTTTAGATAACACCACCTCACATAGTTATAATGGCATGATTTCCTTCTTTTATGGGTGGTGAGATTTTGAGGAATGTGCTGCTTTTATTCTGTATTGCGTGAAATTTTTGGTAAGGAACAGGTATTTTTATTTTAAAATAATTACCTTTTTATCATAAATGAATATGGCTGCTCTATATGACTGGACGTGGAAAGATGTCCATGACATATTGCTGAGTGAAAATATTGCTGGTCTCAAAACTGTATCTGCAGTATATTGTCATTTAGGTAAAACCTACATAACATACGTGCTAATATAAAAGTCTGAAAAGGGCTTCCCTGGTGGCGCAGTGGTTGAGAATCTGCCTGCCAATGCAGAGAATACGGGTTCGAGCCCTGGTCTGGGAAGATCCCACATGCCGCGGAGCAACTGGGCCCGTGAGCCACAATTACTGAGCCTGCGCGTCTGGAGCCTGTGCTCCGCAACAAGAGAGGCCGCGATAGTGAGAGGCCCGCGCACCGCGATTAAGAATGGCACCCGCTTGCCGCAACTAGAGAAAGCCCTCACACAGCAACAAAGACCCAACACAGCCATAAAAATAAATAAATAAATAAACCCAAAGTTAAAAAAAAAAAAAAATTAAAAAAAAAAAAAAAGTCTGAAAAGACAAACACCAAAATGTTAACAGTATTTATCTCTGAAGTTGGGATAAAGAATTAAGAGAAGGGCTTATAATTTCAGTATCATTTAAAAATCTTTTTAATTGAAAATGAAACACAGATACAAACACAAACAAAAAGCAAATGTGCAGCTTTTTAAGTTACTAAGGCAAACATTCTTGTAACCACCACCCAAGTCAACAAATATAACCTTGTCAGTAACCCAGAAACCCCTCTCGTGCCCCATCCCCTTTCCTCCCCACAAAAAATTAATATTATCCTGACTTTTAAAGTACTAATATCCGTACATTTCTTTATGGTTTTATCACTCAAGTACACATGTTCTTAAAAACACTTTGATATGTTGTTTGTCTCTCTTTTTTTTTTTTTTTTTTAGAATTTTAAGTCATTACAACAGTCGCCTCTTTTATTTATTTATTATTTATTTATTTATTTATTTATTTAAGGCTGTGTTGGGTCTTCGTTTCTGTGCGAGGGCTTTCTCCAGTTGCGGCAAGCGGGGGCCACTCTTCATCGCGGTGCGCGGGCCTCTCACTATCGCGGCCTCTCTTGTTGCGGAGCACAGGCTCCAGACGCGCAGGCTCAGTAATTGTGGCTCACGGGCCCAGTTGCTCCGCGGCATGTGGGATCCTCCCAGGCCAGGGCCCGAACCCGTGTCCCCCGCGTTATCAGGCAGACTCTCAACCACTGCGCCACCAGGGAACCCTGTTTGTCTCTTTTAATCTACAGATTCCTCCTCCATTCCTTTCTTTTCCTACATCGGTTGAAAAACCCTGGGGCATTTGTCTTGAGTTTTCCACAGTCTGGATTTGGCTGCTTGCACATTATGGTGCACTTTAATTTGTTCCTCTGTCCTCTGTATTTCCTACAGAATGGCAACTGGATCCACTTTCTCTTTGGCAAGACTACAGGTGGTATTAAGCTTTTATCAAGAGGCATAGCATGTCTGCTTGTCTCTCTTTGGGTGATGTTAGCAGCAATTGATCAATACCTCAATCCGTTGACTTTATAAGGACTGCAAAATATTTCTACATACCTCAATAAAAATAATAACTATTAAAAAAAAAAAAAAGATTTCTGGGGAATTCCCTGGCAGTCCAGTAGTTAGGGCTCCACGCTTCCACTGCAGGGGTCACAGGTTCGATTCCTGGTTGGGGAACTAAGATCCCACAAAAAGGTTTCTAGTTCTACGTTTCTTTCTCATCCATTAATTGAAATGCTTTTATATAGAGATAATTTCCCCCATTGGTTACCCAGTGTTACAATTTATACAGAAAAGGCAAGATAATTGTTTGACTCTGCTTTCTTTAGCGGTTCTCAAGATAATGAATTGGTTCCCTATCATCTTCTGAAAGTAATAACTTATTTTTTAATATTTATATGAATTCATTGGTTAAACATATTTGGTGGATTTTAATCAATTGCAATTATTATCCTTTCTGAAGGCTCAAATTGTCTCATCTCTGGCCAGTAAGAGCCTCTTCAATTCAGCTTCTGAGATTTTTTTTTTTTTTTTTTGCCATGTCCCTAGAAGTATTTGATACCTTCCTCGCTATCAGGTATGACAGAATGTTCCAGGCTCAACTGGTACATTTTCTGTCCCAGATAGGAATCAGCTATTTCTCTGAGACTTAACCATTTCTCCAAGAAGCCTTAATTTAATTGAGTGGTAAACTGTATTTCAAGACCACAATATTGGTACTAGGCATGCTCCATGTTTCTGCCTTGCTCACAAATTTTAGGCCTCTGGATGTATATGATTTATATATAGCCTTAGAATCTCAGCTCTGTCCCCTGAAGAGGCCTAAAATCTATATACAATCTATAGACTACAGGCTATATATACATAAGTCATGTAGACTAAAGACTCTCTCTCCGCTTAACTCTGGGCTTTTTTTCCCTTCTCTACTGTCTACCTCCACGGTTTCTCTTCAAGGCAATGTCCTATCCTGAAAAGGATCCCTGGCCTGGTCAGTTTTGAGAATCTGTAAAGGTTACACTGCTCCAGCTCTTTCCACTTTTACTGCGAACCCACTCCATTCTCCTGCTACTGGAGTTGGCGGATCTCTTCCCCCTCTTTCCCCGTTACAGCTGCTGTTCTCAGATTAGCCTGCCATGCTTTCCAGTGAACATCTGTTGACTGTTTGGGATTCTCCTGCTCTTAGATCCATCAGATGTCCCCCTGCTTCCCCCTGCTTTCTCTGCACAGATGTTGATACCATGCAGGTCTTCGTGTTCACAGGTTTTGGATTTAGCCATCTAGTTTCTCTATCTGTCAATTCAGAGAAATTTCAAAAACTATACTGCAGCTATCATTATCCCAGCTCATTTTATTTTACTATATTTTTACTAAGGCTATGTTTAGGCCATTATGTTTTCTGGGGGAAAAAAGCAACAATATTTCCATTTGGGGAAGGAAGAAAAAAAACAGGTAAGTCTGACAGCATTGTACTGTTTGGCTTTGGGGGAATTAAACAGCTGGTATGCACTAGTACAGCTGTACCATTGTTAAAATATTTAAATACTTCCATTTCAACTAGTAAGTACCACTGTTCCAACCCCGAGTTCTCCTACCTTGAATGTTCCTTCCCTATGTCCCCCAGATCTGAAGAGTTAATGTCTGTTACAGGCAGGGTTCTTCAGGATCCTGTTCCAGCTCACCGGCTGGTTGGTCAGTGTCCAGGCTGCACTGTTAGTTAAATATCTTGACTATGACCTCTGGGCAGGCTACACAGTATGTGGGAGATGAGAGAGAGGATGACAAGGGTGTGTGCCTCAGCTGAATAATTCAACCAGTATGTCTTAAGCATTTCCTATGTGCTACGCACTATGCTAGGCCAAGAGGGTAAAAAGACAATAAGACAAAGTTCATGCCATTGAGGAGCCCACAATGTACTGTGCCCTGGGGCCACTGAGAGGATGCCAGTTTTGCCATATTGGGGTACAGACTTCAGTCCCTGAGCAGAAATGAGAGGAGCAAGAAAAGTGCAGACCCAAGGCTCTTATTTAAGCCATCACCTTAACAAGCTCAAATCTCTCCACTTTTGGAACAGTGACTGCCATGAAAGGCTGGGTAGCTAATTAAAACACATGGTAAATAAGCTGGGCAAGGAACAGTCTGTCCTTGTACACAATGAATCAAGCAGTCTCCTTAGACACAAAAACCTGTATCCTTATCTATAAAGTGAATCATTTATTTAACAATTCATGTTCTGTGTCCTAATTGGACTATCAATGGTTTCTTTGAATACGGAGGAAAAAGAGACCTGGAGTAAAAGCAGGCTGGAAGCATAGTATTTGTCTAAATAATTACAACATTTTTTCTTAAGAAAGACTTTTACTCTCAGGAATGCAATGCATTGAGAAGATGCTCTAATTTTTGTTTGCCCAGTTACTGAAAGCACAAATCTCTTGGAGGAAAAACAAAAATTAAATAGGACTAGCTACTCACTGTCAGAGCCCAAAAAGCACCCTGAAGGAAAAAAAATTACCTGACATCTTCATTTCCCCACTCAATAAATTCCAAATGATCACATGTATTAAGCAAATACATATTAAGCACCTGCTATGTGTCAAGTGTAGTCCCTACTATTACCAAATTCCACTTTACCCATCAGGTAAGTTAATATGCAGAAATCACCGGTGTAAAGCTCAGCCTTGCTTCTGTAGACGAGGTATAGAAATTCAACGTTTCCCACAGTGGAGGTAATACTTAAACAGGAACCAGACTTATATTGTGAGTAGGACATTATTGTTTATACCTTCAGTTGGGGCTTCTGAGAGAATGAACACAGTCATAGCAGTTTGATTAGTCTGTAGGAGTTTATGATACATTTGGGAACCCCCTGTTTCCGAACCAGAAGAATCAGACCCTATAAATTATCAGCTGACAAAATGAGAATGTTACATTGGCAGCTGCTACCATTAACTTCTAGTAATACAGTGGTTTACAAGATGGGAAGGGGATGTATCAAAAATCTTGGTGGGGGGCTTCCCTGGTGGCGCAGTGGTTGAGAGTCTGCCTGCTAATGCAGGGGACACGGGTTCGAGCCCTGGTCTGGGAAGATCCCACATGCCACGGAGCAGCTGGGCCCGTGAGCCACAACTACTGAGCCTGCGCGTCTGGAGCCTGTGCCCCGCGACGGGAGGGGCCGCGATAGTGAAAGGCCCGCGCACCGCGATGAAGAGCGGTCCCTGCACCGCGATGAAGAGTGGCCCCCACTTGCCTCAACTGGAGAAAGCCCTCGCATGAACCGAAGACCCAACACAGCCAAAAATAAAATAAAATAAATAAATAAAGTAGCTATAAAAAAAAAAAAGAAAAGTGCTTAAAAAAAAAAAAAAAAATCTTGGTGGGGTAGCAGAGGGAAAGAAAAGGAACATTTTCAAATTACACATCCCCTTTAAATAAGAGATTTTTATATGGAAATGGTTATGAGCATAGACTTTAGAGTCAGACTGCCTAAATTCAAATCCTGGCTCTAATAATTATTAGTTGTGTGACTCTATATAAATTGTGCAACCACTACATGATTCACTTTTCCACGTGTAAAATGGGAACGATGACATTTGTAGTATCTGTTCATTCAGCTGTTTTGAGAATTAAGTGAATTAACGTAGCTAAAGTCCTTAGAAAAGTGCCTCTCTCTCAGGTCCCTTTCTACTGCTGCCTCTTGCTGACCTAAGCTGACCATATAGGGAGTGCCCCAAGCCTCAGACCATGACAGAATCAAGAGAAGGAAGGAATCTTGGAGGCTATCTGCTCTTATTCATTCTGGAATTCTCTCTCTGAAATCTTGGCCAAGTTATCTGGCCCCTACTTGAACACACTGAAAACCCTGTTCCATCTCTGGACATTTGAAAGGTCTCCCTTGCACTGCGCCGGGGTCTGTTTCTGTCTCCTCTGGCTGTTGCTCTGTCTGTTGGAATCAGAGGTAACAAGGTTATTAATATCCCTTTAAATAAGGGAGGACAGCTAATGGTGCACAATTAAGCCTGCGGGCAGACTGCATGGATGGAGTCTCAGCTTCCCATTTTACTGGTTGTGTGATCTTGGGCAACTTTATCTTTCTGTGCCGCAGATTCCTCATTTGCAAAATGGACATACTAATACTACCAATTTCCTAAGGTTGTTGTGAGGATTGAATGAAATACCATATTTAAGGAACCTGGTGCTTAAGATTCAATAAATGTCATCAACACTGATGCTGTTAATATCCATCTCTGGCATTTGCTTCTTCAGGTTAAACATCCCTATTTCCTTCACTTGTTCCTGATACAATTCCCAATACCCTCTCAGCCCTTCCCTCTGAGTGAGATCCAGTCACCAGTAACCCAGTGCTCCTCTCCAGTGTTCCAGCTCCAGTAATCCTCTTTAACTGCATCCCCAGTATGGAGCCCAGGACTCTGGTGCGTTCCTGTCCACAAAGACCAGGGTGAGCCATCCTCTCCCTTGTTTGGTTGTTTGTTCATCCACTGATTCATTCACAAATGATTTTAAGCATTTATTTATTTATTTATTTATTTATTTATTTATTTTTGGCTGTGTTGGGTCTTCATTTCTGTGCGAGGGCTTTCTCTAGTTGCGGCAAGCGGGGGCCACTCTTCATCGCAGTGCGCGGGCCTCTCACTATCGCGGCCTCTCTTGTTGCGGAGCACAGGCTCCAGACGCGCAGGCTCAGTAATTGTGGCTCACGGGCCCAGTTGCTCCGCGGCATGTGGGATCTTCCCAGACCAGGGCTCAAACCCGTGTCCCCTGCATTGGCAGGCGGATTCTCAACCACTGCACCACCAGGGAAGCCCAGCATTTATATTTTTATAAATGGATCCTAAGGGAGAATTGGCTTTTTTAGTGAGCACATCATGGTCTTGACTCACACTGAATGCACAGTGGACTAGATCGAGGATTGGTAAATATTTTCAACTTTGCGGTCCACACCGTCTCTGCTGCAACGACTCAGCTCTGCTGTCGTAGTATGATAGCAGCCACAGACAATATGTAAAACTTTATTTACAAAAACAGGCTACTGGCTGAATTTGGCTGATGAGCCATAGTTTACCAACTTCTGAACTAACACATATAATATAAATAAGTCTTTTTTACCATATGATCCAGTAATTCCAGTTCTGGGTAGTTACCCAAAGAAAATAAAGTCTCAAAAAGATACCTGCGGGCTTCCCTGGGGGCGCAGTGGTTGACAGTCCGCCTGCCAATGCAGGGGACACGGGTTCATGCCCCAGTCCGGGAAGATCCCACATGCCACGGAGCGGCTAGGCCCGTGAGCCACAACTGCTGAGCCTGCGCGTCTGGAGCCTGTGCTCCGCAACGGGAGGGGCCGCAACAGTGAGAGGCCTGCGCACCGCGATGAAGAGTGTCCCCCGCTCGCCGCAACTGGAGAAAGCCCTCGCACAGAAACGAAGACCCACCACAGCCTAAATAAATAAATAAATAAATAAATTTAAATTAAAAAAAAAAAAAAAAAAAGATAGCCGCATGCAGCTCAATATCAAAAAAAAACCTAACAACCCAATCAAAAAATGGGCGGAAGATCTAAATAGACATTTCTCCAAAGAAGACATACAGATGGCCAAGAGGCACATGAAAAGCTGCTCAACATCACTAATCATTAGAGAAACGCAAATCAAAACTACAATGAGGCATCACCTCATACTGGTCAGAATGGCCATCATCAAAAAATCTACAAACAATAAATGCTGGAGAGGGTGTGGAGAAAAGGGAATCCTCCTACACTGTTGGTGGGAATGTAAATTGGTACATCCACTATGGAGAACAGTATGGTGATTCCTTAAAAAACTAAAAGTAGAGCTACCATATGATCCAGCAATCCCACTCCTGGGCATATATTCAGAGAAAACCATAATTCGAAAGGATACATGCACCTCAGTGTTCATTGCAGCACTATTTACAATAGCCAGAACATGGAAGCAACCTAAATGTCCAGAAGATGTGGTACATATATACTATGGAATACTACTCAGCTACAAAAAAGAATGAAATAATGTCATTTGCAGCAACATGGATGGATCTAGAGATTGTCATACTAAGTGAAGTAAGTCAGAGAAAGACAAATATCATATGATATCGCTTATATATGGAATCTAAAAAAATGGTAAAATGAACCTATTTACAAAACAGAAATTGAGTCACAAATGTAGAAAACAAACTTACGGTTACCAAGGGGGAAAGGGGGGTATAAATTGGGAGATTGGGATTGACAGGTACATACTACTATATATAAAAGACAACTAATAAGAACCTACTGTATAGCACAGGGAACTCTATTCAGTGCTCTGTAATGACCTATATGGAAATGGAGTCTAGAAGAGAGTGGATATGTGTATATATACAGCTGATTCACTTCGCTGTACAGCAGAAACTAACACAACACTGTAAATCAACTATACGCCAATAAAGAAATTAATTTTTTAAAAAAAGGTATTTGCACCCCCATGTTCACTGCAGCATTATTTACAATAGCCAAGAAGACATGGAAACAACCTAAGTGTCCATTGATGGATGAATGGATAAAGAAAATATTCCATTATACATACATACACACACACACACACACACACACACACACACACACACACAATGGAATATTAGTCAGCCATTAAAAAAGGAAAGAAATTTTGCCATTTGAAACAACATGGATGGAACTTGAGGACATTTTGCTAAGTTAAATAAGTCAGACAGAGAAAGACAAATACTCTATGCTCTCACTTATATGTGGAATCTTAAAAAAACAAAAAAACAAACTCATAGGTACAGAGAACAGATTGATGGTTGCCAGAGGTGGGGAGTTGGGTGATGGGTGGAATGGGTAAAGGTGGTTAAAAGGTACAAACTCCTAGTTACAAGATAAATAAGATGTGAGGATGTTATGTACAGCATGGTGACTAGTTAACAATACTGTATTGTATATGTGAAAGTTGCTAAGAAAGTAGATCAAAAAAAAAAAAAAAAAAGAAAGTAGATCTTAGAAGCTCTCATCACACACACAAAAAACTGTAACTATTTGTGATGATGGATGTTAACTAAACTTATTGTGTTGATTGTTTCATAATACTTACATAAATCATTATGCTGTGCCCCTAAAACTAATATAATGTTATGTCAATAGTATCTCGGTAAAAAAAATAATATTTTACGTGTCTTTTCCCCACCTCTCACCCCCTGCCCAGCTTGTGTAGCTGATTGTTTTTGTGGTTGCTTTGTTTTGTTTTTTAACACACATGCAAGGCCTTTCATTGACCTCTCTTCAGCTTTATTTTGTTGGACCTGGTCCATTCTACATCCTGCCAAGATCTGAGCCCTGATTTTGCCACTGTGCAAAGTAAACCACTATCTCTCTTAACTTTGTAACATCTGCCAATAGTGCCTTATATATATATTCAACCAAGTACTTGATTAAAATTTTGAACTGGAAAGATCTGGGGGCAGGGTCTTAAAGCATGCAATAAGTAATCTCCCTCTTTGTTAACTCTGCTGTGTCCTCCAGAATTTAGCCTGGTTTCAGCTTCCAGAAAGTTATTCTTACAACTCCCCTCCCTTCCCAAGCCTTCCTGCCCAGACTGAGGAGGATGCCCGTATTAGTCTGTGTTATCCAGCGAAATAGAACCAATAGGATACCTATCTATCTATCTATTGACCAATCTATCGATCAATCAAGATTTACTTTAAGAATTGGCTCCCATGATTATGGAGGCTGAGAAGTCCAAGATCTGCAATCAGCAAGCTTGAGACTCAGGAAAGTTGATGGCGTATTTCTACTCTGAGTCTAAAGGCCTGAAAACCAGGAGAGCCAGTGATGCCCGTTCCAGTCTGAGTCTGAGTCCAAGTCCAAAGGCAGGAGGAAACTAACGTCCCAGCCTAAAGACAGGCAGAGAGAGAATTCTTTCTTAGCCTTTTCTTCTATTCAGACTTTCAACAGATTGAATTGGATGAAGCCCACTCACGGTGGGGAAGGCCGTCTGCTTTACTCAGTCTACCGATTCAGATGATAATCTCATCCAGAAACACCCTCACAGATACTCCCAGAACAATGTGTAAGCAAACATCTGGGTTCCCCATGTCCCAGTCAAATTGATCCATAAAATTAACCATCACGATGCCCTTTGAATTTGGCCCATAATACCCTACACATACCTCCACCACAGCACTATGACTGCTCTATAATTGTGTCTCCCCAACTAGACTACATGCTCCATCTCAGGGCACGGCACAAAGTCAGTACTCAATGATTGTTGGCAGAATGAATGAATGAATGAATGCGTGGCTTTGTGTATGTGTCTTCCTTAGTTTCTTCGCTTCATCAAAAATTCCTTCTCTCTTAGTAAGTCAGATAGAAAGGACAAATATCATATGATATTGCTTATATGTGGAATCTAAAAAAATGGTACAAATGAACTTACTTACAAAACAGAAACATTCACAGACTTAGATAACGAACTTATGGTTACCAGAGGGAAAGGATGGAGGTCGGGGGGAAGGGACTGACATGTACACACTATATTTAAAATAGATAACCAGGACTTCCCTGGTGGCGCAGTGGTTAGGAATCCGCCTGCCAATGCAGGGGACACAGGTTCGATCCCTGGTCCGGGAAGATCCCACATGCCACGGAGCAACTAAGCCTGTGTGCCACAACTACTGAAGCCCCTACGCCTAGAGCCCGTGCTCCGCAACAAGAGAAGCTACCACGATGAGAAGCCCGCAAGGAGTGGCCTCCGCTCAGCGCATCTAGAGAAAGCCCATGTGCGGCAACAAAGACCCAACGCAGCCAAAAATAAATTAATTAAAAAAATAAATTAAAAAAAATAAAATAAAATAGATAACCAACAAGGACCTACTGTACAGCATAGGGAACTTGGCTTGATATTCTGTAATAACCTAAATGGGAAAAGAATTTGAAAAAGAATGGATACTTGTATGGGTGAAACTGGATCACTTTGCTATACACCTGTAACTAACACATCATCATTAATCAACTATACTCCAATATAAAATAAAAATTAAAAAAATTACTTCTCTCTTATTATCTTCCTTTGAAGACCAGCTAGGTCACTGGAATTTGATCAACTAATTGGAGATAAGGTGTAAGTGAGAGATAACAGCTCAGGGTACCGTATCTTCCAGGATTGCTTGAGAGGTGTTATTTTAAGAAGGGTGTCTAGTGTCCTTATCACAAAGGTCTAAGTAATATGGCAATTTCAGGTATCATGGAAGAGAGATTTTGGAAAAAGGATGCGAATACTTTGTCATCCTCCCCAGAGCACACCACGTTATCTTTTCCTTATTATGCCCATAGAGTTTTTTAATAATTTATTATCAATGACAACAACATAACAGCAGTTTTATCTTTATTTATTGTCGTTTATTTTCCAGATAAGACTATATTCAAGACAGGCAATTTTCTGGTGATTGAACAGCATGATATTGGCTTCAAAGGTAAGGATATGAGTTGCTCTGTTAAAGACTCTCTGGGGACAAGTCTGAAAAAACTGTATGGGCCACAGATGGTATTTATTGATATTATTTTCAGTCTATAAACATTTATGTATATTCTCCAAAGAACCTGTGTCCAGGCTTTTCTTAGACAGAGGCATAATAAGGAAAAGATAACATGGTGTGTTTGAGGCTATTGTTATTAAACTAACTGATCATGTGTGCATGTGTACATATACTATATTTTATTTTGTTAAATATGCTTTTATAACACCATATCCCATGTGTAAAAGTTTATTTCTCTGAGGACAGTGCAGACAGAGACCAGAGCGGATCATTAGTAGCTGTGTCTTCAGAAGCAGGACCAGACGGGAAGGAGCAGCAGGAAACCGCCTGCCTCTTAAAAATCCCAGACTAAAAATTCGTTTATCCCTCCCTTGTGTTCTCAACAGGGATCAAATGAAGCTGAGATCGTGATGGCACCACAAACTAGTGATCTTATTATGTCTTTAGGAACGTCCACCTTTCCTCAATTCACTTGTTTCTGAGGGCCTACTGCTGTGCTCCATGCTGAAATACTGAGGCACAGTTCCTGCCCTCCTGGAGCTTAGAATCTAGAGACAATGCAAGTTCTTTCCTTTTGAATTCCACTTCCCAGAATTTCAAATATTTCTGGCAGTCACTTTCAAACATAAAATGTTTTTGAAACAGAGATAGACTGTATCTTCAGAAGTATTTAGATCCCAGGATGCTATGGACTGGATTGTGTCCCTGCCAAATTCATATCTTGAAGTCCTAACCCCCATGTGACTATACTGGACATGGGGCCTTTAAGGAGGATTAAGGTTAAGTGAGGTCATAACGATAGAGTCCTGATCTGATAGAACTGGTGCCCTTATAAGAAGAGGAAGAGATACTGGAATTCTCTGTGTGTGTGCATGCACTGAGGAAAGGCAATGTGGGCACATAGCAAGAAGGCAGCCCTGTGCAAGCCAGGAAGAGGGTTCTCACCAGAACTCAACCTTGCCGGCAACCACACCTTAGACTTCCAGCCTCCAGAATTATGAGAAGATAAATCACTGTTTAAGCGACCCAGCCTGTAGTATTTTGCTATGGCAGCTCTAGCAAACTGATACATGTGGTGTATGTGATATTATCTTGTTTAGAGTAATTAAGGGTACAAAAGCATCGGTATGAAAATAGCATCACTCAGGGAATTCCCTGGTGGTCCAGTGGTTAGGGCTCCACGCTTTCACTGCAGAGGCCATGGGTTCGATCCCTGGTTAGGGGACTAAGATCTCACGAGCTACAGCATGGCCAAAAAAAAAAAAAAAAAAATAGCATGACTCAGACGCTCTTCATCAGTTCAGGGGCTTAGTGGGAATCTGTTATTTTGTCTGCTCTTCCCTGACTTCTTTGGGGAACTCTTCATCGCCAGTCCATAGAGTTCATGTGGAGTAGTCAATCACAATTTACTGCCCTGTGCTGGCCATGGGCTTGCTTATCATGGTACCCAGTCATCCTGACAACAGTGATTATAACTGGGACAGCAGTGAGCACACCACATAGACAGGACTTAGCAGAGCCCTTCTCTACGTTTATATGCAGTACTTACCATGGACATTTAATACACATTGAGAGAACTTGCTTTTTCTGCTAGTCTTGCTGAGCTGGGATCATAAAAGCCTGGCTGAATGTAGGAAGCCTGACTGTAATGGGAGGGAATGAATCTGACACACAAAGGAGAGCAAAGAAGAGAGAGAGTGCATGTTACATAAATGCCAGATTCCAGTCATGACTCAAGCCTACTCCTGGCTCCCCAGTTAGATAAACCAGTGTATTTGCTTCTCTTTCAGCTTAAGCTAGCTTGAATTTGATTTCTGTCACTTGCACCCAAGAATTTTGACTTATACAAGAGATTCACTAGTCCCTTTGAGTCCTTTGTTGGCCAGATTTGACCAGAACCCAGGCTCAGAGCTGCTTTCATCCTCCAACTCAGACTGTGCTGATCCTTTTCTCTTCAAAACATGGGAAGGGCAGGGTTGGTTATCAACAGACTTCCCATGACCCAGAAATATGCTTTGCCTGCTCTCTCCTCCAGGTTTTCCCAGGTAAAAAACCTCAGTTTTCTTATCTTTAAAATGGGAACATTCACCTGTAAAAATACTGAATCACTATGCTGTATACCTGAAACTAATATAATATTGTAAATCAACTATACTTCAATTTAAAAAAATGGGAAGAGCTGCTGTGAAATAATTTCATAAAGTGTCTAGCACACTGTTGAGCAGTAGTAGGTGCTTGGGGATATTAGCTCCTATCATGGAAAATTCTCTATATGGTGCCCAAGGCCCTCCCCTAGGCTGCCGTGAGCAATCTTTTCTTTATCCTCATGACAAGCAAAAGCAATGAACAGATGGAGAGCAATATCTATTGTTTTTACAGTAAGATCTTAGTCCCCTCCCAGAGAAGGGTTGCCTATCTGTAACAACGGAGAAGAACGTATGTACCTAAATGCTCTGCTTAAAATCACACTTTGTTTAGAGATCATTCCTGCCTACTTTTCTTCTTCAATTCAAGAATGGGAAGAAACCATTCCTTCTGTGTCCAGGAAGGAGAGGTGAAATTAAGGGTCACTGTGGGCACTCAATTTCTGCTCTGAGGAAACTAACAAAGAGGCCTAGCAAGCCTGCCTTCCCTGGCACGGTCACTTGGATGGGCTTGCAAAGACTTGGTTGGGTCCTGGGCAAACTCCTCTGCTGTGTGCCATCACCAACAAATGGGAGATACCACACCCCGGGGGTTGGGGGGGGAGGAGAGTTTGGAAAATGGGAGAAACCCATGTTCAGGCTGAAGACAGGAGCGGTAGGGCTGTTACCTGGATGGTGCATCTGATGTAATCGGGGATAAGGGAAGTGCAAAACCCTTCTGACTGATCTCAGCTTCCTGGGATCCTGCAATTTCCATTATTTGGGATAAAAAAGAATTTCAGTACAAACTGCCCAACAGGGGAGAAGCTTCTGTTATTACTCAGGCCTTGCTAAACAACCAACCAGAGCAGGGCAATGCTTACGTAGGCTTGGTAAACCATTAAACCATCACACTCAGCGGGCCAGTCTCAGCCAGGGCAGCCGGCCTTCCTGCCGCGGACAGAGTTCTGAGTCATATGGCCCCTTAGGGAAAGCTTTCCATCACCCCTGACAGCAACATTACCCCATCTCAGCCTGGTGTTGAGACTTTCACTTCCCCTTCCTTCTGGCCCCACCAGCGATGGGAAACCAGCACTACATGTTCCAGATACTGTGCATGCGCTTACTTGGTTTAGTTCCTACCCTGTGAAGTGGGTACTTATCCCCATCATATAGAGGAAGAAACTGAGGCTTAGAGATATAGGTGACCAGTTGGTAAGTGGAAGAACTACAACACCCACAGTCCTCCCCACTGCAAAAAAGTTTCCACGTATTTAAGACTTTTGTTCCTAAGGCCTGCAATGAGGGGAATAGGCCAGCACACCCCCAATTAACTTTATGGGCTTCGTCTTTCTAATAATCTTCATCTCTTTCACTCTTAAACAGAGAGCCATCCTATCAGCACCATTCAAAATACTTACTCTCCCGAGAGAGAAGAGACTGTGCTCCAATGTTTTCTCAGTCAACCTGAAGAGTGCCTGGCACATCATTCCTCAGTAATTGTAAGCCGCCTTCATCTGCATCTGTTCATTCGCTGAACAGGTCAGGCCTCTTTTTGCAACATCCTACTGACCTCAGAGTGGCCTGCAGCCCTTACTGTTATCCCTCAGTTGGCCTGGCCACAGACCAAAGCAGATGGTCCAGCTCTGGGGGTACAGACCTCCTCTGGTTTCCCCACTCCAAGACCAGTTAGTAACCTGCCAGAGTCCATGCTTCTTGCTCTTCCATACAAATGATACCTAAATGCACATTGCATCACAGCGCTTCTTGAGAAACCTCTGGTTTGCAATGTTCTGAAAACTTTTCAAACAACCATCACTTGTGCTTCCACTCAGAAGCTGAAGTATCAACCTGGGAGGAGAGAAAGTCAGGGCAATGTTTGTTGTCCTGTGATTGCTGCATTTATTTCACTAATTTCAGATATTGGCAGCAGGATGGGCATAAATGGTTGGTGTTTGCTTCTTAATTGGTTTAGGGCCCTCGCTCACTCTGTGCCCAGTCTCATTCATCAGTAACGGGAGACAGCTGTCTACAAGGGATTTTTTTTATGGTGTTTTAATGTCATTTTACTTTCCTAAAATGTCAGTTGGACGGGCAAGGAAATTTCCCCCTAGAGTCCTTGGAGGTTGTTCTGAGCTGAAATAACCACCACCATGGTCGGCTGAGCTCTAAATGAAAAATAGAGTTATACGTCAAATTAATATTTTAGGGAAGAAAATGTGCAAACCCACACCGGCACATCTGTCAGCATGGTCTCAAGCTTTAGCCACAAAGCCACAGAGTGACGACTGAGGGCCAGAGTCACTCATGGCCATCAGTAAGGGAGCCGAAGCTCAAGAGAGGGACAGAATGAATAATGGTGACTGGCTCTCTGTTCATCCACTGTGGCAGATTAGAAGGCCAAGAGAAGGCGGCAGTGATCACATTTTTAAATGGATTCGTTTTGTGAGAAGACTGCTGGGTGAAAAGCAGTGGGTCAGGGCTTATTAGAAACCACAGCTGAAGCCATAAGAAAAAAAAAATAGAACACTGTAGAAGAATAATGATGATGAGAGATAAAGCAGCTTGACAAAAGCAGTTCACAAAACTGAACGTACAATATTGTCATTGACTGGTTTGGCGTCTGTATTTTAAAAAGCTTCCCAGGTTGTTCTGATGCCCTGTCAGCATTGAGAACCACTAGTATATGCAGAGAAAATTTAAAAACCAGAGATAGCTTTATGGGGTATCTCTGATTTAATTTTTTTCCTGTGGTTTTTCTGTTTCTACATATTGTTCTATGAACATGCATTACATCTAGCATCAGAAAAGGTTATTAATAAAAATTATAACTGAACTTATTAGCAAAAATCGTTCCAGGCAACAGCAAGAAATAATAATAACAACTAACATTTATGAAGTGCTTCCTGAGAGCCAGACATGGGTTTCTTTTTTTGGTCGCAAGGAATGTGGGATCTTAGTTCCCCAACCAGGGATCAAACCCATGCCTCCTGCAGTGGAAGCACAGACTCTTAACTACTGGACCGCCAGGGAAGTCCCAGACATGGTTTTATTAATGTTGTCACTTAGTCCTTACAACAACTCTGACCGAGGCACTAGTATTTCAGCCATTTTACTGATAAGGAAAGCAGAGGTCCAGGAGGTTCTAGCTCAGACAACAAGAGAGTGACAGACAAAGTACGAACCCAGGGACAGTTACTTGAGAACCTGAGGCTCACCCTTACATGCTGCTTTGTTCCAGTTGGAAGAAGTCCTGTGTGGTCCAAAGGGCTCCGCTCCAGTCACACCACCATGGGCCCTCTGGATCCTGGGCCTCACCTGTGCCTGCTTTGGGATTCCCAGAGGTCATGGGAAGTTTCCTCTCTGCATTCCCATCAATGTGCTGTTTCTTCTGGAGACTTCCCAGAGTTTGCTACTCCCCTCAAGGGATAACTCTGTCACCACGCAAGCTAGAGAAAGGGAAAGAGAAAGAAGAAATTGAACACTGCAGGATCCTGGCTGGCTATTAAGACATATCATAAGAATCCTTTTTAAAGTCGTAATTGGTTTTTTGTTGGAGTGCAGAATGGAGTTCTAAGAGGTGCCCCAGGCCATTATACATGAGGGTACGGATGTGAAATTCTACAGGGTTTTCCCCTGGAGAGAGGACAGAGTGCTGGTCAGATTATTTCCCCATCTCGCAGATGGTGGTGTCAAGTCATTAAGAAACTTCGTGAAAGAGAAAAAAATGAGTTGATGCCCCAGCCAGAACCAAAGACCTTTCTAGTCCACAAGCGGTTTGTGGATTTTAAAAGATTTTTAAAAATCGGCAGCTATTTAAATTCATTCTCCTTCATGGTAAGGTTTCCGATAAGACAGCATGTCCAGTTAGATTTGAATTTCAGATAAATAATTTTTTGGTAAAAGACGTCCCAAATAGTGCATGGAACATCTTTATACGAAAAAATTATTCATTGTTTAATTTTAGATAAACTTTAACTGGGAGTTCTGTACTTTTATTTGTTAAATATGACAGACTATTTCATAAAAAACATGATTTTATTTTCTCCTTGGAGACTGTTTTCCCTTCTCAGTGTCTTTAGCTCAATGATTTGAAGAAAAATAGGCCAGAAAATTAATCCCAGCCCATCCTTTTGTGCCAAACACCCACTGGGCCAACTCCTCTGGTAGTCAGTAAGCGTTAACATCTTCCAAAGGCACACATGCACACACACCTTACACACATGCATTCACATACACGCACACACCTTCAGACACGCACAGGCACACATTTTCTCATATATGTATATATATGCACACACTCAGGGTACAAATAGTCTCTCCTAACATTTTAAATTGCAAATCCCTCACTCTCTGCTCAGATTTTCATGGCTTTCCAAAAACATTTTTTTGGGGGGGGGGGTCAGTTCTTATCTATTCAAGGAGACAGTCATGTCTCCAGCTTGCTTTGTATGCCGGGCTACACTGATTGGGCTTCCCACAGAGAGGGTTGGCAATAAGACCTTATCGCTCTCTCTTTTTTGTTTTTATTTTATTTATTTTAGTTTTGGCTGCGTTGGGTCTTCGTTGCTGCGCACGGGCTTTCTCTAGTTGCGGCAAGCGGGGGCTACTCCTGGTTGCGGTGCGCAGGCTTCTCATTGCGGTGTCTTCTCTTGTTGTGGAGCACGGGCTCTAGGCACGTGGGCTTCTGTAGTTGTAGTGCGCGGGCTCAGTACTTGTGGCGCGCAGGCTCTAGAGCTCAGGCTCAATAGTTGTGGCGCATGGGCTTAGTTGCTCCGCGGCATGTGGGATCTTCCCGGACCAGGGCTTGAACCCGTGTCCCCTGCATTGGCAGGCAGATTCTTAACCACTGCGCCACCAGGGAAGCCCAAGACCTTATCTCTTGTATTTCAGAAAATTTGAATTTTTCTTTTCTTGCCATCGCATTAAACTGCCTGTTTTAGTGAAAAGGGAATGATAGTTGTCTTATGGTCAGACACTGAATGTGACTTAATAACAAGGAAAAATACAAACTGCAAATTGAAAACTTGAGCCATGTAATAAAAATATTTGAAAATGAGAGAGAAGAAAAAAATTTAAAGTATTTAAGAAGCAGTACAGCATAGTGGTTAAAAGAATAATTCCTATAGCCAGGCTACTTGAGTTACTAGCTGAACAAGTTACTTAACTTTAGCTGTAAAGTGGAAATAACAGTTTCTGCCTCATGAGGTTGTTGTGATATTTAAGTAAATATATAAAAGATGTATGAAATAGTGGCTGACACATATTATTTACTATTACAATTACCTCTTATTTGCCACACACAGGGATAGCCTATTTACATATATACTTCCATTCAATTGTCAAATGAATGTGAGATACATGGACATAAGGAAACTGAGGCTCAGAGAGGTTAAGAGACTTGCCCGAGGTCACACAGCTAGCATGCAACAAAGCCAAGATTTAAGTACCAATCTCAGTACAAAGCCACTGTTCTCTTGATTACCCAATTTTAAAATAACAAGTGGATACTGGGCATATACCCTGAGAAAACCATAACTCAAAAAGAGACATGTACCACAATGTTCATTGCGGCACTATTTACAATAGCCAGGACATGAAACCAATCTAAATGTCCATCGACAGATGAATGGATAAAGAAGATATTGCACATATATACAGTGGAATATTACTCAGCCATAAAAGGAAACAAAATTGAGTTATCTGTAGTGAGGTGTATGGACCTAGAGTCTGTCATACAGAGTGAAGTAAGTCAGAAAGAGAAAAACAAATACCATATGCTAACGCATATATATGCAATCTAAAAAAAAAACCATGGTACTGATGAACCTAGTTGCAGGGCAGGAATAAAGAGGTAGACATAGAGAACGGACTTGAGGACATGGGGTGGGGGAAGGGTAAGCTGGAACGAAGTGACAGTAGCATTGACATATATACGCTACCGAATGTAAAACGGTTGGCTGGTGGGAAGCAGCAGCATAGCACAAGGAGATCGGCTCAGTGCTTTGCGATGACCTAGAGGGGTGGGATAGAGACGGTGGGAGGGAGGCTCAAGAGGGAGGTATATGGGGACATGTGTATGCATATGGCTGGTTCACTTTGTTGTGCAACAGAAACTAACACAGTATTGAGAAGCAATTATACTCCAATAAAGATCTATTAAAATAAATAAATAAATAAATAAAGTCACAGGGATGTAATGTACAGCACAGGAAATAGTCAATAACACTGCAATAACTTTGTATGGTGACAGATGGTTACTAGACTTAGTGTGGTGATCAATCTGTAGCGTAGATAAATCAAATCACTATGCTGTACACCTGGAACTAATATATATTGTATGTCAATTATACTTCAATAAAAAAAGAATACATCTTTTAAAAAAATAAAATAAAATGAAAGTGGAAAGTACACAGGTGGCCAGGTAGTAGCTCTTCAGGAAGGAGACAGAATCACGGCTATGGTCACTGCTTCTGTGGAGTTGCAGGGTGAGTGTCAGGAGAGGTTTAGACTGGTGCATTTGGTGGAGAGTACAGGACCTTCTGTTTAGTTACAGACCTCACCCAAACATCTGCCAACCAGGTTAGGACCTTACTTTCTTGTGACCTCTCTAAATAAATCCCCAGGAGGTGGAAAGCCCTGATCCCAGGCTCTGCCTGACTCTCCATCATTAAGGCAATATAAGGCAGGGCTGATGCACCAGCATTGGATGTGTTCTAGCAGTAGCCCCAACGACTCTATCCTTGACGCACAATTGTCTACTCAGCTTCTCCACTTGGATATCTAATACACATCTCAGACTTAACAAGTCCAGAACAGAATTTTATCCCCAAAACTGGCTTTACCTCCAGTGGCCCTAGCTCAACACATGACAACTCCATTCTTCCAGTTGAGCAGACCTAAAGATGTGGAGTTGTCCTTCATGTATCTCTTTCTCGTGCCTCTGATATCCAATCCATTGGCCATCCCTCATCCAATCCCGATGGTTCTACCTGCAAAATACATCCAGAATCAGACCACCTCCTTCCATCTCCACCCCTACCATCCTGGTCCACGCATCTCATCTTCATCAGGATCATTGCAGTAGACTCGTAGCTGATCTCCCTGTTTCCACCCTTGCCTCCTGCCATGGTGTAGTCTTCACACAGAAGCCAGAGTACTCTTGTTAAACATGCAACAAATTACTCCTCTGCTCAAACTCCTCCAGAGTCTCCCATCTTGGAGAACCTGAAAAGCCCGTCAGGATCCACAGCTCTCCCCCAGCTCTCTTGGACCTCCCCTCACACCATGAACCCCAGCTCCGTGTGTCCCAGCCCCTAGGCCTCCACACCAGTCCTTGCACAGGCCAAGCCGGCTCCCACATTAGGGTCTTTGCACACGCTCTTCTCTCTGCTGGACATACTCCACCATGATGCCCTCACGACTCACTCCCTCATGTCCTTTAAAGGCTGTACTGCCCCATCTCACCCTAGCAGAGAGGACCCCCCTGTCCACCTGCAAGAAACAGCAACGCGCCGCCCTCACCTGGGCACTCCCTCTCCCTTAACCTGCCTTATTTTTTTCACAGCATTGATCATTTCCTGATGTGCTCTATTCATCTATTTGCTTATTGTCTCTACCCTCTAGAAGGGAAGATCCATGTGGATAGAGATTTTGTCTGTATTACTGACTGCTATTTCTGTATCCTCAGGGCCTAGAAGACGATGTACACACAGCAGGTGCACAATAAATATTTGGCGAATGAGTGAACAGAGAGAGCCTTGTGTCGGCTGAACAGGACACCTCTGCTGACTGCTTCAGCTTCCCTACCCTAAAATCAGCCTTTGAGAAGACTCTCCATTCTGCATTCTTTTCCACCTTAGGAGTCAAAACTCCAGGATGATCCTGAACAAATCTTTTCTGGCTGGCTGGCTTCTGTGTTTTGTAGCTCTGCCCAGTTGGGTTGGGCAGAACAGGCTGAGGGACAAAGCCACGTGCAAGGCTCCCGGCAGGTCTCCAGCTCGCCATGTGCTCTCAGTGGAAACATGTCTGGGGACACTATTCTAAAGGCTCCAAACCAACCTGCAAATGATGAAAACCTCATCGCTCAAGCAGAGAAGAAAACAAATCCATCCACCCCGATGCCCACTTCCATGGAAACTCCACATTAGTTCAAAGGGTCAGTACTGGCAATACTTTCGGCTTTTATTACCCTCTTTTGTCGTTCCAGGGATTGTGTTTGGCACATGCTGGGGGGAGGTGGCCTTTCAAATTGAATGCACCAAGCAGGAAGCTTTCCAAAGACCAAATTAATTATCTTCAGCAGCATCTAAACAATTATTATTTTGTGAGGAGTTTGCCAGTCAGAGACTTTGGCACATCCATTAGGGACCCTGAAACCACGCCAAGGACTCAGCCTCTCACTGCAGAAATCCCTTCACCCTCCCCAAATAAGCAAGGCTATTAGACAAAGGCTTTGCTGACCCAGGTGGGAGGCCTCACCCAATCCCCTGGCTTCTGCTGCATCTCCTAACAGCTGAAGTGTTGCCCACAGAAGCCTAGCACAAACGCTGAACACTGTAAGGGGTGAACACTAGAATATGCGGCATCTAAATGTTCAAGTATCTCTTCCTAAAAGGATTCAGGTATATCCAATCGTACTGTGTTAATTAATCATTTCTCCAGAATTACACTGGCAAAACTATCAATAAGGCTAGAGTGCCTCTTAATGGGCCCCAGGTTTAAGTACACACATTCTACTCACATGAAGAGGACAACGCACCAGTGGAAACGCCTGAACTCTGTGGTTTTTCTGACACTTGGATCAGCCAGGTCCCCTCTAAGATTCCTGAACATTCAACCAGCCCAAATTTCTAGTTCATCTTTTAAGTATATTTATGGACATGGACACCATACTTTAATTTGTCAGCCATTTTACGATGCACCGTTATTTTATGTAAAGCTAAGAAAGAAAACGATGCTGTAAACTAAATTAGAACAAGCCATTGATTATAGGTTGGGTCCTGATCAGAGATAAATTGTAAAAAATTGTGTATCTTAAAATCGTGTGTGTGTGTGCATGCGTGTGTAGGGGGAAAGAAAAAGATGTAGTTGGGGGAAAAAAAACTCATGTACGTGGTTTGGAGCAGTTTTGATATTTAATATTTTCACCATTTCTAAAATTAAAGAAAATTACTATATTGCTTTTAAAATTCTACTTGGGGATTTTAACAGAATTTTTAAAATTATCCACGGTATGAAGTTATTTCTATTTTAGAGTCTGCTGATCAGGCACTGAGTTCTCTAACATTAAAATGAATTATGTAATTGCTCTTCTTGCAAAGGGCCAAACCAGGTTTGGTGTTGCTGCCTCAGCAGAGCACATATGATTAAGTAATGTGGCAAATGACCATCATTCTAAGATCTTGAGTTCACTCATGCACTCACTCACTCTTTCATGACTGCCCTCCAACCTCTGGTCAGTGGTAATTTTCTGAGTTTATCACTAATTTCTCATTTGCAGAATGAGAGGCTAGAACTAGATTGATTCTAAGCACCCTTTCTGCTTTAACATTCAGCTTTATACTAATTCCAGTTTGACTTTTAAAATATAGGAATCATCTGGCAAACACTTAATGAGCATACGTGCAAGGCACTATGGTTATTGCTTTCCATACAGTATTTCATTTAATCCCAGAGGCAGCTCTGTGAGGCAGATGTTACTGTGACCATTTTACAGATGCAGAAGCTGCAAATAAATGCCAAACAGGGTCTTTTTTTTTCTTCTGTTACAGATTGATTGACATATAATTCACATCCCATACAGCTCACCTTTTAATGTATAAAATTCAGTGATTTTTAGTATATTCAAGTTGTGCAAACAGTACCACAATAAATATTAAAAGCTTTTCATCACCTCAGAAAGAAACTCCACACCCTTTAGCAGTCATTCCCTATTGCCTACTCTCTCAGCCCCTGGCAATCGCTAGTCTACTTTGTGTCTCTATAGAGAGACACAAAGCAGACTAATCAGGATATATATTTATATTTCCTATAAATGGAATCATACAATACAGTCATCCCTCGATATCCATGGGGTATTGGTTCCAGGAGTCCCCACAGATGCCAACACCTAAGGGTACTCAAGTCCCTTATATAAAATGGTGGAGTACAGTGAATACAGTTGGCCCTGCATATGTGTGGTTTCGCATCCCTGGATTCATCCAATTGCTGATACGGAGAGCCCACTGTATGTGGTACCTCCAAGCAGTGTCTTGAACCCAAGTCTTTTGGACTGCAGGATTATATACCATACTGCCTCGGTGCTGGGTGTTTTGAAGGTCATAGATAAAGTAGGATGCTAATCCCTGCTCAAGTTTGAGTGAGAAAACATACGTTCAAAACAAGAGCAGGGACCTCCCTGGTGGCACAGTGGTTAAGAATCTGCCTGCCAATGCAGAGGACACGGATTTGAGCCCTGGTCCGGGAAGATCCCACACGCCGCGGAGCAACTAAGCCCATGAAGCCCATGCGCTTAGAGGTGGTGCTCCGCAACAAGAGAAGCCACTGCAATGAGAAGGCCGTGCACAGCAACGAAGAGTAGCCCCCGTTCGCCGCATCTAGAGAAAGCCCGCACGCAGCAACGAAGACACAATGCAGCCAAAAATAAATAAATAAATAAACAAGAGCAGAGATCCCTATCAAATTACTGATGGCATTTTTTGCAGTTCTAGAACAAAAAATCTTAAAATTTGTATGGAAACACAAAAGACCCCTAAATAGCCAAAGCATTCTTGCAAAAGAAAAACAGAGCTGAAGGAATCAGGCTCGCTTGACTTCAGACTATACTATAAGTCAATATATACTTATATAAGTATATAAGTATAACTGACTTATAGTATAGTCACCTGTGGTCAATTAATCTACGACAAATGAGGCAAGACTATACATTGGAGAAAAGACAGTCTCTTCAATAAATTGTGCTGGGAAAACTGGAAGAGCTACACATAAAAAAATGAAATCAGAACATTCTTTAACACCATACACAAAAAACTCAAAATGGATTAAAGAACTAAATGTAAGATGAGATACTATAAAACTCTTAAAGGAAAACACAGAACACTCTTTGACATAAATCACAGCAATATCTTTTTTGATCCATCTCCTAGAGTAATGGAAATAAAAACAAAAATAAACAAATGGGACCTAATTAAACTTAAAAGCTTTTGCACAGCAAAGGAAACCATAAACAAAACAAAATGACAACCCACAGAATGGGAGAAAATGTTTGCAAATGCTGCAACCGACAAGGAATTAATCTCCAAAATATACAAACAGTTCATGTAGCTCAATATCAAAAAGACAAATAATCCAATCCAAAAATGGGCAGAAGATCCAAATAGACATTTCTCCAAAGAAGACATACAGATGGCCAAAAAGCACATGAAAAGATGCTCAACATCGCTCATTATTAGAGAAATGCAAATCAAAACTACGATGAGGTATCACCTCACACCAGTCAGAATGGCCATCATCAAAAAGCCTACAAACAGGGACTTCCCTGGTGGCGCAGTGGTTAAGAATCCGCCTGCCAATGCAGGGGACACGGGTTAGATCCCTGGTCCGGGAAGATCCCACACGCCATGGAGCAACTAAGCCCGTGAGCCACAACTACTGAGCCTGCGCTCTAGAGCCTGTGAGCCACAAGTGCTGAAGCCCACGTGTCTAGAGCCCGTGATCCGCAAGAAGAGAAGCCACCACAGTGAGAAGCCTGCACAGTACAACGAAGAGTAGCCCCTGCTCACCATAACTAGAGAAAGCCTGTGCGCAGCAACGAAGACCCAATGCAGCCAAAAATAAATTAATTAATTAATTTTTTAAAAAGGAATGCTTAAAAAAAAAAAATCTACAAACAATAAATGCTGGAGAGGGTGTGGAGAAAAGGGAACCCTCCTACACTGTTGGTGGGAATGTAAAATTGGTACAGCCACTATGGAGAACAGTACGGAGGTTCCTTAAAAAACTACAAATAGAGCTACCATATGATTCAGCAATCCCACTCCTGAGCATATATCCAGAGAAAACTGTAATTGGAAAAGATACATGCACCCCAATATTGACTGCAGCACTATTTACAATAGTCAAGAAATGGAAGCAACCTAAATGTCCATTGACAGGTGAGTGGATAAAGAAGATGTAGTACATATATACAATGGAATATTACTCAGCCATAAAAAAGAATGAAACAATGCCATTTGTAGCAACATGGGTGGACCTAGAGATTATCACACTAAGTGAAGTAAGTCAGACAGAGAAAGACAAATATCATATGATATCATTTATATGTGGAATCTAAAAAATGATACAAGTGAACTTATTTACAAAACAGAAACAGACTCACAGATTTAGAGAACAAATTTATGGTTACCGAAGGGGAAAGGTGGGGGGAAGGGATAAATTAGGAGGTTGGGATTAACATATACACACTAATATATATAAAACAGATAATCAACAAGGACCTGCTGCCTAGCACAGGGAACTCTACTCAATACTCTGTAATAACCTATATGGGAAAAGAATCTGAAAAAGAATCAATATGTGTATATGTATAACTGAATCACTTTGCTGTACACCTGAAACTAAGACAACATTGTAAATCAACTATACTCCAATATAAAATTTTAAAAGTTTTAAATAATTTAAAAGATAAAATAAAAAATAAACAAAACTATAGCAGACAATATAAGACAAAAGTGTGACAAGACAGATCTCCCTTCCTTCCCAGTTTTCCTGCTCTTCTTGGTCTGCATGTGGATGTTTAGAAAGTGCACAGAGGCATCTGGGTTCCGAGCAGCCCCCCAACCCCACTCACTCTTGCACACTCTGCAGCTCGCTCAGAGCTATAAAACTGTAAAGAGAAGAAGCAGGTAACTTTCCTGGCCCTTTTTGGCCAAAGAGGGGACAGATTATGGTCTCATTTCTGCACCGAGTCTTGAGCTGACAATGCATTCCTCAAACATCTCCAAGCCACAGCTGGAGGCTCTCCCTTCCTGTACCCTGGCTGGAAGTTTCAGTCTCTCTTTGAACTCAAACTGCTGCAAATCTTCTCACCATAAAGGCCAGCCACCTTGCCCTGGTATGTGGAAGGACATAGGGCTTGGTGGCACCTTGCAGAGGTGACTGTGCTGGATATTCTCTATTTGTTCCACACCATCTTCTGCCCTCCTCCACCTGCTCTGGGCCCTGAAGGCTGCTCTCTGGGGCTGCATCACCCAGGCTACCTCGCCCTCAGGTTAGACCCAGGCAGCTGCTTTCAGAAGATAGGAGGGCAGGAAGATGGAGAGCCCGGTGTCTTTGGTCTCTGGCCCCTCTCTCTCCCTTGGGTCTAGGGCTGGTAGCAGCTGCCTTCTGGTGCTAGTTTCTGGATGTCTCACCATCTCTTTACGGTTCCCTGAATCTTTCCCAAACCTTTGAAAATCATCTCTCCGTTAATTCCTCTTTTTTTTTTTTTTTAATTTTGGCTGCACTGGGTTTTCGTTGTGGCGCACGGGCTTCTCTAGCTGTGGCACAAGAGCTTATTTGCCCCGCGGCATGTGGGATCTTAGTTCCCCAACCAGGGATCAAATCCGCGTCACCTGCATTGGAAGGTGGATTCTTAACCACTGGACCACCAGGTAAGTCCCCATCTCTCCATTAATTCTTTTTCAGTTAAATTCTTCTGAGTGTGTCATCTGTTTCTGCTAGGACAGCTAACAGCCTTCAAAGCTAGCTACTCACAGCTACAGCAGCCTTCAAAGATTCATGCCAAAAGGGGTAGGCAGACAACAAGCTCTACCTACCCCAATATCCACCTTCCTTCTGCCTTAATTAAGAAACACTTTATTTGTAGCTGGGCACGTGGCTACTCTTAATGAAGATCTAGTTTCCCAGACTCCACTGCAATTAGTTATGACCATATGACTCAGTTCTGCCTGGTAAGATGTGAGCATAAGTAAAATACAGCAGTTTCTGGGAAACCTTAAAAGATAGCTAGATCATGTCATTTGGTCTTTTCTTCTGCGTTCCTTCCTCTACTCTACTACTTAGAACATGATTATGATGGCTGGAGTTCCAGCAGCTGTCTTAGAGCATGAGAATGAAGGTTACACCTTAGTTATGGTGGGATGGAAGCCTGAGGGAGCTTGGGTCCCTGCATGTATAGAGCTTCCATACCAGCTTGGACTGCCTGTTTCTGATCCTCTTGTATGGGTTGGCCAAAAAGTTAGTTCGGGTTTTTCCATAAGATGTTACAAAAATCCAAACGAACATTTTGGCCAACCCAATACAACCCATGCTTGCTTATGCCGCTGTTATTTTTGGCTCTCTGTAAGATGCGGCTGAATTCAATCCTAACTGAAACTGGTGAGTGAGATTGGAAAAGAAGTATGGTTTAGCAGAAAGAACCCTAGACCTAAGGGCAGAAGATGTTGTTTCAACTTGCAGCTCTTCTACTAAGAGCTCTAGAGAAAATCACCTGATCTTTCTGAGACTCAATTCCCTATCCATTAAGCTGAAAAAGGAGAGTATCCACCTCACATAATCATTGAGAAGATTACATAAGATAACACATGTTTCAGTGTCCAGCACACAGCAAGCACATG
Organism: Balaenoptera borealis; assembly: GCF_965194805.1. Classification (NCBI taxonomy): domain Eukaryota; kingdom Metazoa; phylum Chordata; class Mammalia; order Artiodactyla; family Balaenopteridae; genus Balaenoptera; species Balaenoptera borealis. Next base: position 80,713,928 of record NC_138870.1, read on the forward strand.
GTTTTAAGTGTATGGCTCTAGAGTTAGACTGGGAGTTGAAATCCCGCCTCCACCACTTACTAGCTGTGTGCCTTTGGGAAAGCCATGTGACTTCTCTGGGCCTCAGCTCTCTCATCTTTAAAAGTGCTTGATAATAATACATGTTTCATAGGACTTTGAGGGTAAAATTAGCGAATTCATGTAATTATTTTATTACCTAGCACATAGTAAACGTTCATTAAATGAATAACTACTGTTATTAATATTTTCTAGTCATTATCCTCTAATCATTTTTAAATATTCTTGTGATGATTATTTTCATTTTAGATCTTGGATTGCATATTCCTATGACAAAGGAATGTCTATATACTGTTATAGACTTCACAGCTCCTAGCTCTATGCCAGACCCAGAAGTACTTAATTAAACAGCTAACAAATCATCTCACCCAGCCTCCTATCATATCATTCTTTTATTTTCTTTTTAGCATTTAGTTGCTATTTTCTTATTCTTTGTTGTTGTTGTTTTTATGGTCTGTACTCCTCTTACCTCTAAATAGAATGGAAATTCCATAAGAGCAGAGACTGTCTTGTTCACAGCTGTATTCCTGGAGTCCTGAAGAGTGGCTGACACATGATAATAATAGCATGCATTATATATATATATATATATATATATATATATATGGCAGTCTGGCTCTAGAGCCTGAGCTCTTAACTGCTACAGCATGCTGAATATAGCAGGTGCTCAAAAAATAATTTATGGATACATGAGTGAATGGTCATCTTTTAGTCATCTCATTAACCCTCTCTGTTGTATTTAACACTGCTAATTCTCTCTTTCTCTGTCTCCTCCATGGGCTTCTCTTCCTCAATCCCCTGTCCCCCTTCCTTTACCTACTGGTGTTCTACAGAATTCCATTCTGTGTCAACTGCTCTTTTTTACCACATGCTCTCCTTGGGTCATATTTAGAATCATGATTGAATGACCATATTTTATGCTGATGAGTCCCAGGTCTACCATAAATCTCTAGTGTTGATTCTCCAGAGGGACAGAATTAAACGTTCTTAGCTTCCTGGACAGCACCATTTGAGCATCCTTTAGGCACCTCAAACTCAACAAACACAAAGTTGACTTCATCTGCTATAGGTACAATCAAGTTAGTCTCAGCCAGTCTGTGGAGAGGGTGCCGTTTCATTTTCTCCCCAAAATCTGCTCCTCCCACTTCCCCAATCTCAGTCAATGTCACCACCATTTAGCCAGCCTTCAAGGCCAACAACCTGGAAATCACTTTAGAATTTTCCTCCCTCTCCTCATAGCCAATCTATGACCAACTCCTGTGGATTCTACCTCTTAAACAGTTCTTCAGTCCATCCCTCCTCTTTATTTCTGCTCCCAACAGGACTTCTGAACCTCCTTCCAAGAATATATATTGCAATAGTGTCCTAACTACTGTACCTGTCTCTGGTCTTGCTCCCTCAAATCCATTTCTGAATACCACCAGTGTGATCTAACTACAATAAAATTTTGTTTGCTCTATGCTACACTCTGTAGTGGTTCTGCCATTCACTGCCTTCAGGATAAAGTTCCCGCTTGTTAAAAATCAACCTGAGGGACCTCCCTCATGGTCCAGTGGTTAAGAATCCGTCTTCCAATGCAGGGGACACAGGTTCGATCTCTGGTTGGGAAACTAAGATCCCACATGCCGTGGGGCAACTAAGCCCGTGCACGCCACAACTAGAGAGAAGCCCACACGCCTCAACGAGGGGCCTGCGTGCTGCAGCAGAGGATCCTGTGTACCGCAACTAAGACCCGACGCAGCCAAAAATAAAATAAATATTCTTAAAAAATCAACCTTGATCTGGCCCTTGACCACATCCCAAATCTACATCAAGCCCCTTCCCTACTCCCAACCTTCACCATCACCTATGCTTCAGAAATGGCCAGTTGGCCAGTTCACTGCATTTCCCCAGCAAAGCCCACATATAGAGCCCCGTTTTTCTCCTTGTGGAGTAGGGATCAGGGAAAGCCAGTCAACTCGAGAGTAGAGGAAACGTTATGGCAGCTTTTCAGTCCCCTAGTTTCTTCTTGAAGCCCAGCTGCAGCCCTGCCATTTCATTTCTCCACACACTCCAAGAGCTTTATAATTCAGTCCCTTTATTCACTACTGCTGGCTCAAGTTGATGTCTGTTATTTGAAACCAAAAGAGTTCCAACAAATGCACTGATGAACTGAAAGAAAAGGCATCTATTTACATAAGATGATTTGCATGAGAGGAAGGAAAGAGCCCCGTCACAAGAAGAGGGAGAGGACTGGGGAGGCTGGCCCGGCCAGGCCCAAGGATTCATGTCTGAGCAGTGAGTGCAGCAAGAGAAGCTGCAAACAGATGATGAAGCCTCTATTTTACAAAGGCTCCCTCCTAAAGAAGCAAAGCTTTTGTGTCCAAGTGACAAAGTGAGTGCCACACAGGGCAGAGCCTTCTCCCTGTTCTGTGAGGGATGCAGCCCAGCTGTGGCACATTTTGGGTTCCAGGGAACACGGAACTGCTCTGACATCCCAGGCTGGATGGCTGGGGATCACTGAAAGATGGCATTCTTGGCACAGTCCTCAGAGTTATCACCATGGACACCAGCAGCATGGGTGCGGAAAGGCACCCTCCCCAAATGGCCCAGGGGGCAACAAATATCATTGTAGGGAGGTGATGAGAGCACGGGAAGAAGACGTCATGAATGCCCCTTGGTAACTGTGGTGGACAGACTGGTTTGCAATACACCCACTGAGGAATCCCAAAAATAACTGAATGAGACTTGAATGGGGGCACTCAAGGCTCTGAAACGTGAAGATGTGAGATAAATTCAACAAAATGTGGGTTATCACCATCCATAGGCCCCCATTGCAACCCAAAGGCCAGGGAAATCTGAGGAAATTGAAGTTCATGGTATTAGATCTACTTAAAAATTTTTTTAAGTGAAGGAATAAAATAAACCTAGGAAAACTAAGATGGAATTACCTATGGGACTTTCCTTCAAAGCCTTGTCTAGAACTCACAAGATGTTTATGAAATGTCATCCACTAAAAGAAACAGTTTATAATTTAGTGTGCTGAGATTTCCTACTAATTCAGCAAAGTAGAAGGGGACAACAGAAAGCTTATATTCCAGGATTACAAGTCAGAAAGTCCCCTTTATAAAATTAGGGTCTCTGGGTAGTTAGCCACAGAGATCTTGTCAATTATTCTTGAGCTCATTTGGGAAAGAAGTAGACTGACATTTTTATAAGCTTACTTTTAATTCTGCATTTCACATGGAGTGCTTGACCCAGTTGTGAAATGACACACTTTCCATAGCCTGGTTGGGATTAACCTGACTGAACATATAGCAAATCAATTCACCCAAGGAATGGATGTCAACTTAGCCTTAAAGAGAAACTTTCCTCTAAAGAAAACTTTGTACTAAATTCAACTTGATACTTATACAACTTTCACAATCGTCAATTCTTTTCCATTCTTATAAGTGATGATACTGAGTTTCAAACTGAAGCTGATGAGTTATAAAAATCTCCATTTAAAACATTCTAACTATGTTTACAGATATTTTTATGACACCCAGGAGACATGAAATGCAGGGCCATTAGTTCACTGGAAGATGAAGACTTGGGGAGTTAAAATGTTTCTCAAACATAAATTTTCAAGTAAATGAAATCCAGAAATCAAACTTCCTATATGATAGGAATTGTTCAAAGCAATTAACAAAATATGAGATAGATATAATTTTTTCCCTATGTCATAGATGAAGAAATATAAGCATGGAGAGCTTAAGTAACTTGCCTAAGAGCTCACAGCTAGTAAGTAGCAGGGCAGGGATTTAAGGCAAACTGACTAGAGAGAACACATGTGATAACCAGCGTTAAGTATACAGCTTCCCAGCTTCTGCTACTTCCCTTCTTTAGCTGGTATGTGTATCTTTGGGCTGTTTGGTACCAACTCTGATCCCATCTATATGTGACCTTATCTTTCAAGCATCTAACCCCTTCTCTAGCAAGTCTCACTGGCTTAGCTTGGATTAGTGTTTTCACTGTGGGTTTTTTACTTTAACACAACCAAGCAATTCCTTAATTCTCAGCAGACACTGACTGGGTCCTGGGTGTCCTAATTTAACTCATTTCTGGTACTATCTACCTGGACATAGCATCAGATCCCATAGGTTAAGGGCTCTGTCCAAAAGACTCCCTCGACCCCACCCCCAAACTTCAGATGCCAATCACAAGTCCAGGTTGTCACCTGTGCATCTGACCTGCTAGCTAGAGATCCTCTGATCTCCTGCAACCGAATCCTTGGGTTCGATTAACTTGCTAGAGCAGCTCACGTAAACATTTTGCCTCCTAGATTACTGGTTTATTATGAAAGGATGTAAGTCAGGAACAGCCAGATGGAAGAGATTCATAGGACAAGGTATGAGGAAGGGGCTCGGGTTTTCCAGGCTCTCTTGGTGCACCACTCTCCCAGCACCTCCATGTGATCACCAATCTGGAAACTCCAAATCCCGTCCTTTTGGGTTTGTTTGTTTGTTTCTTTTTCCACACCGCACAGCTTGTGGGATCTCAGTTTGCTGACCAGGGATTGGGCCACGGCAGTGAAAGCACCGAATCCTAAACGCTAGACCACCAGGGAACTTCCCCGTCCTTTTGGGGTTTTGTGGAGGCTTCGTTACATAGGCATGTCTGATGAAATCTTTGGCCATTGGCAAATAATTCAACCCCCAGTTCTTCTCCCCTCCCCAGAGGTGGGGGGGGCGGGGCTGAAAGTTCCAACCCACTAATTACCTGGTCTTTTCCCCTGGCAACCACCCTCCATCCTTAGGTGCTTTCCAAAAGTCACTTCATTAATATAAACTCATGTGTGGTTCAGAAGGGTTTGTTATGAGTATTAAGACACCTTTATCACTTAGGAAAGTCCAAGGGTTTTAGGAGCTCGGTGCCAGAAAGGGGGACAGAGACTGAATATATATTTCTTATTATAAATCACAAACATCACAGTTTTCATGTTTAAGTTGTCGGGACATTAACTGGAAAACCACTCGAATGCACCTGCTACATCTCAATGAGTTCTTTACAATCAAGACTTGAAAAGCAACCACAGGCAATAATATTAGGGAAGCAGAAGTGGAGGATTACCAGTATTGATTACCTACTATGCGCCAGGCACTAAAAGTTCTAAATGCATTACCTCATTTATCTTTGTAACAACACAACAACTAAATGAGGCCAAAGACTATCAAAGGGTCAATCAGAACAATCAACAGTGTTAAAGAACAATGACAATACGAGATATTAGAAGACCGCAACAGCATAAGAGGATTGAGCACAGAAAGATGGTCTACGGGAAAAGCCCCCAAAAAATGGATTTAAATTTTTCTTAATTTATATTTTGAATGGGATTATATGCAAAATTCAGAAGGTACATAAGAGGGTTTTTTTGTTTGTTTTTTATAGTCAAAATAGGTTATTGATTGGGACCATAAATTTTTTTTTTGTAAGAGTTTTGTAATGGACATTTGTCATTTGTGTCTGCCCCACATCTTTTCTTTGTAGTTCTTCTATATTATGAATTCTCCTTTCCACAGATAGAAACAAACAAAGACAACACATATCCTAAAACCCTTTGCTGCTAGGATATAGACATGTGACTATATTCCAACAAACCCCAAACTTAAGCAAGACTTGGGATACAGGCGAAAACTTACAGACACACTATTCACCTAGTAAGTATGGCCCTGGGGCATTTGCTTTTCTGTAGGAACTGCAGTGGGGATACTGGTGCTCAGTCCAGGTTTTATAGATGTTCAGCATCCCTTGGCAGCCACAGCAGGATTTCTGCTAGAACACCCCTGTGGTGTGTTTGGACATTTGTGATGTAGTTGGACATTTTTCCTGGCTGCTTTGCTTCTGACTGTATGACATGCAGGCTTTGTCTGTTGGCCCTCCCAGAAATTCTAGTTAATACTGTGCAATAAATTTTTACTGAAACTAGCTGGAATGGATTCTTTCTTTGAAAGAGGTCCCATGGTATTGGGAATCTGGGATGGACTAGGTGACCTGGTTGGATAAGAAAGCAGTAAGGATGCAATACAGGTAAAACACTGGCACCCAGTAGTAAAAGAGTCATGAAAACTATTGCAATACAAGTTAGGATGATACTGTTTCTTCCTCAGTTTAGAGAGATGCATCAATAGATTATATCTCAGTATGCCAAAATTAGAGTGAGCCCAGCCCCACACCCCAACCTTCCCCGTTAGGCAGAATTTATAGGGCAGGAAGAAGAACCTGCCCTACATCTCCTGGGCTTCTCAGAGAAATCAAGGATGTAAAAGGGGGTCAGAGAGATGATTTGGAGAAAATGATTGAGGAGATCTTTTTTGAAGAGGCTTCTGCTCTGCTTTAAGTCCTCTCTCCTTTGGACAAAGAGCGGGGAGAGGGGTGATAGGTGCTATCTCCCAACCTCAAGCCTAGTGAGAGAATTTCCAGTAGACCACAGGGTAAGTTATGAAATGAAGCCCCCTGCAGCTGGAAGACATAGAGGACCAGGGTCTGACTAATGACCAAGAAAGCGCAATCAAGTCATGGACTGAAGTCCAACTCCTCCATCAAAATACAGAATGTTTAGAAGGGCTGGTTAAGTGCTCTGGAGGTGGAGGAACCAGGAGGGCTGCTACATTGCAATCATCAGGCACTCCCGGAGTTTGCTGGGGCAGGGGATGAGATTTCCCATAACTACATGTGGGTTAAAAAGGAGAAAGACTTGGATCCTAATGATAGGTCTTTTTAGAAGGACCTTGGCAATAAAAGCTGAGCATGCACTGCTGGATATCCAGGGGCTGAGGAAAGAGTTGAAAGGAACCATCCAGAATAGAGATACATCCACTGGAATCGATGGAACTGCAGGAGAGGCGGCCTGTAGGGAGCATCCAAAATTCCTATGCAAGTGCCCTGAGAGATGAATCGGCTTGAGCCATCCTACAGGCCCCCCAGGGGTCACCAGCTTTAATCATCTGCAAGGCCCAGAGAACACAAAGCCACCAGATCAAGTCATAACTCACTTGCCTCTTTCCCTCTCATCTCTACCCTACCTTCACCCTGAGAGAAAAAGAAAATGACAGCTAGCAGGTAGAGGTGAAGGTTGTCAGGGAGAGCAGGAAAAGCCAGAGAAGCTGTCAGAAGTTCCATCCAGGGGTAGAGGAATACCACCTTCTCCTCCTTCATCCCTGAATGAAGTTGAAAGAGTTGGTGGTAAATATAAAATTGCATTTTGATTATATCATGAGTTGTGTTCATATTAGTCCATGGCTCCCAGTGGCAAAACACCAAAATGATCAGCTATAGTCACACAGAATGAAATGCCAGTGAAAGCAAGGCTCTGGCGGGTGGAGAAGGAAGGAATAAAAAGGCTCTGAGGTGAGTAATTCCATTTAACTGTACGATAAAATTTAAAGAAAAAAAATCACAAGTTTAAATTCTCACTTCAGAGCATGGTCAGTGAATGAAAAAGGTTCTGTGACTTCCCTAAAATACTCTTTTATTTCTTGCAGGCACTGAGCTAATGAAGCTGAAAAGTCAGAGGCAGAGACGGAGTCTGAAGATCGATGAATTACAAAACAGATTGAATTCAAGTCTCACCGGGCCTTTCAGGGAATTTATCGAGAAAAAGTGGTTCTTCACCTGAGTACTGGAATGGACATATTTTGGAGGTGTCAGATAGCCCCAAGAATCTAAAGCCCGAGAACTCACAGAGCTTCCTGGACCAACAAAAGCAGCCCCTCCTCCCATTCTGATGAGGCTGGTCCTGCCCTGTTCAAAGACACCAGCTTCCCTCGGTGGTCACCTTGCAAGGGGATGTCCTCATGGCCCACCCCTACCTCTGTTCATTGACTCCAGACCCAAAGCTAGAGGCTGATTCTAGCACGCCCTGAAATCAAAATCAGACCTAGGAAGAGAAGGCAGACACACCAACAGCATTGCCGGATTATGGGAAAGTATTCTGAGAGTGTTAGGAAGAGAAGGTCAGAATTTTAGATTGGATCAAGCTCATCTTAAAGGTGCCCTCACCGAAAATTCTGGATACAATGTGCTAGATTAAACAACTGGAAGAGGTGCCAACTTCTTGACTGGTTGTCTGAGACTGAGTCTCAGTGGCGGCCTGTGCATGTGAAGTTCAGATACCATACATACCTTGATGGAACATACAGAAGGGAATCCAAAGACTTACAGAGACAGGAATATGACAGTGGATTTATAATACCTTTTAAAATACCTGAACTACTCACCCAGTTTCAGAAGAAAAGCCCTCTGATGAGAAGAGCATGAGCATGCCTGAAAGTACTTGCCTGCTGTAGGCCAGGGATGCTAGCAGGAGCTGCCTCCACGGGAAAAGGTTTCCTGAAGGAGTAGATGTCAGCTTTAACCTTCACAGTGGGTCCACATGCCTGAAATAAGCAGAAGGCTTAGGTGTGATTATCAGAAGGATTTGATTCTCAGGGATATTGGAGAGTGCGTAATAGATTGTAGGGTCTTTGCGGCTGAAATACATGGATACCAAAGTGTGACTAAATTTGTATAACAACAACAATAACAAAATCTAAGTCTGGGGAACAGGGGCTGATTTTTGTCACAAAGACAGAGAGTCACAGTCCTTTACCCAATTCCCAGACCCAAGTCACTTAAAAGACCCTTGGAAAAAAGGGGACACAAGACACTCTTTAGCAGCAACCCAGCAATGGCACCACAGGTGTACACCAATGTCTTCCTCCTCCAGCAGGGGCACCACAGGTGTACACCAATGCCTCCCTCCTCCAGCAGGGGCACCACAGGTGTACACCAATGTCTCCCTCCTCCAGCAGGGGCACCACAGGTGTACACCAATGTCCCCCTCCTCCAGCAGGGGCACCACAGGTGTACACCAATGTCTTCCTCCTTCCCTTTAACAAATGCACTTGGAGCCACATACTAGGGTAACTGGGCCCTGGGAAAAGGGCTTATATTGGTCTTTCAGGATTTTTATTATTATTCCTAGCTGATGCTAATATCTGGAGGCTCCAAATGCCATGTGCAGTTCTCTGATTGGTGTAAGGGAGTTTATGGAATACAGGTGCTAGTGCGGCTCACCCACAGTAGGACCATTTATAGTGATCCTAGTGGATCCTTGAATCCCCTCTATAGTTATTTCCTCAGTTCTTGAGTGCTTAGTTGTAGCCAAAGTACTGACAGAATAGACATACTGGGTCCCTGACCAGTGATGTGTTACAATGGTAGGAAGGGTCAAGTCAGGGGGTTAAATACACAGAAGTTGAAGTCAGACAACACGGGTTCAAATCTCAGTTACTGCTGAAGACCTTATGCAAACTTCTTGTATTCTCTTTGGCTCAATTTCCCCCATTTGTAAAATGATAGTTCTTACTTATAGCATTATTATAAAGATGAAATGAGTTAACATGTATGTACAGTGCCTGGAAAATAGTGTTTGCTATTATTATCTTCCTTGCTTTATCAAGTATATATTTATGCAGTTAACTGATTTTCTATTTTATTTCCTTCTGCTTTTCTCCTATATTTTATATAGACTACATTAATGATGGTTAACCTTAAAATTTAGTCCAGAGGTTATAGAATAACGAGATGGGCTTGTTACTAAACTTGAGGAGGAATGCTCATTTCTCAGAAATCCTGGACTTGGAGTCAGATTCAGGGACTGCTAAGACTTTAGGGCTCTCCTTTTGGAGAGAGGGTGAGCATGTCCTCACTTTTTTTTTTTTGGGCCTCATCGCGTGGCATGCGGGATCTTAGTTCCCTGACCAGGGATCGAACCCACGCTTCCTGCAATGGAAGCATGGAGTCTTAACCACTGGACCGCCAGGGAAGTCCCTGTCCTCACTTTTATAAGGAATGGTGGCATTATCTCAGGCTATGAGAAACTTCATGGCTTAAAGATAGATTTTCTACGGATGCTTTGCTGAAAAAATATTATGACTATAGTGAATGTTCAATAATATTCATGTATAGGTATCCAGTTAGTTCTATTGAATTCTGATGGTAGTATTAAAGTACAGAGTTCATGTAATAGTAACTTGTTTAATGTCATTCCAATGTGTTTTTTCCAACACCACCAAGCAATTCTCCAGTTCTCAGCAGAGACTGACTGGGTGTCCTACAAATTTAACTCAATTCTGACACTATCTACCTGCAGATAGTGTCAGATCCTACAGGTTAAGGGCTCCATCCTGTATGGCTGCTTCCACTTCAGATGCCAATCATGAGTCTACGCTGTCACCTGTGCTTCTGGCTGACTAGCTATAAATCAAAGGTCCCCACTACCCCCTCCTCAGGTTTGATTAATTACTAGAGCAGCTCACAGAACTCAGAGAAATATTTGCTTATGTTTATAGTTCATTATAAAGGATATTATAAAGGATACAGATAAACAGCCAGATGAAGAGGTCCGAGCTCAGGAACTGGGGTGCACCACCCTCCTGGCATGTGAATGTATACATCAACCCAGAAGTTCATTAAATCTTGTTGTTCAACAGCTTCTATAAGGTGGAATTTTTATAAGGGGAAGGCACACCACCACATTTCCCTGTCTAGAGGTCAGCGGGTAGAGCTGAAAACTCCGACCTTCTAATCACAAGTTTTCCTGGTGACCAGCCCCATCCTGAGGCTATCTAGGGGCCCCACCCTAAGCTACCTTATTAGTAAAAACACAGGTGTGCTCAGAAGGGGTTCCTTATGAATAACAAAAGACTCTCCTATCACTCAGGAAATTCCAAGGGTTTTAGGAGCTCTGTGCCTGCAACCAGGGATGAAGACCAAATATATACTTCTTAACGTAGATCACAATATCACATACACCCCAATGTTTATAGCAGCATTATTTACAATTGCCAAGATATGGAACAGGCTAAGTGTTCATCAACAGATGAATGTATAAAGAAGATGTGGTATACACACACACACACACACACACACACACACACACACACACACACACACAATGGAATACTACTCAGCCATAAAAAAGAATGAAATTTTGCCACTTGCAACAACATGCATGGACTTGGAAGGTATTATGCTAAGTGAAGTAAGTCAGACATAGAAAGACAAATACTGTATGACATCACTTATATGTGGAATCTAAAAATTAAAACAAACTAGTGAATATAACAAAAAGGAAACAGACTCACAGATATAGAGAACAAACTAGTGGTTACCAGTGGGGAGAGGTGGTGGGGGGCAAGACAGGGATAGGAGATCAAGAGGTATAAACTATTACATATTAAAAAATAAGCTACTAGGATATATTGTACAACACAGGGAAGGTAACCAATATTTTATAATATAAATGGAGTATTACCTTTAAAAATTATAAATCACTATGTTATATACCCGTAACTTATATAATAACGTACATCAACTATACCTCAGTAAAATAAAAAATCACAATATCACAGTCATCCATTTCATTAGATCGTAAGCTCCATGAAGATCCATTTTCTCTGTTGTTCACCACAGTATCCCCAGAGCTAGTGCAGGCTTCTCTGTACATGGGATTCTCTCAATAAACATTGGCATAAATGACTCGATTTTGAATACAATAATTGTATTGTTAATTATCTATTGCTAGATAACAAACTGCTTCAAATTTAGAAACTTAGAACAACACACATTAATTATCTCATGGGTCCTGTGAGTCAGGAGTCCAGGCAAGACTTTGTTGGGTCTCTACTCCAGGGTCTCATCTGAAAGCTGCAATCACAGTCTTGGCCAGGGCTGCAATCTTAGCTCAAGGTTTGACTGGGGAAGGATCCACTTATAAGCTCACACGATTGTTGGCAGAATTCAGCTCCTTGAGGGTTGTTGGACTGAGGGCCCCGGTTCCTTGCTGGCTGTCAGTTGAAGTTACCTTCAGTTCCTGCCACGTGGGCCTCTTCACGGGGAGGTTCATAACATGGCCACTTGCTTCATCAAAGCCAGCAAGGAAGAGGGTCTTTTAGTATAACTGAAATTAAAATCCTATGTAATGAACTGATGTACATGTAATCACATACATTCCATTACCTATTGATTAGAGACAAGTCACAGGACCTACCCACACTCAGAGGGAGAGGATTATACAAGAACATGGATTCTAGTAGGCAAAGATCATTGGGGTCACCTTACAATCTGTCTGCCTCTGTGATTCACCAAATACCCTTATCAAATCAGCTAAGCTGTAGCCATTCTCTAAAGAAGGCCAGACAGTTAATGTCTATGAAATGCCAGAGAGTTCTCATTAGCTCAGCCCTTATTACCCAAGTCCCTGCTACTGTCAAGTTACATAGGGAAGCAAAGATCATCTTAAGATAAAAATATTCACTAATATCAAACTTGCTCCCGCTCGAAAAACACTTCTCCTCTTAATGCTAGTACATGTCCTCTTACACCTCATTTTGCCAGAGTGCCTCCTGCTAATTATGTGAGTCTGCAATGCAAATACAATCAAAACCAATTGCACGGGCACTTCAAAAGAAAATTATTTGAATTATCAGAGGCTTAGGAGAGGCCCTTGGGAAAACTGATGAAGCTCTCAATAATTTTGTAAAAATATTCTTATTTGGATCATGTTGGGAAATTTGAGTATGAAATATTATGTATCCTGCTGTCATACCATTTTTGGAAAAATATTATGAAAAAATGTCAGCAAAATATTTTTTTTCATTCTAAGAAAGTTGCCTAGATGCAAAATAAAGTAACCTAACCTTAAATATAAGAGAAAATAGCATAGTCCCATAATTCTATTTTATTTTTATTTGGACCTCTTCTGGCCTGGGTTCAAATCCTAGCTATGTCAATTACTAGCTGTGTGATAGGCAAGTTAGTTTTTCTGTGCCTCAGATCACACATCAGTAACATGGAGATGCTAGTAATAATAGTACCTAAATCACCTTGTACTTCATTTGACCCTAACGACAACCCAGGAGGCCAGTGTTGAGGCAGGTGCCTTGACAGGGTTAATGACTGTGATTGGGTAAGATGACCAGAGGTCTCTTGTTTTGCCTCCAAAATGCTGGGCTTCAGCAGCATGAACCAGAGTGGCCAACTAATTAAGGTCAGGGGAATCCACACATTTAGGATAACCTCCTCATCTAAATGGTTTTTGAAAAAGTCCATCTAACATGAATCCACATAAAGACCAGATGATATACAGTGCACCTCACAAGATATAAGAGCATTTAAGTAACTTTCAGAAGGTCAATAGATTAAAAGTGGTGTATTCAGAGCCAGGTGTAACTAACTCCAAAGCCCACTTTGATGCTTTTTTCATACCCTTCTCTTTGTACAGCCCCGTAGATAGCAGGATGAGCACCAGGGAAGAGTGGTCCAGAATGGGAGAAATGTCCAGCACTCAGAAAATAAGGGTCAGATCCATAGCCAACCCCAGAAAATCACTAGCCTTGCTTCCCCGCCCCCTCCTCTTCCTCAACTAACCCTTTCATTCCTTAGCTCTCTCCTCCCTTCCCCATACCGCTTGTGTTCCTCCAGGCTGCTGCTTAAGAAGGTTTTTGAGATCTCAAGGGTAGGAAAAAAGAAACAGTCTAAATCAAAAAAGCAAATAAACATTGCACCATCTTCCAGCTGTTCTATCTGAACAGAGAGGAACTCAAAGCAAGGCCCAGGAGTGCTGAGTTCATTTTCAAAGCACATATAGTGTTCATTCTTAATAAACCAATGGATGGAGTGAGACAGAATGTAGACAGACTGAGGGAAGGGTCACTGCTTAACAGATCAATGCCACGAACAGAAGCAGCTGAGTCCACACATGTGCAAACAGACTGAGGTGCTGCTTGGGTCTAGGAAGGCTCAACAGTACCTTTGGAACTTACGGTTCCGAGCATGAAGCCTGGCCTTCCCACTTGAAGCAAGTCACCGAGTCTCTTCTTCAGATGTGAGGTAGAGAATAATCAAACTCCTTAGAGGCCAAGCTGGGAATGGAAAAGAAAATGAAATGCTGAGATCCAAGTGGTATTGCCTTGGAAAATAATCATTGTGAGGGAAGGGAAGTATTATTCCATAGCTGGTGCTGGGTACAACCTGAAGAATGAAATGAATTCATGCCACTGTGGAAATATTTTGATTCCTCTTTGACTGAAACGAAAAGGACTATAGATAACATGCTACATGGTATTGAATGGTAAGGCGTGAGAGGCAAATCTCATGAACAGAAGTATGCGGAGAATTCCAAATCCTGAGGGTATATTACTCTTCTCAGTACAGTGATGAAGGGGGATTAGAGAATATTTACACCCCAGAAACCTCAAAAAACAAGGAACAATAAATATCATCCAGGTGGGTCGACTATCTTAAGTTAAAAAATTCTTATCTCTAACAATCCTGCTCAATACAGTTTCAGTATTTAAGGGTAAAAAACTCTCCAGTATAGTTAACAATGTATTACACATTTGTTTAAACTCTTGAAAATAGAACCTTTGATCTTGAGTCTATAATGTCTACAAAGTTTGTAAGACATGTTTGTTACATACATTAGATTATAAATTATGTGTATTAGAATGTTAGTTAAATTAGATTTTCTCACTGTCTCAGATCACATTCCCTAGAAGCAGAGCCTGAGACAGGGTTTGGGGTGCATACGGTTTAGTGAAGGAGGACTCAGGAGAAAGAGTGAGGGAGAAGGACAGGGCAGGAGGAGGAGCTAAGCACGGGGAGGATCTCAGCCAGAGATGAACTTCAGGATGATTCCACGGGGAAGCACGGCAGCATAAATAGCATCGCAAAGCTGATCCCACCTTGAGGCAAGGGGCCAGCCTTTTGTACCCCATGTCAATCAGTCACTGGCTGCTGGTTATGACCCAGGCGTCGGGAGGGGCATAGGTGTAATTTCCTGGGTGGAGTGGCTCCCTTTGGGCTGAGGGCAATTCTTTGGAGAAGGATGTATCTGTGAATGCTTAGCAGCCCAAACTCACAGCACCTGGGGGATGGATGCACGAGTCAGGAGAAGGTGTGTGGCCAGTGGGCCAGCAGCATCCAGTACACTCACAACAGCTGTGAAATAAACTCACCTGCCTGCGATAAGCAACCCCATACCTAGACCCTCCCTAGCCTTCTATTAAGGAATCTCATCACTATCAATATGGTATAGATTTCTTGGGGGTCAGTCACTGGTATTGGCTTTCTCCATTTAAGCCTGTTTGAAATAAATACTTTCTCTGGGGGCTTCCCTGGTGGCACAGTGGTTGAGAATCTGCCTGCCAGTGCAGGGGACGCGGGTTCGAGCCCTGGTCTGGGAAGATCCCACATGCCGCGGAGCAACTGGGCCCGTGAGCCACAACTACTGAGCCTGCGCGTCTGGAGCCTGTGCTCTGCAACAAGAGAGGCCGCGATAGTCAGAGGCCCGTGCACCGCGATGAAGAGTGGCCCCCGCTTGCTGCAACTAGAGAAAGCCCTCGCGCAGAAACGAGGACCCAACACAGCCAAAAATAAATAAATAGATAAATTTAAAAAAAAAAAAAATACTTTCTCTGGTAGAGTCAAATCTAAATATAATGGGAATCTTCATTTTTCCACAGACAAAAGCAATTCAAGATGGATAAGAGTAAATAACAATTTAAAAAATCAAACACTGAAAAACAGGAAGAAGATCTAATTAAATATTCATCATCATTCTCAAAGGAGGATGGTTTTTTAAGCCTGGATGTAAGGAAAAAATCATAAAGGAAAACATCAGCAGGTTTTACTGCATAAAAGCATAAAACTTCTAACCATCAGGGGAAAAACAAAACCAACTCTGCATAAACAAAATAAAAAGGTAAACAACAGAAAAGAATATTTCTGCAAATGTGAAAAAAAAATTCCTTGACAAATGATGGTTGCTAATTCAGCAAGGGTAAGATTTTCACAGCATGCTTATTGGCCAGATTCTGGAATAAAATCTGCACCCAGCAAAAGGGATTGAAAAGAGATTAAAATATCTTTTTTCAAGTGCCATACGTGACCAGCTATAACCTTGGGCAGCTTACTTCATTGTTTTTTATCTCAGTTTCTTTATCTTTAATGTGGAGATAATAATAGTGTCTACCTCTTTTTTGTTATCATTCTTAGGGCTGCAAGAGCCAGACGTCCTACTAGGAATTAATTGTCCATACTTATAAAAAGAAGAATTGTTAGAAAGAGAAGAAGGAGCTACAGGGGGTGACAGAGCAGAAGTATTAGGGAAGAGTAAGTGGAGATGGAGTTGACAGAATCAGGGCAGCATATCTAACTAGGTTCCACCACGCTCTGGCATGAAATTATCTTTGGCAGAGCTAAAGCTCTACAACTTAGGCCAAGGAGTTGTCAGAGGACCCTTGATGCCCATGGAGAATTCCTTCTTACCTACTTTGAGGGAGACAAGCTTTCTTTCTTCTTCTCTGGCTCCCTTGCCATTAGGTGCTGTCATACGACCAAATTCTAGCTTATGGAGTATGAGTGGGAGTGACGTGTGCCATTTCTGGGCACACACACATCATATTCATCTATGTTCTCCATTCCTTTTCAACTGCTGGAAACTGGATGTGGTGACTTTACCTGGGCCACGCAGATGACAACAGACCCTAACACAGGGCAGAGCCACTAGATGGAAAGAGCTTGAGTCCCAGAATTACTCTGTGGAGCAGAGCCACCTAGAATACCCACACTGGATAGTTTCATGAGCAGAAAACAAACTTCCTTATTCATGCCACTAAATTAATGGGTCTTGTTACAATTAAGTCTACACTCATTCAGCAATGTTGAACTAAGTCTACTGATAAATGCCACTTAAAGCCTTTCCTATGGAAACACCCAAGGCACACCGGAACCGTGACCCTACCAACAAACAGCAGGAGACAATACATGTATGTGAAAGGCTACACTTACAGTTTGAAGGCTGCTGCCAAAAGGGTTTGGCTCCAAACATTTCCCGTCTTGGCCTGCAATAGGGGCTGGCAAACTTCTGAAAAACAGGACAGATAGGAGATACTGTAGATGGCTTTGTGGGCCATACAGTCTCTGTTAAAACTGCTCTGCCTCTTTGTAGCACAAAGGCCATCATAGGCAATACCTAAACGAATGGGCATGGCTGTGTTCCAATTAAGTGATTATTTACAAAAACAAGGTGTAGGCCATATTTGGCCTGCAGGCCATAGTTTGCTGACTCCTGACCAGAAGGACCCCTGGAATTCCTGTTGTTAGAGAATCATTTGTTTGGCCTATACTTAGCAGAGTCTTATTAAAATGTACACATAGGCAGTAAACCAAACCGTAAAAGGTGGCATTGTTTGTAGCCTTACATTGTACCTGATTGTCTTGAAGAAGCTATATTATAATGGGTTTGACATTCCTGATCAAGAGCCTAAAGTTAACCATTTATAAAAATGATGGGGCTTCCCTGGTGGCGCAGTGGTTGAGAATCTGCCTGCCAATGCAGGGGACACGGGTTCGAGCCCTGGTCTGGGAAGATCCCACATGCCGCGGAGCAACTAGGCCCGTGAGCCACAACTACTGAGCCTGCGCGTCTGGAGCCTGTGCTCCGCAACAAGAGAGGCCGCGATGGTGAGAGGCCCGCGCACCGCGATGAAGAGTGGCCCCCGCTTGCCACAACTAGAGGAAGCCCTCGCACAGAAACGAAGACCCAACACAGCCATAAATAAATAAATTAATTAATTAAAAAACAAAAATGATGGGTGTCATATTTAATCAATTATTAACTCTTTAACTGCCCAGTTTAAAATTTCCTAGACTAGATAAGCATCAATTTAACAGGACAATATTGAAAATGCTCTTATCAATTTTATTTAGGATACTACTAGCTTTTCAAGATGGTGCCGAAAGTGAGGAAGGAAACCCCTGTCCCTCCCAAAGCTGAAGCCAAAGCAAACACTTTGAAGGCCAAGAGAACAGTGCTAAAAGGTGTCTTTAGCCACGCAAAAAAAGATCCACACCTCACCTACCTCCTGACGGCCCAAGATACTGCAGCTTGAAGGCAGCCCAAATATCCTTCGAAGAGCACCCCTAGGAGAAACAAGCTTGACCACTACACCACTGTTAAGTTCTCTCTGACCACCAAATCAGCCTTGAAGAAGACAGAAGATGACACACTGTGTTCTTTGTGGGTGTCAAGGCCAACAAGCACCAGATCAACCAGGCTGTGAAGAAGCTCTGTGACACTGACGTGGCCAAGGTCACACCCTGATCAGGCCTGATGGAGAGAAGAAGGCATATGTTCGACTGGCTCATGACTATGATGCTTTGGATGTTGCCAACAAATGGGATCATCTCAACTGAGTCCAGCTGGCTAATTCTAAATATATATATATATATATAAATATATATATATATAAATATAGATACATATATATACATTCACCATGAAAAAAGATATCTCTAGAGAAAGTTATGATTGAGTCATTGATTGACTGGCTGATAAGGGTACTTGAGATACATTATCTCCCATCATCACAATAGCTCCCGATGTGCCTTACCAAGGGGAACACTGAGGCCCAGAGAGGTAATTTTCTAAGATCATCCAACTGATAGAGAGAGATGTGCCTAGCTTCAAAGCTTCTATTCTCATACCACTGCCTCCTGGCTAGAAGAAGAAAGGGCATGGGCAGAGATTTTGATGGAAAACTAGAGGCTGGCCAGGAGAGGAGGCCACTGGGCTCTGGACCTGGAGGGATAGGCTTATGTGGTCAAGAGTATCAGGAAGCAGAAGCTTGACCACTGTGTGTTGTTAGTGGGTCATAACATGAATAACTGGCTGAATATTCCAAGTGTGGATTGTTATAAGTACAACATGTAGCCTACAAAGAGCAGCTATGAAATTATTACATTTACTGAGTACTTACTATGTGACAGGCAGCATGCCAAATACTTTTCATGGACCGTATCATGTAATCTTCACAATAACCCTTTGAAGTAAGTACTATTATTATTATCTCCATTTTATAGTTCAGGAACTGAGGCACAAAGAGATTTAAGCAACTCGTCTAAGGTCAAAAGGTTTAGAAATGGCAGAGCTAATATTAATCTTGTCAGGCCTCAAAGCTCACATCTTAATCCCTTACACTATGCTGTTTCCTAAAACAGCAAATAATAAAATTTCACGCTATAATTATTCTTATCACTGTTCCGGTTCATTTCTCCAGAGAACTCTATCATAATCTGCAATGATGCATATTTTTGCTTTCTTTCTTGTCTCTTTAACTAAATAGTAAGCACTATGAAGACAGAACCCATGTCTATTTTATCCAACAGGGCCTAGTGCCTCGTACAATGCCTAGCACCTCACAGGTATTTGGTAAAGTTTTGCTGAATGAATTAATGGGTAAATGATATGCCAACAGGGGAACTCAAGTTGGCATAATATCTGTGCAGTGCAAAGTGGTTCTCTTCCTATTAAATGTCAAAACAAAGAAACAAACAAACAAACAAAAACAAACGGGGCTTCCCTGGTGGCGCAGTGGTTGAGAATCTGCCTGCCAATGCAGGGGACACGGGTTCGAGCCCTGGTCTGGGAAGATCCCACATGCCGCGGAGCAACTAGGCCCGTGAGCCACAACTACTGAGCCTGCGCGTCTGGAGCCTGTGCTCCGCAACAAGACAGGCCGCGATAGTGAGAGGCCCGCGCACCGCGATGAAGAGTGGCCCCCACTTGCCGCAACTAGAGAAAGCCCTCGCACAGAAACGAAGACCCAACACAGCCATAAATAAATAAATTAATTAATTAAAAAAAAAAAAAACATATACGTCACATTTAAAAAAAAAAAAAAAAAAAAAAACAAAACGAACCAGAGTTGAAACCATCATGCATTACTGGTGGGGATATAAAATGGTGTAGCTGTTTTGGAAAACAGTTTAGTGGTTCCTCAAAAGTTAAACAAAAAAGTTACCATATAATCCAGCAATTCCACTCCTAGGATACTCCTGTGTATACACAAAAGAATTGAAAGCAGGGACTCACACAGATACTTGTACACCAATGTTCACAGCAACATGATTCACAGTAACCAAAAGGTAGAAACAACCCAAACGTCCATGGATGGATAAACAAAATGTGGTATATACATACAGTGGACTATTATTCCACTTTAAATAGGAGTGAAATTCTGATACATACTGATGAATCTTGAAAATATTGTGCTAAGTGAAATAAGCCAGACATAGGACAAATATTGTATGATTCCACCTACATGAATAGGCCAGTTCATAGAGGCAGAAAGTAAAATAGAAGTTACCAGGGGTTAAGGGAGGGTGGGTGGGGACTTTTTTTTAATAAACACAGAAATTTCAGTTTGGGATGATGAAACCATTCTGGAGATGGATAGATGTGATGGTTGCACAACAATGTGAATATACTTAATGCCACTGAATAGTTAAAATGGTACATTTTGTGTCATGTATATTTTACCAAAGAAAAAATCTCCACACGACAGAAGATGTGAATTTGCATTTGCCATCACGTAACTCTGAGGTCAGAGAGAATAGCAGGAGCCCTAGGAGTCCATGGGTCTCAGAGACAACAGCCTTCCTCAGGCCAAGGATACTGGTGTCCGCACTGCAGAGCCCAAGAGGACCAGGAGACGAGAGTGAATCTCTGGCAATACAGATGATACTTAATTCTGCTTGACAGTTAAAATTCTGCGCCTTCACCAACAGCTCCCAGGACATGCTCAGTCATTACAATACTGTCCTAGGCACCGGGAGTGGGCATTTCAGTGCAAAGTGAATGGTAAACTGTGAAGATTCACAAGACCCTGAGGAGGAGAAAATTTCCATAGGGTGGGATGGGAACAGAGATGTTTCTTTTTTTTTTGGCAACACCATGTGGCATGCGGGATTTTAGTTCCCCCGACCAGGGATCGAATCCGTGCCCCCTGCAGTGGAAGCGTGGAGTCTTAACCACTGGACCTCCAGGGAAGTCCCCAGAGATGTTTCTTTTAACCACCCCTGGTTTCCACCAATCCCCCAGTGAAAACGGATTGAAGGCTCACGTCAGAACCCACTGAATGAGAGAACATTGTCTGAGTGAGTCTTATTGATGTCAGAGACTACTGAACATTGCCCATAGTACCATAGTACTTTTTTGCCACTAATACCCATGCATGAATTAGCTTGCTAAGAAATAAGCAAGCTAATGACTTCCCATGACCAGAAGAAAGGTTCAGATGAATAAATTTTGTAGGGGATAAGGACGTGGTTGGGAAGAAGAAAAGGTAGAACCAAAGTGGGCAGAGCCAGAGTGAAGCCCGAGAGAGTTGGAGGCCGGGGAGAGGAGGCCCTGAAATAACAAAAGGGATCCGTGAAAGAAACCTCAGAGGGCACAGAAGTTGAGATCTTGATTCTTTCCAAACTGTAATGTTGTCCATGAAATTGAGCCATCCCTACTCCACAGACAGGTGCCCCTTCCTACCTAAACCCGGGGCCCCCAGAAGGGGCCTGCAGTCATCGGTACATTTGGGCAAATATCTCTCTTGCTTTTCTGTCTCATAGATGAATATAGGTGGCACAGTGTAATGCTAAGAGGAAAGGTGTCAGCACTTTGGAGCTAGTCTTGGAGATGAATGCTGCTTCTTTAACTTACTGGCTTAGAAATTACTTACCTCCCATGAGAGTCAAGTTCCTCATCTATAGAATAGTTCAACTATTAAGGTAACACCATATGCCATGCAATAATACCTGTTAGGTAAGCAGGTAATACCTACGAGAAAATACCTATTAAGGTAATACCTAATACCATGACCAGCACACAGCTACATGTTCCATAGATGATCACTTCCTTCCCTCATCTGTAATTCTAGTCCTGCACTCTGCCTACCCCAAGTGAGCAGAAATTGCCAAGTTTCATTCATTGTGCTGCCTGGCTGTGAGCCGTCAGAGGTCAGCGCCTCTCCTTCCTCTTGCTAGCACTGTCACAATTTGCATCCTTTATTTTCGTGCTGCCACCTCCCTACCGCCCCCGAGGATCTCTAAGGACTTGGCAGACTCCAGAGGGGAAACATAAACCATTTTTATGTTACCAAAAGGGAAGTTAGGACACAATGAAAGATTAGCGGTTTTTCCAGAAAAAATTTAAGAGAAATCCCAAATTGTCTTCCTTTCCCACAGTCCACCCCACTGTTTGAACTGCTTCCCTGGACACCAAATGAAAGCAGCTGGCAATCAGGGACCATGGTCCATAGGGAATGCTTATCAAGGGCTGGCTGGGGTCAGATTTTCAGTCATCTCATATTCTGAAACCCTCTCAAACCGCCTGTCGTGAATGACAGCAGTTTCAGCACAAGAATCACTTCATCCTGAAACAATTGCCAAGCACCAGGTGTACCCAGCCTGTGGCGCTGGATACGAGTGAGTGACGTGCTTCCTCTGATTTACATCCATCCCTTTGAGGAAACGCTCCTTGCTAGGTGACGTTAACCTCCTGTATCAGCCTCTATTTTTAGCCTCTGAATGAGTGATGAATCAGGTTATAATCTGACAGTGTCCTTAAAGACATACTAAAGTCAAATTAAATTACAGTGCCTCAGGGCTTCCCTGGTGGCACAGTGGTTAAGAATCCACCTGCCAATGTAGGGGACACGGGTTCGAGCCCTGGTCTGGGAAGATCCCACATGCCGCAGAGCAATTAAGCCCGTGCACCACAACTACTGAGCCTGAGCTCTAGAGCCTGGGAGCCACAACTACTGAGCCCACGTGCCACAACTACTGAAGCCCACGCGCCTAGAGCCCGTGCTCCGCAACAAGAGAAGCCGCCCAATGAGAAACCCGCACATCGCAACGAAGAGTAGCCCCCACTCGCTGCGACTAGAGAAAGCCCGCGTGCAGCAAAGAAGACCCAACGCAGCCAAAAATAAATATATAAATAAATTTTTAAAAAAATTAGAGGGACTTCCCTGGTGGCGCAGTGGTTAAGAATCCACCTGCCAATGCAGGGGGCACAGGTTCGAGCCCTGGTCCGGGAAGATCCCACATGCCACGAAGCAACTAAGCCCGTGTGCCACAACTACTGAGCCTGCGCTCTGGAGCCTGTGAGCCACAACTACTGAAGCCCACGCACCACAATGAAGAGTAGCCCCCGCTCACCGCAACTAGAGAAACCCCGCGCGCAGCAATGAAGACCCAACGTAGCCAAAAATTAAAAAAAAAAAAAAAAATTAGAGTGCCTCAGACATCACACATATTTCTAAAGAACAGAACCAGAATGCATTATCCCTGCCCATTTTCAATCCACACCCATTATAACCTAAATTATTATTATATATCCCATTTTAAATATATCAGATGGTTAAATATGACTCTAAGATTAAGTTTCCTCCAATTTTAATCAAGCCTCACAAACGAAGGCAGCTCATTCCAAAAGCTGCAGATAGAAATGATTTCTCTTGAATATTATCATTATGCTGTGAGCTCAGACACTGCTGGTAGAATCAATACTCGCGATCATTCAGATACACCTGGGGCACCTACTACATGGCAGGCACTGCCTCGGGCACTGGGGAGACAACGGCAAACAAGAGCAAGACATAATTCTTACCCTTGTGGAACTAGATTAGTGAGGAGCTAGATATTAACCAAATAATCAAATAAGCAAATGGTTAGGATTGAGTGCTGAAATTATGTTATTAAGTTTCTGATTCTGTCTCTCTCTCCATCCATCTCTTAGCTCTGCTATCTTCTATTTGGTTTCCTCTTTCAGCATCATCTCTCTATGTGACTAAGACAGCCACTTGTAGCTCCTGATGATCCTAAAGGAACAGTTGTCCCTCGAGCTCCAGCGAAGTCCCAGAGAGGATGCTGATTGGCCTGGTTCAGATCACATGTTACTTCCTATAATGGTATGGAGAACTGGGAAAGTAATATTCTGATTGGCCAGCCCAGGTCACATGTGCACTCAAGGTGGAGAAGGGAGGGGTGGTGTTAGTGTCCCTGGTACCATATGGCTAAGCAGGATTCCTAGGCATGGGAGACAGTAGTTTCCCAAGTGAAAGGATGATGGGCCAATGAATGTTTGTCCACAGCCACACAGAGGGTCACAGGATGAGTCAGCAAGGAAGAGAAGCCATGACCCAGGAGAGAAACCAGAAAGTCACAGTGCTAGAGGCCAGGAGAGGAAACTATTTCAAAAAGAAGGAAGCAGTCAACTCTGGTGAAAGCTGTTGAGAGATTAGTAATGAGGACAAGGAAATGAACTTTAAATTTGGAAACAAGTAAACAAACAGAAATCCACCCCTGACGGTGGTACTCTCAAACTCATCTTTCTAAAACAAATCTGATGTTACTCCCTTGATTACAAAATTCAGCTGCTCATCACCAGGTCCTTAGCAAGGTACATTGGCCCACTCCTTCCTAGCACGGCCTCTACCTGCTCTCATCCGCTCCCCACTCCTTTGCCCGTGCTTCCTGTGAGCAGTGACCACAGATGGTCCTGCCTCTCTGAGCAGCCCCTGCTCTCCAGGTCTCTGCCCACAGTTTCTCAGACCTGCACTACCCTTCCTTTGCTCCTGGCGGATGCCGCACCCCTGACCCAGCCCTGATTCCATCTCCATACAGTGCTGTTTGAGCCACAAATCCCCTCCTTAGATCTCTAATACAGCACTTCTCAGATTGCATTAGAATTGTTTTCCTATTCATGGCACCTACTAGACTATGAGTGAGATCCTTTACAGTTGGGACTTTGTTTTGGTCATCTATATACTCAGCACAATACCTAATGGACAGTAGGTGCCTACTAGGTATTTGCTGAGTAAGTTCCCTAAAGGCAAACAGAAGTTTTAACTACTCTTTAAAAAAAGCAAAGTTAAAATATATCTTTTGAGCCTGAATGCATATACAAGTTCCCCTCACTCAAAAAATCATTAAAAAAGGTACAAAAACATGAACAGTCCTGTCATCGGTTGAATAGTGCCCCCCCCCCAAAAAAAAAGGTATGTTGGAGTCTTAACTCTCAGTACCTCAGAATGGGACCTTAATTGGAAATAGGGTCTTTACAGAGGCAATCAAGTTAAAACGAGTTCAGTTGGGTGGGCCCTAGTCCAGTATAACTGGTATCCTTATAAAAAGGTAAAATTTGGACATGGAC
The DNA here is from genome assembly GCF_965194805.1 of Balaenoptera borealis. Taxonomy (NCBI): domain Eukaryota; kingdom Metazoa; phylum Chordata; class Mammalia; order Artiodactyla; family Balaenopteridae; genus Balaenoptera; species Balaenoptera borealis. Next base: position 80,739,039 of record NC_138870.1, read on the forward strand.
ATAGACGTACACAGAGGGAAGACCATGTGAAGATGCAGGGAGAGCACCACGTAAAGACAGAGGATCGGAGTGATGCGTCTACAAGCCAAGGAATGCCTGAGGCCACCAGAAGCTAGGAGAGAGGCCTGGAATTGCTCCTTCCCCAGCACCTTCAGAGGGAGCATGGCCCTACTAGCACTTTGATTTTGGACTTCTGGCCTCCAGAATTGAGAAAATAAATTTGTCATTTTAATCCATGCAGGTTTTGGTGCATTGTTTTGGCAACACTAGGAAACCAATATATCCCCTGACATAGAGGAAGCCCAAAATGTATTTTTTTCGTCACTTTGGCACTCTATAAGTTGAACTCAACTCGTTATGCTGAAAATTTTTAAAATACAGGAAGAAAAATAGCACTCTCCTCAATTTTGCCTAACAGGGAATTAAGAAGAATCCCCAAAGACCTCACTTTAATCAGGTTTAAATTAATCTACACTTTGTATTTATAGTAATATTAAATTAACCAAATGCATTTTAAAAATAATATATCTGAAGGATGGATATTGGATTATATTAATTAGAGTGCTCTATTTTTATTTAGTAAAAGAAAGTTATGCATTTTCTTCTGCTCATTTTATAACTCTGGGTGAGCTTCATAATAAAATAATATAGTCTATTAATTAAAAAATACTCTATGAAAACGATAAAGTTCTGGAGTGAAACAGTGAGATAGTGTGATGGTTAATTTTATATGTCAACTTGACTGGGATAAGAAATGCCCAAATAGCTGGTAAAACATTATTTCTGGATATGTCTGTGTGGGTGCTTTCAGAAGGGATTAGCATTTGAATTGGGAGACTGAGTAAAGAAGATCACCCTCACCAGAGCAGGTGGGCATCACCCAATCCGTTGAGAGCATGAATAGAACAAAAAGGAAAAGGAAGGGCAAATGTGCTCTTTGTTTAAGCTGGGATGTCCATCTCCTCCTGCCCTCAGATATTGATGCTCCTGATTCTTGGACCTTTGAACTCAGCCTGAATTACACCACCGGCTTCCTTGGATCTCCAGCTTGCAGACAGCAAATCAGGGGACTTCTAGGCCTCCATAACCATATGAACCAATTCCTATAATAAATCTCTTGAGATATATATCTATATATATCCATATATCTTATTGGTTCTGTTTCTCTGGAGAACCCTGATTAATACAGATGGGGAGGTGGCAGAGAAATTATCATTGACTTAGTTGAGTAGAGAAGAGAAAAGTAAAGAAGCTGAGCTGATACTCTGGGGAGGCATTAGTCAATTTAACCAAGAAAACAGAAGCCACTTTAAGTGTTTAAACAGAAGGAATTTAATACAGGGGATTGGTGACACGTAACAGAAGACCTAAGCACCAAACAGAACAATGAGGCAAACCTGAGATGAGCAATGGAAGGAGCCACTACTGCCTTTAGGCTAGAGCAGGTTTCTCAATCTTGGGACTATTGGTATTTTGTGCCAGCTGATCCTTTGGTGTGAGGGGTTGTCCTGGGCATCATAGGATGTTTAGTCTTTATGTCTGGCCTTCAGCCACTAGATGCCAGTAGCACCCCCCGCTCACCTAAGCTGTAACAACCAAAAATGTTTCCAGACATTGCTAAATGTCCCTTGAGTAGAGGGGGTGGGGAGTAGGCAGAAACGTCCCTGGGTGAGAACCACTCAGCTGGAAGGACAAAAGGAGGAGGTGGTGTTACTGGAACTTAGGTACAGGGTCACCCAGGAAAAGCTGGAACCATGAAGCAAGAGGTCCATCCAGTGAGAGTTAGAGACATGGAGAAGAGGCCTCAGGCAGAGAGGGAGAGGGAGAAATACCCTGGCTTCTTTCTTATCCCCTCAATCTCCTGCGGACTGGCATTGGCCTTCTGAGATACAGAGCAGAGCAAGGGAAAGGCAAGGAATGGTTCTAAGGGTGCAGAATCAGTGCAGGGATTCCCTTAAAACTTTAGCACTGAATGAGGACAAAAATTTAAATTCGAGGTCCAACTTTGAGACTGGTGTCCATTCAATGTGCCAGATCCCCAGATAATTGCTACATATTATACAGAGGCAATTTACTGTGAAACCAAAGAAATCCCTCGTTTGCATGGGCCCCCTCCAAGGTGCCAGAAGGGCTCTAGTAATGTGTTCAATGGGGTCTCATGTTTTAGTAAAATTTGCATCACATTTCCCCTCGTGTTGGGTGGAACTGGAGTGGGTGTGGGCACTTTGGAGATCTGGTTAAAGGAAAGTTGAGATGGTATCAGCACTGCCTTTGGACCTGAGCAACAGGAGCTCCTGCCCTGGGCCTTACACATCAGAGAGCCTCACTGTGGCTCTCCTCCTGCTGCACCCCTCCCCTCTAGATGAGAAGTCTGCAGGGTCCAGGGGCTGTGCCCACCGGGAATTTACACCCTCCCCTTCTTCCCATAATTTGAGTACCCAGGACTACAAAATTCCCTGTCCAAATGGTCCTGAGCCCGCTCCCAGGATCTACATGGGCCTCTCCCCTGAGTCCAGACTTCCAAGAGTGGACCATGCTATAGGAATGCACACCCCTAGGCCCAAGAAGTGGCCAAGGCACAGCAGTTTGCTGGAGGCTATGGACAAAGCTTGGTTGTATGGACTGGAGTGTCCACATATGTGAGAGGCCCTGCAGGGTGCAGAAGGGAGCTAGGTAGGAATGGGAAGAGAAGGGGAGTCATAAATAAGCAATTTTTTTTTTCAAATTATATCCAAAGTAGCAATTCATAAAGAGGAAGAGATAAGTTTTGAATAGAAGTAAAGAATAAGCTTCTATATTGTTTGATATCTGTTTCTTCTTGATCTAGCATAAAATACTGACATCATAATCCACCAGAACAATGGGGCTATCAATGACAAACTGGTTAATGAGGGTCATTAATTCAAAAAGTATTGAAGATTAGTCCCTGTGCAAGAAAACTTGAAATATGCATAAAATCTTACAGCTTATATATGAAAGAAAGCTGATGTAGGATTTCCCAAATTTGACAACAATTTTAAAAAATTACATGATTTACCAGTAACAAGTTTTGAGGTTGAAAAACCTTTTCTAACATATCAATAAAAAAAATTTATTCAATCATGCTAGAGGAAAGACTGAGTAACCTTTTGGTAGAAAATGATAATACAAAATCATTGTCATAAGAAGTGTATAGAGGTATGTCACCAAACAATAGAGAGGATATTAGATGTGTCAAGCCATCAAATAATGAAGATATTATTTTTCTAGATTTTTGTAGTATTTGTCAGCTTTTTATTTGTATTTTATTTATTTATTTTTTGGCCATGCTGCGCGGCCTACGGGATCTTAAGTTTCCCAACCAGGGATCGAACCCATGCCTCCTGCAGTGGAAGTGCGGAGTCTTTACCACTGGACCACCAAGGAAGTCCCTGTCAGCTTTTTAAATTTTGTGACTGGCTGTAATTTCTTTTCCCATTTTATGTAAATATTCGACTTCATTGTTTACAATTTTGCATTCTTTTTCCTAAAGAAGGAGCCCACCTCCCTCTAAATTGTATAAGCTTTGGTTTCCACAAAACCTGGCTCTTCTCCGGCATCATAATTTATTACGTGAGTTGTTTGGGTGTGGAGAGGTGAAGTAAGAGGGGCTTGGGACCTCTGTCTGGAGAAATTTATAGAAAATTATCTGAATGGGCAGCTCATCCTGACCCCCAAGATGTCAAGATGTATTATTTCAAGGTAAGTGAGTCAGTAACTGGCATTTCCCAAACGCCATTTTCAGATGACTGAATTACATCCTTGTTTCTCCTTGTCTTTGTTCTGTAGTCATGGTGGCAGCTGATGATAAGAGAGTGAGGTGGATGAGGGGCAGATGACTGTTTAGCTGTGACTCCACAACCTCTCACACGGTAGAGAACAAAGAAAGACAATTTAAAAAGAAAAAAAAAAAAAAAAAGCCCACCAGAACACGCCTGCAATCCTGACAAAGAGCTGGTATCCGTTTGGGAGCCCCAAGGGCAATCCCAAAGTAGACAAAGCAGGGGTGTGGGTGGAAGGTCGTAGGAACCAAAGCGAGGTGGTTTCATTTGTGAGCCTACAGGCTGCAGAGCCATGACTCTTCGTCTCATTGAACAAAGAACAGGGATTAATTCTTAGTATGTAATTTGTGATTTCTTTTAGAAGGAAGACATGTCACCCTGAAGCGTAATAGGTGTCTGAGTGCTCACATCTCTTCAAGAATAGTTACTGGGATTTGCGGATGTAATTTCTACATAAATTGGTGTAATTCAGAGACTTGTAAAAGATGGACTGGCCAGCGCAAGGCCGCCTGTTCATTTTCCAGCAAAGGTTTTTTGATTCCTCAGAGACTTTATGGTTAAAGTGGGTTGAACACAGGCTTATTATCACTTCTCCCTTCTACAATCCCAATAACATGACTAAAAAAGAATAAAATAGGAAAAATCCACAAGGACAAAAAGAATGAGAGATGAAGGCAGCAGACTAGAGATCCAACAATTCTGGAGACTGTAGTACTGGAAAGTGGGACTCAGCAGAAAGGGAGAGGTGGATCAGAAATACTCCCCCTACCCCTATCACTTTTAGGCCAGAACAGAACTCTCACAAAGTAATTCTGAACTGATATATTATGAGGCTATTTTCTTTCATAATATGAATCACCTAAGGTTAAAGAATGGAGAGCTTTCATTTACTAAATAGAGCGAGTTAATCAGGAGCAAGTCAGTTGTTACCCCAGATCCACCCTCTGTCCCTGGCCAAGAAGTTCTCTTTCTGGAGAGATGGAACCAGCAAATCTGGATTCAGAGAGGCCTTAGGTGAGATGTCAGACCGAAAGCAGACGTAAAGATGGAGTCAGCTGTCTCCGAAACACATATGCTGAAGGAAGGGGGGGGTCAATTTCCCCAGAGGAAAGTTGGGGTAATAGGGACAACAGCTCATACATACACTATGTGCGGGGCAGTTTTTGAAACACTTTATACACATTAACTCATTTAATTCTCATAACAACCATATGCTAGAGGTACAATTATCATTTTATTTTATATACAAGGAACTCAAGGCACAGAGAGTTTAAGTACATCCTCCAAGGTCACACAGCCAGTAAGTGGCAGAGGAGGAGATGAACCCAGACAGTCTGGCTATATTGACAGGGAGACATAGATCCTGGGTGGCAAAACTGCAAAGGCCTACCACAGGGAGAACTGTGACTTATGTTCCAAAATTCTCATAGATTGTGTGGGCTGTATGCAGTTTTATCATATTTCCAGTAGGTACAATGCGAGACAAGCAAATGACATGCCAAGCTCATTTGTTTTGAGCAGATCCTTTTCTGCAGTAGCAGGTCCCCCTATAGCTATAGGTCTACAGTAGCCTGATTAGTGACCCCCCAAAAGATGTCATGTCTCAATCCCTGGAACCCGTTACCTAACATTGTAAAAGGGACTCTGCAGGTGTGAATAAATTAAGGATCTTGAGATGGGGATCCTCCAATCCTCACAGGACACTTCAGTTTCCTTTGTACTTCCTCAGCTCAGACCACTAGGTGAGGGGCTCACAGACTAGACACCCCTCTGCAAATACCACACACAGCCCACATCATGATTCCACTCACTGGTAAGAACCTGCTGACAAAGGTGAGTGGGATCTCAGATGGATCTGTCTCTGAGCTGCGACATCAACTGAAAGTTGGCACTGATTACACACCACACAGGATACAGAAAGCTCTCCTGTTAAAAACAGGATAAATATATTACATTTGTAGAGCTCAAACTCTGGTACAAATGGATTTTGTTCAGGGACCAGAATTTCTAGAGTGCCAAAGATGTTGCTGTGGTTTTGAGGAAAGAATCATGAATAAAGCTTGGCTCAGCCATGTCTATAAAAAGGATGAAACTTTATTAGTCACGGATGGGGACTGGTGTGTGATCAACAGTCCACCTATTCTCTTGGTAGAAATCATGTCTATTTGTGTTTAAGCGATTTTGATATAGTAAATTATAATCCTAAAATGACCTTTGTAGCTGGGGAAGGAGGGAGGAACACCACTGGGACACGTGAATGAGCCACCAGAAACTTGAGCAGATAGAAGCAGCAAATAACATAAGCCAGGAAGGGGGCCAAGCAAATCACTTGTCTGAGGGTACGTCAATCATTTCAGATCTGCAAGAGGACTGTGAACACAATGCGTTCCTTAGACAAGCAGAAGGTTACTGGGTGCTCCCGTAAGTCAACCAGGAAAAGATACACTCAGCCAGGAGCTGCAGAGAGGCATCTGAAAGGCTATGACTGCTAGAGGAGCTAGGCTCAGACCTCGACTTAGAACACTGATAGAAAAAACATAAGGTACATGGTCTCTCCATCCCATGCCCATGGCAGACATCACTAAGTGATCACTGCACACTTTCCTGCTGAAGCCAGAGGCAACCTCAGAATCTTTCTTAGCACAGATCTCAGTCCTAATACTTATTGATCATAGTTGACTGGCAAGATAAAATCTTCTTGCTATCCCTGGTTTAGAACAAGAGGTAAAGGAACCAAACGTTGGTTAGAATAGAATCTGCATTAGTATCTTTTTTTTTTTTTTTCAATTTTTTGGCTGTGCTGCGCAGCATGTGGGATCTTAGTTCCCCGACCTGGGATCGAACCTGTGTCCCTTGCAGTGGAAGGGAGGAGTCTTAACGACTGGACCGCTAGGGAAGTCCCTGCATTAGTATCTTGAAAAAGCACTAGGGGCAAGTTGGGTAGAACAGAAAGATCTGGGCAAGAAAAAAAGAAAGGACTTCAGGGGCTGAAGCCAAGGGGGCATCTAGGAAGTTGCAGGAGATGACACTAGTCAGGCTGAAGTCTGGATGAAGAACTTAGCAAATACTTCCTCATGTCTCTATGGCCTTAATGGGGTCATGTGCCCATCCTGAACCAATCACTGTAGTCAGATGTGGTCTTTGCTGATTGGTTTCAGTTAATCAGAGCCCACCTGTGGAGCGAAGGGCATTCCCACCTAAACCTCATGACTAAGAGTCGGGGAGAGGTGGCTCCCCTAAGGAATTGGGGTACTCCTACCATGAAGGAAGAGACTTAATGCTGAGGAATAAACAATAGGTGTTACCTACACTAGGTAGGATTTACAAGGACTGGAGTTGGAGAGCTCTTCTTGAAGGGCAGGTGAGGCATCCATAAAGTAGGTGCAGTGTGGCCAAAAGCCCACAGAAATAATTTCTGGGGACCAGGTGAGTTCTTTCCTCCTCTAAAAAGACCTAAGGGACTTCCCTGGTGGTGCAGTGCTTAAGAATCCGCCTGACAATGCAGGGGACATGGGTTTGAGCCCTGGTCCGGGAGGATCCCACATGCTGCAGAGTCACTAAGCCCCATGTACCACAACTTCTGAGCCTGCGCTCTAGAGCCCATGAGCCACAACTACTGAGCCCGCGTGCCACAACTACTGAAGCCCGCACGCCTAGAGCCCGTGCTCCGCAACAAGACAAGCCACCGCAATGAGAAGCCCACACACCACAACGAAGAGTAGCCCCCGCTCGCCACAGCTAGAGAAAGCCCGCGCACAGCAACGAGGACCCAACACAGCCATAAATAAATAAATAAATAATAAATTTTAAAAATAAATAAATAAAAATTTAAAAAATGAAAAGACCTAAGAATCCATACCTGCCACAAAAATGAGGAAGCAAGTTTAGATTGCAACTCAGAATGTCCCCAGACCTACCAAAGGCACCAACTTGAATTTCCTGGGCTAAGCACTTCAGGCCAACTTTCCAATGCCATATGAGGGTGACACTTTGGAACCAGCCAGGAACTAGGTCCTACAGCCGAAAGACCATAACAGCAAGTGCTTTCTACAACCCTGCAAAAACCCTGTGTTTGTAATTTTGCTACCCTGGATATTTCCCCAAAGTGCGCAGCAACAAATTCCTGAGGTCTGACCGTCCCAAGTGCTTGCCTTCTAGAAAAGGAAAGAAGAAGGAAACTGAGGGATTGTGTCCTATTTCTTTGTCACTCCTGGAAACAGAAAATCTCCCAGGGCTGGAGAAGGGGATGGCAGCTTTGAAAAGAAAGGGAGTTTGGATATTTAGGATGCATGGAAAAGAGGAAAGGTGCAGAAAGGCAGTAATGAGAAGCAGATTGTGGGTTCAATGGGCAGAAAACCCATGGGTTACAGAAGAAGAAGAATTTGTAAATAAGAAGAAGGCCATCAATGGAAAGAAAGCTGTAAGTTTGCTGCAGTTTCTTTACAAATGGCATCAGTTATGGTAGGTATCTTTCAGGTATAAGCATTAGAAAAACTTCCCCAAATTGGCTTAGAAAGAAAAATAATTTATTAGCTCATGTATTTGAAAGGGACAAATGTAGAATGGATTTTGGGCGAGATTTGATCCAGCAACTCAAAGGATTCTATTTCTTCCCGTCTCTACTCTCTTCATCCTAAGGCTGGCTCTTCTCATTGTTGCCAGATGTCTACCAGTAGCTCCTGGGGGAAAGGTGACATGCTTCCTCATTAACATCAAACAGAAGAGAAAGGACTCTGTGCCCCAGAATCCCTATCAAAGGACCACTGATTAGACTTGCTTAAGTCCTGTGACTGTCTTTGAACCAATCACTGTGTCTAGGGAGAGAGAAATCAGGTTGTAATCAGAGGTGGCTGTGGAGCCCCTCACATCAGTTCTGCATGGCTGAGAAGGTGCAAGAGATGGTTTCCTAAAGTAAGTAGGTTATTGTCATCATGAAGGAAGGGGAATAGAGGCTGGACAGCCAACAGCAGGTCTCCTCGTATCACACTTATAGAGAAAGGAGGAATGTATTTAGAATAAAATCAAAGATAAAGGCAAAAATAGCAAAATAGATAAATAGATAAAGAGCAAAAATCTCTCTTCTGGAAGTGACTTTTGCTTTAAAAAAAAAAAAAAAAAAGCTGATGACTGGAAGAGAAGGTATGATTGTAGCCATGCTCAGCTGGCTAGCAGCTGCTCCATCAAATGAAATGAGACACAGAATAACAACTCACATGAATAATCTCCGAAGATGGATCTTGATATATATATATATATATATATATATATATATATATATGTATACACACTTAACCCCACGTTCTTAGAAGGACTCAGGGGGCACACCTCAAAGAGGGAGTTAATGTTCTGTTAAGTTCTTGCTTTATTTATTTACAAAGATGGTTTCTCCCTGAAACCTAGCACTGTATTAACATTCTGCATGTTCATTGTGGTGAAGGAAGATGGATCACTATTCATTCACTATTAAGTCACTGAAGTATTTCCCAAGTTAAAAAAGACATATAATTAATAATGGTAGAGCAGCCCAGTTAGAAACTCTAACAAGGTATGTAACATGGAAGCTAGAGAATGAGAACAGTCATTCCTTTGTGCCTAGAAGAGAACAGTGAGATAGATTCAGTAGCATGATGATTGTTCAATAGATCTTTTTTTTTCTCTTTGGTTCATGCCAAGGGTCCATGAGGCTGAGAGAGCCAATGTATTTATCTGAAACAGAATTCTCCAGCCACTACGTCAGAATATAGCAACAGTTTTCAAAGTCTTGACTGGTAACGAGGTGACTGTTTACATAAGTTATGTTATATCCCTACAATGGAATTCTATTCATAACACTTAAAATGATGCTGTAGGTAGAAATGTATTAACTTTAAATGAGGTTCAAAATATATGATTTGGTAAAAAAGCAGGTTAGAAAACAACATGGAGGTTATAACCATACCTTTTATTTTCAAAAATATTAAAACATCATATTTTGGCACAGAAAGAATGAGAAGATATACTTTATGGTGTTTCCAGTGGTTTTCTCTAGGTGATGGATCATGAATATTCTTTTTAAATCTTTTTTTTCTTGTTTATATTCTCTAAATTTTCTATAATGTTTATTTATGGCTTTTGCAATAAAAATACAGCAAAGATATTTTGAACTAAAAAATTATACCCACTACATCTGTAACTCTTTAATTGTACTTATATTTTACTCTTTAAAAGTGTGATATTCTTCTCGTAAGCAGCCAGAAGTCCTCTGTGGCATGAGGTAGGGGAAGAAATGCATGCATGCATATATAAATGAGTGAATGAATAAACACGGCACCAATTAGAGCAGTAAAGGAAACTCTGGGGAATCCCAAGGCCAACGCTCTGTTCCCTCACTTCGATTTCATTAACATCTAAGTGAGATCCAATTTCAGGCGAATAGTCCCAGTCCCAGCCACATGGGACATTTTAGTGCTTCTAGGTCTGGAGATGGAGTTTTCTTGCTCCCAGGAGAGGCATCTCAAGAGTACAGATTCTCAAACTCTAGTAGGGGGCCCATCACCTCCCACTCTGGGCCCCAAGTGGACTTTCTCTTCCCATAATCTCTAGATCCCGCCAGCCTCCCGAGGCGGGGCCACATTTGGTCTTGCCATCACTCTGAATCTTAGGGGCTCCTTGACCTTCACACTCACACCAAGGTTTCTGGCGCTGTCCACTGCTTCAGACTCGTTCTCTAGTACTGCCACCCTATGCAGCTAGCATTGCTGCAGTCACCACGCTCCAGGTTGAAATCCCTCCCCTTCTCTTTAGTCCTGAGCAAAGATGCAAACTCCCTCTCAACAACCTCCAGCGTCTAGAAACACAAAGGTCCCATCACAGAGCTATTCCCAGGTAGGAAGAAGGTGGACACATCAAGGTCGATCTCAGTCTCACAGTACCCCTCCCTCTTTCTGCTCACTGGCCTGCTAGACTTGGGGAACACGAAGTGACAAAAATGGAGGTGAAAGAAACTCAAAAGCCTGCAAGTAACATAAACATGTTATCTACAAGTTGCTGAGATGCAGTGGATTGTTGCCAAGGGTAATACAGGCCCAGTGTTGATAGGTTTGTTTTTCAAGAGAAAGCAGAAATCTAGATTATTATGTGTAATCTCCCAATTTTTAAACATGGGTCACACGTTCTATATTTTTAGCCCCAAAATAAGTCTGTCTTGGTTAGGAAATCTGTTCAGCTGCTAGTAACACAGATGAGAAATAATACGGCTGATGGTAAAGCCTTAGTTCTGTCTCACCTGAAAGAAGTTCAGAGGTGAGCAGTCCAGCGCTGTGGGCAGCTCCATAAGGTCATCATGTTTGAATCACTTGGCTTGGGTTTCTTTCTAACAGTTGCTAGAATACACTGGAACTTGAATTCAAGGTTAACTAGCTGAGGATCCCTGGGCAGAGCCGTTTATCTTTCTATGCCTGTTTCCTCATTTGTAAGATGGACAAGAACAGTACCTACCTCACAAGGTGGTTGTGAGAATCAAAAGAGATAATACATGAAAAGAGCCTGGAGCACAGTGAGCCCCATAAATGTTGTGTAAGACACAATGAGCCACATCCCCACTCTTTGACAACCTGGGCCCTTCTACACTGTAATGACAAAGCAGTCCTTAGATATGCAAAGAGAGCTGGGCATAGGATAGATAAGAGCTGAATTGTTCTGTATTTTAAAATGAGAAGAACTCAGTTTCCTATTTTTTTTCCCCATCTTAGAGCAGGAAATGACAGGAAAGAGAAGGGAAGAGAGGAGAAGCAAGCAACATAGCAGAGTGCAGAAGGACATTTACGAATATCTGATATTAATTTTGACATTGATAATCTTTCTGAAACGTAAGACCATCTGTCACCCCAAATCTTTAAAGTCTGTTAGGCACTAAAATATCTATCATGAGTAACTTTTAAAGGAAATATGAGAAGGGGATAAGTTCTATGGGTGTGTTGATGTAGGATACAAATGGACAGCATGTATAGGACTGTATATTCTACTGAATGAACTAATTCAACAGAAATGGGAAGGACTGGAAGTTTGGGGTTAGCAGATGCAAACTATTATATATACGATGGATAAACAATAAGGTCCTAGTGTATAGCACAGGGAGCTATATTCAATATCCTGTGATAAACCATAATGGAAAAAAATATGAAAAAGAATATATATATATATATATATATATATATGTATAACTGAATCACTTTGCTGTACAGCAGAAATTAACACAACACTGTAAATCAACTATACTTCAATTAAAAAAAGAAAGAAAGAAATGGGAATCTGAGGCCAGAGGTTAATCTGCAAGAACATAAACTCCACCCTCACCCAAATCCTTGGATAGACTATCGGACTTTCTTCAAATGTAAAAGGAGGGGTGAGAATTTAAGTCAATTTTATCTAGATCTAAAGGAGCAGGAACACCCTAACAGACGTTTGACTGCATAGCTATTACTTAACCTCTCCCAGTCCTCAACCATAAGCCTGATGACCCTTCACAAAATTGAATGGGAATCTTCTGACATTGCCTCTACATTTGCAATACTCTTCTTTAAGTCAGGAAGAGCTTGAGTTGACTGTAATTCTAAAGGAAGAATGGATGCTGATGGTGTTTCCTAGCAACAGCTGAAAAGAGATCAATATTACGTGATATAAGCTCCATGAGTAGAAGCAAAAGATCCACTGAAACACAGTCAGAAGTAACATGGATTAGGTACTGACTGTCAGACCAGAACTGGCAATTGTAAGCTGATCTAATGTTAGGACACTGCACAGATGAAGCAAGAGCAAGAGCTGAGTTAGGCTAAAGGAGGCCTCATAAAAGTGACCCCAAATCACAATGCTCAAGTCGAAGCGCAGGTTTGGCATGACAGCCTCCGCCAGAGAAAACCAGTTCATCTGTCAAAAACTGAAGGTCATAGAAGGCTGTCAAATAAATCTCTTTGATCTAATTACAATGACATTTATTCCTATAAAACCACATAGTATTAAATAAGACACTAATAATCCTAACTCAGAAGAATAAAAACGACTCTCAAATGCTACTCTATTCGTAAATTTGGAAAGCACTGATTGTTAACCAAGTACCAGCTGAAGAATACTAATGTTCTATTGCATTTGTCGGGGGTACTTTTTACTGTCAACACAAGAAATTCAGCTTGAACTTCACAAGCAAAAAGGGGATTTGGGGGAAGGAGTAAGTAATGGAATCAAAGAAGGAATCTAGGAATTACAGCAGCTCTGATCAGAGGAGCTAGAAACCAGGGACTAACACGCCTGGGACTCTTTCTCTTTCTGCTTTTATGGGTTCTTTATTTCCTTGGGCTTTTCTCTGAGGCTAAATCATGTCTGGTAACAACGCTGGAGCTCTGTATAGTTTTGTGGCCCCAGGAGGAAAGAGAACTTACTAGCTTCACTTAGAAAAAATCCCAGGGAAGGATTTGTTACCCTAGGCTGGGCTGCATGCCTTCTCGTGGGCTACTAGCTGGGGCCAGGACGATGGTGCTAGCACTGGTCAGGCCTGGGCCACGTGCTCACCCCCGGTGTAAGGACAGGAGGTAGGATACTCTGGTTAGCAGGGCTGGGATGGGAAGAAGTCCCTCAAAGAAAGGGGATGCTATATTCTCCAAAAGAGAAACAACTGGCACCGAGCAGACAATAACACATGTCCACCACATTTATTGAACTGGCGATGAGAGTGATTTTCATAACCCGCTAGTATCCTTAGCTTGTCTAAGTTGTCTTGGCAAAGGCAAAACATTACAGGATCCACAGCTGTCTGGGATGTACTATGGATTCGGTTTAACCTTCCTAAATCATTTATAATTAGCCACCACAGGAAGTGGGACTTCAGCTGTACATCTCTGAAAATATCAAATCCCACTTTTCCCATAAATAAAAGGAAGGTATGATAAAGATAAAATCTAATATAATAGCTACATTTTGAACTTTGTTTCCAAAGAGAATAGTTACATTTATTAGGGATTTTTTAATCAGTAAAATAATTCAAGGGCTTCCCTGGTGGCGCAGTGGTTGAGAGTCTGCCTGCCAATGCGGGGGACGCGGGTTCGAGCCCTGGTCTGGGAAGATCCCACATGCCGCGGAGCAACTGGGCCCGTGAGCCACAACTACTGAGCCTGCGCGTCTGGAGCCTGTGCTCTGCAACAAGAGAGGCCGTGATGGTGAGAGGCCCGCGCACCGCGATGAAGAGTGGCCCCCGCTTACCGCAACTAGAGAAAGCCCTTGCACAGAAACGAAGACCCAACACAGCTATAAATAAATAAATAAATAAATAATAAAAATAAAGGAATTCCTTAAAAAAAAAAATGAAAAAAAATTCAAAATTGAGTTTTTATTAAAATTTAAAGGAATGTTACATAAAAAAACTTTAAAAAGTATCTCTCATTCTTGTACAGTGATCAGTATTGACGTTTAGTATTAGTTGAACTAGTTAATATTTATATATTTATTTATTTATTTATTTATTTATTTTAGAAATATTGCTTTATTTGAGAAACTTACTTCCAAATTACTCTTATGTGTTTTAAAAAGTCATAAAGAACATCCAAGAAGAAGACATACACAGTTTCCATAGGAATAAGGACAAAAAAATGGGGTTGATGATTGCCCCAAATGAAATTTCCTAAAGGAGAAAATGTAATATTTAACCTTTTTTTGAGGCAGGGTAAGTGAACTACACACATCATAAATAAAACTTTCTTACTTTACAAGGAGGAGGGACTGTGATCCTGTTTTTGATGCATATTAAATACAAAATACAAAATCCACTGTTCTGATCAAGATGAGGGGAAAAAAATCATTCTTCAATATTTCAATTCTCATGCAATAAAATCCAAAGGTCTGTTGAATCCACCTTTTCGATTCATGTACTGCCTATACTTCCTCTTCTGAGACACATTTATGGCATAGGCATTTACAGAGCCATCCACCTTTTTCCCTTTTGTGGAGTCAAAGGAGGCAAATCCCATTAACTTCATCATTTCTATTTCTTCCTCTGTTTTGCCCTCCAAGTCTTCCTCAGTTATCTGACGTTCTTTGCTCTTCGTTTCTTTTGTTTCTTTCTTCTCCTCATCTCTTCTTTCTTTTAGTCGAGAAGGGGAAGGAGATGTGGATCTATGTCGTCTTGGGGACCTGGAACGTCTTCTGTGCGGGGATCGAGAGCGGCTTCTTCTCCGATTTCGCTCTCGGGACCGGGACCCTTCTCGGCGCCTGCGTTCTCTCTCTCTCTCTCGGGAGGTGGACCGGGACCACCTACGCTCCCTCCGCGGGGACCGGCTGCGGCTGCGACCCATTCGGAGTCCTCCCCAACCTCACGCCGCCCCGGAAATGACTGTCTAGTTAATATTTATAATTCTATTTATTTAAAATGAGTAATAGTAAAAAGGCCTAAAATTGATCATGCTTTCGAGAGCTGTAAATCAGTAAACTAAATTATTACTATGTAAAAATTTTTGTTAGGTTTTGGATCTTTTGCCTATGGTTCTACCAAGATAATTAAGGTAGGATGATAATAATACTAATGGCTACCATGTGTCAGTTGCTTTAGCTGACAACTCTGTTAGGCGGGTTTGATTATCCCTGTTACAGATGAGGAAACTGAGGTCCTAGAAGCTGTTAGTTGCCCAAAGCTAAAGTTAGTTGGCTAAAGGTCAACACTAGAGTCAATTATCTCTCCAATGTACCAGGCTGCTTCCTGATTCAGCAGTGCTGGAAGAAGAACAAAACTGTGTGGGATACTTGTTAATAAAATAGGAGCCTAACAATTGAGTGTCTGAAACAATTCTTGAATCATAAATTGTATAATTGCGTCTTATAGTTGGGCAAAAGAGTTAATTTCTAAGATTTCAAAATGTTCTCCAAAAACCAGAGTAGACACATTTGTGGTGTGCAAAATGAGACAGTTGCTAATTCTAGGACCCTAAGAGAAATCTCAACATCAAACTTGATACGAGAAAACACTGATCAACAAGAAAAGAAGGCAAGGAAGCCGTTACTCAGTCAAAAGTCAGGGAACGACTGTGCCCCAAAAGACCATGAAAGAAAATGTGAGAATAAGATCTTAGCTCTTCTTCCCCGATGGGAAACTAGTTAAGGGGGGTTTTAATTTAGGGTGTGGGGACTGTAAGGGAGCTTGGGCGAGCACAGCTATATGACAAATATTAATGTCCATCGCAATTCTCAAACTGAAAAATTCAGGTCAGCCTGGAGGTGAAGCTACCTCCAAATGCAGCAGCCTTGTTTGGGACTTGCTGGTAAAGCCCTGCCTCAGCAAGGGAAGTCATCTGAGGCTACAGAGACGTCCACAATCCAAAACAAAGAGACGTTTGTCAATAGAGAACAGACTTGTGGTCGCCAACGGGGAGGGTGGGGGAGGGAAGGATTGGGAGTTGGGGATTAATAGATGCAAACTAGTATATATAGGATAAATAAACAACAAGGTCCTATGGAATAGCACAGGAAACTATAGTCAAGATCTTGTGATAAACCATAATAGAAAAGAATATGAAAAAGAATATATCTATGTATAACTGAGTCACTTTGCCATACAGTAGAAATTAACACAACATTGTAAATCAACTATGATTCAGTAAAATTAAGGGAAAAAAAAGAGGTGTTTGTCAAAGTATCTCTATATTTTAGGACAAAGCCCCAGTAGATTTTTCTGAGATTCTACCCAAGCCAGAGGTATCAAAATCCAATCTCAGGACATCCTGGTCAGAGCAGCCTTCCAGCCTCTTCTATTTGCTAACCAACTTTTGTGTGGTCTCATAATGCTCAAAAACTTGGCATCCCTATCCTCCTTTTCCTCCCCCCTCTTCCTTTCCACCCCCCAACTGCCCACCAGACCTTTACTCCAAACCTCATCCACCCTCAAGCCACACTGCACTTACCTTCAGGTAATGGAATTTGTAGAAAGAGACTCAGCTTGATCTATATTAAGCCCAATTGCAAAAAGGTGGAATAATCATATGGTGCTTGCCCAGGGACAAGGTAGTTTTTAAGAGAATCTGTAGTGGGGTGAATGTCACTTTCTTTTATGCTGAGGACACAGGATTACTGTCAATAACCCATTAGAATTGAGTTTTTAAAAAATTGAGGTAACAGTCAAATAGCATAAAATTCACCTTATAAACCATTTTAAAGTGTATAATTCAGTAGTTTTCAGTACATTTACAATGTTGTGCAAACACCATCACTATCTCATTCTAGAACACTATCTCATTCCATCATTCCCCCTCCCTTCCCGAAAAAATCCCAGGCCTGTTAGTAGTCGATCCCAATTCTCAATCCTTTTTGAACTCACATGTCCTAACAGAATTTTACTGAGTTTTGTTTCTTGTAGTTTATATTATGAAAATAATAGGGTGAATTGTTTTATTCATTTTTCCAGCACGAAATTATGTTTTACTGTTGTTTGTGCTTTTTCAAACTATAGGTGCCTCCCAGATTCTGTTGAGCAAATCTGTCTCCTGTGGGCATCCTCTCTTAGCAATCGGATTTGGCTCTATTAGATTTGATGATGTTTGTGAGAGGTACATATTTTATGTGGATGGCTTTTGTATGGTCAACTGCTTCTTCCATGAGTAAGTTTTTGTTTTTTCCACCTAGCTCAAGTTAGAGTTAATGTCTCTAGTGATTTAGATAAAACTCTTAACATTAAAAATTTATGGATCCTATTTGCAAAAAATTGCTTTTCATAAATGAAATATTTTTTCATGATAACTTAATATGTAAATTTCAAATTAGGACACAGATTTTTCTGTCACATATTTTTTTCATCCTCTTTCTATCGCTTTGAAAGGAGTATCATAAATCCCTTAAAATCTTGGGGTTGATGTTAGCCTTATTTATTGATATAACAATGACTGTCCACTTTTTAGCAATTTTATTGTGGTTTAAAGTTCCAAGTCCAGGCTACATGAAGTCAGATCTGTAGACCTTTCTAACCAGAATCATCCAGTAGAACCATAACATACATGAATTTTAAAGACCTGGATATATCCTCAAATGCACATGCAGACACTTCATGGAATGTGACCATCCACTTCAACACAAACTTTAAGTTTTAAAATAAAGTTTTTTATTAGTTTATAGTACTAAATCCTAACAAACACTACTGGCCTATAAAATACCCATATTTATGAATCAAAAATTCCTAATCAGGGCTACATCTAATAAGAAAGATGGTGCATACCAATAACACATTTCATTACTACAGAGGAGAAGTAATAAAGTCATAAGGATGTTATATCCGTGAGGACATTCAGTTGCAAGTGAAAGAAGCCTAAATCAATCTAGATTCAGGAAAAAACCAAAACCAAAAACAAAACTCCCCCCAAAAAACCAGGGAAATTTAGTGGTTCATGTAACTGAAAAGTCTAAGTGAATTCCAGCTTCAGGCACGTCTGGAGCCAGGTGTTAAACACTGTAATAAATCTGTCTTGTGCCTTCTCTTGGCTCCACTTTCCTTTTCATTGACTTCACTTTCAGGCTCCCTTCCTTGGTGCAGGGCTCCCCAGCCGCATCTGGCATCTATCCTCCAAGCTTCAAGTCTTAGAGAATGAGGAATCCTATTTCCCAGTGTTGCCAACTAAAGTCCTGTAGTTGAGTTTCACTGGTCTGTCTTCAGGCACTTATTCATTCCTGAACCTGTCACAGAAGCCAGTGGGATACAATACTCTGAGAATTATTAGAGAGTGGGTACATATCCACTGACCCATATGGACTGAAAGCAGGGGAAGGATGGTCCTCAAGATAAGTCAGGATTCTATAACAGAAGAAAGGAAAAGGGACGCTGGGCAAGCACAAACAGATGCCCAGACGTATGCTTTCCAGGAACTGGATTAACTCCCCCATATATCCTGGTGGGTAAACCAGAACTAACGTGTGGCACAACTCCAGGGGACACCATTCATACTGTATTCACGTAGGTGAAATGCACAACATAGTAGCGGTTGTGTGTCCCCTTTGCCCTGGGACAGGAGGGCTAGATCAACACCAGACATCAACCTGGGAAACAACTTTTCTAAGGCCAGTACTGTCTCAAAGAATTTGTTAGACAATCTACCACTACATGTCCACTTCTGTAATTCCATTATTTCCCTAAGTCTTAGACAGACATTACTTTCCTGGAGCCAGTGCTAACAAATGTGGCTTGATTACGGTGCCCTAATGATGCAACTGCATTTCATACTTGTGGACCTTGGTACCAGTGGCTAAATTAACTCATATCTGAGAAGAATGTTATAAAAAGGTTTTTTCTGTGGAAGCATGATTTAAAACAGGGATGCAGGCCTAGAGGTCTTTGCAAAGTGATCACACAAGTGATTACAAACCCTTGATATAATCACCAGTCTTTTTGGAAACACAGCACGACATCATGGCAATTACTGTACTTTTTTCTTTCTCCTATAAAAATCGCTCAATGAAGCATTTTCAGTTCTCTATTTATAATTATTCCCATGTTTTAATGTTATTCCCAAGTGCTTTTACTTCCTAAAATTTTAGAATTTGCTATTCAGGGCTGCTGCTGTTTAATTTCAGTCATCTCACCTCTAGCAAAAATATTAAATCTGATCAATATTGTGTTACTTCAGGTGATAGTAGGTGTTCAGTAAATGCCGAATACACAGATTATTTCCTGGAATAATTTTGTTCATGTCTTTTCTCAAAAATGAATGATAAATACTACGAAGAAAATAAGCAAATTTATATAAATAGAATTTTTAAATAATAGGAAGTTTCAAGGGAGCTACTTTAGATTAGATGGACACAGAACATCTTGCTGTGGAGGTGATGCTGGTAAAGTGAGACATCAGTGATACAAAAGAGGAAGTAACACAAAGGTGTTACTATTCCAGGCTGAAGGAACAGTAAGTGCAAAGACTCCAACACGAGAATGAATCTGGTTCTTTAAAGAAAAGAAAGAAGGCTGGTGTGACTGACATGTGGTGTGTGATAGAGGGAGAAAACAAGAAAGATGATGTCTGAGAAATAGGGGCATGTCAGGAACACAAGCAGGGGCTCCCACAGACATTGGTTCATTGCTTCTTTTCTGTGAAGTTTTCTGCGTTTCTTGACCAGGGGGACTCTTCTGTGTATGACAAAGCAGAAGGCATTCTAAGCCCATGAATGTTAGTGTTGGCCAAGGTATGATAGGATCCACACTGAGAATAACTGCCTATTGCCATGGAAACAGATCATAGCTCCCTCCAAAATGGAAGAAGTCCAATGAAATGAACTTGTCACCAAGGCTGCTGGACTTACACGTGTTTTACGTGGGGTTCCCCCAGAGGCTGACACTAAGACAAGGATTTGTGCTAAGGAGGTGATCCCTGGAAGTACTTGGATGCTTTATTCTAAATCTTCTTAAATTCTAGGTTCCATCCTCAAGGTTCATTGGCAAAGCCCTTCCCAAAACTTTCACACCAATTTTCAGTGTTGCTTTTTTAAAGCCTCTGACCATATAGCCAGTGATTGTTTTAGAGCCTGACTCAGGTCATGTTTTCTTCAAGTCGAAGTACACGATAAAAGGCATTGCTTGAAATCCTGCCTGATGAGATTTGCTCTGTGCTGTCCTTCAAGATAACCGTGAATATAGGGGCTGTGGTATACAATAGTACACTTCCAGCTGGTAGTTCATATTGTTCAACAACATCTATAAGCCAGGCTTAACTTTTTCCATTCTCAATTAATTGGCCAACAACTCTCCACAAGGGCAAAGGGACAGACTGGTAGGGGCAAAGAGTGGGAATAGGGTAGTTAAAGGCACAGAGTGGGGAGAAATCTGCTTACACAAAGTCAAAGCGCCTTCATGACCTGCTCTGGTCCCATCTAATGGAGTGCTACTGGAAATGGCAACTTTATGAGTAGGTGGATTAGATAGCACCTGATGTCTCAGGGTCTCCAACATACCAGTAGCAAATGGGAGCTGTTTCGCAAAAGGAAAATAGTAATCTTCCTGAAGGGGGTATGGCCGTGTTCCAAAATCCTGTGGGCTTCCATTGTGATTCTCCTGGAGAGACTTGTTTCTGACTTTAGTATTCCAATCTTTCAGATACTTTGAGAGGGCTGAGCAGCAGAGCTTCTTGGACTACAGCCTGGGCCACCTAAAGAGACTGGTTTTGCACTGCCAACTTTTTAGGTCACCTGGTAAAAAAATAAGTGCAGAACACCTGTATGCTATATGCTGTCTCTAAAATCCAGGGCACCACGGGTACCGTGCCTTTCTTAATTGTACAACAGGCAAGGTATAGCAATTTGTCCTTAACACTGAAGGGGCTATCTCAACATGTGCTAGACCATTGAATCCCCGAGAAATTCACTAAGGAGTCAAGTCCCTATATTTCTATGAGATTCAGATTCTATCCTTGGCATATTTGTGTCTTACCAAGGCATTTGGGTATCTGATATTTCCTGCTCTGCATCAACATAGTGGACTAATGAGACATCCTATGGTTTGGTGAGGCATTAAATGTCCTCGTGTAGCAAATGGCTAGAATTGACATCCATTGGACAGATTTGTCAAGCTATTTCTGTCCCTGCCAGGTAAAAGCAAACAACAGCTGATGGACTCTACAAACCAAAATGGGTAGAAATGCAGTGGTTAGACCAATAGTTAACACATCAAATGCCAGATGCTGTATCAAGTTGCTCTACGAGAGAGAACATTGAATAGCATCTACAATTCAGATCACCTCAAGATTAAGTTTTATCTTAAAGGCTGCTGTCATCCTCCAAGACCTATCAATCTTTCTCACTGGTCAAATGGAAGTACACTGTATATTTGGGGATGACAGGAATGACCACATTTGCATCTTTCTACCCTTTGATGGTTGTATTTAACTCTGTAATTACCCCAAAGATACACTGCTTTTTCACTTATTATTTTGGTAAGGAAGGAATGCTCCAGTGGCTTCCCCTTGGCCTCCTACCAGAAGAACACTTACTCCTCAGGGCAGGGAGCCAATGTTGAGATTCTGCAAAGGGTGTCCAACCATCTACACTTAGGAACTGAAGAAATAAAACAAGGGGTGGGGAAAAGGGAAGGAGTTCAGTTGTTCCCATGGGCTTATAGTGAAATGGGGTCCAATCTGCTGCCCATAGCCTGTATTTTGATCAGTAGGCCATGGTTTTCTCAGTCCCCCCAAAGTTGGTGCTAATTTGGAACAAGTATCCACTGAAACTTTGGATATTTCTTTTTTCTAAGTACACATATCTATTAATATCACACAGCCCTTAAGTCAAGGGTTCTAGCCCTGAGAATTAACTCAGGTGTGAGAATTAAGAGAGAAGCTGTGATCTAGCTCGATTCAAGTGACTATAACCTAGACCTGCAAAGTTGGCTTTAAAAAAAAAATTGGATTAAGAACTAAGGTAGCTGCCTGTTGCTTTCATTCCTAGAGGCCCTACGATAACTTTACCATAGTCAGAGATTGTTGCAGATCAGACCATTCCCTAATTACCACCTCTGTCCACCTTCTCCCTCCCCATGAAAACCACACCCATTTTTTTTTTTCTAATAGGTGAACCTCCAGCATACCCGACCCAGAAAGAACTCCAGCCAGGACAGAACTTCTAACTGCTCACAAGCTTCCCTTGCCCATCTATTCCTAATAGCATTAGAAAGCAATGTTTTAGGCCCTGACAGAAAAGTCAGTGAAGTGGTAGACAGAGCATACGAAATCTCAGTCTAGCACAGGCCAGCTTTTAGTGTGTGGTGCTGTGCTACACTGGTCAATCAGCAAATTGCAGACAGCTGCCCAAAATAACACATTGAACATAGTATCTCCTGAGGGCACCAAACTCAACCTGAATTCAGCCCTAAGTTAAGGGATACTCAGCAGTGAGGCTGTGGGAAAACTTTAATTTCTTATGATTGAGAAAGTTTCAGAACTCTTTGTCTTCAGAACTAGTTTGGTGTGTTTTTTTCTTTAGCTCAGTGGTTTCAGAACCTTGGCTGCAATGGAATTATTGAGGGGTGGGGAGGGTAGAAGGGTAGGCTTTAACAAATATTGATGCCTGGATCCCACCCTCAGAGATGCTGGTTTAATAGCTTGGGCCACTAGAGCTTTAAAAACGCCCCAGGTGACTAATGTGCAGCCAAAAGACATTCTAATTCCTTCCAGATATCCCTATACCAACAGTTAGCTCCCCACTCTATCCCTTAATTTTCACATAAGAAACCTGAGGAGTTAGCCAGGTCATACACTGCCCTGGGTTTCACAATGCCTTGAGTCGAGATTTGGGGATTAAGGTTCATTCTCTCCCTTAAATTATCCAGCGCCCTTGAAAGCAACCATCTGACTCCAAAATCCTTGCATTCTTTTTCCATCACCGCTAGATTGTTCTATGGTGGCTGGTAACCAGTATCCAAGGGCCTTATCCTCAGGGGCTTCGTGGATCCTGGCGATTAAGGACAAGAGCCTGATAAGCTGATTACTGCAACTGCTAGCTTTCCAACCAGAATACAGAGGGAGGTGGCACTGCCTTTTCATCCTACCCAACATAACCAGTTCCAAAGATTCCTTATTTCCCTGAAGGTCTTTTGCCTACAACCCATTCTTTGGAACCAATCTGGACATTAGTTAAAGCTCTTTTGTTTGCAAGCAAAAAAAAAAAGTCAGTGACCTTACTTAGCTTAAAGAAATAAAAATATATTAGAATAGATGGATCCTGGGATAGTTCACAGATCCAAATAAACTATGAAAGAACCAAAACTCAGGAAATGGTACACCTCTGATAACCTTCTCCTTGCAGGGCTACCATAAAAGTCATTCAACTCTGATGTCTCAGCCCCTCTGTCTCTCCATTCAAGTTTCAAATTCCCACGGGAAAATCTGGCTCAGCTCAGCGTTAGGTCTTCCCCTATCAATCAGCTGTGGCAGCACGGCAGAGCTGAAGCACAGACACAACCACGCAGGCAAGAGGGAAATGTAAATGACGTAGCCCCCCAACAGAAGTCTACTTCAATTTCCCATGTTTGTAAGCTTCTATTTTGCAGTTGACAAATGACAAAGTTAAGGGCAAAAAAGCACAACAGACATTGCTTAATCAAATAACTTTAATCAAGTTAACAGTAAGCAGCAGAAGTACAATTACAGGAAAAGCCCCATATTTTACATGTAAATTGTTTTTCGTTGTCTTTACTTGTAAGGTGTTGAAGGTGGGACCCACTCCTCAATCTTCTTTCTAGTGGTGGAATAAGGTACGTATTGTTGTGGAGTGCCACTCACGTTGAATTTATGGTTTGTCCAAATGAATTTACGAGCAATAGGTGGTTTTGTTGTTGGAGGATCATCAGTCATAGAGTGAAGCCAACGATGCCTTAAAGAGGGAAAAAAAGACAGTTATGAAGAGGCAGCATAGTGTAGTGGGACGAGGGTTAAGAGAGCAGTTCTCGAGCTACTGTGTTGCTTGAGCTCAAATCTCAGCTCCATCACTAACTAGCTGAACTTTTCTACGCCTGGGTTTTTTCATCTGAACATTCTTACTAAGAATGGTGTAAGGATTAAATGAGACAATACACATAAAGCACCTAGAAAAATTCTTGTGCATAGTAGGTACTCAACAAATGTTAGCTATTGCTGTTATAATTATTGTATTTCATCAAATCTAGGACACCATCAATTTTAAGATACACCATTATTTTGTTATCTCTAAGAAAGAAAAAATGCTGCTAACTAAACTGACGCTATTGATTATAACATGTATCCTAATTTTACGTATAAAAATGTATTTTAGAACTGATGACGTACAGTATTACTATTAGATGCTAGAGGCTGATTCTGGAATTTCAGTATGCTCAGGATGCTCTGGTTCATGAAGCTCTAGTTTGAAACCCATGAGGCTCCTGCTGAAGAAGAGGGTCTCTGCATGCATCTTAAATCCAAACTTAAGTCCGAACACTGGAGGACATACAGTCTGTTATAATAAAATTATTAAATCACAGCCCAAAGTTCATGAGTGTTTCAGCTTCAAGTGTTCGTCAAAAGATGTTTGCTTGGAGGTGCCAGAAATCTGGCCTAAAGGAGAAAGCTAGGCGTTTCCTTGGAGTATAGAGAACTGTCTCTCTAATAACAGAGAAAAGAAAGAATCAAAGTCCAAGAGACAAAGAGTAGAACTTAGCAGAAAGCCAAGCTGAATTTATATGGGAAAGGAAGGGGAGAGAGAATTCATAACAAGACTCAGAGCTCACAAGACAAAGATGACCCTATGGGAAAAGGGAATGAGGTGACAGGCACAGAATTGCAGCTCCAAGAAAAAAAAAGGGGGGTGGAAGATTGCCCAGCTACAGAGGAAGGGGCAAGTGGAGGAAGTTTCAGTAAAAGAACTAAGACTAAAGCTAATGAGAAAAATTTATGATGCTACGTAAGTTTAAGAATATTTGCTAACAGTAATTGATAGATATAGCCAGGTAATTGGCTAAGACCTATGAGAAAAGAGATAAAATATTATTACTGTTGCTATATTTGGGTCTAAAGATAATTATATCATGATGAGCTAACACAATAAAGAATGAAGAAGTCCGTACACACTGGGCTGGTTTCTCTCTTACATACGCCAAAGGAAACTGTGGATTAGTGAAAGTAACCTGGACCAATAAACAACTATTAACATGAGCTCTGAAACCTAGTGAGACAGTGGTGGTGAGACAGGCTCCACGAGCTACTCGAAGGCGGGATTAGCTGTCAAAACCAAGGCTCTTATTTATCAAGGGGCTTTGTGTAAGTTAAGGCACGGCAGAAATATTTAACTTTTGCCATTTGAGTCAGCTTAAGTAACTAAAGAAGATTTTTATTCAAATACTTGCCATCGAGACTCCTGAAAGTTAAAATATTTAAGGAACCACAGTCCAAAGCTTTTATATGCCTATTTAGTTGCTTAACTGAGAGCTCATGGAGAAATAGAAAATGTTCAAGAAAACTAAAAGAGGGGAAATTCTCTGGTGGTCCAGTGGTTAGGACTCAGTGTTTTCATTGCCTGGGTTCAATACCTGGTTGGGGAACTAAGATCCTGCAAGCTGCATGGCATGGCCAAAAAAAAAGAAAGAAAGAAAGAAAGAAAACTAAAAGAAATTTTTTACCACCAACATATAAAATGTGAAAATGTTCATCCAGTAAGGCTACTGGCTAGAGTCAGGGAATGACTGAACAGCAATTTATTCTCATTATGTTAGAATAAGAAACTATAAAATAAGAAAATGTTTATAGTATGCTAGGCTAATATAACCATTCTGTTATATTATTAAATAAAGCCTAAAGAAATAATATCTTTTAGATTTCCACACCAAAGAGTTTTTGCAAAACAGGTTTTCATCTGGGTCATTTTTCTTCCAATTAATTAAAGATGCTAATGGACTAAGAGTATTGTCTAGAAAACTGTGTTGAGCTAGCATCAGACCCACTTCAATTTTATATCACTGTTATTATCTTACAGGACAAAATATAAAATTACTTAAACTTGATGATAAAGTCAGTGAGACTACAAATAAGGAGACTGGCAGAAAGGCAAAAAGTTATAAATACAAAAGAGATAAATATAATGAAAATACATTACACTTTGGAAAAAACTCAGTACTCAAATATATTCAAGTGTGTCAAAATATCTTTTTTTTTTAAATTAATTTATTTATTTTTGGCTGCGTTGGGTATTTGTTGCAGTATGAGGGCTTCTTATTGCTTCTCTTGTTGAGGAGCACGGGCTCTAGGCACGTGGGCTTCAGTAGCTGCGGCATGCGGGCTTCAGTAGTTGTGGCTCACGGGCTCTAGAGTGCAGGCTCAGTAGTTGTGGCGCATGGGCCTAGTTGGTCTGCGGCATGTGGGATCTTCCCGGACCGGGGCTCGAACCCGTGTCCCCTGCATTGGTAGGCGGATTCTTAACCACTGCGCCACCAGGGAAGTCCTCAAAATATCTTTAATAACAAAGATATTAAATCACAATTACAACACTACTCAAATGGAAATAAATCCCATAAGTGGTCGATCCAATTCTCAGTTGTATATGAGGAAAAAGTGTGGAAAGGAAGAGGAAAAGAACACTTTCCCCTTCTTTGAAAATATACTACTTCACTTAAGTTTGAGGTTGTCAGCCATTCAAAGTACAAAATGGAGGGATTTATTTGTGAAGAAAGAATTAAACAGCCTAATAGGAAATTTAAGAAATAAAAATATATACCGTATAAAATAGATTTTAAAAAATCACTGTAGGGACTTCCCTGGTGGCACAGTGGTTAAGAATCCGCCTGCAAATGCAGGGGACATGGGTTGGATTCCCGGTCCGGGAAGATCCCACATGCCGCGGAGCAACTAAGCCCATACACCACAACTACTGAGCCTGCGCTCTAGAGCCCACGAGCCACAACTACTGAGCCCGCGTGCCACAACTACTGAAGCCCGCACACCTAGAGCCCGTGCTCTGTAACAAGAGAAGCCACAACAATGAGAAGCCCGTGCACCACAACAAAGAGTAGCCCCCTGCTCACCACAACTAGAGAAAGCCTGCGTGCAGCAACGAAGACTTAACACAGCCAAAACTAACTAAATAAATAAATAAAAATTTAAGAATAAAAAATAAAAAATCACTGCAAATGAAAACAGTCTTTAAGATGGATATTAATAACAAAGATAAAAGTTTAATTTTCCCTTTCAGAAAATTTCCAGAAATAAAACATTAACAAATAACAACCAACAACAAAAATATAGGCAGTTTTGAATCTTTTCCTTGGATAATATACATTATTAATTTTGGGAATCAAGGCTGGCTCCTATGTTCATGTTTCAGATGTTTTCACTTAACATTACTGAGCCAAGAAATACTAAAGATTTTTCAATTTTTCAAAAAATATGACTAAAAAAAAAAACCCGCTCCAGGTTGTTTTTTGAGGTAAAAATATTCATTATACTAAAACTATTATTACTCCATCCCACTTTAGTTTATGAAACATTCTCATGCATATCACTCAGTCATATCACTAGTATTATTATCAGTCATATCACTAGTATTATTTAATACTAAGTATTTCATATTTTAAAATTGTGGAAACAGAATTGAAATGACTTTCCCAAGGTCCCACAGCATGTATGTTACACACTGAGGCTTGAACACAGTTTCCCAATGGCTGAAGAGAACATTTTGATCAGGACCTTAATTACAATTAATAGATGAAAACTCGTTGGGATTATGATAGCACTTAAGTCTGTCAAAATCCTGAGATCCATCTAACCACAGGATAAGATTGATATATTTAATGCAATAAAAACCAAAGACAGTTCATTACAAGATAGTCAACTCAAACTTTGTTAGCTCAGTAGTTATTCTTTTTAATTAAATGCAATCTGAATCAAAATCTCAATAGGGCTTGACAATTATAATTCTAAGGATCAGCTGCAAGTCTATCTTAAGAACATTCTGAAAACTCACAACAATCAGGAAGGCCAGTATTACCAGACATTAAAGTCACAAACATTAGAATGGTATAAAAATTGGCACAAAAATTTTGTACCAAGATTTTGGTACAAAAGTACAATAATAAAACAGAAAAAAATCCCCCAGACTAAAGGATATATAAGGTAAGGTTGGCATTTCAAATCATTGGGGAAAGTAAACATTTCTCAACAAATTATGCTAGGATAATTAATTTTGTTGAAAAAAATTATTAGGTTTCCCCAGCCATATATCAGGATAGATTGCTGATAGATTAATAGTGCACTGATACAAATGTGTGAATATTTATATTCATAAGATATACTGATATTTATAGAATATGAAGGACCATTTCTAAGCTTAATATCAAAGGCCAAAGCCATAAAGAAAAAAATGGTAATTTTACTACATAAAAATTGAAGTGTTATGTCCTAAAACTCTGAAAACAAATTAAAAAATAAAAGAAACAGGGAAATATTTGTAACATACAGAAAAGTAGTTCATCTATCATTACAAATCAGAAAGAAAAAGTCAAACATCCAATAGAAAAATAGATAAAAGATGTTAAAAGATAAGTCATAAAAAGAAAAAGTACAAATGGCAAACAACAAAAAAGAAGTTTAATCAAGGAAATACAAATGAAAATAAGATATAACTTTTTACTTGCTAAACTGGTAAAGATTTTAACAAATAATAATAATACCCAGTATTTGTGAAGTTACAGAGAAATCAAACTCATATACAGCTGAATGTATTTACCCTGAGAATGTAAATTGAATGTATTTACCCTGAGAATCTAAATTGAAGGTAATTTGGCAGTAGGTACCAAACACTTATAAAACATGTACACTTCTGGATGCAGCAATTTTACTTGTAGGAATCTGCCATAAGGAAATAAGGATGTGTGGGAACATGCTTACATACAAGGATGCTGACCAAAGCTTTATATATAACAGTGAAAACATGGAAAGAACAAAACCAAGAATAATATAGGGAATACTTAAATAACTCAGGGCACATCCACATGACAGAATATTAAAGCCTCATTAAATATTATGTTAGAGAATACTTTATGACTTGAGAAAATGCTCACCATATGTTAAGCTTAAAAAGCAGGTTATTTACTTAATTTACTTAATGATACTAAATAGCATTTATAAGTCATAGGCACTGTTCTAAACACTTTACAAATACTAACTCATTTAATTCTTAACTCTATGAGACAGATGTTATTATCCCAATTTAATAAATGAGGAAACTAGAGCACCGAGAGTCTAAATAACTTGCCCATGATAGTGACACTAGGATTCAAAACTGGGCTACTTCTTCAAAAAGTAACCCACTTAACATTAAAAACAAAAACAAGGGATACATATGCATAGGAAAAGAGGAGATGGAAAGAATATATATCAAAATATTAACAGTAGTTTATCTTGGTGTGGTAGGATAATAGGTTACTTTTATTTGCTTTGTTATTTTCTGAATTTTCTGTAATAAACATGTACTACTTTGTAAGATAAAACAAAGCTATTAGAAAGAAAAATCCTTCTAATTCGAAACAACTAGAGATGGTTTTAAAATCCTGCTCAATTCATCTGTCATTTATTTGAGACTGTAAGTAGGTTCTTCTACTTCTAACCTCATTTCATCCCACTTTAAGCCATCACTTAAAAAAAAAAAATCACTCTCTTTAAAGTACTAAATGTTTTAGTAGCAGATAGACTGTTTCTCTCAGTCTACCTTAATGGAAATTCTTCCTACGTCAATTCCACCGCACAAACATCATTCACTACAGTTACACAGAAAAGGTTCAAACTGTTTTTTTAAATCTAGAAACCTCAAAATTTTCTACATGACTATCTCTAGCATATATTATATATATAACATCTTGTGGAAAAACCCAAACGAACTTTTTGGCCAACCCAATACATTGCTAACCTGTGAACACAATACAGATTTATTCTGGAAATTGGAATCAAGAGTAGTTCCTTGAGAGCCTCCCATCAAGCCTCTTAGATAGCCTCAACCACCGGAGGGCAGACAGCAGAAGCAAGGAAAACTACAATCCTGCAGCCTGTGGACCAAAAACCACAGTTACAGAAAGATAGACAAGATGAAAAGGCAGAGGGCTATGTACCAGATGAAGGAACAAGAAAAAACCCCAGAAAAACAACTAAATGAAGTGGAGATAGGCAACCTTCCAGAAAAAGAATTCAGAATAATGATAGTGAAGATGATCCAGGACCTTGGAATAAGAATGGAGGCCAAGATTGAGAAGATGCAAGAAATGATTAACAAAGACCTAGAAGAATTAAAGAACAAACAAACAGAGATGACCAATACAATAACTGAAATGAAAACTACACTAGAAGGAATCAATAGCAGAATAACTGAGGCAGAAGAACGGATAAGTGACCTGGAAGACAGAATGATGGAATTCACTGCTGCGGAACAGACTAAAGAAAAAAGAATGAAAAGAAATGAAGACAGCCTAAGAGACCTCTGGGACAACATTAAACGCAACAACATTCGCATTATAGGGGTCCCAGAAGGAGAAGAGAGAGAGAAAGGACCAGAGAAAATATTTGAAGAGATTATAGTCGAAAACTTCCCTAACCTGGGAAAGGAAATAGCCACCCAAGTCCAGGAAGCGCAGAGAGTCCCATACAGGATAAACCCAAGGAGAAACACGCCGAGACACATAGTAATCAAAGTGGCAAAAATTAAAGACAAAGAAAAATTATTGAAAGCAGCAAGGGAAAAACGACAAATAACATACAAGGGAACTCCCATAAGGTTAACAGCTGATTTCTCAGCAGAAACTCTGCAAGCCAGAAGGGAGTGGCATGATATACTTAAAGTGATGAAAGGGAAGAACCTACAACCAAGATTACTCTACCCGGCAAGGATCTCATTTAGATTTGATGGAGAAATCAAAAGCTTTACAGACAAGCAAAAGCTAAGAGAATTCAGCACCACCAAACCAGCTCTACAACAAATGCTAAAGGAACTTCTCTAAGTGGGAAACACAAGAGAAGAAAAGGACCTACAAAAACAAACCCAAAACAATTAAGAAAATGGTCATAGGAACATACATATCGATTATTACCTTAAACGTGAATGGATTAAATGCCCCAACCAAAAGACATAGACTGGCTGAATGGATACAAAAACAAGACCCATATATATGCTGTCTACAAGAGACCCACTTTAGACCTAGGGACACATACAGACTGAAAGTGAGGGGATGGAAAAAGATATTCCATGCAAATGGAAATCAAAAGAAAGCTGGAGTAGCTATACTCATATCAGATAAAATAGACTTTAAAATAAAGAATGTTACAAGAGACAAGGAAGGACACTACATAATGATCCAGGGATCAATCCAAGAAGAAGATATAACAATTATAAATATATATGCACCCAACATAGGAGCACCTCAATACATAAGGCAACTGCTAACAGCTATAAAAGAGGAAATCGACAGTAACACAATAATAGTGGGGGACTTTAACACCTCACTTACACCAATGGACAGATCATCCAAAATGAAAATAAATAAGGAAACAGAAGCTTTAAATGACACAATAGACCAGATAGATTTCATTGATATATATCGGACATTCCATCCAAAAACAGCAGATTACACGTTCTTCTCAAGTGCGCACGGAACATTCTCCAAGATAGATCACATCTTGGGTCACAAATCAAGCCTCAGTAAATTTAAGAAAATTGAAATCATATCAAGCATCTTTTCTGACCACAACGCTATGAGATTAGAAATGAATTACAGGGAAAAAAACGTAAAAAGGACAAACACATGGAGGCTAAACAATACGTTACTAAATAACCAAGAGATCACTGAAGAAATCAAAGAGGAAATCAAAAAATACCTAGAGACAAATGACAATGAAAACACGACGACCCAAAACCTATGGGATGCAGCAAAAGCAGTTCTAAGAGGGAAGTTTATAGCTATACAAGCCTACCTAAAGAAACAAGAAAAAGCTCAAGTAAACAATCTAACCTTACACCTAAAGAAACTAGAGAAAGAAGAACAAACAAAACCCAAAGTTAGCAGAAGGAAAGAAATCATAAAGATCAGAGCAGAAATAAATGAAATAGAAACAAAGAAAACAATAGCAAAGATCAATAAAACTAAAAGTTGGTTCTTTGAGAAGATAAACAAAATTGATAAGCCATTAGCCAGACTCATCAAGAAAAAGAGGGAGAGGACTCAAATCAATAAAATCAGAAATGAAAAAGGAGAAGTTACAACAGACACCGCAGAAATACAAAGCATCCTAAGAGACTACTACAAGCAACTTTATGCCAATAAAATGGACAACCTGGAAGAAATGGACAAATTTTTAGAAAGGTATAACCTTCCAAGACTGAACCAGGAAGAAACAGAAAATATGAACAGACCAATCACAAGTAATGAAATTGAAACTGTGATTAAAAATCTTCCAACAAACAAAAGTCCAGGACCAGATGGCTTCACAGGTGAATTCTATCAAACATTTAGAGAAGAGCTAACACCCATCCTTCTCAAACTCTTCCAAAAAATTGCAGAGGAAGGAACACTCCCAAACTCATTCTATGAGGCCACCATCACCCTGATACCAAAACCAGACAAAGACACTACAAAAAAAGAAAATTACAGACCAATATCACTGATGAATACAAATGCAAAAATCCTCAACAAAATACTAGCAAACAGAATCCAACAACACATTAAAAGGATCATACACCACGATCAAGTGGGATTTATCCCAGGGATGCAAGGATTCTTCAATATACACAAATCAATCAATGTGATACACCATATTAACAAATTGAAGAAGAAAAACCATATGATCATCTCAATAGATGCAGAAAAAGCTTTTGACAAAATTCAACACCCATTTCTGATAAAAACTCTCCAGAAAGTGGGCATAGAGGGAACCTACCTCAACATAATAAAGGCCATATATGACAAACCCACAGCAAACATCATTCTCAATGGTGAAAAACTGAAAGCATTTCCTCTAAGATCAGGAACGAGACAAGGATGTCCACTCTCACCACTATTATTCAACATAGTTCCGGAAGTCCTAGCCACGGCAATCAGAGAAGAAAAAGAAATAAAAGGAATACAAATTGGAAAAGAAGAAGTAAAACTGTCACTGTTTGCGGATGACATGATACTATACATAGAGAATCCTAAAACTGCCACCAGAAAACTGCTGGAGCTAATTAATGAATATGGTAAAGTTGCAGGATACAAAATTAATGCACAGAAATCTCTTGCATTCCTATACACTAATGATGAAAAATCTGAAAGAGAAATTATGGAAACACTCCCATTTACCATTGCAACAAAAAGAATAAAATACCTAGGAATAAACCTACCTAGGGAGACAAAAGACCTGTATGCAGAAAACTATAAGACACGGATGAAAGAAATTAAAGATGATACCAACAGATGGAGAGCTATACCATGTTCTTGGATTGGAAGAATCAACATTGTGAAAATGAGTATACTACCCAAAGCAATCTACAGATTCAATGCAATCCCTATCAAATTACCAATGGCATTTTTTACGGAGCTAGAACAAATCATCTTAAAATTTGTATGGAGACACAAAAGACCCCGAATAGCCAAAGCAGTCTTGAGGCAAAAAAATGGAGCTGGAGGAGTCAAACCCCCTGACTTCAGACTATACTACAAAGCTACAGTAATCAAGGCAATATGGTACTGGCACAAAAACAGAAACATAGATCAATGGAACAAGATAGAAAGCCCAGAGATTAACCCACGCACCTATGGTCCACTAATCTATGACAAAGGAGGCAAAGATATACAATGGAGAAAAGACAGTCTCTTCAATAAGTGGTGCTGGGAAAACTGGACAGCTACATGTAAAAGAATGAAATTAGAATACTCCCTAACACCATACACAAAAATAAACTCAAAATGGATTAGAGACCTAAATGTAAGACTGGACACTATAAAACTCTTAGAGGAAAACATAGGAAGAACACTCTTTGACATAAATCACAACAAGATCTTTTTTGATCCACCTCCTAGAGTAATGGAAATAAAAACAAAAATAAACAAATGGGACCTAATGAAACTTCAAAGCTTTTGCACAGCAAAGGAAACCATAAACAAGACCAAAAGACAACCCTCAGAATGGGAGAAAATATTTGCAAACGAATCAACGGACAAAGGATTAATCTCCAAAATATATAAACAGCTCATTCAGCTCAATATTAAAGAAACAAACACCCCAATCCAAAAATGGGCAGAAGACCTAAATAGACATTTCTCCAAAGAAGACATACAGACGGCCACGAAGCACATGAAAAGATGCTCAACATCACTAATTATTAGAGAAATGCAAATCAAAACTACAATGAGGTATCACCTCACTCCTGTTAGAATGGGCATCATCAGAAAATCAACAAACAACAAATGCTGGAGAGGGTGTGGAGAAAAGGGAACCCTCTTGCACTGTTGGTGGGAATGTAAATTGATACAGCCACTATGGAGAACAATATGGAGGTTCCTTAAAAAACTAAAAATAGAATTACCATATGACCCAGCAATCCCATTACTGGGCATATACCCAGAGAAAACCGTAATTCAAAAAGACACATGCACCCGAATGTTCATTGCAGCACTATTTACAATAGCCAGGTCATGGAAGCAACCTAAATGCCCATCAACAGACAAATGGATAAAGAAGATGTGGTACATATATACAACGGAATATTACTCAGCCATAAAAAGGAACGAAATTGAGTCATTTGTTGAGAAGTGGATGGATCTAGAGACTGTCATACAGAGTGAAGTAAGTCAGAAAGAGAAAAACAAATATCGTATATTAATGCATGTATGTGGAACCTAGAAAAATGGTACAGATGAGCCGGTTTGCAGGGCAGAAGTTGAGACACAGATGTAGAGAATGGACATATGGACACCAAGGGGGGAAAACTGCGGTGGGGTGGGGATGGTGGTGTGCTGAATTGGGCGATTGGGATTGACATTTATACACTGATGTGTATAAAATTGATGCCTAATAAGAACCTGCAGTATAAAACAACAAACAAACAAAACAACTAATACTAAACTTTCATTGGGTTATTTGTATGGAAATATGTTAATATAAATGTTTCAGACATTACATAGAAAAAAAAAAAAAGAGTAGTTCCTTGTTCACCAAAAGTAATACATAGTTTATTTCCACACTCCAGGTATAAAATTTTCCAACAACTCATCTTTGTAAAATGTTAGAATCAGAAGCACTGCATAGTAAATGAAATGTGTTAAACAAAAGCTGAATTTTAAAAATCAAAACAATCTTGTCTTCTGCTTATAATTAGCACATTTTAACAGAGAAAGGTTATAAAGTAACATTCTGTAATACAGGAATATCTACTTAAACATGCAGTTTATAGTTTCTTAGAACATAGCCTCTTAATATTCTGATTTTCCGGAGCAGAAAATAAACATTAGGAAGGATCTATTTTGAAAAGAAGCTTGCAACACATTGTACTGAGTAACACTCATTTTAATTCAGTTCAGAGTATTTTACACAACACCTACTACCTGAAAAAGGATAGATTAAGCAGATACATCAAGAGGAAGAAGACAATATTCTCTGGCATTGAGAGATGGCAATTTATTTAGGAAAATAATATTTTAAAAGGCTATAAGATACAATTTAGTGGGACAAGGTATTAAAAAGGACAGGTTGAAGTTAGAGTGGAATTTAGAGGTAAATATGAGCTTCAAATTCATACAAAAGCTATAAAAGAAGTGACAAGACATACCATTTTTGGATCAGCTACCAGAAGCAAATAAAATTACTGTAGCCAAAAAGCAAAATAAAAGTTGTTTCAAGTAAAACAGTATGTCCCCTTTCACTCAACAAATATTTACTGAGCAACTACCACGTGCTAGACACTGGTTTAGGCATTAGCAACACAACAGTGAACAAAGTTCTTACCATCAAGAAGTATGGTAGTTGGAAAAACAATAAAGTAAATACTACGCAATAAAATGCCAGGCAGAGGTAACTGCTACCAAGGAAAGAACTAGAGCAGGGCAAGGGGACACAGTGTGAGAGGAGGACAGGGCTCTTTTAGCTAGGCCGTCTGAGGAGCGTGAGCCGCGCCACACCCGGGGAAACAGCCAGTGCAAAGCGACTGAGGTGGGAGTGTGCTCACCGCTCCAGGAAAAGCCAGGAGACCAATATGGCTCATAAGTCAAAAGGTAGCAGGGCAGTGAACAGGGCAGTGTACGCAGACCTGGAAGGGCCAGGATCACATTCCAACTCCTTGCAGACCATGTAAGGAGTTGGAATTTTAACTCTCACCATGATGGAAAGCCAGTGGAGAGTTCTGAGCAGAGGTCTGATGGGATCCGAGTTACATTTTAAAATCATCACCCTAATCACTTAGTATGTTGGGAATACTGGCGTATTGTAAGAATGTAAGCAAACCAGTTGGGCAGTTGTAGAAGTCCAGGCAAGAGATTATTGTGGTTTGGACTGGGGTAACAGCCATAGGTATATCAGGCATGGGATATATTCAGAAAGTAAAGCAGAAAGAACATGCTGATAGGCTGGTTATTAGAGAAAGAGTTGAGGAGGACCCTTAAATTTTTGGCTTGCATAAACAAGAGTCATTTAAGGGCTTAGGGACATTTTGCTTGATAGGTTCATTAATCTACCTACACTGGGCATTTGAAGATATTTAAAAAATCAAATGTATTACATTTATAAATGTGCCCTAAAATGCTTAAATGGATGTAATTAACTAAACTTGCAAATGGAGATAACTCTTTAGGAGAATTTAATCCTTTCCATTAAAAGTTTATCAAACATTCACCAAAGAACAAGAGAATATGATTGTTCTTTATCTTTCTGCAAAAATATTCAATTTACTAATCTTGTTATCCTATTTATAAATAGAACCTCAAAGCTTAAGAACAACTATGTTTTAAAATTTGCAGCTATAGTAAATAGAATATTCATTTTAAACCCAAACTGCCATTAATCCTGTCTATAGACAAAGCCCCTAAGATACTAAAACACTCAAAACTGACAAGTAGAATATTAAGTGAAATGGGGAAAACATTGTGATATATTAAATGAGGGGAGGGGGAAGAGAAACAAAATATTGTGTATAATAAAGAAATACATATGTATACACACATATATCTATATATAGTTATTTCTAATCACAAACCTTCTTCTAAAGAAGGTGTGACCAATGAACTACAACCTGTTCTCCACACTGTGAACCTTTAAAAACATTCCTTCTCTACTCAAAAGCAGACACTCAGGTATTTGTTGAATCAGTGAACAAAATGTTAACAGTGCTTATTCCTTGGCCAAGGAATTAGAGTTTATTTTTGTTTGTACCTTGTATTTCTCTGGATTTTCCAAGTTTCTATAACAATTGTACATTTTTATAATCAGAAAAAATATTTTAATGATGATTATAAGGACTGTTGTAATAGCATGGAAGCTTGCTTATATTATCTACAGAAAAAACAGAAAATAAAACTGACTGATTATGAACACAACAACTACACAAAAATTTATTTAAAAGGACTAAAGGAAATATGCCAAATGGTGACAGTGGTTGCCTCTTTGGGGTGTATATGGATTATCCCTGCCCCCTGACAGATTCTTTTAAACTTTTCTGATCTCTCCACATTTTTTTCAAGAACAGATTCCATTTAGATTCGATGAAGTTCATATTGCCAAATGTGGACACTTCTCTGTCCTTATCTTACTTAACCTCTCAGCAAACATCAATACAGTTAGACTTCCCATGTTTGTTGAAATGCTAACCTCTCTTGCTTTCCTTCTTACTTTGCTAGTAGCTACATCTTATTCTTCTTTGCTGGATTGACCTCTGTCCTAAGCTCCAGATTTATCTATCCTGCTGTTTACTTAACACAACTGTTCATTTGGATTTCCGACAGGTTATTTCAAACTTAGTACATCCAAAAAAGAAGCTTCTGATTCCTACCCTCCACCCTCACAACCTACCCTTCTCCCAGTCTTCCCATCTGAATGAATGGTACCACCATCTACCCAACCTCTCAAGCCCCAAACCTAAGAATCATCCTTGATTCTTCTCTGTCACCTCCAAGTAATCCTCCTCATCTGCCACCTTACTTCTCTACAAGGCTTCTAGAACATATTGTCAACTGAAAAAAAGCTGACCACAACGATGTTAAGTATCCTAAATAAATTAACCCTACAAGAGAAAAACCGTTACCAATGTCACCATGGCACTGGAAAAATCTTCAAGGGCAAAATTAAGTTCCATAAAAAAAAGCAAAAACTTTCTAACATATGCTATAATTTTTTTAAAAAGTACTTATGTATTACTTGAGTAATTTAAACATTAATTTTAATAAGAAAAATTAATATATGAGGAGAGACTAGTGCACTACACGGAGGAAGGAAAGACATATTACTTAAAATGAACAGAAGGTGCCACCAAGTGGGAAAAAAGTACATACACAGTAAAGAAAAATCCAGGCAAGCCATGGTTTTTTTCTTTTTTAACTTGGTTCAAAGGATTTCAGAGTTCCAATACTTCAAACCACATACACAAAAAACTTTGTTTCTCCTAATGTAAGTGAAAACAGTAATTTTATACTACTATGCAAAAAATAGCCCAAACTTTCTACCTTTCTACCGGTATTCAACAACATTTTATCTTGTCAAATTTCATGTAGATACTGATTACTTACTTGGTTTACTACCATAAAAATGAAAATAAAGATTATTGAGCATTACTGTATAGATGGTAGCAATTAGCTAACTTAAAAATTAAGGACAATCAAAAGTGGTATAAAACAGTACTTGTAATCTACTGAAATACTTTGAGTATTCTATTCAATCAAGTTTAAATAAGAAGAAATTAAAATCTCATTGCTGACCCCATAAATGAAGAAAAGGAAGGGACTGTAACAAAGAAAAATAACAGACACTAAGTTATAGTATAGTATTAGTCTACCAGCTAGTATTCATTAAAGTGACTATAAACTCCAAGAGAGGATCATATATTTTGTTCACTACTATGAATATACAAACCCATCAGTGCCTGACACATAGTGGGGTGCTCAATAAATATTCATTTAATGGAATGAACTATATGTAAGCTGGGTGCTGTGCTAGGTTCTAGGCAATAATTTTTTTAAATTTTTTATTTTCAAGGTTTGTGTAGCTCCCCTGCCCATCCCAGACGTTTGCACCACCATGAATACTTTTTGTTTATCTATTGGTAGACCTAACAGCCTTACCTTACCGACTGCTGACACATTCAAAGAAAATGAAAGCCTTGAGACAAAACAGACAAACGCACAAGATTTCTAATGTTCCCACAAGATCAGGGAACGTTAAGTGAGCCACAGAAGTTCATTAAAGATATTCCCTGGTTCTACCAAAAACACTGATGGCTCTGAAGAGAAAGCCTTCCCCAGGTGAGACTATGTAGCTACTGAACAGACTCAAAGACCATCATAGGCCACACTGGGCACCAGAAAACTCAGAAGGACAGAGGACAGGAACCACAGCTTGCCAACTGGGAAGCATCAGGTGTTCCTCTCACTGGGAGCCTTTGCAGTAGTTCATGCAGGTGACAGCCCACCTAGCCACCCAGGAGCTATTTTCTTTGACTCCCTAGATGACACAGCACAGGCTCAAGGGAGATGAGAGCCACATCAGGCAGGTGCAGGAGCTGCCCTGACTTAAAAGCTTCATGTCCACAAAAGCTAACACCTCTACTAACAACAACTCCATGGGCATGGCTTCAGGATTGCCATTGCCACAAGGGACAAGCTAGTTCTAAGAGCAGCAAGACAGGGAAGCCCAAACATAGCTAACTCATCAGGCATTTATAAATCCTCTCAATCTAGATGCAGTTTACCAGTCAGGAATCAGTTTTATCCAGCAATATGATTGATACAATCTCATCTGGTTTCCAGGGTAACATTTAACTGAAGATCAGATTCTCTCAAACCTTTTACCCATGATTTACGAAAACTGCATACTACACTAGGTGAAATCTCATTTCAAGTCCTATCTCTAGCACCAACCTCTATTCTGACCTCTGGACTAGTGTTTTCAACTGTCTACCCACCATGTTCACTTGGTTGTCTAACAGGCATCTCGTAGAGAACTCTTGATTACCCCTTCCATTCTGCTTCCCCCATCCTGCCTGCTCTTCCTCTTCTCAGTAAATGTGCCACAAATAGGTCAGGCCCAAAACATTGAAGTTACCCTCTTCTCTCAAAATCCAAACCATCAGCAAATCCTGTTGAGTCCATCTTACTTCAAAATATGTCCCTGTGGTAGGCAGCCTCTAAGATGGCCTCCAATGACCACATCCTCCTGGTGTTCACACCCTTGTGTAATCCCCTCTCGAGTATGGGCTAGATTTACTGACTCACTTCTAACAAACAGAATACAGCAGCAGCGTGGGATGTCACTTCTGAGATTAAGTTTAAAAAGACTGTGGCTTCCATCTAGGGTGCTCTCTGTCATTCGCTCTCAGATTGTAACTCTGGGAAAGCCAGCTGTCATGTCATGAGGTGGCCTTGTGGAGAGGCCCACATGAGTGTTCTCGGAAGCAAGTTTTCTGAGGTCTGTCTACAGACATGTGAATGAGTCTGGCAGTGGATCCTTCCAAATTCAAACCTTGAGATGACTGCAGCCCCAGATGATATCTTCTTTGTAGCCTTGTGAGATTCTAAGCCAGAGGCATCCAGCTAAGCTGTACTCAAATTCCTTACCCACAGAAATGGTGAGATAATGTTTATTGTTTTAAACTAAATTTAAAAAATCTGTTACACAGTAGTAGACAACTGATACAATTCCAAATCTCACAACCTACATTACTGACACCTTATCCAACTTCCTTCATCTCTGGATGGAGCTGGCCCAGACAACTACATAAATAGTTCCCTAAGTAATCAGCCTACTTCCACAAGGCTCCCTTCCTCTATTCACAGCAATCACAGGGATGCTTTAAACATTTAAATCAGAGTCCAAGAGCCATTAGGTGGGGGCAATCAAGGTAGGCATCTGTCTTTGCTTGGCATGGGGGGTGGAGATGATGAGTGTGGCAACAGCCCAGTAAGGTGACAGAGCCTGAATGGGGAGAGGAGGGCATCCACATGGGGTGAGGGGGGTGGCAAGCTGATGTGGGGTGTTGGAGGCAAAGTGAGGTAAGAAGGGAGGCCAGTGGTGGGGAGGTGGGAAGGCAGCAATGGGAACTTTGTTACCTACAGTGGAATTCATCAAATAAGTAA
This sequence comes from Balaenoptera borealis, assembly GCF_965194805.1. Lineage (NCBI taxonomy): Eukaryota > Metazoa > Chordata > Mammalia > Artiodactyla > Balaenopteridae > Balaenoptera > Balaenoptera borealis. The sequence continues at coordinate 80,780,616 of NC_138870.1, forward strand.
CTCTATTAAATAAAAGAGAAACAGATACATATACAGAAAGGGAGAAAACTAGAACATAACCTGCGGTATTGGACTGGATTCAGTGGCATTGCTGTCAACGTATGGTTTTCAATATATAAGGTGAAAAAGAGAGATATAGAAATAGAAATGTACACACACACACACACAATCATTACAGCCATTTGAGCTTGTCCACTGAGATGCACCAACAGCAATGAGCATACCTTGCACTCAGATATTAGTTTCTAAATACTATTCTCTACTGAAAAACAGCAAGTAAGAAAATAAACACAGGGGTCCTCAGAGAAATGGCTGTTTTCATGGGTGGGGCAGGGAAAATATAAGATGAACCTAGAACACCTTTTGTCAGAAAGCAAGAAAGTGCTCCAAGAGTGAGGGGGATATTTCAAAAGGACCCCAAATGCAGACTGAACGGGTTCCCACTGATCAAACTGAGTTCAATTTGAGCAATAAAATAACGAATTATAGTAATGGATTACAACACATTGATTAAAATGACAGTTCATATTGATATAAATAAAGTTTGACGAGTAACTGGATAGTTGCATAACCTCAAAGTATCTCCCCACAAAATGCTAATTAATTGTAAAGGGAAAATGAGTAACTTTAGAATGGAGAAATCTGGCACACACGCCCTAATCAAGTGATAGAAATGTTCAGTAATGAGACAAATCAAAACTAGATGGCATTTAATAGAATGCAACAAGAATCTGACACTGCTTCTGTGACATTCCTGCCAAAGATGCATAGCCTCCATCTAGTCATGAGGAAACACTGGACAAATCTATACCGAGGGACATTCTACAACACAACTGGCCTGTAATTTTCCCAAGTGTTAAGATCATAAAAATCAAGGAAAAGGTGAGGAACCAAACCAGGGTGAAAGAAGCTAGAGAGAAATGAGGTCCACATAAAATGCATGACCAGATTCCCTTGCTATAAAAGACATTGCTGGGACAAGTGATGAAACTTGAAGAGGGTCTGACGATTAGACAGCATTGGTGCATCACTGTTAATTTCCTAACTTCGATGGTTATATTGTGGTAACGTAGAAGAATGTCCTTGGCTGTAGGAATTACACTCTAAAGTATTCAGCCATGATATGACATCATTTTCGCAACTCTGAAATGATTCAAATACTTGTAACTTTTCAGAAAGTTTGGGATTTTTCCCAATTTTTAAAAAATTGTAAAACAGATCACATCCTACCTAACCTTCCAGTGACTTCCAGAGAACTTTAGAAAAAAAAGCCAACGGATCTACCCATGGTTTACAAGATCTACATGTAGATGTAGCTATTGAAAGCCCTAGCTATTTCTCCTACCTCATTTCCTGACATCTTCGCCTCACTCATTCCATTCCAGCCAAACTGGCCATATTGCTGTTCTATGAATACAAGCAATACATCTCAAACACACAGGACTTTTGCACCGGTGGTTTCTGCTGCCTGGAGCTCTTCATCACACCCCACCCCCCTCCTCCCCTCTTCAAATGTCACTCCCTCAAAAGAAGCCTTCCTTAACGCCTGTATAAAACAGCCACCTCCCCTAAAAGAGAAGGCCACTGCTCTTTATCCCTTTATGAATTCCTTGCATTTACTGTTGCCTAAAATATATAACATATTTGTTTTTCTGCTTCCCCTCATGAGAGCAAGGACTTTGTTTTACTCACTGTTGTATCCCCAGTGCCCAAAATAGTTCTTGGCACCTGGTAGGTACACAATAATTATGTAAATGAATAAAGATGACAAATTGTATTTGTAATTCATTACTCTATATGTAAGATAATACCTGGCTCTCTAATAAAAGATAAATCAACCCAACTTCAAATGTATTCATGGATCAAATCAAAGGTAAGGTTAGAATTCTACAATGTATTGCACTCACTCAGCAAAGGGGGTTCTGAGAAACAAACAGCTGAGCTTATCCGAACCACTTCTCCCTACAAAGACTCATCACAAGCCTTTAAGCTTCCCTTACAAGCAAGGGTCATCAAAGGTACTCAGACCTTAGGAGGCTCCACTCCACAAAGAAACTCAGCTTTGTATCCTCAACTGCCCTCAGGTATCACCCCAGCAGGTGATGTTATCTTCTTCTACAGCTTTCAGCTTCTTTTTTTTATGTGATCTCAGATCTTATATATAAAAGGACTTGCTTGGCTGCATAGTACTTTTATCATTTCAGATTTTTAACTATTTAATAATTTAAAATGTGTTTCAGCCCACATAATTTTCCCTCCCCCAGTCCCCAATCTAGATAGGTGCTTTGAAGGAGATGGCCATCAATCTGAACATGACAGCCCACAGGCCTTCCACACACTCTTAGGACCAACCCTTCCCCCAAAACAACCAAACAAATGAAAACTAGCAGGATACCTCGCCTCCTAAAGCCAACACTCCACTTTGAGATCCTGGTCTCAAACAGTGCCAACGTATATACAGAATGCCCCTTTGAGAAGGCAGACAGCTCCTCAGATTTTAACAGACCACAGGTTATTATTTCCCATTAAAAAGAGCACAAAAATCCAGCCTCAAATGTAACATCAGTGCTGCTTTCTCATGTTAAGAGCCAATGAGTTTTATTAAAGACAGAATCCAATACTGTGGTCTTCAAACTACATCACCGACAAGAGTAAATGCTTCTAATTAGTCCAAGTAGTGGACCAGAGGTAGGTGAAATCTTACAAACATATTTTGCTTAGCTCACATATTATTTTAAAAAATTATTCTGTCCAATCAAGTAGCCTATTCAATTTATCCTTTTAATTTTTTATAGATTTAATTAATTTATTTATTTATTTTTGGCTGCGTTGGGTCTTCGTTGCTGCACGCGGGCTTTCTCTAGTTGCAGCGAGTGGGGGCTACTCTTCGTTGCAGTGCGTGGGCTTCTCATTGCGGAGGCTTCTCTTATTGCAGAGCACAGGCTCTAGGCGCGCGGGCTTCAGTAGTTGTGGCACGCGGGCTAAGTAGTTGCAGCTCGGGGGCTCCAGAGCGCAGGCTCAATAGCTGTGGCACACGGGCTTAGCTGCTCCGCAGCATGTGGGATCTTCCCGGACCAGGGCTTGAACCCGTGTCCCCTGCACTGGCAGGTGGATTCTTAACCACTGAGCCACCAGGGAAGCCCAGCCTATTCAATTTAAATAAAATAAATTCACTTCCCTAGTTGCATTACCCACATTTCAAAGTGCTCTGGGCCACGTGGGGCTGGTGGCTACGCTATTGGACAGCACAGATATAGAACATTTCCATCATCACGGAAAGTGCTATTGGACAGTGCTGTATTTAAACTGACAAATATCTTTAAAATAAACATTTAAAACCAAGAAGTCTCACAAAGAAATACAGATTTCCACTTTCTCTTGAAAAATCATATCTAGAAACCCTTGGCTGAATTCTTACCTGATGGAACTGGAGAGAGTGAACAGGGCTGCTGCCCTCTTTGATGGAGTATGTGCTTTTCAGTTCAATACAGTCCCCAATACCCCCAACTGTCTCACATCTGTACTTCCCTCACTTATGTTACATGCCTGGATTTCTACTTGAGCCTTTAGAATGAAAGTGAGTACTCTGAGATTATCCTAGTTTCTACTCAATAGAGCACAGAACTATTTCTGATGATCAAGTTCAACCAAAATAAAATATCACAGTTAACCTGACACTTATTTTTAGGTTTTTTTTGTGAAATTTTCTAGACCAACTAGAAAGGCTCTCTAGAGTTTAAATGTGTATCAACCAACAACCTATGAAATAGATATAAATACTTGCTTTGAAATAGTTTATTAAAAATTTGGTAATTCAAGTAAGAGCATTTAAAATTTCATTTCAAAATAGGCATATTAAAAATCACAGTTTTTAGAGACCTAAGGAATTTGGGGGCTCTCAATTTACAGATGAGAAATCCAAGCTCCAGAGAGGTTAAGGAATTAATGCTTTAAGTCAAACTGCCAAATAAGATCAGAGCCAGAGTTCTTTTAGCCTTTCTCTTCACTATGGCCAGGTGATACTACAGCACACTGTGTTCCCTCAAAGACAGCCACACTATTATATATCCCAACATATAATATGATTGGTGACACCCCTCCATCAAGAGATAGTCTGTAACCTCTCTGGTTGAACATGGGGGGAGTTTTCTAATTGCCTTGACCAAGGGAATGCGGACTCAGTACTGGATGATTTCCAAGACTAAGTCAGATAAGGCCACATGGCTTCTGCCTGGCGCTCTGTCTCAGAGCGTTTGCCTGAGCAGGCTCAGGCTACCTGAGTGTGTTCCAATCCAACACCCCAGCCATGCCCCCAGCTAAACAGCCACCATCAACTGCCAGACACTGAGTGAACACACCTTCAGACTGTTGCCAGAGCTGCTGCATGTCTTTGCTCAAACCCTCCAACCCCCACCTCTGGCAGGAGTGTCCTTGATCAAAACCTGCCACCCCCTCCACCTCACCCCTGCCTCTAGCAGGAGTGAATATAAATCCTTCAGTTAAAGGGTCCAGAGATAATAAAGGAAGCTACAAACAAAAACCCAGATGGAACCAGATGGGACCAGCCAATGAATCTGAACTCCAACAGACCCAGAGTCTGATTATACATTGATTTTTTCTACATTAGCATATTATATGACACACCTACTGGCAGCCATGACCAGACATTAAAGACCAAAAAAGGATCAAAAGGGAGTGGCACCCCACACCCTGAGGGTGGGGGGAGCCCTGCCCTTCCCGGTAGACTAATGCATATGCCTCCCCATCACTAGCCTCACTCCTCCTCCCTTTGTCTTTACTCTACAAAATTAAATCCCTCTTGCCACCTAGGCGAGAAGTTGATCTGTGAACATAGTTCCCACTTCTCCATTCTTTGGCCACTGAGTAAAGTTTGTGCTGTGTCCATCTCAATCAGGGTCCATAGGACGTAATTCAGTAACAAGATGATTCTACTATCCAGCCTTTGAGTCTTCCACTTGAAGCCTCAGACATCCTGGAGCAGAGATAAGCCATCCCTGATGTGGCTTGTCTGAATTCCTGACCCACAAAAACTACAAAATAAATACTTATTGTTGTTTTAAGGTACTAAGTTTTAGGGTAACTAGTGATGCAGCCATTGCAATTGGGACAGATGCTTTCAGAACAACACTGATTAACTTAAGAATAGATATACAACAAATATTTGTGTAATGAAACAAATATTGCCAAGTGAAATAAAATAAAATGTTGATGTAGCTCACCATTCAGGGGGCACCATGCTTCCATCCACATCCCAGAATGTGTTTTTGCCATTCATTTCAGTAGTATATATAACCCATCGGTGACGGCCTGGATGGAAAGATCAACAAGTAGTTTAGAGAGATGTGAGGAAATAAAAACAACCTTTTCAAAAAATTATAATTGCATAACATCAAAGAAGACAACCTTTTTTATTAAGAAAAGACTTTTATATGCTCTTACATAAGAGAAATGTTAGAGAACTAGAGCCCTGGGTGTATTACTGAAGGGAAACTCCAGGAAGTGTAGGCAAGCTTTTATCAACAACCTAGTGGCCGCCTCAGCAAAATCCTTGCATGGGGACTGAGACTCACTGTGTGGGTAGGGCTCAGCCCTTTCACAGTGGAGAACCCTTACTTCTCCCCCAGCTCCCCCTCCAAGGGGGTATCAGAGAGGGAAGGGGAGAGAATATGTTTCCAGCTGTTCTGGGTATTCAGGAGAAAAGTGCTCCTCCTAAGACTGGGGCAGGAGAAATGTATTCACAGCAATCACACTTGAATTATATGTTTCCATATAAATATTTTTAAACAACCACCAGAGATCCTTTCGGAAACTGGTAATTATTACATAATAAGCAAACACTATATATGATTGTTAGATAAGTAGAACAGCTCATGTTATCAAAACAGCACGCTGCATTCTTTAAAAGATTTCTGTGAAATAGTTGAGAGCATAACCACAATTTAGAAAACTGTTAGGCAAAGACATGGATTTTAATGAAGACTGTCACTTTTTTTTTTTTTTTAATTTTTATTGTGGTATAGTTGATTTAATGTTGTGTTAGTTTCAGGTGTACAACAAAGTGAATCACTTATACATATATCCACTCTTTTTTAGATTCTTTTCCCATACAGGCCATTACAGAGTACTGAGTAGAGTTCCCTGCACTATACAAGACTGTCACTTATTATCAGTGTATATTAGGCAAGTTTTATGAGACTCAATCTCTTTATCTATTAAAAGTGGATGGGGCTTCCCGGGTGGCGCAGTGGTTGAGAATCTGCCTGCTAATGCAGGGGACACGGGTTCGAGCCCTGGTCTGGGAAGATCCCACATGCCGCGGAGCGGCTGGGCCCGTGAGCCACAATTGCTGAGCCTGCGCGTCTGGAGCCTGTGCTCCGCAACAGGAGAGGCCGCGATAGTGAGAGGCCCGTGCACTGCGATGAAGAGTGGCCCCCGCTTGCCGCAGCTAGAGGAAGCCCTCGCACAGAAACGAAGACCCAACACAGCCAAAAATAAATAAATAAATAAATAAAATTTAAAAAAGAGTGAAGATGAGCACGTTTTCATGCCTTTGTTGTTCATTTAGTTTTCTTTTCCTGTGAATTATCTTTTTCTTTTTTCTACTGAGTTCTTCATCCTTTTACAAGTACTTTGTAAAAGTTCCTTGTACATTAAAGAAAACAAAGTCAAATCAAATCCCAATCTCATTCCCATTATTTATACCAAAAAATACTGAACTCACCAAAAAACTGCTTGTTGTCTTCGTAGTATTTGTTTCCATATTTGTCTTCCCCCACTAATGTGCCAACCCTCACATCATTTGCCCTGGGAATGTCCAAAAGAAAACAGACATTTTAGGAAGATTCTTTGTTCACAACACACACGTAAAGTGAGAATACCAACTTTCACAAACATAGGCAGCTGTGCCAGCTAGAAAAATGAGGAGGTGCTGGGTATGGTCACTGGTTGTATACTTCTAGCGTTCATCCCCAGGTTCATGGCCACTCATTGTCAGAGAATCAGCTTTCAGGTAAGAGCTCTAGAATCCCTGCCCTTGTTGTCCTAGTGCCATTACAGCACAAGAAAAGAGAAACTGACCTAACTGATGTGCCTAAAGTACACTAAATAGATAGATGCAATATCGTCAAATTACAAGACTACTTTTATCTACTATCCCTAGGCCATGAGGCAACGGAGTTAGCAAAAAAACTTCAGGAAATCTGGAAGCTCAAGTATTTCACTGTGAGCACCTCGCTCAACTCCTTACAGTACAGGGAAGGCAAGTGAAGGCCAGCGAAGGAGGAAAACAAAACTTTCCCAAGGTCACGCAGTGAGTGTTTGGCAATGCTCACTGCTCTCCAGGAAGCAGAGCAGGGGTGCAGCCCATATGCTCTCGCCTCCGCGTCATGGCTCTGTCTCTAGAGCCGGCTTTGGTCCTGTCTCCGGGAGGCCCCCGGACAGAGACTTCGGCCCGGGGGAAGCGGGCAAAGACTGTCCTTGAGAAGAGCTGCGGATTCTCCAAGGTGACCCAAGCCCGGGCCACTTTCCAAGAAACCAGCCAGCACAAATCCAGCCCCAGAGGCCAAGAGCATGGCTCTGGCCGCTTACCTGAAGAAAACCCGTAGATAGCCGCGGAGGCCGCCGTGGCCGCGGACCTGCTGCAGCCCGCGCTTCAGGACCTGCAGCAGCTCCATCTTGTCCCGCAGGCCCCGCCTCTCCGGCGCACTGCGGAAAACCCCCCGGGGGGAAGCTGCCACTCAGCTGCAGGGCGCCGACCACAGAAGGTTCCCACGCACGCGCGGCACGCGGAGGTGGTTTTGCGCATGCGCGGGTCTGGAGCGCGCGGGTCTGCAGCTCCCCCGTCAGGCCTCTTCCCGCTTTCCAGAAAAGGTGCGGTTGGTTGGTTTCCCTCCGAAGCAAAGTTTTCAGAGATTGCATTTAGAAGGCTGGACATGTAGTGGAAAGCTCACCTAAACTAGGCTTTCCCAGGTGAAGGTTCCTCCTTTGGGGACCTCAGTTTTCTTATCTAAAGTGATTGCCTGACTACTCCAAAAATCCTTTCTAGAGCCAAGATTCTTTAGAAACAAGATACCATTAAGGAATTCAACATTAAGCACGAAATGATATTGCACATTCGGAAGTAGGCACATTCGACACCAGCGTTGTGGTAGGCGACTGAGGAGGAGGAGGAATAGAAAAGTACAAGATTAACTATCTACTCTCAAGTATTTAATGATTTAGTTGCAAGTTTAAAATTAAAAATTTAGATATTTAAAGTGTATTAGAAAAATAATCCATGCATGATATTTAAAAAATTTAAACAATAAAGGGAATGAAATGAACGCTATTATTTCTAATTTTCTAGCAGCTAACTTTATGACTTTAAATATGCTTTAAAACCTATATTTCTTGATCCATCAGTTTGGAAGTCTCTGATTCCCAACTATCTGAGATGAGAAACTTAGCACATGGTCACTTCCTTCACCTCATCCCATCCTTTGCTCTTCCAGACTCTAGTCTACCATATCATTTCTTTAAAAAGGTCAAGATTTATAAGATTTATATTCTAATCCATAACTGCAAGTTTTCATAATTGTCTAAAGAGTTTTATAAATTGAAACACAACATTATTTCTTGAGAGGACCAGGAAATAAGACTGGACCCAGAGAAGAGATGTAATTTTATGCTACTAAATCTTCAACCCCAAAAGAGAAACCTCCAAATATTAGGATCACATTTTCTTTTCTTAGATTCTATCAATTGCTCAAAATCCAATGTCCCATTGGAATTTATTTTATGTTGAACTGTGGCTTTTTTGTTTTCCTGTTTTAAAAAAATTCTATCTGAATTATTCCAATATATATCGAAGAACTGTTTTAAAAACATAAACATATTACCATTATCTCACCTCAAAAAGTTAATAATTGCTTAACATAAAATATCCTCTGAGGAGGGTTCAAATTTCCCCAATCGTTTCATAATTTTTTTAGTTTGTCCAAGTAAGGTCCATATGTTGATTTTCTTTTAAATTTCTCTTAATCTATAGGATTCCCTTATTTTCCACCCGCTTTTTTTGTCCTTCCAATTTATTTGACAAAGAAACTGGTAATTTCTCCTGTAGAGTTTCCACTGTCTGGATTTTGTTGATTGTGTCCCTGTGTTCCTCTATCCCCTGTATTTCCCTATGTTAGTAATTAAACCTAGGTGCTTGACAAAATTTGGGTTCTTTTTTTTTAATATACATTTATTTATTTTATTTATTTATTATTTTTGGCTGCGTTGGGTCTTCGTTGCTGCGTGCAGGCTTTCTCTAGTTGCGGTGAGCAGGGGCTACTCTTCTTTGCAGCGCGTGGGCTTTTCATTGCAGTGACTTCTCTTGTTGCGGAACACGGGCTCTAGGCACGCGAGCTTCAGTAGTTGGGGCTCGCGGGCTTCAGTACTTGTGGCTCACGGGCTTCAGTAGTTGTGGCTCGCAGGCTGTAGAGCGCAGGCTCAGTAGTTGTGGCTCATGGGCTTAGTTGCTCCATGGCATGTGGGATCTTCCCGGACCAGGGCTCGAACCTGTGTGCCCTGCATTGGCAGGCGGATTCTTAACCACTGCGCCACCAGGGAAGCCCTGGGTTCTTTTTTTAGTTGTTAAGGACATTTTCATAGGTGATGATATCCTATTAAGGAGTACACAGGGTGTCTGCTTGTTTCATTTTCTGTGATTGTAGCAGCCACTGCTAAGCATTGCCTAAATAATTTCATTCCTTCTTTCTTTATTAGCCACAAATCTATAAAGAGAAAACCCCTCAACTGTTTGGTTCCTGAAATACAGTTCATACAGGAAAGGCAGGAAAGATGCATGATTCTCTCCCTTATTTAACAGTTTTCAAAATTACAATTTGGTTTCCTAGCATCTTTGAGGGGGGTGTGTGTGTGTGGCAAAAAACACAGAACATAAAATTTACCTCCTTGATTGTCTTTAAGTATACAATACAGTAGTGTTAACTATGTACACATTGTTGTGCAACAGATCTCTAGAAATTTTTCGTCTTGCAAAACTGAAACTCTGTGCCCATAGAACAATACTCCCCCTTCCTCTCTACCCTCAACCCCCAGCAACCACCATTCTACTTTCTAAGTGTTTGATACCTCCTATAAATGGAATCATGTAGGACTTGTCTTTTTGCAACAGGCTTAAGTTTCATCCACGTTGTAGCATGTGACAGGATTTCCTTTTTTAAGGCTGAATAATATTCCACTGTGTGTACATATCACATTTCTTTATCCATTCATCTTTTGATGGGTGTTTTTGGTTGCTTCTACCTCTTGGCTATTGCAAATAAGGCTGCAGTGAACATGGGAGCGCAAATATCTCTTCTAGATCCTGTTTTCAATTCCCTGGGATATATACCCAGAAGTGTGTGTGTGTGTATGTGTGTGCGTGTGTACACATATATACACACATATCACATATGCTGGATCATATAGTAATTCTTTTTTTTTTTTGAGGAAGCTCCACAGTTTTCCATAACGGCTGCACCATGTTACATTTCTACCAACAATGCAGAAGAGTTCCAATTTTTCCACGTCTTCACCAACACTTGTTATTTTCTGTTTTTTTTATTGATAGTGGCCATCCTAATGGGTATAAGCTGATATCTTACTGTGGCTTTGATTTGCATTTCCCTGATGATGAATGATGTTGAGTATCTTCTTCTATGCTTGAGGCCATTTGTATTTCTTCTTTGGAGCAATGTTAATTCAAATCCTTTGCTCCTTAAAAAAATTTTTGTTGTTGTTCTTGGTGGTGGTGGTGACTTGTAGGATTTCTTATATATTGTGGATATTAACCCCTTATCAGATACATGGTTTGCAAATATTTTCTCCCATTCTGTAGGTTGCCTTCTCACTGTTGTACTTTGCTGTGCAGAAGTTTCTAAGTTTGATATAGTCCCATATTTGTCTATTTTTGCTTTTGTTGCCTCTGCTTTTGGTGTCATACCCATGAAATTATTGCCAAATCCAATGTCATGAAGCTTTTCCCATAAGTTTTCTTCTAGGAGTTTTATAGTTTTCCATCTTATGTGTATAGGTTTTTAATTGATTTTGAGTGATTTTTATATTTGATGTACGGGTTCAACTTCATTCCTTTGCTTGTGGATATCCAGTTTTCCCAACACAATTTGCTGAAGAACTATCCTTTACCCATAGGGTATCCTTGGCATCCTTGTTTAGGATCATTTGACCATATACTTGAGAGTTTACTTTTGGAGTTCTCTGTTGCATTGGTCACCATACTCTTTTGATTACTGCAGCCCTGTAATAAAATTTGAAATTGGGAAATGTAGCTAGCTTTGTTTGAAGCCATCTGGGCTTTTCTTTATTGGGAGATTTTTTATTACTTATCAAATGTCCTTGATAGTTATAGGTCCATTCATATTTTTTATTTCTTCAAGATTCAGTTTTGGTAGGTTGTGTTTCTAGGAATTTATCCGTCTAGTTTGTTGGCACGTAATTGTTGGCATTATAATGACTCTTAAAATCCTTTATATTTCTGTGGCATCAGTTGTAATGTCTCCCTTTCATTGCTGATTTTTGTTGTCTTTTATTTTTTTCTTAGTCTAGCTAAGGGTTTGCTAATCTTGTTGATCTTTTAAAAAAAACAACTCTTGGGACTTCCCTGGTGGTCCAGTGGGTAAGACTCCACGCTCCCAATGCAGGGGCCGTGGTGAGAGAACTAGATCCTACATGCATGCCGCAATTAAGAAGTCCACATGCCGCAACTAAGAGTCCACATGCCACAACTAAGAAGCCCTCATGCCACAATGAAGATCCCATGTGCTGCAACTAAGATCCAGTGCAGCCCAAATAAATAAATATTTTTAAAATGTTTTAAAAAAACCTCTTAGTTTCACTGATTTTTTTTCTATTCTTTATTTCATTTATTTCTGCTCTAATCAACTACTTCCTTCCTTCTGCTAACTTTGGGTTTGATTTGTTCTTCTATTTTCTTGAGGTGTAAATACTGATAGGGAAGGACTTACTATTGCCATTTTGTTAATTGTTTTCTGCGTGTCTTGTTATTTTGTTCCTTTTTTCCTCTCTTGCTGCCTTACTTCGTGTTTTATTTTTTGTAGTGACTTACTTTGATTACTTTCTCATTTTTTTGTATGTATCTTCTATAGGTATTTTGTGTTTACCATGTCCTTAGCACTTTTAAAGTATCATTATGAACTCATGGATTTAAATATGTTCTTTATGTTTCAATCTATTACAGCTACTATTCTAATTAATTACCAAGTTATCTTATCTCTGGCAAGTAGAAACTTCTTCAGATTGATGCTTGAGTCCTTGAGACACAACCCAGTGATTTTTGTTAGCTTTCTTCCTTCTGGTGTGAGAAGATGTCTCTATACTTACCTTGAAAGTATGTTTCCTGCCCTAGACCTACAACCAGCCATTTCTCTAGGGAGACCTTCCCTAGGGTTTTTTGCTTGTTCAAACCTCAGCTCTATCACTTCCTACCTAGCTATATTGGGCAAGTTGCTTAGCATCTATAAACCTCAGTTTACTCATTTGTAACACAGGGCTAATAATATTACCTACCTCAAGGGACTTTGTGAGGATTAAAAAAGAGAAGGCACAAAAAATACTTAACCCAGTGCTAGTATATCGTAAGTTCTCAATAAATGTTAGTTTGATAAATTACTTCTTAATAACAGAAGAGGCATATGCCTTCTTGAATAAAGTTTTCACAGATTATTTTGATTTCCTATCCTGTGCTTCTAGGTGAATGAATCTTACTACATCTTTGATCCTACATACTTTTCTTTCTTAGAATGCCGTCATTTGTTTGCTTGCTTGTTTTTATTTTGTTTTATTTGTTTTGGTGGAGCACATTACTGAGGCATTCTTTTTCCCAAAAATGCATTTTGGAAATAAAATTTCCCTCTTGATTACCTAGACAGAGTTCTAAGTTCAAAATGATTTTTCCATATAACTTAGGAAGCATTGGTACATTGACCTCTAATATCTAATATAGTTGATAAGAATCTTCCTGCCAATCTGATACTTATTCCTTTGCAAGAGATGTTTTTTTCAGATATTTCTCTTTCTCTTTAAAGTTCTGAAATTTCATGAGGATTTATCTTGGGCTTTTTTTGGTTGCTCCTTGTTGGAATTCAACACTGTCTTTATGGAGATGGGTCATTCTTAGTTATAGAAATTGTTCTTTCAATAATTTTCCCACTCCATTTTCTGTTTCTTCTTTTCAGAATCTGGATATAAGGTAAACACTGGCCCTTCTGGATTGATCTGTCGTATCTCTTAACTTTACTTGCATATTTTCCATTTCCACCTTTATGGTTTACATTCTGAGCCACTTTTTCACTTTTATGTACCAGTTCACTAATTCGTTTCTTATTTGGGTACAGTATATTGAGTTTTGATACAGACTTTTTTCCCCAGTTCAATGCTAATATTTTTGATTTCAAGGACTCTTTCTTGATTTCTGATTGCTCCTTTTTCGTAACATCCTGTTCGGATTTTCGTCATTAACTTAATATTATTACAAAGCCAAAAAAAAAAAAAAAGCCAAAGAGATATGCAGAATCCATTCAGATAATATTGCCTTGCTCATGTGAACAAAAATATTGCCAGAAATCTTTATTCTATCTTCAGCAATCTAATCTGCTGTTTAGCTCATCCATTTATTTTTCTTCTTTTAAATTTAGTCCATTGAACACATGTACTTGGTTCAAAGACTCATAAAGGTCTGCCTCTGGACCCAATTTCCAACTCCCTAAAACAGCTGGGAATTGTTTCAACTCTTTAGCTGCTTATCTTATATTCACTATCATATCTAAAAATTACATGCTTATATTATTTCTAGATTTTTCAGATTTTAGGCATTATCTGACTTCCCAACACAGAAGACAAGGATTTAGCTTTTTTGCAACACACACACACACACACACACACACACACACACTTCTGTCCCATTCTCCAATATAGTTTACTGAATTTTTTGGTACGTATCCATGTAAGGACCAGTTTATGCTTACAACTTCTCAAGAACTTACTTCTCTCCCCTGGATACAGGGAATTTTGGAGATCTGAGGGTCTAAAATTACCTAATTGTTTTAAACAAGGCTTATTTATTTTTTATCAAATATTGTGAATAATACATACTAAAGTCTAAGTCTAGGGCTTCCCTGGTGGTGCAGTGGTTAAGAATCCGCCTGCCAGTGCAGTGGACACAGGTTCGAGCCCTGGTCTGGGAAGATCCCACATGCCATGGAGCAACTAAGCCCGTGCGCCACAACTACTGGGCCTGCGCTCTAGATCCCGCGAGCCATAACTACGGAGCCTGCGAGCCACACCTACTGAAGCCTGTGCGCCTAGAGCCCGTGCTCCGCAACGAGAAGCCACCACAATGAGAAGCCCGCACACCGCAATGAAGAGTAGCCCCCGCTCACTCCAACCAGAGAAAGCCCGTGCACAGCAATGAAGACCCAACGCAGCCAAAAATAAATAAATAAATACATTTATTTAAAAAAAAAATAAAGTCTAAGTCTATTTAATCTTAAGAATGTACAACCAAGCTTAAGAAATATAATACTATCTGTAACAGATTTTCTTAAAAAATGGCTGCAAAAAAATTCTGGTTCCCTATACTCTTCCAGAATTTTGCCATTCCCCGTCAAGAGGAATAGTTTATTTTCCCCTGAATTTGGGAGGCCTTTGTGTCTGCCTCAATAAATAAAATTATATGGAAGCAATGCTGCTTGGTTTCTGAGTGCTGTGGTCTGGATGTGTCTCCCCAAAGTTCATGCTGAAATCCTAACCCCCAAAGGTGATGGTATTAGTAGGTGGGGCCTTTGAGAGATACTTAAGTCATACGGGCGGACCCTCATGAATGGCAGTAGTGCCTTTTAAAACAGGCTCCAGGGAGATCCTTAGCCCTTTCCACCACGGGAGGACACTGCAGGAAGTCAGCAGTCTGCAACATGCAAGCTGGCCTTTACAAGAACCTCACTGACCATGTTGGCTCCCTGATCTTGAACTTCCAGCCTCCAGAACTGTGAGGAAACAAATGTCTGTTGTTTATGAGCCACCCAGTTTATAGTATTTTATTATGAATATGATGAAATCATATGGCTACAAAATGACACAGCTAGAATTTAAACTCAGCTCTGCCTCTCTGGCTTCCACTGGCTCTCTATATCAACACTTGCCCCAAAAGCCACGTGGAAATTACCCTTCATTTCTCGCAAAATGGAGCCCATGTCTGTAGCTGAGTAGTTTTTTCAGCTTTCTTCCTGCCCATAGAAGTTTGAAGGTCCAAAAGCCTTTATACTTTGCACTGTTCTGTATCTTTTAGCCCAAGATGACACAATTGTTTTAACTTCTTGCAGTTTCTTATGTATCAATTTATAAAGCAACCCCATTAGACAAGAGGCATACAAACCAGCAAATCTTGTCAAGATAAGCCTTTGACTATACTGGGCTTCTAGTGAGGCTGCCGAGATACATCCTTTTCTAAAAATGGCTACAACATTTCTGGTTCCACATACTCTTTTAGGAGTTTGCCACTTCTGCACAGAGCTTTGTGACATCTTTGATGAAGAAATCAGAGCTAATACGTAAGCCTTCTGGTTTTAGCCTCACCTGAAGTCCCAGCAGACAGCCACTACGTGTCTTCCAGACACATGCGTGAGTGATTCCAAAGATTCCAACCCCTGCCCATTGAGCTGACCCAGCTGTGGCTGCATGGATCAGATAAGCTGTCCCTGCCAAGCTCTGTCCTCATTGTAGATTAGAGCACAATACATTTTGTTGTTTTAAACCACTACTTTTTGGGGTGGTTTGTTACAAAGCAATAGAGAATTGGAGCACCACGTATACTTTGGTAGCCCCTTGTATGTCCTACCCTGTTTGCATCCTGCTCCTACTTCTCCGGAAGTAGTACAGGCTGTTTTCTTGCTCTTACAATGCTAACATGAACATTTTTGTATGCCTCATGATACACACATAAGAGTTTCTCTAGGGCAAATAACAGATACATGCATGTTAAACTTTACTATATAATGTAAAATGACTGGAGATGATCGTTATCAACCGACACTGCCACCATCAATGTACAAGCGTTGCTCCATACACTCTACACTTGGTATTGCCAAACTTGGCGCAAATCAGGTTGCTTCTCAGATTTACCCACTGAAGCTAAGTCTGCTGAGTTGATCACAATTAATATTTTTTCCAGCTTTCAAAATTTTGTGGCTCTCATTTCTCTCACAGTATTTTTGTGTATATGAGATAATGCCTTTAAAAAATCCTTGGCTGTGCTTCAATGTAGTTTTAGGAAGGGGTTTGAATCAAATGTATGTGTTGAAGGCATAGTCTTTCACCATGGATTGATTTTAAGATTTCATCAAGTTTTTTTAAATTTCTAAATGTTGTTTCTGCTTGCTTTAAAATCTGTTTGGTCATCTTTGTTGTTCCTGTTTCTTGCTTACTTTTTGATTCCATTTTTTTCTTCTTAAGATGTATCATGTGCAGTTATAATCATGTACAGACAATTTCAATATCTAACATTATCATTCAGGGTCCATATATATTGCTTATTGCTGGCTCATTCAAGTGGCTTGTTTCCTTGTGAGTTTGATAATTTTGTGAGCTCATATTTGGTTGAACTTAATCTGTGACAGTTGAGGTTCTAAATTAGAGTTCAGCAAACTACACCCCAAGGGCTAAGTCCAGTTCACTACCTGATTTTGTAAATGTTTTATTGTACCACTGCCATGCTCACTCATTTATGTATAGTCTATATAGCTGCTTTTGCACAACAGCAGAGTAGTTGCTTCAGACATGGTAAGGTCCTCAAAGTCAAAATACTGACGTTCTGGCCCTTTACAGAAAAGTGTGCAAAACTCTGACCTAAGTTATGAATGTTTTCTCCAGAGATTTTTATTTGCTTCTGCCAGGACCAGGGAGGGTTCGTGACCTGCGACAACCTTAGCTTCTTTGAGAACTCATGCCACTTCTTGTGAGTCCAGCAATAGATCAAAGGCCTTCAGAGTATCTATTCCACAATACTGCTAGAAGCAGCAATACATTATCTTCTTTGATTATACTGTTCTGATTTCAAGAATGGTATGGATATTCTTTCATTTAACGGGTCAATCTTTCAACCTAAGAGGCACAAGTCCTTCTGTGGAACTTTTCTTGTATTATTTAATAATTTCCTTACTTTAAGTCTTTTGTTTTCTCTTAGATTCTTACTATTAAAATGTTAGCCATCCTGCTCTGATTCTCTAATTTTGTCTTTTCTCATTTTCTATTTCTTTGTCTTTTGGTTATACAGTCGACCCTTGAACAATACGGGTTTGAACTGTGTGGGTCCACTTACATGCAGATTTTTTTCAATAAATACATACTATAGTACTACAGGATTTGCAGTTGGTTGTATGCCTAACACCTGTGTTGTTCAAGGGTCAATTGTACTTTCAGGGTGAGTTCCTCAACAATTTTATCTTCCAACCCTTCTAATGAACTGCTTTGGCTATCATTTTAAATTTCCAGAAAATATGCTCCAAATTTTCCTTTTCCTTTTCAAAGCATCCTGTTTTCATTTAATGAATACATCTACTTTCTTTCAAAATATTAATTATATTTGGTGGTGAGTACTTTTCTGATCACTGCATTGTATCTGCCCCCACTCATCAGATTATATCTGATCTCTTATGTATTAGAAATTTTCCTCAAATATCTGATGATCCTGGTTCTATGTTCATATTTAATAGTAGGCGCTAGAAAGCTGAATGGAAACCTCATGACATATATGACTTGGAAATACTGGGATTCACTGAAGAGTGATAAAATGGCAAGTAGTCTTCTTATCAAGGCACAACCAAAAGCGAGTGTCTGGAGATCTTTTCTCTGGGGCCGATTAGTTTCTCCAAAGAAAAAAATCCTGGCAGAGAAGCCTATACCCAGTGGCCAGCATTCTGGGAACATGCTTAGGGCACCCATATTCAATGCAGACTTTCACTTAATCCGTATTTTCAACACTATCTAATCCAAGCCTTCTTTTATCCCTGGTATCCTATAAATCCTATGATCTTCTGGTTTAGTTTCTCAAGGTTATTAACCTCTGGCCTCCTGCTTGAAAAGGTTGAAGGATTGAAAGTGGTCACCTGGGGACTTCTCTGGCGGTCCAGTGGTTAAGATTCCACGTTTCCACTGTAGGGGACATGGGTGTGATCCCTGGTAGGGAGAGCTAAGACCCTGCATGCCGCGGCCAAAAAAAGAAAAAAAAAAGAAACTGGTCACCTAACTTAAGTAAGCATAGAGAAAGATAGTTCAATGATTCTGTAAACAGATTTGCAACCAATCCTTTTTTTATGCCCCAAGCACCATCTCTGAAAATGAGCACTTGGATCCTTCAGGTACTGAACACTGTTTCTGGACATTGGTATACTGGCTTCTTCTCAATGTACCACCTTTTGCAGGCATTCAGTTTCCTTGGTTCTGGCTCTGTTAAGTCAGTCTTTCACCTGCATTTTGTTTTCCAAAAACTTATTCAACTCTCTTATCCTTTGATTTCTTCTCTCCTGTTTCATTTGTCATTGGGTGGTTACACTTTACTGAGATTTCAGGAGAGAAAGATTTTTAAGGAATAGTCAAACTGCAATATTTGGTTGCAAGTCTTCAAACTGAATTGTAAATCATCCTAAAATACTGGGATATGGAAAATGTTTTCCATACTCTTCCCTTCCTGAAAGTACTTTAATAAATCATACCAGAGATTTCTTAACAATGGAACAAACAAACAAAAGGATGACCAAACACTGAAGAAACAGGACTCTGAAATCAAATATATTGGCAGAAAACAGAAATTTGTAATGCAGGTCACATTTTAATATAGTTTTAAAAAACACTTCCAAATATAACTATAATCAGGAAAAATACCTGAAACATGTATGTTAACTAACCATTAGTAGATTATTTAAAAGAGTTTTTTCTTGAATCCCTGGCTTACTTCACTGGGTTTATAAAGATATAAACCTACTGATTTTTCCATCTAAGTATTTTGTACTAAATGTAGTTTTCCCAGCTGATAATTATAAATAAACCTGTTGACAAAAATCATGTTTTAAATAGGGAAAAATGCTTCCCTTAATAAGCTGATAAAGACTGTAAATTGATACGTTAAAACTTCTTATTTACTATAAAGTAACTATTAGTAAAATCCATACCCTTCCCCCAAATTCTGCTTCTCTTCTATTGCAAAAATCTTCATAAAAAATGTACTCTGAGTGCAATAAAATCTCCATATTTAAAACAAAAAAACAACAAATAGACATACCAAAATAATTCATCATGAAATTATAGCAAAGAAATATTTAACAGTATTAGGTTTTGCTAAGGAAAACATTACTGTGGAAGACATCCAAGGAGCCTAAAATGCTTCTGCTGTGGTAGTAACAAGGCAGAGTTTCAGGCTGACGCTCATACTATTGTTAAAACAGCCCTTCCCCGCTTTACAGTGAAAAATCAGTGCATATTCCTTTATATACTAAAAAACTGAAGTCTTAAAAAGTTATCAATTGCTTTAAAATAATTGTCTAACTCACCTTGAGAACACAGATTGGCTACAATAAATCCATTATTTCACAAAGTAGGTATTTCTAATGACCTAAAAGAAATTGTCTAAAACCCATAGAAGGGTCAGGAAACTATAAATGTGGTCAGAAAAGAGGGAGAGATGACAGATGCTTTCTGTGGAATGGAAGAGCAACAATTGTAATATCTATTTTGAAATACTGAAACATTTGGGGCTCAATCAGTCTCTGTTACTTTTATAACACAGTAAACCAAAAATATTAAAACATGAACCCTCTTATTCTCAAAAACAATTTTCTGCTACACACATAAATAAAAAGTGCTTATAACTAATAATATACAACACTAAAAAGATCACAAATGGCCTATGTCTCATTGCCAGCAATGAGAGTGATATATGCTAATGGTGCCATGATATTTACAAAAGACAAAAAAAAACCTATATTCACTTATTATTTCCTATAGTTCTAATGTTATCATTATACCACTGAGCATAAAATAATCTTCTTTTGACAGGTAATTAAAACAAACAGATTATAATACAGAAGAGTAAAATGCAAGAAAATACTCCTTAGGGGTTTCTGACCATTAAGTGTTTGTAGTAGTTCATAATGAAGTTAAACATGAGTAGAACACAATTCTGGGAAAAAAAGAGAGACTTATTTATTTGTTTTATAAAATAAAAGGAGATATCTTAGTCAAGAGGTGACGGCTCTAGGTGTCATTTCAGCCAAGAGTAAGTTCATAGCATTTTTTCTCACTCAAATAAGACAGGAAGGGAAATTCTAATTCCTGCTACCTGCCCAGTCACTTCAAAAATTCTTCTTAAGGAAGATAAAAATATCTTGGTTTTTGGTTACTCTTTAAAGTAAAAACTTCCAGATGCCCTGGAAGCAATGAGTTCAATTTGGTGTCTTCTTGTGTTCTAGTAAGAAAGAACAATCAGTTTAAACTGAGATCTCAGCTTTCAAATGCTGTGACCAATTATTTGTGAGTTATAATCTGCAGGTTCCATTTTTAAAATATGTGGGATGACACTGTCAATTCGTACATTGCCAATGAGACCTTTGAAAAATAATTCTTCGGTGATGGTAGCGTTCATCAACCTCAAAGCTGGCAATCTGAGTAGTAGTCTGGACAACCTCAAAAGACAAAAGGAAGGGGGAACAAGGTTGTAAATCAAAGAGTGATTTAGTAGAAAGATATAAGTAATTTCTGCATGAATACTGTTTGTGGCCTAATTTAATAAAGATCTAGTTTTCAGAACTTAAAATAAAACCTTTAGTATTCTCAAGCCTTAGAGTGTATGACAATCACCTGGATATATATGCAGTCTGTCAGACTTCATTGGAAAGCCTTGCTCTTAACTGCTATGCTGTGCTACCTCCAGTTGGTTGTATGGACCATGGAACTAAGTTATTAAACCGTGGATCAAGTTATAAATTTAAAAGCTTAGGAACTCATTCGAGGTTATAAGAACAGCAATGTTTTATGTTATCAGGATACATGAGGCTCAATGATTACAGTTTTCTTGGTTTTGCTTTTCAAAAAAGTACTGGGAATAGTAAAATAGGCAATAGTTGTTATTACTGGGAAGAGCATAAATTATGGAATCAAAACCATTAGATTCAAATCCTGATTCAATTACCCCTTAGCTATGTGAATGCGTGTAAGCCACCACTCCCTGTCTCTTTCACAGTGTTGTGACAATCAACAAAATGATCCTTGCCAGTTTCTGTGCTAGTGAGGTTCTTAAAGGCAGGACAATGTCTTGTGTGAAAGTACATTATAAGCTGAAAACTGCTATCTAAAGATAATGTATTATTTTAAAATAACTAGGAATGTAAGAAACTAAGAAAGAGTTCCAGAGGTCAAAGAACCTGGAACCTAAGCGAACAGAGATCAGCAAGCAGCTGTACATCAAAAAGGAAGAACATTTAAAATACTGTATTTATTTGTATAATGAGGTATAAGACAACTTTTGAAACTTTAAAAAATTGAAAAAAAATCATAACAAAACCAACACTAAAAGAACCACCTTTCTGAAAAGTTGTTGGCACATTTATCCTTCCTCTTTTCTAAGGCCTTCCACTCTAACACTTGAGAACAAGTGAAACCAGCGGCCCCAGAATTAAGTAACCTTTCTGTAGCCATGCACTCTGCTGCTCAAACTACTCATTTCCTGTCTGTTCCCACCAGCTGAGCTACATACACAGAATTGGTAGGATGCGGCATAGGAAAACTGGTTAGATAAACTACAGCTGATTTTCATGATGGACCTGACTTATGAACATGTTATTTAACATATGTAAAAAATTATTATATGCAAAATATAATAAGTTATGAAGTTTGAAGTATGTTAAATTAATAATACTAGTAAACACATTTATATAGCCCTTACTATGAAAAAGGCACTGCTCTAAGCTCTTTGACTATATATTAACTGATTTAATCCTTATACTAATTATAAAAGGTGGGTACTATTATCTCCATTTTACAGGTAAAGAAACTGAAACAGAAGTTAAATAACTTGCCCAAAGCCATACAGCTAGTAAGTGACAGGGTCAGGCGTCAAACCCACGTACTCTGGCTCTGATAGCCAAATGCTTAGTTACTCAAAAATTGAGTTTATTTTATTAAAAAAGTGATTTTTTTTTCTTAAAGGACAATGGTAAGAAATACCTTGTTAGAAATATCATAAGGCAAATTTCAAAATTAATTATCAAATCGTCTAATGGTGTTTTATTATTCATCCATTTTTCATCCCTTTTACTAATAAAATGCATTATTTCAACTGAAGAAAGAGTTTGGGTGTGAGAGTCAGCCTACCTGGCTCTGCTGTTTATTGTGTGACTTTGAGCGAGTTACTTAACCTCTCTGTGCTAAAGTCTCCTTACATAAAATATTACACATAAAGTACTTACAACAATACACTACCACTTTTAATAGCATTAACTATTTCAAAGGTCAAAGTTGACTAAATTTAATTACACTTGGAATGGAAAATAATGAAATAGATTCACAAAAATTTTTAAGATGAATTTAATTAAACAGTATTTAACTTCTAGATACCTGTAGGTGTCATCTGGATATGTTTTGGTTATGTAATCTTGGAATTCCACATAAGCCTTTTCCTGAAATTTCTCAATCTGTTGCATGTTTTCTAGGCCTGGATGATCTGAAACATTAAGGAATCTATTGTTACTTTAGTTCTGAATACTCATTTAATAAGGCACCAAGTGGAGATGAAAGGGGGTGGGAAAAATAATTCAGTCAAAAAAAAGCGCCCCATCATATGTGTTGCTCTTTCATTCCACAAATAATATATTTAATAACCCAACCACTAAACACCAGGCATTGTACTTTAAACCCTTAAAACTATTTTATCTCATACATGTATTCTAACATCTAATAAAAATTGAAAGAGGGAAGAGATATGGGAATATATGTATATGTATAACTGATTCACTTTGTTATAAAGCAGAAACTAACACACCATTGTAAAGCAATTATACTCCAGTAAAGATGTTAAAAAAATAATAATAATAAATAAATATAGCTGCAAAAAAGAAAACAATCTGCATGTCTCCACTAGCTGTCATTATCTATACTGTGACACTGAACACCATGTTATAATTTATCTCTTTAGTTTGTGCACCCCATGGACTGGGAGTTCCAGGCCAGCAAACCAGTAAATAAAACCATACCTGCTTCGTGGTAAAAAAAAAAAAAAAAATCGAAACCACTGGGTTCAAATAAAATAAATAGGTTTTTCTATTCCAAAAGTGATGGAAGGGGTTTTGATCAGTTTGCTTTCAACAGAAACAAAAAAATGACTTAGCTTAGTTAAAAGTATTTTTTTAACATCTTTATTGGAGTATAATTGCTTTACAACGGTGTGTCAGTTTCTGCTTTATAACAAAGTGAATCAGCTATATGTATACATATATCCCCATATCTCCTCCCTCTTGCATCCCCCTCTCACCCTCCCTATCCCACCCCTCTAGGTGGTCACAAAGCACCCAGCTGATCTCCCTGTGTTATGAGGCTGCTTCCCACTAGCTATTTTACATTTGGTAGTATATATAAGTCCATGCCACTCTCTCACTTCGTCCCAGCTTACCCTTCCCCCTCCCTGTGTCCTCAAGTCCACTCTCTATGTCTGCGTCTTTATTCCTGTCCTGCCCCTAGGTTCTTCAGAACCTTTTTTTTTTTTTAGATTTCATATATATGTGCTAGCATACAGTATTGAAAGTATTTTTAACCAATGAAATATCTGATTATATTCTTTAAAATTTAATTAAAATAATAATATATATTTTAACTGAAGTATAATTGACATACATTATACCTGTTTAAGGTATACAAGATAATGATTTGACATTTGTATACACTGCAAAATGATCACCACAATAAGTCTAGTTACCATCTGTTACCATTCAAAGTTGCAAAAAATTTTTTTCTTATGATGAGAACGTTTAAGATTTACTTTCTAGCAAATTTCAAGTTTATAATATAGTGACTATTGTCACCAAGCTGTAAATTACATCACTGTGACGTATTTATTTTATAACTGGAAGTTTGTACCTCCTGATCCTCCTTCACCCATTTCACCCACCCCTCATGAAGATTATATTCTATATATATATATATTTTTTTTAAATTAATTTATTTATTTATGGCTGTGTTGGGTCTTCGTTTCTGTGCGAGGACTTTCTCTAGTTGCGGCGAGCGGGGGCCACTCTTCATCGCGGTGCACGGGCCTCTCACTATCGCGGCCTCTCTTGTTGCGGAGCACAGGCTCCAGACACGCAGGCTCAGTAATTGTGGCTCACGGGCCCAGTTGCTCTGCAGCATGTGGGATCTTCCCAGACCAGGGCTCGAACCCGTGTCCCCTGCATTGGCAGGCAGATTCTCAACCACTGCGCCACCAGGGAAGCCCCTATATTTTTTTAGTAAGAAAACCTTCCTTTCACCATGGTTAGGTTAAAAAAATACTTATAAAATTATGAAACTCTGAACATCATCTCTATCAGAAGAATAATATACCAACATGAAATAACCTATATTTCACTAAAATGGAAATGTTAAAAGAATTTCATAAAACTTATGCCTAAAATATGGAAAGTGCTGCCCTGACTGAAGAGAATAAAAAAAGTGGCAAGAGAAATAGAATACTTACTAAAACAAAATTACATTATAATTCTATTGTTGAATCTATGTTCTTTCAATTTTAACGAAAATGAAGGTGGCAAATTGGTTGTGATAAAAATGGTGACACATGTTATTAACTTATCTGAACATTAGGAGAAATAGTACAAAAAAGCTTTAATTATCTTACTGATATCATTGAGGGTAAGAAGCAGTTTTCCTCAGATAATTTTATTATGATACACAGTAACAGAAATACATACCAAAATGAAAAAATACAGAGCCTAAGAGAACAGCCAATTTTTCGTGTTCTAAAATTTATTGTTAGCTTTACTGTCATTTTACTATACATGAAAACTAGAAACTGGCAGAAAGATAAGAGATCCATTTTTCTATTTGTTGGAAACTCGAATAAGATGTTTGGAAATTTAACCCATTAACAAAGCAATCCTCATCTCTCTTTTTTGCCTTTTAATGATGCCTAGCAAAATATATCTAAACATTCAAGTGTTGAACAGGACTAAAAGTCTATGATGTCATTTCACTGATTTCTTCAATTTTCCTTTTCATACCCAGATGTCTAACAACCATAAATTTCACCAATTTAAAGTATATAATTCAATAGTTTTTTTAGTATATTCACAGAGTTGTGCAAGCATCACTGCAATCTAATTTTAGAACATTTTTGTTCACCCCAAAAGAAACTGTACCCATTAGCAGTCACTCTCCATTCTCCCCTCTCCTTAGTCCCTGGTAGCCACTAATCTCTCTACAGATTTGCCTATTCTAGACACTTCAGATAAATGGAATCATATAATATGTGGTCTTTTGTGACTGACTTCTTTCACTTGCATACTGTTTTCAAGGTTCATCCATGGTGGCATGTATCAGAATTTCATTACTTTTTATGGCTGAATGATATTCCATTGTATCTATATATTATATTTTGCTTATTCATTTGTTTGATGGGACACTTGGGTTGTTGCCACTTTGCATCAATGTACAGTCCCAACGGCAATGTATGAGGGTTCTAATTTCTCCACATCCTCAAACACTGCATTTTAAATAAGAAGTAAATGTTTATATACCTGGACTGAAGAGTACTATTGCCTTCAGGTAGGCATATTCATATCCATCAATGCAGAGTTTTACCATGCTGTTACAAAACTCCTGTAGTTTGAAGATGTGTTCCATCAATAATTTTCTTCTTTCTGTTGACATTTTATCTTTAATTAAAAACAAAGAAACAAACAAAAGCTTCTAATTTTCAGCAAAAATGCATGACTATTTTTATCCAACATATTTCTTTCTAATTTCCAGCTCTGTATATAACCAATTTTTTAAATGTTTAAAATTCAGTATCTCTGCAAGTTTAAATGAAATTAATTAATGATCTTCAGACGTTGTTCAAGAAAAAACAAAACAGGCTGTTAATATAAAAAACCCTAAATGTAATGTTTCCTTTCAAGATGTACCTTTGAGAATATAAGCTATAAAGACTAGAAAACTGGCCAACCAACCAAAGTACAAAAGACTCAAATTTTGGTAACAGGATTTTATTTAAGCTTATATTGGTTGAAAAAAATAAGCAAAACCATCTAGATTTTTAAGTTACCCGTACTACTACAACAAAAACAGTTAGCAAAAATTACTGCCAAGACCAAAGAAAATCTGAGTAAAATAAAATTTTATAACTTTTAAAATTTATTGTGTTTATATAGTACTGCCTTCTGGTAGATCTACTGTTGATGAGATTTTAAGGTTATTTCTCTGCCCTTAAATAAGAGGAGGAAGCAGATATTTTAAAAATAATGTAAAACAATGGGAAATGGAATATGCAAAGGAAGTAAATGTAATTCTCAACTTATAAATTATTCCTGAACTCAAAAAAGTAGTTCTTCCCACTTGAGGATGGGGCACCTTCTTGGTTAGTCACAAGCCATTCTGAAGCTAAACATTTATAAATCAGTGCCTACTTGCCTGTCTCCTCAAATGAATGGGAGTTGTAATCACCTTGGCATCAAGAAAAGGAAAAAGACTTAGGATTGTTCTGTGACTCTTTAGTACTGTTTAAGTGAGAGAATACATCCTGATGAATTGATTAAAAAAAAAGTTTAGCCTATCTTGGGATTCAAAGGGCTACAATGAAGAAAGGCAGTTTAAACACTGGTGGGGGGGACTTCCTTGGTGGTGCAGTGGTTAAGAATCCGCCAGCCAATGCAGGGGACACCGGTTTGATCTCTGGTCCGGGAAGATCCCACATGCCGCGGAGCAACTAAGCCCGTGTGCCACAACTACTGAGCCTGCGCTCTAGAGCCCACAAGCCACAACTACTGAGCCCGCGTGCCTGGAGCCCGTGCTCCACAGCAAGAGAAGCCACCACAATGAGAAGAGCGTGCACCTCAACAAAGAGTAGCCCCTGCTTGCCGCAACTAGAGAAAGCCCACGCACAGCAACAAAGACCCAACGCAGCACCCCCCACCAAAAAAAAAAAAAAAAAAAAAAAAACTGGTGGGAAGTATACATTTATAAATATTTGATCATCTCTATATAACTTACCCTGGATTCTTTGGTATGTATATCCAAGTACAAAAAATTCACGAGGCCTGATCAGAAATAGCACTTAAATACACTTGTTTCAGTTTTGTTGTGCTCTCATTTAAAACTATTTTTGGGTGATTAAAGAATGAATTTATCAAAATGTAAAAATTATCTAAAGTAAAAAGGATGTTGGTATCTTTTAATATCTAACTTTAAACATAATACTATAAAACTGACGTCCCCTCTCATATCTTAGAAAAGGAAATAAATAAGGTGCTTTTTACCTTGTTGAAGGCTACTGTGAAGACAATTGACAAATGTCGCTAATATAGCTGCTACGTTCATCACTTGCCAGCACTGGGCAAGACCAAGAGTAAAAAGTTCATTCCAGTAGGCTTTCACCAATAATATACTGTTTTCTTGCCTATAAAAACAAAATAAACAAATATCAAATATTAAAATATATTTTATAAAACTTTACAATTGACTCATATATTTAAAAATACAATGTTACTGAACTAAAATTATTCTAAATGGCCAACTGGGAATGGACTTGATCAATTCTTTATTTTGTATACCTGACTTTAGTTGATAAGGTTTAGAAATTTAATTAGCTAGTTCGTTAATCAATCAGCCAGTTTATAAGAACAGTTGCAAGTAGTATTTCAAACTAAAAGTTGGGGCTTTAAGCCCACATTTCATGGAAACAGATGGAGTAAATGTGTTTAAAAAAAAATTAAAAGCAAAAGCATACATTTAAAAACCTTCTTAAAAAGGGCAGTTAGAATTATCTGATGACAGATAACCAACCAATTTCCTGGGAGAATTGGTTTATTCTATGTTTCAGATGAGATATAAGTATCCCATAAATGAGACACCAAAGATTTTGCTGGGATTAGCAAAGATAAGAAAGGTCAGAAGGCTTTTCCTGAGTTTTTGAATAAAAAAATCTCAGCAGCTTGAGAAAGTAGAACAAGTACTGGAATAGGAATCAAGCCACCAGGGTTATAAAACCTAGATCCACTGACTGAAATTAGGCAAATAAGAGTCCTGGGTCTCAGGTGCTTAACTATATAAAATACAGAGACACTATATGTCCTATATCTTGCTCAAAGAGTTGTTATGAGACACAAATATAAGAATTATGTGAACAGGCCATGACAATAAAGTATATGCCAGGCACTGTTCTAGGCACTGGAGAAAAAGCAATAAACAAGATGAATAAAGTCTGCCTTCATGAAACAGAAGGGAAACATATTAAAAAAAAATCACTTCAAATATTTTATATAAATATTATACACACACACATATATATATGGTTATACAAACATTAGTTTCTGGTAATGAAAATTCTACATTACTATAAAGTAGGATGATGCATAGGAAAATGGGGTGGGAGTAGAGAGAAGGCCCTTCTGAGGGGCTGACATCTAAGTAGAGAAAGATGGGAAAGAACTTAAACAAAAACAAACAAAAAAACCCTACAGAACTAGTATTTCAGGAAGAGGGAAGAACAATGGTAAACTTGTTGAGTTGATAACCAGCATGTAGTAGGTGTTCAATAAAAACCGATGACTGAATTACTAAATGCTGCCCTCCCTTCTTGGAATGTGCTTTCCCCAATTTGTTTTACTGGCTAATTCCTTTTTATCCCTCAAAATATAACTAAGAGCTCACTTTTTTTTTTTTGCTGCGCTGCACAGCATGTGGGATGTGAATTCTCCGATCAGGGATCGAACCTGTGCCCCCTGCAATGGAAGCGCAGAGCCTTAACCACTGGACTGCCAGGGAAGTCCCAGAGCTCACTTTTTTAACTGAAACATTCTCTTACCACATTCTTCTCCCCAAGATAGTTAATCACACCCCTTCAGTGCCATAAATATACTCATATTTTATACTTATTTCATGGTATTCTAATTTATTGGTTTAGGAATCTGTCTCCTATACTAGATTAAAACCTCAATGAATGCACAGACTCCTTTATTCATTTCTGTATCTCAGTGAACAGCACAGTAGACAGCATATAAAATGAATCTGCAAATGATTTTTGATTGTGGGGGATACAGAACAGGCAGAAGTGAGAACTCACGACCATTTTCCAATTAAGCAATCTTTAAACCAAGAACTATATATTTTGTTATAAACAAGATAACAAAAGAATGAGATTTCTTTTCCCTTTCTCTAAAGAGATTTAAGGTGCTAAGAACATCCTATAGGAAATATGTACATCCTGATAAAAGGCACTTAAACATTTTTCTTCTTAATAAATCTTTAAAATTAGGATAATCCATAGGATAATCAGCATGTTTAACATAAATCATTCATCAAGTTAAGAACCATAGCCACCTTTACAACATTACATTTTATTTAAGAATTGAATATATTCAAACAAATGCTAATATTGTCAACTTCAGAGTATAGAAAGTAATTTTTCTCACTGGGAATTATTCAGGTGAAATTTTATCTCCAAGCTGATTTCTCATTGCCATTCAGTATCTGAGAAGAATTATTTGCCATAAGAAATTGGCTATCAAAATCTATTTGAAAGTAAAGTTTAAATGAAGAGAAAATCAGTATTTTTAAATCTCCACATAGGGCTTCCCTGGTGGCGCAGTGGTTAAGAATCCACCTGCCGGGCTTCCCTGGTGGCGCAGTGGCTGAGAGTCTGCCTGCCAATGCAGGGAACACGGGTTTGAGCCCTGGTCTGGGAGGATCCCACATGCCGCGGAGCGACTGGGCCCGTGAGCCACAATTGCTGAGCCTGCGCGCCTGGAGCCTGTGCTCCGCAACAAGAGAGGCCGCGGGTGAGAGGCCCGCGCGCCGCGATGGGGAGTGGCCCCCGCTTGCCGCAGCTGGAGAGGGCCCTCGCACAGAAACGAAGACCCAGCAAGGCCATAAATAAATAAATTAATTAATTAATTAAAAAAAAAAAAAAAAAAGAATCCACCTGCCAATGCAGGGGACATGGGTTCGAGCCCTGGTCAGGGAAGATCCCACATGCCATGGAGCAACTAAGCCGGTGCGCCACTACTACTGAGCCTGCGCTCTAGAGCCCGCAAGCCACAACTAATGAAGCCTGCATGCCACAGCTACTGAAGCCCACACTCCACAACAAAGAGTAGCCCCTGCCCCCCGCAACTAGAGAAAGCCTGTGTGCAGCAACAAAGACCCAACACACCCAAAAAATAAATAAATTTTTAAAAAATCTCCATATAAAAATGATTAAAATTTCAATCTTGGGAATTCCCTGGTGGTCCAGTGGTTAGGACTCCGTGCTCTCACTGTCAAGGGCCCGGGTTCAATCCCTGGTCGGGGAACTAAGATCCTGCAAGCTGTGTGGCCAAAAAAAGAAAAAAAAGAAAAAGATTCAATTTCAAACTAAATCAAATGAACTAAGAGATAACAAGATACTATTTTCATTTATCAGAAAAGATGTATAAAATCCAGTATTGAGGAGGGTGTGAGGAAATAAGCATTCATTCCCATTCATTGCTTGTATGAGCATAAACTGACTGAATAGTTTTTTGGAGGACAATTTGGTAGTACCTGCCAAAAAACTATAATGTATATACCCTCTTAGACATAACAATTCCACTTGTAAGAAGCTATTTTGTAGAAATACTAATACAAGTAGGAAAAAATATATACACAATGCTACAACGCTTATTGTAGCTTTGGATATAACACGACCACCAGCAAAACACTAGCAACAACCGAAATGTTTACTAATAGGGGATAAGTAAATTATAATAAATCCAAAAAATGGAATACTTAGGTAGCCATTAAGAAGAATAGGAGAACATACATGCTGATATAAGACGTCCATTATATAAGTGTAAAAAGAAAGGCAAAGAATAGGATGTGTAAGTGTTTGTGTATCTGATTGAATGTGGCATGGAAAAGATCTGGTAGGAAACCAAACTTTAACAGTGGGGTTAGTTACCTCTGGAGAGTAAAGTTTTACTTTATATTTCTATACTTCAGTATTACTTTAACATTTTACAAACATGAGGAAAAGGTTAAAAGCAAACATGATGGAAAAGTCTGAAGTAATACGGTTTTCACCTTAACCTCTGATCCTGAAGTTTAAAAGAGGAAACAGCTAACCAAGGTAATCAACCAGTGAACAAAGGACAGGGAAAAGAACAGAGCCAACTGATTAAAAAAGTCAAAGTTTTTAATGGCCTGTGCTACAGCTCTTAGTAAGAAAATACATTGGCATTGTTGAGGAAGACTCAGAAAAAACGTTAAGGAGTATCAGTGCAAAGGATGAGTACCCCTAAGGAAAAAAGATGAAAAGTGGCAATTGAGGAATTAACCACCAGATTATTTTGTTTCCAAAGGAAAAGTGAAAGAGCTAAACGCAGAGATTATAGAAAGATATCTATTTACATTTTTTTTAAGATTTTTTTTTGATGTGGACCATTTTTATTTTTATTTTTTTTATTTATTTTTATTTTTTTAATTTTATTAGGGGCATGGAACTCTGCACATAGCAGAATTGAAGGATATTAAATAAACAAAACTGGCCAGAGGGGAGGATTCTTTTTTTTTTTTTTTTTTAATTAATTAATTAATTTATTTATTTTTGGCTGTGCTGGGTCTTCGTTTCTGTGCGAGGGCTTTCTCCAGTTGCGGCGAGCAGGGGCCACTCTTCATCGTGGTGCACGGGCCTCTCACTGTCGCGGCCTCTCCCGTTGCGGAGCACAGGCTCCAGACGCGCAGGCTCAGTAGTTGTGGCTCACGGGCCTAGCCGCTCCGCGGCATGTGGGATCTTCCCGGACCGGGGCACGAACCCGTGTCCCCTGCATTGGCAGGCGGATTCTTAACCACTGCGCCACCAGGGAAGCCCTGATGTGGACCATTTTTAAAGTCTTTATTGAATTTGTTACAGTATTGCTTCTGTTTTATGTTTTAGTTTTTTGGCCACGAGGCATGTGAGATCTTAGCTCCCGGCCCAGGGATCAAACCCGCACCCCCTGCATTGGAAGGCAAAGTCTTAACCACTGGACCTCCAGGGAAGTCCCTCTATTTACACTTTTTATCCAAAACATAAAATCCTTGTAGTATAGTTAGCTACATTGTTCAAGTATGTTTCTTCAAAGTTCATTCAGAAAGAAAAACAGCAAGTCTCCTTTAAAAATAAGGTTCCTAAGAGTATGAAGGAAAATGAGCATTTACTATCTACTTTGTCAGCAGCACTGCGTTGAAGGAGTTTACACCGATCAGCTCCCTTAAGTAGCATGACCTGCAAGGAAGCATTTCTGTTAATTTACAGATGTAGAAGTGGAGCCTCAGTTAAGTAACAGAGCTAGCAAATGAATAAATCCAGAATTTGAACCGAGGTGGTCAAAGTCTAGGCTTTTTAAAAATAAATCATTACAAATTTTAGCAAGTAAAATGCTAAAGTCAAATTTCTCAGCAGAGACCTCCTCCATTCAAGGCTAATATCTGTGGTGTAAGGGCATGTGTGCTGCCAGTTTTTTCTTGTTAGGGAAAACAAACAAATGACTACTGTAGTCACATTATACCACCTATTTTCAAAACATGTTTCCTTTGAGAAGCAAAAAGAGCTGGGTAGAGGAGGTAGTCAGGTGCAACACAAGTATTAATAATTAAAAGTAATAAGTTGCATAACAGTAAACATAACTTCTTTCACAAATAGATATAAGTATATTCCTCTAACAATTGTACTAGATTGTTAATGTTCATTAAAGTATGTATGTAGTACTCATAATTAGAGATCAGATCATTGTTTATACTATTTATTTTGATAAAGGAATATGACTTTTGAACTCACCTATACCTGGGGATAACCTAACTATTTGGCTTTATATAAGCAAGGCATTATACTTTACCTGGTAGCATCTGTTTTTTCCTTAGGGAAAAGTAGTGATATGGCAAGAGAACTGGTTTCAAACCCACAGTTATAGTAAACATTACTCTGTTTCAGTGGGATTTTAAAAGAGTAAACTTACAGGGTTAGCATTTAATGGAAGGTTTTTAAATTATTCAGTGAAGTCTCCTGTAGCAAATGGTGATAGCTTGGAACTTTTGGTTACAAGAATCTAGTTAAAGAGGACTGCTGCCTTTACTCCAGACAAATCATGTCCAGTGCCCCTCCCCCCAACTGAATCTATTACTGTAGTCACTTACCTAAATTATGCAGATAGAACTGAAAAACAACTGAATTCCTGTAAGTATTGAAACTACAAATCTTAAAACAGAAAAGCAACATCCTTGTAAAACAGAGAAAGATTGTAAAATACAAATAGTATTAACTACCCACTGTATAAGATTCTTTAAACTACTGTTCCCCTCCATTAAACTGACCAAAACAAACTTGACTTTTAGAAAATGAGTAACGTTGCTTTGTTTCTCTCTGTAAAATTAGGGCTTTGTTTCCAAGTTTTGTATCTAGAGATAAAAATGCAAGCAATGCCAGTTTCTAGGAGACTCAGAATAGCTTTTATTACAGCATAAAAGAATTTCCCATCATTAGTACTTAGTTGTCATCCATCTGATTAATTCAAACTATAAATTATCTAGATAGTGATAATAAATAAGAGTTTACGTAGCAATCAATGACTTCAAATGCTACACAATAGTTACTTCTAATTGCAAAGAGTTCCGTGGCAGTTACACTGAAACTGATTTTTCAATACAGATCACAGGGAAATGTGGCTGCCACTATAAAATTATATTGTAACTGGAAACTCCAGGCTTTATTTCCAGTTTCTCCAACATTCGGACTATTTCTATAGGATAATCACACTCAATTTAACAGAAACACTTAAGATCAATGGTGTTATAACCAACTCAAGGAATTCAAATCACTCCCTGCTACATCTTTCCTTTTGTTTTTTACTATAATAACTGACAGCCTGTTATGAAAAACATCACCAGGTTACTTTTCAAGGCGTATGTATGCCAGTTACAAGCTTAGGGAATCACACTTAATGCTTTAAAATAAATAAACTGTTAACATGTAAATTTACATTGTATTTTAATTTTTTCTTAAGCAGACTGGAGAAATCCTAAAAGTTAAATGTTATTTTGAGAGAGAGGGCTATCAATCATTTTAAATTGAAGGTTAACCATTCTAAATCAGGCTTTTAGTCTATGCAACTATATTATTTAAGTACATGATTTAATGCATGGTATATCCAACACTGATTAATAAGTCAAATTATAGTGGGGTTCTACATATGCCTTTCACAGTCATGATTCAGATATGTTTTTTGGTTATATTCAAAATATTCTCTAAGGATAAAGAATGAGCAGTTATTATTCCTATTTGGCGAATGGGAAAACAGATGTACAGGATATGAAACTGAACTGTTTATGAAATCATATTGTAGACTAAGGTCCTACAACTCAAACAATACTTTTCTAACTATGGGCTTAACTTTTTCCATGGTCTCTTTGCTTCTTCATCCCAGTTACTTTAAAGCAATATAAATAAATCTGGCAAACTTTAGATAAAGCTTGGGTTTCTTAGAGTAGACCATTTTCCATTACCATCTAATTCAAACAGAATACAGATGTGCCCTTTAGTGGCAGAACCAAACTTCCAAATCATCACAGTGGTGGTATGGGGTAATTTACATTTTCTTACCCTTTTTTTTGGGCAACCACATGATTCTATTTTCAAACATATTCAGTGTATACAAGTTTCAGCACCTTATTAACAAGCCTGAGGTGACACTGAAACAGTGGTGGTGGAGGGAAACAACCCCAAGACATCCCTAGAGCCTCCCTAATTTAAGCCAATCAAAGATGGCCTATTACAAATGCTGGCCATGATATATCAGCTCCACTGCATTTACTTCATTCAAATTATTAACTTAGTCAAATTATGAAGTTCGGATAATCTTCCACATAAAAATAATATACAGTAAATACCACCTGCCATGATTCATCATATAAATGACAAAATTTCAAGTTATAATGTTGTATCATTTTTCCCCCCTTTAATCAAATCCTCCCAAAATAAAGGTTCTTGCCTAATGTACATCTGTGCTAGAAAATCACACTTATATTCAAGGACTTCAAGACACTTACCCTAGAGCCTGGAAGGAAGGAATCGAAAGTGCCCAGTGCATTGATAAGAACAGCAGTCTGGAGGCAGACTCCCCAATGTAGTGCACATTCAGGTACTCAGGCATAGGAGATGGCATGGTGAGCTAGTGCAAACAGGGACTGAGGTAAATTATCTTACGTCGGACAATTCTAAATCATCATTTCTTTGAAAAAGTTAAATGTAAACATATCAAATAACTAATATATTAACCCCAAGGCAAATCTTGAAATAATCCAAGTCACTAGATTTTACAGCTAAAAATAGGATTTAGAATAAATGAGAAGACCATAGTTTCTAACAAAGCAAATTCAGATAAAGCAGAATTCCACTTAACAAATACCAACCATGACAACATCTGGTTGTTTTTTAAAAATCACTTTTTGTCTTGGTCTAACAACATGTCTTTTCCTTCCCTCCCTTCACTAACAGTGATATACAACAAATTCAGTTTAAGGGGCAATCCTTTATGTTAAATGTCCCTTTCATTTAGACTACGGGGAT
Source organism: Balaenoptera borealis (assembly GCF_965194805.1). Classification (NCBI taxonomy): domain Eukaryota; kingdom Metazoa; phylum Chordata; class Mammalia; order Artiodactyla; family Balaenopteridae; genus Balaenoptera; species Balaenoptera borealis. Next base: position 80,816,506 of record NC_138870.1, read on the forward strand.
AACAAACTCAAATGCTGACAGGGTCAGGAGAGTAATGAGTGAAGTGGGCCTACTGATGCCATTTGGAAAGTGCATATTCCCAGATAAAGGGCATGACTGTGACTTGAATTCAACACACTGAAAATTTATGGGAATCTGGGCTCAGTACTACCAGCTCGTTCAATTTTTCAAAGAGCAGCTTCTTTGTAAAATCTCCCCATTTAATCTACAGGTAAAACAAAATGTGTCTGTGGCCATAATGCTCACAGGCTATCTATCAGTCTGTACTGCTGACCTTAGGTAATTATTTTAAATGTGTTGGAAATAAATATCCTACATCAAAATACTTCTAAAAGCATTTTGAAAATCTTGTTAAAGAGAACTTTTATTGCTATAAATGAAATGTAATTTCATCCATAGGAAACTTTTTTTCTATTTTAAAATTATTAAAATGATCAATAATATCAAGCATAGGTAATGATACAGGGAAACACATACTTCTGAGTATTGGTAAAGTGAAGGGCAATTTGGCTGTATCTATCAAGATTTTAAAATAGAGTTTATCCTATGACCTAACGATGCCACTTCTAAATCTCTATTCCAAAAAGATACTTGCATACATGCACAAAAAAGCACATATAAGGATGTCCATTTCACTACCACTTCTTAACAGAGAAATTAAATGCTGGCAATAACCCAAACTTCTATCTCTAAGGAAAAGAATAATCCATGCTATAAGGTACCTTGTAGGCATTAAAATTAGTAAGATAAACTGAGATAGCATAGGAAAAACATTTCACAGACATCTACGTAGAAAAAACAGCAAAATAATATGTAGATGACCCAATTTATGTTAAGAAGAGAGTATGGGTATATACATATACATTTTATATGTATTATATTATATATATGCGACAGGAGGAGATACACCACACAGTTAACAGTGGCTACCTCTATGGTGGGATGGGTGGATACGTCCATATGTATTTTTCTGGGGAAGGCATATATAGCTTTTATCAGATTCTCAAAGGTGTCTACGATGCCAAACAGATCAAAGGTTTTCATCAAAATGATATCAAAGTTCTCTGGAAATGTTAGATAAAAATGCAAAAAATATTAACTTCCTTTGTTCAATATTAGCCATAAATGGTTTATCTATTTATAAATGGTGTCAAGTAATAAAACAACAGGGCAATTGACAGTTGAAATTCCATGTGTGAAAAGATAATTTTTTAAACGTTTAAGAAATGTTTACTGGAGCAGTAAATTAAAATAACATTACTTAAGACAATTCTTAAAAGAATTGTAGGTAAGCAGATATTAAGCATGATAAATATTATTAGGATGCAACGGTTTCTGCACCTAAGTATATGAAAAACAAATTGGGAACTATCATACGTTTTCAGAACTGTCTAAGGTGAGTAGGGGAAAAAAAGCCTGAAAAGTTGGGGATTACCAAAGATTACTAGTTTTAAGGGGGGAGGAATAAGATGCAAAAACAAGATTACCCTTTGCTAAGTAGTTTAAAATCACTTTTAAACAAATAAAATACTTATAATATGTAAAACCTGGATATAAGGGCTAAAAGTACAGATGCACCCTGATTTACACAACAGTGGTGGCAACATTGCAAAGTCTCTGTTGCTCTAATCATAAAACTGAAACCACTTGCAATATATACTAGAAGAACTCGTTATTCAAAAGACTGCCATGTTGTATTATTTTATAGAGAGAGGAAATGGCTTGTAATTTATCTATTTTACATACTTAATTTTCTTAAAGCAAGATATACCTCTAGCAATATCAATCAGAAAGCCAATGTCAGCTGAAGAAACAAGTCATTCAACAGGTCCTTTAGACTGAAAAGACAAAGATTTCTTCCTCTATACAGAGAAGGTGAATTTCTACTACAAAGGTGTTAAAGTTTCCCAAAAATGCCTGTGGATTTTCAGGTTTATAAATTGAATTAAACACATTTTTCAAATTATATACATTTATTATATTAAGATGATTTTTAAAAAGTGTTGACATGAACTAAACTTGACTACCTATTTTAGAAGTCATTACTTGTCTGCAATTACCTTTCTAGCAGTTCTGAAAACAGGCTGAATGATACAGCTTCTAAAGTTATCTGGGGACTTCCCTGGTGGCGCAGTGGTTAAGAATCCGCCTGCCAATGCATGGGACATGGGTTTGAGCCCTGGTGTGGGAAGATCCCACATGCTGCGGAGCAACTAAGCCCGTGCGCCACAACTACTGAGCCTGTGCTCTAGAGCCCGCGAGCCACAACTACTACTACGCGCCTAGAGCCTGTGCTCCACAACAAGAGAAGCCACTGCAATGAGAAGCCCGTGCACTGCATTGAAGAGTAGCCCCCGCTCGCCACAACTAGAGAAAGCCCCCATGCAGCAACGAAGACCGAAAGCAGCCAAAAATAAATAAATAAATAAACATAAATAAATAAATAAATAAAATAAAAAATCATTTGACTTGAATTAGCAGACCTGGATTCTATAATACTTCCAACTTGTCATTAATTAGCTGTGTGACCCTGGATTACATAGTAATTCAGCAACCGTATTACTGCATCTTTCACTGTGAGCCACTAAGCTAGGTGTTGTAGTCTCAACAGAGGAATAAAATGGAAACTGAATGAGCTATAGAAAGGGCCAAGAAAGGGACAGGCATGTCAGAGAAACGATGGGCAATGGAAAACTACTGAAGAATTTTAGGCAGCGCAGAAGCATAACTGGATTGTTTTTTTAACAAATATCACTCTGCTACCAGTGCACAGGACAAGATGAGGAGACTGGAAGCAAAGGTTAATTACTATTAACAGTTTAAGTAAAAAATTTTTAAAGGAATGAAATATGGCAGTAAAAATGAAGAGGAAGCGAGAAATTCAAACGACAGAATGGTTAGGATTCTGTTATGGAATGGAAGGTAGTGAGGTTTGGGGAGAATGACAATGTCTCCCAAACATCAAACATGGTGACTAGAAGGACTGTGATTCTAATATTGAGATAATGAACATCAGAGAAGAACAGTTTTAGAAATACCTACCTCTGTCTCATACGCTTATTTCTAAATGGTAATTCTATCCACCTTGATTATTTGTATAGGAAATTTTAAAAAATCAAGTGGAATAAAGTATATGAAATCACACCAGAAACTAAAGTTTAATAAAAATGTTAAATATTACTATTGTCCTAGATTCTTCAGAATCAAAATGCAAGTTACATATTAGACGATTTCTTCTTAATGTCTGGAATGCTTTCAATAAGACAATGGAAGCCTCCAAATCTCTTCTCATTTACAAAACAATAAAAATCCAAAGTTTCTCAACAGACCGTGGTGAGGCTCAAATGAAAGAATGTGCATGAAAGCATGTGCAAACTGCACTGTACACAAAAATGCCAGAGAGAAACAAAATGCTAGTTAGTTCAGCAATTGGGAGGACTGAATTTTTGATTACAGATATCAGGGCTTGAAACTCATGACCATAAAACCTCAATGAAAGAACTAATCATGACAGTACCATGCTGGGAACTCACTGAAAAGTAAAACTCAAGAGGCTGTAAATAAGAATCAGAGAAAGAAGGAGCTGTCCTTTTCAGGAGAGCAAGAAACTTCACAGTGCTGATTCTGAGGACACCCAGAGTATGGCAGGTCAAAGACAGAATGAAAAAAGCCAATTCTAGAAGGGAAAAAAAAGTTCTGATTTCCCCAATTCACCTGTCCAAAACAAATTTTTAAAGAATGACACTGATTATTCCCACTGCCTGTTCTTAAAGCCTCCATAAAATTTTTTCTTGTAAAGTGCAAGTAAAACATTTCTAATTTTTTCCATGTAAATTACCTTTGGTGAAATGTTCCATAAAGACTGGTTTCACTGATACGTTTTATTGCCTGTATCAAATTACAGCCATTATTATTTAAGTCACTGTGAGTTTTCTCTGGGCCATTTCTACAAGTCAAATTTTACAAGAATAAATTTTATCATATGCAGTTCTGGCCAGTGTTAGATTTATTTTGTGTTCATTATTTCTGCCAGTAGCACACATATCTATTTGATAACTGTGCATAGTTTCATAAGAAATCCATGGAAATTTATAATCTATAGTAAAGTTAAGAGCAACCACCCTCAGGTATTCCAGGACTGCTATGCATTGCTAATTGAAATCTCCAAAGTACTTGCAATCACTTGCATATGATTCGCTAATAGTACCCAGAGCTGGCAGAGCAAAGATAAAGAGCGGTTAAAATGGAGGGGTCAAAACAGCAGGGTCTTAATGTAGGGCCTCAATGGTCAGCCTCTCTATAGCTGTGGTCCAAATATTATTTGAATGACAAATCAAATGCCAGAAAGTTATCTTCTAATATTCTACATGCATTGTTTCTAGTATTCCACATGTATTGTTTCCATCATAAATTAACATATTTAAGGAAGCAAAAAAGAAATTACAAATGTAACTTCTCTAAGTGGTTAAAGTATAAAAAGTTAAAAACCAAAAGTTAGAATTAAATAATTTTAACCTTCTTAAAATAATGCTGAGAGCTAGCTAATTGGGGCAATATATAATTAATTGTGTTCTTTGTAGTTACTTGGTAAAAGCAGAATATCTGGGTCTTAGATACTGGTTTACACTAAAGTAGTAGTACCTAGGCATTGGATAAACCAGTGGATTCAACATATCACAAATGCCAATACTTAAGTTAAAAATACCACCATCAACAAAACTATATTTAATAGAGTCTAAATGAAAAAAATTGTCTAAATGTTCTAAAAGCTAACTTTTATACTCTTAAACACATTATTTGATACAATGACTATGATTTATAAACAGGATGTTTTATTGAGCCATTATTTTGTATGTTTTAGCTGCTGTCTCAAATTCTATCAGGGGTATTTCTGACTTTAAAAGCACAACAAATATACTTTGATTTTTGAAAGGACAATTAAAATCAAAATGGTAACCAACATAAAAATTATGAAATATATATATATAGAGAGAGAAATACCCTGAAAGCTACATGTGAATCGCTGAGAAGTGGCCCCTCTTTTTCCATGTAATTTATGCTTGAGTCTCCAGCAATTAGATGTACGTTTCCTTCCATGCCCTCTACTGAGCTCTGACAGGCTGTGCTCTCTCCAGGATTCAATGCTTTTGCAAGAGTGTCAAATGCCCTATAAGGAGACATCAGAAGCTATGAGCTTGGCCAATCTCCACAATAAAATGAAAATTCTATATAAAATTCTGAAGTTAAGATTTAGGCCTTAAAAATTGTTTAGAAAATAGAACTTCGGTGTATCACTGAGCATTCTATTTCAGTGATGTCTTTGACTCACTCTCTCCAAAAGCAACAAATTAAACTTCAAATATATAGTATGAAAAACTATATTATTATATTAATGTATTTTACCAGAGAATTAAAGTCTTTTAAAAAAAACTTACGTAATTTAAGGGGAGAAAAATTCTTATGCTTTGGTATGAAAATATGCTTTTACAAGTTATACGTTTGATACTATAAGGTATCAGCCCATTTATTTTACATACAGAAGTTATTTAGAAAAACAAGGGCAAGAACTTATATTGACTTTATTGTATTCTACACAACACAAAGTTAGGTTTTAATTTTGTTTAAAAATTCAGAGAATACTTTAAAACTTATGGTAACATAGCTATATCTGAACTATAAGAATTTGAGATCAGGATGGCAAATAATTGATATTAGCAAATTAACTAGTCAAAATACCTCCCCATATTTTACAATGAAATGCCTTCTACAGTTCTTTAAAATCTCATATTTAACAAAGTACTTATTTGAGACTCTTAAATGCAGTTTCGTCAATATTTCAGAAGATGAATAGTGTGAAAAAAGCCTGAAAAATCTGGTTTCTGCATCCTAAGTATTAATACCAAAAGAAGGAAAAGTAGAATTCTGATACGAGTTTCCTGAAGTATAAACTTAAAATTGTAATTGATTCAACTAAGTTTTTAAAATCTATTTTCACCACTAGAAATTGGTGCGGAAAATGAACATGACTGCCTAGTAAGACAAATGTTTAACTTTAAATACACAAAAGATAAAATCTGGCAACTAAGATATCTGAAAAATCAGACCCAAATTATCATCTTTATTGAAAAAAAAATTCCTGAATTTTATGACTACATTTCTAATCTTATATTCACTTATGGCTCACTGTTTACAATGTAAGCTGCTGGACATTTTATATTGAATAGAATTTTTCAATTAAAATTTACTTATGCCTTAAGTTTTCTAATAGAAATGTTTTTGGAAACTTCTGTAAATAATATTTAACATAAACATATTTTAAGAAATACTAAAGGACACTTGAGCAAAAGGACACATGATCAAAACAGACCTTACCTTGAAACATCACCATTAGTCTGCATTTCTTGATGAAATTCACACAAAGAGGTATCACCATTGCTTAAGCTTTCAATCATAGACATTTCATTACTATTTTGAGAAAGATCTTTAGTTTTTCCAAGGTTTGCTAATGATGTAACCACACTTGCCAATGTACTTAAATCTCCCTGACATGATTCAGCCTTTAAAAAAAAAAAAAAATTAAAATTCTGCAAATTGGTATCAGTAAACTTTTAAATCCGAAATATCTAATTCTAGAGTATGAAATGCCCAAAGAAAAGTACTCTAAGATAAATGAAATCCAAAAAGTAAAATCAAAGAGCTCTGAACTTTGAGGAACTTGATGAAACTACAAGTTTAAAAATATCAGGTATATTTCCTAGGAAATGTTTATACAAAAGTTACTTTAAACTAAAAACTGCACTTAATTGGCTAATCTACCCATGTAACAATTGTTTTCTCTGTAAAAGGACATTAAATTAGATGATCTTTCAAGTCCTTTTTAGCATTAAAATTCTGATAATATTATTATAGTAATTTCCAAAACTTATTATATAAACTTTAAAGTTATATAGGATAAAATTAATGTTTTATTAATGAAAAGAGAAAAAAAAGGAAAGTGGATTATTGAACAGACTTCTAGGATGCCAACTTTTACCAGCCACTGTGTTAAATGCATTGAACACCAGGCACTGTGTAGCTGGACAGTCTTTTTACGTATTTAAGATATTGGGCTTTTGTTATACATTGCACGTTTTCCTATTTGTCTTCAACTTTTATTTTTGTTAATGTGCATTTTTTTATGCATATAAATTATAATTCTTTTATGAAAAAACTTTCTATCCTTAACTCTCTGACTACCCAGAAATATAATCTGTATAGGAAAGGCAGGTAGGTGCTTGATTTTTCTTCCTTTTACTTATCTATTTTTAGAGCAATGAATCAATGCCATAGCAACCTCTCACAATGAAAGATGAATTCTGAGTATCATTTTAAATTCACAAATTTTTATATATTTTATGTGCTTCAATTCATTAGTCATTCTTTTATAAATGCTCTAATTATTCTACCCTAACCTAATGAAAGGCCCTTCGTTGCCTTCTATGGCCTATTGATAGGACCACAGATACTTAAAATTTTTCATTATAGCTTTTTTTTTTTTTTTTTCCTTTTTTGGCTCTATTGGGTCTTAGTTGCAGCACATGGGGAATCTTCGTTGAGGCATGCGGGCTCTTCACTGTGGTGCATGGGCTTCTCTCTAGTTGCAGCGTGCAGGTCTTCTCTCTCTGGTTGTGGCGCATAGGCTCCAGGGTGCGTGGGCTCTGTAGCTTGTGGCACGTGGGCTCTAGTTGAGGCGTGCGAGCTCAGCAGTTGTGGCACGCGGCTTAGTTGCCTCGTGGCATGTGGGATCTTAGTTCCCTGACCAAGGATCAAACCCACGTCCCCTGCATTGTAAGGCAGATTCTTTACCACTGGACCACCAAGAAAGTCCCCTCATAATACCCTTACGGTTTTTGTTTTTAGTGTTATTAATCCTAAGACGATACATATGTTTCCTTGAATTTCATTTCTTTTTTTTTTTTATTTTAATTTTAATTTTTATTTATTTATTTTTTGGGGCTGTGTTGGGTCTTCATTGCTGTGTGGGGGCCATCTCTAGTTGCAGTAAGCGGGGGTTACTCTTCATTGCAGTGCACGGGCTCTAGGAGCGCAGACTTCAGTGGTTGCAGCACGTGGGCGCAGTAGTTGCAGCGTGCGGGCTCTAGGGCGCGCGGGCTTCAGTAGTCGTGGCACATGGGCTCAGCAGCTGTGGCTGGCAGGCTCTAGAGCGCAGGCTCAGCAGTTGTGGCACCCGTGCTTAGTTGCTCCACGGCATGTGGGATCTTCCTGCACCAGGGATCAAACCCGTGTCCCCTGCACTGGCAGGCAGATTCTTAACCACTGCACCACCGGGGAAGTCCTGAACTTCATTTCTTCTATCAATTCTTTAGTTTATGTGAAATTGATTTCACTGAATAAGTAGGCAAATAAGTTTTGTGCTCTCCCCAAATTAATGAATGGTCCTAGAATCATTTACTGAGTAATCCACTAGTTACTGAGTTTCTTACAGGATTGCTACTTACATGTTTTTTTACTTAATCCTCACAACAACCCTGTGAAATAGGAATCATCATCCCTTTATTATTGATAAGAAGAATTACCCATCGTCATTCCAGCAGTAAGCAGTGGAGGCAGGATGGGAAGTCAGACTGTCTGACTGGAAAGCCCATGCTCCTAACCACTGCTCCAGCCTTCTTTTATATATATGAGTAAAAGGAGTTAACATTTTTAGGTGTTCTAATTTTCAACTAAAACTTAAACACTTACATAATCTCTTCCATTTCATAACATGTGTATCTAACTAGATGTTTAATGTGGAAAGATCTCACATTGTAACTTGACAGTTTTGGGACCATTCGTCAGAAACTAACCGCATAAGACTGTTAATACAATTTAACATAAAAACATATAGAAAACTACAGTGTCTGGGTAAATAGTAATTTTTCAACAAAACTTAGTTCTCTTCCTTTCCTAATGGATGTAATAGGTCAATGAAATTATAACTACCATTCTAAGCACAAACCATGTAGATAAGGATAAGTGAAATCTTGTATGTAATTCCTCACGATGTATATTTATGGTAAGATACCAAATCTCCTCAATTAATAACAACATGCTAAAGCTCAGCCTGTAAGGTAGACACTCTTATTACCCCTTATTTTACAGATGAGGAAAGAAACTGAGGCACTAAGAGGTCAAATAACTTGCCCAAGGTTATGCAGCTAATAAATGGCAGATGAAATTTGACTCCAGAGCACAAGTATTAAGAGTGCCTTAAAGTATCAAGCAACAAATAACAGCATAAATCTGGCCATATATAGACTGAATAATCTTATAGGCCATATGAAACCAGATCACATTATAGCCTGAGAGAAACACTATTCATAGTCTCTCTGAAATCTGTCTTCAGGAAAAATGTTTAACACTAGAGAAACTCTACATGCTGGATCTAAATAAGCAAACCTTTTTTCTTTTAGACGCCTTGCTTAATAAAGAGCTGCTCCAACACTCTAAGAGAACCCAAATGACCTGGATACATAACATGAGAGCTCATGCAACCCTATTCCTATTTTTGACTCAAGTCAATGTTTTGAGAGGTGCGCTAGGAATTTCTCTTCACCTGAAATATTTTAAGTATTTTAACACTATAAAATCTGTAGGAGAACACAAAAGGAATATAAAGAATTTTATACTTATACATTTCTATTCCTGAGGACTTTTATTTCAAGATGAAAGAAACCTGGAAGAGGGCTTCCCTGGTGGCACAGTGGTTAAGAATCTGCCTGCCAATGCATAGGACACGGGTTTGATCCCTGGCCCAGGAAGATCCCACATGCCGCGGAGCAACTAAGCTCGTGCACCACAACTACTGAGCCTGCGCTCTAGAGCCCGTGAGCCACAACTACTGAGTCCGTGTGCCACAACTACTGAAGCCCGTGCGCCTAGAGCCCATGCTCTGCAACAAGAGAAGCCACCACAATGAGGAGACCGTTGCACCGCAACAAAGAGTAGCCCCCGCTCACCACAACCAGAGAAAAGCCCGCGCGCAGTGAAGACCCAATGCAACCAAAAATAAAATAAATAAAATAAAATAAATAAATTTATAAAAGAAAAAAAAGAAACCTGGAAGACATTTAAATGCTTGTCATTTTCACATTGAAGCTATAATTGTTCTAGTGGAATAATGAACATTTCTACTGATAAAGTTAATTTGTATTATCAGGACTGGCAAAACGGAGGCTGCTCTAGTGACCTGGTCCACTTCACAAACCTAAACCTAAGTCAGTTTGCACTTAAAGGAAACACCTGTCAAGGAAACCTATCATACACCAGTCACAATCCTCCTGCTCCAGCTTTAGTGAGCTCACCTTACCCTAGACAACAGGACTCGATAGATTCACAAGAGAATCCCCAACCTCTGAGCCAATTAAGCCCTGTTTCCTCACTGCTGCTTCAAATGCTCTATAAAACTCACTCTTGACTAAATTTCCTCTGGAAGAGTGTTCCACTGCTTGTGAGCACTGTAATCTGCTAATCCATGGATTGTTTTCCCTTATATAAGGGACATCAAACTCATCACTAAAATCTTTTAGTTTTGTCATCTGACACTACCAAATAGTTGATGATAATTTAAGTTAAAAAAAAAAAAAAAGCGCAACTTGTAACAGGGAATATTTAAGACCAAATCTATTGGCCAAATTGATGGAGGAGAAAAGGAAAAAATTTTAAAAGCTTAAAAAATTTTAAGCTTTAAATTAATTGTACTAAACACACCTTATCTGGTGTCATCAGCACAGTTGACTCAGTTTTTATGCCAGATTGATGAATATTCACAAACATTCCTGAATCTAACAGTCCTGCTGACCTGTAACAAATAAGTACAAATTTTAGCCTTAGTTTCACTGGGAAGAAAAACAAATTACCAGCTCCTTAATATATGTGGTTTTTGGTTGTTTTTACTATACCTTGCAGTTTCACTATCTGTTACAAAAGTTGGAGTTGCAGCTAATGGGCTTCGAAGGTCTTTTCGAATGTAGATTTTTTCTGTTGAAGCGGCACAGTTGGAAGATTTTTCTCTTGATACTTCAATGGGTTTTCTTTCACACTGAACAGCTACAAAAATGTGTCAAACTTATATCACAATGCAGAATTTACAGGCAATTACAAATGTAAGCTTTAGGTCAGCAGTGCTGCTAATGGGAGCCATGGTTACCGTAACTGAACTCCAAAGATAACCATCAATCTTTAGAAATTATTTGCAAGTTCAACAAAGTTGCTTCAAAATAGTAAAACTGGCCAATGTGCATCTCTTGTTCTCTTTTCTCTCCCTGCCCCAGCCGTGGCAGAAATGTAGAAGAACTCCTATTTTTTAAAAGCTCACTGTCAAGAAGGAAACCTGAAGTTAGGAGTTCTTTACTTACCTATATAAGAGTATTAAAAAATGAAGTAATATTTAACCAACTGAAAACAATACTAATAGAGAACCACAAATAGACCCAAGTTAAATCTTTTTTTCAGTTAAGGGCAGGGAGACTTTTGAGAAGCAATTCAATTGCTTAGTCTTCATTTATAAAACAGAGGTAATATATTTCATTTATTTTATAGCAATTTTATTTCATGATACTTGGGAGATGGTATACTGTAGCTGTTAAATATACATTTTCTGAGAAAAACAAAACTGCCAAGATTAAAGTCCAAGTTCTGCCACTTATATTAGTTGTGTGACCTTGGGCAAGTTACTAAATTTCCTCTGTTCACTCAAATGTAAAATGGATAACAGCAGCATCTACTGAGAATTTTGTTGTGAGAATGAGTTAATTCATACGCTATACACAGAGGAAAGCATAATGAGAACTCAATACTAGCTATTGTCATTACCTTATTAATCACTTTAGTATTGATAGTTTAATCAAAAACTAAACTTGTATCTAGTTAGTTGGTTTTTTATTATTATTATTACCATGTTCAAACTAAAAATACATGCCTGGCATATAGGCACTCAATAAAGATTTGTTGAATGTATAAAAAATACATACATATTCACATATTTCTATATTTCTAGTTGGAAAACTTTAAATTAAAAACCATATATATTTGACATATTTTAATGTGTTAATTTTAACACACTTCTAAGAGTGTGCCTGAATTCTTAAAAAGTATTCTCTCCTTTAAAGCTAATACATACAGTCTTGTTTCATTCCAAACGCAATACATCTTTGTAACCTGCAGTATTGACAACGATTTCGATGGTGTTTATTAATAATACAGTCCTTTGATCCTCGACATGAATAAACTAAATTTTTTCGGATACTTCTTTTAAAAAATCCTTTGCAGCCTTCACAAGTTACCGCTCCATAATGACGCCCTAGAGACAAAATGTTTAAGAAAACACAAAAGTCACATATTTCAGAACTGAAATGAAATAAGCCCATTTCTTCCCTTTAAACATGAGATGAAACTGAGATTTCTGAGTTTATGACATAAAAATTTTTTTTTAGGAATTACCAAACAGAGAATGGCACAAACTTATTCTCTGATAAAATATATTACAGTATGAGTTTTTAAATTTTGTAAAGTAATCTTAACAATGGCATGGAAAATTTGAGAAAGAGAAGAAACAACATCACCCATAACCCCATGATATAAAAACTATTTTCACTTCTGAGATCACTTACAAATTATAGTTCTGTTATATACTGTAAAAAGTTATTTTATTCTAAAAACTTTGCTCCAAAAAAAGAATATAATGTCAGTTAGTATTTGAAATCTAATAATCTTTCCTCATGTGAGTTGCACTTTTTAAATTTCTGGAGAAATCTGTTATACTTTGATAAGCCTATCGTTTCACAAACCATCTCTCTGGCACAACTATTAACAAACTGAATATACTCTGGGAAAAGCTCTAGCGGAGGTTTTTTTTTTAATGAAGCTATGGAAAAGATAAAAAAGATTAAAGAAAACAAGCTGGGCCCTTAAACTTATCCCACTGGCACTTGTGAATCTATATGAACAAATATGGGTGTGTATTTCTGGCATGAAGGAACTAAAATGGCATAACCCTGAGTACTAGAAATAGGCTTGGAGAAATGCCTGCTCAGCTATGCAGAGCATTACACAGAGGTTAACCAGAGCTTTTCCACCTCAATAATCTGTTACTCTGTATTCCGGAAATGAGAACAGGACTCAACAGGTAGATTAACAACCTAATTATACATGTTATTAAGGATCACAACTAATTTTTAAGCAATTCCTTTGACAAAACTGGTTTCACATTCAGAAAAATTTCCACATGTTCAGTTTACTTTCAAAAAGTGAAACTGTCTTTAAACATAACTCTTTGAAATATGCATTTTATGTCATTGCAAGATCACATTAAACTGCACTGAAATAAAAAACCTTTAGGAGAATAAAAAGCTCTGGGGAAAAATCAGTTAAATTTCATAGGCTACAAATATGAATCATAAAAACAACCTGCTTCTTTTTCTTTTTACTTTCAGTAGAAGAAACATGGGAGTGAGATAGTTATTTTTAACAAGAGAACACATATAGAAGGTTATTTTTAATGTTACCTGATGCTTTGTCTCCACATACTACGCAAAGATCAAAAACCTTATTTGGTCCTTGTTCGGAGGAAGAATTGTCTGTTAAGAGCTAAAGAAAACCCCCCCCAAACAAACAAAAACACAATAATTTGTTGTTACTTAGCAATATTCTCATGTAAAAAATTAAAAGAACATTCAGTCAATCTTACTTTTTGCTTTCTTCTTCATAAGTTATTCTGAAACTTTGAACTCTATTATTAGGCATGCATCGATTAAAGTATTCTTAATTTTCTTTACATATAGATTAAAATTCCCATGTTATAAAAAGCACAGACAGAAATAATACCTTTTTAATTTGTTCAATAATAATTTGTTCCATAACAATTTCATTAAAGTAAACAGTCTTAAACACACAAATACATGAGTATTTTTTACCGCATCTCACCCATTACGTATTTATTATTCATATGGAACACATTAAAGTACTGCAGCAGTTATCAGTCCTATCATGACATTTGTCTTTGAATAACTCAGAACATTTCCACATGGAATGACATGACTAAAGTAAGCTATAACAGCATAAAAAGATAAATCTGAATTTTTTAAATAGAAAAGGAGTTATAAAGAAAAAAATGTTAAAGCATTTACTTATAACTATGGAACATGACTGATATACAAAGGTATAAACTTTTCATCGAGCTGTCTAAGGTTTGGGTTAGGTGTAGAGGTTGAGAGCATGGACTCTGGAGTCTGTTAATGACAGCAAGTTAGTGGGGACTAGGTGGGGTGGCCTTGGGCAAATCACCAAACCTCTTTAAATTATATTAAGAGCTCATCACTAGGTACAGCTAATGTAATACTGGCAAAGAAATACTAGTTTCTTCTTTTAGGTTTATCCTTCAATCTTTCTGTCATTTTTTTTCAATCTTTTGAAATGTGAACAAATTAAATTCAAGCCAAAAAATGCATCATTTAGTAAACATCTTCCTCTGCTTTAAAACAGCCCACAAAATAAACCTCTACTTTGACTCTTTTTCTTCTCTTAGGGGTGTGAATGCCTTCAGGAATAATTCTGATTTTAAAAACTTTGAACAGTCATTAAAATACCTGTCCCAGGGAACTCCCTGGCAGTCTAATGGTTAGGACTCCGCACTTTCACTGCCAAGCATGCGGGTTCGATCCCTAGGTAGGGGAACTAAGATCCTGCAAGCCAAGAGGCACAGCCAAAAAAAATTTAAAAATAAAAAATAAAATAAAATAGCGGCCCCATACTATGTTATAGTGGCATCATTTCTTCTTATATCACCATAAAAATCAGTCTTCAATGAAAACTTAAACAAATAAACAAACAATTTCTGGTATTAGATGTCCTTTGAAAGCATCTATGACAAGTATCACTGTTTTCTTTAATAGCATATCTATTGCAAATGGTGCTAATATTTTATCTGCTATTATTCCTAAGGGTGGAAGAGACACTGAGAGGTTAATGGGCTTGCCCACATCCCATCTTGGTCACCAGACCAGAAATCAAATCTTTTTGGTCCAGGAGATTCCATCCTATACCTGTGTCTCTTTCATTGCTCTTAGAGATGATCCATAACATAGGCAAAGTACCAATATCATCTTAATTTTTAAATAAAGTCTTTTGAAAAAGAGTAACTTTAAAGTGGAGAAATCTTATATCACCTCTTCAGCCAGGTGATGTCACCAGTCATAAAACATGATGATAGTAAGTACCCTTGATATGATATGAGGAGAATGGCACTTAACCTCTGTGATCTTCCTCCCCAAAACCCACAACCCCAGTCTAACCATGAAAAAAAAAAAAAGAACATCAAAGTCCTACAGTGGGGCAACCTACAATATACCTGACCAGTATACTTCAAAACTGTCAAAATCATCAAATACAAGGAAAGTCTGAGAAACTGTCACAGCTAAGAGGAGTCTAAGAAAACATGACAAATGTAGTATGGTATCCTGGAACAAAAAAGGATATTAAGTAAAAATCAGGGAAAGCTATGGACTGCAGTTGATGTATAAATACTACTAGTTCATTAATTATAACAACTGTATCACACTAATGTAGAATATTAATAACATGAGAAACTGTGTGTTTGGAGATTATATGGGAACTCTCTATACTAAATGCTCAATAATTCTGTAAACACAAAACTGTTCTAAAAAAAAAAAATCGAGTCTGTTAATTAAGAAAATACAGAAATTAAGGTATGGATAATGTTATACTTTTTTTAGTGACTTCCGTCTTTCTGATAAGATAACTTTATATATCCTATCCATTTTCTACTGTACCTGTTTCTAAAAATAATATAAATTATGTAATTGGAAGAATAATAGAACCGATCAGGATACATAGGCATAATTTTGTATCTTATGAATTTGGAGTTTTTCAACCCTAAAAGGGATTTTTTTTGATCAGTTTTTTCATCACAAAATACAGAGCCCAATTTTAAGTTGGCACTCACCCTCCTCAAAGTCTCTGGAGGCAAACTTAAGGGTTCATTGTATTTGTATTCAAACATAGCAACCAATGGTAAAAACAGTTGCATAACCATGATAGACTGCTTGCTACATCAATGAAGATGTAGTTGATTGACAAAAGAGGAAGCAAAAGTGACAAAGCTGGCAGCTAGAATATCAACTTCTTGATTTGGCAGCTGCTTGTTCAAGGCACAGGCATCTTGGTCCTGGAAACTGCAGCTACAGAATTCTGTAGATGCTCCTGATGTGGAAGTTTCCTAACTGTGCAGAAGCAGAAGGTCACATAGAAGAAGTTCTGAAGCATGCTCCAGTAGTTATTCTTGGAAACCTGACCTACAAGTGTTTCTTCAGCCTTTCTAACAGTTCTTTGAGCTCTCTACATTCTTTGCTAAATCCTTTCCTGCCCGAACTAGCCAGACTGGCTCCTACTGTAAGCCACTAAAAACCCACCAAAATATATGGGTGTGAGGATGTTTGAGGAAAAGAATAGTGGCTCGTAGGCGAGGGCAGCACATAACTTTATGCAAGATTTTTTCCTACTGAACGTGCAGGACATAAAGTCTTAATGTTCAGGACTTACACTTATGATATGCTTTTTATGTTTTTCAAGGGTAAGATAAAAAGAAACTCTAGTTATTTACCTGGAGGTGTTGTGCAGACAAATCAGGAGTTGTAAAAATAAACTGGTTGACACCTGTTGCATCTGGGGTTGTGAGGAAAACTTTTCCTGGAGTAGAATCTTGCCTGGACAGAATGACTTTGCTTGGAGTAGAGCCACTGTGATTTGTCAGAATGAACTGTTTGCCTTGGGTATTATGATCAAGTGCTGTCACAATCTGGATTTTCTGGCCAGTTTGCTGCTCTGTAACAATCTAACACAATCATGTCATTAGTAATCAAGTCAACTTAATCTTTTTTCTTCTCTAAGCACAATTTTCTCATACCTTCAGACAAAGCTAGACTAGAAAAGCATACCATTACATACATACATTCAATATAATACACATACACACACACCATTAAATCTAGCAATTCTACTTCAACATCCTATCTTACAGAAATAAACAAATGTGCAAATAAAGGTACAATAGTAAGAACACATGGACCTCACTATTTTGATTCCTTCCCTTCCTCTCCTTTTCACCTTCCATTTACACAAACATATATTGGGTACATTCTATTTGCCAATCCCTGTTCTGAGTCCTTGGAAACAGCAATAAACAAAATTTTTATTCTCATAAAGTTTTTATTTTAGTGAGGAAAGGCAGATAAAAACCAAATAAGCAAATAATACTGTCAGGTGGTATTAAGTGCTACAAAGTAAAATAAAGCAGAATAAGGTGAGAGTCACTGATGGAATGACAGTGATAAGGAGATGACATTTTTGCACAGAGCTGAGTGAAGCAGCAGACCAAGGCTTAGAACTAGCTAGGGGAAGTGCATCCCAGGTAGAAGCAGCAGCCTGTGGGGCAGGAATAGTGTGTTCCATACATCTGAGGCAAGAGCACATCAAGAGAGCTGTGTGAGGGAAACAGAATGGGAGAGAGATTTATGGTAGGAGGTGGGATCTGAGAGACAAAATGGGCCAGACTGAATAGGACTTTGCAGGCCATAAAATGACTGATTTCCTACTGGATGACATGGAGATCCACTGAAGGGTTTACAGAGAAGAGAAGTGGCAGAAGTGGCAGGATCTTTTGCAAATAGGATCATTCTAGATTTAGTGTGAAGACCAGACTATGAATGTTCAAGAACAGAATTAAGGGAGGCCAGATAGGATGCTATTGCACAGACACTGGCAGCACTCGGGTATCGTATATGGGCAGAGATACAGGCTGAGATCAGGGTAGCAGCCATGCTAGCGGTGAAGAACGATTAGATCCGGGATATTTTATAAGGGAGAGCTGACAAGATATGTTGATGGATTGGAAGTGGAATATGAGGAAAGAAGAGTCGAGGATGACTATAAAATTTTGGCCTGACCAACTGGGAGGACAGAATTGCCATCTACTGAGATGGAGTAGTCTGGGGAAGAGCAAGTTCACGAACAAAAAGAACAGCCTAGCATTGATGGTTTTTGTTGTTGCTAGGCAAATACTTTACAGAATAAACTCATTAAGCCAATTAAATTCCTTGATTCAATTTTAAAATGGCAAAGCTGATTTGTTTCCAACTTTTTTCTATTTCTCTGAAATTATTTTCATCAAGACTATTTTCTATGCAAAATTTACAGCAAAGTTCTGAATCACTAATTACTGTCTAGAGCAGACGGTACTGATTATGGCTGCTGCCAATTTGAGTTTCCTTTGTCGACCATTATTTCTACCATATCCTATTTTTCTGGCTGCAGTTTTAACTGTTGTCAATTTTATTTTGCATAGGTTATTTCTACCAAGTCTAGTCTCCATCTTCCTCTCTCACAATTTCTGCAATTTTCAATAACTATAAGATGTGACTTTGAATCAGTTCATCTATAATTTTATCATGTAAAGTTTATGTTGTTGTAAATTTTATTTTAGAATATTTCTATCAGAAATATTCATTGTAAACTGAATAAAAATCTAATGGCTCCGGGGCTTCCCTGGTGGCGCAGTGGTTGAGAATCTGCCTGCCAATGCAGGGGACACAGGTTCGAGGCCCTGGTCTGGGAAGATCCCACGTGCCGCGGAGCAACTAGGCCCGTGAGCCACAATTACTGAGCTTGCGTGTCTGGAGTCTGTGCTCCACAACAAGAGAGGCCGCGAAAATGAGAGGCCCGTGCACCGCGATGAAGAGTGGCTCCCACTTGCCGCAACTAGAGAAAGCCCTCGCACAATAACGAAGACCCAACACAGCCAAATATAAATAAATAAAAATTTAAAATTATAATTAAAAAAAAAAAAATCTGGGCTTCCCTGGTGGCGCAGTGGTTGAGAGTCTGCCTGCCAATGCAGGGGACACGGGTTCGAGCCCTGGTCTGGGAAGATCCCACATGCCACGGAGCGACTGGGCCCGTGAGCCACAATTGCTGAGCCTGCGTGTCTGGAGCCTGTGCTCCGCAGCAAGACAGGCCGCGATGGTGAGAGGCCCGCGCACCGCGATGAAGAGTGGTCCCCACTTGCCACAACTAGAGAGGGCCCTCGCACAGAAACGAAGACCCAACACAGTCATAAATAAATGAATAAATAAATAAATAAAAGAACAAACAAACAAAAAAAATCTAATGGCTCACAGTTATTTCTTAGAGACAAGAGCATCAGGTACATGCAGGGTCCAACTGTTATTGGGTTGAAACCCTTTGCTTAGATGGGTAAAAGTATGTTTACTGCAGCATAATAATTATAATTGGAAACTGAAGCAATCCAAAGGGCCTTCAATAAGGACCAGTAAATAGATTATGGAAATAGTTCTCAGGTCTCAAGACCCCTTTACACACCAAAAAAAAAAAGTCACTGAGAGCCCAAAGAACTTGTTTATGTAGGTTGTATCTATTGATATTTACCGTATTAGAAATTCAAATAAAACAATTTTTTTAATATTTGTTAATTCATTTAAAAATAACCCAGGGACTTCCCTGGTGGCACAGTGGTTAAGAATCCGCCTGCCAATGCAGGGGACACGGGTTCGAGCCCTGGTCCGAGAAGATCCCACATGACGCGGAGCAACTAAGCCCGTGCGCCACAACTACTGAGCCTGCGCTCTAGAGCCCGCGAGCCACAACTACTGAAGCCCGCACACCTAGAGCCCGTGCTCCGCAACAAGAGAAGCCACCGCGATGAGAAGCACACACACCACAATGAAGAGTAGCCCTGCTTCCTGCAACTAGAGAAAGTCCGTGTGCAACAACGAAGACCCAATGCAGCCAAAAATAAATAATAAAATAAATTTATTAAAAAAATAAAATAAATTTATTAAAATAATAAAATAAAAATAACCCATTAAATGTTAACATAAGTAACATATTTAATGAAAAATAAATAATTTTCCAAACAAAAGAAAATTCAATGGGAAGAGTGGCACTGATTTACATTTTTGCAAACTGCTTTAATATCTGGCTTAATAGAAGCTGGATTCTCATACCTACCTGGGCATTCAATCTGCTGCAATATGTTGTTTTGGTTAAAATATATAAAGAAAATCAAGCCTTACATTTATTGGGTAAAAGAGGGAAGAATATCTTAACTGTTTCTTCAAACTGTGTAAACTGTTCTTAAATAAGACACCAAAACTTGACAAGTGATAGCTTCTTTATTTTTATTTATTTATTTATTTTTTCTTTAATCTGTGATTGCCTTCCTCTGTGGAGTGATAGCTTTTTTAGAGGTTAGTTGCAATGTGGAATCAGAAACTATATATTAAAATCTATCCTGCAATGTGAATCCTTTACTCATGATTGTGTAACATCGTGCTTTGGTCATTTGGGAAACACTGGTTCAGTGAGTTATGTACACCTTTTAAATGTTGACATATTTCATCATACAATATCACATGACGTGCAGCCTCTGGAAAATTGCACCATATACTTGTGAGAGAATGACAGTGAAAAGGCAAATACTGTAACATTTTAGTATTATTATGAGAATGGTTTTGACCTTGCTGACTCTCCGCAAGAGTTCCTAGATGATACTTTGAAAACCTTTAGATTATGGTACCTCTTACTGGGACATAACTTTTTAAAAAAATGAAGACCTATCTGTTGACATGGATGTCCTTCTACGGGTCCATTAAACCTCGGATTCCACACCTGTCAGAAACATTCCCTGGCTAGATCCTCACTCTACCACAACTCTTCATTAGTTGTTTTTCTTCTGTGCTCCCATAACACCCTATACAATTATCACAGCACTTACCATATCCTATTATGATTGTCCAATTATTCAACTGTCTCTCACCAGATCAAAGCGAACTTTTTATTTTTAGGTTTTTTTTTAACATCTTTATTGGAGTATAATTGCTTTACATCGCTGTGTTAGTTTCTGCTGTATAACAAAGTGAATCAGCTATACGTATACATATACCCCCATATCCCCTCCCTCTTGCGTCTCCCTCCCACCCCTCTAGGTGGTCACAAAGCACCCAGCTGATCTCCCTGTGTTATGCAGCTGCTTCCCACCAGCTATCTATTTTACATTTGGTAGTGTATATATGTCAATGTCACTCTCTCACTTCGTCCCAGCTTACCCTTCCCCCTCTCCGTGTCCTCAAGTCCATTCTCTACGTCTGCGTCTTTATTCCTGTCCTGTCCCTAGGTTCTTTGGAACCTTTTTTTTTTTTTTAGATTCCATATATATGTGTTAGCATACAGTATTTGTTTTTCTCTTTCTGATTTACTTGATCAAAGTGCACTTAAAGTCAAGGGTATCTTTTATCTCTGTACCACCAAAACTTAGCATATACTACACTTGGTATAAATAAGTTTGGTGAAGCAGTGAATGAACGGTAAACTAGACATACCTCTCCCATCTGTTGTTCAATAATTTGATGTGCAATTTCTTCTATGGTTGCCATGATTTAATTGCCAAGTGTCCTGCCAAAAGTAAAAAGATGCTTTTTTACAATTATACCCATAAAACATATTTACTGAAGAATTTACAAATGGAATTATATGATAGGATTTGCTTCAAAATAATCCAGCTGTGTGGGTGGGGGCGGGCAGGAAAAAACAAAACAAGAATGGCCACGTGCTGACAATTACTGAAGACTGCTGAAGTTTATACAGGGGTTCATAAAACTATTCACTGTGCTTTTATAAATTCTGAAAACGTCTATTAAAAAAACCCACACTATTCAATACCAAACAATTTCACTCTTCAAAGATACTGAAGCCTAAACTGCAGACCTCTGATACAGATTAGGAGTAGTTTATTAACTGAATAAGGGCAACCCAGCCTGGAAAAAAACCCCACATCACTGTAGTCATTTAACACACTTTTAAAGCAGTATATTGTAAAAGCTGACAAAATAACTGCATTCATTCAGAAGACTAGATTTCTCTAGAATTTTGTGATTGTTCTTCATTGTTCTATTAATTTGAATTTTAATGTAAAACTGTCTTCAAATGGATTTGAGAGCCAGTAAGATTAATGCGTTGACTTCGGCTTTTGCTTTTTCTCTGTATCAGTTAGTCAAGAATACAAAAATTATTTCTGACTTTATTATTATATACTATCATAAATTCACTAATATTCTGTAATTATAATATTAATTGCCAAATTGTCTGAATTATTTCTTTCAATTACTTTTAAAACCTTAAATGCTTCAATTACTTGTTCTAAAAGCAATATACAATATTAGATTAATTACTCAACTCTCTCTCACTAGATTGAAAAGTAGTGCCCTCAACCTCTCTGGAACCAACCAAGGAGACAGTTACTTCCCAGGTCTGTGTGCTCTGGGTCCATGATGGCAGTGGCAGCCCTCCCAAACTCTGACCCATCTTTGGGGGGTCATTCTTCCCTTTTCTTGAAGGATAACACATGTTCAAAACTGAATAGCTCTATTGCCCATCCAGTAGAGTCCCAGAAATCCAATAGCCTTCATTCGTTTCATCCCATCTCTGTCCCCTTCAGTCCAAGCTGGCAGCATTTCTGCTGGCATGAAATTCTCAGAAGTCTTGCTGCCTCCCATGCAATTCATGGGGGTCCAAGCCATCAGACAAGAGAGTCCTGTACAGATCTCTTCTGGATAACAGCATCTCTATTCCTGGCTCGTGCTGTATGTAGATCTCAAGGACACTGCTAATGTTGTAGTCTTCTGAACAAGGCCGCTTATTTTCTCCCACAAGAAAAACTCTTCTTCTGAGATTCATTTAAGCCAGTTACACTACATTTTAGTGACTTTTATTGTCATTCATTCATTTCTGTTCCAATTTCATTACTCATTGATGATCTGACACTGATTGTTGTCCCTTTCCTGCCATTCTCCCAGTTTCCTGACCTCAAAGTCCATTAACGTTCACCCAAATGCTACTTTAATATTGTGCTGCCAGATTGCTCTAACATATATATTTAATAAAATTTTAGCTCCTAATATTCTTCAAAGCCTTTCCTTTAACTATAGGACATGAGGTGT
This sequence comes from Balaenoptera borealis, assembly GCF_965194805.1. Taxonomy (NCBI): domain Eukaryota; kingdom Metazoa; phylum Chordata; class Mammalia; order Artiodactyla; family Balaenopteridae; genus Balaenoptera; species Balaenoptera borealis. The sequence continues at coordinate 80,839,572 of NC_138870.1, forward strand.
CCTTTTATTTATTTGTTTGTTTATTTATTTATTTATGGCTCTGTTGGGTCTTCGTTGCTGTGCGCGGGCTTTCTATAGTTGCGTTGAGCAGGGGCTATGCTTCCTTGCGGTGCGCGGGCTTCTTATTGCAGTGGCTTCTCTTGTTGCAGAGCATGGGCTCTAGGCGCGCGGGCTCAGTAGTTGTGGCTCGCAGGCTCTAGGGCGCAGGTTCAGTAGTTGTGGTGCACGGGCTTAGTTGCTCCGTGGTATGTGGGATCTTCCTGGACCAGGGCTTGAACCCATGTCCCCTGCATTGGCAGGCGGATTCTTAACCACTGTGCCACCAGTGAAGCCCATGGATGTGAGGTGTCATCTGTTAAACCTTACATTCTAGCCATATGCACTACTTGTAATTCCTTGAATTTACCATGTTCCTTCATGTTTCCATGTCTTTGCTAATGGCTTCTCTACCATGAATGCTATGGAATCACTAGATCAACATGTTTGTTTTCCAAGACTAAATTTAACTCAAAAAACTGAGGAAAACTAAGCATTCTTTACATATTGTTGATGTAAGTCTAAATTGTTATAATATTTCCAGAAAGAAATTTGCCTCTGTCTATGAAGTGCCTTAAAATGTCTATGAAGTGCCTTAAAAATGTTCATACTCATTGATCCAATAATTCATTCAATATTCTTCCATTCAACAAATACTTGTTGAGTGCTTACTATGAGCCAGGCATTTTTCTAAATGTTAGGGATTGAGCAGGGAGTATTAAAACAAACTTCCCCTTGTAAAATTTATATTTTGGTGGGGTGAAACAGACAACAAATTTCAGCTACTCCCAGAATTGACTTTCCTGGATGAATATTTAATATACACAAACTGTGTATATGAAAAGCCCCTAGAAGGCAAGAATCAACTTTGTGTCAGCACCTTTGACAAATAGCAAGATCTCAGGATGCTTACAGAACTGAAACACATCCTCAGTCTCCTGTTTCAGAAGTATCAATGTCTCTAATGGTCAAAGAATAAAGTTTCAGCCCTTCTCCTGGTATTTTTTCAGTATTTACTAAGCCCCTATAACATGCCTGCCACTGCAGAGACAAAGCAGCATTCCTTTATAGTCTGACTTCCTCATCTTCTCATTTTATCTCTTACCAGTCCCAGAGGGGCCTCTGTTCAGGACAACTGGAATGTTGTTTATTCCCCAATATACAGTGCCAAGCTCCTCTTCCCCTCATTTAAATTTCCCCACCTTTAAAACTCAGTTCTAACTTGTTTTGTTTTTAATCCAATCTTTCTAGATGGGTACAGCGTTTATTGTGTATACTAAGGTTGTTAACAAGGACTCAAGAACAAACTTCTGTTTACTTCTAATATTGTATGCAAAATTTTATGGGAAGGTGCATTTTTCTAGAGAGAGTCCATGGCTTTCATAAAAGATTTTAAGAGGGTGTAGAGGGTCCTATATGACTTTTAAAAGGTACATGATTATATATACTGTTAATCCTTTATCATATGCGGTTTCTTTTGTCTTTTCTGTTCCCCAGGAGTAGAAATTATATTTTGTGTAGCACACATACAAAGAGTAGATATTTTGGGAATGTCTGCTGCCTTTGATTTCCTAAAAAAAGACTGAGATGCCCCTACAAAGAATGATGAAATTACATTTTATGCGATCCACTTTTTAATAAGAATAAATAGAAATATCTCCTTTAGATCTACCAAACTGACACATAAGCAAAATCTAAAATCAATCATTGTGTATCAACCAACCGCACAGCAGACACTGTTCAAAAACCCTCCAAAGTCGAAGGCCTATTTACATGTTCCGGAGGCACAAAACCCCTAAAGGGCTTAATTTCAAGTCCTTTTGCTTTTCCTTTCCAGTTATTATTATTATTTTTTTAAACAGCTGACGTATTTAGTGAAGGTTACGAGACAGGTTTGGCAACATTTGTCATTCGTAAAACGGCATCTGCTGGAGTCGGAGGTAGTTTCTTAACAAAAGAGCTACTGGAAGCTTGGACATGCCCACTGCACTGAGGACCCTTGGCCGTTCCATTTTATTTCTCAAAAGATACAGGTCCAAAGGCAGCGGCCACTCCCGCCCCCATCGGTCGTGAAAGTTGAGAGCACTATTCCGTCCGTCCTGTGTAAGCACGAGAACTAGCCAGAGGCTCGCGGTGAAAGGGATCCGGGCCTCAGCTCGCGGCCACCCGCCGCCAGGCCGGCCTTTCCGCATCCCGCCGGCGCTCGAGCCCACGCGGCGCCCCGGGCCCGGGGGCGGCGCGCGGCTCCCGCAGGCGGGGGAAGCGGCAACGCCGCCGAGACGGAAGCTTTTCCTGTAGGTGAAAGGTCAGAGGCGCCGCGAGAGAGGCTGCCGTGCGCGCCGAGCCACTCGGGGACTCCCTCTCGCGCCCGCCGCCCCAGCCCCTCTCCGGGCTCCCGGCCCCGCGTCCAGCTCCGGCTCCTGCCTCGGCCTCTCTCGGAGCCCCGGGCACTCCGTCCCGCTGCTGCGGCCGCTCTCTGCGCTCCCAGCCCGCCCTGAGCAGCACGCCGCGGCACTGCCGGAGGGCGGGTTCTGCCGGCCAAAGCCGCAGGCTTTTGGGAACGCTGGGGGCGCGTCCGTTGGCACTGGGGAGGAAGGGACTTCCCCACGGCCCCCGCCCCGGGCGCCGCTGCAGCCGCTTTTCTCCTCACCCGTCCCTTCTTACCGGCGCTTCTCTGTCGAGCTACGTCCTTCGCCGGGCGTAGACGACAGCCCCGCTGCAGCGGCTGCTGGGCGGCGGGGGGGCTCCGAGAAGAGACAGGTTGGAGAAAGCTGAAGGGGGGAGGGTTAAAAAAAAGTGGGGGCAGGGAGCTTTCTGGGTTTGGGTATTGGGGGGGGTCAGAGTTCGTGACCCCTCCCTCGGCTCCTCGGTGCGCGCTCCCGTCCGCGCCTGCGCACGAGTGCAGTGGAGAGGCGGCGAGAGGAGGTAGTGACGTTCCCCGGGTAGAGGGATGAGAGAACCCAGCCTCTGGAGGTCGACTGCCCCCTATCGGATGGGAGGGAGACTGCCTCGCCGCAGCTGTGCGTCCCTATCCGGGACTTCGAGAAGCCGCGTGGCCTTAGCGTTCCGTTTGCAAAAGGCGGTCGTTAAAGGAAGTTTTGAGACTGTTCAGATTTGAGCCAGGATAGATAACCCAATCAGTTTTAGACAGTTCAGTTTCTAATTTGTGGTGAAGTGGGCTCTGTTTCAGGCTCTTAGCTTGGACTAAACGGCTTATTAGAGGACTAACAAAACTGGGTAGATCCCGATATTTTAAATACCTTAAATAAAACAAGCTGGGGCATAGTCCTCTATAGTAAGGCTAAGTTTTACTTATAAAGTCTTGTGAGTAAATAGGCATAAGGGCTAAATGGAGCTAGAATATAATATAATCACTTAGAATGAAAGCTTCCGAAGACTGGCTTCAGTCTGTTTCGTTCAGCGGTGTATTCCCAAGCTTATAGGACAGTGCCTAATGGGCAATGAAGATTTGAGAAATGAGGCGTTGACGGAACTTCACGTTCTGATGGTGGCTCCTGAGGCACCGAGGTGTGGCAGCAAGGGCTGCCCTGTGTGCAAAGCACTGTGTGGTTTAGATTTTGAGAAGGGGGTCCTCAAAATGTCTTTTAGTTTTGATTGGCACTAGAAAAGCAGTCACGGATTCAGGCCAGAAACCCAAGTCAGGGAAAACAAAAGTGCACTGGTAAGGAGAACATCTCCTCTGTCATTTCCCTCTGGAACTAGGCGGCTGGACAAAGAAAAGGCAAGCAAAAACCCCTAACAAGTAAAAATATGCTCTATGCCTCATTCTCTAGAAGTCTCCCTCTTCCTTTTAGTACCGTTTGTTGTGTGTTTGGTTGTTTTAAGGCAGCCCCTCCTCCATCCACCCAAATTTGGGATCAAATCGTTAAGTTTGTCCCAAAGGCGGAAGCTAAGAAAGTATACTATAGGTCCAATGGGAAAAGGCAATCTGAGACCTTTCCTCTATTCTCAGTGCCTAATATGCCATTTGGGGAGTATCTTTTGTGGGTGAAAAAGAGCTTCCCCTAATTATGATTCAGGAAAACAGGTCTGTGTGGTTCATCTTTAAATGTGACTATAAAAAAATTATGGTTTAAAAGACATCACCACACCAAAAGTAGATTTAGTAAATTTATTGTGTATAAATATAATACATATTAACATTATTTACAGTGCTAATATTTTATTTATAAAGGATCTATATATCTATATGGACAATAAGATACAAACTATATTATCACTTTAAGTAAAAAGTGTTTCTATGAATTTGTCATTTAAAAAAATAGTATTTAAAGATTGGTTCTTAACGTGCTATGACCAACTCATATAAAAGAACCCCCCCCAAAAAAAGAGGGAATTTGATATTGAGGCTTTTTGAAAATCTACTACTACATTTATCTTAAAACAAAACAAAAATCCTAGTAGAAAATTTCCATTAGAAAATAACATTAAAAGTGGCATAGGCTCCAGAATGATTTGTGTATTAGAGGCATTCAAAAAAAAAAAAAAGATCCATTTGAGTTAATTTAACTCACCAAATACTGGGTGTCCAGTGCATGCAAGGCACTCTGCCAGATGCTGAGGAGGAATCTCAAATGAACAAGATACAGTTGCTGTTCTCAAGGCTAGGATGTTGATAAGCACCATAAGAAAGTCTGTTTAGGAGCTAAAGGCTATGGAAGCATAGAGAAAGGAGACAGTAGATCTAAGGAGGAACAGGGAGAGAAGGACTGGGATCAACTGTTACAGAGAAGTCTTGGATAAATAGGCAGAAATGGAGGTGGGGGAAAGGATGAAGAAAAACAAAATGATGTGAACAGAGAAAGGTTGGGTTGGGGTTACCTGCAATGTATGATACCTGAGGAAAAGTGTTGCGTGACAAGCCACTCGGAAGCCAGTGAAGGTTGTAAAGAGCAGGGATGAAGCTAGATTAGAACTATGCTTTACAAGATGGCTCTGGCAGTGTTTAAAATGGGACCATGCAAAGAAGGCATTGGAATTAGAAGAAAAGTTATGCCAATCACTGGGAAGAGGTAACAAGGACTTGAGCTAGGGCAGATGCAATAACAGAAGGACAATGAAGACAGAAAGGATACAAAGGCAATTGAAGAGGGTCCCATTGACACTTGTTGGCAGATTCTGGAGCCTAGAATGGTTTTTCCATTGCAGAACAAAATATACAGATTTGAATGAAAAGAAATTGAGTTGAGTTTTAGGCATGTAAAGTTTAAAGTGCTTAAGATGTAGATGTCCAACAGGTACTTGCAAATATGGACTTGCAGGATGGTGGAAAGAGCAGGTCTAAGATCTGAGTTATAATGAGGGCACTTTGGGGACTTTGTTTGAGGTGGAGATGACCAGAATCCTGTCCTTACTTTCTTCAACAAATATTTTCACTTAAAAGACACAGGGTAGGTATTTTGTGAGAAACTGACATATTAGATATAGTATCTGTCTTCAAGGAGTGGGCAGTGTAGTAAGAGAAATAGGATTCATCTCTCTGGAAGTTCCAGTGACGATATTTAACTACAATGGATCTCAAATTTCAAAACCTGAGTACAATGAAAGCACACTCTGAGACATATCAACATATACTGTGATAACATTTACATTTTAACTAAATTACTAAATAGCAGGCTTTCCCTATTTCTAGATATATTCTACCAACCAAATATAACACATACCTTTGGCTAACAAAACTACACTTTAAAGTTGTCTTCTTCAATTAGTTGTTTCATTACAGCTTTATATTAAACAAAGGTTGCTCTGATGATCTCATTTTAAGAAATGCTACTACATACTCAAAGAATCAAGGTTTTGGTTAAAAAAGAATTAATTAAGTATCTTGGGCAAAGGACAATAGGAGGATACTGGGTACATTAGGGAACAGGGGAAAAGAGGTTGGGGAGAGGTTCAGAAACGTGGGATGATGCCAAAGATAAACTTTCTCATTCTCCTAGACTTTGGAGGGTCCTCTGCATTTACAGCTGCTACAGATAAAGGAGGAACACTGGTTGGAGACACGTACTAAGAAGGCCAGCCTTCCCCTAGCTTGACCTGGCATGTCTTGTCTAGGTTTCTTTCAGCATCCTTTTGGGCTTAACATTATAACTGCTCTTTTCTCCTCCTTATGAATAAAAGGAGATACTTGAAAAGGATTCGATGGAAGCACACGTATCAGTGTAGTAAATACAGTACTCTTGGGATCTAAGTACTATTTATTTATTTATTAAAGTCTTTATTGAATTTGTTACAATATTGCTTCTGCTTTATGTGTTGGTTTTTTGGCCCTGAGGCATGTGGGATCTTAGCTCTCCGACCAGGAATTGAACGCACACTCCCTGCTTTGGAAGGTGAAGTCCTAACCACTGGACCACCAGGGAAGTCCCTCTAAGTACTATTTATACTTTCTCCTCATTTATAGAATGCATCCAATATTTTTTTTTTTTGCTAAAATGTTAGCTATCAAGAGAGGTTTTTGAAAGTAGCTTTACAACAAAATGTATATAATTAGGTTTCTCATTTGACATTGAATGAGCAAGGTTAAATAATTGATCAGCTTCAGTGAAGTTATGAAGGATTGATAAGGCGGAAAGGGAATGTTACTATTCCACATTTAAAACATCTTGGTGGGGAGAGTGGTTCAAGATGGCGGAGTAGAAGGACGTGCGCTCACTCCCTCTTGCGAGAGCACCGGAATCACAACTAACTGCTGAACAATCATTGACGGGAAGACACTAGAACTCACCAAAAAAGATACCCCACATCCAAAGACAAAGCAGAAGCCACAATGAGACAGTAGGAGGGGCGCAATCACAATAAAATCAAATCCTGTAACTGCTGGGTGGGTGACTCACAAACTGGAGAACACTTATACCACAGAAGTCCACCCAACTGGAGTGAAGGTTCTGAGCCCCACATCAGGCTTCCCAACCTGGGTGTCCAGCAACAGGAAGAGGAATTCCTAGAGAATCAGACTTTGAAGGCTAGCGGGATTTGATCGCAGGACTTTGACAGGACTGGGGGAAACAGAGACTCCACTCTTGGACGGCACACGCAAAGTAGTGTGCACATCAGGACTCAGGGGGAAGGAGCAGTGACTCCAGGGGAGACTGAACCAGACCTACCTGCTCGTGTTGGAGAGTCTCCTGCAGAGGCAGGGTGTGGCTGTGTCTCACCGTGAGGACAAGCACAGTGGCAGCAGAAGTTCTGGGAAGTACTCCTTGGCGTGAGCCCTCCCAAAGTCCACCATTAGCCCCACCAAAGAGCCGGGTAGGCTCCAGTGTTGGGTCACCTCAGGCCAAACAACCAACAGGGAGGGAACCCAGCCCCACCCATCAGCAGACAAGTGGATTAAAATTTTACTGAGCTATGCCCACCAGAGCAACACCCAGCTCTACCCACCACCAGTCCCTCACATCAGGAAACTTGCACAAGCCTCTTAGATAGCCTTATCCACCAGAGGGCAGACAGCAAAAGCAAGAAGAACAATGATCCAGCAGCCTGTGGAACAAAAACCACAATCACAGAAAGATAGACAAGATGAAAAGGCAGAGGGCTATGTACCAGATGAATGAACAAGATAAAACCCCAGAAAAACAACTAAATGAAGTGAAGATAGGAAAACTTCCAGAAAAAGAATTCAGAATAATGATAGTGGAGATGATCCAGGACCTCAGAAAAAGAATGGAGGCAAAGATCGAGAAGATGCAAGAAATGTTTAACAAAGACCTAGAAGAATTAAAGAACAAACAGAGATGAGCAATACAATAACTGAAATGAAAAATACACTAGACAGAATCCATAGCAGAACAACTGAGGCAGAAGAACGGATAAGTGACCTGGAAGACAGAATGGTGGAATTCACTGCCACGGAACAGAATAAAGAAAAAAGAATGAAAAGAAATGAAGACAGCCTAAGAGACCTCTGGGACAACATTAAATGCAACAACATTCGCATTATAGGGGTCCCAGAAGGAGAAGAGAGAGAAAAAAAGACCCGAGAAAATATTTGAAGAGATTATAGTCGAAAACTTCCCTAACATGGGAAAGGAAATAGCCACCCAAGTCCAGGAAGCGCAGAGAGTCCCATACAGTATAAACCCAAGGAGAAACACGCCGAGACACATAGTAATCAAATTGACAAAAATTAAAAACAAAGAAAAATTATTGAAAGAAACAAGGGAAAAACGACAAATAACATACAAGGGAACTCCCATAAGGTTAACAGCTGATTTCTCAGCAGAAGCTCTACAAGCCAGAAGGGAGTAGCATGATATATTTAAAGTGATGAAAGGGAAGAACCTACAACCAAGATTACTCTACCCAGCAAGGATCTCATTTAGATTCGACAGAGAAATCAAAAGCTTTACAGTCAACCAAAAGCTAAGAGAATTCAGCACCACCAAACCAGCTCTACAACAAATGCTAAAGGAACTTCTCTAAGTGGGAAACACAAGAGAAGAAAAGGACCTACAAAAACAAACCCATAACAATTCAGAAAATGGTAACAGGAACATACATATCGATAATTACCTTAAACATGAATGGATTAAATGCTCCCACCAAAAGACACAGGCTCGCTGAATGGATACAAAAACAAGACCCATATATATGCTGTCTACAAGAGACCAACTTCAGACCTAGGGACACATACAGACTGAAAGTGAGGGGATGGAAAAAGATATTCCATGCAAATGGAAATCAAAAGAAAGCTGGAGTAGCAATACTCAGATAAAATAGACTTTAAAATAATGTTACAAGAGACAAGGAAGGACACTACATAATGATCAAGAGATCAATCCAAGAAGAAGACATAACAATTATAAATATATATGCACCCAACATAGGAGCACCTCAATACATAAGGCAACTGCTAACAGCTATAAAAGAGGAAATCGACAGTAACACAATAATAGTGGGGGACTTTAATGCCTCACTACACCAATGGACAGATCATACAAACAGAAAATTAATAAGGAAAAACAAGCTTTAAATGACACAATAGACTAGATTTAATTGATATTTATAGGACATTCCATCCAAAAACAGCAGATTACACTTTCTTCTCAAGTGCGCATGGAACATTCTCCAGGATAGATCACGTCTTGGGTCACAAATCAAGCCTCAGTAAATTTAAGAAAATTGAAATCATATCAAGCATCTTTTCTGACCACAATGTTATGAGATTAGAAATCAATTACAGGAAAAAAACTAAAAAACACAAACACATGGAGGCTAAACAACACGTTACTAAATAACCAAGAGATCACTGAAGAAATCAAAGAGGAAATTAAAAAATACCTGGAGACAAGTGACAATGAAAACACGACGATCCAAAACCTATGGGATGCAGCAAAAGCAGTTGTAAGAGGGAAGTTTACAGCAATACAAGCCTACCTCAAGAAACAAGAAAAATCTCAAATAAACAATCTAACCTTACACCTAAAGGAACTAAAGAAAGAAGAACAAAAAAACCCAAAGTTAGCAGAAGGAAAGAAATCATAAAGATCAGAGCAGAAATAAATGAAACAGAAACAAAGAAAACAATAGCAAAGATCAATAAAACTGAAAGCTGGTTCTTTGAGAAGATAAACAAAATTGATAAACCATTAGCCAGACTCATCAAGAAAAAGAGGGAGAGGACTCAAATCAATAAAATCAGAAATGAAAAAGGAGAAGTTACAACAGACACCGCAGAAATACAAAGCATCCTAAGAGACTACTACAAGTAACTCCATGCCAATAAAATGGACAACCTGGAAGAAATGGACAAATTCTTAGAAAGGTATAACCTTCCAAGACTGAACCAGGAAGAAATAGAAAATATGAACAGACCAATCACAAGTAATGAAATTGAAACTGTGATTAAAAATCTTCCAACAAACAAAAGTCCAGGACCAGATGGCTTCACAGCTGAATTCTGTCAAACATTTAGAGAAGAGCTAACACCCATCCTTCTCAAACTCTTCCAAAAAATTGCAGAGGAAGGAACACTCCCAAACTCATTCTATAAGGCCACCATCACCCTGATACCAAAACCAGACAAAGATACTACAAAAAAAGAAAATTACAGACCAATATGACTGATGAATATAGATGCAAAAATCCTCAACAAAATACTAGCAAACAGAATCCAACAACACATTAAAAGGATCATACACCATGATCAAGTGGGATTTATCCGTGATGCAAGGATTCTTCAGTATACACAAATCAATGTGCTACACCATATTAACAAACTGAAGAATAAAAACCATATGATCATCTCAATAGATGCAGAGAAAGCTTTTGACAAAATTCAACACCCATTTATGATAAAAACTCTCCAGAAACTGGGCATAGAGGGAAACTACCTCAACATAATAAAGGCCATATATGACAAACCCACAGCAAACATCATTCTCAATGGTGAAAAACTGAAAGCATTTCCTCTAAGATCAGGAACAAGACAAGGATGTCCACTCTCTCCACTATTATTCAACATAATTTTGGAAGCCACGGCAATCAGAGAAGAAAAAGAACAAAAGGAATACAAATTGGAAAAGAAGAAGTAAAACTGTCACTGCTTGCAGGTGACATGATACTATACATAGAGAACCCTAAAGATGCCACCAGAAAACTACTAGAGCTAATCAATGAATTTGGTAAAGTTGCAGGATACAAAGTTAATGCACAGAAATCTCTTGCATTCCTGTACACTAATGATGAAAAATCTGAGAGAGAAATTAAGGAAACACTCCCACTTACCACTGCAAGAAAAAGGATAAAATACCTAGGAATAAGCCTACCTAGGGAGATAGAAGACCTGTATGCAGAAAACTATAAGACACTGATGAAAGAAATTAAAGATGATATAAACAGATGGAGAGACATACCATGTTGTTGGATCGGAAGAATCAATATTGTGAAAATGAGTATACTACCCAAAGCAATCTACAGATTCAATGCAATCCCTATCAAATTACCAATGGCATTTTTTACAGAACTAGAACAAAAAATCTTAAAATTTGTATGGAGACACAAAAGACCCTGAATAGCCAAAGCAGTCTTGAAGGAAAAAGCGGAGCTGGAGGAATCAGACTCCCTGACTTCAGACTATACTACAAAGCTACAGTAATCAAGGCAATATGGTACTGGCACAAAAACAGAAATATAGATCAACGGAACAGGATAGAAAGCCCAGAGATAAACCCACGCACCTATGGTCAACTAATCTATGACAAAGGAGGCAAGGATATACAATGGAGAAAAGACAGCCTCTTCAGTAAGTGGTGCTGGGAAAACTGGACAGCTACATGTAAAAGAATGAAATTAGAACACTCCCTAACACCATACACAAAAATAAACTCAAAATGGATTAGAGACTTAAATGTAAGACCAGACAGTATAAAACTCTTGGAGGAAAACATAGGAAGAATACTCTTTGACATAAATCACAGCAAGATCTTTTTTGATCCACCTCCTAGAGTAATGGAAATAAAAACAAAAATAAACAAATGGGACCTAATGCAACTTAAAAGCTTTTGCAAAGCAAAGGAAACTACAAACAAGATGAAAAGACAACCCTCAGAATGGGAGAAAGTATTTGCAAATGAATCGATGGACAAAGGATTAATCTCCAAAATATATAAACAGCTCATGCAGCTCAATATTAAAAAAACAAACAACCCAACCAAGAAATGGGCAGAAGACCTAAATAGACATTTCTCCAAAGAAGACATACAGATGGCCAAGAAGCACATGAAAAGCTGCTCAACATCACTAATTATTAGAGACATGCAAATCAAAACTACAGTGAGGTATCACCTCACACCAGTTAGAATGGGCATCATCAGAAAATCTACAAACAACAAATACTGGAGAGGGTGTGGAGAAAAGGGAACCCTCTTGCACTCTTGGTGGGAATGTAAATTGATATAGCCACTATGGAGAACAGTATGGCGGTTCCTTTAAAAACTAAAAATAGAATTACCATATGACCCAGCAATCCCACTACTGGGCATATACCCTGAGAAAACCAGAATTCAAAAAGGCACACGCACCCCAATGTTCACTGCAGCACTATTTACAATAGCCAGGTCATGGAAGCGACCTAAATGCCCATCAACAGACGAATGGATAAAGAAGATATGGTACATATATACATTGGAATATTACTCAGCCATAAAAAGGAACAAAGTTGGGTCATTTGTAGAGACGTGGATGGATCTAGAGACTGTCATACAGAGTAAAGTAAGTCAGAAAGAGAAAAACAAATATCGTATATTAACGCATGTATGTGGAACCTAGAAAAATGGTACAGATGAACCAGTTTGCAGGGCAGAAAAAGAGACACAGATGTAGAGAACAAACGTACGGACAGCAAGGGAGGAAAATGGTGGTGGGGGGGTGGTGTGATGAATTGGGAGATTGGGATTGACATATATACACTAATATGTATAAAATGAATAACTAATAAGAACCTGCTCTATAAAAAAATAAATAAAATTCAAAAATTAAAAAAAAAAATCTTGGCGGAGGGGTGCTGGTAATCTGATAGCTTCCTCAAAAGGCACTATATTTTTTAATTTTCAAAGCCCTCCATGGGGCTAAGCCAATAGCTATTATAATCATACATGAGTTTCACATGTAATTAGGAGAATTATAAGAAGTTTATTCAATGTTTCTTGTATTTAAACGTTTAACTGGTTCTTGATTCAGCCAACAGCTGGAAGATAGAATAGCCTTGGTTGATAGTTTTTAGATTCAGATTAAACCAAACCTTGTAGTCAGAAGGTTGAGAGCTCAAGAGGAGGAGGGAGGGACTCCAATAACTTGTTTTGCAAAATGCTAGTCCCAATGAAACAGAAGGAAACACTGTATAAGGCATAACCTTGGTCTCCAAAAAGGACACACTAAAAACTGCAGGGATTTAACATGGAAGTCTTATTTATGCTATCTAGGTTAAAATTAATGAGCTGCAAAGAAGTGTTAATTTACGTACAGTGACAAAAAGATTTGGGAGATAGCATGTGAGGATTGTATGTGAGGTTGCAAGAGGATTCAAAGTGATTCCACAGCAAGCAATAGCCAAAAAACTGCAGCAGCCAACTCTAGATCTAGTAGATACCCTGGTGCTGCAACAAACATTCAGAAGGCTTCAGAAGGCGCTCAGTAATTCTCTTGGCAATCATAAATATAATACTGAGTTAGGAAATCCTTTATATAAAAGCAGAAGGGAAATTTATTTTGCCCTTTAATGAAATATTCTATGGATAACCTTGCCTTTTAAGATAATTTATATTTAGTTTAAGCTCAGTCAATAAATGTATATTTTGAACATCAGGAATGACTTTAATCATAGTGTTAATTTCATTTTACTTCTGCTAATCAATTTTATATATAAAGTAGTTCATATGTTAAACAGTATGTGACCCAAAATTAGGAATATAAACCCTTCCTAATGAGGTACGCTGACAGTTGGTTAAAGAAAAATATACTTTTTTAATTACCAGAGAGGACATAACACAAAGTGGTATTAAAAAACCTTTAAAAAATGATTACTATACAATTTCCGCTAATACTGGCTTAGAATTTGTGTTTTTTGATATGGTAATTCCAGTTCATTTAAAAAATCACAATATTATAGAAAATGTAACATTCTTTTTAGATACAAATACCACCATTGACTTGGACTCAGAATACTTACAACAGCAAGGGACATCATGTAATATAATGCTTGCCATATTTTGCTTTTTAAAGAAATAATACACTTATGTTTGTGTTGAAATGGTAGTTTTTTAAAAAGAGATTAGACTTAATGTAAAGGCCATAGAGTTGATTATTTGTGTTCCCCTGCAAATGGAAACATCCTTTTTCCTACTCATGGTTGAGTTAGATGAAAATTCAGATTCTATCCCTTTGCTATAATTCCTTGATGATGTAACATTATCTCATACCAAAAGAGGTACATAACAGTAGCAATACTTTTGATAATTTACTGGAATTTCATTTCACAGTTACTGAGGTAGAAATTGGCCATGTGTTTTTCCATTAAAAGATACAAAAATTCATCTAAATTTATTGATTCAAAGACATGTGTTTTTTTCACCAGCTGTTTTATAATCATAATTTCCAAACCAAACACTGCATGGAAATTTGCTCCTTGATGTGTGTTTTTTATTTACAAAGACTTACCACTAGTGAGAATGTTACAAAGTAACACTGTAAAACACACTGAGAAAACAGTATGGACTGTGTCACAAACAGCTAATACAGTATTAAGATAAGTTTTCTGGTTTCTAAAGAAAAGATACTTTAGCATTCAGTGTGAGTCTCAGAAGTAACTCTGACCATTAAGTAAACATCAAATTTTTAATAAATAACATACATGAAAAACAAACATTTTATAAAAATTACCTTATACCTAACAAAATAATTTCTTTGATGAAGATTTTGGTTGGATTTATCTTGGCAGTGTGCACTTATATAAAATTTTTGTACTGCATTTACTCTATTCTGATGAAATTCCACCCTTTTGGAATCACACAAGAGATGAAACAAATACAGCTACAATATTGTGCCTTCTTGAAATGCTTCTATCCACCTACAAGAGAAATTTGTTAGATTTTAAAATACAGTCATCCAATATATGTTAAGACAGTATAGATAATAGCTGTGCCTGTGGATCCAATTACTCTAACAGTATATTTAAGATCTTTCCTATAGCAAATGAGAATTCTGTATGTATGGAACTACCCTTTATTTGGTAATTTGGACCAAACTTTGGCCTGAAAAGTGCATCTCTTATTTCTTTCTCTTTTTTGGCCACACCACGCAGCTTGCAGGATCTCAGTTCCCCAACCAGGGATAGAGCCCGGGCCCTGGCAGTGAAAGCGCCGAGTCTTAACCACTGGACCACCAGGGAATTCCTGTGCATCTCTTATTTCTTTGAAGCATGAGGAAGGGGCCATTTCATGTAAAGGCTCTATGAAGTTCTGCTGATCCCATTTAATTGATTTTGGAAGTGGATATATCTGCAGAGGACTTTATTTCAACCCCCTTTCTGCCTTTGGGAATACTAGCTCTGTCCCTGTCTCCTCATCTCTTAATTCTACCAACCAGAGACTCCTTGGGCATCTGTAGTCCAGACCTATTCTAATATTTTCAGTGAAAGGGAATCTAGCATCTAGTAGTCTACTCTCAGTTGATCTAAAGTTTGCATGCAATATAAAAGTGTCTCACTTTCATAGACGTCTTTCTAAAATTCTTTTGTCTCAAAAGTTTTATTTGACAATATACACAGCTACAATTATTCAGAAGACACTTGGAGGTAGTTTCTTTGTACCTCCCCAGTAGTATAATGGCTTCTAAACTTACCATGAACACTTGAAATCATTCAATTTAATTAGTAAAAGTAGCCTGTAGCAGATTTATCTCACATTTTAAGGATGGAATTTTTTAAAAAATTTAAAATGCAAATGGCCTATAAGTTATACCATAATAAAAAGGCTTTTTAAAAGTCAAAAGTTTCCATTAAAATTAACACATTTTAATACTCTATAATGTGCAAATACAGTAACGCATATGATATTAACCTAAAGAGAAATTTATAAATTAGCCTGTATTAATTCTAAATAACAAGTAAGCTGACACCCTTCACCCAACTACATTCAGCTCTGTCTTGAAGGGCTTTCTATCTTGTCAACTTAATGACATAAAGATATATATTCAAAAGCTTATCAGCTTGATGATGAATTCAGGTAAAAATGATGAGAAATATAATATCCAACAGAATTTTAGGGCAATTACTATTTTATCCAAGTAACTATTTTTTAAAGAAAAAATAGTTGTGTCATAATTTTAAAATATTCTTTAGTACCCAAAAGTACCTGATTATTATTCAGGAACATATGTAATTCTGGTACATTAATTTTAACTGCCTAAAGAAAAGACAAGCCTGGCTTATTTAAAGTATTCTTTTTGATCTGCATGCACTTTTAAAGCCTATTGAGAAAACATGAGCACCTCTTAGTGAAAACAAAATGTATATTTTGTGAGGCCAAAATGAAAATCAAATGAAAGGGAGGTGAACTGAATTGTTTTGTTCAGAAAGGACATCAGTTTCACAGAGATATGCTTCTCTATGTTAAGCAATCTCATGACATCTAAATAAATATTCTTGTTGGAATTTTGAAGAGACTATTTCAGCCTTTTCCACCTAAAATGATATCCATTTCTTTCTACTCAGTCATTGGGAACAGCATGGGAGCCTCTTAATGTGTTTGACCTTTTCCCCAAAGGAGTAAGTCAGCAAGCAGCTGTTTAAACCCCTGCTGTTCCATGGCACAATTGAATCATTGGATTGC